>NC_138895.1:53192551-54461301 GCF_965194825.1 Balaenoptera physalus
TGAATTAGAAAGTAGTTGAAATGGTCCATGTGCACGTTGGTGAAGCAGGGGTTAGGGCAAGAGGAATAGATAAGGAGACTCAAAGACCATTTACACGGAAGGAACAACATATTTAATTTGACTTAGAGCTTGAATTTTAAGTATATTTATTGGTATTATTTAAATATTTAGAAATATAGTTTTCCAAGTTATGGCCTGTTAAACAGTTAATGAGTGTCTACTGTGTACCAAGCACTGTGCTGAGTTCTGTGGAGATGATATTGAGCAAAAAAACCCCATAGTTTCTGCTTATATGGATCCTTTGGTTGGCCCAAAGTCCATTCAAAAGGGACAAATCTAAACAGCTATTTTTCAGCCTGTTATTCAGCAGGTATGCATTCATAAGGCCATGCCAGGTGTGTTCAGTCAGTGCCCATTCTAATTCGTTGGCACCCTCTTCTAGTAGGTTGATTCTCCATTCTGATTGGTTGAGGTCTGCCTTGTATTAGTTATTAAGTATTTGACTCTCACCAGAAATAACCAGTAATGTGGCACCCAAAAGATAAGCTGAACGTATCATTCTCTTTCTCTCAAAAGAAAAACATGGAAAGAATTAGCCCTACAACCCAAAATTGTGGATCACAAAAAACATGATTAAATAGAGGAAGTTAATTGATAGTAGGATTTTTAAAAAAGCAGACATATAAGACTGTAATTGCATCACAGTCATGGCGTAGCATTATAGCTCTGCCAGGATGCTTTGATCAGTCTTGAATTCAGAACCATCTGTCAGCTACAGACTGTGTGAGCCTCCACCCTATTTGAGATCTCCTCTTCTTAGATATCCAAGGGGTCTCCTAATCACTTCACCTGATTCCTCACATTAACCCCCTACCCCCAATTTAAGCTGCTTTGAATGAGTATTTAACCCAAGAGACAAGCTAAAACTGTAACATAATGTATAATTCAGAATATTTGTCAAGCCATGACATCAATATTTTATCAAAAATGTTCATACCAATATTTTCATTAAATACACACACACACACACACACACACACACACACACACACACTCTGTGTCAGTGCAGGCATAGGCCTAATATATTAAGAACAGATGAGCAATCTAAAAGCTAGAGACACGTTTTTTTCCATAAGATGGCTTTAGTAGCACTTAATTGTCTTTAACTTCATTCAAAACAATTTTGTTAGATTGTATGTGACAGCTGTCATATCCACGTGCATTTTTAAAAAACTTATCAAAATTGGTGAAATTTTGTGTAGCCATTTTAATATTGAAGATGGAAGAAAAAAAGCAACATTTTTGGCATATTATGCTTTATGATTTCAAAAAAGGTAAAAATGCAACAGAAATGCAAAAACAATTTGTGCAGTGTATGGAGAAGGTGCTGTGACTGATCGAACGTGTCAAAAGTGGTTTGCAAAGTTTCGTGCTGGAGATTTCTCACCGGACGATGTTCCACGGTCGGGTAGACCACTTGAAGTTGATAGCAATCAAATCGAGACATTAATTGAGAGCAATCAACGTTATACCACGCAGGAGGTAGCTGACATACTCAAAATATCCAAATCAAGTGCTGAAATCATTTGCACCAGCTTGGTTATGTTAATTACTTTGATGTTTGGGTTCCACCTAAGTTAAGTGAAAAACACCTTCTTGACTGTATTTCCGCATGCAATTTTCTACTTAAACGTAATGAAAATGTTCCATTTTTAAAACAAATTGTGACGGGTGATGAAAAGTGGATAGTGTACAATAATGTGGAACAGAAGAGATCGTGGGGCAAGCGAAATGAACAACCACCTACCACACCAAAGGCCGGTCTTCATCCAAATAAGGTGATGTTGCGTATATGGTGGGATTGGAAGGGAGTCCTCTATTATGAGCTCCTTCCGGAAAACCAAACGATTAATTCCAACAAGTACTGCTCCCAATTAGACCAACTGAAAGCAGCACTCGACGAAAAGCATGCAGAATTAGTCAACGGAAAACGCATAATCTTCCATCAGGATAAGGCAAGGGCACATGTTTCTTTGATGACCAGGTAAAAACTGTTACAACTTGGCTGGGAAGTTCTGATTCATCTGCCGTATTCACCAGACATTGCAACTTCGGATTTCCATTTATTTTGGTCTTTACAAAATTCTCTTAATGGAAAAAATGTCAATTCCCTGGAAGACTGTATAAGGCACCTGGAACAGTTCTTTGCTGAAAAAGATTAAAAGCTTTGGGAAGATGGAATTATGAAGTTGCCTGAAAAACAGCAGAAAGTAGTGGAACAAAACAGTGAATACGTTGTTCAATAAAGTTCTTGGTGAAAATGAAAAACGTGTCTTTTGCTTTTTTACTTTAAAAACGAAGGCAATTTTTGGCCCACCCAATAGAATTTACTCAGTTCTCTTGACCTTATGTCTTAACAGATGATATAGAGCAGTGGTTCTCAGACTTCAGTGCCCATCAGAATCACCAAGAAGACCTTGTTAAAATGCAAATGTCTAGGCCCCATTGCCAGAGTTTCTGATTTGGTAGGTCTGAGAAAGGGCTCAATAATTTGCATTTCCAAAAAGGGTCCAGGTGCTACTGGTGCTGCTGGTCTGTGGACTACACTTTTAAGAACTACTGATGTGGAAAGTTCTCAGAGCAAGTTCATGTTTATGTTGGTCTGTATTTATGTTTCTCATCTTTAGAGAGTCATCGGCTCTGTGGTCACTCATTACTTTACAACACTATGTCATCTGTATTCCCAGAGTTAGATGGTCAGAAGCTGATATCCCAGATCAAGGAGAAGGTTATAAAGGAGCCATTTCAGTAATAAGGATTTTTCCTGGAAAAAAAATGATAACAGGGAGATTTGAGGGTTTCCAGTTACTTCTCCAGCACTTACTGTGCTATAAATAAACAGTCTTAAGTATACAGTTGGGATCTGACAGTATTTCTTTAATAAACTACACTGGGAAAAGCTAATGATGGTGAGCCACAGATGTTTCTAATATTTAGGTGGTCATTATCACCCGCAGTACATCTCTAATTCACAACAAATTTCATAGCCCAGTGATGGCCCATTTTTTAATAGATGCAAAACCAAAAACCAACAATAACACTAATTATTGCCTAGACTTGATATAGCTCTCCATTTTGTCAATTTGTGAAATTCCCACATGAATTCACTTTGCTTAGTCACACAGCTTTTCTGTGAATTGAGGCCATGCCCTGGTGCTTCTTCACTCAACTAGTGTTTATGGGAAAACAACAAAAGTTAGGACCTGTGCTCTGTGGGGAAGCCAAAGGTGTTCAGGCTATGGTGACTTCAAGGAGAAAAGGTTACTGTAGAGGAGATGAGACTTCTGCAGAAATTACTGTGGCAGCAAGAAGTGGAGCAGGGCAAGTAGCTGAGGGCTCAGAAGAGAGCGGAGTCGCTTTTTGGTTGGAACGATCAGAGAAGGTTCTATGAAGAAAGTGGTATCTCAGCAGGATTTCAAAGGTGGACTTGGGTTTTGACAAGCATATGGGAAGAAAAGCAAGGACAGGGAATTAATTCTAAGTGCACCAGAGGCAAACTAGCTCAGAGTATATCCCATTCATAGTGAGTTAAGTGGTTCACTGCTCATGTAAGATCCATGCAAAGGAATAGTGGGAGAGGAGATTAGAGGTGAGAAAAAAGGGGTTGTAAATGCTAGATCCAGGATTGAGAGTTGATTCAGTAGACAACGGCGGCACATTGACGTTTTTGAACAAAGGAATAATATGATCTGGAATCTACCTTTATCACATTCATGAATGGCCCATGACAAAGGAAGAAGAGTTAATGGAAGCAGTGAGATGACTCAAGAGGTGTACTAGTATAGGACTGACCCACGAGTGTACTAATCAAGGCAAGACCCAGGAGGCACCCGTGGGAACAAAAAAGTGGGGTATAAATGAAGGAGAGACAAAATATGGTAACCGATTTATAAAGTTTAGGTTTTGAGAAGAGTGTTGGTACCATTAACCAAAATAGAAAAGTCAGGGGGAGTGGTATGTTGTAGAGTTGGGGAAGAAAATGATACATACAAGTATAGATATGTTAGGCTTATACTTCTGTAAGTAAAGCCAGATGGAAATCTTAAAAGCAGCTGGAGAAGTGGGGACTGAACTTCAGAAGAAAGTCAGAATAGGCCAGCTTATGCTGCCTTAACAAGCAGCACTAAAAATCCTAGTGACTTGAAACAATCGTGCTTATTTATAACTCACACACCATGGCCACCGCAATTCAGCAAGGAGACTCTGTTCATCAGGGACGCAGTTTCATGGAGGCTCCATTTCAGTGTATTCTCAGTGATCATGGAGGCTGGGCAAGGGGAACATGGACAACCAGGAGCCAGTTAGAAAGTTGAGCAAATTTTAATCTAGTGTTAACTGGTGCTGCTTCTTGTGCACGATAGCAGCAGTAGAATCTCTCTTGGAAATAAACATCCCATATTATGATGTCGATGAATATAGGTTTCCTTTTCTACCCTCCCTCCCTCCTTCCTTCCCTCCTTCCCTCCTTTCTTTCCTTCTTTCCTTCCCTTCTCTTTCTTTACTTTTTTGGAAATCACTTATTGTATACAAGTTGTAATCCAGACCTCATGTAACAATGGGGAACTTTCAAATACAGCTATTACCAATACAAAAAAAAAAACAAAACTGCTGCCCAGAAGTGTCACATGCCTTTTTTTCCCCTCACATTTCATTGGCAAAAGCAAGTCATGTGATCATCCTTGAGATCAGGAGAATGTGGATAAATAATCCTACATGTGCCTAGGGCAAAAGAACTGCTATCTGTGCAACTGCTGTTCTGACTCCCATATGTATCATCTAAGACTGAGACCCTTGATGAAGACAGAGCAGTAGATACCATCTTTGATGTAAAGAGGAGAGAGAGTGGAAAGCAAAACTCTAAGGACAGAAACGTAAGGAATACATAGGAAGAACGCATATGTACAGAGGCAAAATAAAAACACATAGAAAAGCAAAGGGCTCAGTTTACTAGGGCCACATTCATGAGAAGCATCTCAGGAAGGTTCCTCACTACCAAATCTGGAGATAAGTCAAAAACAGCCGAGGCCAAGGAAAGACTGCTGAATCTGACCTTGAAGGAGACATGGCTGACCTTCAAGAGATCTGCTTTATGGAGGCGATGGGGTCAGATATGAAGCCAGACTGAGGAAGGAGTGATCGAAAGTGGAGACAGAACACTGGACTGCTGATAAAAGGAAGGGAAATAAGATGTCCACTTGAGGTAGCAGCAAAATCAAAGCTGCTTTGCTAAATGAAGTCTGGCAGGTTTTCATGTGTTCATTCAGCACATGTTTATTGAACATTTACTCTTGCCAAACACTGTTTTAGGAGCTGGGGAGTGAGCAAGATAAGCTTTCTGTTCCCATGAAGCTTATCTTCCAGTGGAAGCAGACATACAACAAACAAGTGAGCAAAGGAATCAATGAGTGAAAGAGATCATTTCCAATTATATTTAGTTCTGATAAAACTAAATAAATTATATTTAGTTCTGCCTTCCCTTCTAAAAGGGAGTCAGAGGGTGGGTGGGGAGTATGGCCTGAAGGGTATGTCCTAGACTAGTCAGGAAAGGCATCTCAGGAGGGGATGCTAAAGGATAGCATCCTTTAGCATGTTGCCTCCTAAAGGGCAAGAAACATCAGCTAAGGACAGATCTGGAAACAAGAGTGTTCCACGGCAGGCAGAATCTCTGAAGGAAAGATCAAGTTCTCATAAAAAATGGGGAGGGGCTTCCCTGGTGGCACAGTGGTTGAGAGTCTGCCTGCTAATGCAGGGGACACGGGTTCAAGCCCTGGTCTGGGAAGATCCCACATGCCGCGGAGCAACTAGGCCCGTGAGCCACAACTACTGAGCCTGCGTGTCTGGAGCCTGTGCTCCGCAACAAGAGAGGCCACTATAGTGAGAGGCCCGCGCACCGCGATGAAGAGTGGCTCCCGCTTGCCACAACTGGAGAAAGCCCTCGCTCAGAAAAAGACCCAACACAGCCATAAATAAATTAATTAATTAATTAATTTAAAAAAAAATGGGGATTAGAAGAAACATTTTAAGGGACTTCCCTGGCGGTCCAATGGTTAAGACGTCACCTTCCAACGCAGGGGGTGTGGATCCGATCCCTGGTCGGGCAGCTAAGATCCCACATGCCTCCCAGCCAAAAAACCAAAACATAAAACAGAAGCAATATTGTAACAAATTCAATAAAGACTTTAAAAATGGTCCACATCAAAAAAATCTGTTAAAAAACATTAAAAAAGAAGAAGAAACATTTTAGCTAGCTGGTTGTGTGTGCGTGTATGTGTGTGTGTTTGCATGTAAATACTTACAGCAAATGAAGGTCTAGAAGAAATTTGCCTCTCAATGCACAGGATTCTTTGGTTTAGAAGGACACGCCTTCTCCTTCAGGCAACCTACCACAGAACCTGCTTCAGTAGCTAGGGGAAAATTGCTGCAGGGTAGAGATCTGCTGAGGCAGATTTTTTTCTTGGTGTATTATATTGTGCAGAACGTTTCTTTTTAAAGCTTTTGAACCAGGCTTCTCATGAGAATGCCTTTTATATTGGTACTTGCATTCTCTCCAGTTTCAGTCTTGCAAATTTTAGTCAAACGTTTGTATAAGGTCGACCTTTCTCACATGTGACTGTGGGTATAGGGGAGGTTTTCCTGGGCCTGCTCATGGATTTTTTAAAAAGAGAAGCTTAAACAAATCTCTGCTGAACTCTATGACCAGCCCCACTGGTCTTAGGAGGGCAGTCATCAAGGCCATTATGATCTGAATTAAACCACCACTGGAAAAAAGTACATATATTTTAAATTGGGGGTATGCCAGTGTGGTGGGATGATCTGCTAAAAGATTAATTTGTGTTAAGTTTTTTCTGTTTATTCATAATATTTGTTTATTGTCCCCACTGCCCTCCCCTGCTATAACATAAGCTCCACAAGGGCAGGAATATCTGTCTGTTTTGTGCACTGATGTTTCCTCAGTTCCTAGACAGTGCCGGGCACAGGGGAGATGCTCAGTAAGTACTGGGTGAATTCGTCTTTCTTCTCTTTGTGGTGGGACCCTGGCAGGAAGGAAGGTTTTCCTTGGGCTAGTGCCAGAAGGTAGCCAAGTTCCTGAGTGAGGTGTTCTGTCCCCCTCGAAAGCCCTACTCCCGACATGCAGAGAAAAGCCTGTGCTCAGAACAGCAGGCTGGAGATCAAGGGGGACAGAGGTGTGAGGACAGGGTCTCGGGGAGACAGGGATCAGACCTTCCCCGAGTGTGGCCTGGAGAGGAAGGGCTAGAGCCACCGTAGTCAAGGACTCACAGAAGGGTCGTGAGCAGGATCTCGGAGCTGGGGAGACTCACCCCAGAACGGAGAGGTCGCCCCCAGTGATGAGTGTGGAGGCCAGGGGCATGGCTTAGAGACAGGTGGGGCAGGTGAACTTGACTGTGGCCTTGGATCCCCGCTCGGTATTTCACATGGCGGCTTCGTTTTAATATGCCAGCAATTTGGGGAAATCTTGGCCCAGGAGGTTTCAGAAGACAAATTCTGCTTTCAGTACATGCATTGATGGTGGGAAGTTGGCTTCAAGCAGAGCTCAGCAAGGGCAGCAAAGGTGCGGGTCGGAGAACCCCAGCCCCCATGTAGCCATGCCTTGCTCACAATCCCGGTTCAGTCCCACCTTTCCAGTAGAAGAGAAAGAAAACAGAAGAGGGTAAGTGAATGCCAAAAGCCATTCTGCTAAATCTAATTTAAAACAGAAAAATCACCAATTGTCATTTTGGAAATGAGACCCTTTCCCTGCAGAGCTGGGCGGGGTCAGTAGCACCCTTCAAGAGAGAGGAAAGCTCATCTTGCCCCGGGCCTTCCATGAAGCATCCTCTCGCCCGTGGGAGGCCAGGAGGGTGTCTGATTTTCCACCTTTCTGCTCCAACAGGCTGGGCACAGGGTCCTCGTTAGCAGAGAAGGGTGCAGAGGAGCTTGGTCTGCAGGAACCTGTATTCTCCTGGCCTAGGTCACAGCCACGTGTCTCCTTGTCCCAGTGTCCTGAGGTCCCAGGAAATGTGCCAGGCAAATTCAGGGGGCTCTGACTTAGGGTGTGGGCTTGGGTCCATTCTTTGTCTTCAGCTTCGTTTCCTTGTCCTCCTCAGGGCTGACCTGAAGGGTCAGCACCTCCAGGGCCAGCTGTGTCGCTCCTGTGCTTGGGCAGAAAACCCGCTGCTGTTTGGTGACTGACACTAGCACTGGCTCTGGGAGGAGAGGTCAGACTCGGGCTTCTGACGAGACGGCCAGGGGTGTTTTGCATCTTCTGCTCTGTGAGCACGGTGTGTACTCACGGCGCTAAAGCCCTGTGTCAGATGGATTCCCGCGTGCGCCTCACGCTCGGCTGGTCGCTCCTGCAGAGAGGAGCGTCAGTAGGGACGTTGGTCGCAGAGAATCTATTTCCACGGGTTTGAAAAGCTACGGGGCTCTGGAAGCATTTGATGATTGAGAGAGATCAACACCATGTTTGCACCTTTTCAATTCCCCATCCCCCCAGACAACCTGAACTAATATGTGAGAACGGAGAAAATTGGTTCCAAGGGAGACAATACTCAGGGTCAGATGACCCTGGCAGCCCCTCCCTCCTCTTTTCTATCTCTCCAGATCGTTAGGGCCAGCACAGTGTCGCCTCTAGGAAACATCCTCTGACCTTTATTAAATATGAAGATTTCTCTCTTCTCTCAGTTCCGACGCTATCTGCTATTTCAATTCCATTCAACCTATGTTTACCAATCTCCTACTTTGTTCCAGGCAAATGAAAACGACAGTGACACCATCCTACCCTCTCAGGGACTTGGAGGGGAGATAGGAATTCATTAGCGCATCATAGTGCATTAATATATATTGCCTTAGGGTGTTTATTCAACTCAGCTGCATGTATATATTTATATTACGTAGATATAGATAGATATTGATATATAATTGGTTTTCCCATAAGACTAAGCATTTTGAGCATATGGGATGTATGTTGTATGATCATTCCCAATGTTCAGGGTATAAAGCAAATGTATAATAATTCCTTTTAAAATTGAAAGGAAATGAATTTGAGGTGGTAGAGCCCTATGGTCAGAGCATCTTCTGGAAGAAAACCAGCAAGTTATTCATGTTTGTTACAACTAAGCATTCATGGTTGGTTTCACTTGCACTTTTTCCGCTTGAAAATAACCCTACCACTTATGTAGTTAGAACAGAATGGAATCCTGCTGCTGATTTCAGGAATACCTTGTGGGCTGATTATTTCCAGGCTTATCTTTTCAAGGCAGCCAAACAGGCCAGTAAGGAGCAATGAGGGATACTCATAAAGGGACAAAAATTAAGTTGGATCCTTATCCCATACCATACACAGAAATAAATTCCAGGTAGATTAAAGATCAAGATGTAAAAAGAAAACCTAGATGATTAGAATATCTCTTTGTAATCTTGAGATAAGAAAGGCCTTCCTAAACAAGACAAAACAAAAACCAAAAAATTCAGGAGGCATAAAGAAAAAGATTGACAGATTTGAGCTTATAAAATTTAAAACTTCTCTAGTAAAGAAAAAAAAAGTCTTTTTTTTTTTTTTTAAAGCCACCAAGTTGGAGAATATTATCCGCATAGATGGAGATCAGTAAGAAAGGTGAATTTTTTAAAAAAGATAATCTAAAAGAAAAAAAGGATTTTAAAATGACATAAACAGAGAATTTATAAAAGTTTACAAATGGCCAATACAGGATACCTTTATTTTTGTCTCTTAAGGTAAGCTATGCTTTTATTGCTTTTAGTCTGTTTTTGTCTCCATCATAGCAAAATTCATTTTGTAATATGATTTCACAAAATATAGCACCATTCTGTTATTAAAGTCTTTTGGAAAGAAGTAAAGAATTTTATCTTTTGGAGATATTTTACCTCTTTGCAGTCATCTAGAATCCAGGTTTCCTCTTCATGACCTAGAAAAGAGAGGAAAAGTTCACCAGGGCTTCAGCTTTGAGAAGCCACAAATGGAAGATAAAAGTCATGGACCATCATCACCATGGCAGAGCCTCCTATTCATTGCCAAAAGTGAAGCCTCTTTGACTGTCACAGGGATCCAGCGTTCTCAACAGAGATGAGCTAACTGTGTGTTCCTTGGTGGCTTGGAGTAAACAAAGAGTTTATTTCAGCACCAGTGATGGTTCAGACCTGTCTCATTCAAAGGCAAGCTGACTTCAGATCACACATAAAGATAGGATGCCATTGTATCCCCAGTCATTAAGGCCTAAACACACTCACTTTCTCATCATCTGACCCCACTTCAGGGACAGTCACTTCTATAGCCATGTGCTGCCTTGCTCACCCGGGCACACAGAGCCAAAGAAGAACTAGGAGAAATACATTTATATATCTATGAAAAGGGCTGTCAGGAGAGCTGAGAAGAGAGATTCTGAGAACTGGAGACCGACTTTGAGAGAAACAGGAACAATGGTAACTCAGATAATGAGCTATGAAGGTAAAAGTGCAAGTTTGCTGAGTGTGATTGGAAAGAGAACTAAGAAGTGGATTAAGAAGTGTTGGGAATGTTTGTTAGTCATATGCCTGAGGTTGCTAACATCAGCTTTTTCTAACTCCCTGCCAGGGCTCAAGTGCTGGCAAAGTCAGTAGCACAGGGAAGCTGCCCTGCCATCCTCCCAGCCTTCCTCTTCCCTCCCTTGTGTGGAAACCATGGCATCCAAAAGTTATTGCTGGCATGTTTGGAATTCTTAATGAAATTTTTCTTATTTACCTTAACAAGGTGTCAGATGCTAAAACAGGTATCCCACTCATGCTCCTACCTCATGAGTGTAAATATATTGGGCAAATCATTGTCTGTCTTATTTTGCTGTTGCTGCCCTAGTATGAATGAACTCATCCTTCTTTCCTTCTCCTTCCATATCTTCTTCAGCATAATAATAACTGCTCAATTGTATATATTCATAAACATGTATATATATGTCATTTAAATATGTACATGATTATATATTTTAGGGAGTGTTCTGTAATAAATATAAAGTATACACATTATGTGTGGTTTAGAGAGCATTGTGGTGGTGGCCAGGTGCAGAACTGCTGCAGGAATCCAGGAAGGTAAGTCAGCACAATACAGAAGCAAGTGAACCCTGGGGGCATTGTGTGCATCCCACTGGTCTAGAACATTAGTGCCCAGGGGGGTGGATTCAAAGGGGGGAGGCAGATCAAAGGCCACCACAAGTATTTATAGGTTTTAAAAAGAGTTACACCCACAGAGGAAAGGGAAATTAGAAACGCAAGAACCATTATGGCACTCAGAGACAAACAACAGGGACAACTGTCTGTCTTGTACTCAGACAAGTAACCCCCTCTCCCAACCCAAGTATTGTCACTTAGGTGACTCTTGGCTGTTGTTCCCCCATTTGGCATAAGCAAACACGAGTCATGCTCTCAACCCAGGCCTTAATTTTCACTGATAGAGTTGCAACAAATATGCATTTACAAAAAAAAAAAATCACAAAAGAGAAAATGAGACAATATTTCATGAATAAGAGTCAGAATAAAAAATAAAGACCAGAACTACAAAGACTTCAGATACTGGGATTATGAAATATAGAATACCACCTGATTAAAGAAACAAAGTAGGAATTAAAGACACTAGTAAGGAGCAGCAGGTATCAAAGTGATAATGTTCAGATGAAATTTGAAAAATATCCAAGTAGAACTTATAGAAGTAAAGAGTATCATAAATGAAATATAAAATACTAATCAATGGGTTAAACAGCAGTTTGGACACAGTTGAAGAGAGAATTGGTGAACTGGAAGATAGGTCTAAATAAATTACATGGAAGAAGAGGTGTCAAAAGAGATAGAAAATCTGAAAGAATGGTTAACAAACATTTAAGATAGAGTAAAAATGCCAATATATATTTAATGAGAGTTATAGAAGAAGAGGACAAAGAGAACTGGTAAGAAGCAGAATTTTAAAGCAGATGAGACTGCCCCTTACTAATGTAAAATGTTAATAATAGGGGAAATTGGGTGTGGGGTATATGTACTATCTTCTATCTTTACACTACCTTTGTGCTTCTGTAAACCTAAAATTGTTTTAAAATAAAAAGTTGATTAGCATATCTCCTCTCCCAGAGAGAGAGAGAGAGAGAAATTTTCCAAATACTATGAAAGACACATCTTCAGTCAGGAAGCCCTATGACTTCCAAGCAGCATAACTAAGAAGAAGGTAGACAAAAGAACGTACTTAGACACATCATAGCAAAACTGCAGAAATCAGAGGCAATGACATCTTTAAGACAGCCAGTGAGAAAGGAAAGATAACCACAAACAAGTGATAATTAGACTGACAGCTGACTTAGCAGCAACAATGGAAGTCAGAAAATAGTAAGACAATATCTTCAGTATGCTCAGATAAGATAGTTGTCAAGCTAGATAGATATACTTAGCAGAACTACTTCTCAAGAACAAAGGCAAAATAAAGACATTTTCAGATAACCACTGAGGAAGTTGACCTCCAAACGCTTACTAATTGAAATTCTAAAGTCTATACTATAAAGAGAGACAGAAAGAGAAAGAGAGGGGAAAAAAAAAAAAGAATCCTCAATAGGTCTGAGATACAAGAAAGAAGGGTAAGCAAAATTTTTTAAAAATTCTGAATTTGGAAAAATCTTACATTGATGTTATAAAAAATAATATCTAGATTATGAGGTCAAAAACCAATGCTCCCTTTGAAAACTGTAGGGGAATCCTTACTTGTCTACACAGCTTCTGGTAGTTTGCAGGCAATTTTCGGCGTTCCTTGGCTCGTAGATTGCTCCTTCTGGTCCTCCATGTTCACATCACCTTCCTTCTCTGTGTGTCTCTCTGTGTCCAAATTTCCCCTTTTTATAAGGACATCAGTCACATTTGATTAGCACCCACCCTAATAACCTCATTTTAACTTGATTACCCATGTAAAGACTCTACGTCCAAATAAGGTCACATTCTGGGGTTCTAGAGGATAGGATTTCAAGATATTTGGGGGAGGGAGTGGGAACGAACCAACCCGTAACACAATCCCAATTCTAACTGGTGGTTTTAAACTCCAGACTTCACCCTTGGTTCTAATTGCTACTGAATCTTTCTTTTCCACCTCCCATCCTTTCAAACCTCCAAAGCCCGTGGTGCCCATGGTTCCATGCTCCTACACTGCTTATTATGGGCTAAATTGTGTCCTCCCTAAATTCATATGCTGAATCCTAACCCTCAGTACTTCTGAATGTGATTGGAGATAGAGTCTTTAGAGAGGTGATTAAGTTAAAATGAGGCCAATAGGATGGGCTATAATCCAATATGACTGATGTCCTTATAAAAGGAGGAAACTTGGACACGCAGAGAAACACCAGAGAGGTGCGTGCACAGAGGAGAGACCTTGTGAGGACACAGTGAGAAGGTGGCCATCTGTGAGCCAAAGACAGAGGTCTCAGAAGAAACCAAACCTGTTGGCACCTGATCTTGGACTTCCTTCCTCCAGAACTGAGAAATCAATTTCTGTTGTTTAAGCCACCGAGTCTATGGTCTTTTGTTCCTCAGCCTGAGCTGACCAATCCACTGCTCAAAGCCCCTCCTGGCTGCATCTGGCAGTGCTCCTGAGCACTGTCCCCAGGCCTAACTCCCTCCTCCCCTGTGGGCTCTTCCTTGACTTACATCTCAGTGTGTGAAGTCCATGGAGCCGTCTTATCAGTTTAGGTAGGCGGCATGGCCACCCACAGGGTTTGTTACGCTCCCAACACTGTCCAGTGTGGCCTCTGATGCCACAGCACCTGTGGCTATGATGAGGCGCGATGGGAGCAGACCAAAGGATGGATTCCAGCAGCCAGTTTGAGACTATTTCTGGGCTCAGAGGATGTGAGAGAGGATCATGTGAACATCAGGCAGCTTGCTGAAGGAGAAGCGTGACTGAAAAGCTCCGTTGAGACTTGAAACTCTTGTTTATTCCTGTAGGTCCAGCAATGCAGAAAGAAGGAAGCCAGCCCTTCTAGCCTCTTCTACCTCCACATGTCATCAGACTCTGGATTTTTCCTTCCTTGGATTTCTCCTGGAAACAGCTTCCTTTACTTGGTGGATATCCAGATGTTCCCCTACCCCGTGGGGCTTTCCTTCTTCTTCTGGTTCTCTACTTGTTTCCTGGCCTCTCCTGCATAACAAGGGTTAACACAGTAAAGAGCCTTGAGTGTTGAACAACTCACTGTTCTGGGCTCCGTGGACACGGCTGTGGTCAAGGTTGATGCCAGGAGTTTATATTCTTGTGCTCTGGAGACCGTAGCTAAACAAACAAGAAAACTTTCGGGGAGCCAGGTGCTGAGAATTAAGATGGGGAGATGAGATGGCAATTGATCAGGGATGGCTTTAGATCAGGTGGCCTTTGGTGCAGCTCTTGGGGTTGGGGAGCAATTGACAATTTATGATCGACAGTACTCTTACTCAAGCTGTGAAAGCACCAGGTACACAACAGAGTTCTAGCCTCTTGGCTCTAAGTTACAAAAAAGTAAATGTTTGCTTATCTATACCAGACAGAGGGGGTAACCAGACCCGGTTAGAAAGTGAATAAAAAGTGCTCCCAGGTCCCATTTCCTTTGTCTATTTAAAGGGGATTTTTAGCCATCTGGAAGTTTTCTTTTCAGACATTTGATAAGGAAAAAGGATGTTTTGAAAGGTTGTTACCCAAGAACACATAAACCAGGAGAAACATATTTAACCTACCCTGGTACCTTCTTGAATTCCCAGACATTGAAAGGCCATTTAAAAGTGACTTGCGATCCCAAAGCCAGGCTGTCCCTTAGGCCCCAGCACTAAGTCCAGGGGAGCCCTTTCAGATGGGTACACTTTTGCCAAGGGTCTGAGGGCAAGGGAATGTAGCATCCCAGGTCTTACAGACATGCCCTGTGGAGCTCTGTGGCAGCACTACGTGGGAGGGGCGCAGGGGAGGGGGCTGGGGGCCATATGGGGAGCATAGGGGGTGCCAGGAGCAGCTGGAGCCTCAAGGCCTCCCCCCAACCTCACCCCAAAATGGCAGGAGAGAGCGCTTGGCTCTTATCGCTGATGCACTGATGTTCATTCCAGGGCCAACACACTGACCTTCAGCTCAGGAAGTGACTTCTTGGTCAATTGCTGCTTTGGAGGGACCTGCCAGGATTTGAAATGAAGCAGCAGTTCTTGTAACATCCGGTCATAAATCTAAATCTTTTTTTTTTTTTTAACTGAAGCAAAATAGTGAGATAACTTGACGTTTCGCATGCTTAAATTTAGAACAGATTATAGCAATTGAATACCCACATTATAAGCTGCTTCATTTAAGCACAACACACGTACCCAGGCTCAGCTTCGTGTGATTTGAGTCTCGAGAGTGATTCTTCTTCTGCCAAAGTTTTTAAATCTTAGGCTGACTAATAAATTTCAGCCTGAGGATGAGGCCACCTGATCTCCAGTCCTGGCCCTCACTGGGTTGAGCAAAGGTGCCTCTCTGGGCCTCAGGAAACCCCTCTCTGAGATCTCACAGTGTGGTGTGCACACACTGTGTGGTGTGTACACATGGTGTGGTGTGCAATGCCCAGCTCTTGTGCCCAAACGGTATCATCCCAGATGACCACAGATAGTCTTTGGGATGATGTGAGCAGAGACATCTATGAGAGTACATTATGAATCTATGGCTAATAATGGCTATTAATAATAGATGCCACTCACCCAGTACTTCTCACGTGCTGGGCACTGTTGCAAGCATGCTTTGTTTGTCTTAATTGTCCTAGTTCTCATTCCTCATTTTACCAATGAGGAAACTGAAGCCCAGAGAGGTTAAGTAACTTGCCCAAGCTCAAACAGCTCTAAGCAGGGAGCCAGGATACAAACCCAGGCATGTGAGTGCACCCTATGCCTTCTAGCCTTTGGGTATCAGCCCTGAGATCTCCCCACCAGCACTGACATGGAGGGATGAGAATGGGATGGAGCTAGAGAGCGATGCTGACTCAAAGATGGGGGTGATTGTCTCTGGGCCCGTCCCAGAGCTGGGGAGAGAGACACGTGGAGGCAGGAGGGATGAATAAATACAAAACGTGTGATCCAATTTAGAAAAAAAAAAAAAAAATCATTGCCCCCTGACCATGAGCAAGGTGCAGTGTTTTAAAATTTCCCTTTCAAGATAATTGCTGTAGACCTTAGAAAAATAAATCTAATAGAAGAAAAAAAGAAAGGCAAAGGGAGCCCAGTGATTTGAGTATGAATATTCAGGTTTAAAACATCTTTTCCCCTTGAAATACACCCTCTTACCTTGGTGGAAAGTCCTGTTACTTTAGCTTTGTCTCAACGCTCACTCTGAAGGCTGGCTGGGCTTGTCAGTCAGGACCATCTGTGCTGGAATGAGGTTTCTTCCAAAGACCTGATTATGATTTTTCTAGGAGCTACACCTGACCTCATACACTTAAAGAGGAACGTCTTCACTTCTGCTTGCTGTCTCCCTTCCTGCCTAAATAGGTACTTGCCTGATACTCTACAGGCAGGATAGCGGGAGGCAGGTTATTGGGTTTTCGGAGAAACTGTTTCCTTTTCGTAGGACATAGCTGCAGAACCCGGGAAGTGCAGAGATTCAGCCAGAAATGTTTGCGGGCTTTGCCTGAGGACAAAACATCCAGAACAAAGTGAAGCATTTAGTCAAAGCCAGTGGGCCTAATCTTTCCAACCCTTTCTTTGTTTTTTTTTCCTACTCAAAAGTTGTTAGAATGAATTCACCTTGCTTTTGGTGGGTTTTCTTGTGGATATTTGTTTGGACTGACTGCATTAATACACATGCTTGTCAGTAGTTTCAGCCCTTCTGTGACCTAATCTGGGTCCAATTGATAAATATCACAAGGCGGGTGCTATGGAGATGAGGAAATGGGAGAGAGTGGTCTTCACAGAAAATTATGAGAGCCCCTGACTTTAGAGGCTTCCATTCAAATGAAGCCACCATCTAATGTTTAAATAGGTCTATTTAAATAAATGCATAAAGTACAAGAGACTCATCCCTCTTGTTGGAGCCGGACGGTTAAATAAGACTGAATTAGAGATATTATTATTGATAATAATGGTAAACGACACCATTTATTGAGCATCTATTATGTGCTTGGCAGCATTATCGTGTGGGAGGTACTATCTCTATTTGGATGACAGAAAGCAGACCCTGTGAGGCGCCAAGGTCACAGAGCAAGTAGTGGCAGAGACGCAGGTCTGAGTCCAGAGTCTGTGCTCACGTGGCCCCAGATGAAGAAAATGAAACACAGATTCTCATGATATGACTTACTCATGCACGGGTGCAAAACTTGCTAACGAATAAAGCAAAATAATAATAAAAGGAGCTGGTCTGAGGACCTGGGATTGCCTGGGTTCAAAACTGAGTTATAAATACAATTCCAATCATGAAACTCTCCATATGACACTGGATACGTTACTTAAACTCTCTGAGCCTCTACTTCTTCATCTCCAAAATGGGCTAATAATGCTTAGTTCATAGCATTGTCATGAGGCTTAAATTAGATACACCATGTTATGTGCTGAACTCAGGACTTGGCATATGGTATGTAATTGATAATGTTGGTTATTGTACGGGTCTTCAGTGAGAGCAGGTGACTATTTGTCCAGGGTGCTTTTCTTGACCTTTTACCCTCATGCCTCCACCTCCACTGCTCCCTGCAGGAGTCCTGCAGTGTCAGCCATTATGCTCTTATACTGCTAACTCCCCTTGAGGTCAGAGAAGCAGGTGGCTGGGGATGGAAGGCAGTCAGGACCTTGGCCAACATGCCAGTTGAAGGTCCTGGCCAATGGCCTTGACTTTGCCAGCGCAAACCTTTTTTTATACCTGACAAGGCAAACTACCACGTGTCAGGTCAAGACAAGAACAGGGGTGTAAAGAGAGAGCCAGCCCATGAGGTAGGAACAGGGGTAGGTCAGAGACCCCCTGGAGGTCACTTTCAGCCCTATGATTTGATATTGGCATAAAACTGAAGGCAATGCATTGAACTCTGAGACATTCCCACCTCCCACCTGACCTCAGTCTGGGCAATCTTCCTGTTAGTCAAGAGAACAAGCCATAAATCTCCCTGTGGACGGGAGTGCTGGGTGCACAGTGAACTCTGCTGTCTCGTCTGTTTTCCAGAAAGGGTTGATGGATCCTTCTCCTGACATTTATTTCAGCACAGTAGAATTTCAACCAGACAGAAATAGAAGACAGACAGGTTGGTCCTGTCAAAAGCTCTTAATATAATTATGAGAGTCAGGCCTCTGCACGTACCACCCCCCAGCCCACGAATAATTAGGGTGCGAGAGGCCGGGAACTGATGGAGGTGGGGGAGGCGTGGGGAGGGACGGCGGGCTGAGGACGTGGTGATTAGTGTAATGGCTGCTCCTTCTCTGCTGGGATGCCCGGTCCTGCAGACCCCCTGGGAATTCTGCAGCTTCATAAAAGCTCCACTTAGAGCTTGGATCATCCCAGGCAGCAATTAGTGGCTCTAACAGTTTCAGCTGATGGCCTTATGGCTGTCCCGCCTCAACTCCCTTTACTGAAGGTTAGTTATGTAGAGATATGCCCTCATCACCCCCGACATCCACAGTATGTGCAGAAGGGGGCCGGGACATGTAGGCCATGGCACCAGGCTTCGGGTCTGATGGGGACCTCAGAGGCAGGCCCAGCCTGAGCATTCGGGCTACCAATGGGAAAGCAGAGGCCCTCTTCCCTTGAACATTCGCTTTCTGTTTAGTGTTTAATTTTCTCTCTGAAAGGCAACCTATGGAATGGAAAAAAAAAAACAAACCCAGTCCCTAAAGTCCATTCGAGATTTCTCTTCTCCAGGTTAATTTCCATTCTAATGCTTATGTAGCTCCCGTCGCAGAGTTAGGCATTTGTTACTCTAATTCTGCCGCTATTCTCCCCAGGGTTTGCTGTTTTGTCAGGGGCCTGTGCTGTTCCATTGCAGGGTTTGGAGCAGAATTACCGAGCTCAGTGTCAATGGAGGGGCTCAGGAGGGGCCCAATACCCAGGGAAGGAGCTCTCCATGGATTCTTTCTTCCCAGCCCCAGAGGTGGGCTGTCCTTTAGCTCTGCTGGCTGCCACCTGGCACCAGAGCATCCATTCTACACTGGGGGTGAGGTGACAGAGCCCCACGCTCCGTACACGGAACAGACTTGGGTCCCCAAAACCTGCTTCTCCATGATTCTGCACTTGGCCCCTGCTGACAGCGGTGCTGACTGTATCTTTAAGAGACACCTCAGCTTAGTCCTTAAAAGCGCTCTCTTGAGTCAAGTTGGATTGCTTTGGTTTGAATCTAAGAACTGCCACTTACCAACTATGTGACTTTGGACAAGTCCTTTAACTTCTCAGTTTCACCATCTGTAAATTGGATACCAACAGTACAGGGCATTAAATGAGTTACCATTGTTGTTATTAGCATTAAATGAGTTTATAATAGACATAAATTGCCTGTAAGAGTGCCGGGCACAGAGTCAGGGTCAGCAGGTGGTGGCTATAGTCACTATTACTGTTATTAGTCCCTCCTGGGGCTGGCCTGGCTGCAGAGGCAGGAGCTGCGTGCCCAGCAGGATGTGCCCTGCATCTCAGCAGCGCAGGGTGTGAAGGGGTGGCCATCCCTGCTGGGTCCACCGGATGCCAACTGCTTGGTACCCACACACTGGATTCTCCTGGACCAATGGGCGCTCCCATCCCTTCACAGGCTCCATCCTTATCCCTCTCACCCGCATGGCCTGGGGACTCCTGGAATGTGACCTATTTGAGGAGGACAGGCAGGCAGGGAGGAAATCAGGAATTCTGATTCTCATCCTCAGAGGGATTCAGTCCCTAGGCCAAGGCCACTCAACTAGTAAGTGGCATTGCAGGAGCTCACACGCACACTGGTGTGACTCCCAGGGGCACACTTGCCTACGAGGCCCCTTGGGGTGACGACCCTTTTGCCGGGGGCCGCTCTGTGTCATCCCAGGCTGTGGAGTGGTGAGTGGTGTGAACGGTTCCAGCAGCGAATCTCTGAAAACCGAAGTGAGGCTGTTTCATAGCCTCCCAAGGATGGAGACAGTCTCTGGTTCGAGACTCTCCAGGAGGGGGAAGCTGGCCGACTTTGAAGGCCTCAGCAAAAGAAGCGCCCAGCCTCTCCAGACACAGTGTGAGCTGACACCTTCAGGCCAAGTGTGGAGGACAGAGTCTAAAATACCTGGCCACCAGTTCCACCCTTACGGGACCCAAAGCCTCACTGATCTGTGCCCCTGCCCACTGGCAAGGGCCGCCGGGATCAAACCAGAGCCTGCTCCCTGCTGCCCAAGGGCCCTCCCTCCCGGGCATGTGTGCATAAACCCTCAGCTCCCACCAAATGGGCTTCCAGGCAGGAGGATGGGCAGCAGTCTCTGTCGGCCACCCCTCTGCAATTTCCTGACTTGATTTGCGGCACGCTGCCAGCTGCACAAGTTGGTTGCTCCGCAGTGTAGACACGCCAACTGGAAGTCCGCGGGCACGCCAGAGCTCCAGGCCGCACTGGGCCTCCAGCAAGCCGGGCGGGGTCCAGCGAACCCCAGGAGTGTGGATCCCCTGAGGGCTGTTCTCGGCCTTGGCGTGGTCAGACCTCCATGTCTGCAACCTGCCCCCCCACCCCGTCCCACCCCTTGCCCAGGACCTTCCGTGCGGGACTCCCCCTTCAAAGAGGCCAGGCCCTTCGCCTGCCTGTGATTCTCTCCCTGTTCAGGCTCTGGTTATATCACCTGGGGAACGGCTGTTTTAGGCTGTATTTCCCTAGATCAAGAGTATTCCAGCTTTGTTCCCTGCAGGCCAGGCAGCCCCAGGGTGATCTAAGGAGCTGCCAGTGTCTTTGGTGTCGGTCACTTCCCAGCCATAACCTCCTCAGGTCCTGGCTCTCCTGTGATCTTTACGTACCATGATCAGCAAAGGTCAAGGATCTGGGCCCCTAAGGCATTCCCTTGTCAGTCTAGAGCCTTCACTGCCCCTGTTAAGAGATCCATCTTCCTGAGGCCCCTACAGAAGAGGAGGGGAGAAGTGTCGAGGACAGAGCCTGGCTTTGGGCCCAGATCTGGGCTCCAGGACTGGGAGGCTGAGTAGCTCTGGGCAAGGGATAATTCTAGCACTCAGAATGCTCCCCACACAGTAAGGAGAGTGGTAGCTCCACTAACTGTCATTATGCGAGCAGCCCAGGCCACTGTGCACACTCAGTGCTCCTCAGATGCCTGTGAAACCATTTCCCGTGAAGCCCATGACACCCAGGCTGTGGTGAGCTTGGGCTCCTGCTGAAAGCAGGCTGTGCTTGTTTGAATCTGGGAGAAAGGGAAAGGAATGGCCTTGAACCTGGCCGCCTCTGGAAAAAGGTAGCAACAATATCCAGAGCTTCCCTGAGCAGAAGAGCTAGGCATGGAAGAACACGTGCAAAAGAAAGTGAAGAGGAGATGGCAAGGGCGCCACACATAACTTGCCTATTTTGCCTTTTCGCACATCCTCAGGCAACTTCCAGATTCTGGAGTTTCCTGCCCAGCCACCCTCCATAGCCCCGGCCGCTCGCTTTGCACCTCATTCATGTCCCGTGGTTTCATGGTCTTGCTCTTTGCAGGGACAGCTGATTCCCAGCGCTGATCCTTGAGACCACAAACACTTCTCTGTGTTGGGAGGATGGTCGGTAGAAACATGTGGTCTGCTCAAGGCATTCTGGAGGTTCTAAAGATTGGGAGTTCGATGGAAGAATTGGAGGAGGTAGACAGGCAGGACTTTCAGCTAACAAGCCTCCTGGGGCACTTTGGAATCCCGCCACAGGCCTCTCTGCTGGCACAGTTGATGACCAGGAAAAGAAGTGAACAGCTGCACAGAGACGTGTGTGACTGAAAGATCAGGTTGTTGGATGCATGGATTGGTCCTCTTGGATCTTGGGAGGTGTGCTGGCGGGAAGAGAGGTTGGTCCCACAGAAGAGCCTGGCCCACCACGTGTCCGTCTGGCTGTGGGGCCCATACTGCCTCCCCCGGGGGCTGCCTGCATGCAGAAAGGCAGGGAAGTCTCAAGGAACAAGATGCACGAGCTGGGCAGGCGTGCAGGAGCCAGCAGCACACCTGGGTTCCTTCCTGTCCTGGGGAAGCCTCACAAGGAACCAGCAGCCCCTACCCCAATTCTGTCCCATGAGAGTATCCCGAATACAATCACGGAAGAGGTATGTTGGTGCATCTTCAATGCTACAGACATAAATTAGGCAATTTCCCTGATACCTGAACTGCCCCACATGACATTTGATTTAATTCTTCATAACCAGCATCAGTGACTACTGATCTCCAAAGCAATGAATGAAGCTGCCCAAGGTTCTGCCGAAGAAGGTGGGTACTGCCCCGGCCAGAGGTGTTCTGAGCCATCAGGCACCACTTCCCCCCCTTAGTTCTCAAAGCCCAAGTCCCTCCCATCAGTCATTTCTGGCCTTACCTTATCGATCCTTTTAATAGCAGGCAGTAACAATCTATTAGCACTTTTCCAGAGTCTCTGCCTCCTGGCTAGATCTTTTTCCATCCTGAGAGCTGAAGTAATATTTCTTCTAAATCTAGCTCTCTTCAAGGCACTACGGGAGGCCAGTCTGAGTGAGTCAGGGATGCTACAGAGAAGGAAGAATTAAGTTAAGACATTTCCATTTTCCCACTGCTTATTTATGAACAAATAAATTTGTTGGTTACAATTGAACAACGGTATGGGGCTGGGGGGAGGGGACTACAGAGACCAGATGAAAACAAGCCATCTTTGATTTCCCTTTACAGAATTTTATCTTTTTCATTAAAAAAAAATTTTAATACAGTTTTAAATGTTACTTTCTACTTACAGTTATTACAGAATATTGGCTATATTCCCAGAGTTGTGCAATACAGCCTTGAGCCTATCCTACCCTCACTACCCCACCCCGGTTTGTCCCCCGCCCCGGTAACCACTAGCTTGTTCTCTCTGTGAGCGTAATTTGATTTTTAAAAGTGGGTTAGGAGGTGAAAGGACAGCGCAGCTTGAGCCGGGTGGGTCGCGGGCTGGACTTCCCGGCAGCCCAGCCTCCCTGCCCTGCTCTTGTGACGCAAACTTTCGGTGCTTCAGTTTTACCCACGACCAAAACGAGGTAAGGAAGAAGCCGCTTCCCTAACTCCTGACCCACCAGTTGATTCCTGACTCCTCTCCTTCCGGAGAATGAAGAACTGCCGGGAAGGCGCTGGTGGCCCGCGCGCCGGCAGGAGGCGCCCGACTGCGGGAAGGAGGAGAAATTCAGGAGAAATTGGGCCGCGGGGAAGGGGCCCCGGCAGCCCTTCTGGCTTCTCAATTGTCCTCCCGCCCCAGCCAGGAAGCAATCAGGGACTCGGCCTGGGCAGGCGTCTGGGGCCGTATAAACTCAAAGCGTTTACCCTGCTGGTGGCTGAAAGGAAAGAGGCCAAGAAGAGGCCAGGGACTAAGAAAGTCCCACTGCGGGACGAGCGCTGCAGGCTTTCGGGCTAGAGGTGCCTTTGGAACCAGAATGACTGCTTCCCAGAGGAGGGACTGCTGGCCCAGGGCTGCTTCACTCTCCCCACGAAGGCCCTGCTCTGTTACCTTCCGGTCCTCTGCCCACCACCTCCCACTTCCCAGAGCCGATCCGCACCCCAGGCACCAGCTCCCCGCGCGTGCGCAGTGCCAGCCCTTGCGCCCACTCTCCACCTGACTCTCGTTTAATTAGCCCAGTAACAGACGTCACTGTGCTCAGAGCAAAACAGAAGCTCAGAAAGGGTAAGTGGCTTGTCCAAGACCACACAGCTAGTAACTGGCTTCAAATGCAGTCCATCTGCTTTATTGTTTACTTATTTTTCCAACATTAATACTATAGTAAGTTAGTGACATATAGTTTTATATATAGAACTTTAATATATTTGTAAAATTATGCAATATATTAAATTATTTTATAGTTAATGACTATTTTTATTATTACTGTTGAGGTTTTATTTATTTTTCGAATAGGCAGTAGTGCATGCAATTCAAAATTCAAAATATACCAGAGGAATGCAGTGAAAAGTCCCCCACCTCAACCTTTGTCTTTCAGCCACCCAGGTCCCTCCTCTCCTCAGGAGCAACCACAGTTAATCCGTTTCTTGTGTATCTTTTCAGAGACAGCGGAATAGATAAAGATGCAGGGGTCCACTAGCCAAAGAATGTAGGCAGCCCCTAGGAGCTGCAAAAAGCAAGGACACAGATTCTTCTCTGGGACCTCCAGAAAGAGAAACAGCCCTACTGACATCTTGATTTTAATCGCTTAAGACCCATTGCAGACTTCTGACCTCCAGGATAATAAGGCAATAAATCTGTGTTGTTTTAAGCCACTAAGTCTGTGACCATTTGTTACAACATCTATAGAAAACTAATATGAGTTCCCAGTTTATAACTTATCAAATAAATATTAGATTAAATATTTAAATAGGAATACCATACAAACAAACAAACAAAACTTGTGGGGAGAGTAGATCTTATAATTATGGCTTCAAAGACAAAGAGTGAAAGCATTTTTAAAAACCTCTATATATTAAAAATAAACCTATAATAAAATTATCACGCAAGTTACAAACTGGAAAAATATTTGAAATGTATAAAATGAACAGAGAATCATCTTGAATGGTAAAGTTAAGGGTGATTTTCTACAATGAATGTGCATTTTTTTTTTGTAAAGATACATATTTCGACAAAGAAATTGTTACTGTGGCAATTGTATTAAAAATGAATTAGAGACAAGTATGCGCACTTCACCAAAGAAGATATAGGGATGGCAAATAAGTGTATGAAAAGATGCTCTACATCATTAGTCACTAGACAAATGCAAATTAAAACTACATTGATACACCACTGCACACCTATTAGAGTGGGTTAAATTAAAAAGATGGACCATATCAAGTGCTAACGAAGACATGAAGCCACTGGAGCTCTCACACTCTGCTGGAGAGGATGCAAAATGGTACAACCACATTAGAAAACTTGAAAGATAAGCATACACCTACCATATGATGCAGCCATACCACTCCTAGGTATTTTCCCAAAAGAAATGAAAGCATGTGCCCATACAAAGACTTATATGCAAATGTTCATAGCAGTTTTATTTTTAATAGCCCCAAAGTGGAAACAACCTGTCCATCAACAGATTTATGGATAAACAAATTGTAGTATAGCCATACAATGGAATACTACTCAGCAATAAAAAAGAATGAACTATTGATATCTGCAACAACATGGAGAGATCTCAGAATAATTACACTGCATGAAAAAAGACAGACCAAAAAAAAAAAAAAAAAAGACTACATACTGTATGGTTCCATCTATAAAATTCTAGAAAATACCAACTAATCTATAGTGGTAGAAAGCAGATCAGTGGTGGCCTGCAGTTAGGGTGGAGTGGGGAGGGGAGAGAGGGAGGGGTCACAGTGGTGCACAGGGAAATTTCAAAAGGGGTGGGTATGCTTACTATCTTGCTTGTGATGATGGTTTCACAGGTGTACACATACATTGAAACTCATCAAATTATGTGCAGTTTGTCGTATGTCAATTATACCTTAAGAAAGTGGTACTTAAAAATGGCTTGATCTTGGAAAGAGATGGAAGAAACTTAAATACATAACACTAAGTGAAAGAAGCCAATCTGAAAAGGTTACATACTATATTATTCCAACTATATGACATTCTGGAAAAGGCAAAACTATGGAGACCATGAAAAGATCAGTGGTTGCCAAAGGTTGGTGGGAAGAGAAGGATCAAAAGGCAGAGCACAGAGGATTTTTAAGGCAGTGAAATTATTCTGTCTGACTGAGTATCCACTATAATGGTGGACACATTTGTCCAAACCCATTGAATTTACAACACCAAGAGTGATTTGTAATATAACCTACGGACTTTGGGTGGTTATGACGTGTCAATGTAGATTCATCAGTGGTGACAAATGTTCCGCTGTGGTGTGGGTCGTTGATGGTGAGGGTGGGTTGTGCATGTGTGGGACAGAGTGTACAGGAGAAATCGCTGTACTGGCTGCTCAACTTTGCTGCGAACCTAAAACTGCGCTAAAAAGTAACGTTTAGTTTTTAAAAACTGTCTTGAACCATTGAATATGTTTTGTCTCTCATATCAGGGCTCTGGGGGCAGAGGGGGTCAAGGGTTTGTTCAGGTGCTACAGACGCTACTGAGGACACAGATGCTTCCCATCCTTGGGCTGTGTCTCCCCTCGTGTTACGAAAATGGATGCAGCTTTTCAAGAAGTCACATGCAGGCACAGCCATGTGTAGCAAAGATGAACTTATTTCTTCTTTTAGACGTCTTTTTTTAAGAGAGAGGAAAACTCTCCTGTGAGCTCTTCAGAGACTTTCCCTCAGGTCCCATTGGCCAAGGTTGAGTCGCATATCCATGGTCTGACTGTAAGGGAGTCTGGGAAGCGGAAGGGGGAGGGTTTCCCAGTGGGCATCCACCAGCACTCCACTGGCACTTCCAGGGCTATGCGGCTGCGTTCCTTCCTCCCGCTTTCTCCACCTGCTGCGCTCAACCTCATTCTGTTCTCTCTGGCGCTCCCTTACCCCACTCTCTACCCCAGAGGGTTCAGTGGTGCCCACTGGGGTTCCCACAGGCCTTTCTATATAACTTCATTGTCCTTCTGTCCAGACTGCCTTATGCGTGCATATGTCTTAACGGCCAGACGTGAGCTTCTAGAACCACCCCTCTTTCATTAGGAGAGTCCCGGGACCTAGCCCAGTTATGCTTGAAAAAGTGAACTTGAATAGGAAAAAAAAGCTGATGGAGCTAGAAAAGGTCCCGGAGAGGACACAAGGCAAAGGTGGGAGGTGGGAGGCGAGGAGCCGAGTCAGTACAGAAGCGGGTACTAAACACTGGAAGGCTTCAGTACTGAAGCAGCAGAAATGATCAAGACCTAGCATGATAAAGGACATCACTTGGATGAGCTCAGAAAAAATAGACCTGGGACTATCACTCTGAAATTGAAAGGAGAGAGTTTTAAAACAGAGATGGCACAGCTGGCCTCATGGGACAGAATTCTCTGTTCATTCAACGTGTGGAACTTATTACCTCTAATAGGTCGTTCAGGAAAGACTACAATAATTTTTAAGTGGTTAAAAGCTACTAAATGGACAAAGTGACTACACTTGTTAATGCCAGGCCCTGCAGCCTCGCAAAACACCCTCTCCCCATCTCAGTTCTCCAGAGGTATCTTTGGGCTGGATGAGTCACGTGGGTCTGAAGTGAGCCTCAGATTATCCATGCTTCATGACTCATCAGATCGAAAATCACCTCTGTGGGGCAGAGATTCCTGACAGCAGGAGAAAGAGCAGGAGATGCTCCTGACCCCAGGATTGTACAGTCATTTCAGTAGCGACTGACTGTTCTTGCCGGCCATCCCAGGCAGAATTCTAGAGACGCCCTGGAAGTTCGGGCCCCAGTCTTAGTTGGCTGGTGGCCAGCAGGCCCTAGCATTGGAATCAGGATGGTTCCTGCATATCAGGACCATTGCTGTCCTGAAGCCATTTATCTGAGGAGTACAGATGCTCTCTAAAGAGTCCAGCCCACTAATTGCAGACTCAGAGTCTTTAAGGAACATTTGAGCTGAATCAGGTTGAGATTCTCGGCTGAGCATAGCTTTTCTATTCTCTAAGTTCACTGGAAGCACCGGAAAGAAATCTTGCAGCAATTGCTGAATCTCATTCACCTGCATCCCAGCCCCCTAACCTCAAGCTGCACCCAGTTTTAGGAGTCTCTAAGGTCTAAACCCAATTGGCCCTTTTCTCCCACTCCCAGCTTGGGCATTGCCAGGCGGCTCTCCAAACCATGCTCCCTGGCTCCCCGTGATGGGCCCTGGGGCCTGGGGTCCCCCCTCCTCCCACTGCTTCTTCCGGCAGCTGCTCCCAGATTTGCTCTCCTCAACCCAGCAACCTCTGTCTCCTTCCCTTCTCTTTGAGCAGATGGTCCCCTCTTCTCTTTCCCCACGAGGGCTGAGACCATCCTCACCAGCTTTCTTCCTTTTCTCCTCATCTGATCTCCTTTGTGAGCTAGATATGTTGTTTTCTCTGTTCTTCCAAAAACCAAAATCACTGCCTCTCTAGGACTTGCCTTCCCCTCTCCGTTTCCATCCTCAACACAGCTACACAGTAAGCTTTGGCTTGCACCTCCCCTCCTCACCTCTGGTTCCTGCCCCCACCCCTCTACTGAAATGGCTCTTGCCAGAGCACCAGTGACCTCCTGGTCACCAAAGTCTAGGTCCATTTCCAGGACTTTGTTCTTTTTCCTGCCCTCACGGTCACCAGCCTGCTTCCGACTATCCTTCCCTGACTCTTCCCTGTCTTGGACCCCCAGCATTGCTTCCGGATGACCCAATCAGCCCTCCGCACTGCAGTCTGGACCTCCTTGTTTGAATGAAAACATCTTGCTTCAGGGGCTCTCGCTACCTTCTGGACTAAGTCAGCCCCCTGACATGATGGGCTGTCACGGATGTGGCCCTGGCAGGCTTGCCGGCATCATTTGGGACCGCTTGTCCCTAGCCCCTTATACTTCAGTCACATCCAGATTCTTGTAGCCCTCTCATTGGTTTCCATGAGTTTGCAGGTGCTGTTTCCTCTGTCTGGAATACCTCTCTTCCCGCCACCACTCGCCTCTCCACCTCAGTGGAGGACGCCGTGCTCCTGATGCTTTTCCTGAATGTGTTCTATGCGCTTAAACTCGGCAGCAGCCTCAGCCCTTTGGGTGCCAGGAAGGTACCGTGTAGCCCAGCACGCCACAAACAGACCTCCTCGGTCTCCTGCTTCCACACTGGCTCCCTCTGAACATCCATTCCATCTCAGAGTGTCAACTTGCAGCTCAATTCAGCAGAAATGCTTCGATGCTCCCCTGCAAGCACACGTTTGGCTAATTCTCAGCTCTCCGCCTTTATGCCTCACGTCCTCTCCTAAGGCCAGACCCATGTCCCTGCCTGTTCGCAGGATGGGAAGTTCTGATCAGTACTGATTCCTTTCCTCTCTCTCCCCCCAGCTACCAAATTCTGTCCATTCATCCTTCACAGCCTAAACAGACAGACAAGCAAAACAAACAAAGCCCTATGCTTTGTCTTTCCTTTCTAGTACTCAATCTGGCTGTGATGGTTCATTTTCTGTGTCAGTTTGGCTAGGCCACAGAACCCATTTGGTCAAACATGAATCTAGACGTTACTCTGAAGATGTGTTTAAGATGAGATGAACATTTAAGTCAGCAGGCTTTGAGGAAAGCAGATTATCCTCTCAAATGTGGGTGGGCCCTGTCCAATCAGTTGAAGGCCTTAAGAGAAAAAAGACTGAGGTCCTCTGAAGAAGAGGGAATTCAGCCTGCAATCCACCTTTGGACTCCAGCTGCAACATGAACTCTTCCCTGGGTCTCCAGCTGCCGGCCCACCCTGCAGATTTTAGACGAGCTGCCTCTACAATCAATCATGTGAATCAATTCCTTAAAATAAACCTCTCTCTCTCCACACACACACCCTATTGCTTCTGTTTTTCTGGAGAACCCTGACTAATACACTGTTCTACCTCCTAACTCAGCTCCCTGTTCCTGTGTTCACTCCCCTCCAGCCCACTCCAGTGATGCTCGCTGATTTTTTTGTAATGTTAATTTGCTCACAAAATTTGCTGGATCCCTACTGTTTATCAATGGATGGCTGTGTTTCCCAAATATCAGATGTTTGTGTATCTTCACCATGTTTGACATGAGTTTTCAGTGTCTCGTCTATACAGTTACTTGTTTTAGATTTTTCTTTACACTGACCCTTCTCAGGGATGTTTGCATTTTGGCAGGAATGTGTGAATTTTTTTTCAACTTTTTATTTTTATTGGAGTATAGTTGATTGACAATATTGTGTTAGTTTCAGGTGTACAACAAAGTGATTCAGTTATACATATACATGTACCTATTCTTTTTCAAATTCTTTTCCCAATTAGGTTGTTACAGACTATTGAGCAGAGTTCCCTGTGCTATAGAGTAGGTCCTTGTTTGTTATCCATTTTAAATATAGCAGTGTGTACATATCAATCCCAAACTCCCTAACTATCCCTCCCCCCTTCCCCTCCCCCCTGGTAACCTTAAGTTCGTTCTCTAAGTCTGTGAGTCTGATTCTGTTTTGTAAATAATTTCATTTGCGTCATTTTTTTTCAGAATTCTGCATATAAACAATATATTATGATATTTCTCTTTTGCCATCTGACTTACTTCACTCAGTATGACAATCTCTAGGTCCATCCATGTTGCTGCAAATGGCATTATTCCATTCTTTTTAATGGCTGTATAATATTCCATTGTATATATGTAACACATCTTCTTTATCCATTCATCTGTTGATGGACATTTAAGTTGTTTCCATGTCTTGTCTATTGTAAATAGGGCTGCGATGAGTATTGGGGTGCAAGTATCCTTTCGGGCCATGTTTTTCTCCAGATTTATCCAGGAGTAGGATTGCAGAATCATATGGCAACTCTATTTTTAGTTTCTTAAGGAACCTCCATACTATTCTCCATAGTGGCTGCACCAATTTACAGGAATGTGTGAATGTTTAAGATAAAAGCTCTTGCAGTCCCAATCAAAAAGTGAAGAGCAGTTTTGTGGAAGGGTTTTGAGCTTTCCTAATTCCCTGCCACCACGCAAGCTGGTCCTCTTGACTTGAAGCTAAATTTCTAGGATGGAAAGTCCCAGCAAGATTGAGACGTGTGGGACTTCCCTGGTGGTCCAGTGGTTAAGACTGCACGCTCCCAATGCAGGGGGCCTGAGTTTGATCCCTGGCTGGGGAACTAAGTTCCCGCATGCCGCAACTAAGAGCCTGCATACTGCAACTAAAGATTCCACATGCCGCAATAAAGATCCCCTGTGCCACAACTAAGACCCAGCGCAGCCAAATAAATAAACATATTACAAAAAAAAAAAAAAAAAGATTGAGACGCGTGACACAGATTACTACACCTCTCTTGAGTCATCAAGACAGAGGTGGCTCCTTCATGCAATTTGTCTCTTCAGCTGAGGTTGGGAGTGGAGACGGTGAATGTCTGGTCCCACCTCTGGGGGGTAGGGATGGGGATGGGGAGTATGAATGAAGGAAGAAGAGGAAGAGGGCAAGAGACCACCCAAGTTTTCGTAACTTACTCTCTGAGGTTTGAAAATACCCTATTTCATTATTTTCTAGGATTGATTTCTGCAACATCTATTCCGAGAAAAATATTAGAAAGAAATATGTAGTTTCTTTGCATCTGTTATCCCCTTTGTCAATATTAAACGACTTAGTCACTTCTCTGGGGAATTAAAGAGGTTGATTCATGGCTATGTGACCCTCTTGTCACTTCTGGTTCCTTTTTCCGTGTTCTATATCAAGACTCAGAGCCCTAGGGAAGGGCATTTTTGCACTCAGAGAAGAACCTGAGAGGAGCCTGTAAGTAAACTTTCAGAATAATCTTGATTTTGAAATTGATTTTTTTATAAGAAAAAATTAAGTATTAGTAAATTGGAATAAACAGTTGAGACCAGAGGAAACTTTAAACCTCTGCCTCTATCCCCGACAGTTTACCTCTGTACAGAAATACCAGAAAGTCTTTGTTAACCTTGGCCTGAGGGATCTGAATCCCTCATCTCAGGGAGGACTGCAGCTTGAGCATCTTCTTAACAGAACAGCTGTGTGGACTTGGGCCATCCCTGGCTTTTGAAGAATTGATCTGTTAGCCAAGCCTCGGGTCGGGGAGAGGAGCAGGGCTGGCTCGGAAAGGCTGCCAGGCCTCACAGACAGTGCCATGCCGGACTGAATTTTTCTGTAGACACTCCTCTGTTTACCCAGTAGCTTTCATTAATCTTTCCTTTCTTGTGTGAAGGTTGCTTTCAGAGAGGAAGGCGTTCGCTGGCTTTCCCAAGGCAAGAACGATGAAAACAAAATTATGAGGAATTCATTTCACCTCTTGGCACTGCTCAAGCTATTTTGGCAGGCTCAGAGAACACTGCGTTCCTGACCAATTTATAAGTTTGCAAGAGTTTTAAAAAAAGAAAGAAAGAAAAAGAGAAAAGGACAAGAAACGCTCCGTCCTCCTTTTGTCCCCCTTACCGGTGCTGGGCTTCTGCAAAATGCCAGCACCCAGAGTGGGCTCGGCCACTCTCCTTTGCCTTTATTTCCGAGACTGTGGGCTGGCAGGACCCAAGGGAGCTGTGGTCCCCAGAGATGAAGTGACCTATCCAAGGTCACATGCAGGCCAGACCACAGGTCTCCTCTCTCCCTGCCCCGTGGTCTTTTTCTATCCCACTCTGCCCTTTCTCCAAATCCCCTTTAAAATGAGATTCCCATCAAGTCCTGAGGTCAATGAGAGGCTGATGTGTTAGACTAGGTTCCCACAGGGGATAAGCAGAGTGGGTCGGAGAAGCAGAGAAAGAGAACATCGGCAGTGGGGTTTATTTTCCCCTAGGGTGTCTGCAGACTGTATCTGGGCTTGTTGAGCATAAGCCATTGGCTTCTGCATGGGGAGCTGGGTCAGAAGGAGCTGGTCTCACTTACTGGAAATCTCAGGCTGTCAGACAAGGCGAGGGCTCCCCACTTGGGGAAGGAGGGGAGCAATAGGACAGCGTTGAGTTCCTTGTCCTCTGGGTCCTTCCCCAAAGAAGGCTGCACTGGTTTCTCCTGCATTTGCAAAAGCAGTGATCCTGTGGGTTTCTGTTTGCCAGCACCAGAGCGACACTGGTGACGTGCTTCTTCAATATCCCCCCAATCTTGAAGGCGCCCAGGCTGGGCCACTTTGGAGGCTCTAGTTATTATTGTCACAGCTGCTGACTGGGCCTTGTATCTGAAGCAAAGGATGCATTCTTTGCACCTCGAGAGTTCATCTGCGCTCAAAGGAATCACAGGACAACACAGGAATGTTCATCGCCCTGACTCACCAACAAAGTGGGCGAACAGGGCTCTGGGGCTGGGGCTGGGGGCTGGGAGCCTGTGTCCTCCGTGCCAGGGCTTTTGCAGCTGCCACTGACATTTAACACCCCCCGGGGAAAACAATCAAATCCACTGCGTATGCACCTCACAGCCGGCGTTTTGCTGGCGTGCGCAGGTTGATGGAGAAGCCTGGCCGCTTCTGTTTCCCATGGCAGCAGCTCACCTCTGCGTGAAAGCAGATAAGTGTGGGCTCAGGCTGGATACACAGACCGCACGCACAGTTCTGCGTGGCTCCGCGCTTGGACCAGGAGCTTCTCATCCCTGCCCCTGTTCCGTAATTCGTTCCCTCCCACCCAGCCACACAAAAACTCCTTTCATCCCGTGAAAGAGAGATGGGTCCTTGGTGATATTCTCCTGTGAACTGCAGCTGTGGTTTCCTGGCCCCAGGTTGTGGCGCAAACTGGAGTTTAGGGATAAAGGCAGAAAAGTGGTAATTATTCTTGGGATATTGCCGTTGGTAAAAGCAAAAAAGCAGGTACACGGTCCTGGGGAGACACTGATGTTGAGATAAACATTATTGATAATGGAGGCACCGTAAAGAGAAACTGCAGGTTAAAGCGATCAGGTTAGCCTTTTAGCTGCTGCTGGAAGAAGCAATGGAGAGAAAGGGAAGGGCTCAATCCAGGAGAGCAAGAGAAGGGAATAAAATAGAGCTAGAGATCTTTGGGGAAAAAATATTCCCAAGGCATAGAGAAAAACCTTTATGCATGAGACTGGAATCTGGCCTACAGCATGATTTTAAAAGGTACCAGGGAATAAAAAGAGGGTAAGGTAATTCAGATGACTGGAGAAGGAGAAGGAGAAGGGGAGGAGGAAGGCCAGGCAGAGAGAAGAGGAGGAAGTCACGTGAGGATTTCCCCAAACACCAAGGGTTGCAAACTGACAACCAGTAGCCAAAATCAGTGTCAGACTATTTAAAAATAATTTGAGCCAACCTTTTTTTTTTTTAATCAGGAGATGCTACCCAAAGAAAATTAGATTTCTGGCTTCTCTTAAAAAAAAAAAAAATCAGAAAATCTGGCAACACTGGGTCTGTGTACAGCCTCGAAGAAAATCTGCTGGGCTGGACTCCTGCAACTTCAGCTGGGACATGGGCTCCCAGCCCCCCAGGACCCACTGCCCACACCCCTGCCCCCCAGGAAGTCTCTGTATCTCCTGATTTTCTTCACTCTTTATGGTGCCTGTCTGACCCCTGCAGGCGTGTAAAGGCTCAGTGCTGCCCACACTGCCCTAATTTACCAGCAAAGGGAAAACCCCGACCCTAACCCCCAGCTCAGCAGAGAAGGTGGGGACCAACAGTGAATGCTGCTCTCATCCCCTGACGCTGGGAGAGACGGTTCAGTTGAGAACGAATGCCTTGCTGCCTAGACCTCAGACCAGGATGGGCCTGACACCCGATGGAGATCTGTAGTCAGCTCTGGAGGGTTCAGTTAGGCTGTGCTGACAGAGGAGGTGGAGGACACCCCATGCAGATGACAACGCAAGGAGAGTTTATACCTACAGTGTTGAACGGCATTTCAGGATTCACGCATGATTGGGATTCTGGGAATATATTTCAACCAAAATTAGAAGCTACTCTTTGAGGATCATGTTAAAGAGAGTCTGAGAAACTTGCCTATCCTGAACCCTCAGTGCCACGTAAACACAGGTTAGAATCCTGGCTCTTCTATTTACTCGCTGTGTGACTTTGGGCAAGTTATTGAACCTCTCTGAGCCTCAGTTTCCTCATCTAAAATGTATCTATATAATCATACAGAGCTACTGTGAAAATTAGGAATAATGTATTTTGGATGCCGTAACAGTGGCCAGACGCTTGGTAACAACTTGGTAACTATTTTCTATAATTATTACTATTTTGCTTGTCCACTTTTCTAATTATTTATTTTGTGATGCCTGAAGGCAAATTTGGTATGTGGGAAATTTTAACTCCGTTGCTTAGGAACTCTGGTAGGAATTTTAAAACAGGTTTCATGAAGAGTCAGAAGTGAGATGTTGATGTGACGGGAAATGTGTCACATTGTGGTAGAAATCTGGGGTCTCCCTCCCACTTCTGCCTCTAGTCTAGGACAGTCCCGGCCAGCCCAGTAGCCTCCTTGGATTTTCGTTTCCTCATCTGTGGAAACCAGCCGTCCAGGTGTTGCTCATCTAGAGCTGTGCCTTTCAGTAGCTAGACACCAGCCACGTGTGACTATTTAAATTTAAATGAATTAAAACTAAATAAAGTTAAAAATTCAACTCCTCAGTTGCACCAGCCCTCCGTGCTCAATTGTCACATCAGGCTAGTGCTGACCATGTTAGACAGCCCAGATACAGAACGTTTCCATCACCGCTGAAAGTGCTATCAAACTGTCCTGAATTCTAGAGATTGCTACGCAGTGCCTCGTCCTCAGATGACCAGCATCAGGACCGCCTGGGACTTGTTAGGAACGCAGACTCTCAGGTGCCAGTCTAGACCTTTGAAATCAAAATCTGCATTTTGACAAGACTCCCCCAGTGATAACATCCTCAAGTTTAAAAAGCTCTGACCTATAATATTTCTTCCAGCTCTAAAAGTAAAATGTAAGAGTCTGGGTATCTGCCTGAAAAAGTCTTTGAGAAAGGAATAAGTAATGAGCTTGTCCAAATCCTGATTCCCTGATTTTTCTAAAAGGAAAGAACTGGGGCCGTCTGGAGAAAGAAAGACCAGCAGAATGACTGCACCTCTGCAGGAGCGAGAGGCTAGAAGTCAACAGACATCTAAAGGCAACGTGTCAAACATTAGTGCTGGGAAGGCGGTGCAATCTAGCTTCTGCCTCTGAGCCTCTCATCGTTGGGACATTGAAGCCTTGCCTAAAGAGCCTCAGAGAAGGGACGTTCTCAATTTGCTGTGGCAGCAAAGAAACAAGAAGAAATGGGTTGCATTTCCTAGGCACCTTATCTCCAGGGCATCTTAACGTGCTTGCCAAAGCTTCCCTCCTTAAACCTCACCAGGAAGGAGCTCAGGCAGGTCTTTTATTCAAGTAGGGAAAATGAGGAACAGAGATTGGTGAAGAAATCAAGGCCACATTCAACAGTGAGAGGAAGGGCAGACTGGAACACCAGCCCTGAGCTTGTGGTCCAAACGCGCCTCTGTGGCTTGAGCTATAAAATAGGAGAGAAGGCATTTGGTCCTCTTGCTGCAGAAAGTTTTGATGTCTTTTGGTGACATGCTGTTTTCAGCACAAAAACAAAGGGGAATAATATTAGATCTGTTGCTTGTTAAGAAAACATATGCCTCTTACAAGACAAAACTGCAGTAATATATCTTATTTAATTGTTATTAGATTTTATTGCCGAAGGCTAAAATTTTAATGTATCCATAAATCTGTTTCTCACTTGCGGAGAAATCTCTTTATAAAGAACACACTGTACAAGGATGAAGGCAAGAGGAGGGAAAAATGAATCTAAAATCTGCATTATTAATTTTTTAGACAGCAAGCAACATGGTACCTCATAAAGGATATTAGAAATAAATGAAACAGCTGGGATTTTTGATTTGCTGTAGAGAAAAATCTGCTGATTTGAGAAACATTCTTACAGGGTAAACTATTTTGATGCAAAAAAATGAGCAGATAGAAATGGATTTGTGATATACAAATCAGCTCTTAAACAGTCACTGGCAGAAAGTGTGATGTGTTTCCAGCAGATACAGTGAGCTGAGCATCCTGTCACATAACCCAGAGCCGTGGAATCTAGGCGTGGCTCAGGGGGCAGGGAGACCTGGTCTGAATTCTGCTGTGCCACCTACTCTCCGTGTGATCGCTGACACATTTCAGCAAGCACTCTAAGCCTCGGCGTCCACTGTGTGAAAAGCAACCTCCAGAGGCTTCAGGGAGGATGCAGAGAGATGCTATATATAAAGTGCTCCTAGGACATAATAGACAATTATTATCTATTAGTGTACCAATTACTCAGATAATGGTTTGGGGTCAAATCCAAAGCCATACCGAAGAAAGCAAATGGGGACACACCTAGGAGGAGAGGCAGCACCTCCCAATTTGCTGTCGTGCTGGGCGTCCTGCCCACTGTCCGCCTGCTCACGGCTGACCGATCAAGTCCTCCGACCCAGGCAATGAAGCAGGGCTGACTCGCACTGGCAAGGCTGGGGACAGTTCAGGAGCACCGGGGCTATCAGTGATTTCTGGGGCTCACAGAGGCATAGGAGTGGAGTTGGTGCGCAGGAGCACTGCCAACCTCCAGTTCTGAAAGGAAGCAAGCTTGCAGGAAAAAAGAACTCTGTTCTTTTGCTGGTCCCCACTCTAATGTCCATTTCTTCCAATTTCCTTTCCTCCAGATGGAGTAAGACTGCCTTCTTAGGGAGGATCTCAAATCTTCTATAAGGCCAGTCCCACATGGTAATGACCCTTCTTCAACACAATGTCTCCCCGTATCTCTTCTCTGCACTGAACTTTCCCATTCAGATTACGTGCAGGAGCTGCAAGCCCTCTATATTATTGCTGAAGAAATTTCCACAGGTTTGTTCCTAACCTGCCTATTTCCCCATCTCATTTCTGTCTTACATTAACCCCATTCCGCCCGAACCCAAAAAGAGAGCCATTTCTTCCCTTCAGGTTGCTCAGTTCATGCCCTCCAGCCAGTGACTGGATACCTTTCTCACATTACCAGTGTAATTCACTGGCTCAAACAGTATTAAGCTACTCCATAAATCCAGCCCCAAAATATTTGATGTGAGAAGGGATTTATTTGAGAGTGTTTAAAACCTGATCAATGTCTTCGTTAAAATTCCATACATAGGTTATAATGCTCATTAGATATTTTCATGTCAATTAAGATAGCTCAAATTTATTTTGTATCATCCCAAATGAACCCAAGGCTCTCTGAGTGCATCACACACCTAAATCTGCATGACTGACAGGGCAGTAGCAGCCCCATAGCACCTTCATTTTTGTTATGCCAGATCTGGGAAAAAAGAAAAGATGATTAACTCGGTGACAAAATATTCTCATTTCCCTTGTAAGATTCTCAGGAGAGAACTGCACTCAGAGGGTAGGAGCAAGGGAGGGAAGGCAGAATGGTTACAGAGCTGAATACAATGGCCTCAGTCCAATGCCACGTTTAAGTTTGGATGCCTTTGGTTTGCTTTCTTGTCTGTAAACTTAGAGCACAAGGAAATAGATGACTGTCAGAAAGTGACCTTATATAATGCAGTTTGTTGAAATTTCAGCCTATCCATCAACCTAAGGTTTGTTTCAATTAATAAGACCCATGGCACAGGATTGCTGCTTTTATCAGTTAACAATCACTGTGCAAAAAAGCAGCACAGAATTCAGGGGCTCAAAGTAAATAAGCATTTCTTATTGCTCAAGTATCTGTGATCAGCTGGTGGCTGGGGCCTGGCTGGTCTAGGATGCCCCATTTCACGTATCTGGCAGTTGACTGGCTATTGGCTGAGTTGATGGAATAGACTGGTCATGTTCCTCTTGTCATTCAGCAGCCCAACCTGGTATGACATGATGAATGACCCCACCCCCCGAGCCCCAACCAAAGATGTCCATGTCCTAATGCCCAGAACCTATGACTATGTTATCTTTCATGGTAAAAGGAACTCTACATATGTGCTTGAGTTAAGGACCTTGAGATGGAGAGATTATCCTGGATTACTTGGGTGGCCCCAGTATAGTCACAGGGGTCCTTTGAAGAGGGAGGCAGGAAGATCAGAGTCATGAGAGAAGATATAAGGATGGAAGCAGAGGTCAGAAAGAAAAGAAGATTCAACATTGCTCTCTTTGAGATGGAGGAGAGTCCACAAGCCAAGGAATATAGGTGGCCTTTAGAAGCGGGAAAAGGCAAGCAAATGGATTTTCCCCTAGAACCTCCAGCCCTCTGCAGCCCTCTGGACCAGTTTTAGACTTCTGACCTCTAGAACTGTGAGAGAATAAATATGTGTTTCTATAAGCCACTAAGTCTGTGGAAATTTGCTACAGCAGCAATAGAAGCTAATACACCTGGACTTGTCAACAAGTTAGTAGTAGGGTTCCAAGAGAGGCAGGAGGGAATCATAGACTCAGGATAGGCATACTATTACTTCTGCCACATTCCATTGGCCGATGATGTCACAAGGCCATCCCCAATTCAAGGACTGGAGAAATAAACCCCACCATGTGATTCTATTTCTCTCACTTCTTGATGGGAGAAGCTGTAATGTCACTTTGCAAGGAGGTGTAGAAACTGAGCAGGACCCTGCGGGGCCTCCCCAGGGACAGACCCCGTGTCCCCCACCTCTTGTTTGTAGAAAAGCTTTAGCCTCGTAGGCCTCCCCCCAAGTCCAAAGAGCAAATTTAATGAGAAAAGTGAGAAAATGCAGAAACAAAGGAAAAGAGTCAAGTAAGACAAAATAATAAGAGTTTAGCCATAACACAAAGTCAAGGACTTTTAGTGCCTCCTCAAGGCTGTAGATAACAACCTGAACCATATCCTTGAGGTGTTTTGCAGACATTAAAACCCCCCACCAGGGGCTTCCCTGGTGGCGCAGTGGTTGAGAGTCTGCCTGCCGATGCGGGGGGCACGGGTTCGAGCCCTGGTCTGGGAGGATCCCACATGCCGCGGAGCGGCTGGGCCTGTGAGCCACAATTACTGAGGTTGCGCGTCTGGAGCCTGTGCTCCGCAACGAGAGAGGCTGCGATAGTGAGAGGCCCGCGCACCGCGATGAAGAGTGGCCCCCGCTTGCCGCAGCTGGAGAAAGCCCTCGCACGGAGACGAGGACCCAACACAGCCATAAATAAATAAATAAATAAATATTAAAAAAAAAACCAAAAAACAAAAAACCCCCCACCAGGTGGAAGAAGTTAACTGCATGTGACAATAAGCATGTAGACCCCAGAGGGGTTGGAACCAGAGGTTGATGATGTTAATTCCCGAAACATCACACTGTTACCTCACCACCCACAATCAGAAGGATGTACCAAGCTGATCAGGCACCTGCAACCCTCTCCCTCACCTTGCCTTTAACAACCCTTCCCCGAAAGCCACTGTGGAGTTCAGGTCTCTTTTTTTTAAACCGTGTTTTTTAAATTGAAATATAGTTAATTTACAGTGTTGTGTTAGCTTCAGGTGTACAGCAAAAGTGATTCAGTTATGCATAAACATTTGTATATATATTCTTTTTCAGATTCTTTTCCATTATAGGTTATTACAAGACACTGAATATAGTTCCCCGTGCTGTAGAGTAGGTCCTTGTTGTTTACCTATTTTATACATAGCAGTTAATCCCAAAGTTTTAATTTAGCTCCCCCATACCTCCCCATCTCGTTATCCCCTCTGGTAACCATAAGTTTGTTTTCTATGTCTGTGAATCTACTTCTGTTTTGTAAATAAACTCATTTATATCGAGTTCGGGTCTTTTGAACACAAGCTGCCCGTTCTCCTTGCTTGGCCACACTGGGCACCTTGCAATGAACTCTGCACTTCCCTTCACCACAGTCCAGTGTCAGTGGATTGGCGGCGAGTGGGCCCAAGTTTGGTTTAGTAATAGTGTAGAGACTGAGAAGGGTAAAAAATTACGGCCATTTTTTGTAATCAATCTATCATCGTGCCCTGTACAAAGTGACAGAGGACATTTAAATGCAACATCTGACCCTGTTTCTCTTTCATTTCCAGGGACACAGGGAGCATGGGTGTCTGGACCTCAGGCACCAATATCTTCCTCAGTCTTTGGAGGACGTATGTGTCTCCAAGGAGCCTTGGATCGATGGACTTCACCCAACATTTGGGCACTTGCTGTTTTGTTGCTTTCATTTCCGTGGGTCTCCTCTCTGGGGCCTTCTCCTGGCTTCTGTCCTCATTCGTAGTCTTCACCACCTCCTGGATGGTCACGTGTGCTCTGCTGTGCTGCTCCAAGCACGCACGGTGTTTCATTCTGCTCTTCTTCCTCTCGTGTGGCCTGCGTGAAGGCAGGAACGCTTTGATCACCGCTGGCACAGGGATAGTAATCTTTGGACACGTGGAAAATATTTTTCACAACTTTAAAGGTCTCCTGGACAGTATGACTTGCAACCTAAGGGCAAAGAGCTTTTCCATCCATTTTCCACTTTTGAAAAAATATATTGAAGCAATTCAGTGGATATACGGCCTTGCCACTCACCTAAGTCTATTTGATGACCTTGTTTCTTGGAACCAAACCCTGGAGGTCTCTCTTTTTAGTCCCAGCCAAGCCCTGGAGGCACAGCTCAATGACACTACAGACAGAGCCCTGCGTGTCCTGTACCAGGTAGTGACGGCGACAGAGGTGTTGTCTTCCCTGGGGCGGCAGCTATTGGCCCTCACAGGGCTTCTGCTGGTGCTACTTGGCACTGGCCTCTTCATGAGGCGATTTTTGGGCTCCTGTGGTTGGAAGTTTGAGAACATCTACATCACCAGACAATTTGTTCAGTTTGACGAGAGGGAGAGGCACGCACAGAGGCCCTGCGTCCTCCCGCTGAATAAGCAGGAAAGGAAGAAGTATGTCATCATCCCATCTTTCTGGCTGACTCCTAAAGACAGGAAAAACCTGGGGCTGTTTTTCCTCCCGGTGCTTACCCATCTCTACATCTGGGTGTTGTTTGCAGCCATAGATTATCTGCTGTATTGGCTCATCTTCTCCGTCAGCAAACATTTCCAAAGCTTGCCAGGGCTTGAGGTTCACTTGAAGTTGCACAGAGAGGTAGGTGCTCGCAGGCCCGTCTCACTGTGTATCCCAGCTGTTTGCTGTGTGTTTGCAAAAGATCGTGAACTTCCCAAGGCAGGGCAGTGTCTTATTCCCCTCTGGATGCTCAGTGCCTGGCACAGAGCCTGGCATGTAGGAAGGACACCCAAAATGTTGGTTAGATTGAGTTGAAACCCCAATGCTAGAGTATGAGAACACTCTGAACATTTTTGATCACTGTATTAGTTTCCTGTGGCAGCCGTACTGCAACAGAGGAGACCACGGTCTTTGTTCATCCCATCTTTTCTCTTTTCCATTTTTCCCTGTGGAAATTTATGATTATGTAGACATTTCAGAGGATCTGGATACTGTCAGATACTTGTCTTATTTGTTTTTAAACGTAGCGTTCCGCGCTAGGTGGAACGTGCACATGTGTGTCTAGTGTGTGCCTCTGTGTGCATGTGCACACGTAGTGTGTGTAGTTGTATGTGTGTACATGTGCACGTGTGTGTGTGTGTGTGTGTGTGTGTGTGTGTGTGTGTGAATGTCATGCGCGCTGGGTGTTGTGCACTAGCCTGGGCTGGTGAACACGCCATCTACTGTTTCCATATGTCTGATTTTCCCTCCTCTTTATCGAGCCACAATAGATTGTGCCTCTGCTGGGGCAATCTCAGAGGGGAAGGGCAGAAGGGGACCTGGAAACCCTCCTTTGAAAGCCCATTTGCTCCTGCTGCGTCCACACTCTCCCTCCCCTTTTCTCCTGGCTCCGCAGGTACTATCTGGCCCCTGCCCGCCTAATCCTGGGCTGCTTCTCAGAGTTGATTACTCTGAGCCCTCGGCTTCCTCTGAAGTCTTCAGTTAATTACAAGAACCCCCCGTTGCTCTACATATCTGGAGGAGGGTGGATAATGGAAACAGTGTTTCAAATGAAAGCCGAACAAGATTTTCAGCCAGGCTTGATCCGGGGCAGCGGCTGGTAAAAGGGCTTCTCTCCTCCTCTCCCCCATAGTGCATCCCCCTCCTGTAGTCCCTTTTTTGATCTTCCCCTCTCAGTTCTTCCCTCTCCTTCTTTATCTTTTTGCTCCTCTCTCATCTATTTCTCTCTGAGCCAAAACCCATGCCTGTTTTGTGAATTCTCACAGTTTTAGATAGACAGGGGGTCGGGGGAGAAAAGCAAGTCTGCCTTCCAAAAAAGGCCCAGAAGCTTTCCAATGACAGTGTCCTGGCAAATACGTTTTGGGGTGTTGCTGGGTCCTGGGGATGCAAAGTTGTCTAGACCGTGATGGCTGCCATCGAGGGGCTCACGTCCTGGTGGGGGAGGCCACCACGTACGCTCACAGTGACAGCAGGGTGGTGGGCGCAGAACAGATGCGAGCACGAGTCTGCTGTGGGAGCTCGTCTCAAACTCTCTCCTGCCGAGCCTGGGAGGCTGTGCCACCAGCAGCCGGCTTCCATGTAACTGGCAGTGCCCTGCCCTTATCCCACGATGCCCTTGGAGATTCCTGGTCTTTCCATTGCAGGAGATTTGCAAAGGAGAAGTCAAGCAAGAAAAGAAACATTGGCTCAAGGTTTCTCCCACTTTTATACAATTTTAAATAAAGAAGAAAAGTGGGAAATGACGTGAATAGACCTGGCTGGATGGGTGGACACTGTAAGTAAAAATAGCTACAGTCGCTACTTATTGAGCACCTACTATGTGCCCAGCACTGGTCTGCATTAACTTTTCAGGACTGTCTGATACCAGAGTGAATCTTCCGTCCACTACTCCATACCATCTTGGCAAATTGTTTACTTGAGAGAGGCAAACACATTTTAAAACATTGGGGTACCATTTAGTACATTGCTCGGTATTTTGAGAGTTTGTTACCCTCCACCAAGCCCGTACAGAAGTGTTGACAACCTTCCTGAAGCCCTGACTCCCAGCTGCAAAATCCCCGGTTAGATTCCTAGACTAAATAACTTCTTCCCAGACCGGACACCCACTGCTTTCTTATTGCAGGATTTCTCATCACTGACTCAATCGATGTGTTTGTTTCTTCAACAGTATTGAAAAGAATGCATTCCTCTGCTCTGGGGACTGAATATATCGTAGGTGAACTGTCTTTTTAATAAGAGAAAAGGAGAGGCAACACAAATGCTTTCTACTGCTTAGCCACAGTACTGGGGAAATTGCAGATCTGACTTGACATTTGTGTAGAAGTCCCAGGTTTTGGGGTTTCCAGATTTTTCACAGGTATTGGGGTAAATCGAAGGTGCGCGGTGTTCTCTGGGTGTGATTGGGTTCTTTTCAGAAGTCATTTTCCTCCTCTGGGCCCCAGGGCTCTAGGGTGTTGGGGTGATAATAACTTACTAAGTACTCCAGTCTGTAACGTTAATGCTCCATCCCCAAGGTGCTTAATTTACACTGGGAGTAGTTTATTCATGGGCAGGATCTGGTCCATTAATTCCTGTTTTACCAAATTGGAAAACAAATCCATCAAGAGAGTATATGGCTTTCTCAGGTCAGGGAAAAGTAAGAGTTGAATCGGCACACACTTCTGCTGGTGGCTTGGCTGGGTGGCTCAATGTCATCTGCCCTCTGGGTCAGTTTGTTGAGAGCAACTGGCTTATTCTCTTGCCTTCAAGCAGGGAGGAATGCACCCCTCCTATCATCTAAGAGAGATGCGAAAATGTCCTATTTTGAGACCTCTATAAATAGGATTTTAGAGCCACTTTCAGTAAATATACTCTTCTTTGTATTCTTGCATCAAGAATAATTCCACCCCCCCACCCCCGCCACCTCAAGCTCTAGAAGGATGACTTAGAACATAATTTAATGCCTCCACATCTTTATGACCTTGTGGTCTGCTGACGAGGTGTTTGTCGAGATGGAGAGGCTATGACTGGGTCTTGAGGGGCTCTGTTACAAAAAAAACTTCTCCCCCAGTTGAGGGAAAACCATCTTTCATTAGTTCCACATGCTCTGAAGTGTAGAAACAGGTGTTCCATAAAAATGGGTTATGCGGTCAAAATTAATAGGAGAATCGTTGGCTGAAGTTAAGAGAATTTCTGTGCTTTCTTCTCAGCACCTTCAACAGTCTCATGGCCATCGTGACTCTCTAAAGAAAGGACAGAACAAACAAACTTATCTGATATCCTTCTCTCAAGGAAATCTATATTTCCACAATCCCACTTTGGAAAACTCTGCAATGGCTACAACTAAAATTCATCCCTTCTCCTTTATTCCAATCATAGCACATAAAAGGAGCTGGGACAGCCCCTTCAGCCAAAGCTCCCTGCATATTTTAAGATAAATGTTACGTGCTACGGGGCAGTATTGAGAAAGACAAGGACAGAGTATGAAAATGGCATGGATCTTGATGATTTTCTTCTTTCATTTTAGAAACAAGAAGCTCAAGACATCATCCATGATTCTTCATTTAATATATCTCTGTTTGAATCCAGTTGCCTCCCTAAACCAAAGCTACTTCTGTCTAAGACCTGGATTCCTCTCAGTTTTATTCTTGTGATACTAGTGATGCTAGGACTGTTGTCCTCCATCCTGATGCAACTTAAAATCCTGGTGTCAGCATCCTTCTACCCAAGTGTGCAGAAGGAGCGCATCCGATACCTACATGCAAAGCTACTGAAGAAACGATCAAAGCAGCCAGTGGGAGAAGTAAAAAGGAAACTGAGTCTGTACTTTACAAAGGTAAAGCCAAAATAGGGTTATAACCTGTAATTAGGGAAATTTTGATTTTGAAGGGCAAATGGAATTTCAAAGCACTCTTCAACTTTACATTAGGGCTTATATCCCCAGCAACAGATAGGACACTGTTTCGGGGCGGGGGTGGGGGGTGGGATGGGTGGGCAGTGACGGCGAACGGATGTACATGGCTAAGTCCAGAAGACTCTACAGCAATGACGGTCCAGAGGATTCTACAAGATAGCCTTCAAAACACTGATTTCAATTGAGTACGTTCGGTCATATTGTCGAAAAGCTACTGGGAAGGCCCTAATGGCTGTTAAAGAACAATACCCAGTCAGAGTTACTTTACCGGGATAAATAAATAACAGAAGGGAAGTATCTACTACAGCTTGGTAAACTCCAAAGAATTTGCTCATTCTCCAGAATTAAAAAATATATATGATGAGATATATATATATATATATATATATATATATATATATATATATGATATGTATATATTTATACATATATATGATAACATAATGACTTTCATACACATATAAAATGAACACTTGTCAAAGATTTTATTCAACATATTAAAGACGGAACAGTAAGAAACTCCAACCAATTCAAAGAACCGTTTAAATCACACATGTATACAGGCCATCGTGAATACCAAAATGAATTTGCTTAATAGATACAAAACCGGCTTCTTCCGCAAGGGAGGATGGGAGGATCAATTGTACTCTGCAGGGTGAAATTCATTTGCATGTTCATAGACAAGAATCATTTGCATTGTTGCCATCAGCTATCTACAACTTACAGAACTGGAAAATACTTCATAGACAATGAGAGACCAAAATAATCCCTAAGGATAAGCTTTTCTGGCCATTTCAAAGTCTTGTGAAAAGTTTGTGTCAGTGGCATTTGAAATGACTCTAATGCTCATTCATCCAGCTTCGTGTCTTTTCAGATTCATTTCTGGCTTCCAGTCCTGAAAATGATTGGGAGGAAACAAATGGACATTGCCAGTGAAGAGAGCCCGTGAGAGGCCCCATGCAGCTCCTCAGCCACGCTGCTCCAGCAATTCTCCTTAAGTCTCCTGATGGTGACCCTTACTCACGCCCAGCAACAGAGAACTGCACTGCAAGGTCCTTCAGCGGTTTGAGTTTGCAGGGCCAAGCTACTTTTTTCCATAAGGGCCAAAGGGCTACCAGATAAATTGTTGTGTTGTCTGTCTCGCAAACAGGGCACATGATCTGGACTGTATCTCAGTGTAACACGACTAGAAGCAGGCCCTTCGAGGAGAGTCTCAGCATAGAGTAATATTCAAAGAAAAAAACTGGAAAAAATCAAAATCTCTACTGCAGGCTCACAAACAAATATCAAGGAGAACATACATGTATGATGCCAGCAAAATATCTTTAAATGCTTCTGTCCCTTCTCTGCCCTTCTTAATATCCTTCATAGCTATTTCCTACCCACAACTGTCTGGCCTCCCCCTGCCCCCTTATTCAAGAACTCTTTCCAAAACCCATCTCCAGCAGCTCCTAATTTCTTCTCACCACCTGCTCTGCTCCTATCCTCTACTTTCCTGGATCTCTTTTGTTTTTCCTCTTCTACCAACTCCTCTAGCCACATTTATTTAGAGAACACATTTATTAAAATCATATGAGAGGCTTCCTACAATGTGCATCTTGGGCCTCTTTTTCACTATAATCCATGTACACTCTACAGTACAGGGGCCTATTTCCCCTATATTCAAAATACCTAAGAGGGAAAAAATACTGATTCTATTATCTCTAAAGTGCCAGAATGGGAAGAAATGAAGAAACATTAAAATTTTAAAACAATTTTTTAACTTTTCATTTTGAAAATGTTTCAGCCTTACAAAAAAGTTGCAAAATAGTAAGTACAGCGTTCCAGGTAAATACACTGAAAAACGCATAATCTACAAAACTCATTGGATTTTCACCAATTGTCCCACTAATATCCTACTAATGTCCCAAGGGCTAGTCCTTGATCCAATCCAGGCTCATGCATTGCATTTGGCTGTCATGGTTCCTTAGTCTCGTCCAGTCAGGGACAGTTCCTCAGTCTGTCTTTCTTTTTTTTTTCATGTCCTTGACATTTCTGAGGAGTGCTGCCAGTTATTTTGTAAAATGTCCTTTGCTTTGCGTTTGTCTGATGTTTCCTTATAAGTAAACCCAGGTAATGTATTTTTGGGCAACAATACTACAGAAGCACTGACATGCTCTTCTCAATGCATGAGATCAGGGGTATGTGATGTTAATATGTCTCATTACTGGTAAGGTTACCTTTCTTCACTTAGTTAAGATGGGGTCCGCAGATTCTTCCACTGTTGAAGTTACTATTTTCCTTTTGGAATGAATAAGTATATTGTGGGAAATACCTTCAGACTATACAAACATCCGGTTTCTCATCATACATTTACCCTCTAATTTTAGCATCCATGGATGCAAAACTGTGCCAGCCAAACAGTGATTTTCTATTTTAATAATATCTTCTACATTTTAAAATTGAAATTCTACACTCTCCCCAGAATGAACCATTTTTTCGAAGACCAAATTTTGTTTTGGGCACCTGAGTAGGCATTTTACACATACAGTCTCATTTATGGTTCATGACAATCCTGTGAGGTAGGTAGTATTATTTCTATTTTATAGATGGGAAAACTCACCCTCAAAGACCCTGACTTAGCTGGCCTGGGCTGGGGCCTGGGCACTGGCACGTTTAAAGCTCCTGGGTGATTCTAATAGTTGGCCAGCACTGAGAACCATCATTCCAGGAAGTTTTACTGAATTGCAGGTCTTTCAACACAGGTCTTCAGTGGTGAAATTTCTCTAGCAGAAGGAGCCTACATTAGAAATCTGAGTCAGCATTTCCCAAAGTGTGTTCCTCAGACCACTAATCCCTTAGTTGTTCCATAAAAGAGTTATATGATGTCAATAAATCCACACCATCTGCCTTCCAGCCTTGAAGATTCATACTGCATGTTGGCATAATTTTAAAACTTTGAGAAACCCTATAATAAAGAAATCTCATTTAACCTTGTTTCACCCAAAATTTTCTCAAATTATTAAACCATGGAACAATTTTACCTGTAATAACTGTTAACAGCACATAGGACCAGTTCTACAGCCCATACTCTGGTAAATACTGATATAACTGGCATAACTTTCAACCAAAAACGATCTGAGAAGGTGAAGATGAATTTTTAGTTTTGGCATATTTAAATATTCTGATGATTTTATGCTTTACTGTGTTTTCTAAACAAAACAAAACTGTGTTTATTAAAATTATATATTAATAAACTAATAAAATATGTGATTTTTTTTTTACTCATTTTGCATTTATTCCTCCTACAGAGAAGGGATCTGCTCCACATTAACTAGGCAAAGAATCAACTTCTCAAGTTAGAATGCACCCTCTCACCATACACAAAAATAAACTCTAAATGGCTTAAAGACTTAAACATAAGACATGACACCATAAAACTCCTAGAAGAGATCATAGGCAAAACATTCTCTGACATAAATTGTACCAATGTTTTCTTAGGTCAGTCTCCCAAGGCAATAGAAATAAAAACAAAAATAAACAAATGGGACCTAATCAAACTTACAAGCTTTTGCATAGCAAAGGAAACCATAAACAAAACAAAAAGACAACCTACAGAATGGGAGAAAATATTTGCAAATGACAAGGGCTTGATTTACAAACAGCTCATACAACTCAACAACAAAAAACAAACAACCCAATTGAAAAATGGGCAGAAGACCTCAATAGACATTTCTCCAAAGAAGAAATACGGATGGCCAACAGACACAGGAAAAGATGCTCAATATCGTTAATTATTAGAGAAATGCAAATCAAAACTACAATGAGGTACCACCTCACACTGGTCAGAATGGCCATCATTAAAAAGTCTACAAATAACAAATGCTGGAGAGGGTGTGGAGAAAATGGAACTCTCCTACACTGTTGGTGGGAATATAAGTCGGTGCAGCTGCTATGGAAAATAGTATGGAAGTTCCTCAGAAAACTAAAAATAGAATTACCATATGATCCAGCAATCCTACTCCTGGGCATATATCCAGAGAAAACTATAATTCAAAAAGATACATGCATCCCTGTGTTCATAGCAGCACTATTTACAATAGCCAAGACATGGAAACAACCTAAATGTCTATCAACAGATGAATGGATAAAGATGTGGTACATATATACAATGGAATACTACTCAGCCATAAAAAAGAATGAAATAATGCCATTTGCAGCAACATGAATGCAACTAGAGGTTATCATACTAAGTGAAGTAAGTCAGAAAGAGACAGACAAATACCATTTGATATCACTTATATGTGGAATCTAAAATATGACACAAGTGAACCTATGTATGAAACAGAAACAGACTCACGGACATAGAGAACAGACTGGTGGCTGCCAAGGGAGAGGGAGTTGGGGGAAGGATGGAGTGAGAGGTTGGAGTTAGCAGATGTAAGCTATTATGTATAGAATGGATAAACAACAAGGTCCTATTGTATAGCACAGAGAAGTATATTCAATATCCTATGATGAAACATAATGGAAATGAATATTAAAAAAAGAATGTGTATATATATGTAAAACTGAAGCACTTTTCTGTGCAGCAGAAATACATTATAAATCAACTATACTTCAATAAAAAGAATTCTTTTTAAATCAACTGCTCAAGTTTTAGAGAAAATTGGATCCTTTGGTCTTTCGAAATTCTATTAATTAACTAACTTACTTATTTACCTAAAAATATCACCAATATCTACAGGAAACATTTGAACAGGGCACACAGAAGGTGCTGGTGATGCCCAGACAGCTCGCCTTGGTCCCTGCCTTTGGGATGCTTCCAATCTAGTCAGGAAGACAGACAGATGCTTAGACAAAAAATAACAATATGTGGTAGCTTTTGTTAAGGGCCAAGGGCACCGGGCAGGCAGTGCCTTTAGGGAATCATGGCCAGTTTCTCTGCCCTCGTCTATTACGAATGCCCAGTTTACCCCTCTTCTCTATGACAAGGGCACTGGAGGGGTTGGGAAAAGGGTCTTAATTTCCTTGAAACCAAACTACCTTTCTGAAGTAGCATAATCTCTGTTGTTTCTAATGGACCGTGACTTTGAACAGTTCTCGAGACTTCTAGAGAGTGACCTGCTGTCTTTATCTGTTAGGCATGCTTGCCCTTACTCTGAAGTGCTTGTCCCTATTGGAAGGACAGACTGGCAAAGAGGTGCTGTCACAAAAGGCAATTTTGATCTTGAAAACAAGATTTAGACTTGCTCATTAGGGCCAATCTAATGTAGGGCATAAAATGTTTATTTAATTGCAGCTTACCCATATTAGATTTAAACAAATGGTTAGTTAAATTTCTTGAGACATCTATTGCCAAGTGTGCTCTGTTAATCTTGTAGAGGAAGAAAGATATTGCCCCAGGTAATTTAATAGAACTTCTTTTTCACCTCTAATGTTAATGGCTTATAAAAGAGTATCACATTATGGTCTAAGTCACTATTTCTCATCTAACGAATCTCAGCTTGGTGGCTGTATTTTGTTATAAGCGTCATTATGATGTCCTCATTGACTCCATATTTGTTGTCAGTTACGTTGCTCTTTGACAGTAAGGTACAGTAATTCTAAACACCTTCATAGTAATAGATCTCTCTTACTGTTCTACTCAGGAAGTAAAACCTTGTCCTTCCTCTTAGATCCTATATCTGCTGCTTTCTCTGTTAGAACCTAATCAATCCTAATTATAATATGGGATATGTTGACATATTCACACATCATATATTTTTGTCTTAATTCACCTAAGAGAAAGAAATAAAAATATCTTCTTTCTTTTTTTTAAATTTTTTAAATTTTATTTTATTTATTTTTTTATACAGCAGGTTCTTATTAGTCATCAATTTTATACACATCAGTGTATACATGTGAATCCCAATCGCCCAATTCATCACACCACCATCCCCACCCCTCCGCAGCTTTCCCCCCTTGGTGTCCATACATTTGTTCTCTACATCTGTGTCTCAACTTCTGCCCTGCAAACCGGTTCATCTGTACCATTTTTCTAGGTTCCACATACATGCGTTAATATACAATATTTGTTTTTCTCTTTCTGACTTACTTCACTCTGTATGACAGTCTCTAGATCCATCCACGTCTCTACAAATGACCCAATTTCGTTCCTTTTTATGGCTGAGTAATATTCCATTGTATACATGTACCACATCTTCTTTAGCCATTCGTCTCTCGATGGGCATTTAGGTTGCTTCCATGACCTGGCTATTGTAAATAGTGCTGCAATGAACACTGGAGTGCATGTGTCTTTTTGAAATATGGTTTTCTCTGGGTATATGCCCAGTAGTGGGATTGCTGGGTCATAAGGTAATTCTAGTTTTAGTTTTTTAAGGAACCTCCATACTGTTCTCCATAGGGGCTGTATCAATTTACATTCCCACCAACAGCGCAAGAGGGCTCCCTTTTCTCCACACCCACTCCAGCATTTGTTGTTTGTAGATTTTCTGATGATGCCCATTCTAACTGGTGTGAGGTGATACCTCATTGTAGTTTTGATTTGCATTTCTCTAATAATTAGTGATGTTGAGCAGCTTTTCATGTGCTTCTTGGCTATCTGTATGTCTTCTTTGGAGAAATGTCTATTTAGGTCTTCTGCCCATTTTTGGATTGGGTTGTTTGTTTCTTTAATATTGAGCTGCATGAGCTGTTTATATATTTTGGAGATTAATCCTTTGTCCGTTGATTCGTTTGCAAATATTTTCTCCCATTCTGAGGGTTGTCTTTTCGTCTTGTTTATGGTTTCCTTTGCTGTGCAAAAGCTTTGAAGTTTCATTAGGTCCCATTTGTTTATTTTTGTTTTTCTTTCCATTACTCTAGGAAGTGGATCAAAAAAGATCTTGCTGTGATTTATGTCAAAGAGTGTTCTTCCTATGTTTTCCTCTAAGAGTTTTATAGTGTCCAGTCTTACATTTAGGTCTCTAATCCATTTTGAGTTTATTTTTGTGTATGGTGTTAGGGAGTGTTCCAATTTCATTCTTTTACATGTAGCTGTCCAATTTTCCCAGCAGCACTTATTGAAGAGACTGTCTTTTCTCCATTGTATATCTTTGCCTCCTTTGTCATAGATTAGTTGACCATAGGTGCGTGGGTCTATCTCAGGGCTTTCTATCCTGTTCTATTGATCTATATTTCTGTTTTTGTGCCAGTACCATATTATCTTGATTACTGTAGCTTTGTAGTATAGTCTGAAGTCAGGTAGTCTGATTCCTCCTGCTCCGCTTTTTTCCCTCAAGACTGCTTTGGCTATTCAGGGTCTTTTGTGTCTCCATACAAATTTTAAGATTATTTGTTCTAGTTCTGTACAAAATGCCATTGGTAATTTGATAGGGATTGCATTGAATCTGTAGATTGCTTTGGGTAGTGTAGTCATTTTCAAAATATTGATTCTTCCAATCCAAGAACATGGTATATCTCTCCATCTGTTGGTATCATCTTTAATTTCTTTCATCAGTGTCTTATAGTTTTCTGCATACAGGTCTTTTGTCTCCCTAGGTAGGTTTATTCCTAGGTATTTTATTCTTTTTGTTGCATCCAGTAAATGGGAGTGTTTCCTTAATTTCTCTTTCAGATTTTTCATCATTAGTGTATAGGAATGCAAGAGATTTCTGTGCATTAATTTTGTATCCTGCAACTTTACCAAATTCATTGATTAGCTCTACTAGTATTCTGGTGGCATTTTTAGGATTCCCTATGTATAGTATCATGTCATCTGCAAACAGTGACAGTTTTACTTCTTTCTTTTCTTTACTTCTTCTTTTTCTTTGTCTTTAATTTTTGCCAATTTGATTACTATGTGTCTCAGCGTGTTTCTCCTTGGGTTTATCCTGTATGGGACTCGCTGCGCTTCCTGGACTTGGGTGGCTATTTTCTTTCCCATGTTAGGGAAGTTTTCGACTATAATCTCTTCAAATATTTTCTCTGGTCCTTTCTCTCTCTCTTCTCCTTCTGGGACCCCTATAATGCGAATGTTGTTGTGTTTAATGTTGTCCCAGAGGTCTCTTAGGCTGTCTTCATTTCTTTTCATTCTTTTTTCTTTATTCTGTTCTGCAGCAGTGAATTCCACCATTCTGTCTTCCAGGTCACTTATCCGTTCTTCTGCCTCAGTTATTCTGCTATTGATTCCTTCTAGTGTAGTTTTCATTTCAGTTATTGTATTGTTCATCTCTGTTTGTTTGTTCTTTAATTCTTCTAGGTCTTTGTTAAACATTTCTTGCATCTTCTCGATCTTTGCCTCCATTCTCTTTCTGAGGTCCTGGATCATCTTCACTATCATTATTCTGAATTCTTTTTCTGGACGGTTGCCTATCTCCACTTCATTTAGTTGTTTTTCTGGGGTTTTATCTTGTTCCTTCATCTGGTACATAGCCCTCTGCTTTTTCATCTTGTCTATCTTTCTGTGAATGTGGTTTTTGTTCCACAGGCTGCAGGATTGTAGTTCTTCTTGCTTCTTCTGTCTGCCCTCTGGTGGATCAAAATATCTCATTTCTGAGTGAGTAAGAACTAACTTTTTCACCCAAAGTCACTAATACTGACAAAGACCATTGAGGTCAATTATTTTATTATTATTATGTTATCATTATTATTATTCTTGCATTGAAAACAAAATAAGGTTTAATGACAAGGTTAACTCATTTACTTTAAGGAAGGATACACACTAGATTGAATCTGATGTAAATGATTAGATTCACCAATCCTTCACACTGCCTCCAAGTAAAAAAAGTTAAATGTTCTCAAAAAGATGCTGGGTACTACTTATTTAAAAGAAATCTTTACCATTACCCTAAGACCATAATCATTAAGCCTTATGGTAATGGAAGAGGTCGTGGTATGCATTTATATAAGTGTTAACACAAAGTTCATACATCAGAGAATTTATAAGGTCAGTTTTTTAAAATATTGGGTTGGCCAAAAAGTTCGTTCAGTTTTAAGTAAAAATAAAAGACATATTTCATTTTCACCAAGAACTTTATTGAACAATGTATTCATTAACCAAACGAAATTTTTGGCCAACCCAATATTACTTTCAAGGATGCCCAATATCTTTTTACATTTACAAAAGTGCTTACATAAATAAAACATTCCAAACTTGTTTTAAATTGTAAGCAAATTCGTTTAAAATTAATTATTATAGAGATTTATTAATAACTATATTTGGCAAAGTTAGAGGCGGAACCTCAAAAGATGAAAAAGCAGCTTTGAAAAGATTCCCATATAATTATGGTCAATGCATGCAGAGCTTTTGAAATGAGAACTTTGTTCTTTTAAATAAAATGACAAGTTAATTGTTTGTTCTTAATAATATATCATGGGGAACCACTCTATCTGTGAAGTTTAGTAAGCAAGAATTGAAGAGATGAATATAAAATATCTATTTGGACAAGCACCGATTAGCAAAGTCAGTCCATGAACTATTGCAGGAGAGCACAGGAAACACAAGGAGGGTAACCCATGATATTCGTAAATTTATTACCCACATACACATTAGAAATCAATGCTGTGCTTGGTAGAGCTTATGCATAGCTCTTTAAGAGAGTTTTTTTTTTTTTTTTGGTTAAACAAATATTGTATTTTAAAATCACAATACAAGAAGAAAAAAGTCAATACAGATTCTGAAAATGAGCTTCACAGCGACTAGAAGGTGGCATGAATGAAAAAGTCAATGATTGTTGGTGAGATTGTGGAAGACTATTGTTCATATTTAGAGTTTTCTAATGTGCTATATTGTGGTATGTGATTAAGAAGCCAGACCTTCAGGCAGCAGCTTTTAAAGTATGCAGGTATATACAGTCCTATGGGACTGCAAGTGTATGCCTCGCTGGCCACCATCTCGAGGTGTCCCCCGGGGAAGCAGTCCCCCAAATTGGGACTCCAGAGGAGTGTACAAACTCCTGTCTGTGAGCTATAGCAAGGCAGAGGGAAAGCGCAAAGATGCCTTACACTAGCCTACCTTCCCTGAGAGCACATCGACGTCCATAGAGCCCTATAGGTGGGCCTGCACCTCGGACCGGAGGTCCGGGACCAGCAAAGAGGCTGCACTCGCAGAGAACCTGGGGAGGGTGCCTCAGACGGCTGTCTGCGCACTGCCCCAGGTGGCAGACCAAGAACCACCTTGCAGATTACCATACTCCCAGGGGACCCAAGGACGCCAGCCCCATTGGCCAACAGAGCCGGGCAATCAAGGAGTGGCTCCTGGGCGGCAGCCAGACGCACATAAAAGCTCCGCTCAGGGGACCCTGGCCCCCGGAGGCTGCGGAGGGAGAGCCACGATGGCAGCCGCCAGCCCCCACCCCTACCCCCAGAGCTCCAGCAAATGCCTGTCTGATCAGATGCCTGAGCCCAGGCCAACTCCAAGACCAGCACGTGGGCCTCTCCCCCTACAAGTCCCGGCACCCTGCATCCACGCTTTGCCCTGAGCTTTGGGGCTGGTGCATCCCAGTGCGAACCCTTTAAGAGCCCAGGTCCGTACAGCCTTGTGGGGCTTGTGGACAGAGCCCCCGTTAGTTTTCAAAGCTAGATGTTTTGGGGGCCCGTCTCTCAGGTGCAGATCTTAAAAGTGGGAGGTGCCCAATGCGGGGTTTAAAGCTTTTGCTCCTCAGTGAGAAGCTGTGGGTCTTCACACAGGGGTCAAGGAGGAGGAGGAGAAGGAGGAGGAAGTGGGGTTTATGGCGAGATTGTATCCCAGCCTCTCCTACCGGGGGCTTCCGTGTGGACCTTCTCTCGTGCGCTGGATGCTAGGAGTGGCTCAGCCAGTTTTTAGGTTTTTTCCAGAGGAAATTGTTCCATGTGTAGTTGTAGACTTGGTGTGTCTGTGGGAGGAGGTGAGTTCAGGGTCCTTTTAGGTCCCCATCTTGAATGGGAAGCTTGTAAATCTTTTATTTTTTTTAACAGTCCTGATTGACTTTTTTTTTTAATTTTTATTTTATATTGGAGTATAGTTGATTTACAATGTTGTATTAGTTTCAGGTGTACAGCAAAGCGATTCAGTTATGTATACACATATGTCCATTCTTTTTCCGATTCTTTTTCCACATAGGTTATTACAGAATATTAAGTAGAGTTCCCTGTGCCATACAGTAGGTCCTTGTTGATTATTTATTTTATAAATATATAAACAGCTCATTCAGCTCAACATCAAAAAAGCAAACAACCCAATCAAAAAATGGACAGAAGATCTAAATAGACGTTTCTCCAAATAAGACACACACATGGCCAAAAAGCACATGAAAAGATGCTCAGCATCACTAATTATCAGAGAAATGCAAATCAAAACTACAGTGAGGTACCACCTCACACTGGTCAGAATGGCCATCATTAAAAAGTGTACATATAATAAATGCTGGAGTGGGTGTGGAGAAAAGGGAACCCTCCTACACTGTTGGTGGGAATGTAAATTGGTACAGCCACTGTAGAGAACAGTTTGGAGGTTTCTTAAAAAACTAAAAATAGAGCTACCATATGACCCAGCAATCCCACTTCTGGGCATATATCTAGAGAAAACCATAATTTGAAAAAAGAATGCACCCCAATGTTCATTGCAGCACTATTTGCAAGAGCCAAGACATGGAAGCAACCTAAATGTCCATTGACAAAGGAATGGAGAAAGAAGACGTGGTACATATATATAAAGGAATACTACTCAGCCATAAAAAAGAATGAAATAATGCCATTTTCAGTAACATGGATGGACCTAGTGATTATAATACTAAGTGAAGGAAATCAGACAGAGAAAGACAAATACCATATGGTATCGCTTATATGTGGAATCTAAAAAAATGGTACAAATGAACTTATTTACAAAACAGAAACAGACTCACAGACATAGAAAAGAAACTATGGTTACCAAAGGGGAAATGTTGGGGTGGGGGAGGGATAAATTAGGAGTTTGGGATTAACATATACACCTTACTATATATAATTATTTTATTTAATTTATACTATGGGAGAGGAACTGGTTAATAAAATGAATGTGGGTTGAGTGTGGTTATATATGTATATTTAAAAGCCTGTTATATTAGGCTAATGTAAACCCTGTACAGTGGGGAGGAAAGATTTAAATTAATGTGTCTCTGAAACCACCAAACTTTCAGGGTACAAAGTACCTTTTGATTTTAATTGCTAATGGTTGCAGTGACATTTTTAAAAGTTGGAAAGGACAGGGAGATGAATAACAGGGTACAGGGGATAGTAGCCTTTTATGATCAAAATTTTGGGTGTCTATGAACCTCACTTTTTAGTCAAAAAGCAGAAGTTAGTCAGATTTGTATTTGAGGACATTTTGCAAATGCAAATGAAAAGCAAAAAAAGCAATGAGAGAAATAAAAGCATAACTAAACACGGTAACTACAATTAAGGCAGAAAGTGTCTGCACTGCTTTACTGGACACTGAGGAAATACATAGTGTGGTGTGTGAGGTGCCCTCGTCCCCAGCCTCATTCAGCAAAGACAAGGAACAATGTACCCACTGATCACCGAGTGGGACTCAGGAAGAGGACAGGTTAGAGGACGTAAGGGAAGACCAGGAAGGACTGAGACAAAGATACGAACATCCATCCCTTCATGACCTTACAGAGTAGTGGTTCCCAGAGCTGATTAATCATCAGAATTACCTTCCGGGGTTACAAAATAATGGAAAATTATGGACTCCCAAACCTAAACCCAGATATACTAACTAGAGAGTCCTAGAAGGGTCCTGGGAATCTGTCTTCTAAGGGTCTTCACGGGCAATTCAGATGATTAGGCAAATTGGTAAACACTGCTTTAGAGAAGTGTAGCCAACTTTGGAGAGGAGGAATTGTTGGTTAAATAAAAACACATCTATGTGGTATCTATGTAATTAGTTGTGTGGACATATACATAAGACTTCCATTCTACAAGTTGCTGAAGGAGCTATTAAATCCATCAGGTTTAGCCAATAATGCAAAATGCTAATTGTCAAAAAATATACTCTTATGTTCTGCAGTCCAACTCCCCCACTTGCGTAAATGAGCACCCAAAGGAAAATAAAACCCATGATGGCATCATGAATTAGACAACTGTAACCAGTATTTAACTACTTATCAAATATGATTTGGTATCCAATATTATTTTTTAATTCAACTCTTTCAATTTAAGGGATGGTATATCACATTTTGAAAAATAGAAGGTAACCTTGACTATGACAATCACACGGTACAGAAGAAAGAACAGAGATTTTTAGAATGGGGGAGGCTGGATTCAAACCTTAGTCTTGCTAATTATTAGTGACATGAACTTAGGCAACTTGGCTTTTATCTCTCTTAGCCTCAGTTTTCTTATTTATAAAATGGGGCTTAAAAGAGCAATCTGACAGCATCTTTTTGAGAATTAAATGGGGTGACACATAAAAAGTCTCCCCCAATGAGACAAATAAATGTTAGTTCTTTCCTTTCTCTTTCTTCTTTCCCGTTCTTCCCTGCTAAACCCCACTTTATTCAACATTGACATTAGGGTCTGATACAAAAAGAATAAAAACAAAAAACAGAATTTCAACTAGGCTTGATATACGATGGAAATTGACACAATTTTTTTGTGAAGGGACTGATAGTAAGTCTTTCAGGCTTTGCAGTCATGTGGGTCTGGTGCGAGCCCCTCACCTCTGCCACTGTAGTGAGAAAGCAGCCATAGACAATCAGTAAAGGAATGAGCATGGCTGTGTTTCAATAAAACTTTATTTGCACAAAGAAGCAGCAAACTGGATCTGGTCTGCCTGAAACGCAGGAAGACTTTTCAGAAATCCATGAGTTGATGCAGGACATGATGCAATGCCAGAAAAAAAAGGGGGGGGGGATCAAAATCCCTCTTTTTTTTCAAAGTTAGAAAAAAAAAATGGGATCAAAATCCCTCTTTTCCATCAACTAGCTGGATGACTTTGCAAAAGTCACTTCACCTTTCTGAACTGAATTTTCTCGTCTATAAAGATAAAGGAGCAGGGATACGGAATCTCCGAGGAAGCTGCCATCTCTTAAGGTCTATGATTCTTCGGGAGACCACAGTCTCCTGGAGAGAATCACCAATAAACTGCCACCCAAGTTTCAGTATTTGATTTGTTTGTTCTTTTATGGTTGATCAATGAATCATAAAGAATAACAGACACTCTTGGGTCATAAGTATGATTCATTTGATGAAAGAGGGAAAAGATAACATTTGGTAAAAATAAATGTTTTCTCCCCAGACACAAAGAAGCAATCAGAATAGTTATTATATTCTAAATGTCATATGTAATTTCTTATGGTTTAAAGTCAGGCTGCAACGTCAGTTGCCTGAAGACCTGAAAATTGAAAGACTTTCTTTTTCAAAGCAAACAGTGCAGTCACTCTAAATGTGATATATTAATTAGAGAGTGAAAGAAATTGATCAAAATTCTTTTTCCAAAAGGAAACCATTGTAGTGATTGTACACAAAGAATAAGAGTGCTATGTCTTGCAAGTCGAAATGCTCATACATACCAGAAAATAAATAATCCGTTGTTTTAAAATATGATACAATGAAAGAAAAAGAATGTTGAGTTAGAAATTACAGGAACTGACTCCTAATTCTAGCTCTGCTATTAACTAGCTCAGCCAAGGCACTTCTGTCTCTTGAGTCAAATCAGTCCTTAGAAATCATAATAGCTATGATTTATTGAGCCCGTACTAGATACTAGATATTGCTTTTGGTGTATTATTTCCATTAATCCTCACCAAAATTTCATGAGGGAAGTTCTGACGCTGTTGCTGTTTTGTAGGTGAAGAAACCAAGGCACAGAGAGGCTAAGTAACTTGTCTGCACTGTGTTCTGGAAACAATATTTGAGCATAGTTACTTTCTGCCATGCTGCCTCCTGCAGCATGGTTCTGACTTATCGTTTCCCAGCTCAGAGATTTGCATCATAGGTCCTGGGGAGTTAACATTCTCCCCATCGGGCATTCAAACTCCCCTCCAATCTGATCCCAGCCTATTTTGCCACCTTATTCCCCACTCCGCTTCTGCCCCAACCCTCCCTTTAGTCAAAATCTCTTCCCACCTGGCTTGCGAAGAGTCGCCGGCATTCCCCCTTCACACCTTTGCTCTCTTGGACCTCCTCATTGCACGCTCCAATCTTCTCTCCCCATTCACTTCCTCCCATTCTTCAAGTCCCGCCTCCTCAGGAAGTGAGCACTGTGGGAAGAGCACGGATGGGAGTTAAGTGAATGGGGCCTTGTCCTGGCTTTGTCACCGACTCTGTGTGGGAACTGGGAAGTGTCATTTAATCTCTCTGGGCCTCAATTTCGCGATCGATTGAGTGTTGGACTCCATTTGAAATTTGCAAACGTATCAACTACTATTCTTTTAAGCAGTAAACCCCCCTTCCTCTAAGTCACCTTTTTTTAAACCTATATATTTTTATTTTGTATTTTTTATTATGGTAAAATATATATAACATAAAATTTGCCATTTTAACAATTTTTAAATGTACAGTTCAAAGCCTACAATGTATTTTTAAAATAGAAGTATAGTTGATTTTCCATGTTGTGTTAGTTTCAGGTGTACAGCAAAGTGATCCAGCTTTTGTTTTCAGATTATATTTCATTATAGGTTATTACAAGATATTAAATATAATTCCCTGTGCTATACAGTAAATCCTTGTTGTTTATCTATTTTATGTCTAGTAGTTTGTATCTCTAATTCATTCTTTATATCACCAGTTCCTAACCCAACAAAGACAGAGGTGCCATGCTTGAAACAGAGGCTGATGACCTGAAGCCAGCTTCCCTTCCTCTCCTCCGTCTTGGCAGTTCCCCAAACACCTGAGGGATCTGAAAACAAAGCAGGAGACCCCAGACTAACTTTAGTCATTCATGTACAACCTCCACCATTTTTTATCATATTAGCATAGTGCATGTTCTATCGTGTACTTAAATGTTCTTTAAGTCAACTCAACATTTTTACCTAAATAAGTTCATTCTAAAAGGAAACTTCAAAAGTCAGAAAGAGAAAGACGATTACCATATGATATCACTTATATGTGGAATCTAAAGTATGACACAAATGAATTTATCTATGAAACAGAAACAGACTCACAGACATAGAGTACAGACTTGTGGTTGCCAAGGGGGACAGGGTGTGGGGAAGGAAGGATTGGGAGTTTGGGACTAGCAGAGGCAACTATTATGTATAGAATGGATAAACGACAAGGTCCTACTGTGTAGCTCAGGGAACTATATTCGACATCCTGTGATAAACCATAGCGGAAAAGAATATGAAAAAGAATGCATATATATGTATAAATGAATCATTTACTATACAGTAGAAATTAACACAACATTGTAAATCACCTATTCTTCAACAAAATAAATTTTTAAAAAACAAAAGGAAACTTTATAACACCACTGTAAATAGAAAAACAGTATCACCTTCCGTAAATAGAAAGTAACTTATATAAACATCATATATACATTATTTATTATATACCCATATTTACATATATACATTAATATATACTATATATACATCTTTAATATACATATATAAACTATACATACCACACACACAGACATACACACACACATTGAAAACAAAACAACATTATTACATTAACTCTAGCAAGATACTTGCCTGCCAAAGCCTGCAGCCTACTTTCTCTGTGTTAGCAGCTTGTAGAGCTCATGCCTAGGGGCTATCCCACTGAGGGGTGAGGGCCTGGGGTATTTAGACACCAAGACCTACCAGTCCCTGATCGTGGGCCACTGCTGCTTCTGGGTGGTATTTATTCCCTGGTGCATCTGGCTTTCCTTAGTTATGAAAAAAGCCCCCAGGCAAAGAGATTTCAGAGTCTGGCTACTGGACAGCGGGAGCGCACAGAAGTGGTGAGGCCTGGGGGGGGCCGTGGGGGAGGAGCAGGGCCTCCACACCATCTGCAACAGCTCCATCTCCCCCTCAGTAAAGTGAGAAGGTTGCCTTCCATGATGGCTGAGCTCTCTGCTGACGTTCAAGGCCTGCCATTGTCATGATGTGGTTCTCGTCCATAATGCATTGACAACGCTTTGCTTTCATTCCTGATTCCTTTTCTCCAATAAAATGCCTGTTCCTGGGGCAGGGATATTTATACAGCTAGATAATAGTTTTGCTGAAAAAATCAGCATAATTCTCCAGGTAATCTACTGAAAAACTGTCATCATTGTACTTTGGAGTCCAAAAAAGTCATGGATCATTAATTCAGCTTTAATAAATGAATGATTTCTCTTTGAATGTCTGCCCCATTCAGCCATGAAATCCTAGACAACTTCCAGAAAGCTGTGGCCCAGAACACCTTGATACCACTCAGAAGACTATTTTTAAGAATGCCCTATGTGCAGTAGTCTTTACAGGGTTTTTTTTTTCCTTCTCAAATGTTCTCTAGCTCGTGTAGATGACATTTATGCAACTCAGAGAAAGGCGCCTCAACAGGATTAGTCAGCAGCCAGTCCTCTGATGCAGCTTCTGTGATCTAGTTAAAAATAGGAAAAGAGGATGTTGTGCATAAGTCATCCCCATCGCGCAGTATGGGAGAACTGACCACATTTTTGGTTTCCACATCCTGTTGCTTTATCTAAAAATAGATGAAAAGTCTGTCCCTGACTTTTTGGACAAGACCTTAGCTTCTGTGACCTAGGCTCTCTAGTCCTCCTAGTGCCTGGGTTTCTTTGCTGGGTTCTTTTCACCCCTGCCATTAACAGTCCCAACTCTGGCCTCGGCCTCGGGCTCAGGGCCTCTGCCTTTCCTCATCTCCCAGGGCTGGCAGACTCCAGGGCTGGCAGGGGCCAGGTAGAGAATATAAGTTAGCAAAGCCGGCCAGGTAGATGGGCACACCCGCCTGGGCCTTCCTGCCTGCCTTCCTCATCTAAACAGAGGGCAGCTCTTCCTCCTTTCACATAGATCCACTGACTTTTCCCAGAGCAGCTAGACAGCCAGAGTTTTAGGGGAGTTCACTTACTCTTTTTTTAAGGCCTTTTATTATTTTTTAATTAATTTATTTTAATTTTTTATTAATTTTTATTGGAGTATAGTTGCTTTACAATGTTGTAGTTTCTGCTGCACAGCAAAGTGAATCAGCTATACGTATACATATATCCCCTCTTTTTTGGATTTCCTTCCCAGTTAGGTCACCACAGAGCATTGAGTAGCGTTCCCTGTGCTGTACAGTAGGTTCTCATTAGTTATCTATTTTATACATAGTATTGTATATGTATCAATCCCAATCTCCCAGTTCATCCCACACTCCCTTCCCCCCTTGGTATCCATACGTTTGTTCTCTCCATCTGTGTCTCTATTTCTGCTTTGCCACTAAGTTCATCTGTACCATTTTCTAGATTCCACATATATTGCTTACTTTTTTAAATGTTAGTAATCAATTAAAAACATTTTTCTTTGGCTGCGCCATGTAGCTTGTGGGATCTTAGTTCCCAGGCCACAGCAGTGAAAGCACCAAATCCTAACCACTGGACCGCCAGGGAATTCCCAATAATCAATTCAAAAATTAATTAAAAAAAATAGAGTTGAGGTCAATCCATGAGCTGGTGGTTTGTGGCCTCTGCTCATACATTCTTTTTCGGGAACCGTGTTTGTTACCAGCTATGAAGCGGGGTTCTACAAAATCTACATGCTTCAGCCTAAAGCTTCCCACTTTCTTCCAGTCTTCTAATTTGGAAAGAATACAGGACGATGATAGGAGTCCTGGATTCTGACTTGGGCTCTGTCTGTCGCTGGCCGTAGGATTTTGGTTGAGTAGTTTCCCCTCTGTGGGCCTCAGGGTGACCCTTGGAGTCAATGAGTTTGAGAGCCCTACAAGCTCTATTAGCTCATGAGGCTGCTAGATCCCCATCCTCATCACCCTCTTTCTTGCCCTTCTTAGTCTCAAAGATCAATTCCCCATCACGATCAGTGACCCAAATATTTTCCAGATTTTCTCAGCTTAGGAGTCAGTTTTATTTGTAATTCTGCTTCTATCCAACACCCAACCAATTCCCTTGCTGCACATCCCTTGAATCTCCTTTTTTTTTTCCAGTGTTAACTGCCAATATCATTTCCTTACCAAACCATTGCATTTGCTCCCATCCCTACTCCAGCTTCTCCATCAAGCCTCAGCTCTAGAACTCTTTCTCCCAAAACAACAAACACAAAAATAATCTAAAAAGCAATTTGTGCGGAGCTTTTCCTTGGATGAGAATTTACAATGGTCACTTGTAATCCCCATTACTTATCACATCCAACCCCCAAGTTGCCTGCTGCCCTTGCAGATTAAGGAGTCAACTCAAGCAGTCATGTTTAATTCACTAGCTGGGCATGGAGGGAGGGTGCAAAGCTGAGCATCATGGTCAGGGGTGTGTCTCTCAAGCAGCCTCTTATCAGGATGTTAGGCATTCATACTCCAGGAGGAGCTGTAAATATTTAGGCAGTACCTCAAATATGATAGTCTAATATCTTATGGCTAACAATGATACCAATGTCAGGGGAGGAAAAAATGTCTCTATTTTTTTTCTCATATCCAAGAAACAAACTGGGCAAATTGCCATTTATCCTTGGGGGATTTGAACCTTGGAGGCAGGACAAAATTCTCAAGTTTCAAACTTCTTGCCTTTATTTAGTTTTCCAGTGGTGAATGTATAGGTTTCCTAGGACTGCTGTAACAAATGACCACAAATTGGAGGCCTTAGAACAACAGAAATGTATGCTCTCATAGTCTGGAGCCTGGAAGCTGAATTCAAGGCATTGGCGGGGCCATGTTTCCTCCAAAGTTTCTAGGAGAGAATCTTCCCTTGTCTCTTCTGCCTTCTGGTGGTTACTGGCAATTCTTCACATCCTTTGGCTTATGGCAACACAAGTCCAGTTTCTGCCTCTGTCTTCACATGACCTTCATCCTTCTGTGTCCAATATTCTCCCTTCTTTTAAGAACAGCAGTCGTTGTATTCGGACCAAACCTAATCCAGTATAACCTCATCTTAATTTGACTACATTTGCAAAGACCGTATCTCCAAATAAGGTCACATTGGCGGATAATGGGGATTAGGACCTGAAGGTATTTTTGTGGGGGACACAATTCAACCCAGTACAGTAAACAACCAGCACAGACTTTCCCCTACAAGAATCACCCCTTGTACGGTATGTCCGGCATGCATAACCAACCCTTTAGAAAATATCTTCTACTGGCTTATAGCATAGCTGCATGGTTAGGATGAACTTTACACATCCTCTGATGCATTCTAACTCTAAATGCAGGCGTGAAAAGGGCAGGAGAAATCAGAATTGATTTTTTTTCCTTTTTTTTAATTGAAGTATAGTAGATTTACAATGTTGTGTTAGTTTCCGGTACACAGCAAGTGATTCAGTTATACATATATTCTTTTTCAGATTCTTTTCTCATATTGGTTATTACAAAATATTGAGTGTAGTTCCTTGTGCTATATAGTAGGTCCTTCAGAACTGAATTTTTTTTCCTCTGCACAACCAGAGGAAAGTTGTTGTATGGAACTTGGAAGTATATCTTAGCCACAATAAATGCTCTGCTACACAGAGTCTCACTGAGCATTGAGGAAAAGATCTAAATGAAGGATCCCAGCAATACACTGAGCTGAGCCATGAGGGACCTTATAAGTGAGAGACACCAAAGGTAGGAATCCATTTGGTGCTTTATGGGAAGGTAAGGAATGGTGAAAGGCCGCAAGTGAGGAACAGGATGAGCCGCTGGACCAAGGACAAGTCTACCCACACTGGTTACAAGTGGCAGGTGTGTGACAGACAGTTCTTCCAGCAGATGTGAAAATCCGCCTTGAAAAGAAAAGACGAGGTGATCCTGAACCGGCATTAGTGGGTCCTATCTGAGTGTTTCTTAAAATAGTTGACAGCTGAGAAAGAGACTAAGGTCAAGACACACTCTGTAAATTGACCAAGATGGATTCTAAGAACAGATTAGCTTGATCTTTCTTCATTAAAGTGATGAAAACCATGTCGGGAGCCTTAAAACACAAATGGACTGGTCTAGTAAAAGTGACCCAATAAAATGAAATTAAATGTGTACTGTGACTCTTGTGCCTACATTTTCTTGGGATGGTGTTCAGATCTTCTTCAGTACCAAGGGAGAGATTGCTGGTGGTCTGACCATGGCAGTGACCAGCAGGGGGTAGAGTCCGCAGATGTAGGTAAAAGTTTGAGAGCCATACATTACTTCAGGAGCCAGATGCTTTTCCTGGAGACTCCTTCCAGGGCTTTAAAATATGCATGGAGAAAAAAGTTTTGAAAAGAGTCAGTGAAAATGGCTGACAAGGGAACTTGTTTCTTGGCAAGGAAGTTGTGGAGAAAATTTATATTTCTAGTTGGAAAAAAAATCATGCCATAATGTGTTTAAGTGCAATTTTTAAAGTTAATTTTCTGAGAAGACAATGTTCCCTTAATGTAAGACATTCTATATCAGACAGGATGTAAACACGGCTGGGAACTGACAGGGTTAGAAATCTGAATAAGATACGGCAATGCCTGGTAATGAGAGGCAGGGTGAGTGTGGCATAACGAAGAAGCAAGTTGCCATGGAAACAAGCCGCTAAGTGGAACGTGGCCATATCGAGCACACCTACCACGTAAAGAGAAGGGAAGGAGACACACTGGGTGGCCAAGAGTTCTCAGGAGGGACCGTGAGGGTGGTTCCACATGAACTATCTGGCACTAGAAAGAAAGCCAAAGGCTGTCAAAAGCCACCAGAGGGAGGAATAAAATTCAAAGCTTACTGGGTATTTTGAACTTGGCCTTATTCATTTGTCATTCATTTGTTGGTTCATTCCAACGAACACTGATCAAGTGCTTTCTGAACACCAGGCACAGACCTGTGTTCCAGGTCACAAGGAGCCTGCTTGTCCCTAACTGCTCTCTGGGGGAGCAGGACCTAAACACTGTCCTCGTGTCCCGCTCTTGGGAATCAAGCTTCTCTCTGCCCTGTAGCTCTGGTCCTAATCTAGGGTGTCTGCCAAGTGTCCTTCCTGACCAGGTAGCATCCTTGCCACCCTGCCTAGGATTCCAGCTCCTTCTGAACTGACCTTCTTGGCTTCCAACCCATCCCCACGGCAGGTCCTTACACCTCCTGGCAGCCTTCTCTGCCCAGATATCCGTGCACTCGTTCTGAACTCCTCCCACCGCCTCCTGCTGAGCTTTCTCAGAACTTGCCTGGAGTGTCCAACTCCTTTCACCACCCTGGTCCTCTCCCCTCAGTGCATCTTCTCCATGGGTTCCTGAATGCAGTCCTAGCCTTCACTTGGCATGCCTGTTCTTGGCTCTGGCTTTTACATGTGACACTCAATAGGGATGGTACAGTGACTCACAGTAAACGCTCACATTCTAAGCTCTTCCCCAGCCCCATTCCTCTATATATCAGTGAACAAAACCTCCAGCTTCCTCCAGTGGGACCCAGCAACACTTCCTCCTTCTCTGTGGCCCCTGTTAAACTTCTTGTTCAGTTCTCAGTTATTTTCTCCTTTTCTTGTCACCCTCCCCTTAAAAGTGCCCTTCTGTAATTACAGTGATCTCACCAGGTTATTTTAAAATCTCCCATGGCCTTTATAATCTCTCTCATTCTGAATCTTCTTTTTACTACAAACCAGCTTTCCAGAGTAACTGACTTTTTGAGCCTGGCATTGATATTATCATCATATTATACTCATAACACTCATAATGTTTTATTGTCCACAAACTTCATTCAGTTCAAAGCAGTAAAGTAAGCAGGGCAGGTATCATCATGTCCATTTCATGGATCAAGAAACTGAGGTTCAGAGAGGTTAAGTGACTTTCCCCAAGCCACACGTTGAGAAGTGATGAAAACCACCTTCTCATTCCAAATCTCAGGCTCCTTGCCCATGTCATGTGTCCTCTGGTGCATGAAGCATAACTTTTGGGGCTCTGAGTCTTTGCCCACACCCTTCCCATCTTAGTCTAAGAATCTTTCCTTCTTAGTGTTAGACCATTGTCCTCCAAAGAATTTCAATAAAAAGAAATACCAACTCATGCCTTCAATTTCCCCTCTTTCATTAGCTCCATGGCATAAAGGTAGATTCTAGGATCCTACAACTAAGATTCAGAAACCTTCATTTTTTCCTTCTTTGCCTACAAGAAAGAGGAGCAGGGGGGAGGAGGAGGAGGAGAAGGAAAAAACAACACAAAAACCACAACAAGAAAATCCTTTTTTCAGGAACTCCCTTGAAATCCCACCACTGCCAGCATAGTTCCACTCCTAAGAATCTTAGTAACTTTTTGACTCCTTTCCCTGTAACATTTTTATTATAAGCTCCCTGAGGGCTGTGTCTACGTCTTCTTAATGTAAACCTCTCTCCCTCTCAGCAGACCTAGAGCCAGTAAATATTGATTGGAGGGGACGGGCCGTGCTCTTTTAGAAAAGAGAAAGCAAGCCATCTTGTTACTAGAATTCCCCAGAGAAGAGAAGCCTTAAGAGCGAGTTGCATATAAGGTGTAAAGCAACTCAGAGTATTGTAAACCACTTAAGAAAAGAATGCAGGCCTTGGGAGGAGGGGGAGTGGAGAATAAATAATTCCCAAATGTCTGCCTGCAGAGGGGTGAGCAGTCTCCTGGTGCGCGGATGGGAGGAGATGCCGTTGGAGTGGGTGGGGCGAGCACTCACTCAGCCCCGCAGCCCAGTGAGGGCCGTACCTGCGCAGGATGAGGGTCGGTGACACGCCCGTCAGAATCTCGCTGGGTGATGAACAGGACAGGCACAAACACGGGGTTCGGGGGAGGTTCCGACGCTGGTCTAGACACCTAATAATGATGGCGAAATCTCGGCCTCTGTGCACCGGTGCCTAAGCGCACCTTGGAGACAGAGTTTTGGGTGAAGTAGAAAAGAATAGCTTTACTGCTTTGCCAGGCAAAGGGGGACATCACAGGCTCAGGCCTCAAAAACCATGTGTCCCAACCTGGGAGGATTTGGTGAGGAGTTTTATAGCAATGATTTAGGGGCAGAGTTGCTGATAAGGATCAGGGTGTGTGCAGGGCCTGCACTCCTTTAATCTGGCCTCCGGTGGTCTCCCGATGAGCTTCTCTGGTTCCTTTGATCTGGCCTCAGGTGGTCTCCTCCCTTGTCTCTGCATCCCCTCCCTTCCCTGATTAGCAACTGTTCAAACCTGCCCTTTGGAAGGTCATGGAGGCTGGAGTCTATTCCCTACAAACAAGAAACAGGGGACACAGAAAGGCTTCCATGTCCAGGAGCCCCACTGGGTCCTGCTCTGTTTCAATAAGGGCCTAATAAATGTTATATTAATGATCTATTGTGCACATTTATAGAAATCATTAAAGAAAATGCCAAAGGTTCTGTGTTCTTGTGGCGACTACATCCTATTCTAAGGCAAATACTGTTAATACTTCCTTACCCCAACAGCTTGTTTTGGAAAACTCCGTTGGCCCATAGAGCCACAATGGCCAGTCCCCAGTGAACCTCCATTGGCTGATGGCCCTGGCTGAGCCAACCTCTGCTTTTGCTGCACTGTTCCTTTTCCTAGAATATATTTCCTTCTCTCCTCTGCCAGGTGTGACTGTCTTCATCAATAGGATTTTAAATCCTTTTCCTTCAGCAAGCCTTTCCAAATTCAGACGCTTTCCTTTAAATCCCCTCAGCCACGGTACATTAATTTCAATTCACCAAGCCCATCGTGAAGGTCTGCCCTGTGTAAATCATTGTGCTGGTGTTGTTTGGGGCACAAGCTGTTAAGAAACTGTCCCTGCCCTCAAGGAACTTACAATCATAATGCAGTTGCAAATATTTTGTATAACAAATATAACAGTTATTTTATCATGTTAGATTATTGTATAGGCCGAGTTAAAATGTGGGCAAATATATTTCACAACTGGCCATTTAGATTTTTACAAACTCCCCTGACACGCTATGGATAGCTCCTGAGATAAATGCCGTCCTGACCCCTGAACACAAATAATGGTTTGCTGTAGTGTTGATTTTCATTTGTGAATTATTTCTCTCTTCTTCCTCCATCACCATAATCTTCTTTGTCTTCTCTTCCCAAGATGAATTCATTGAGCACTTCTTTGTGTTACTCACTGTACTGTTGAGGGACAGTGGCAGCCAAAACTGAGGGGTTTGGTTTGTGTTCTATAAACAGTAGGTGTTTAATAAATGATAGATCCACTGCCTTTATCTCCTTTTAACTTGTCCGCAGATATTCTCCAAAAAGAAGGAAAGGGAGTGGGTTTGACACAAAGAAATCTAATGAATCTATTGGTGCCTTCAGGGGGTTCGATAGTAGGTAAGTGAGAAAGAAGGCAAAAAAAGAGTAAAAGCAGGTGTAGGGGAGGGCCACAAGAAGAGGATGAATCTGACCTTCCATATCATCTCAGTTAATCCTTTCGCCTCTTCCCTGCCAAGGAAGTATTATTAATTGTTCCCACCTTACCAGTAGGGAAACAGGCTCAGGAAGGTCAAGCATCTAGATCACCTGGTTCAAATCCAGCTTTGTGACTTTAAAGGCAGTGACAGGCCGACACTCTTTCCCCCACAAGATGCTGTCTCCTCTCCAGTGGGCAGGCAGAGGGGAGAGAAAACACTGAGAGAAGAGGGTCCCAGGTGTACCTGGCAGATGCTGCCATTGGGACCTGCTGGATCTACAGGCGTCACTTGAGAGCCAGGCTCTGCTCATCCCCCATGTTTCTGCTTGTGCCCCTGCTGACTGCTCACATGTGCCAGGACCCAGGGCCACCATGCCCACTGAGCCCTCCCCAGGCCCATGCTAATCCCTCACCCTGTGCCTGCTCTCACTCTGCCCTTCCGGTCTTGGCTTCCATGCTCCTCCAGCTGCCAAAGGAGCTGGCATTACCAAACCTGGTGAGCTTTGCCACAGGAGAATAGTCAAGACTTCGGCAGTCTCTGGGCAGCACACTGTTTATTATTTCATCATGACACTATTAGCAGTAATCTTAGCTAGCCCATGCTGACCACACAGTATGGGCTTTGTAACCCTCATAGCATCCTTGTGCATTAGGAAGATACTATTATTCTCATCTTATAAATGAAGACGCTGATGCTTAGTAAGATCAATTAAACTGCATGATAAAAAGGAGCTCAACTTCATTAGCACTCAAGAAAATGCAAATTAAAACTCCGATAACTTTGACAAGAATCAAATTAGCAAAGTTAGTAAACTGGACAATATCTAATGTTGGTGAGAATCTGGAGCAACAGAAACTCTTCCACTCTGTTATGGAGTGCATACGTTTCCACTTTGGAGAAGAATTTGCCAGTATCTAACTAAGGGGAGAATGCGCCCACCTTCGGACCCGTCAGTTCCACCCCCCTTCACTCAAGGCATATATGTTAGGGAAGCACTCAGTGAGCACAAGGAAATAGGTACAAAAACGCTTATAGCAGTGTTGTTTATGATAATGGAAACAACCTAAATGTCTATCAACAGGAACATGGGTAAATAGATTACGGTGTGGTCATACAAGGAAATACTGTATAGCAATAAAATGGATAACTAGAGCTAGACCTAGCAAAACAAGTAACTCCCAAACATGTTGACTGCAAAAAAGCAGAAACCAAAGAATACATACCAACAAACAAAGAAAAAACCAACACATACTATATAATGCTTTTATGAGATTTAACCACTACAAAACAATGCTTAGAGATATGTACACATATAGCAAATATATAAAAGATGTATTGTACATGGGAATAAAACACCAGATTCCAGACACTGGTTACCTTGGGGGAGGAAAGGGAAATGAATAGAGAAGCACACAGGGCTCTTCAGCTGTACTGGTAAAGTTTTCTTTCTTAAACAGGATAATAGGTATATAAATGTGATTATGTTAATTTTTTTGCTTTTGGTATGTTTTGATAAATTCATAATGTATTTTAATTTTAAGAATTGCTTAAGGCTTCACAACTAGGAAACAGAAGTTTAGATCCCACACTTTTTTGCTTCCCAGTACATCATACTGCCCATCAGAGGAAGGAGTGAATATTTAAAAAAAAAAAAAAAAAAGCTACTAATTCCATCTAGTCTTTGGACAGACCTTGAGAATGCAGTTGTTTAGTGACAAAGGGACCCTTACTTTGTATACCAGAGGCAATCCTGAGAAACAAGGTATTCAATATTAATAGCTTGAAATCATGTTTTTCCATCGCCTTATGTCATTTATTTAGAACTATGTTTCTACAAACATGTTCATGACAAAGCCTAAGGAAAGCAACAAAGGGATCCCCACGTTCATTTCAAATGATTTTGTTAATGTAGAATCCTAAGGCTATTTCATTCTCCCAAAGAGATCCATCAAATACTAGATAATGAATCAGTATTCTTCATTTAAAGCCCCTTTATACTAAAATACTCCACAAAATTTATCCTTATTTTGTTGAAAGTTCTCACTTAGTTCATCAGCATCAATTCAGGAACTTAGCAGGAACTCCTTCATGTCCTCTGATAATTATCCATTGAATGCCCATCAGTTGGTGCTCTGGTAGATGCTGGGGAAATAACAGTGGACCAGACAGCCCTGTCCTGAATGAGCTTTCAGTTTCCTGGGGGAGGCCAACAAGTAAAGCAGGTAGATATTGTACAGTGGGGTGTGGTGCTGTGACGGGGTACGTGGTGGCCTTGATATGGAGGAACAGAAAGTGGGACTTAACCCTATGGTGTTGGGTCTGGGGAAGCCTCTGAGTGAGGGTGATATTTAAGCTGAATTCTAAAGGATGAGTGAAAATTGGCTTCTAGATAAAAAAGCAATTTCATTCTTTCTTTTCAGAGGATTCAGTCATCTTATTGTCGAATTTTTTCATCAACCAAAGTGGAGGAGAAAAGTCGTATTTTTTTTTTAATTAATTAATTAATTTATTTGTTTATTTTTGGCTGTGTTGGGTCTTCGTTTCCGTACAAGGGCCTTCTCCAGCTGTGGTGAGCGGGGGGCCACTCTTCATCGCGGTGCGTGGGCCTCTCACTATCGCGGCCTCTCTTGTTGCGGAGCACAGGCTCCAGACACGCAGGGTCAGTAGCTGTGGCTCACGGGCCTAGCTGCTCTGCGGCATGTGGGATCCTCCCAGACCAGGGCTCGAACCCGTGTCCCCTGCATTGGCAGGCAGACTCTCAACCACTGCGCCACCAGGGAAGCCTGAAAAGTCGTATTTTAAGGTATCTCTTACCTGAGAAAAGAGCCCTGTGATTCTTCTGTAGATGTATTTCATCATCCTTTTTACTGTGTGTTCAAAACGAATCACAACTGAGTAAACTAGATTCCTACCATCCTTTGTCAAAAGTGTGACTACACCCCAGATCTAAGTGAGTAAGTCGGGGCAGATGTGTCTGCAGTGAGAACATAATTGCCCTGATTTTACTGCATGTTTTTAAAATCCCTCTTGGCCTAGTTACCCAGGAGAAGGAATATAAACTCAGCTTCTCTGCACACACAGAAGGCTCAGAGCACAGACCAGGAAGCACAGGGGCCGGAAGGTATCACTGCAGCATCTTTCAGCCACGTTGACTCCATTTAATTCCCTCAAATCCTGCATTCATCAGTGTAATTGGATAATTTGCCTTGGAGTTATTCTAAGGTTGAGTATCCAGTTTGATTACATGGGGTTTGCGGAGGGACCTGATTTCCAGGAGTTGCGGAAACAGATGTCTCTCAGGAAATTGTGAATCAAAACCAACCTCCCAGACTCCCAATCCCACTAGTTAAAAGAAGACACACATAACTCAGATAACAGGATAACAGGATATAAAATGAAGATCTAAATGTTTATTAATTACAGTAAAGATCTAAATGCTTACGAATTACAATAGAATGTAAAATCACAGAGTTAGCTATTTTTAAACAAATGTAGCCATTAAAAAACTTTAAACAAGAAAGTGATTTTTAAAAATTCTAAGTGAGAAATCTGGTGCAAGCAAAGATGACATTTTAAAGTATCATCAGTGAATTTTCACACAGACTTTCTATCACAATAATATTCATTTATATCTTCAATCTTACACAGCAACAAAGTCACAGTAAGAAAGGCGGCAATTGCTTCTGAAAGGAAATCAAAGAAGCCTAGAGCGATTATTTTTTCAAAAGGATCTTGGGGAGTTGAAATAAGGCCTGCTTCTCCACGGGCTGACAACGTTTAACTGGGATGGGAACGGCAGCATCCTTTTCTCTGATTTTACCTTTGAACAGAATAAAAGGAACGCAGTGTAACATTCTCCCTCACAAAGAGATGCAGAACCCAAGCCTGACCCCCAAGAAATCCTGTAATCAAAGTAAACATTAATCCCGCTCCTACAAATGCTGGTAATAGCATGTTACAGCATTCAATAAAATTTCTTCCTCTTGCTAATCTTCCTCTGGATTTTTAACACAACCTTCCTGGATTGGAAAAATAGTTCCAATAGTCAGGAAATGATAACAAAGCTGGAACTGCTGGCTGTACAGCATTATTAAAAACTTAACAGCGTTCAATAATGAAAGAGAACACAGCTGGGAGTACACAGGGCCCCATTATACAAGCCTCAGGGTTTATGCAAGGAAGCACAGGTTATTATCATAATGTAAAAACCTGCAATGCCTAACTGGGTTTGCATAAAACGAGGCCTTTGACGGACAGTGTCCCTAATTAGCACAAACGTCTCTCCCTGTCCGTCTTGTCAACCTCCTCTGTAATCTTTTGCTGACTGCTATGTGCTGAAACATCTGAAAATGTATCACATATTAAAAAGAAAAAACAAAGCCATAGAGGCTAGTGAAATTGCAAAACTGGCAAAACATGTAGATTTCATGAAGTCAGTGGAAATGACGTTCGAGAAATGCTGAAATCACAGGAAAGCCATGGTGAAATAGGTACCTGGCAGAGCAGGACCAGAAAACAACTGGAAAAAAAACCCCAAAAAACCCAGAAAAAGAAAAAGAAAATTGACAAGGATGATGATAATACGTGCTTCAAAAAGAAAGACTTGAATGTCAAAAGACTAAGAGAAAACTGATGAAGCACTCAAACGTTTTTTAAATGACCATACCTCTATTATTCTAAAACTACGTGAAATAAGCTATCAAATAATTTTCCTGAAAAATTATACCCAAAGCAACATGATTCATTTTTCATTCCATTCTAAGTTCTAGAATATGGTTGCCTTTACAATACATAGATTCATTTCTTCCAGATAAAGTCCTAATCGGTTTATAAATTTTGACTATAAACTTGCACTCTCAGTTTTTTTTTTTTTTTTTTGCACTTTCAGTTTTAAGTAGTGCCAACCTTCCTCAATAACAGCCTCCCTCTGTGTTACCAGCCTCTTGCTCATATTTGATTCTCTAGGCCTCTGTGCAATGTTTCCTAACGTCTCAGAGAATAAACCTCAAGCTAGCCCAAGGCCTTCTTCAACCTGGAAGGCTCATCCAAGTGTTCTGCGTCAAGAGGTCTTTTATCAGCCTGCCCTTTGGCTGAACTGTCCGTCCTTGAGTCTTAGGTCACTTTGAAGTCTTTGACCTTGACCATGGACTCTTTAAACACTAAGGAAGAAAGAGATATGCTAATTCCGTATGCTGTCAGGGAGGAAAACTTTCTCTGCCCACTATCCCTTACTGACAGCACCTGGTTCAGGAGTGGGCCTGTTTCCTGGTCCATGTGTGGAGTCTTCTTTTGTCCCTCTGGATTTCAGTGTGACGACTTCTCCCTTATAGGGTTCACGCTCCACGGGGGTAGGCGTGCAAGTCTGAAACAGAACATTTCATTTTTCTCTTGTGGCTTATTGGCTTCTTGAATTCAAAGCTAAGTTCTGCTCCCTAAGTGAATTGTGAGTCCAAAAATGAGCCTTGTGAATTTATCATGTGCCTCCCATGCCCTGCCCTTTCACAGAAATTCCCGGTGACCTCGGGTACCGGCATTGCCCCACTCTTTCACTGGGGTTGATCTGCATCAGACAAAGGCCCAGGGAACACTTCCTAACAATCATTCCTTCCAGCTCAACTTTCACTGGGGCCTCTGCCATATCCTCACACATTCTGTTCTATAACCGCCTTACAGGCTTTTCCAACATTCTACCTTTTCTTGTAGTTTCAATTCTAGGTGTCTATATTCCCAGAGTGCTTTGTTGTACGTCTCCTAAGACTTTCAGCTTTTTGTTTCAGATTCTAGCAATCTGTGTGTGTGTTTCCTCATTTTCCTGATAGTCCCCGCTTGTAACAAGCCTTCCACAGAATCTCCCATCTGGAACTATACCTCTTTGGTGGCCAACTGTGTAGCAGAACCCTGGATTCAGCTAGAGTTAATTCAGTGCTTGAGCAGACTTTTGAAATCAGGACTTTCTAAACAAAGGGATTCATAAGAAGTAAGTAAATCCTACTGTTTGTCAATGTGGACACAAATTCACTGGCAAGTCAAGTAATTGTAAACCACAGTGGTTAAGGGCATGGGCTCTGGAACAAGCTTGCCTGGGCATGTTACTTAAAACTGTGCTTCAGCTGTAAACTGGGGATCGTAATAGCTCCTAATTTATAGGGGGGTTGTGAGGATTAAATATATGTAAAGCATTTAGAATAATGCCTAGCATATAAAAGCTCTTAAAAAATAAATGTGTGTGTGTGTACGTTTGTGTACATCTGTCTTATTTTGACCACCAAAACTAATATATTGTAGTGATCAACCGTGTGGGCTTTGGAGAAAGGTAGGTCTAAGTTTGAATTCTAGCTTTGCCATTTACTGGCTGTAGGAAACTGGCAAGTTAATAAGCTCCTCTGAGCCTACTCACTCATCTATGAAATGCAAGGAATAAAACCTACCTCACAGGCACATGAGATTTCCCAGATACAAAGCATTTCCTTCATTCATTCAGTAGATATTTACTGAGCACACACAAGCCCCAGGTATTTTGCCAGGCACAGAGGATAAAGCAGAGAACAAGACAGAGACCGTGTCCCTATAGTGGAATTTGAAGCACACTGATCACTTAGTGACTAGGAAGACCCCTGCCCTCTGTGCACAAGTCCAAGCCTCTGTCCACTTTCTGTGTCTGGTTGGATGCTTTGCTGGACTTGCATCTTGGCTCGCTATCGACTCAGTCCTTTCCTTCGCCCTGGATCCTGCCATCACCTTGAACATCGACGCGGGGTAATGAAGCACCAACTTCCCATGGCTGCCACCCAGCCCCTGGACATTGTAGTTACCTGGAGCCAATCCACACCTGAAACTTTAAATTAATTTAATACCCCACTCTCTGACCACATCCCCCGTTTCAGGTCTTAGTCTCCATGTTTTTTCTTCTCCTGGTTTATTTTTCAAGCCCAACTATATGTATGTACTTAAACCTAATGTGACCATATAATTTATCATCCAAACTGGGACACTTCTGAGAGTGTAAAGGGTACTAAACGTAATTAACAGGTAAAATTCAGGACCATCCAAGCAAACCAGGATTTGTTTCCACTTTCCTTCAACACTTCTCTTGTAGACAATGTAAAGAGTCTTGCTTTTCTCTCTTTTCCTGTTGGTATTTGCACTCGGCAAAACCTGTGGCATATTTCAGTTCAATCATCAGCCTCTTCTGCAGCCCCTGGAGAAAGTGACACCAGTGTGCAGATATTTGTGCCACCTGCCTTTGTGCTGCGTGTCCCTCATCAGCACCCCCATCTCCCTGTTCCAACAGTTCCTTCGAAGTCTTTCTGTTTGTGGCTTTCATCTGTACTTTTTTATCTCTCCTGGACTCCTTCTTGGGGACTGATGACCAACACCAGTGATTTAAGCGGGACCGTCAAGCCCGGGCCCCCCCTCCTCATTCAGGGGGTGGGCTTGCTCCACAAGCCGGCAGGTCCCTCGGAGGATCCCTTCCCTGAACCCAGCTGCAGGCTCAGGGGTGACTCAAACCAGGTGAATCGGCATCCTTCCAAGCATCTTTCTGCCAGGGCCATGCCTTCAACCATCATGGCATGCCAACCCTCTTTTTTTTTACCTAAATATCGCCAATGGATCTTCGGTAACTCAGCCCAGGCAATCATTAGCCCAGGAAGCTTTAGACCTCTCTGCCACATCCAGTATCGTGCTTACCATTTTCTGTTATTATCTATCTCCTCCAGCAGACTCAGGGTTGGTCTATTGCTCTGTTTCTCCAAAACAAGTACTCAGTAAATACTTGATAAATTCCTATTAAGGGTGGAAGGATGTTGGTGGGAAGGAGATCCCTAGCTGAGCTCCTCTCCTCTTTGTGTCAGTTATCCTGGCCAGAGCTGACTCAGTTTCCCTCATCCTCTTTTGTTCTGCTTCACCACTGATCTGCTCCCCAGGTTGCACTTGCCCTTTGCATTTGTCTAAGAATCCCTTTCTGGCTGCTCAGTCACTGTACTAGCAATGCCACGAGGCCCCTCTTAGCCTGGCTGGTCACTCTGGTCACACTGACCGTCAAATGTCTCTGACCTGACTGGCCAGGTCTCACGTGCACACAGCCTTCCTCTTCATCTGCTGCTGAGGCTCGGGACGGGCAGGGACCGATTTCCCACCAGGATGGCTGTGGGCTGTTACCCACTCCTGCCCACACCGCCACCTCAGACACAGACTGACCCTCTCTGGGGAGGCTTTTGCTGCCCCCCACTTCACAGTCTTCCCCTTTATAGACAAGTTGACAGGAATCAAAGACAATTTAAGTTCTGGTCTCAAGCCTTGCAGTACTTTCAACCTTTTAATCTTTTCTCATCCTTAGATGTGGTTACATAAGCTCTTTAATGCTAGACCCAGGTCTTGTCCGTCTTTGTACTGTCTATTGCCCCTGGCATTGTACTCTATATACATTTTAGAACCTCAATAGATGTTCACTGTGACGAAATGGAAAGGTGATGGCACTCGTTCTGCAAAATATTAAGCCTTCCCTGCATTATTCCAGAGTTTGGCTGCACATGTTTTCTAAGCAGACTTACCCTGCAGCTCTCAGGAAAAGTAGTCATGTGGCTTCTCTCTAGTGGCAAATGGCAAATCTCCATCTCCAGTGTGACATGCCCAGCCCTGACACGGGCATCAGCATCTGGTGTAACCAGTGCATAATGCTCAGAGCTTATCCTAGTGGTTGGGTCCAAAGTGGGCTTCTTTCCCAGGTATCCAGGATGAGTACAGTGATGACAGGGACACCATCCTGAGTCTCCCAACTAAATGCATACCTATTTTTTTTTTTTTTTTTACTTATTTATTTATTTTTGGCTGTGTTGGGTCTTCGTTGCTGCACGTGCGCTTTCTCTAGTTGCGGTGAGTGGGGGCTGCTCTTCGTTTTGGCACGCGGGCTTCTCATTGCGGTGGCTTCTCTTGTGGTGGAGCATGGGCTCCAGGCTCACGGGCTTCGGTAGTTGTGGCATGCAGGCTCAGTAGTTGTGGGTTGTGGGCTCTAGAGCGCAGGCTCAGCAGTTGTGGTGCACGGGCTTAGTTGCTCCGCGGCATGTGGGATCTTCCCGGGCCAGGGCTCGAACCCATGTCCCCTGCATTGGCAGGCGGATTCCTAACCACTGCGCCACCAGGGAAGTCCCTGCATACCTACTTCTTAGAGGACATTAATGCAGCATAAAGCTCACAGGAAGACCAGGAGGAAGTATCAGAGGGTTCTGGGTTGAACAAGGTAAGCAGGTCTCTTCTCTTCTCCGTGTTCTCCTACGTTTCTTCTGATCTCACTGGTCAGCTTTCTCAGGCTCCTTGGCTGGCTCCTCCCCTCCACCTCTCCTCAGCCTCTGAAGGTTGGCAGCCCCAGAGCTCTTTCTCAAGTCCCCTTTCTTCTCTGTCTACAGTCTCTCTGGTGGCCTCAGACTTGTGTTTTTAAATAAATGTAGATGCCAGGATTCCTAAATTTTATGTCCAGCCCCAATGCCTCCCAATTTCCGGACTCCTTTGTCCAAGTGGCTAACTGACCTCTTCACAGGGAGGTGTAATTAGCATCTCAAACAGAACTAGAACTTAAGCACCACAAACTATAGTTGAAAGACAAGTAGGATTAAAGCTCTTTGAGCCCAGGGACTGCTGTCTTAGTTACACCTGTATCCCCAGCACCTGGAATGTGGAATTGTATCTGGTGCTTAACAAACATTTGTTAAATGAAAGATTTCTTGACTGCAGGACTTATTAGAAGTTTTTAGATGATATTGGGCAATAGAATCACCTGAGGGTAGCATCATCTAAAATCACTTGAAAGCTTTCTTAAGGAGCACCTAAAAGAGACTAGGATCCTGAGCGCACACCTTCGGAAGACTGATCTGGGTGGGACATCTTTTTCCCCAAGTACAGGCTGGCGAAAATTAGATGAGCACACCCCGCCAGCAGTTCTTCCCATCTTGATGGGTTCACAATCAAATAGAAAGGTTTGAGGGTAAAACACTGTGAGAGGCTATCCTAAGTAATACAGGAAACATGGATGGCACCTCACCCAGCAGGGTGCTGGTTGTTTACTTAGGTAGATGGGAGCTCAATTTGAGTTCATAGTATTTAATGATGATTGTCACTGTGATGAGTTCATAGACAAAAATGAGAATTATATCGCGATATGAAGTGCTATGAATAAGTATTAATTGCAATCACTATACCCGCATGATTGCAGAAATGTTTTTGGTTAGCTGATCAGGGAAAAGAGGAAGCTTAAAATTGACAGAAAATTTACCTGTATTGTCTGCAGAGAGTAAAATGCTAGGATGCTAGATTTTTCTGAGATTTTTAAGACCATAGACAAGAATCCTGAACCCCAAGAAGTTACTAATACAATGTTGATCATGGAGGCTAAGATACTAAAATAGCGATAAAGACAACAGAACTTCCAAATACCAAACAGCAGACACTGACCTAACACCAAACGGTCCAAATGAGCAGCGACTCCCTGAGAATGAAATCCATGTCTGGCTGGTGAATTTAGAGGTAGGTATTCAGTACCTGGTGAACTTCAAGGTTCTTAGAGGTCCTCACAGGACTGAGCTCTCCAGGGGACTATGAATCACTAGATTCAACAGAGGTGATCTATAACATGAACATTTGCATTTTGATAATGTTTTACTATCCACCAAATGTTTCCATTTAATCCTCAAAATACCCTGTGAGCTATTTCTCAAGAACAATGTGAGCACATAATTGGTCATCAATAAGTATTTACTGGATGAACATTGAATGGTTAGATAAAACATGAAAAGAGAGTACTTACAAAGTCCCTGTATACAGTGATGTACTGGTAAATGTTGACAACCCACCTTCCCCTTTTCTCATCACTCCTAAAGCCCTGATTTATAGCGCTTGCCTATTTCTGTTGTGTAAATGCTCTCACCATGGCTGATTTCAAGCTACTGACACCACTGAATGAGGAGTCGGGAAGGGATACATACAAGTGTCTCTCATAAGCCAAAATGAGCTGGCTCCAACATATGTATCGCCTTTTGCAATTACTAGCAATCAATCCGAGGAAATCAGAATTACATGGCAGCTGATGATATGAAATTATTTTCTCTGAGCTACCACATTGAGAAAGACATTGACAAACTGTTATTTTGGAAATGGAGAACACCCGTTTCAAGGACTAGATCAGCCATCCATTTAATTTTATCTTATCTAAAAGGCAAATTATGCTTATGGTTGCAAAGGCACAAGCCAGTTTAAAAGCTTTGGCAGCAGTATTCTGAAACCATGCATTACTCCATGAAGTTATCCCTGCTTCTCTAGAAAATGCAATGTGACCCTAATTTTCCAGAATAGATTGGGTTGCTTATTACTGAAAAAAGAGAAAAAGGGATGACTTGAAGAATGTCTATGCTTCCAAATTTTGGTAAAAATTATAATACTCTAAACACACAAAAATTCTAGGAATAATAAGCCATTTGAGTTTAAAAAGTCTTTGTTTTTGTTTTTTTTGGTAAAGAATGAATAGTATGTAAGTTGATTTTCTTCTTTCAAAATGTACTTGAACACCGAAGTTGCTGTTACCGTGGCCCTCCATGCGCACAGCTGGTTGAGTACATGAATAGAGAGGGCCAACAGTATAAGGGACTTGAGCAGCTGTGGGTTTTGGTATCTGCAGATACTGAGCACCAAACCCTATGGATACCGAGGGACCATGTCCTTTTTTTCCTTCCTCTTTTATTTTTCTTTCCTGAATCCCCCAACACTCTTCCTTAAGTGACTTTTTATATTGAATTGAAATATGTATTTTATTACGTAACATTTATCAAATAAATTTTGAGGTTTCATCTTCTGATTTAAATTTTTTCCCTTAAGGATCCCCTGTTTAAATATTAAAATAAAGTAACAATTCCCTGAAGCTGTCAAATTGCATCACAATGTCATTTCTGTCCTTTGAAATTCCTCACAATATCCCTTAACAGTGATAGCTGCACAGCATGATGCCAAGTTTCACTAAGTAATAAAATCGTGGATAAGAATCAAGTTCACAGACAACCCCACTGTTTGGGACGAGGCAAGAGGCAATCTTCTGTGTAAATTTATTTCAAGTCCTTTCTATGACCTCTGAAACTATAGTCTTTGCTCCTTCCATTTGCAATTTGTTTATTTATCAAACGCCTACTACATAGGAAGTACTGGGAATAAGAAAGTAAGTTCCTCAAAGAACTAACATTCTAGCCAGGAGACCAGCTGAGTTCTGGGACTGACAAACACTGGCGTGTCTCTACAATCTGTGCTTTGGAGTCCAGAGTGGTAAGTGATTAATTTTCTTGGGAAGGATAACAGGAGAGCAGGAGAAATGGTATGGGCCTTTCCTGCTTGCCTTCAAACTCTTATCCTCACTTACAAAGAAATCTGAATATTTCAAATGAAAACCAAAGTAAGAGCTCTAATTACCTCATGTGAATTTAAAATCTAGGATTCCTAACAACTCTTTTTAACTTTAGCATAATATTTTTCTTCTATGAAATTATCTTCGCCTAATGGAGAGAAAAAAGGTCTGAAACATCTCCACACAGTCCCCAAACCTCATTTTATTCGATACTTTTTCCACATCAACACTTTTTAAAATAATGCATTCCCCATGATTTAAGTTTCACAATCATTTTCTTCTCTTTTCTTGCTCTACAGAGGTCTCATGTACAGCGGGAATCAGAAAGGTCTTATCACACACCCTGGCTCTTACGTTTACTTACCGCTCAGCCCAGGGAAAGTTACTTAATCTTGCTGAGAGTCAGTTTCCTATTCTGTAAAATGGGGATGATAATATCTCCCACATGGCTTGTTGTGCAGGTTAGGTAAAATAATGAATATAAATTACACCAAATACAGTGCCTGGCAGATAGTAAGTGCTCAGAACAATATATTATAATGCAACTATTATTTATTGTTATTGTAAAAACAATAATGCACTAGAATACCTAAAAAGTTGGTATCAGAAGAAAATATTGAGAAACTAAAATAACTCACAAAATTGATAGTGAACTCCTAAAAAATGATGTTGGCATTAATTTTGCCAATAAAATACCCAACAACAATTTGAAAAGGAGAACTGATGAAGCCAGTCATTCGGTGATCTCGGCATATTTTCCCTACAAGAGGAAGACTTAGGCAAAGTCAGTCCTTTAAATACAGTCTGTCAGGGGTTCCCAGTTAGTCTAGTGTCCCTGCTGGCGGGCAACTGGTACTGACAGCCTGGAGCAGGCTGGTCCTGGATTCACTTCAAGCGTCACATGATTCATCACCCAGTTCTGTCGGTACTATCTCTTCTAAGTCAACGCTTATCTGTTCATCCCTTGGATTACTACTACAAGTGTCATGAATGAACTAGCTGCCATCAAGGCCTCTCATTTAGATTTTTTCCCCAAACCTAGTTCAGAATAATTTATCTCCCATTAACTCATTTAACTCAATCTTTACGGTTTACGTTATATGGTTTATTGCTTAAGCATACAGCTTTTGTAGTCAGATAACCGGAGTTTATGTTTTGGTCCTGCCATATACTAGCTATGTGACATGACCAAGTTTTTTAATTTCCTGAAGCTTCAGTTTCCTAATACTTAAAGTGGGGAAAATAACACTCCCTCGCTCACAGGGTTGTTACAGTGACAGAGCCCCAAGCATTGTGCCTTGCCTTCAGTAAAAGCTCAGTAAATGTTAGTATTGCTGTTATTTACCATGTGATGTTTAGAAATACATGGAAACCTTATAGCCTCTACCTACCTGTCACCTGTCAGTGTCAATATTTACAAATTAACTCCCAGCAAAATAAACTGCAACCTTAAATATTTTGACTGAAATACAGTATATAAAGAATTGTAGCATCCTGAGAATTTAAAGCATTCTAGAGCACTTGTTTACTTAATCAAAGCTTTAGGAAGTGGTTAAAAAGGATGAATCTTATCTAACAAACTCTGAGAATCCACAAGCAAAAAATTTTCACAAGACATTAGAGGAGAAATCAAAGAGACTACAAGACCCAAACGAAATGAATCGGAAAACAGCCAGAGAACTTTGGAAAAAGAGAAGTATATTTTAAAATGGAAAGAAGACACAGAAGCCTTAGAACTAACCCAAGGGTTACAAATTCTAATGGCTACACAGCCGGTTTGGGAACATTAATGAGTGAAGCCTGTAGGTGAAAATCAGAAAGGCTGCCTCTGTGGGGCTTGGCCATCCAGCTCCGGCCTGTTCTTACCATGTGGGATTGAGGGCACGCGGTGCCCCGCCTCTCTCCAAACCCAGCAATTTAGATGGTTTTAGTCTGAAAATTCTGATATATTACTGTATGTAGTGAAGTGAATTTTTAAAACTGTTTAAAACACTGCATGAGCTAAACAAACACTGGAAAATCCAAGACATATTAAAAGAACAAACACCTCTTTTTTAACAACTGGATTATAACAAAGACTTGGAGGCCTTTATTATAAATTCGGTCATCAAAGGCGGAAAGCAAAGAGACTGAACTGATGTTTATTGACCTCCTACTAGTGCCTTACGTTTTAAAATCTCATTTGACTCTTGCAATCTGTTGGGGAGAAAACACTGTTGTCATTTTCCAGATGAGGAAACAGACCAACGATGATAGAGAAACCTGCTCTTGGCCACACAGCTAGGAAAAGGGAAACCAAGGTAGAATTCATATTTACCTTGACCTCAAACTCCGCCATTGCTCTGGTGGTCATTAGAATACACCTTGCAGACCTTCAACGACAGGGAGCTTGATGTTTCAAGGGACAGTAGTTGAGTTTGAACTCCATCCTTTTGTTCGTCGGAGGACATGCCTCCCACTGCTGTTCTCAGCCAATGACAGCACGCCACGTGGCTGGATGCAGGAGATGGCTCAAGGGCTGCTTGTAGGCCTTGCTCAACCTTTCTTGGTCTGTATAGTAGTCTAGGATGTTTCCACCACTTGTTTTTCTCCCTCTCTCCTTCACTGGGGCCAGGCTTGAATTGCAGGCTGAGGGCTCTCCCAGCCTTTCCTGGGCTCCCACCCATTTTCTCTCCCAGGTGTTTAAAAAGGTCACACTTTTATCCATCTGGATGGCTGCTTCTCAGAGGACCCTGACTAACAGCAATTGTCAAAAGGCCCACAGGGGCCCTACACTTGCCTGGGAAAACCTGACTTGGTCCATTAGGAAACCCGATAGACACCAATCTTCAAAAGAAACTGCATCCATCCAATAATGACTTTTTTCTTTGAAAGCTGTATTTGTTCATAACCTCTTCTAACACCCCGTGAATATGTTAACCAATTGTATGTGACAACGCCATCACCAGCATCCAGGAGCCAGTGACAATCCAGCCCGTGTTAACAGCCCACTTAGCCCCAACTCACCTGGTCCTGCTGCTTGATCCGTCTGTAAATATATTCAGCAAATGGTTTACGAGGAATAAACTTCCCGTCTCCTGCTGTGACATTGAAAACTCCAGCTTCACACACCACTTTGCCTCTTGAAATAGTCACCAGGGGCACCCCATGGCACACCATGCCCTCGAAGATGTTGAAGTTAACAGCCTGATGATGAGTTTTTGCCGAAATGGTCCTGACGTAAAAACAACGATGTTCCCGATCATTACCAGCTCATTTGACAAATATGAAATATTAAAAGAATGACTTAGAAGAAAATTTAGCAACTCTATTAAGCCATAGCTTTATCACTGGAACAAGTGACTTTAAGAATAGAACATAGCATTAACATTTTATTGCAAAGTAATTACATTTTCTGAGAGAAAAACCCAGTAGATCACTCTTTACGGTGATTAATAAGGATGGAGCGAGTGGAAGAAGGGCATTGTCTCTCGTTTATAATTTTAAGTTATTTTTATGTATACGTTTAAAGAACAAAATATTAATTATAAAATATTTCAAACATAGATGAGTATGATGAATGCACTGACTCAATACCCACTCTACAGAATTTTAACTTTTTGCAGACACAGTGGAGGTTTCCTCAATACCTCCCTGTCCCTCAAATTCCATCCCTGTCCCTCCCTTCCCAGAGGCAATCGTTAATTGGTAGTTATCATATATGGTCTTTATTATGCTGAGGTAGGTTCCCTCTATGCCCACTCTCTGGAGAGTTTTTTTTTTATCATAAATAGGTATTGAATTTTGTCGAAAGCTTTTTCTGCATCTATTGAGATGATCATATGGTTTTTCTCCTTCAATTTGTTAATATGGTGTATCACATTGATTGATTTGCGTATATTGAAGAATCCTTGCATCCCTGGGATAAATCCCACTTGATCATGGTGTATGATCCTTTTAATGTCTTGTTGGATTCTGTGTGCTAGTATTTTGTTGAGGATTTTTGCATCTATATTCATCGGTGATATTGGTCTGTAATTTTCTTTTTTTGCAGTATCTTTGTTTGGTTTTGGTATCAGGGTGATGGTGGTCTTGTAGAATGAGTTTGGGAGTGTTCCTTCCTCTGCAATTTTTTGGAAGAGTTTGAGAAGGATGGGTGTTAGCTCTTCTCTAAATGTTTGATAGAATTCACCTGTGAAGCCATCTGGTCCTGGACTTTTGTTTGTTGGAAGATTTTTAATCACAGTTTCAATTTCGTTACTTGTGATTGGTCTGTTCATATTTTCTATTTCTTCATGGTTCAGTCTTGGAAGGTTATACCTTTTTAAGAATTTGTCCATTTCTTCCAGGTTGTCCATTTTATTGGCATAGAGTTACTTGTAGTAGTCTCTTATGATGCTTATCCCACTACCAGGCATATACCCAGAGAAAACCATAATTCCAAAAGACACATGCATCCCAATGTTCACTGCAGCACTATTTACAATAGCCAGGTCATGGAAGCAACCTAAATGTCCATTGACAGACGATAAAGAAGATGTGGTACATATATACAATGGAATATTACTCAGCCATAAAAAGGAACGAAATTGGGTCATTTGTAGAGACGTGGATGGACTTAGAGAGACTGTTATACAGAGTGAAGTAAGTCAGAAAGAGAAAAACAAATATCATATATTAACACATATATGTGGAATCTAGAAAAATGGTACAGATGAACCGGTTTGCAAGGCAGAAATAGAGATACAGATGCTGAGAACAAATGTATAGACACCAACGGGAGAAAGCGGGGGTGGGAGGGGTGGTGGTGGTGGGATGAATTGGGAGATTGACATATATACACTAATATGTATAAAATAGATAACTAATAAGAAACTGCTGTATAAAAAAATAAATAAAACTTTAAAAAATTCAACATAGACAAAATTATACTTTGAAAAGGAAAATTATATCTTGAATTTCTTTCCCTTGTCTGTGGCAAAACTGGAAATTTGAGGACAATAAAAATAACAAAATATGTTGACTATAATCTCAGCATATTTTATCATGCGTTTGCATATTCATCAGCATTCTCAGTAGTTTATTAATACTTTTCAATCTTACACAATATGACTAATGACTTCTAAGCTGGATATTTGGAAATACTGGGTGTTCGCCTTTCCCTAAATCACATTAAATGGAAAAGGAAAAAGAAAATCTGGCAGCAGTGGATCATACAAGCATAATCTGAAGTTTCTACAAGTGCTTGCTCTCAGGAATGGATTAAAGAAAAGTGCTTTGCTAAAAATCCCAAGGCTAGGTCAAAGGAATAGCAGCTAAAAGCTCCCCTGCAACCCTAATCTGGAGGGGCGGAGCTGGGAGACACTGTGGCACCTCCAGTGGAAATGAACGACACGACGATGACCTGGTCCTGGGTTCCAGACTCCTGTACCCAATTATCTATTTGGTTTCCACTCCTTAACACATCCAAACTGAATTCTTGATTTTCCATGATGACTCCAGCCCACACACTCGAGTTTGCTCCTCCCTTGAGTTTCTCAACTCAGTAAATGACACCCCCAGCCACCTTCCCTCACTCCTCAAACCATCATCAAGCCTGTTGGTTCCACCTCCAAAAAAAAAAATAAATCCCAAACCTGCCCATTTCTCTCCCCCTCCATCGCTCCCACCGAGTCCACGCCACCATCATCTCTCATCTGGACAACCCCCAACACCTCTTACTAGTCTCCATGTTTCCACTCTTACCCTCCTACACTCCTCACCATCCCCCCCACAAAGCTGCTCAAATGATATTTTAAAGATGAACATCAGATCAGGTCACTTTTCTGCTTGAAACCCTCCAGTCTGTTCCCCAAGAGCCAAATAACTGTAAAAAAGCCCAGATAATAATAATCATGAAAAAGAATCTGCTCCCAATGAGAAATATCAGCATGGAAAAGAAAAAGAAGATCTTCCTGTATGTCAGGTAGATACTTTATGACGTTCTAGTTCATCTTTATGACACTTCTTCAAGGTAGAGAGTATTTTCTACACTTGACAAGTAAATAAATTGAGATTTAGAGAGGTTAGATAACTTGTCAAAGGACCTATGACTACTTTGATGAAACGGGAATCTTTCCATATTTTTTAAGTTAACATACAATAAAATTTACATTTTTAGTGTTAGTTCTATGAATGTTGACCCCTGGATAGATTTGTTATCCTCACAACATTCAGGACACAAACAGTTCCATCGCCCCCCAAAACTCATACCATCCCTGCATAGTCATAACCTCCCCCCACGCATAACTCCTGGAAATCCTTGATCTGTTCTCTATCTCTAGAGCAGTCTCTTTTCAAGAATGTCATGTAAATGGAATCATAGCGTATGTAACCTTTTGAAGCTGACTTCTTTCATTTGGCATAACTATTTTGAGATTTATCCAAGTTGTTGTGTGTATCAATAGGTCATTCCTTTTTAATTGCTGAGTAGTATTCCAATGTATGAATACACCACAGAGTGTTTATCCATTCACCTACTGAAGAACATTTGGGTTGTTTCCAGTTTTTGATGATTATGAATACAGATATTATAAAGATTCATGTATATGTTTGGTGTGAACGCTTTTCTTAGTGTAAATTCCCATGAGTGGCATCACTGGGTCCTATGGCCAGTGTATGCTGCACAAAAAGAGCTTTCAGTATCCTTAGGAACCAACTTACTGGTACAGAGAAACATTTAAAAGGTTAACAAATAGGAGGCAGGTACAAATACAACAACAATAATTTCAAACACTAAGGAGGAGGGAAGAGTACTGATCAAATAGTAAGTAATGTCATTAAAGCAGGAAAATGAATAAAATAGTTAAAGGGTTACTAGGTATAGAATGAGTTATGATAAGTTATGAGTTGGTGATGAAAGATACACAACTTAAAGAAAATAAATCTAGGAAACAACATAGAGGAGATTTAGACCTTCAGGCTAGAGTGTCGTTTTATGACCATCACAATCTCTTTTCGATACTTCCATAGTCTGGGCTACTGCTTTCCTGCATATCACAGTTACACTGATGGCAGAAGCTCTTGGGCTTATACTGTAAAATGTTATATAAGCATGTCTGGACAGATGTATGAGTAAGGCTGCTATACAGAGAAAGTAAAATGCATAATAATTCATGCTGAAATGGTTATTTACATACAAGAATGGGAGGCAAAAAAGGGAAAACCCTAAGACATAAAACTTTATTTTTCCAAGCAGGAAGTTAAGAGTTACAGATGCTGTTAGGAAAATAATCTAACAGAAGAAATAAGTTCTATACACAAAAATTGCCATTACGATATCTAAACTATTGAAAAACTGAAGCATAACAATTTCCCAGTGATTACTCAATGGAACATTGGGCTTCTGTGAAAGACTAGAAATAAGAATACAATGGGGAAGCAAAGAAAATGATAATTATATAATTTAAATGGAAAAAAAAGTTACAGAAAGCATGGGAAAATACATATGCATGTGGACAAATGCAAAAGGAAATATACAAATTAAAGTGCTTGTGTGGCCTAGGAAAAAACAAATAAATATGAAAGCAAAAGATCTGTGACAACAAAATATCAAATCAGATTTCTCTGCCGCCGCCAAAACAAAGGCCATTTTTTTGACTTTCTCAGCATTGGGGTTAGCAAGAGAAAGAAGGCAATTAGGCAACATCTAAGTGATTCTCTATAATAAGGTACTATGTCAATGAGGTCAAATTAACACAAAATGTAAATTCTCGGCATTATCACCAGCAGCAAAAAGAATGTGCTTCCACTTTCACATTGGAAGGTGTCTGACAGGGTGTCATTCCTCACCCAACTTTTTCCTTCCAGCCAGAGCTGCGAGTCTCCAGTTCTTTAGGAACTTCCACACTTCTGAGTCTTCCTTTTCCCTGGGTGCCCTTCTCACTGCTCAGATATGCCCCCTCCCTGCCCCAAGACTCTGCTCAAAAATCCTGGTCCCATGTCAATCATATCTCAATAAAGCTGGAAAAGAAAAGAAGAGAAGAAAATAGAAAAGAAAGGAAATGAAACAGAAACGAAAGGGAAGGGAAGGGAAGGGAAGGGAAGGGCCAGCTTTTGGTTCCTAGAAGCTGACCCTGACAACCCACGGCAAAACCTTGCATTTTCCTCTGTGTTGTAGCATTATCTGAACCAATTGTAATGATCTCTTGATAATTACAGTGTTTTGGAAATAATAGAACACTGACTTACATGGAATGTAAACATCCAGTCCTAAAGTTCTGTTGTGTACTTAGCATTTCTGGTGAACTGTACAAGCTCATTAGTAATAAATAAATAAATAAATAAAGGAACATTGTTATAATTATCATTCTTAGTTGTATCTTATCCAGTTAGATGAAACATTTGTTTATTGATACCTAAAAATACTTAGCAATACCAATATTATCAACACGATTAAGTCCGCAGCTAAGTACTATTACACCATGTCCTGGATGGTAATGCTGAAATACAGCTGTGTAAGAGTTTGCCCAAGGTTCATACAGCTTGATATTGAAGGAACCTCTGAGAGGTCGGAATCACTGCCACTTTTTGAGCATACTGGTATATCTGTAACCCCGTCATAAGATTAAAAAAATTGTGGTACATTTTCAATATTTGTTTTCATCAAAAAATAGAATGCAGTATCATCATAAGGTTTATAAAATTATTACGAAATGTATTTAACATCTATTCATTACTAGTGCTGTATGGGAGATGTGGTCCATTAGTGGAATGAACACAAGTTCAAAGTCACACAATTGCCTAAGGACACATGTTGTTCCCTTGAACATGCTTCCTCCAAGGCAGAGGCCTTCTGTTCTAAGGCAGAAGCCAGAACATGCCTTCCCAGGCCCCTCTGCAGCTGGGGCCCAGTCATGTGGCCTGGTCTCCTCCAAAATGGTGCCCCAGCACCGTACTTTGCAGGGCAAGCTGGTGACTCAGGAAGCAGGTGCCGCAGGATCCATGTTGGTGAAGGTAGAGATGGGTCAATCCTGTTTTTCAGGCCAGCTGCGACAGGGGTTTAGCACTAGGGTCCAAGCCCTGCCTCAGTGAAGGGATCCATGGCAGCTGAGCCCAGGGGCAGCGCTGGGGCTCTCCACTGCCCTATGGTAGGCCTGGGGCATTGGTCCTGGCTACACAGCCTCTCAGCCTGGTCTTCTGGCCCTCCTGGAGATTCTCTGAGTCATCCAGTTCTTTTAGTACATTCCTCTTTTGTTTAACCACCTAGCGCAGATTTCTCTTGGTTGCAGCTAAGAACCCTGCCTGATCCATCTTTTTCTTTCAACCATCTTGGAAGAAAGCAGGAACACACGTCTGGGCTCTAACTAGAAGGGATTCAGTCAATGGGCTAACATGTCATTGTCCTAAGGTTCAGCAACACTGTGAGATAAATTGGAGCAGGTGACATGGAGCTTTGCAGTGCATTTCAGCCACACACGTGACCCTATTCTGAGGGATGCAGTGTAGCAAGCTCTGTAGTTCCATCCCTTAGCATACACTCTCCCTTCTTCTGGTTTCGGCATTCCCCCAGTTTTTCTTTAAGAAACATCTCTCCCCCATTGGAGATATCTGGCAAGATGGTTAGGCATGGTGCCCTATTCTTCCCTAACCAAGAGAGGGGGAACTGCATTGTTTCCCGGGAATTAGAATCTTTGGTAGAATGACAAAAAGAAATGTTTTTTTAAGGGATTGGAGGGTGCATCCCTGAACACAGAGCAATTCCTGCTGCAGGCTGTCCAGGGCTGCCTTGGACTCTGTCCTTTCAAAACCTGGAGCACTGACTATTCCTTTGGTCTGTGGGCACCCCATGGCCTTCCTACAGAGTGTGGTTTTGCTCATCTGCGTGTAAGTTAGTTGCTATGGTTTGCAACCAAAGACGCTGACTGATGAAGACCTTGTCCTTTGGAGAGTAATTCCTGTAATGAAGAGCCCATGGATGTCTCCAAGGCACAGGTCAAAAGGTCTGCGGCTCAAAAAGAAACCAGAAACTATTTTCCACCAAATCTGTCCACAGAACAGATGCGAATGTGGGGCGGTGCTCTGATTCCACTCATCAGTCAAACCAAAGAGCTGTGAGATTCATCATCAAATAGTTTTCAAATTTAACAATATGACAGTCAGCTCAGGAGAGTAGAGAAATACCTTCTCTCTAATTACTGACTGGATGGCTAGGCTGTTGGCCTGTCCTGGTGGTGACAGGAAGGATAGGAATGATTAAAGCCTTCCCGTCTGGTAAGTGAAGCTGGGGTTCCTGGGCCATTAACTCTTCATTAGCAGATTCTCCATGGTCACCCTGCCCCAAGGGAAAAGCTGCTCTTTGTCAAACTCGCCTTGAGCCTGTATCAAACGGGCACATTTCTCTGCAGAGGGGTGTCAAGGTTGTCTTACTGAGTCGCAATTATACACATCTCCAAGGCTCAAGCCGACAGGAAAGTGGAAACCTTGAAGATAACATTAAGCTATTTTTCAACTGTGTCAATAACTTTGATACCACTCACATCACAGCTGCAGAAAAACATTCTGTCCCTTTGCAAATAGCTTCCTATCAAAGAGCTGCGTGCTCTTATAGATGAGAAAATCACTGAAGCAAAATAGCCTGCGGGAGACTGCCCGTGTGCATTCAAAGAGAACACTGGGGAAAGGAAGATAATTTCTTAAAACAATGTGGGTCTTCCTGACCCCAGAGAAATGACTTGTTTAGGTATTTTGTTATACTGCCTCCAACTCAGCCACTTTGTCCATGGCATGGATGGATCCTTACCAGGTTGCCATGAGAACCAAAAAAAAAGGTTGAAAGAATCATATCAGGTCTATTAGTGGCTTCTTTAAAAACATACCTCATCTCTCTACACTGTGTTATATGACATCTTGTATATTCAACATGAAGGAATAGTAACCATTTAAAGCTTCCCAACAGCACCATGCAATAGACAAGGATGATGAGACAGAAAAAGGTGAATAACTCACCCCATGTTACACAGCTAGTAAGTTCATGCAGCTCAGATGAGATAAAAGGCTGGGCTCTTAACCACTAGACAGTGTTGCCCCTTGAAAGCTCTATGAGAAGCTACTTGGAAAGCATGCAGTCAGTGAAAACATTCTTCATCCACCAGAAAACAAATGGGAAGCAGCTCGTTCCTTACTTCCTAGTGTTTCTTAGTCTGTCTTCTGTTTAGCGGCAAGGGATTTAGGATGCTATTAAAAATTCCTTAAACTGAAACTGGTCATTCTCCATGTGATCATGATGGAAAATATTTTTTTGACGTGTGCTCCAACTGTCTATTTCAGACTACTTCTTCTGTCAATTTCTTGGATGTGACAAGTTATATAAATGGGGAGCAAAGCAACCACATCTCTGGAAATGCTAAGTGGTGCTACTTCAAGTACATTCTCATTATTAAGCAAAGTTGCTGCTCACTGCACCCATCAATCTTCCATCCTCGATGCAGACTTCTGCACCGCCTCCCACAGAAGAGAAAATGCGAACTGCTTCAGCCACATTATTAAATCTAAATTGGACAATACCTTGGAACTCTACTGGTGCTACATGGACAACAAAACACTTAATACAGGTTCATAATAATGCTGCCCAAGCATTGACTTAAAGAAATAAACCGATCGGGCAAGCCGGCTATTTCGTCCTTGGAGTTATGTCATCCAGGTCATGGATGGTGGTGCAGACCATGGTTAGATAAACTGGATTTAGATTCTAGAAAGTTGACCTTGGAAGTAGGTCCCACATCTTTCACCCCCTGTGCCTTGCACAGCACTGAGCAAATAGAAGGCATTTTAGATACATATTTGTTTATCTAAAAATAAGTTATTAGCCAATTTTGACATTACTACTTAACATAAATATTTCATGTTCTATATACTAGTTTTCAGAAAGTGGGGAATTAAAAATAATTTAGTGTCTTGAAGGAAGAGGAGCTGAATGTGAATCAGCAAAAGCTAGCATGATACTAGGATGTATGTCCTATGAATATTAAACAGATAAGTGCTTATAGGTGAGGTATGATTATTAGCTTTCGGAAGGTGAGGCTGTTGGCCTAACATATTGGTAAGAGTTAGAAATAACTTTCTGGGATGGGGTGTGGACTTGGTCTTGTAATTACATTGTCACCCTTCCTGGGAGGCTGCCTTGCCCTTGGCAAGATGACATTGTTTGACAGACTATCTAGGGGCACAACTTGGGCAGAAAAAGATGTGCGTTTTCTACACAGGAATACACTGGGTAAAATTCACACACTATCCTTCTTGCAAACCAGAGTCGGCCAGGTATTTATGATTATGTTCAGCTCTAATACCATATTTCAGGAAGAAAGAAGACTTACTGGAATATAAAGGGAAGTCAGTAGGGTTCTCAATAAAGGGATGGAAAAGAGAACGCTGGATCACGGAAATGTCTGGGGCACTTCTAAACTTTACTCTTTTTTTCTGAAACGAAAAAGATGACCTATTTTCCTTCCATCCCTGCTGAGGAAAATAAAAAGAGGTAGTGAGCAGAAATGCTGGCAGATGAAATGTAGTTTGACACTGGAAAATAACTTCGTGACAATCGGGAGTGAGGTGTGTTAGTGAAGAACAAGAGCAAAGTCTGCGGCCAGGAAAGAGATCCGTGGACACAGGCGGCCAATGAACTGTGTGAAATCCACCAGGATGGGCTACAGCACCTCTTCAAAAGTCAGAGAGAATTTCCAGCTCCGCAATCCTAAGAACAGAGCCCTGGCCTCCAGCATTCCCGAGAAAGTGATGAGGCAAACAGAACGTCACATGATTCTATTTCCAAGTCACTTCAATGAGGGGCCCAGCAAGTTCCAGGTGTGGTCAATGTTCATTAAGCTATATTCTGGGTTCTTCCATGTGCACTGCCTCACCTAATCTCTCAAGAACTCATTATCTCCATTTAACAGACGAGGAAATGGAGACTGAGAGGGGTTGAGTAAATTGTCCGAGTTACACAGGAAGTACGCGGCCGGGAGGAAATTAACACGGGCAGGCTGAACCCCCGTTCCACCCTCCTTCACCACACTCCACCATCCGTGAGCACCCCCTGCTCCAAGGATGAAAGCACTACATTCTTCACTCATTAAAAAGGTTACCAGAGACCACATGTTAACCGCTGGGCGGTAGGTATGCCTTCCTTCCCTGCCTTTTGGGGCAGCTGTAACTTTGCAGTGTTTAAGAGATTAGTCAACAGGTCAACCAGGCCTGCTCTGAATCCCAGCTCTGCCCTTTGCAGCTGTGTGATTTGAAGCAAATGAATAACCTCTCTGTACCCCTCAGTGTCTTCACCTTAAAACAGATAACCACATGGATAATGACCTCCGGGCCTCACAGGGTGGAAGTGAAGCAGCGGCCAATGTGCAGCTCCAATTATCTGCGGGCTCATCTGGCGTGAGGAGCCACTGGGGCTGAGCCTGGGCCCAGTGTGTGTTTGGGCCCATGACCAAAGTTTGACATCCACGCCACACCAGCAAGGGCAGAGGCAACAAGAACAGGCACTGGTGTCACTCCGTCCTCCCTGTCGGGCCCAGCTTGCGCTTGTGGTTCCACCTTGTCTCTGCACTTCCCACTGGACCTCCATCTTCCCCTCCCGATGGCCTAACCGCTGGACTTCAAGCTCCAGCATCAGATGCAAAGACAGCAGCCTTGCAGACACTGATCAACCAGCTCCTACAGTTGTGAAAGGTCAAATCATATATACATACATGTATGTGTGTATCTATGTATATATACATGTGCACATATATCTACACACACACATATATGTATATATGCATGTGTGTATACATCTGTATCTGTATCTATATCTGTATCTCCAGGTGGTTCCACTTCTCTGTTTGAACCCTGACTGATATATCCTGGATGGGGTGCTTCCTTCTGGGATTGTTTCTTGCAGGCATCTATCTCTCTTTCCTTGTCTCTTGCTTTGACATTTTCACTTGCTTTTCTTCCATTTGCTAATAGCACCTCAGTGGCTAAGAGCCATGGCCCAGCCATCTATGATGAACATGACAATAATAAATAATAATATTCAGTTGCAGCCTCTATTTCCTGCTTGCTTATTTGTCAAACCCTATGCTAACATCTTTTCACACATTATTTTTTTTAATCCTTACAATCCAATGGAAGCAGGGTTTTTTAAATACTTATTTTATAAATGAAGAAACTGAGGCTCACGGAAGCTGAGTAACTCACCTAAGATCATAAATAAGAGTCTATGTGCCTCAAAAACAAAGCACTTAACCATCATGTATTGCCTCCCACTGTAAGTGATCCATCCAGAACACAAGTCTGGAGCAAAATGCATGTTTATATGAAATTTTACCCCATCTTCTTCCAGAAACACTAAAGCACCTTAAAAGGAAAACATAATGTGAGGTAGGATAATTAGGGATAAAAACAGAGCAGAGAAACTCTAGAAAAGAAGTTGGTACCAGGCACCTGTGGGTAGTTGAATTCAAGTCTATATAGGAGATTAAACTTATTAGCATAAATTTCTATGCAAAACCTTTCCCGCAAAATAGGCAACCAAAGAATGAATCAATTTTAAGGCATACTGTCATGTTTTCTTTTAGACCTTGTGTACAATTTATTCTCATAATTGTCAGAAACCACAAGTGAGGCATGGACAGACTAGGAGGCTTGTCATATATTTAGGAATTAGAAATGCTCTTATATAAAAATAGAACAACAACTTGGGTCTTCTATCATACTGCTGAAAGCCATGCTTGGGTCACTAAACTCTTCTTGTCTCTGGTTTATCACTTAAATAAATGAGATAGAATTACTAATTAGGCTTACAATGTTACCATAAAGAAAGTTAGGTTCTAAGAAACGAGTTTCCTAAGTCCAGAATGATAAGAACACTATTTCACAGCTCTGACCTACCAGCCATACACAACTCTATTTGCTTTCAGCTTGAGGCAAAAAAGAAAATGAAATGAAGTCAACTTGGTGGAACATTGTAGAAAATCTCTATCCATCTATGTGTTTATCTCATATTCCATTCATTTAACATGTATTTATTGATCACTACTCCATGCCACACACTGTTCTAGGCACTGGGGATGCAGCAGTGAATAAAACAGACAAAAATCCCGACAGAAATTGAGCTCACACTCTAGTCAAGCCTATTTCTGAATTTGCAAGGACCTCTTTGTTATAAATATGACTCTAACATACAAACAAGGTCAATTTTTCAATAATAATAACATGCATACAGGTCCTTACAGTTTATGCAAAACACTTTCATGTAACTATAGCATTTATTTCTCAAAAGAACCTGGGGAGTTTGCAAGAAATAAGACAGACCCCTTTAAATGAAGAGACAAATAATAACACGTTACCAAATGAAAAATGAACAAAGGGCATGAACAGATATTTCTTCATAAGGAAAAAAACCCAATGACTAATAAACATGGAAAAATATTCAACTTCCTTAGTGCTCAAATATATGCAATTTGTAGCTGAAAGGTAAAAATTTTTACCTGTGAAAGTAACAAAAATCAAAGGGAAAAAAAAAAGATTGTACCCAGAGTTGGTGAGGAACCATGAGGAGGAAACCACATATGCAAAGAACCCTTAAATGCATATACCCTTTGATATAGTAATTCTGCTCTTAGTAACTCATCCAATAGAAATAATCAAAAATTTGGATTTAAAATAGCAAAAGAAAAAAATAATTTTAAAAACTGTAAAAAGTAATCCAAGTTATAACTGAAATAAAGAAATTATATAGAGACCCTTCTCTGGAGACCACTGTCGCACAGGGTCAGACATCCAACACTGATTAGTGGCTCTTTGCAATGTGACATCTAAGGGGCATTTTACCTAAACTGCAGGTACAACTGCACCCCACGGACACGCCAATCACAAACTAAATGTGAGGAAGTGGTTATGCATAAACAGGACTTGAAACTATGATTGACAAAACAAACTGGAATTCTGGAACTATTGTTGATTCATCTAAGCTTTTTTTTTTTTTTCTATAGGTTCTCACTTTATAAAAGTCATTTACTTTGACACCTCCCTGCTAGGTAGTAAATCTCTCGTGTCTTACCACTTTGTATGTGATAATGATAATGATATTAATGTTGCTTAAAGTTTTACCATATGCCATGCACCATGTTGAAGGTATTATCTCCTTCCAACAAGGCCCAGAGCTTGGCACTATGATTAGCATATCTACATTACTGTGGGTCTGAGAGGAAACTGAGAATTGAAAAGGTAACTTGTCCAAGGTCATGCAGCTAGTATTTGAGATTTGAATCTAGGGACCCACTTCTCCTCTGAATCCCATGCCCCTTAACTACTGTGCCACACACCCTGACCTTTTACCTTATATTATAGTTATTTGAAGAGTTTTTTTAAATTTTATTTAATCTGTCCAATTAGGTCCTAAGTTATACAAGGGGAACACATTTCTCACTCAACTTTGAGTATGATATTTTGCACCCAGTTGGCACTCAATAAATGCTTGGGTCATAAATGAACAAAGCTGCAGTTGTTTTGAAGTCATTTCTGACTCCTTTACCTCATTCAATTTTCAATCTTTCTCCTGGTTGTTAGGAGAACTTTTCCTCCCTGGGGGAAAAATGTCTTAAATCAATTTTTTTCCCCCCATTTTCCTTGCCATCATCTTGTTTGAGGCCTTATCCCCTCAAGCCAGACTCCACCAATAGCCTCCTGACCATGCTTCCAGACTCCAACCCATCCTGCCCACTCATAACCCTAAAATACTATTTAATCAAGGTTTCCCAACCGATGAGCCCGGATGCAAGATTGAAACTCTGAGATCCCAGGGTGACCAGGTGTGGGCAGAGCTCATAGGCTAGTCACCTTTGACCAAAAGTATTCTCCCAGGTGACAAGCAGTCATTGAGGATTTGTCTGGACAGGAGACTTTCAGTGCTACGGGAAAACTGGGAAGGTTCCAGGCAAACCAGGACAAGTTGCTTTTGCTATATTCTCCTCCCAGTCTCCAAATCCCTTTCTCTTTAGTGCCGTGTACTCCACAAATAACCATTTTCCACTTATGCCATGTAAAAATAGGGAGGTACAGATTTAGATCAATTCAAATCCTCACACAAAGACATTCAATAGCTCGTGCTGCCTAAGAGAAAAATCTTCTGTACTCAAACTACCATTCAAAGCCCTTGGCAGTTTGGCCAAGACTAATCTTATCTCCAGCTGCCTGCCACCGTGACCCCTCTGCCCAGCCTCCTGGGTCTCTTGATTGCCCACTGAATTATCTCTTCCATTTTCCCTCATTTATCCCTGACTTCTCCATCTGGAGGGCTTTACTGCCCCCTGTCTACTTATCCAGAACCGTCCCCAAGGATTCAGCTAGGTCAAAGCCCTTTCCCAAGCCCAACCCGGTCTTCTGTGAAGGCTTGATGACCTCAACTCAGGACAATTATTTGGACCACTCATTGGTAGGAGTCAAGCACATGAGACCCTCCCCACTTCTTGAACTGATGTGTTGAGCGCTTCTAATTTTCCTCTTCCAAGAGTTATCTTATCCTTTCCCATGTTTATATTTTGTCTGTCCAACCAGAATGCAGCCTCTTCGATGGCAGGTGTTACATCTTATATTTATGTCCCTCACAGCACTTAGCAACGCTATTTCTTATACAGAGTGAGCACGCAATAAATACGTTTGTAGGTAACTGGTTAATACTTTTTCCTCCCATCCCCACCATGCGAGGAACTCAGCAACCCTTCCGCACAGATAAATGCTCCTATTTTCTGTGTGTGGCTAAACTGCCTTTTCATTTTTCTGCCTCCAGACTCTTAGCTTTCCTTAAATGCCTGGGTAGGAGAATAGAACCAAGAGCAAAGTATAAACATGTCCCTCCTTGGTGATTAAAAAAAAAAAAAAAAAGGGCAGAATCACATTGGGGTGGGGTGGGAGGAGGGGAGACAGGAAGGAAATATTATATCAGAAATGTAAAGAAACCACCTTTAAGAAATTTTGGAGAGACAGAGAGCATTCCAAATATAGGAAAAGAGATAGAGAAAAGGTAGGGAGCAAAGGGCTTCACAGAAAAGAAAAAAATAAATAAAATGAAGCTGTCTGTGTTAGAGTATGGCCAGAGACACCTGCAGAAAGGCCTGGAACAAACGCCAAGCTCTGTGTGGAGGGACAGCCTGTGTGACCCCCCTCCAGAAGGCCGCCGGGGAGGTCGCTGCCCAGTCCCAATTACAGGACTGAAGGCAGGCACAGGGAACTGATGGAGAATTTCCTTCAGGCAGCATAATCTCGGCATAAAAAGCAAGACTGATCCATTTCCCTTCCAGCCAAAAAGAAATCAAGTTAGACAAAGGAAATTAGGCAATAGGTTTAATGTGACTCCAGCTGCCGCTGCAAAATCAACTTAATGTACCTTGACTCTCCTTCCCCAGCTCTCTCTGCTTTGCACAGCCCGCTCTTCTGGGAGGGCACCGAGTAGGTGTTCTGCAGGCACAGGAAACCTTTTAAATGGAAAATGTCCACTGTCCTCTGGTGTCCAAAGAATCCCCCAGCCAGCAGGATGTGCTGGGAAGTGAGTCCCAGGAGCACTGCCAGATTTGCAGAGACCTATATGCCAAGTGCGCACTTGTCACCGAGGACAGAGCACGCAGTCTGCTGCCCTGCAGCCCAGAGAGGAAGCTCTGACCTTGGACTCAGGGGTGCCCTGCTCAGCACCCCCAGCTCACCACTCTGCATAAACCTACATATATATACACATATATAGATGCGTATATATGTACATATAAACTTAATCTCAGTTTATACATGATAAAGTGGGGAAATCAGGGCCAACATGTATGTTTATGCAAAATATGTGAGGCTGTAACCAGAGGCCCTGATGAATAGGAAACCATTATATGCCTGTGTTCATGTGTCTTTGGTTGATGCTAATATTCTGTATTTCAGGGATTGGATGCAGTTAGAATAACAAAATAGGTACAAAGCCAGGTCTACAGGTCGATATTTGCTCTGTCACCTCAGGGGACAGGAAGGGATGATAAGCCCAAGTTGTCTAACCCCACTTCCTACCACCCACACCCTATCTCCACATTCCATCCCACTCTGTTAGTGACAGCGGATCCCTGGAATGTCAGACTCGCAGCTCACGAAACAATGACTGCAGCCAAAAAGCAAAAGCCACCATCGCTCCACTAACCCTGCCCCTGCCACCCAGGTAAGGAGTGAGATTATGCCTCACTTTTGTCTTCAGCTGCCTACTGTGGTCTTTGACACATGGCAGGGGTCCAATATATGGTTCTTAATAACTGAATAAATGAATGTGGGACAAGATAAGAGGTAATAGAGACAAACGAAGAGTTCTGCATTTACTTACGAAGAATTGAGCAATTTTATATCTTTCTACTGGCAAAAATTTGACAGCATTTGATATAAGACAAATCAGGGACTAGACAGATGTCCTATAGAAACTCTCACACATGTATACAAGGATGTACACACTGTCTGAAACAGTGAAAGACTGGAAACAACCTAAATGCCCACCCGCATAGGAAGATATATAATCAATCATGCTATATTCATAAAATAGAATACGATACAGCAGTAGAAAGGAATGAAACACCTACACACATTTTGACATGGTTAGGTGCCAATAAACATAATATTGAGAAAGTTGCACAATAATATATATGGTATAATACAATCCATATAAAGCCAAAAATACACAAAATATATTTATTGTGTATATATTGTGCTTGGGAATGCACCTATATATATATATCGTACAAATAGGAAGAAATGCATGGGAGTAATAAACATCAAATCCAGGATTCAAGGTATTTATTGGGGGGAGGGGAGGAGATGGGCTTGGGAAGGTTAATACACAAATGTTAACTGCATTATTCTTTGTGACTTCTGTTTATATTAAATATTGCATCTTTGAAGAATTATGGACACTGTAAATTACTATCTGCTCAAATGGACTTAAAAGTGTGAAACAAACCAACAAACAAAAACCATTCAGCATAATCCTGTTATCTTAACATAAACACCAGAGAAGGCCCAATATAAGTTTTTATATTATTGACTGAATAAATGTGATAAGATATTAGAACTCCACGCAATTGCTCACATTTCACATTTTTAACCTACAAATGGCAATTTCATAAGGTACATCGCAGAAAAGAATGTCATAAAGGAAATGCAAAGTTCTGCATTTAGTTATAAAACCAATCAGCCTCACACGTTCCTGCTCTCGTGGTATGACAAGCAGAATCGGATCCAGTTCTGGGACTTGCATCTTTGTAGGATGTGGACAAGTGTGTGTCAAGAGAAGGGTGAGCAGAAGTGTGGTCAGGACATTGGGATTCTGCTAATCATGGACCTAAGGATCCACTGAGGGATCTGAGGATGCTTATCTGGTGATGGGGGGACTTATTGGAGCCAATGTCTTTCTTCAAATGTTTGACTGACTGACTGACTGAATGAACTATTATCTGAGAACGTAGATACATTCCTCATAGCTTCAGAGGCCAAACATGTTAGCAGCTGGAAGGAGGGAATTTTTAATGCAACCAAAGTAAGAACATCCTAACAATTACAACTATCCCAGGAAGGACTGAACAGTTTGGTTAGGTAGTTAAGTTTCCTAAAACTAGTACTAATCAAGCAGGGCTACAGAGAACTCTGTTTGGGGAGTTAATTGGACTTTGAGTTCCAAAGTCTTCTCTCACACTATGAGAACCAGTGCTTCTTAAACCTGAGTGAGGAACAGAAACCCCTGGGAGGCTTGTGAAAACACAGGCTGCTGGGCTCCACCCTCAGAGTTTCTGAGGCAGCAGGCTCCGGGAGGTGCCTGAGAATTAGCATTTCTAATACATTCCCAGCTGATGTTGATGCTACTGGCCCAGGGACCATACTTTGAGAACCGCCCCCTTTTCTTTTTTTTTTTTTTTTTTGGCCGCACCATGCAGCATGTGGGACCTTAGTTCCCCGATGAGGGATTGAACCCGTGCCCCCTGCACTGGGAGTGAGGAGTCTTAACCACCGGACTGCCAGGGAAGTCCCAAGAACCCCTGTTCTTAAAAAAAAAAAGGTAAATTAGCTTACATTAAGGTTTTTTGTTTTTGTTTTGTTTTTTGAGCTTTGTTCAGGCCATTAGAAAAGACTGTGCTTCCCTAAATTACTCACTGCCTCCAAATAGACTTCCAATTGTGATCGCCTTCTAAAGAGAACAATGCATAGTAACTGATGCTTTCTCCAAAGGCCTTTGTAGGAAGTCCTGCTCTTTGCTGTGCTTTAAGAATATAAGGACACCAGGATTCTTTTCAGGTACTGATATGAAATTTCCCTCCATCCATTTTCATTCCATCTTCTGACCCCTCCATAACCAAGGGCCCATGTTTTTAAGATAACTGGCCAGAATTAGAAATGAGTCTGGGACCAAAACACAGAGTCGTTTAACCCACAAAAGGATCCAATCTGGCTTAAGCCACATTCATGGCCAGGCCAGGTCTGGCAATGTTACTGGCCACTGACTCTGGAACGTATCCTTGTCAAGTACTGCTTTGGGGAAGGAGAAGGAAGAAGTGCCAAGAATTCTTTTTTTTTCAACTCAGAGGGAAAAATGTAAAACCTCGATCTTGGACGTGTTTCCGAAGCAGATAAACAAAGCCCAACCAAAATTTTAAAATCACATTTGTTCACTGGCCCGAGACAATTAATATCTGGTTTAGTCACTCAATAAATAATTATTGAGCTGCTATATATTCCTGGCACTGTTTTGGTACCTAGGGATACAGCTGTAAATAAGACAGGCAAATGCCAAAGACAGAAAAATTTATAACATATGTCAGGTAGGAAGAAAAATATAGCAGGTTAGAAAAGCCTATGCGTTTCATACAACCACCTCCCCTTGGTGCTTATTTGTTACCCAAATCCTAATGCTTAAAATAAACTATGCTTACTCTGGCAAAGGCACATCGTCAACGATAGAATATGGGTTACTGTGGTCTGTCCCTAAGCCGCTTTTCCTGTATCATTTGAAGAAAATTGCAGCTATTAGTAGTGAAGTCCTTGGAAATCATTTCTAGTTCACTTGAAAGGTTCAGCTGCATAAGAACATGTTTAAATAAACAACCTGGAATAAATAGTGGTTAAAATTTCACCCGTATGTAATCAGCAAGCTAGTTTTTTTCATGCATAGTCCAAAACTTTTTTTTAAAGCAAATGTCTTATGAAGGTCACAAAATGGATCTTAGGTGGTTTGTTGAAACTGTTTCACTGCAAATAATTTTTCAAAGGAGTCAGCTCTGGGGGCACATGAGTTCTGATTTAATCAGGTTATCTTAGCCTAAAGAATCCACTAAGCTCCTTAATTTTAGTCATTCTTGCTGCAAGTTGCAGGTGTGTAAGAAACACAAGAGATGGAGCTTTACATGAAATATAATTTTAGTCCTGTTTGGTCTGAAGTAAGTCATTACTGCTTTTGAATCACAATTATAGTTAATAATAGCTCCCACTTATTTGATCAATTGATCATCTACTGCCACTGACCACCGACTACTACTGAGCACCTACTGCACGCCAGGCACTACTGAACATTAATTATGTACCATGCATTTCGGATATTTTGTTTTTTATTACATTTATTATACCAAGCATTTTACGTACACTATCTTAAACACAACAATGCCATCAGATAAACGTCAATCATCATCAACATCCCTATTTTACAAATAAACAGACTGAAATTCAGAAAAATTAAATAACATTCCCAAGGTCACATCCAGTTAGTATGTGGCAGACAGAGTAGGAACTGAACCCCAAAGCCTTTCTCTTTACGCTCTGGTTCTGCTCCTGCCCCCAGCAGCTGAGAAGGTGGGCTGGATTTTGTGTGGATTAGCAAAAGTCATTTATTCCTCAAGAAACTTTGCTATCATTTGCCAGAAAATTGTCAAAATTACTCTATAAATCTATGGTAACTACTATGTGGCGGGTCCTCGGATAGCTGTGCAAAAGCAGAGCCTTGGTCAACCCTCACCTGACGCCATGCTGCCCCCATGAACGTCTGCAAGACAACACGGTGAAAAAGCATGGCATAAATCGTCTTCATTTCCAGCCACGCACGTGGTACAAGGCCTGGGTCTCTCTCTCCTCCTCCCACATGAGGCGATGGTGTGGGTTTGGGGACTGGGAGAGGAGTGAGTTATAAACAGTCTTAGAAACAGGCATTAAAAGCAGAGTTTTCAGGCTGACCAACATTTACAAGCAGAGACACGGTAGTTGTGTTTATGTGCCTGTGTGTGAGTGCGTGCTAGCATGTGTGTGTGCCAACGCTTCTTTTGAGAAGGAAGATGATAGTGTACAAGTTAGTTAAATGATACACGATGTGCAACTTCAAGGGAAAATGCTTAGTAGCTTCCGTGAAATAGTCACTGATAACATAGCTGTAATAATCAGCCACAGTCATCACTATTCACCAAAGGGCACCTTACTCCCTATTTCTTCTTTTTCCCCACGTCCCACACTCCCCACTAGCCAAGGATGAAAGAGTCATTCTTCTCCTTTTCACACACAAGGCCCTCTCTAGAACTCAGAGGGGCACTTTCATTAAGCTGCAAGTCATTACTCTTCTCTGAATATAGTTAAATTCATTTATCTCTATCTTCAATGAGAAAGGGAAGGAAATTAAGCAGGAAAGACAGCACAATGCCTTCAAGAATGGTGTATTCAAGGTCGAAGCCTGCCATAATTGAGTTAAAAATAATAAACGAAAATAACTGTGAGCAAAGTATGCCTGCTTTGCAAAATATAGTCCAGCCTAGAAGTCTTCATTAAATGTTCCAGTGCACACAGTGTGTTAGCTGTGTGTTTGTGTGCTTGAGATTCTGTGAGATACCCTACCGCTCATAAATAATGAAAAGGGACAGTTGCCATGGTAACTAAGTGCTATTTAATGAATACAGAAGAACGGAAGCTCATAGGATAGTCTTAAATTGCCAGAACATGAGTTATTGCTGATGCTATAGGCTTGCAAGTAACTCACATGCCATCTTCTCTAATAAGGTTTTTAACAAGTTGGCCAATTTGACTGGTCTCTGTATTTACCACCACATGATACCACAAGATTCTGTCTTGACACTACATGAAAATCATAATCCTGATTTTGTCCTCCTGACTCTAAGCTCCAAGATATCCTACAGAAACGGGCCAAACATTTAGATAGGCAATGTGTCCTTAAATTTCAAGCTCTGACCCAAGTAGTGATGTGTTAGGGCACATACCTCTGTCACAAGCAATAGGCACTGGCTCAATGGGCCGTCACACTGAATACAGCAGACTCTTTTTACTTCCAAAAAAGGTGAATGCTCCATATGCACCAAATGCAGTTTGTTTTGATTGTGCAATGACACAGAAGAGCTATTGCAGTTGATTTTTGCAGGAACTTTTTACAGGCTAGTAACGTCTTAGGTAACCTTTCAACAGGGTATCCAAACCTTCTCTACAGACGCCCACTCCCAATCCTCTCTCAGCATCCAGCACCACATGTCAGATCCCTCATCCTGGAATCATCCAGCTTTTTATAAGTTTAAAAGAAAAGGAAACATGGCTGCACTGCCTATTTTTCCCTTGATCTCCTTCAGCAACTTTAATGCAGTCCACTTTTAAGGTTACAGATTGTGTTGCAAGCATACTTCTACATGCCATTAATAAGTAATGAGAATTAAAAAAAAAAAGGAAAACATCTACGTTCCATGAAGCCAAACATCATTAGCAAACGCATCCATCCTCCAGAGGCTGCCTTTTTCTTGCATAACCAGAAGCTCAAATGGCCTGGTTGGAGCCCTTGGCTCAATGTGGGCTGTGGGCGCCCCCTTCAGGCTCTGGGGTGAAATGCACATTGCTGTCATTTGACATACTAACTAGTTAGTCAGCAGGGCAATTAATTGCTTTTGCTAAAAACCTTTCAGGAAATTTCGAAGGAAAATTCTGTTCCAACTTTAATGTGGTCAGACAGAAAGCCTTCACATCACCAGCCTTTAGCTGATATTAGAATTAGGTAAAATCAAAAGGAGTATCTTGCAAGAAAAAAAAAACCTACAGATAAATCTATTTGTTCATTGGATTAAATGATGCTTCTTCACTAGGTGAGCTAGCTCTCTTTAAAATTGCCTGTGTCTGTAATGAACAAGATTAAAACTGGAGATAGGCAGCCCCGTGACCTCCTCATCCTCCCACTCCCTTCCACAGCCTGAACCTGGTCTTCCTGCTTGTAATCCCCGGCCTTAAATGCCTCCACCCAGACCCTGCTACCAATGCCTCAGTCTACCTCACCTCCATGTTTAGCCTTGACTCTCAGGGTCAGAAGCCTCATTTCCTCTCCTCTCTAATGTGACCCTAGGTCCTATGCCAACAACTGCACTAGTGCAAGAATGATCTTTCCTCGCCGGGCTTCCGTGGCATCTTGTTTCTGCCTCCCACGTGATACCCTTTACACATTCCTCCTGAGGCTGAGACCCTTTGACTTTATCTCTTATCTCCTCTTCATAGACTGTCAGCTTCCCAAAGGCAGGGCCTGGATCTTGTACAACTTTGACCCTCATGCCTGGCTCTCAGCGGCGCTCCTTGCTGACTGAACGAAAGAACCAGGAAGATAGCTCTCTGTTAACTTCATTTTCTTCTCTTATTTATTATAAGAGCTGCTTAAAAAGCTAATTGCGCCCCAACCTCAAAAATGAAGGGGACACAAGGAAAAGAATACCCGTAAAGCAGTTCTTTCTTCTTTCCTTAGAGAATCCTTTCTCCTTTATTCATCTTCATTCATTTCAACAATTACTGATAACTTGCAATACGTTAAAAGTGTGAGGAAATGCTATTCTTCTTACTTTTCCTCTCACTATAATTGTTGCTGAATAAAATCTTTCCAATTTTCCTTTATGTCATTTCTTTACTTTTCCTCAGCTTTATTGAACTGTAATTGACATATAGCATTGTGTGAGTTTAACGTGTTGATTTTTTTAAAAAATAAATTTATTTATTTATTTATTTATGGCCGTGTTGGATCTTCGTTGCTGCGCGCGGGCTTTTTCTCTAGTTGCGGAGAGCGGGGGCTACTCTTGGTTGGAGTGCGCGGGCTTCTCATTGTGGTGGCTTCTCTTGTTGCGGAGCACGGGCTCTAGGCGTGCAGGCTTCAGTAGTTGTGGCGCACGGGCTTAGTTGCTCCGCGGCATGTGGGATCAAACCCGTGTCCCCTGCATTGGCAGGTGGACTCTTAACCACTGCGCCACCAGGGAAGTCCCTAACGTGTTGATTTGATACACACTTACATATTGCAAAATGCTTACTGACAAAGCACCTCCATCATGTCACATAATTACTATTTCTTTTTTGTGGTTAGAACATTTAAGATCCACTCTCTTAGCAACTTTCAAGTATATAATAGAGTTTATGCCATGTCTTAATCACATCAATCTTCCATGCAGTGTGGAACCTGTATCCTTCTCACTCACCCCCTTCAACATTTATTGTGTTTCTACTCTGTGCTGAACTGGGTCAGACTCTGGGGATGTAGAATCAATCAAAACATAAAACTAGAGCATAATTCCCCACTCCTTAAGTGTGGGCTGTGCATAGTGACTTCCTTCTAAAAAGTACAATATGGAAAGGGGAAGAAATGACTAATTATACAGTGGAGAAAACAGACGCAGCTGATCCAGGTCAACAACGACAGTGAGAAGTCACGTTGATAGTAGGTACCCTTGAAAGGTTGTGATGAAAACAGGACTTTGCCTCTATGGTCTTCCTCCCCAAACCCATAACCCCAGGCTAATAATGAAAGAAACGTCAAAAAAAAAAAAAAAAAAGGAAATAGAGAGACATTCTGCAAAATACCTGAGCAGAATTCCTCAAAACTGTCAAGGTCATCAAAAATAAAGTCAGAAACATACAGAACAGACTTGTGTTTGTCAAGAGGGAGGGATGGAGTGGGAGGCTAGGGTTAGCAGATGCCAAGTATTATATAGAGAATGGATAAACAACAAGGTCCTACTGTACAGCACAGGGAACTATATTCAGTATCCTGTGATAAACCATAATGGAAAAGAATATAAAAAAGAACATGTGTATACATATATATATATATATATATATATATATAACTGAATCACTTTGCTGTACAGTAGAAATTAACACAACATTGTACATCAACTGTACTTCAATAAAAATTAAAAAATAAAGTCAGAAAAATTCTCAGAGACCAAAGGAGCCTAAGGAAACATGATGACTAAATGTCATGTGGTGTCCTGGATGAGATCCTGGAATGGAGAAAGAATATTAGGCAAAAACTAAGAAAGTCTCAAAGTATGAACTCTAGTTAATAATAACGTATCAAAACTGGTTCATTCATTGTAACAAATGTATCAGAGTAACGTTAGATAATCATAACGGAAACCCACTGTGGGGCATTTGGGAGTCTCTGTGCTAACTTTGCAACTTTTCTGTAAATCAAGCTATTCTGAAACAACACGTTTATTTTAGAAAATGGAATTAGACTTCAAGAATGTTAATGAGGGAGAAAGACAGTGAATAAAGGCTGTGACGCAGCGTGGTCGGTGGGCGTGCGGCCATTCCAGAGAACGCAGTCTGCGAGGCGAGGAGAGGCAGACCGTCACGGCGGTGGGGGAGTGGCTGGAGACAGGGGGAAATTATGGGTGACGCGCGGACAGTTAGCGAAGGCTTAAAATATTGTCTCGCAGCAGACAGGTCCTCCTTGAGGTCATCAGAATAAATTTTGGTCAGGAACAGCCAGCTCAGATGAGCAACTTTCTCCTAACAAGCAGGCCAAGAGTAGAGAAGGCTGGTGCTATGATCGACCTGGATAAGGGATCAGCATTTTCTGTCAAATTCTCTCTTTTGATATGAACTATGATAAATGCACTTTCTCCTTGTTCAAATATGTATTCCTTTTCAAAGGTGAGGGAGAAATGAAAACACTCGAACTGTCCGGTCTAATTCCTAGCAAGGTGGAGAGCCATGGGAAGGCCATTCCGTGTGGATCTTCTTTTTAACCCTACACCTGGGTATCTCCAGCGGTACCGGCCTTAATCTCCTCCGCTGTTGTAAAGTCTGAGGACACCACCAGCTCAGGTGTAAAGCATTGTCTTCCTTAGACAACTGGACAAAGAAAAATGACCTGAACTCAAGGTTGTGAATAATTCACTTCCTTTACTTAACACATATATTGTTGCTTGGAGGATATTTATAGGCCGTGATTATGTCTCTTTGAGTCATGTTTTCAGACTATATAAATTTAGACCACTCTCTCACCAGTGTTAGCTACTGATTTCTGTAACATTCTTTGTCCTCCTTTTCCTAGTCAGTTGTTTCAGAATAGTCCGTAATGATCCAGATGTTTAGTTCTTATTCTTTTTTAAGATCTATATATTACCTGCTTAATTTCCTTCATTTCTAGCCTAAGAATAACTAACTTAAGGTCAAGCTAAAAAGCCTCTGTGCTTTTAAGTTTCTATCACTTTTGCTCATCGGTTCTCTAGTATTTCTTATATAATATCTGTCCTTCACTTTGTAACACTAATGATATCAGAAAATTAAATATCTACATTTTTATATATGTGTCTTTTAGTTAAATGATACATATTGGCATGTGATTACTAGTGCTGAGTCTTCTCTATTGATGTCTGTTTATTGTGTATAACTAAGCGCTAAGCATAAAGAAAAACCAGCACAACCCAAGAACCTGATGTGTAGATCCTGTTCCCAGCTCCTCAGTGCCAAGCTGGAGAACCCAGGCATGTCATTTAAGGTCTCTGAATGTCCGTCCACTCTCTCATCTGTAAAATGAGATATTAATAATTTTTATGCCTACTTCAGAAGGTTTTTGTTAGAATCTCATGAGAAATGCAAAAATGTTTTGTAACCTTAGAAAGTGTTACACAAAATTACTAAGGTTATTTTGTATTTATCTAGTTTGGCTGGAGGCAGATGAACCATAGGGTTCTATTTCTCTGACTCTCGGAGACTTTTATAAAACTGGAGACCTTTTTGTTTTTCTTTTCTTGTTTTAATGTCCTTTTGAAACACGGAGAAATATTATCTTTACTTGGGAGGATGTGTTGAAATGATCTAGCCCTCTTTGGATTTCTTTGACTTATATCTTGCTTCTCCAACCCTTTAAGAATTTTCTCTAAGCCACCGTCAGAATTTTTTGCACTATCCTTATTCATCTTTTTCAGTGTGAAAACTGCAGAATGTGAGAAATGGGATAGAAGGGGTGGCTGAAGAGGAGGCTCCACAGAATAATGAATCTGGAAGAATACAGGCATACCTTGGAGATAGTGCAGGTTTGGTTCCAGAGCACTGTAATAAACTGAATATCATCACAGAGCAAGTTACATGAATTTTTTGGTTTCCCAGGGCATATAAAACTTAAGTTGATACTATACTGTGTCTATTAAGTGTGCAGTAGCATTATGTCTAAAGAAACAATATACATACCTTAATGAAAAATTATTTTATTGCTAAAAAATGCTAACCATCATCTGAGCCTTCGGCAAAGTCCTAATGTTTTTGCTGGTGGAGGGTCTTGCCTGAATGTTAATGGCTGCTGACTGATCTGAGTGGTGACTGCTGAAGATTGAGGTGGCAGTGGCAATTTCTTAAAATAAGACAACAATAAAGTTTGCCGCATTGATTGACTCTTCCTTTGATGAAAAAATTCTCTGTAGCATGCAGCACTTTTTTATTTATCTATTTATTTATTTATGGCTGTGTTGGGTCTTCGTTTCTGTGCGAGGGCTTTCTCTAGTTGCGGCAAGCGGGGGCCACTCTTCATCGCGGTGCGCAGGCCTCTCATTATCGCGGAGCACAGGCTCCAGACGCGCAGGCTCAGTAGTTGTGGCTCACGGGCCTAGCTGCTCCGCGGCATGTGGGATCTTCCCAGACCAGGGCTCGAACCCGTGTCCCCTGCATTGGCAGGCAGACTCTCAACCACTGCGCCACCAGGGAAGCCCTGCAGTACTGTTTGATAGCATTTTACCTACAGCAGAACTTCTTTCAAAATCAGAGGTAATCTTCTCAAACCCTGCCTCTGCTTTATCAACTAAGTTTACAGAATATTCTAAATCCTTTGTTGTCATTTCAACACCTTCACAGCATCTTCATCAGGAGTAGATTTCATCTCAAGAAACTACTTTCTTTGCTCACACATGAGAAGCAACTTCTCATCCATGAAAGTTTTATTATGAGATTGCAACAATCCATTCACAACCTCAGGCCCCACTTCTATTTCTAGTTCTCTTGCTATTTCCACCACATCTGCAGTTACTTCCTCCACTGAAGTCTTGAACTCCTCAAAGTCATCCATGAGGGTTGGAATCAACTTCTTCCAAACTCCTGTGAATGTTGATATTTTGACCTCTTCCCATGAATCACGAATGTTCTTAATGGCATCTAGAATGGTGAATCCTTTCCAGAAGGTTTTCAACTGACTTTGCCCAGATCCATCAGAGGAATCACTATCTATGGCAGCTATAGCCTTATGAAATGTATTTCTTAAATAATGAGACTTAAAAGTTGCAATTACTCCTGATTCATGAGCTGCAGAATGGGTGTTGGGTCAGCAGGCATGAAAACAACATGAATCTTGTTGCGCATCTCCATCAGAGCTCTTGGGTCACCAAGTGCATAGTCACTGAGCAGTCATATTTCAAAAGGAATCTTTTTTTCTGAGAAGTTGCTCTCATCAGCGGGGCTTAAAATATTCAGCAATATCCACAGATGTGCTGTCATCCAGGCTTTGTTGTTCCATTTAGAGAGCACAGTCAGAGTAGATTTAGCATAATTCTTAAGGGCCCTAGGATTTTCAGAATGGTAAATGAGTACTGACTTCAACTTAAAGTCACCAGCTGCATTAGCCTCTAACAAGAGAGTCAGCCTGTCCTTTGAAGCTTTGAAGCCAGGCACTGACTTTTCCTCTCTAGCTGTGGAAGTCCTAGGTGGCATCTTCTACCGATATAAGGCTATTTCATCTACATTGAAAATCTGTTGTGCAGTGTAGCCACCTTCATTAATGATCTTAGCTAGATCTTCTGGGTCACTTGCTGTGTTACCTTGTGCTTTTATGTTAACGGAGATGACTTCTTTCCTGAAACCACATGAGCCAACCTCTGCTAACTTCAAACTCTTCTTCTGCAGTTTCCTCACCTCTCTCAGCCTTCATAGAATGGAAGTGAGTTAAAGCTCTGGATTAGGCTTTGGTTTAAGGGAATGCTGTGGCTGGTTGGATCCTCTAACCAGACCACTAAAACTTTCTCCGTATCAGCAATAAGGCTGTTTCACTTTCTCATCATTCGTGTGTTCACTGGAGTAGCACCTTTAATTTCCTTCAATAACTTTTCTTTTGCATTCACAACTTGGCTAACTGTTGGGTGCAAGAGGCCTAGCTTTCAGCCTATCTCGGCTTTCAACTTGCCTTAATCACTTCTAGCTTTTGATTTAAAGTGAGAGACGTGAAACTGTTCCTTTCACTTGAACACTTAGAGGCCACTGTAGGGTTATTAACTGGCCAAATTTCAATATTGTTGTGTTTCAGGGAACAGGGAGGCCCAAGAAGAGGGAGAGAGACGGGGGAACAGCCGTTTGGTGGAGTAGTGAGAGCACACACAAGTTCACTGTCTTACAGGGGTTCAGTTCGTCCCCAAACAATTACAATAGTAACATCAAAGATCACTGATCACCACAACCAACGTAATAATAATGAAAAAGCTTGAAGTATTGCAAGAATTACCAAAATATGATGCAGAGACACAAACTGAGCAAATGCTATTGGAAAACTGGTGCTGATAGACTTGCTCCATGCAGGTTTGCCACAAACCCTCGGTTAGTTGAAAACATGGTATCTGTGAAGTGCAATAAGGTATGCCTACATAGACGTCTGTTTACTACAACATAACCCTTAATAGACTTTGAATAAATGCCTATTCACTAAAGGTTAGAAGGTCTTATCGTATCCCTGTTTGCACACGTATGCGTGCATGCACACACACATGCAATGTTAAAGTATGTGGAATTTTCTCCATTACAGCTGCAGAGTTTATGAAAAACAGAAATCAGGATGCAGGTGTTGTCTGTGCCAACATCCTAGAAGGAGAAATTAACAAAGCTTCAGCTTCCTATTGAATACTTTTCTGAACTGGCTGAATCAGCCAAACCTGAGATACTCACATAGAACTATGCAAATTGGAAACAAAAAGCCGGAGTCTACTGGGAATGACAGGCTCAAGATGAACTCAGCTGGAAAATTTGGCTAACTAAAAGTGACATCCTTTGTTCTGGAATTTTTCTATCTGGAAGCTGCAAAAAGGCTGTAATTATTTCGAGTTTTCAATGCAGCCCTTTTCAAACTAAGCCTTTCCTTTTCTTCATTGCTCTGCACCTTTCCTCCATGTGAACTCAGGTGTTTGCCAAGCACTGAAGTGGGAAATTCATACTGGTTTTATACACACATTTCCAGGGAATGGGAAGCAACACAACTTTTGCATTCTCTATGCCAAGGAAAACAAAAGAATGTTTGTACATCAAAACCTTTATCTTGTGCATAGGCTCAAAATACCTGAGCCTGGCTAAATAAATCACCTAATAAGAAATGGCTGATTAAGGCCAATGAAAATTTCTTTGCAAGTTAGTGCTTTGTCTCTGTGGAGAAGCCAATACAAAAACTTAGACTTACCTTGTGGCTTTTGGGTCCCAAATCACAATGTCAGCATCTGAGCCCACAGCTATTCTTCCTTTTCTTGGATACAGATTAAAGATTTTAGCTGCATTTGTGCTGGTAACTGCCACAAACCAGTTTTCATCCATTTTGCCACTGTGCTGTAAAACAATTCAAGGAAGAAAATACATTTCTTTTTCTGATAAATGATAAAACACTAAAAATCTCCTGTCAATCAAAGTACAAGAATTTTCTCTCTTAGAACCAAATAAAACTACATCTAATTTCTTATATCGTGAAGCCAAACACACCTGTGAATACTGATAAATCTTAAACAATCATAATGATAATGATGGGGATGAATGGGGTTATATATGGAAGCCTGAAGATAATTTTTCAAAAACCTATCAGCTTAACAAAACAGCCCCATTAATTTTTCCCATTCTTTCCAAAATCACACAGACAAGAGCTAAATATTGGTAACAATATTTCCAATTCTTGTTTAAAGTTTACTACCACCACCTACTACATTTATAATCTGGGCCTAAGATTTATGAGATGATCATGTAGACATTATATGGAATATTATAGAGTTAAAATAAGATAGACCTATAATTCAGGTGACTACGCTTTTAGAAATCAACTAAGAGGTTCAATTTTGTGCTACTGAAATTTACATGAACCAACAGTCATGGACAGTCTGCTATAAGAGATTTTAATATGGACAAACTTCAGTGGGATGTGATCCCTCTAAAATGATTTGTTTTTAAATGTTGAGAATTTATCCCTATGTACATTTACATGGCAAGAGCATCCTTAAGGTTTATTTAATTATCAAAGGGTCCCCGTCTCATAAAAACATTAAGAATCATGTCCTGAAAGTAATTTTCCCCTAAATAAACCATCTGAATGTTTCAGAAAATAACATAGGCTCCTGTATATTATGAAGAAGTATCTGATCACTTTAAAGCCATTTATACACTTTATATATTATGAAAATCTTGCTGTAATGAAGGTACTCATTGTAATTCACACAAGTTCAAAGTGAAAGGTTGGACTGTTATCAAGAAAGTCTAAGCAAAGAGAAAGAGAAGAATAGTCATCTGGGATGCTTAGAATTAGGGTAGAGGTAGCAGGGGGTGGAGAGGACAATTGGTAGAAGATAGGGCTGTAGAGATGTTTTGAAGATCCTTGCATGTAAATTAACTGTTCAAATATCATCCAATAAGTAATGCTGAAAATTAAAGGATTTTAGAGAGGAAAGTAGCATAAACAGACTCTGGTGTTTGAAAGGCAACTCTGGTCTTAGAGTATGGGGTAGATTGTAGTAAGCCAGAGAGTGGAGGCAGGGGCACCAGCTGTGAGACTACTGCAATGGTCCAAACAAGACATGGGACTCAAAGTAGAATGGTGGACATGATGGTGGAAATAAGGAGGCATTTTGGAAATAAAATTGACAAGACCTGGTAAAATATTAGAGCTAGAAGTGAGGGGTATGTGTAAGGGATTCTGAGGTGTGAGATGTGATTAATGTGCCATTGAAGGGAGGGGTTCTGAGAGATGGGTGAGAATGGCATGACAATGGGGACCTCAGGTCTTACCAGGCAAGTCTCCACTGCTGATCTTTACAACTACACTTGTCAGCTGGCTGGATAGGCTAACATATGAACATTTAGCCATTTGATTCTTCTTCATCCTCAGGTAGAAATTTTTAAATCATGAAATTTTTTTAAAAAATCTCTTTCTATATTTTGGATTATTATTTATGTAACCTCATACAGCAGTTTTTAAAACATAATATCCAAAAGTTCTTTAAAAGGGATATCTACATTTTTATATGAAAAGGAGGTATGAATGTAATAAAAATTCTTCATGTCCTTTCAATCATTCCAAGTATTTATATCAGTGACACAGGAGGAACTAGGATTCAAAAACATGGAAATCAAGTAGAAGTGCTATTACATTTCAAAGATTTCAAGAATAATCCTCTAGGTACCCAATCTAAATTTATCCCCTAATGTCTGCATCATGGTGCAAAGCATCCTCCAAACCATGCAGAGAAGAAAATTGTTTTTCATTATTATCTTGGGGCATGGCACGGTGGTGGTGATACTGTTGTATTCCCAGTTTCCACTCTAGTGAAAACAATCAAAAAACTTCTCTATGAAGGCTTTTGCCACTCTGGTCCTAAAATGGGCCGGATTCTGGCTGAAAAATCAGGCAAAACAGACTGAATCCTGTGAAACTCACCACGCCTTTTTCCCATATTACTGACATCCGGTCTTCAACACCATTCACTCCATTGGGAATCTTAGTAAAATCATCCTTCCCAAGAGCTTTCTGGCAGGTGTTGAAAGTGCAGTGGTCAGACCCTGTTATGGTTAGATCACCACTGTAAAAGAGAAACACACAAGAGCAATAGGGGTGAGTAGATAGAATATGTCAGGAGGAAGCTACCACAACCTTCCCTGGTCTCTGGACCCCATTCTCAACTGATAGTCAGAAAACTGCAATGGAGAATGAGCAGCTTTTTCAAGTACATATTTCACCCATGCCTGTCTCTATTCCAGGAAACACTTTTGGAGAATAATACTCTTACATGAAGCATGATGAAGGATCGTGCTTGGGTCAGAAAAAGTGGGTTCTAGGCTCCGTCACCTACTGGTTATATGACTATGAGTTTGTCCAATGCTCAGTTTCTCATCTAGAAATTGGTAATTATATATACTTGATGACAATTATTCAGGATCACTGGCAATAACATAAGTGAACATTTCTTGTGAGTACAGAACTACACAAAGATGAACCAGGGTGATTCACATGAACAGAGGCAGCCCCTGGCCACATGGCAATGTTGTGATGAGCAGAGGTGGGACACTGGCTGAGGATGTTGAGGTCACGAGCAACAGGAATTGTGCTTTGACCTGTGAGTCACCTTGGGGATGTAGAAGGCTGAAGGAGGTAGGAGCCTGAAAGGAAATGGCAAGTGAACTCTTGGACAGTCTGTGGTGAAAAGCTCTTTGTTAACTTGGATCTGAGTATCCGTGAACGGGGAATGTCTGAATGTCCATGAATGGTGTATTTCTCAAGGAAAAATGATCAAAATGTCTCCCAAAACAGCATCTGAAAATAGTTTGGATGGGCTTTCATGGGGATAATCTGCTCAGAGGGTAGGATTTTGCCTTTCACCTCTCCAGTGGCTCTGCCCTAGATCATCATCTCTTGTAGCTATACAACAAGCACATCTGGTTCCTGGGTTATATCAGCATAGAAAAATATTCAAGACTATTCTGTATGATAAAAATGGGGCATATTGAAGAGACCTGGTCCTAGGCAGCAAGGGATAGAAAAGACAACGAAAAAATCAGAGCAGAGGAAAATTTCAGTAAAAATGATCTGATTTCTCTGTGGCCAGGAGAGATTTTACACCACATCATAACACAATTAAGCAAATGCTTTTGGGTCTCCAGATGAAGGATTCCCCAGGGCCTGCGAGGTCAAGTAGAACAGAAGACTGGGAGGTCAATGGAAGGTCCAGATGGTAGGACAAGATCTCTTACATTCAAAACACTCAAGTTTTGGGACTAGCAAAACATCTTCTTTTGGCAAAACACCTTACAGTCATCTACTAAACAATTACTTAGCCAATAGATTCATGAGGAAGTCAGGCGTTGAAGGGTCCGGTCGTAGGGGTGGACCCATAACGTGATGGGCTGCGTGGGGCCATTCTCTATTCCAGTAGTGAGTGCCATCTGTGCCGAGACCTGCTGCGATGGGTTCTCCATAGACCGCCTTCCCTGGGAAGTTCAAAGGGAAGCGTTCAGCACCTCGATTTGCTCTTAAGAGAGCCATTTGACAAACACATAAATATTAGTCTTCTCTGTCCTACCTAAACTACAATTTACCTCTCTGATCGGACTGAAAAGTAAAATCTACTGTATACTGAGCCTTTACTATGCTCCAGTCAGTGTGCATTGCGTGTTGTGGTAGATGATTGTACCCACTCGCTGATATTAGGCTTGGCCTCATGGCTTCCTTTGGCAAATTATATATGAATAGAAGTAACATGTGCTGCTTCCAAGCAGAACCTGTTAAAGCCACAACGAGTTCTCCCTCTGTCATGAGACCAGTAGAAGCTGCTTCTTCAGGTGTGTCTCAGAATGAAGAGACTATAGAGCAGAGGCATAGCCAACCGATGACGGATATGAGTATGAATAAGAAATAAATCTCTGCCATTGTAAGCCATTGATATTTTCGGTTAATTTGTAACTGTAGCATAACCTAGCAAAAGCTGGCTGATATATGTGCCATTCTAATGGAATCTTCTCAAAAACCCTATCTGGGAAAAGCTATTATTATCTCCATTAAAGTATGAGTCCTGGGCATATATCTAGAGAAAACTATAATTCAAAAAGATACATGCACCCCGATGTTCACTGCAGCACTATTTACAATAGCAACCTAAATGGAAGACATGGAAGCAACCTAAATGTCCATCAACAGGTGAATGGATAAAGAGGATGTGGTACATATATACAATGGAATATTACTCAGCCATAAAAAATAATGAAATTATGCCATTTGCAGCAACATGGATGGACCTAGAGATTATCATACACTAAGTGAAGTAAGCCAGACAGAGAAAGAGAAATAGCATATGATATCGCTTATATGTGGAATCTAAAAAACAATGATACAAACGAACTTATTTACAAAACAGAAATAGACCCACAGACATAGAAAACAAACTTATGGTTACCAAAGGGGAAGGGAGGGAGGGATAAATTAGGAGCTTGGGATTAACAAATACACACTACTATATGTAAAACAGATAAACAACGAGGACCTACTGTATAGCACAGGGAACTATATTTAATATTTTGTAATAATCTATAAGGAAAAAGAATCTGAAAAAGAATATATATATATGTATATATGTGTATAACTGAATCCCTTTGCGGTACACCTGAAACTAACACAGCATTGTAAATCAACTATATTTTAAGAGAATAAATAAAGATAAAACTTTTAAAAAAGATGAGGTTAAGGCTTATAGGATTAAGTAACTTCTGTACAGTTAAATTACATGCACTCAGCATAGATGGGGTGGAGAAGGTAGGGTCCGAATCCAGGCATTTTGACTTGAGTGGTCCTAACCTCTACACTATACTATCCTGATGACAATGATCATATGGTCATACAGAGTCCAACCACACTATATCTCTGTTGCAAGAAGATTGATCATCTTTGCGCACCCTTAAGGTATAAACCGCCTCTAAAAACTTACGTTAAATAAAATAACACTCAGATAATAAAATTGTAGCCAGAAATGCATATTTATAAAATCATGCAAATGAGGCCATCAAAAGCACACAATGTTAGAAAAGTTAATAGCTTGTAGTGAATTTGAATTTAAAATCAGGAGCCTATCTCTGATTAGCATTTGCCAGCATAATAGATTCTTTGGCATCAACCTGCTCATATCCAAGCAGTCCTGAAGGAGAGTGCACAGAAAGGAGAAGCTGGCATCCCAATTACTTCACTCTGGTTAACCAGATGCCAGACTTTAGTTAAAATCCTGATACACAACTGAAATGCACTGATTTCCTCAGAGTCCTGAACGTGGATGGCCACCAGCTGCCTGAGTCATATTGAGTTGGAACGTAGCACCCTATTACCTCACAGATCATTTCTCCCCAAAATGAGCCATCTTCCTCCAGTGAGCCTAGGGATTTGAAAAACCCTGAAAGCAAGGCTGCCTGAAGCCTAACCAACTTTGCCTCTTATGTAACCTAGCATCAAACTACTGTTAATAAAAGTTATCCTCCAAGAACTTAGCCACGGCTAATATCCTTCACTTTCACGATATACACACACTAGATGAATCCCACCCTGTTTCTTACTGTCCTATTCCTAGAAAAGAGGAAATGCCATTAGTATCTCCTTCTGGTGTACCAAACAAGAACCAATCACTTTTAACGTGAACTAAGAGGTAATGCACTATTTACTGGAGAGATAACAGGACAGGCATGGTATTGTATTTGCAGGTACAAAGAGACCTTCCTATTCCAAGAGAACTTCTTATGGATGCTTGGACAATGAAAAACTCAGATTCTTGATCTGCAATCGTTTTACAAGTTGCCAACTCAGGATTTTTCCTGGTACTTCATTACAGAGGAAAGAGTCTTATCACATGTTCTGTTCAATCATTTGGCCCATCAAGGTGGTATGGGAATACAGTTCCAAAATTTCTACAATTTTAATAGCTCTCAGGAAAAATTAAAAGTGTCAGCATCTACCAGGAGTTTGCCAGGACTGTTTTGAAACCAGATGACAGGTAATTTCCTTGGAAGGGCTTAGCACCTTTAAAATATGACGTGCCACTTTTTTGGTATATACAACAATCTCTTCGTTAACAGGGTTATTTTCAACTGTCTCCCCATTAATTATCTGTAAGTACTTAAAAAAATGAAAAAATAAAAAAGTAAAAATTTCTAACTATTCTTCCCTGTATTTCACAATGGTTCTAAGACATTTTTCAAAGGACTAAACAGCATGCAAGCTGTAAAAAGGAAACAAGGGGCCTGGATAATACATCAATTGAAGAATCAAACTAGATTAATTCAGCATAATGGCGGGTTCTGTTAGATTTGGGCCAGAAATAAAGTAGTAATAAACATATCTAATGTATGTATAGCACTCTAGAGTTTGCAAATACAGCTTGAAGATCATATACCTTACTTGACCTTCATGGCAACCCAAACACTGGTTTGACAGACAAAGAAACTGACACTCAATAAGACTAATTTGTCTATGACACAGGGGTAGTGAGTGGTACATTAGAATTAGAATCCTAGTATACTGATAACATACCATACATACGCAGTATGTTAGTAGGAAAAGTATCATTTTTCATTTCTTGGTAAAGAGCATGTATTTTTAAAAGTCAACCATAAGATCTGTGGACATGGTTAAGCAATTTTCCAATTTCACTTACTGGTTTGATTTGCTACACTTAACAGGTTAGTAATGAAAAGTCCTAAATCTGTCCTAGTCTGATACTCTCCTGATTACATTCGAGACCAGACGATTTCAGCAACTCCTGGGAGATAGTACATATCCATCATTAATATCCTCCCACTGTCTCAGCAAGTTTCACATTATGTTGTATCCTGTCTCCCCATACGTGTTCTCTCCTTCTTTCTCCATCCTTTAGCTCAAAACCAAAAAAGAGTCTTCACTTATGATGCAATCTCCCAGTTAAAGGAGTTCCGCTCTATGAGAGATTGTTACGATTTCCAAATAGTGAAACATGTCAAACCAACCAAAACTACCCCCCATCCCTGACCAGACAGCCCATTGTTTATTAGATGAAAGTGACAGAGCAGATGTTAACATCTTGTCTGAATTTGGGAGCAGCATGTAATCAAGTCATGGGATCTTTTAGAAAAGGTTGAAAGATGCAGAGAAGCTGGCATAGGTGCCCAGGAGTGGAAGCACTGCCTGCCAAACAGAAGGCCAAACGCTTTTATAAAAATAATTTCTCCCAGCTAGAAGGATAAAGTAGAACCTTCCTAGGCTTTGCTTGCATTCAAAATATTACACTTACAAAGAAAGAAAATAATTGAGAAGGAAAATATGTAGAAGCAGCATAATAAAGTAGATCACACAGATTTAGGTTCAAATCCTGATCTTGCTTTTAGTTGGTGACCTTGTGCATGATGTCATTGCTCTTGGTCTCAGTTTTTCTCATCTATGAAATGGGATCATAACGTCCCTCTAGAGTGGCAATTTTGTGAGGATCAAACAACTTAACGTATACGAAAATACCTAGCATCTTCCTGGGATCCTGGAGTCACTTCATGTTATGAGCTGAATTGTGTCCCTTGTCAAAATTCACATGTTAAAGTCCTAACCTCCAGTATCTCAGAATGTGACTGTATTTGGAGATAGGGCACTTTAAAGAGGTAATTAGGTTAAAATGAGGTCATTAGAAGTGAGCCCTCATTCAATACGACTGGAGTCCTCAAAAGAGGTAATTAGGTTAAAATAAGGTCATTAGAAGTGAGCCCTCATTCAATACGACTGGGGTCCTTATAAGGAGAGGAAATCTGGACACACACACACACACACAGAGGGAAGACAATGTGAAGACACAGGGAGGAGACAGCCCTTCCAAGCCAAGGAGAGAGGTCTGGAGCTCACGCATCCTTCCTTCAGTGCCCACAGGAAAAGCAATGTTGCCAACACTTAGGTCTTGAACTTCTAGCCTCCAGGACTGTGAGAAAATTAATTTCCGTTGTTTTAAGCCACCCAGTCTGTGGTACTTTGTTAGAGCAGCAAACAAATACATTCTACAAATGTTAGTTTCCTTATGGTTACACAATTCTTTTTTTTTTTTTTTAATCTTTTAAAATGGGCAGTCTTGAACTGCTTTGCAGTTGGACATAAGGTAAATCATCTTGTTCTAAATTTAAAGGACAAGGGATGTTCGGATGTTCATGCACAAGAAAGAAAAAAGGAAGCCTGAGATTCAAATCCACATTAACTCCGGCACACATCAACCCTTTCTTAGGAAAAGCACTGGTTACCAAGCATCAGCTCATAGTACTTGCGTGAGATTTGGTTTTCTCTATTCGCACCAACAAGCAGGGGGCAGTGTGACCACATGGGCAGAGAGTGGCCTCTGTGTGGCCCTTTTTCCCTGTTAGTCCCCAAATACAAAAGAAATACGCTGTGGTGGGGGGCAGAGTTTAAATAAAATGGAAAATAGGACATCTAAACCTCTCTGTAAGAGAAGTTTATATTTTACAGCAATAAGCCTAGAAAATAAAGCTTTCTACAACATGGAAAACCAAAACCAAAGCAAACAAAAACCCCCAACCATCATGTAGCCCAGTTCACTGTGAGCTACCTGAGAACCAAAGTTATCTTAATCATTTTTGCAAATCCAATGCCAAGAGCACAGTGCCAAGCATATATTAGATGTCCAATAACTTGGTTTTTTATGAAAAGCATAAAGAAAACATTTTATTAATAAGTTCAAGTGAGAGTCATATTTATACCCTAAAGACACAAATATGGATATAAAATAGAATTAGCTTTATTAAGGTAAATTAAAACAAGTTAAACAGGGAACTAAAAAAAAGTACTGAAAATTTCAGTCATTAATTGGTAAACAAATTTATTATAACAGATATACACCAAAGAGAGCATCAAGTAAGTTGCTGGGAGAAATCGCCACCATTCTAAGCAAAGCACCAGAAAAGTAATGAATCCATATGCATGCAAGTTTTACTGGGAGGTGGGAAGGAGAGGTGAACAACATGTTTTTTTAAACATTATTAATTCCATATGTCAATACACGGCAGAAAAGGAACATCGATACCCAAAGCTACTCAAACCAAAGTAAAAAGTACCTCTGCCACTGAAACAAATGACATATATTAACACATATACTATTTGGACAAAGACTAGAGTACAGTGAGTGAGAGAGGTCTGAGAGTGGTAGGTGGGAACTTGTATATGAGATACAATTTCAGCTGGTTTGTCCAACTTTATACTGGGGGTATGGAGCAAGGGAGGGGGGATTCTGCTTCTGGAAGAAAAGGATAACACTCTAGGGACAGCCTTCTGATTCCTTTGCCTCATTTTTTGCAAAAGTGGCTTCTCACAGTAAAGATGGGAACTAACCTAGTTACTCAACTTAGATTAACTGAGACTTGAAATAAGCATGAAATTGAAATTCCTTGCAAACGGTCAAAGGCAACTCAGTTTCCATGGCTTGCATGTGAAAGCTTTCTTCTTTTCCCTGTAACCTGCTTTTCACTTTTTATTGCAGGTGCTGAACGTTAAAAGGAAATATCATGGTAGGGAAACCACAGGCTTTGAAAGAAAGTTGATGGACTGAACATGCATTCCCGTCTCTTGCTTCCCAGTTCACGTCAAACCCTGGTGAAGATGTACAACAGATGAACAAAATCCAAAAGTGTGCTGAGAATAAAAAGAGGAACCATGGCCGACCAGAGGTTATGATAGATTGTAGGAAGACAGAAAGCTGATGGGATGGCAAGGCTTATAAAGGAAAGTAGAAGCAGCTACAACTTGAACTCAAACGAGCAGAAGGGTCATGACAGACATTCCTCCTGGTGTGGGGAAGGGGATGAGTTGGGGCAGTTAGCCCTCATCCCACCCTCTGCCTGGGGAACAAAGCTTTCTAAGGTGGTGCTGATGCTACAGAGTGAAGCTCACCTGAAAACCGAAGCTCACCAGTGACCACGCCCCATTTACATTCACAAAGTTCATAGTCTCATTGTTGCTGCTCTCATTTGGGGGCGGGGCCTGCTCAACAGCAGAGGGAAACCACACCAGCTGCCTATTCTAATCACCTGAACTGTCCAGTCAGCCCAAGATCACCAGACACTTAAAGAAAAAACAAACAACATAAAAAGAAGGGCCAAGATGTTTAAAAAAAAAACTGAAAAATTGACTCAGCAAGAAACAAAGATAATCCAGGAAACAGAATTAAAAAAAAAAAAAAAAATCTCTTGTTAGTATTCTAATGAGGTCAAAAAGATCTCATCTATTGAACGAAAAAAATTTAAAAGTAAGCAACTGTAGGAAAAAAAAAGAGCTATCAGAGAACAAGTGTTTTCTTGGAAATAAATATATGATTACCAAAATGAAAGTTTATTAGAAGGAAAGAAGAAGTAAACAAAATCCTTTCCTAAAATATAGAGCAAAAAGCAGGTTTTTTTAAAGGTGAAAGTAGTTAAAGGACATGGAGGCTTAGATCAAGAGGTCTTATACTGGAGTTCCAAGAGAGGAACAGAGAAAATTAATATGAAGGAAATAATAGAAGAAAAATTTTCAGAATCAAAGATCAGCCTTCAGATTAAACAGACATCTGAACATGAAGGTGAATTTTTAAAAATCCTACTGCTAAACATAGTCTTAATACAATTTCTGGAAGTCTAAAATGAAGAGGAAATATAAAAATCTTCCGGATGGTGAAAAAAGTGACAAATGGACATGAATTTTATTGGCATTTGTCTATGTATCAGTAACACTAGACGCCAGCAGAGAATGAAATGGTGCCCTTATAATTCACAAGGAAATAATTCTGAACCTAGAATTCTATGTCCATTCAAGTTGCAAACAAGCTTGAGGACAAAGAATCAGAAAATTTACCTTCTAACACTCTTCCTTTAAAACTCACATGAGAGGGACTTCCCTGGTGGTCCAGTGGTTAAGAATCTGCCTTCCAGCACAGGGGACACAGGGAACTAAGATCCCACATGCTGCAGGGCAACTAAGCCCCGATGCAGCGAAATAACTAACTAAATAAATATTTTTTTAAAAAATCACATGAGAGGGGCTTCCCTGGTGGCGCAGTGGTTGAGAATCTGCCTGCCAATGCAGGGGACACGGGTTCGAGCACTGGTCTGGGAAGATCCCACATGCCACAGAGCAACTGGGCCCGTGAGCCACAACTACTGAGCCTGAGCGTCTGGAGCCTCTGCTCCGCAACAAGAGAGGCCGCGATAGTGAGAGGCCCGCGCGCCGCGATGAAGAGTGGCCCCCACTTGCCGCAACTGGAGAAAGCCCTCATACAGAAACGAAGACCCAACACAGCCAAAAATAAAAATAATAAATAAATAATAAATACAAAATTTAAAAACAAAAACATAAAATCTGGAAAAAAGTTGAACACCTATATATCCACTGCAGACTTTACAATTAGTATTTAAAAAAAAAAAAATCACATGAGAATCTTCACAGTAATTCAAGGAAAGGGGAGAGATGGGAACCAAGAAACAGTATATCCAACCTAGGATTCTGTGAAAAGAAATCCAAGGATGGCATCTCTACAGCTTGGAAAGTATAAAAATAAAGCAGAAAGCCAAAAGATTCTCCTCCTAAAAAAATATCTCTGCAAGAAGAGCTGATTCATTTCAATAGAAGCTGATTCCATTCAATAGAAGGTATGAGGTAGAAGCTGGAAAATCTTCATGATATAGTAAAGAAGGTGTACATGTTTCTTTTCTGAACCTATATTAAAAAGAGCTAACTGGAAAAATTCCAAGCCAAAAAAACTTTACAAGACAATAATGGTCTAAATATGTAGCAAATTAAAATAAGGCATGCCGTTAATCTTATGGGAGTGTAGGAAAGGAAACCCACTTCACCTTGACACTTGGCGATGGCCTCTCCAAGAGTTAAATGACATTAGCTTTCACTCTCAAGTTAGTGATATAAATTCCTCTGAGGTTCTCTTCTCCTGAATTGTTTCTACCAAGAAGAATATTTCCACAATCTTACTTTAAACAGTTCTAAATTTTAGACCTAACCTATAGACAAAGCTTGGAAGACCTGATTCTAGTTCTAGAGCCAACTGAAAATGCGGTAACTCCTGTCCATGTAAAGATAATAATACGGCTGAAAGAAGTCGGGAGGGGGCAGAGAGGGTGATGCTGGGCCTCTCAATTCCTTCTCAGCCTAGTAGAGAATAAAGAGATACCACACACAAAAAATAGCCAAAACACATAAATTTAAGTAATATTACCTGAAGTGAACATTTACTACTAACAAAACTCAGGAGGTGAGAGGTAAGATTTATGTAGGCTAGACTGTTCTTTTTTCATCACTCAGAGTCAAGTGATACTGTCAAAAATTTATGTCACTACTTACAAATTTATGGTTTAGAAATTTGAAGGAAACCACCAAAAAAACAGACATGGTTAAAAATTGCTAGTTCCAAGGACTGAGCTGAGAGAGATAGAAGATGTTTACTCTTCACTTAATACATTCTTGATCATTTCCATTTCTGGAATGTTTTCTCCTTTTAACAATGATAAAAAAATAACAAAATGATGGCAATATTTTAAATAAATTTGTTAAAAATGTAAGGCCAATAAACAAAACCAATTAAATATAAACTTGGTATCTGCATTTCCCAACTCTGTAAACTGATTTCTTCTGGAACAGGGTGGAGGGTAATAAAAAATGTGGGCTTTGGAGTTGGATAGACTTGAATTTCAGGTTTAGCACGTACTAGTAAAGTGATCATGGGCTTAATTTACCAAACTTTTCCAAGCCTCAATTTCATCAGTCACAAAACAGTGAAAAAATTTAGCTTGAAGCATTGTTATGACAATTTTAAAAAATATTGTATATTACAATGCATTGATGAGATAATATATAATAAAACTTGAAATGAGATAAAGGATATATTAAAATATGTGCCAAGCACATATTAAGCACTCAACAAAGTTAGCTGTTATAATCATTAACCCTCAGGTCGCTATCTTTGGGGTATATAGTTGGCAATTCAACAATAAAATCCAAGGTAATAAGAGCACTGTATTGCTAGGCAACTACAATAGAGACAGTTACTAACTGGGTATCTTTTGTGCCTCCTGGGGCAGTGAGTCTCAAATTCAATACGCATAGGAATCACCTGGGGTTCTGGTTATAAGGGCACATTCTGATTCAGTGCATCTGCGATGAGGTCCAAGGACCTGCATCGCTAACGAGCTCTCATGGGATGTCAGCACTGTGTTCCAGGGACCACACTCTGAGTGGCAAGGCCCTAGATGATGGAATGGGCTGGCAAAAGTATCTACAGATGTTCATATTACAAATCTATAAGGCTGAATTTTTTCTTCTTTAAACAAGATAACAATGAATAGATGTATCTTGCTCTTTTATGTTCAGAAATTACGTTAGATAATAAATGCGTACACAGTAGAGGAATCTTCTATAAAAGGTCAGTGTGTCCACCAGCTCTTGTCACTCTGTACTCCCCATGGATCTGCCCTTGGATTGGCTGATGCAGTCACCATGTGAATGGATTGACACTGCTTGACCACCTGGGAGAGGTCACATGCCAGCGATGGAACAATCTCTTGTGCTAATTTATTCTGGACCTCTGCTGCCTCTGAAAATTGTGCGTTAGAGTATTTTCACAAGTGTTATTACGGTAAATCATTTGGGCTGACATTTTAAGTATTTCATGTTTACAACCCCTTTGCAAAGGGATTTAGCAACGTCCAAAAAGTAGATATGCACTTGCCCTTTGAACCATTTCCAGGTTCTCATTTCTAGGACTCTACCCTGAGGCTACCCTTTTGTGGGAGACAGAATAATGGTGCCCCAAAGATGTCCATGTCCTAATCCCCATAGCCTGTGAATATGTTAACCCTACTTGGCAGAAGGGACTTCACCGATGTGAGTAAATTAAGGATCTTGAGATAGGGAGATTATCCTGAATTAATTAGGTGGGTTCAATGTCATCCAAGGACCCTTAAAGTAGAAGAGAGAGATCAGAATAATGCAATGTTCTCCATCCACCATTGCTGGCTGTGAAGATGGAGGAAGGGAGACAGGAACAAAGGAATGTAGGTGGTCTCTAGAAGCTAGAGAAGGCAAGGAAGGGCATACCCCCTAGAGCCTCCAGAAGGAACACAGCCCTGCTAACACCTTGGTTCCAGCCCAGTGTGACCGATTGCAGACTTCCGACCTCCAGAGCTATAAGATAATAAATTTGTGTTGTTTTAAGCCATTAGGTTTGCTGTAATTTGTTACAGCAGTAATAGGAGACTAATACACCTTCCACAAATATGAAATAGCATAGGCATAGGACATCACTGTGGTTTTATTTGTAACAGCTAAAGATTGGAAACGACCCAAATATCCATAATTAGAGACTAGTTGAACAAATACAGTGGCATGCTCTGCACCTGTAAACAAGAATGAGGAAGCTCTCTATACCTAATATGAGCTGACCTTTAGGACATATTTTCAAGTAGGAAAAAACAAGATACAGAACACTATGGATTTTACCTTTCAAGTAGGAAAGAAAGAGAAATAAAAATATAGATATGTTCCTTTTTCATAAAGAGAAACACTACAGGGTAGGCCAGAAATAAATTAATAAAAATAATTACTTATGGGGTATGTGATGAAGAAGCTAGGGAAGGAAGCAAGATATCTCTGAGAATATATCTTTTAATATATCACTTTGACTTTTGGGCCAGGTACACGTTTTACATATTCAAAATATAAAATTATATTTAAAAATAATTTAAAATAAAATTAAAATATTCATATTTAATTTTAATAGTTTTCTGCCTACGATTTACATTCTAAAACCTTCCCTAGACTTACTCCGCTGCTAATGGAATTCTATCCCAATGCAAAATAAATACTCTAATCGAGAAACTGTTTCCTGACAGAATTGGCAAAATCACAGATTGCTGGTGGGTTAAGATTGACCATTTCTGCTGATTTTGCTGTTTGTTAAACCATATTCTGACATTACGGACCTAACTGACAGGCTATGGGACACACGGTACACCACTTGCAAAGCAAATAGAGAAAACCAATTTCATAGAGCTAGCAACGGCGCCATCTGGTGGCAAAACCTAAAGCTATAACTTAAAATTGAAGTACAGATTCCTTTTGAAGTGGTGTGCTCTTTTATACTGAAATTATACTATATGTGGGGAAAAAAAGCAACCAGAAATGGCTGGCAGTAAGACCTTATTAACTCCTGTGTGAAACTGAGGTGACTCTTAGTACACGATACTGATATATTACATTTAAAAATGCATTTAGCTTGCACAAAATCCTTATTGAAACTCAAGCAACAAGAAGCAATTTTGAAAAAATTTATTTTAGTGTCAATTATAGACATGCCAAATCTATTTTCATAGTTTTTAAGATCCATGTTATAAAAATGCAGCCAGTTTCAGTTTAAAAAAACAAATAGCCAGGATGATTTACACAATGATTTCTGATTATCCAGGTTCCTAAAAGTGAGAGATAGAAACCAGTACCACATCCCAGAAGGGTCTAAAGTACTGAATAAAACACACCTTATTTGTTTTTCATTCTTCCTTTCCCAGTACTGGCCAATGAATAAAATTATTTCCATGTTCAGTTCTTATCAAAAATAGGAGATTTTCTCTTTCTTTTAAGATGACTGTTTACATATAAAATTACACTATAGAAGTGAGGCAATTAAGCAATTTGGAGTAAACATAACTTTGCTTTAAAAATCTTAAAATAATTGTCATAAAAACACTATTTGGATAATTGCTTCAATCGCGCCAACAACCAAGTTGCTGTGAGACGAATCAATTCGATTCAAAAGAAATTTGTGGAGCACCTACTGTGTGCCCTGCCTGACCCTGATTCAGGTACTGGAAGGGCTAGCGGAGGTGCCTAAGAGCCAGGGAAGCTTCTGTAAAGTTCACTGGAGAGTTGGCAGTTAGTGGTGTGAAGGGCAGGGCTTGCGGCTGAAGAGGGCAGAAACAGACAGACGTGTAAGACTGCGAGAACACAGAAAGGATGCTAATAAAAAGGGAGGAAGAATCGCTGGGATTGGGATTGACATATATACACCAATATGTATAAAATAGATAACTAATGGGAACGTGTTGTATAAAAAACTAAAATTCAAAAATTCAAAATAAAAAAGAAAGAAAAGTTGTGGAAATTCATGGGCAACTTTCTGATAAGCAAAAGCAGGGGTTGGCGTTATTTTACCTTACTCTTCAGCTAACAGTACTAGTTGTAAGCGAGGCTACAGTTCAGGAATTACCATCCCTCCTGGCATCTGCTATCACCCTTGCTGCGGACTTGCTCATCACGTGCACGACGCACAGAGGGCAGTTCACGGCGCCGGCTATGGTGACGGCTCTCAGCGTGGCCTCTGCCTCCACCGCTTCTGGGCGGCTCAGCTCATGGCCCTCGGGACCCGTTATCCCCAAAGCCAACATCTTCTTCGCTCCCTAAAAAAGGCAGCAGGAACATACACACCGGTGAGAAAGGTTTACTAACGACAAAAGAATTTTGTTGTGAAACGAATGCACTGCCAGGCTTTTATTTTAGATCTAATAGGTATAGGTGTGTGTGACTGTGGCGTAGACAGTGTGTGTTTTGGGTAAAAATAATCTACTACTCTCAAAGCATGTGTTAATTTTTCATATACATATTTCACAATCAAATTATTTTGATTGAAAAGGTGACAAAGATAATGAGGTCTGTTCTAATCACAGTCTTTGAAAAGTAGTGTCCATATTTGAGACTTTTTATTGGTTCAGAACAAAATATAATAAAACAAAGTATTCTAGTCCCCCATATTATATCTTTGATGAAGCGACTCATGCTATTATGTAATTAGTTCTACATTTTACTGATTCATTCTCTTCACTGCCTCCTCCCCCAATCCATGGAGTGATATTAGACCAGTATTTCCTCTCTCCAAAAGTGTTATTCCTTCCTTACAAAAAAAGGCAGGAAGTCAAGACTCAGAGTGTCAAAATGACTCGCCTGGTGTCACACAGCTAGGACGCGGAGAAGTCCAGTTTAAACCTGGTGCGTTTGAGCTTACAGCTCATGCTTTCCTCTTATCAGCCCCCCTGCCCACCACACCCCCCCCCCCATCCTGGCCATGGGGCCTCCATCTCACTGACTTTAATGAGAAGTGAGCCCAGGGAGAGAGAAAGATCAGCTAATATAAAGGGTAAGAGACAGCTCTTTAAATCTTGCAGATGGTGTACCCTTCGGGCATTAATAATGGAACTAACATGAGAAATATCATCTAGATTCCTCCACAGCACATTTTAATACCCAGTTTCTGAAAAGAATGGGGCTTTAAACAGCTACCTAATGCACTGCTTTAGTCATCAGATTTCACTGATGTCCACACTTTGGCATTCTGAACCAGCAGCTTGAGCTACCTAAAAAAAAAAAAATGCTGGGGACACAAAGAAAAATATTTGTGTTTTTAGAATAAACCTTGTCTGAGATCTAATAACTGATTTGAAAAAGGGAACTCCTCATTCCAATACATATACCACCTGAAAAAAACTCAGAGCCGGACAGCAAGTAATTCAAGTCACGGGTTTCCAAGCCACATAAAATTAGTTTCTGAATTTCCTTTCTTCCAATCCATTAAAAGAATTTACCTACATGGAGCCAGTCATCCTCACCTTAAGTTATGGCCATTTTCATTTCTGTGGAAGTTCTGGAAGGCAGTTACTTACCTCTGCAATTAGGTCTCCATTTTCTGCATGAACTTGAGCAATTGCTCCAATTTCCTTGCACCGAGAGAAGACCTTGTACAGCTCCCCATCTCTCAGCATGTACAGATCTTTATAGGCCATAAACATCTTGAAGGAGTTCACACCTTTATCTTGGGTAAGGATTTTCATTTCTTCTTTAACCTAAAAGGGCACAAAAACCACAACAAAATGTCACTCTTTAATTTAAAGATAATATCAGCATTCTCCAAAATCTTGCATTCAGAAGAAAATGAAGTAAAATAAGGACATCAGTTGAACTCCAGAAAAATGTAATTAAGGTCTTGATCTTTCCCCTAGGTTAGACCTCATTTCATCTGATGAATTGCTGTTGCTACGATACTTTATTTTTTTATTTTTTAAAATTATTTATTTTGGCTGCGCTGGGTCTTAGTTGCGGCAGGCGGGATCTTTAGCTGCGGCATGTGGGATCTAGTTCCCTGACCAGGAATCGAACCCAGGCCCCCTGCATTGGGAGTGCAGAGTCTTAGCCACTGGAGCACCAGGGAAGTCCCTATGATACTTTTAAATCATGAAAGAGTTAATAGTATTTCCCCCAAATACTTCATTGTTATACTTTATGAAATTCTCAGCATCTATCTCCTGATGAGAAGAAATTATTCTAGAACATGAAAACAAAGCCACTGGCAGCAACAGAAGCAATTGTGTCTCTAGAAGGAATCAGAGCTAATGCGAAGTAAGGGTTTGGGGTCAAATCTGAAACCTACAGGATGAGTTCAGAGATGCAGGTAGTGGAAGATGCAGACTGAGCCACTGGCAGCTCCTGGGAGTTGAGCGACTCTGGACCTGTCAGAAGCCTCAGGAGCCTTCTGGGTTGCCAACTAAAAGGTTCTGATCACCGATTCCAATGTGTGGAGGTGGGGAGGTTCCCCACCCTCACCAAGTGGCTCTCCAGACACCAGCTGGGGGGTATCCTACAATTAAACTCAATTTTCACACTATCTACCTGCACCAGGTAGACTGCACTGGATTCCACAAGTTAAGGGTTCAGTGCTATGGGGTGTCCAGGTTGTTACCTGCACTTCTGACCAACTGGCTGTAAGTCAGAGCTTCCCACAACCCCCTCCATGGGTTCGATTAATTTGCTAAAGCGGTTCACAGAACTCAGAGAAACATTTTACTTACTGGATCACCAGTTTATGATACAAGGAAACGATAAAGGATATAGATGAACATCTGGATGGAAGAGGTACGTCATAGGGCAAGGAATGGCGAAAGGGCACGGGGCTTGAATGCCCTCTCTGAGAGCACCACTCTCCCCAAATCTCCACTCGGTCACCATCCTGGAAGCTCTCCAAATCCTATCCTTTTAGGTTGTTGCGGAGGCTCAATTACACAGGCATGATTGATTAAAGCATTGGCCATTGGCAACTGATCCAGACTCCAGCCCCTCTGCCCTCCCCGGAGGTCAGCTGGGTGGGACTGAAATTTTCAACCCTCTAATAATACAGTTGGCTCCTGGGTCAATCAGCCCCCATCTTTAGGTGCGGTCTAAAAATCACCTCTTTAACATAATAAAAGACACCTTTGTTGCTCTCATCACTTAGGAAATTCCAAGGGTTTTAGGAGCTCTGTGCCGGAAATGGGAACGAAGACCAGACATGCATTTCTTATTATAAATCGTAACATCACACCAACGGTAAGGGACAAGTTCAGATCAAAACTAGCTTAGTAATTGCCCTTGCAGGTCCAATTCTAGTCTCATCAAAGACTAAAAACTTCAAAGGAAAAGTCAGAAGACTTGATCAAATAAAATTGCTTGAATTTCTACATGTTAAAAAAAAAAAAACCCACACACATACAAATAAATATATATATATAACATAAAATATAAAACAAAAATATACAACAAAACATAAAAATGTATAACAGACATAGGATTATAGCTCTTAGTTAATAAAAAATTTAAAAAGAGTTATTGCTGTTTCTACTTGATAAGAAAAACCCTAACATTCTAGGTAAAAAATGTTACAGTTCAAACAGTATATACAAATGACTAATAAACATGGAAAAAATGTTAACCTTCCTACTGATTAAAAAGTACAAAATAGGGATTTCCCTGGTGGCGCAGTGGTTAGGGATCCGCCTGCCAATGCAGGGGACATGGGTTCGATCCAGGAAGATCCCACATGCCGCGGAGCAACTAAGCAGGTGCACCACAACTGCTGAGCCTGTGCTCTAGAGCTCGTGAGCCACAACTACTGAGCCTGCGTGCCACAACTACCGAAGCCCGCGTGCCTGGAGTCCGTGCTCCACAACCGGAGAAGCCACTGCAATGAGAAGCCCACAGACAGCAATGAAGAGTAGCCCCCGTTCGCCAGAAGTAGAGAAAGCCCACGTGCAGCAACGAAGACCCGACGCAGCCATAAATAAATAAATAAATAAATTTATTTTTTTAAAAAAAGTACAAAATAAAACAACGCAATTTTTCCCTACTGAATCAGCAAAGTTTTAAAAATGACAATATCACATGTTAAGTTACTCACTTCCATCACTATTTATTCCTTTACTAATTTTCCTTACTCTCCTCCATGGCGTTTTATCACCTGGCATATAATATAGTTACTTGTTGATGGCCTGCCTCCTCCTCTGGAATTTCCACCCCATAAGAGCAGGGCCTTTGTACAGTTTGTCCATTGCTATATCCTAGAATAGTGCCTGGTCCATAGTGGCCACTCAATAGCTTTTTGTTGGATGAATAAATGCATGAGAAGGAACGGCAAACACCAAAATGTTGAGAGTGGTCATCACTGAAATGATGGAATGGGTTCCAAGGTACATTAAGTGACAACAGCAAAGGTAGGACTTGGGATAGTGTGCCTCATTTTTTTAAGCTTCTTTATAAGTTCATATTTTCTACCATGAGTCTATTATTTTTATAGTCAGAAAAAAAATGCTTTAAACATTGTTGGAATATTCACACGATGGGGTTCCCAAAGGGGATTATGATCTGCATTGCTCAGATGAAATACCTATTACTCCCTGAGTAGAAGAGCCTTTCTGAAGGTGACCTCGTTAAACGTCCCTGTCATCCACATCCATACCCATGGGTAAGTCTCACTATACTGTATTGCTCTCGCACCATCAGCACCACCTGGGAGCTTGTTAGAAATGCAGAATCTCAGGTCCTGCCCCAGACCTACTGTGTCCCCCCAGATTCATATGTTGAAGTCCTAACCCTCAGTACCAAATGTGACCTCACTTGTGTAAAAAATTAATAAATAGAAACCTCAATTAAGCGGATGTCGGGAGACCAGAAGGGGGAGCTCTCACACCTGCATGTCAACACAGGGGGGGAAAAAAAAAAAAAGACTCCTTTCTTGGCAAGGGCTCAGCCAATGAAAAGTCACGGGCTCTTTGTTTACTACAGCCCTCCCAGCTTCCTTTCCCCCTCTATGAAAGCCTGCTCCTTCCCTTGCCCTGCGGGGACTCGCACGTGGCTGGCCAAGCTTGCAGACCCTGAACTGCAATTCTCTGCTGATCCCAAATAAACCCATCTTTGCTGGAGAAATACCCAGCAGTCTATTTGTTTCAGGTCAACATTTGGAAATAGGGGCATTGCAGATGTAATTAATTAAGATGAGGTCAGCAGGGTGGACCATAATCCAATAAGACTGGTGTCTTTATTAAAAGGGGAAATTTAGACACAGACACATACACACAGAGAACATCATGTAAAGATGATGGCAGAAATTCAGGTGATGCTCCTACAAATCAAAGAATACCAGAGATTGTCAGGAGACCACCAGAAGCTGGTGAGAGGCATGAAAGAGATTCTTCCTCACAGCCCTCAGAAGGAACCAACACGGCCAACACCTTGATCTCAGACTTTTAGCCTCTGGAACTGTGAGACAGTACACTTCTGTTGTTTCAGCCACCCAGTTTGTAGTTCTTTGTTACAGCAGCCTTAGCAAACTAATACACTTACTGAACATAATCTGTGTTTTAACAATATTCAACAGGTAATCATTTGCATATTAAAGTGTAAGAAACACTGGTAAGGGCAAACATCTTCACCTTTGCTCTATCTTATAAAACAAGAGAGGGAGGAAAGGAGGAAGTGAGAAGGGAAAGAAGGAAGGGAGATAGAGAGGAAGGACGGGAGGGAGGGAGGGAGGGAAGAAGGAAGGTAGAAAGGTAGGAAGACCCTAAAAGCACGAAAGAGATAAGATGCCTCAGTTAGAATGGCGTTTCTGGGGAAAAATTAACTTTTTCTCTGGACTATAAACCTTGCTAGTATGTTTGCTGAACTATCTGTTAAAGACTGATTACTTGTTTTATATTAACTTGGTGTCTACAGTCCAAATTTTAGGAGGAAGGAGGGACATAAGTTACATGGTAACTTCAAATAAAGTCATCCCGTGAGCCCTTTCTGGCAAAACAAGTTCTGAATTAAGTTCAATGTGGAAAAACATGTTATTGATTTAAACCACAAGTAAAAGTTTCTTCCAAAGTACACATACATGTTTTCACGGGGAAAAAAATAAACATATTTTAACATCTCTCAAAACTGTCTTTTCTGTCTGAATCATGTTATCATTTCTGCCATGACCTAAATAATTAGCAGATACGGAAGGTTGTGTAAGCTCTGTTTTGAAATGCTTTGACCAGGTGTTGATGTTCGCAGAGCACCAGGTTAGTGCACAGCTGGGAGAAGGCCTTGAACACATTCCCAGTCTGTCCCTTCCTTGGTTTTTTCCCAGATATTAAAAACATTTCTAACTAAAGTTCTGATCTGTGGGAAAAGACTGCTTAAAAGTGTCCTGTATTGTTGAAGTTGAGAAGTCCAGTACTTTTAAAAATTACATTTAAAGTATTTACAATTCATGAATTAAATATTAGGAAAGTCTTTTGTAAATGAGTATAAGGGATTTATCCTACCACCTTCATATGCTTTAAAATTTTTTTTAGTTTTCTAAATTGATAATACCTCACATGATTCAAAATTCAAACAGTACAAAAGAGTATGCAATGAAAAGTCTTCCCTCCAATTCTGACTTCCAGGAAGCAACCAACATCACCAGCTTCTTATGTTTTGACATTGCCTGTTCCTTGATCTTTGCACAGAGCAAGGGCTAAAGGGCTAAATGGAAGAAACTGGACCCCCCAGTGGTTCACCTGCTCACTCCACCATGTCACCGCCACGTGAAGGCTGTAGTCACAGCAGACTTTGGGATCAGCCCAGCTTCGCCAGGTCTCGAAGGCCTCGATGAGGGAGTGGCCTTTGTGAGGAATGGCGAAATCAAGGATCATGGTGGTGCCTCCTGCCAGGGCAGCCTGGAATCACAAGAGAGTTTCAACAGGTTAGCCAACAGTTTTCTAGTTGAGTCATTTATCTCCTTGAACAACATGCACTTGCAAGCACTTGGGCAAACTTGATGGGTCCAGGAAATTGCACAAAGATGCTGCCTGTTTAAAAGATCTAGAGAGACATGAATAGATGTCCCATAAATTAAAGTTTGAAGTATTAAAAGAGCTGGAATTGCTTCTGCAAAAAGAATGACACGTCTGATGAAATGAAAATGGCTTTGACCAAAGAAAATAGTGAAGGCTGTAAAGAAAAACCAAAATGGAAAAACGGAGAAGATTCAAACATTTTTCTTCTCAAGAAAACATCATTGTACAATCCATTTCATTAGAATCAATCTTGGTGAACTGTTATCTCTAACTACACTGTGTTCCACACAGAATCCTGGGAGACTCACGTGATTCCCACCTCGCCTTCATTCCCCACAACCAACTGGTGACTCCTTAATTCTCAGCTGTCCCCTCTAACCCACCTCCAATGCTCTGGTCTTAGTGTCACCCTTCAGCTTGATCTTTATGTCCCCAGTTTTGCTCTTACTTCCTCCAATGCAAACCCCTTTTTGCAATTAGGGGGAAATTCCAAAGCACAGATGTGGTCCCTTGACTCCAAGACTTAAAACTGAATGCTTCTCACTGCCTCTGGAATAGCGTTTAATCTTTTTAACATGATCTACAAGGCCCTGCGCGATCTGCCTCGAAGCTTCTATTTTCCCTGGCATGTCACACTATGTTACATTACAACTGGATTAAAAACTATTAAGTTATTAAATCACGTCTTTGACTAATTACTGACTTTGATTTTATTTAAACTAAGATTAAAAGATGGCTAAATGTGGTTTTAACTGCTGTGTTCAGACAATGTAGGTGAAAAAAAAAAAAACACAGGCAGGGATATACTAGTGCACTGGTTAAGGGCACTGACCAAAGAGGCTTATTGGTTCCAGGGCACAGCTCAGATTCAGCACTTATCAGCTATGGTACTCTGAGCAACTCCTTAACCGCTTCCTTCCCTCCTTCCTTCCTTCCTTCCGTCCTTCCTCCTTCCCTTCCTTCCTTAATTCGTTCCTTCCTTCTTTCCTTGTACAGTATTATTCTGTACATTCTGCACATTTGATCCCCAGAACTTATTCACCTTATAACTGGAAGTCTGTGTCCTTTGATCAACAGCTCCCCATTCCCCCCATGCGCCCCATCCCTAGCCCCTGGCAACCACCATTCTACTCTTGGTTTCTCTGAGTTTGGCTTTTTTAGATTCCACATATAAGTGAGATCATATAATATTTGTGTTTCTCTGTCTGCCTTACTTCACTTAGCACAATGTCCTCAAGGTCCATCCACTTTGTCACAAATGGCAGGATTTCCCTCTTTCTGGATAATATTCCATTGTACACATACGCCATAGTTCCTTTATCCACTCATTCATAGATGGACACGTTAATTTATTTATATCTTGACTGTTGTGAATAATCCTGCAATGAACATGGGAGTGTAGACAGCAATTTCTTAACCTCTGTGTGCCTTTGATTCCTAACCTGTAAAGTGAGGACAATAATTGTACCTGAACCATAGGGTTGTTGGGAGGATTAAATTGGGGTGACGTATATAAAGTGCTCAATACCGTGTTTGACTCACGGTAAGTGCTTCATAAGCTTCAGCCCACAATGAGTGATGAGCCTTTGCACCACTGCTTTAGAATTAGGCATTTCCCCACTTTTCATACATTGACTCATCTCACCACCAGAAACATGGTCATGTTACAGCAAAGAAGGGAGTGCCACCAGCTTCCCTCCCAGGTCTGCACCCCTGTCACCTTCCCCCCCACTCACAGCCCCCCAGACACGCCGAGTGCTCCCAAGGTCCCAGCTGCTACATGAGCTCTATTCTAGCTCCTTGTTCTTGCTTACTTCAATGGATTTTTATTTGTCCTTAAGTCACTTGGTCCCACTCCAACTCTTTTTGCTCTCAAAAATCTCACTATTTATACAGGATCCTGTATTTTATCTTTCGATAACAATTGCCTTATGCATGGCAAAACAATACATATTTGCATTTCTTAAGAAATCCCTATTGGTATAATGACAATACCAGAAAAAATTCCTTAGGCTCTATATTTTTATTCGAATGCAGATTAACCTTCTCACCTTCTTCCTTCTAAAATGTCTTCTGACAGATATCCCTTGAGGCTGAAGGGCATTTTTCTAATAGAAAGTGCTGTTAATTAAAGTGTTGGAAGAAAGTACTTTTTTAGTGTCTACTGAACTAGAAAATCAAGCTTAAAGAGCAATTCTTTCCATATTAAATGTCTATCACATGCAGGATGTGGGGAAACTAGATACAGTGCTGGTAGAAATATAAATAAAATGATGCAGCCACTCTGGAAAAGAGTTTGGCAGTTCCTCATAGAGTTACCATATGACCCATCAATTCCACTCCTAAGTATATACCCAAAAGAAATGAAAACATGTCCACACAAAAACTTGTACACAAATATTCAGAGCAGCATTATCCATAATAATCAAAAAGTGGAAACAACCCAAATGCCCATCTACTGATGAATGGATAAACAAAATGTGGTATATTCATACAATGGAATATTATTTGGCCATAAAAAGGAATGAGGTTCTGATTCACTTGCTACAACTTGAATGAACCTTGAAAATATGATGCTAAGTGAAAGAATCCAGTCACAAAAGATCACATATCATATGATTCCATTTATATGAAATGTCCAGAAGAGATAAATCCATAGACAGTAAGTAGAATAGTGGTTGCCTGGAGCCAGGGGGGTTGGGGAAAGTTGGGGTGATAGCTAAAGGGTATGGGCTTCTTTCTGGGGAGATAAAAATGTTCTAAAATTGATTGTGGTGATGGTTGCACAGCTCTGTGAATATACTAAAGAACATTAAACTGTACACTCTAAATGGCTAACTGGTATTGTATATCAATTACATCTTAATAAAATTATTACCAAAAAATGTCTACCCAAGTAAGCCATTACAGGGAGTGAGTGGGGTGTTACACACAATGCAATGAAAAGTCTTCCCTCCAATTCTGACTTCCAGGAAGCAACCAACATCACCAGTTTCTTGTGTTTTGACATTGCCCATTTCTTGATCTTGTACAGAGCAAGGACTAAGGGACTAAATGGAAGAAACTGGACCCCCCAGTGGTTCACCTGGTCACTCCACCATGTGACACACTAATAATCAGACACATACAAATAATCAGACCGTCTAGAGGGGGAGACAGAAACATGCACAAACAATTATAATAAAATAATCAGATGGTAATAATAGGTAGCAAGTACACTTCCATAGTAAATGTGGTATAGGAATTGCTAAAGGGAAGTTAAAATTGCTAAGCTCCCTAGACGAGGAAAAGACTCCTGGGAATTCAGAGGAAGGAAACAGATCAGAGGAAGCTGGGATTTGAATTAGCATTAGGACATAAATGTGCAGTTGCCGATAAGGATAATAGTATCTAACTTGTAGTGAGTGCTTATTATGTGCCAGGAACTATTCTGATGTCCTAAGTGTTTTAACCATCTCATCAGCTCTGCAGCAGGTCATATTGTTAACCCCTTTTCAGGGTTGAGGAAACTGAGAACAGCACCATGAAATAACTCCCCACATCTCACAGCTAGAGAATAACAAAGGCAAGATTGGACCCAGGTCATTGGGCTCCAGAGCCAGTGCTTTCAGTAACAGTTGACAGCAGGGGAGAAACTCTGAGAAAAGGGTCCGTGAGGAAGCATCAGCAGAAAAGTGGTAAAGGGCAGAATGTACATGCAAAAGAGAAACAGACTCACAGATAGAGAACACAAACTTGTGGTTATCAAAGGAGAGAAGGAAGATGGGGAGGGACAAATAAGAAGTATGGGATTAAGAGATACAAACAACTATGTATAGAACAGATAAGCAACAAGGATATACTGCACAGGACAGGGAATTATACCCATTATCTTGTAATAGCCTATAATGGCGCATAATCTGCAAAAACACTGACTCACTATGCTGTACACCTGAAACCAACATACTACTGTAAACCAACTGTACTTTAAAAAAAGATGACTGGGATGTGTGAAGCAATGGTTCCCAGAGGGCAAGGCAGTGGCTGGCTGGCTGCGGGGGTGACGGGAGTCCAGGAGCTGATTTTGACTGGAGTGACTGAGAGGTGGCGGATGAGGGGACAGAGGAGGGCAGCCGATCTGGTCTTTGGAGGGAGCATGAATTCTGCGGAGAACACCCTGAGCGTGAAGTGCTCAGGCACATGTCCACTCTGTGTGTTTGCAGACAGAGAAACGCAGCCCCGATGCAGAAGAGCACTCAAACGCAGGAGAAAGATGTGGCAGTCACCTTGCAGAGGAGGCCAGAGGGGTCCCAAGTCAGGGGAAATAACCAGAGAGAGACAGAAGCCACGGCAACATGCTCCAGAACATACCAACCCTTAGCAAGAAAACAAAACAGGTCTGAGCCAGTGGCTGTTTCTGGGTGGAGTGACTACAGATCCTTTTAATTTTCCTCTAGTTAAATTTTATTTTCAGTAGTTGCTACATTTTCTATAACAAAGCCTAACTTTCAAAAGAAGAAAAAATAAAGATTTTACATATATGTGATACAAATCCAGGTATGCATGCATATGCCATATAAATTAAGTAGTTCAACTTCGATGGGCCTCTTATGAGACTGAAGATGTGATGGTCAAATGGCCACTTTTTTTTTTCTTTTTAAACTACAGCAAATTGAAATTCCTGGGGCTATCATTTAAAAGCCCATAAATAAGGATTTATCACAAATGCTCTATCTCCCTAATGAACAGTAAAGGAGCAGCCACTTGTCTTCTTTGGTTTCTTCTTGTTCTGTTTCTCCTCCCTAATTTCCTCCTTCTCCTCACCCTCAAAATGGGAACAGATCTAGAAAAACTATAGTGCCTGGGACAGGATAGCCTGGGCCAATCCTAGGCAATGGATTGAAAATGGAACCTGTCTTTCTCCAAACCCCTGGGGCTTTATCCATCCACCTGCCGCAGGGATCCTGGCTGCTACCCTGGGACCTGGCAAACAGTGGCCGGACAGTCAGCGCCCCAGCCTCCTTGGAACCTCTTTCTTCCTCCTGCCTCTTCGGTTCTCTCTGGTTATCCAGGGTCCCTTGGCTGCCCAAAGTTATCTCAAATCCCTATTATTTCAAGATCTGAAATGTTCCCTTCTTTCCACTGGATCCAGGGAGCCACGTGCCAGAGCTGCAGTTCTATAATCCCAATTAGAGGGGACACCAGGAGCTGTGAAGGAGACCTGCCCCTCCCGGGAAGTATCTGCCTCTTGAAAGAAGAGCTTGTTCAAATGCTCAGTCCTGGGTTAAGCATCTTACACACGTTAGCTCATTGAACGAAGCCTTGCTATAGTCCTGAGAGGTAGAAATTGCTTTTCTTATTCTACAGTTGACGATAATGAGGCTCAGAGAGGTCAAATGACTCTCCAGGGTCTCACAGCTGGTAAATTCTCATTGGGAACATGGAGGAGGAATACAGCTTTGAGCAGGAGGTCTTACATTCAGCCTACTCTGGGCCTCAACCCTATGCAGGCCATTCCCCCTTATCACATCTTCCATTTAGTGTGATCTGACTTAAAGCCTGTTGCCCCAGGTCATCAGTGAATCATTACTTGGAGAAAGGCATAGGTTGGTAAAATGAATAAAGCATTTAGGAAACCCAAAGCCATACCAAAACAAAACAAGTCCCATCAAATTATAAATTGTAAATTCACAAATGAGACGCAACTTCATTAAGCTCATGTGATGTTCATCACTGCGACAGCTGCCATTGAAATAATGCGCCCCTAGAAGAGTTAGAAGGAAATGCCCATATCAGTGCTTCTTGGCCTCCACACACTTGTTAGCCATGGGATAATTAACTTTATCCAGCAAACCAACGCATCACACATCTCATTCCTAGCTCACCTTGGATATTTTCAGTATTTATTGAATTGCTTTTAACATCAGATGCTTCTAGATTCACTTCACAAAATGTTCACCAGGATCAACATTTGAAGAATGAAGAGAGTTTAGGGGAGGGAGAACCAGTAAAGGGTGAAAATTTCTTTCATATTTTTATACAAAACCTAATTGTTTCCTTTGTATTTATTGCTGATTGACTTCTCCTTTATTTGTCAGTTAGCCAAACAAAATGCGTTTGCCTTTTCTAATCTTGGCTCATAAATCAGTTCTTTCAGCTCCTAATTACTTTGGCTGTTCTCCCTTGAAAACCTTCCAATTTGTCTAAAACCTTGTCTTGAGGGGAAAAGAGCATGTGCTGTCTTAGGTGAAAACGTGATAGAACATAAATTGGGATAAACTCTTAACCAACAGTGGGGTCATAATATGACAGAACACAAGACTTTATTTAAGACTGTATTAGGTTGTAAATCATTATTGAAAGCATCCCAAGGATTTTCTTTCCTTTTATGGGTCACTGAATTTTCATTTCTAAGCTCATTCTAGAACAAGTGACTTTGTTTCACTAAAATTTATCAGAGGACCTGCTCGACCCAAATAAAACAAAAAGAAATCCAACAGTACATTTGAGCCTTAGGGAGAAAAACACGTGGCTGAATTTTCAGATTTCTCATAGTCACTAAGACTTATGAGAACAAACTTCATGATCCCAGTTTACGTTCCAACTCTAGAAGCATATCCAGCTTTGTAAAGATGTCCTCCACAGTGCCTCTCCACACTCCTTGCCTCCTCAAATGTGAAATATTAATCACACCATCACCCATCCCACTGTGCAAACCACAGACTCAAGAGGCACCCTTGACGTCTACCTGTTCCCTTCCCTACATCCCCAAATCCATCAGCATCTATCCCCTCCCCTACATACTCCAAGAGTCTCCATACTTCCTGCATCTGTTGCCCTGTGCCACCCTCATCTTCTGACTAGACTAGAACAGTCTAGTCTAGTCAGATTGGGTCACTTCCAATCTGTTATTGACTTCCCTCTGCTCTCAGGATGAAGAAAACAATTATTACACAGCCCATAAAGCCCTGCATGATCTCAGTTCCTTTCCACCTCAGAGAGACAAGTCACCCATACTCTTCTCTCCCTGTCCCCTCTCTACCTAGTCCAGTGACTCTTAACCCTGGCTGCACACTGGCATGGTCTAGGGAACTTTTATCCTGCCCCCCAGAGATTCTGATTTAGCTGATGTAGTTTCATCTCCATAGGCCTTGTGCCTGTTACAGTGCCTGGTACATAAATACTCTTTAAATGTTTAAGGAAGAAAGGAAGAGAGGCCAATGAATGTCTCCCAGAAATTATGAGATGGAAGAATTAAGATGGTTCACTTTTCCAACAGCAAAGTGGGAAAGCTGCGCAAGTTGCATATTCATGTGAGATTTCGTTTCTCAAAAATATTGCTAGCCCTGGCTGTGCGGTTTCTGAAATCCTTCTATGAAAATGTTACTGTAGCATGTAGACTCTGAGCACACTTGAAAGCTGAATGCTCAGTGTTGTCCCAAGCCCATTACCTCATCAGCGTTAACGAGGACTTTTAACAAAACAGAATTATAGCCTATTTCTATATCTATGCCTCCAATAATTTCCTGTTTTTAAAAAAAGATTATGGTTTGTTTTATTTTAAGCTTTTACGTGTGAACAGATCCTCAGGGCTCAGGAACGCATGACTATCACTATAACATGAAATTCCTCTATTAGATGCAATGAAGCATAACAGAAAAATTGCAGTGTCCTCCCTCAACTGTCACTTGACATCTGAGAAAAAGCACAGAACGGTGTTGAGGAGAAGGCTCTGGGGAGTTGCTGAGGCTCACCTATTGGAAATGCAGCCCAGCGATGCCAGCAATTATAAATGGTTACTAAGCACAAGGGGAAATGCCAGATCAAAAATTGTTCACTCAAAAATAGTCACAAATTGTCCAAGTTAAGTCTACAAGTCCAAAAGTCCACTGTATACAATTTATTATTAAAGCCAAGATAAATTAGAACCCCATATACCTCCAGTCTGTCTGCCATTGCGAGCAAAGACCACAGTTTTCATCTCTATAACCCCAACCATAATGCCTGGCTCGTAGTGGGTTCCCAAGAACTATTTGTTGACTGAATTCATGGAACATAACTATCAACTTGAAAATTCCTTAGCTTAAGGTTATTCCATATTAGACGGCAGTGACAAGGTCCAGAATGTGCCACCGCGGCATAAAAATCATTTTGAGCTGAAGGCATTTGAGAATAGGCTTTTTTTCCTGAACTCCCTTACCTGCCTAAAAGCAGAGCTTTTCAAAAGAACTGAATTGTCATAAATGCCTTTCCAGGAAGATGACTCTTACCACCTGAGACTAGAAGCCTGCACTGCACCTAAATAGACCTCGTCATGAACTATCGTATCTCCATCTATTCCCCTAAGAACCCACTGGTCTTTCCTAAAGTCATTTGCTTTTCCGTAAGTGCCCTTCTTCCCCTCCCCTTCCCTTGTTAAGGTGATACAGAAGCCCCAAATTCTAACCACCTCCTTGAAGCACATTTTTCTGTGAACTTGCACTGAATGTACATGAATTTTTAAAATCTATCTTTTCTCTTGTGAATCTGTCTTTTGTCAGTTTAATTTGTAGGCCCCCAAAAGCTAAACATAAGAGGTTAGAGGAAAAATTTTTCTTTCCCGACAGCAACGTCAAGGAAACCTTGAATCCTGACTACCCCTGTCAGACACTGAAGGCATGCAGTCCAGATAAATGAGGGAGAAAACAAGCAGTGGAAGTGAAAAGCCTGCAAAACTCAAGTATGAAAACTGAAAGAAGGCAAGTCCCAGATTCTGTAAAATTCAGTGAAAGGATTCCTAACACACAATACCTTCAATAGGCCCAAAGCCCTATTTAATGTCAAGTGGTTTCAAATTAATCTTTGAGATGGTTTAATTTTCTTCCTCTGATTAGTGCAAAGATTCACTTTGTAATCAGTAAATAGCCACTGAAGGAAATGACAGAATTATACACTCTTACAGCTGGAACATGGAAGTTATTAACACAAGAATGTTCAAAGCTCAGCCTTACAAGCAATTAAAGAAATGCTTGTTTAAAAACATTACGAAATTCTATGTTTTTCCTATTAAATTAGCATAGATTTTAAAAAAGTCAATATCCACAATTAGCTAGGATGCAGTGAGATGGGAATTAGGATGTACTGCTGTGAGGGGGGCATAAATTGAAAGGCAATTTGGATGTATGTTAGACTCCTTTAGGATGGATCTAACACTCACTGGCCCAGGCATTTCACCCTGAGGGGTGATTTCTACGTCAATCATCAGGAATCTGAGTGATGAATTACGTCACAACATTGTTATGCACAAGCCAAAAAAGCTGGAAACCACCAAAATGTCCAACACGAACAAGATGAGAGTGGAGCTGTTAACAGTTGGGGAAACAGAGGATGAAAAATGGGTCGAGCACTTGAAGTTTGAGGCGCCTGTGGGACATTCATTGTCGATGGGCAGAAATGGAAGCCTGATGCGGAAGAGATACAAGACCAGAGAGAAAGATCTGGGACTTAGCCTCGGAGATGTCAACAGGCCACAGAAATCACGTTCTCTGACAACAGCGAAGGCCGTGGGGGAAAGGTTTAACGAACAAGGCTGATTCCAAAGTGTACGCACCATTTAGTAGAAGGAAAAATGTTTATATGTGCCCCCAAAAAGAAAAATCTGAAAGGAAAATGTTAAAAGCAAAATGCTGAAATTATAGATGATTTATATATTATTTTTTCTTTATACTCTTCTGTATTTTCCTTTTTAAAAAAAAAAAAAGCAGTGTCTTCATTCAACTATGTATGACCAGCGAATATAATGCTCCAGCATTTTCCTGAATGATAAATATATGTATTTTTCATTACTTAGAAAAAAAATTTAATCCGAGATGTTCCAACTATTGCCTTGTTTTACAGATACGGAAATGCTGACAACACCAGTAGAGGAAGTGACTTGCCCAAGGTCATGCAGTCAGCATGCACAGCTTCTGAAAACCATCCTGGAGTGCCAGCAAGAAACAGAAAAAGGGATTTGGTTTGTAACCAAGCTCTCTGAATCACAGCTCTTCACAGGTGAGGAAGCTCTATAAATACAACCATAAATATGTGCTTAATCATGTACCTTCCACTGCCTTATTATAAGTAATCACCTCCATGGCATATTACCAAAATGTTCCAGAGCAAAGTATAATTTTCTCTCTTGATAATTTTGAGGACTTTTTGTCCTTTACAAAAAAAGTGTTCTGCATTTTCTCAATTAAAAAAAAAAAAAAAGATCCTTTTGCCAGCTACTGATGTTGCCAGGTTTTTAATGTGAGTCTACCCACTCCAAGCTGTATCCATGTCTGAATACAAATACATATATTTGAAGACTGGCCAAGTCCTTTTAATTCATTCTCTTATCACAGGATGTAGTAAAAGCAAAGTCGTATTTCCTTCAAGTTTATCTAATTTTCAATACCCATTTGAATAAAAAAATCCCATTGTCTTTCACGATGGATACTGAATTACTGGAAGACCACTGTACATCTAGTCTAGACCAACAAAATGAAATATGATTTCTTTAAAGCAGAACGCTATTTCCATTACTTACATCAGATGGAAAGCTTTTACCTGTAATTAACTAAATCAATTATAAGCTTTAAACCTACCTCTGACATGAATTAGATTTCCAAAATATGTAAACTTTGGTTGACCTATATTTCATTTTTAAAACTGGGGTCCATCACAGTCTAGTGATCAATACATAGAACACCACAAATAGTATCCCTTCTGTTTGTCAGATATTATAAATGATTAGCATTATGCTTGCAGGAAGCACACAGCTATTGGTCTAACCTTTTGGGGCCCATCTCCTGAAAGCATGATATATCGTTCTTACTTTATGGCTTTCTGTACTTAAGGTACCCATTTCTGTAGCCTTAGGGATGATGTGGCTATAAATGCACGTATAAATGTCTCACAAACCCACACCGTGAGATGTGTATTTATTTTGACAACCTTAACTGCCTCCAGTGTCGGGAAGGTAAAGAAGGGCTAGTGTATTTCTGAAAGATGACTTTGCTCTGTCTTTGACAAAAGACATCTCACAGTAACACACACCTTACATTTACAGCTTTTTCATCTACCTACTGCCATTCTGACGAATCTAAACATTAGACTTTTTTTCAATCATCATTTCAGAAAGGAAGAGAAACTAGTAGGTAAGACCTCTAGGGATGGCAGGCAGTCCTGAATTTGAAGAGCCACTCTGCCACTTACCAGGTGTGCGACCTTGGGCAAGTGACTTAAGTTTCAGTTTCTTCAATTGCGAAGAGTAGACAATGGCACCTGGGATTGTTGGAAGACAATGCACAGTTTAGCACAGTGTCTAGTACATAGCACGGACTTGATAAAGTAAATGTTACTTAACAGTATTCATAAGATGTTTTTCAAGTTTGGTATATAATATGACGAGCATTTACAAAAGACTTCTTTGTCCCTGTTTCCCCAAACCAGAAACTCCATCAACATTGCCTTGGGAATTATCGTGAAGACTCTAGAAAAGAGGACAAAATAACTCCACAATGCCCTTCTTTCAGAACTCAGGCCAATATTTTAATGCTCATGTTCATCTGTATTTACCTGGCTGGTTCCATTTTACGGAGCCTCATCTGTTTGGGGGATGGGGATGTCCTGGGATTCAACCAACCAATTTTGCAGTAGACTTTTGCAACTTAGCCCTTTTGTGAGTACTGTTTAATGTTCCATGTGAATTTAGTCTTTGCTAAATCTTTGACCTTATCTCGGACCATATCATTTTCCGCTTGTGATCCTAAGCTCATGAAAAACATGTTTTCCTTTAATGTTTTGACAACCTTTAAGTACAGAAACGCCTAGAGAATCAACTGGTAAGTTCTTTCAAATGGTGAGAACAGACTATATATAATATGCTACAAAAACCTGCCTTCTAAGTATGGAACTGTAAATCTCTCCACACTGGAATCCCAGAATGGCCAAGAACAGATAGAAAACTAAGAACCACCTCCCAGGGTCTTGGGGCATGCACAGATAAGCTTCAGAATGAGAAGGAATGTCCTGCCCTGGCAACATTCTAACCCCTTTTCTTGGCTGCTTTATCTGGAACCCTGATCAGAGAAAGGGAAATAATGAGGGGGAATAATGCTAGTGGGCCTGGTGACTGATGGTCAGCCATAGCAGCAGGGCCCCACTTGGCAAACGGGGGTGTCAATGGAATGCCCTGCCATCAGCAATGCACTTAGTGAATGACGAGTCTGTGATAACAGAAAGTGCATGTACTATAACTGAATACAAAAGGTTACAAAACTTTTATAATACAGGTACACACATTCATACACACATGCACAATACAACCTCAATGATGTAAAATAAAGCATATGAAAACCATAAAGACAGTACACCAAAACATTGGTTGTCACTGACTGGGAGATTATGGGTAATACATTTCCTCTTTCTACTTTCCTATTATTTTTTTCCAATTGTCTATAATCGTGTATTGCTTGGATATCTAAAAATCGTATTTTAAATGTCAACATAAATTCATTGAAATTTAGCAAATTTCACGTTTTAGCACGAGAGAAAAATGAATACTCTTCAAAACAGATAACGATCCTTCCTACAAACGACTTTGACCATCGTCCTGATGATAAAGGTTGATAATTAGTAACTAGGAGGACGCTTTGCAAATGTTGGCGTCAGCAGCCTGCCCCAGACCCCTCTCTCTGGGTCAGATGGTTCTTTTTTCTGTGAAACATTCTGGTCTATCCTAGAGGACTGGGGAACATGGAGGGAGAGAGGTGTAAGGAGAGTAAAACGGTTAGAAATCGGTTGGGTAACGGATATATCCTCAAAACTGCTCTGAAAGTGTTTGCAGCCTGTACCTGCACTAAACAGCCCGATCTGTTTCACACACACCAGGGCGTGGCCCACGAGGAAAAACCCGCGCATCCGTGAGTGACATTTTTGACCTTAAGAGTATCGATACTTCCACTTTGCAAGGAGCCGTTGCTCCCACCACATCCCCAAACGCAAGCCTCAAGGAGGGTGTAGGTTTGGCTCCGGCCAAAGTGCTGCCGGCAGTTTTAACTTTCCGTTCCTGTAAGGCTGCCCTGTTCATCTCCTGATCTTGGTTTCGGGAGCTCTGAAGATCCGTTTAAGGTTCTTTTCATAGACTGAGCCTCTAGGCCTTTGTGTCTAGAAAAACCCAAGCCTCCCTCACCTGGGGACCTGTGATCCGACCCTCCTACACCATCAGTAAAGATGCAGGTGCTCAAACTGCAAGAATCAGGGTCTGTGTTTAATGTCCCCGGGGCAAGCACGTCGGAGAAGGGGTGGGGACAGGTCAAGTGCGAGTGCTGGGAGACCATTCCTGCAACAGTTCTCTTGGAAACCCCTGTCCGCGTCGTACTTTTTCGGCTGGTGGGTGGAGACAAAGACTGTGGACGCGTGGGCTCATCACCATCACCCTCCGCGCACTGCCAACTTTTGAGTGACGGCAGTAACTTCCGGGTGAATGGATTTTTCACTCGGTTTGGGCTGGGGATGGATGATGGGGACAAACGTCTGGGAGTGTCGACTTAAAAGAGTCTATCGATTTTATGGAGGACTTGTGGACTTCCACATAACACCCAGTGAAAAAGAGGGGTTCGGGGGGAGGGGTGCAGAGAAACGAGGGGGCGGGAATAGGCTGCCGTAAACCAGACAATTACCCAAAGAGAGTAGGGGGCGCCCGGCTTGGCCAAAGCCGGGCTGATGCCACAGAGGAGGGCCACCTAGAAGAAGGAAGCTCAGCGCGGGCGCCTTGACGCCGCTCGGGTCTCCGCGGCTCGCTCCCACCCCCTCAGGCCCCCGCGGCTCGCTCCCGCCCCCTCAGGCCCCCGCGGCTCGCTCCCGCCCCCTCAGGCCCCCGCGGCTCGCTCCCACCCCCTCAGGCCCCCGCGCCTCGCTCCCGCCCCCTCAGGCCCCCGCGCCTCGCTCCCGCCCTCTCAGGCCCCCGCGCGACGCCGGCGCGAGCCGGCCCGGCCAGACCCCGGGGGGCAGCCTCAGAGGCGGCTGAGGGCTCGGCGGGCGTCCCGGGGTGCAGGGCGCGGCGAGGCGGGTACCTTGGTGCCCTGGTAGAAGTCGTCCACGGACCGCGAGCCCATGAAGGGGAACTGCATGTGCGTGTGCGTGTCGATGCCGCCGGGCAAGACCAGCTTGCCGGCGGCGTCTATGACCCGCAGCCCGGCCGGCGCGTCCCCGGGCGGCAGCAGGTCGCGCCCCAGCGCCCGCACCACGCCGTCCTCCACCAGCACGTCGGCCACCTGCGAGGAGTCGTCGTTGACCACGCGCCCACCGCGTATCAGGAGCCGCGACGGCGCCGCCATGGCGAGAGGCGCACGCGCTGCGGAGCCACCCTCCTTCCGGCGGCACGGGGAGGGCGCGCTGGCCCGGCTCCGGGTTTATCAAGGACCCGCTGCGAGGGGGTGGGGGAGGAGCGGCTCCACCCCCGGGGGGCTGGGCCTGCGCGAAAGGCTGGGGCGGGCGCAGAGGTCAGCGGGGTTCTGACCTGAAAGTTCCGCCGACCTGAATCCAGGTGTACGTCCAGACCCTGGATGTACACCGAGATTTTTTTCCCTTCCAGTCATTGGAAGGGAAAAATCTTGGAGGCACTTTTAAAGACGAGGGACGTTTGTTTTCCTTTCTAAGAAAAGGCACTTTGGGGAAAGAAATCCACCTCATTTCTTCCCTTTATGAAGAGTGTGTCTGTACCAAAACGCAGAGAGACAGGCAGAGAGAGAGAGGAAGGGAGGGAGACAGACAGACAGACACCACCAGCAGCAATGAAAATACCCACGCCCCGAAGAACCACTTGATCTGGATTTCCTTTTAAATATTCTTAACTATGTGAGGAACAAAGATAAATGACATTCTCGTCGTCAAGGAGCTAAGAGCCAACAGTGACACACATACATATTTCAATGGATAACAATAAAGAAACCAGAAAATTCTACCTTCGAGAGAGGCTAAATATACGAGTTTAGAGGAAAGGGGGAGTTTATTTCTGCCTTGAAGGAAATTAGATATGGAAGATTCACAAAGAGGTATCTGAAGCAGGACGCAGAGGACGTGGACGTGGAGAGAGGAGGGGTGGGAAGAGGGACGATGCTCTGGGTGAGGGAACAGCTGGATAAAGGCACCAAGAAGGTGATGGGAAGTTGAGTGTGACCTCCACGTGGTCAAGCTGAGGGGATAGGGTTGGACAGCTGTGGACCACCTCCTTCCTCCCAGGTGAGAAGGATGAAGAGAAGACAGAGGAGGAGTCGTGAGAGAGAAGGGAGCTCGGGGAGCCCTGCGTGGGGGAAGACGGCAATGCGGGATTTCAAGAGCACCGAGATCGAATGCCGCAGGAAGCGTGGGGAGCGTGGTGGACGCATGCTGCTGCATCGTCTATTCTCTTCCTCGTTCTGCCAACAGTCACTGGAGTTTCTTTAGCAGGAAATCCTCCCCGTGCATTCTCAGAACACTCGCCTGGGTGGAACTGATGGGACCTCCGGCTGTGGGACTGATCTGCTTATCTAAGCACTGCCAATCACAGCAGGAAGTCCTCACGGCCACGGTGATGTGTTCGGGGATGACACGGGTCCCAAGAAGACTAACTGTGCTCAGTGAGAGCTGATCCTAACTTGTGTTAGGTTGAGCAGATGAGGGGCTTTCTCTTTCCTGCTGGACTTGAATCCTGGAGGGAGTAAAAGACAACAAGGGAATAGTCCTGTGAACAGAGCCAACACAGAGAACAGGAAGGAGAGATGGAGAGGAACTGGGTTCTCATGACACCGTTGGTGCTCCTGGAACCAGCCATGCCTGATGTCCCCTCTTTCAGACTCTCCAGTGTTTGCTTCAGCTGGTTTACTTTGGTTCTTTTGTCCTTTTCAACCATCAACTGACAGAGGATGGGAAGGTACTTCGAGTTTGGGGAGTAGGTGGTCAGTCACATGTGACCTCGAAGATGGCATTTTTAATAGTGGAATGCAAGGTGTTATTAAATTTCCTCAAGTCTCAGATCACACAAACCTCAAAATGATTAAAAATTAGGAAACATCAATAAAGTGCCATAGATTTGGCTGTCAAGCCAGGAATAAGAAGCCCAAGAAGGTTATGCAATTATTGTCAAAAGACCATTGTGTAAAGATGAAAAGAATAATAATAAATATGCAACTCTGCCAAGCTACACACATAACAGCACTCTAGGAAAGTAAGATTGGGTGTCAGGGTGGTTGTGACATCCTTTCTGAAGCTCAGATGATGATTTCAAAGGTTTCTTTATCTCAGACACTTTATATCACAAAATGCCCTGTAACACAATGCAGCATAAACTCTCCACATTTAATTAACTCAAACTTGATGAGAAAAGGGGATTTGTAGAATGTCACTGAAGCAGGAGGAAATAGCTCATTGAGATTCACTGACCGCACAGAAGAGAGTGTTGGGTAAGTTTAAGGAGAAAAGCCAGCTCGCAGAAAGAAGGTGTCTTCCCCCTTTCTGGCCACCACTGTCCAGACGCTGGGCATGTCTAGATGCCGGATGTCGTCCACCAGCTTGCCGGGTGGGAGGCGAGCAAACGTGCTCAGAGGGGAAGCTTGTCCTCAGAAACCCCTCACCTCCCTTTTCTCTGCCCTACTCAGCCACCTCTGCACCCAGACACACGGGCCCTCAGTGGGCATGAAACAAGTAATCCCAGACACGATGATCTTGGCACTGGAGGAAGGCGGGAAGCAAGCCTCCTGCTGTTTTGCCTTCTTCTTGCTGGAGAAAGAATCAGTTTGATTAACTAACACACCAAAGTGTGTCTGAGGACCCATGACTCCTTAGACGACTCATTTTAAAGGAGGGTTACAAAGGTTGTGAAAGCTTAACCCACAGAAACATGTCTACTTTGAAGTGTAGGTGAGAGCAATTGGAAAGGAAGGCCTTCCCAGCCCTGACTGATGGTCTAAAGGGACAGAAAGGCAGAGCAGAAAAGGGTGACTTCCTTCACTGAGCAGCTCAGGGTTTTGGGGAAACAAAGCCACCAGGCCCAGGTGTATTTAAGTCCTCTGAAGCCCTGGACTCACTGAGTTTGCTTTCCCTACTCTCCTAACCCACCCCCACTCCTACTCCAGGCCCCTGTGGCTCTGAGGGGATTTCAGGGTATTGTTTCCTCTGGAGGAAAAGCTGTCCGTGGGGCAGAAAGAGCAGACAACGAGGGTGTGTGAGCCAGAGTGAGCAAGGAGAGAGGGCGCAGAGCCGGGCGTCTCCAGTGCGCCCCAGCTGGGGGCTCTGGGCAGCCCCAGTCCCCTGACCCTCGCTGGGATCAAAGTCCCTGGCAGGGTGATGAGGTTATACCTGAATCAGCGATAGAAGAGGCAGGTAGGCAGCATGGATGGGAATTAGGCATCTAATCCTGGCTCTGATGCAAGCTTCTGGTGTGAGTCTGGGCAACCCACTTACTCTTAGGGCCTCTCTCTCCTCAACTGAAAAATGAGGAGCTAAGTTGACAAGAGCTCGTAAGACCCAGCCTTTGCACTTTTAAAAGTCTTGTGATTCTGTGAACAGGGACAAGACGCCCATCCACGGAGTGCCTGGCATAGTCCTAGAGCTAAACTCTTCTCAGGTCTAGATAAGTGAAATGGAGACCAAGAAGGACTTGCCTTCTAGATTTGGGGCTCTTTTATTTCTGGTCCCTCCACTGAGGCAGAGGGGATGTGCTAGGAAAGGGTGCCAAGCACGGAGTGTAAGTCCAGATGTAGGTCATGGGGGGACGATGCTTGGTGGGACCTTTCGGTCATGAGCAGGGACAACATCTTTCTCTCTGGCAGCCGGCAGTGGTCTCTGTAGGACCAGAGAGAGAAAGCTGGCCACTGCACAACTCCAGAGGGCACTCTTCCCTGAACCTCCCAGGCAGAAAGAGGAAATAATAGCCCTGAAAAACAATACCAGCATCGGGAGCTAAGGTTTATTGAGTACTTGAATCAAGTCAGTACTGGGCCAAATGCTTCACATGCCTTATTTTACTTCGTCCTCCGCAACACCTCTTTGAGCTAAATACTATTTCCCTGTTTAACAGATGAGCCTTTTGAGGTAAAATGACCTGCTCAAGGTCACCTAACAGTAAATGCTGGAGGTAAGCCTTTCATTCCGGAGCCTGTAATTTACTCATTATGTGAGTCCAAACTCTAAAGCCAGGTTCAAATCCTGGCTGCATTTGGGCCTCAGGTTACGTAAATGGATGAGCGTAATCCCGGAATGAACTCCTACATCCATCACTCTTTATACCTCGAGCGCTTCTGACGTGGGGCTGCAAAGCTGCTTCAGATTGTTATCTAAATATTGGGGAGCTGGTCTATGTTTTTGCTCAGATAACTAATGTCATGAGGGTTTAAAAAAAGTGCTCCATCCTGTAACAAACAAATTTAGTGAGTCCAGATCTAATATACCAATACTGACCTGCCTTGGGGGAAAACTTTCAGGACATGCCACCTAGATAATCCAGGATGATCTCTTCATTTCAATAAATCCTTAACTTTGCCACATCTGCAAAGTCCCTTTTGCCATGTAAGGTAACTTTCCCAGGTTCCAGGGACTAGAAAGATATCTGGGTATCTTCGCGCCCCGTAATTCAGCCTATGACAGTGCCTATCAGTGTCCCCCCTTGAACAAAAAGACGCTGCTTTCTCAAGGGATGGCCTAGGAGCACCAAGCTCGGCTCAAAGGTTTCTTCTGCCCTTTCTGCCAGCAGCACTAATGTATGCTTCCAGAAACTCTCTTGCCCTTGACCTCATGCGTACTGTGCCACGGTTTCCAAGTTATTTTGAGCTTTCCTAGCAAACTATATTTCAGCAGTGAAATAATACTCAAGGAAATAGAGGAAGCGCCCCCTTGATTAGAAAAAATGTAATAAAGTAAAATTAAAAAGCTTGTACTTTGGAGCCAAATTGATCTAGATTTGAGTTCTGGTTTTATCACCTATCATCTGTGGATACTTTTTTTTTTTTGGCTCTGTTGGGTCTTCGTTGCTGCATGCAGGTTTTCTCTAGTTGCAGCAAGTTGGGGCTACTCTTCGTTGCAGTGCACGGGCTTCTCATTGTGGTGGCTTCTCTTGTTGTGGAGCATGGGCTCTAGGTGCATGGGCTTCAGTAGTTGCAGCACGCAGGCTCAGAAGTTGCGGCACGCAGGCCCTAAAGCACGCAGGCTTCAGTAGTTGTGGTGCACGGGCTCAGTAGTTGTGGCTTGTGGGCTTAGTTGCTCTGCGGCATGTGGGATCTTCCTGGCCCAGGGATTGAACCCGTGTCCCCTGCATTGGCAGGTGGATTCTTAACCACTGCACCACCAGGGAAGTCCGCATCTGTGGATTCTTGGTTAAGTTTCTTAATGGTTCTAAGCCTCTTGGGTTTTTTTGGGGGGGGGGTTTGTTGTTTTCTTTTGTCTGTTTGTTTTGTTTTGTCGTTTGTTTTTTGAATAGTGGTAGCAACCCATTAAGGGCTGTACACTTTAAATGAGATAATTCATGTAAAGCCCATAGCATAGTGCTTGTTAGATATTATTTTTAGCAAAACGTACTGTTTCATTTCTCTATTCTAGCATTTTCTTCTTAATAGTTTCACTTTTTAAAATGTGAGATCCACAAGCTTATGAAATTATTTTACTGATCTTGAGAAGAATTTTTTCCAGCTTTATGGAGATGTAATTGACATATAACACTTGTAAGTGTAAGGGATACATGTAATAATTTGATATATGCATATATTGTGAAACGTTTACCACAATAAGGTGAATTAACACATCCATCACCTCACATAGTTACAACTTTGTGTACACGTGTTTGGTGAGAATATTTAAAATTTACTCTTTCAGCAACTTTCAAGTACGCAACACAGTATTGTTAACTCTAGTCACCAAGCTGTACATTAAGTCCCCAGAACTTATTCATCTTATAATTGGAAGTTTGTACCTTTTGACCACCTTCACTCATTTACAGCCCTGCCTCTAACAATCACTAATCTGTTTTCTGTTTCTATGAGTCTTGTTTTGATAGATTCCACATATGAGTGAGATCATGTGGTATTTGTCTTTCTCTGACCTATCTCACTATGAGCATAATATCCTCACCATCCATCCACGTTGTTGCAAATGGCAGGATTTCCTTCTTTTTTTTCTGAATAATATTCCATTTGTTGACCTGAAACAAATAGACTGCCAGATATTTCTCCAGCAAAGATGGGTTTATTTGGGATCAGCAAAGGATTGCAGTTTGGGGTCTCCAGCCATGGCAAGCCACTGGGCAAAGGAAGGAACAGGCTTTAAGAGAGGGAAAAAGAAGCAGGGACAGCAGGTGCCGTTCTGGAGCCCTCATGACACTGTTTACAGTTATGTAGACAGGACAGTGTCGAGACTGATGCCCCAGATGTTGGAGGCATCAGTGTAAAAGGAAGACCATAAGATAGAGAGAGACAGTAGTCAAGGTGCTGCCCCTTTTACCTGCACTTGTCCCACCGGGGCCCACACCCTCTGAATTAGAACCTTTCTGTCTCTGCACTGTCTGTGCCATCTCATTTTATACTTCATTTCTCTAATATAACTGGAAGGGACTAGATTTGTATATCTTCCTTCTTTATTAAAACTTTTGTTCATCTTAAACAAATACGTCTTGGGAGAAACTTACTGTTCTGCTTGCTGTGAGAGGTATTTAGTATTAGACAAGGCAAGCACAGTGAAGATGTGATTTAAGGTCAAGGATAATACCAACTACCCGTCTGTTGTGTAACTGTACTTAAGGGCACTAATCTGTGAGCTTCTGGAAAATGAAAACTGCATGGTATTTATTTTTGTATTCAAAGACCTATCACAGACCATGGTGACGTCTAAGAAGAGTTCACTGTGTACCTGATGTACTTCATTTCTAATCCTCAGAACAAATCTGTGGGGTAGGTCTTATCCTCTCAAACATCAGCAGAAGCTTCAGGAAGTGCCTTTCTCATTGGGATTGGAAGCAATATGACTCTTTGCTGTATTATATTTTCACATTGCAAGGATGTGGAGAAATTGAAACCCTCATACATTGCTGGTAGGAATGAAATGTACAGTTACAGTGGGAAGTGGTTTGGCAGTGCCTCAAAAGTTAAATAGAGTTACCCTATGACCCAGAAATTCTACTCCTAGGTATATACCCAAAAACTTGTACATGAATGTTTATAGTAGCATTATTCTTAATAGTCAGAAAGGAGAAATAACTCAAAAAAACATCATTTGATAAATGGGTAAACAAAGTGTGATATATCTAGTACTGTGGTTGGTTCTCAGGAAGTACTCTAAACATGGATGCCTATTTTCATTCCAAATCTAGGAAAAGGTTACGAAGAATTGCTTTGTGCACTTGGCTAACATCTCTAATGGCAACTCATGAGCTAGAGAAATGGAAATTATGTTGTATGGTGACGTCTCCATCGAAAACAGCAATAATGTAAGTTCCAACCCAAGGAAAGTAATAAGAACCCAGTGAAGTTGAAATTTACACAATGCACAATAACAAAGTCTATATTTAAGGTAAGTAAAAACTAAATCTAAAAGCCAAATTAGATAAGGAATTTCTATGCTCCTTGAAATGAGATCTCAGCAGATGAGAGAAGTATAAATATTCAAGTGAAATTTGATACTGTAGTGAAATTGAGAAAAGTTTTTTTAATATTGTTTATGTTACTATAATTTTTTAATAGAAATCACTTCTCTGTATGTCTTTTATTTATACTCTCTCAACATATGTTATGAAGTCCATAGCTTGTAGCCACATCTTTCTTGGTCTGGGGCTCTATGGAAGTTCACCATTTTGGCCTTTTTATAATAAAATAAAGACGTCTGTGCCAAGATGCCACTCTACCTTTGTTTAGTGAATCTACTTTTCATTGAGATACAGCCATAAGTTGCCCTGTAATCAAGAAAACAGGAGAATGATTACTGTAAGAAATATGCTCTTAAAGAAAGCTCTACTAATATACAAAATGCATAACACTCAGTGGAGGGGAGCTCGAAAAAAAGGTCATTTTTATTTGAAGATGAGTCTGTAATAATCACAATTAAAATTTATTTCAACCTCTTCTTTCTTTCTTTAGTTTAATCCTTACAGTAACCCTCAAGCCTGGATGTTAGCCCATTTTTCAGATGACACAACAAGGCTTACTGAGATCAAGTGATTTATTCAGTTATAAAACTCCTAAAGTAGCAGAGCCAGGAGTCAAACTGTTATGTGTCTGACTTCAGAGTCCGTGCTTTCCCACCACACTCTATTATTTCTCCTTAGTAAAGCTTACATATCCCTTTTTTGGAGGATATTAAGCTTCCTTGGGCTTTAGCCTCCCTCCAGCACGTGGGAAAATCCACTCCAATTGACATCTCGGTATCGTTACTTGAAATCACTCTGTAAATTCTTTTCAAGGCACTTCATGATCAGTAAACCATATGTGCCCTAGATTAGCATACGGCAACTTAGTCTTGTCATGTTCTAGCACTGGTTTTTAAATTTTATTAACTCTCAAAACCCTTTGTTCAAATGAAATCTTATAGGAAAGCCCGAGACATAAACAGAGTTGCTGCTGGAAGAGAGCAGGGTGAGCAGTGCATTGATAACCTGACCATCATCAACTGTAGCCACATTTATCGTTTACCGAGCACTCACCTGTCACTATTTTAACTCACTAATCCTCATTAACTCTCATTTAATCCTCCCAACCACTGTTGTTATTCCCAACTTAAGAACCCGCCCATGAGTTAGGCATGTCTTACTCCGTGGGTGACGGAGAAGCCTACCACCCTTGCTTCATGGAACCGGGAAGTTGAGGGAGCCAGGCCAAGGCTGGTGCAGTTGCTCAGAGACATCAGGCTTCTTTTATCCTTTCCCCAAACCCTTAAAATGAGGCTTCTCTCCCTCTGGATGTTGAGGATGCACATTTGCTACAATGGAAGAACTAAGTGGTCTAAAAATTACCAGGTTCTAGGAGACCTGTGAAGACTTTTCTCCAGATTCAGTCACTGTGGTAATTTCCTCAGGCCCCAAGCGCAGCACGATCCTGTTTCCTGGGTCTTGGAGCTCCCTTCAACTCATCACAAGCGGGCTGCTACTGCTTTTTCCCCCCCCCTTTTCTTGCTCCCCTTTTGACTTTGAGCTGCCGGTTCACTTCCACGATGATCCCAGGGGAAGCGGCTGCATTCAGAAGCACCTGGGAAGCACATCTTCACGACCTTTGGAAACCATGAATCATTTCGGACTTTTCACATACAAGATCTGATTTAATTCAAGCTTCAGAGATGTTCTCTGTTTAACATTCAGACAATGACAATAATAGCAAAGATGTAGTCCTTACAATGAGCCAGGCACTGCTCCAAGAGCTTTACATACATTAATTTAATCTTCCAACAGCCCTATTATCCCCATTTACAGATGAAGAACTTAAGTACAGAGTGATTAAGGGACTTGTTGAAGATTGCACGATAGGAAGGAGCGGGACAGGCAATGTGGCTCCATTGTTTTCATCCACGATGTTGCCTCTAATAAATTTAAAAATATTTTACAGGTTATGATAACATGTTGAAATAAACTTAGCTGAAAAATAACTAATTGTTAACATTCATCAAATGCCTAAACATGTTTATCTAACTTTGCATCAATGCTATGATTTCTCATTCGAATATGCTAAAGCAAATTGTTACACTACTGTATTTCTAATCAACTAAGATATGCACAATTCATGTACGTGACGTGACAGAGGAGCTAATTTGATAACCTTTTGGCAAATGAGCTTCTTACTGGGACTGTAGCACTGTTTTTCTGCTTAAAATATTAATTCTGGCAACTTGGTGTTTCTTACGTATCAGGCACTGTCCTGGGGTCGATTACAGACGTCACAAATTCTTTGTTACATCTGCTATGGAGAGTGGAGTCTCTCTTTCTATGGAACCTGGGTTGGCCTTAGTGATTCGTTTGACCAACAGAATGTGGCGTAAGTGACATTTTGGGCCTTCGGAGACTAGCTCATAAGAAGTTTCTGCAGAGATGTCTATCAATTTTTAAACAAGGGCCCACTTGAGTAAAATGAGTCCGATCAAGTTGCTGTCATCTTCTGCCTGGAATTCAGCAGGGTGAGAGGGAATGGCCAAGCAGCTTGAATGGAGAGCAGCAGCAGGCAGGTCACCGCTGTCAGCATTACTGGGTCTGTGGTAGTGACTCGACAAACACCTTGTGAAGTCAATCTGCTCGTTCTTCCTTTATTCTTTTAACCTGTCGTATGCATTTATTTCCAGCTTAACGGTGGATGCCGGTGGTAAGCAGTAGTAGCAGCCAAACCCCCAAGAGCTTGTTGGAAGACTGCCCTCATCACGTGCTTATGTTCTCAGTCCTAGTAAGTGACATGACCTGAGGCGGGGCTCTTGCCCCGGGAGCTCGTCTGACACAGCCCCTTGGTTCCCCCTCTCTTCCTTTATACCAACACTGGAGCTCTGACAGACAGATGGATAAGACAAGACAAAGTACAGGAGGGAAGATCTAACTGATACATGATAAACCTGAGTAATATCTATTAAAATCTATATCCTGTAAACCGAGAATATACTTTTTTAAAGTGATCCTGGAATATTTTAAAATTAAGAAAAGACAATAAATTCCCCACAGTAAATATAATACACATAACATTCTCTGATCCTGATGCCAAAACATGACAACTAATAAAAGAGTCAGAAAACAAAACCACTACCCACACCAAACTGCCATTATCTGGGGGAAAAAAACAGCAAAGAAAAAGGGAAAAAGCCTTCTTTTATACAACTTGTCGGTTATGGAGGAAATAAAAACTGAAACTTCAGAACACCTAGAATATAATAGTAATGACAACACTAGTTCACCTAAGTGATTCAGCTTAAGCAGTACTCAAGTCCACACCTTAAATCTCATATTAATAATTAAGAAAAAATAAAAATGATTAAACTGAATGCTAACTCAAGGAGTTAGAAAAAAACAACAAAATAAACTAAGGAAAGCAAAAAGTAGGACATTTAAGGAAATCAATTAATTGGAAAACAGAAAAATAACAGAAAAGACGTTCAAAGCATACCACTTGGGGGAAACAAGCAAACAAAAACAACAACAAAATAGGTCAACCATTAGCCATCTTAAGAAAACAAGGGAGCAAGCATAATACATAGTAAGGGGGACAGAGCCATATGCAGAAAAGAGGAGGGTAACTTTGCTCACCTCTAGGCAAATGAACTTGAAAACATGGACAAAATGGATGGTTGATGATCCTAGCTAAGACATAAAAACTACACAGACCAATTACTGTAACAGATACTAAAAGAGCTGTCAAAGAGCTATTGCCGAACATCCACCAGCACCAGATAAATTCACTGAAATTTTAAGGAAGAGAAAATTCCAATGCTGTGCAAACTGTTCCAGAACTCAGGAAAAGGAAAAACATTTCCAATTTACCAGCATAAAATTAATAACAAAACTTATTAAAGATAGCGTGCAACACACACACACACACACACGACTAACTGCACTGATGAATACAGATGCAAATATATTAAATAAAATATGAAACATAATCTGGAAATATATTAAAAGAATAATACATATGGTCAAGTAGTTTATTTCAGGAACGCAAGGATGGTTCAAAATGACAAAATATATTAAAAGGTCAAAGGAGAAAAATCGTATGATCATCTCCATAGAAAATGAAAAGGCATGTGATAAAATTCAACATGCATTCTTGACTAATTTATTTTAAAATAGGGATCAATGGATACTCCTTAACATGATTAAATGTATATATCTCAACCCAGTTCATTATAGCCAATATATTTTAACATTATTCTAGAAGTACTAGACAATGCAATCAAGACATAAAGAGGTATGCAAACTGGAAGACATGACTGTATAACTGGAAAACACAAAAGAATTAACTGAAGTACTACTACAAACCATAAGAAAATGAGAGTCTGGTAGCTGGGCAGAAAATTAACATAAATAAGTCATTAGCTTTCATATATACTAAAATCAGACTAAATTATAAACAGAAAGGACTTCCTTAATAATGGTAACAAAAATAATAAAATTTCTAAGAACTCTTGAAAAACATGTACAAGATCTCTGTAAAGTAAAATGCGAAGCATCTGTGAAGGAAACAACAAAAAAGACTTGAACAAATTGGGAACCATTTTTGGATAGGGCACCATGGTTTAGATAGAAGCTTTAACATGATAATGATGTCAAATTTCCCCAAGTTGACCTATAAAAGTAAAACTGTCCAAAAAAATAAATGTACAATGGATTTGTTTTGTGGAACACAAAGGGTTGATTCTAAAGTTCAAATGGAGAAATAAGCAAGAATATTTGAACATTTAAAAATTACTGTTATTAAAACAGTGTAGGACTGGTACAAAAAAAAAAGGCAAGTCAATTGAGAGAATGGAATTAGAGTCTAGAAATACATCCACATAATATGAAAATCTGCAATATGATAAAAGGGCCATTTCCAACAGCAAGGAAAGGACAGATTTAATAAACAGCCTTGCAGTAACTAGGTAGTTACCTAGGAAGAAAAACTGGAGCCTTAAATTCAGGATAGATCAAATTTTTAAATGTGAAAAGTCAAATAACAGAAATACCCAACTGTACTTTTAACATTCAACCAGTAGCAGATACACTTTTTCCCTTGAAAAAAGGTGCAGAAAAAGAATGCATAGTATGTTACAATTTGTATTACATCATATAGCATTTATACATATAGATACATTTATGTATCTATATGGTATTTCTGGAGGGTATACAAGAATTTGGTCTTGGTACCTATTTCTTTGAAAGGGAACTAGAAGATGGCTGTCAGGGATAGGAGAGAGACTTAATTTTTTTACTGTTTGAATCAAGAAGATGTATTAGTTAATTAAACAAAGAAATTAAAATATATGTCAGAAAACAAAAACAAAAAACCTATACATAATAGTATATAATTAGTAGGACCTAAACAAGGTTAATTTGGTAACCCAAATTCTGCCAGTAAAATATTGTATAGGGGTCTAAAATGTATCTGAAAATAATATAAAAAGAGAACTGATATAGTTACTGACTCTTATAAGACACATCAATTAAAGGCAAAATAATGTCCTGGTCCTTAGGGATTTTTTTACCCTTGAGAACTGGTGTAAGCCACTACTTTACTATAAGGGAGTTAAGAAAGACATCCCCTCTTTAATTTTTCTTCTAGACACACTGCATATTTCATGGCCTGAAATTGTATATGCACCAAATGAACAAAAATAAATAGAAACTTTGATTTAAAAAGTACCTCAAGGCAATACAAAAAAAAGAAGTCATTTTAATTTTTGATACATATTAAAACATTTCAGTCAGTTCTTCCTGACAGCATAACACGACAAATACACAAGACCTCAAACATGCTTTAAAATGACATTCAGCAAAGTATTTAAAATTTAATAAATAGCAATAATCATACACAAATACATTTTTCATACTCAAACATTAAGCTACTAAAACAGACAGCTAAAGAATAAATAAATGGGAATTGACAATAAAAAAATATGCGGGGTTTTGCAATTCATTTTACTTAAAAAAGGGAGGTGATCTGAATGATTTCTTAATTTGCTTTTCAACATGTAGCATGATCCTCCCCTTATGAATAAAATATATTGAAAAAATCACTTTCTTACTATAATGCAGTTTTTAAATACAACAAATAAATATGAAACTAGCAAAGCAACCTCAAGTTGTAATAAAAATGCCCCCTCACGCCCCCCCCATAAGCTATGGAAATATATAGTCATTATGATAGCAAATAATAGTATTTAAAGTGATAGTGCTTCTGCACTAAACTCATCTGAGAACTTGATATGATTTTAGTGCAAATCCCTACGGTCCAATACAAGCATAACCCTGTATCAGGGAAAGACATTACCAGTTGGAACTTGTACAATTTTTGTACATATTTTATAAAGTTCAAGATTTAATGCATAGTAGAATATCTTCATCTGCTTAATTCTGTCCTTAAATAGAGATAAAAAAAGAAATGATTTGGGCTTTTTACCATTTGGTTTGTACCATATTAGAGTATTAAAGTCAACATTAGAAAATTTATAAAAGAGTTTTGTTTTTGCCATTAATTTATCTAACTCTATCTAAATTTCACATCATTGCATGTTAAACATGAGAAAAAATTTTAGACAGTTTTTTTCCCTTTGACAAGCTCATATTATGAAATCTAATAATGTTTAGACAGATGTTATACAAATAAAAACAGGTGAGAATAAGGACTTTTTCTCTTTTTATATTAACAACCTTAACATCTAGTATATTAAGTTACAAGATGTATTGGCAAAAGCATAAAGGGTTCAATTAAAAGAAGGTATTATTTTGAACAAAGAAACGTTTTAACATAGGATAGATAGAAACTGACAGTCAAATGAGTTTCTGCAGCCATATCTCTACTGCGAACTACAGTACCAGGATGAAAACAATTAGAAACAAATGGAAGAACATTATTGAACAATCTGAATACATAATGCATTTTTAGCTGCTAAAATAGTAAACTCTAAAGTTTATAGAGTTACAGGTGTTTAATTTAACCATGCAGGCTAACATATGATAGTAAGAATCACCCTGCATCTTTTTTCTTTTTAAATTAAAACTAGTTTAATTGTAAAGTTCCAAAACAATGAATGGATATTGCTCCAACTTGTATCCAATCTCCCTGATGGGATTCTTGTACCTAACAAAGTAACAAAGCTTCATCATCACTCGTTTCATTTTTCAGCGTTGCTTCTAAGCAAGAGTCTGGTATCTGGGCAGTGTGGACAATACCGCAGCGCTCACAGGGGCCATCGCGATTACTTGGTCTTACTCCAGGGTCTGCTGCACTATATGGTTGTCTGAACCTTTGCCCTTGATCGGAGGCAAGATCAAGAAGAGGTCTGGAACAGTCATTCGCGTCAAAGTCTGAAGCTCCTTCAGAAACTGGAATCAGCATTTCGACATCATCATCTTCTTCTCTTCCATTTACCCCATTATCAAGTTGTCTCAAAGGGCTCTGGTTCTGACTTACGGAGCTTGATCGCCCTAATGTAAAACGTACCCAACGTAGCCCCTGAGTCATACGACTTAGCGCACTTGTGAGCTGGTGACGCGCCGGACTCACACTTGGGGGTTCCGCACTTGTCACATCCCGTCCGGTTTCTGTGTGACCACCTCGGGTATTCTGAGTGGAGGAACTTCCACTTGCTCCCACTGTTGCTTCTACCGCTGTTGTGGGAGGGATTTTTTGAGGCAAAGGAGCTGCAACCCCGCCAGATGCTCCTACCGTATCTCTTCTCTCATTTTCTGTGTCTGTGTCGTCAGATTCCACAGAAAACAAACTTCTGTGAGTATGATTTCTTTCAGGTTCTCTGTTGGTACTCTGACTAGGGGCAACCTCATCCCCATCTGCTGAGACCAGAGCCAATGACCCTGAATGGCGTGATCTTGCAAAATTAAAAATACGATTCCAGATGTTGCTGGATCTGCCTGCCATAGGAAGTCTGATTGAAGTAAATCCAAGCTGAGACCGTACAGCTAGCCTCAGGTTTTCCAAAACAGAAGCCTGCGGAAAAAAAAAAGAAAGAAAGAAAGAAAGAAAGAAAAGATCTTAAAACAGCTAACAACGAGGTATTAAGATGGAAAACACCCTTCTATTCAGCATGTGTTGTGGATGAAAGTTCTATTACTCATTTTACGGTCTATGGAGGATGAATTAAATTCTCTCATCGATACAGGTTCACCTCACTCCAGAATCTAACCTATAACTTGAACCACTGTTCACTGTGTTTAAGATTTTCTCGATACTTCATTTTATATATGAACTTTAAAATGATGTTTAATGCCAATTACAACAGCAATTTTATTTCAAAACTTCACATAGTAATCCAATCCTAGAAATGCACCAAAGATGGAAAATAAAAGTATCTGATACTTCTTTAGCTACGAAGATAGAAGAATCTCTACAATAATTCTCTAAATGACCTAAAGGAGTGTGAAAACTAGGCTGTTTGTTTTTTTGTTTTAACACAGCACAAGTTAGACTTGATTTACAAGGATGAAACCTTGCAAAACATGTAAAAATTATATCTCACAGTTGGTTCTCAAGGACTTGTTGAATGAGTGGATATTGAGGATATCCATAAATTGAGGATATCCATAAATAAATATCCATAAATATTTATTATAAATAAATACAAATTTATTTATATTGTCACAAACAAAGGAATTACCGTATTTGTAATGCAGCACAGGAAACAAAAAGCCAAAGAAATTAACTTGTTTATAGCCCTATTCAATGGTATCTGAGACATTTGGGTTCCTTCTCAATCTTAAAGATTTAAGTCTTGGGCTTCCCTGGTGGCGCAGTGGTTGAGAATCTGCCTGCCAATGCAGGGGACACGGGTTCGAGCCCTGGTCTGGGAAGATCCCACATGCCGCGGAGCAACTGGGCCCGTGAGCCACAACTACTGAGCCTGCGCATCTGGAGCTTGTGCTCCGCAACAAGAGACGCCGCGATAGTGAGAGGCCCGCGCACCGCGATGAAGAGTGGCCCCCGCTTGCCGCAACTAGAGAAAACCCTTGCACAGAAACGAAGATCCAACACAGCCAAAAATAAATGAATGAATAAATACATAATAAAAATAAAGGAATTCCTTTTAAAAAAAAAGAGTCTTTACAAAAAAAAAGATTTATGTCTTATTTTCTACAGCTTCATGTTAAACATAAATTATAACCTTATTCTTTGAAAATTGGTGATTTTTAATTAGTGCATATGGGAGGTGACCATACTGCCCAACTGAAAGAAAAATCATCTAGATTTTCTTTTTTCTAGATGAATGACTATCGGAATTAAAAAAAAAAAAAAAAAAAAAAAAAAAAAAAAAAAACTACAGTATTTACAAAAACAGTCTTTAAGCTCCATCTAGTGGTTACAAAAAGGAGTAATCAAACTTGGAACAAACACAGCTTTCATCAATCTGGCATTTAGTATTTAAAATACAGTATTTCCAAGAAACAATGGTGAATTGATATACTCCCTTTCAAAAGGTGATACAGTTTCCCTCTGACAAAATGAATGGCTCTTGCCTATCCCCCCAGAGAAAAAAGGAAGGGAAGAGAATAAGAAGATGTGATAACATATGTTTTCCATCTCTGTTTGTGACTGGTATTGAAGTAAATCCAAGCTGATACCGTACAGCTAGCCTCAGGTTTTCCATATAGATTTGTGATTTCCATATACACCCTTTGAACATAATCCCTGGAATATAATTCACAGAAAGCTCAGAAGCTACTATCACAGGAATATTTCATAGTCTAGCCTTAGTAAATAACAGATGGCCAATAAGAAATCTGAATATCAGCACATAAAATTTACTATACAAATGAGTAAGAGTTTTCACCAATTGGGAATGTAACTATAAACTAACTGAAAAAAAAAAAAAAAAAGTGGCTCACATCCGTATGAACTCCATAGATTTGGTCCTCCTCATTTGGCATTCACGTTCTAAGGCTTTGTGTGAGCACTGTCATTAAATCCAGCAATGAATACAAGGCTCTTCAGATATCCTCCACTTTTATGCAGCTGCCACCCACAATGCCTTCAGCACACTTCAAAGCCGACTTTAACAGTATAGTCTGTCAGTGAGATGAAGCTCTCTACTGGCTTCAAAGTCTGTTTAATTAAATGATTGCCAATTTAACATTAGATTCTACAAGGGGATCTCATGATTGTTTTAGGAATAATTTTATATACTTCTTCCATTTATGAAGCAGAAGAAAAGGATTCTTCAGAAAGGATCGCTATTTTGAATGAGTTGGTAATCAGAAGATTATTTTTCTTTTTAAAAACAAATAAGGAAATTTGATAATTTATTACCAAAAGTTTCAAACATAAGAGTGTAATCTCATTAACTGAATAAAATCTAGTTTACCATTTGCAAACATATTTTATTTTAAAACTTTGTTGAAGCAGAATTCCCTCACAAGGGTAAATTATAACCCTACAAAAATGCTGTAGTAGGTAGTAAAGAATTGAAACCTTACCCAAAGTGAGGTCTGACCTTTGCCCTTTACTTCTGGGATGAGACCTCAGACCTTGGAATGTCAGCTTTGACAGGAGTGTCATTGCATGGAGACTTGGGCCAGCCAGAGAGTAGCACCGCGTTTTCGGTGGAGGCTCTGAGCCACACCAATGTGATGTAGCGTGGGAGAGTTGAGTCAGCAGAATCAGTCAACCTCTGGAGAGGCTAGAGACTGGGATCAGCCACGTGTGCAATTAATCATGCCTATGTGATGGAGCTCCAGTAAAAACCCTGGACACCGAGTTTGGGTGAGCTCCCCTAGTTGGCAATGTTTCGTGCATACTGTCACACACCTGTGTCGAGAGAATAACACTGTCCTGACTTTATGGGGAAAAGACAATTGGAAGGGTCGTGTTTGGTACCCTCCTGAACCCTGCCTGTCCTACGTGTCTCTTCCTTTGGCTGATTTAATCTGGATCCTTTCCCAGCAATAATAGTTACACCAGCTTATACTATTAAGTAAAACAGCTTTCAATGAGTTCTCAGTCCTTCTAGTGAATTATCAAACCTGAGGATGGTTTGGGAGCCCCAGAACTTAAAATTGGTTTTAGAAGTAAGGGCTGTCTTGTGTGGACTGTGCCCCCTCTAACTTCACAGTTGACTAACCTCTTGAAGGTAGCCTCAGGATATAGGGGTGGGGTGATACATGGTGGAGTGGGTAGATGGAATTAACCATCCTCTGAATTCCTACCTAAAAAGAACCCTTCACCATGGCAGGGACAACAATATATAAAAGCCACAATGTAGGTTTTTCCTATGTTGCACACAAAATTCCAACCAGTGGAAGTTCTGAATTACTTACTTAGCAAACTACATCAAATTCTCACAAAGATTTCCTAAAAGACTCAAATAAGATGACCCACTGTAATTGGAAACCTATTTAACAAAAAGGAAATGGTCTTTCATTTTGAACAGAATTAAATTACTGGGAAAACAATGTTCATCAATTTTTCTTAATTCTGATACTGGGAACAATTTTTAGAAATGATTCTGGATGAATTTACATTTTAAATGTAGAAACCTTAATGCCCTTAAGAACCCTGGTACAATTGTAAGCACTGAAAAAGAAATTAAAAAAGAAATTGCAGGGAACTATATTTGATATCTTATAATAATCTATTATGGAAAAGAATCTGAAAAAGAATATATATATATATGTATAACTGGATCACTTTAATGTACACCCGAAGTAAAAAATCACTCACAAAAATTTAAAGAATTCAGAAACATTAATAAAGAATGAGTTACTATTTAAAGAAAATGATATGAATTTTTAAGCACTGTAAAATCCAGCTGTGAAGAAGTTTTCTCTCAAGTCAGGTAGAAATATTAACTTAATTTCAACAACTTTTATTTTAATCTAGCATATTACTAATCTATTACTAAGCATATCAACTTTAGTATTTCTTTTTAAATCTTTGAAATAGTTCAAGTAGAAAGTAAGCTGTCAAACTTTACTTTTGAATTTTAACGCACTAAATTATCCTAAACAGTAAAATGCTTAAGAATCACCTAACCAAATCAGAAGTAAAGAATGAAAAGCATACTTCTGAATTTGTTAAAATACAATGAAACAATTAGAGTTGACCCTTGAACAACATGGGCTTGACATGCACGGGTCCACTTATATGTGGATTTTTTTCAATAGCAAATACTATAGTACTACATGATACATGGTTGGTTGCATTTATGGATGTTAAGCCCCAGACACAGAGGTCTGACTATAAAGTTACATGTGAATTTTCACCTGCACAGAGGGTGGGTGTCCCTAGCCCCCCTCGTTGCTCAGGGGTCAACTGTATAATTTCAATTCCTCCATATATTTAATTCTTAACTTGACTGCAAAAATTCTGACACAGTCAAGGATACTTTACCATTATATACAAGTATAGATTTCATTTTAAGAGGTACGGAAAGAGAAATAATAAGTTGCAACATACCTGATTAGGTGGACAAACAGGAAAATCTTCAACTGGTGGAATTAAACCCTGAGCAATCAATTGTCCATAAGAGGGAGGAGCTTCTCTTCTTAACAATTCTGCTTCCACTCTGGACAACTGTGTTTCAAATGATCTTTGAGAGAAACAGGGGGATGAAAAGGATTTAAAAAAAAGGCAAGCCAAAACAGTAATTTTTAAATTATCAACAATTAAAACAATCTGAATTTTAATATACTTGTTCATTTGTAAAGCTTACTTAGCCAACATTTGATGAGTATCTATACTACCCTACACTGAAAACACAAAGATGAAGCAGACAGTTTAGCCTCATGTGGTTTTACACTAGGGGTCTGGATCACTAAGTTTTAATAAATTAGATATCCCTGTAAAAGATAAAAGTACTAGATCTTTAAAGCCCTAAGAACATAAGGGCTTGAGACTTGAGGTGAAAGTATTTGAAAATTCTTAGAAGACACTTTATTCATCAAGTCCAACACATTTACTTTTCAGATAAGGAAAAGAGTGAAATGAGTCACCAAAACCCTTTCTGGAATAACTTGTTCTTAAACTCAAGACCTCTGGTCTTCATTGTACTCTTATGTTGCAATGTAGTAAAACATTTTCTGGCCATTTATACTGAACCAAAGATAAGATGCACTTGGTTATTGTGACACTGTGCATCTATTCTTAGCTGTCTGGTATGTGACTTCTTTGTTGTATCTATCATTTGTAATTCTCCTGGGACTGACGGTCATGGTCTCCACAGGAGCTTTCTAGAAGGCCTCTCTGCCATCAACTTCTCCCAGGTCCAGTCTCTCCTCTACCACACGAAAGACAGCTCTCCCTGAAGGCCACCCTTTAACGCTGAACTACTTCTTACTTAACTGAGATCTTTCAACTTTTATACCACTTTATTTTATAGCTCTTACAACATTTATATTTTTTGTCATCTAATTCTACCCACCAGTTCCTTCCTTCTCACTGTAAACTGCCCATGAGATTACTCCTACGCATTTCTCTATTCACCTGTATAATGCTTTCAACACAGAAGGTTCTCAAGTATCTGGAATTGTTGAATTAATATTTATAAAAACCGAGGTTAAAGAGCAACCACCGAGAATTACAGCTTGCAAAATTCCTGTAAGACAGATTAACCTGAAAACAGGAACTGATAAATACAGATTGGCTTTTCTCACCTCATAACTCTTAGTATTTATTTGTTTTTTAATGTTCTTATTAGGCTTTTGAGTCATAGGCTTTTCATAGTCATTTTATAAATCGTAAGAAGTATTTGTTTCTCAACAATATAACAAAAATATATTGCTAATCTCATTAAAAAAAATGTGTTGTAAATATTTGGGCCACGCTTTTACTGTAGAGAGCATAAGCACTATAGTTTTGTCTTGATACTGACCTTCGTTCAAACATTCTCAGAGAATAAAGCTTACAAGTACATCCCAAGGCAATGACCAGTAACAGGCCACAGATAAGGCTCCCTATGACGGCTGCAGTTATGACTCGGGTAGGCACGATTACCGGGCAATTCTCCTCGTCGCTGCCATCGCCACAGTCGTCCTGAGAGTCACACACCCAGCTTTCAAACACACAACGATTGTTTTTACAATGAAAATTTCCTGGCTGGCAAAAAAAGCAGTTTTTTTCATCGGAGCCATTTGGGCAATGATTCTGGTAGTTGCAGCGATCAGAACGAGGGTAACAGACGCCGTTCCGGGAACATGGGAACTCTTCCTTTTGGCACATGGTACAATTGATTTCATCCCTTCCGTTTGGGCAATGCCAATACCCATCACAGCGCTGCTGCTCCGTATAACACCCCCAGTTCCCTCCGCAGGGTATTTCCCATGGCAAACAGAAGCCGTCTACTTGGTAAGTAGCATTAAATCCCCTGGCAGCGTTGACTTTATCGGCACAGAAATGTACCCTTATCTGTCCAGAAGAAGACACGACAGTGAGTGGCGCATGAGAATCAAAAGCAGTTAACACACGCAAAAGTTTGTGTGGATTCTCCTCTAATCCATCGTATATTTTGACATAATCACCATAACCAGTACCATCAAGTTTAAAGTCAGTGAAACGTAAGATGACTTTACGATGATCACCAGTGTCTATTAACCAGGTGCAATTGCTTCCGGGAGGATAAAAGTCTGGATAATTGGGAGAATTAAAAGTACCATAAAAATATTTTAACCACTGCCCACAAGTTGGCACATCACAGTCTATCTCATCTCCAAGGTCAAGGCAGTCAATGTTCCCATCACATTTTAAAGATTCGGGGAGGCAAGTGTAAACTTTGGTAAACCGAGATAGACACTGGAACTGGTTGTAAGCACAGGGTTGGAAAGCGGCCGATGTTGGAGGATTCACTTCTTTGGCACAGATCTCTTCATCAGAACTATCTCCACATTCGTCCATGTTATTGCATTTCCAGGCTGCCGGTATACACTTCCCATTCCCACAACGAAACTGGTCACAAGCACAGTTTGGTTCCTCAGATTTCCCTGGGAGGACATTGGGAGGAGGGAGATGGAGAGATAAGGAGGAAAAAACATACTCTTTAAAGGGTATGTAACAGCAAGTGGCATTTTTATCATAAATGTTGATTAGCCCAAATGATAGTTGGGCTTGATCAAAAAATAGGTTAAACTCTAATGACAAATTAATATTGGCTTACTGATTACTCAACAATTTATTAAACACTTATGATTTGTTCCATGAAGATCTCTACAGCTGATCTAAAGAGAAAAGACCAATCCTGTTTTTGCAGAAGCTATTTTACTGCAGAACATTTAGTAAAGTGATGTAAGATATATGTTAGTAGGATGTATTGCCTAAGAATTTCAAATACTCTATTGTATAAACATTTTGCAATGAAGAAAAACTCCTCTATAATAATCACCTTTTCAAATCCAGTTTTAATATTCTTTTTGAGTTGTTTATATATATTATATATATATATATATATATATACACATACATACAATATTTTGCTTTGTGTATCATAGCATATTTTGCAAGCCCATTATTTAGACTCAAATTTTTGCTAAGATTATCATAAGTTAACTTTATTCTATTTCTAACATTTCATGTAACCACAACATGGTACTTCCATTTTATAATTTCTATTGTTTTAATACAACTGCAAAATATTTTATGAATCTGAGCTAAAGGTATAAATTTACTCAACAAAACAGTAGGGGGAAGAAGAGAGAAAAGAACTGAAATGTTTATAGAATTCTGATTATCTTAGTGGACTACCTTAAATATATAACAATAATGAGGTAGGGAAAGAAAACCAAACATTAGATTCCTACAGTCCACACTGATGATGTCGGCCAATGCTTACCTCTCCATTAACAACTTTTATTTACTGGCAAATAGGTGACAGAAAATGTGCTTCAGCACCTAAGTAAATATTACAAAGACTGTGCTTTTAATAAAAAAGAGAAAAAGCAGCATATGTTGCTAAAGGAGACCATGTAATTTCAGAAAATGGAAAATGATTTTCAGCAAAAATTTACATAACTCTAATGCTCTGAGTTCTTCATATTTGTATGATCTGCTCACTCTTTTTGGATAAAGTTTAAGAATTAGCAAAAGAAGACTTCTGATACTACAAACTACGAAAGTGAAATTATGTCTTTTCTTTGAAGGTGTAAAGACAAGGGTAATGCACACACACAAAAATACATTCTGAAGTAACTTGCAGGATACTGGTAAACACTTGAGGGGAAAAAGTTCCTTTTAAAATAAACGTATTCAAAATATTTAAAAAGAAAACTGACCTTAGTTTGTAAAATTAATCATTTTGTTAGGATTATACAACATGCCTTTTGGAGACCCGGATCTACGGCACCTGAACCTTTAGCCTCTAATTCCTCAATCTCAGCTGCCTTGAGGATTGAGTCACAATTAAATGGACATTGTTTAGAAGGCGAGTCCCGAAGTGACTGAGCAGTAAATACTATAGAATTCTGTTCCATATCTTTCTTCTTATTTAAAAACACACCTGAAAAGTATGCCAGTCTGAAACCCTTCCTAGAGATACTGTCATCGGAATGGAACCTGATCCAGACGTGGTCTTGTGAAGAAATATATGGTGGTGGGATTGTAGAACCACAGGCTCTGTAGCTTTCAATATTCTTGTATGTTTCTATCGTCAACCAGTCCAAACTGCATCTTCTGGACCCTTGAATATCAAAATCCTGAAAACTACAAATAAAAAGTCAGAAAAGGCTACTGAAAAGGAAATTTTGGAAAAAAATTTCATTAATAAATACAAAGTAACTGAGGACTTTATTATAAGCCTCCATATATTCACTGATTATCCTGGCTCTTCTAGGCCCACGACTATATCATCAGCAAATAATAATACTGCTTCTGTGTTCCTAACATTTACATCTCTTTCCCAGATTCCAGAACAATACCTCTTCATAAGTAACACGAAATTCAAAAAAAACGCTAAAAAACAGGAGACAGTTGGCACGATGTTTCTTTTTCTTCTCCCTGTGTGTGTTTAGGAAGGACCACTTCTAATTCTTAGCACCCTAAATTGTTCTCTGTTTGAACCACTCCATAATTCGATGAACTGAAAGACACAGAGGAAGTCTGCCTTCTCTAGATTAGACTGGTTCATCTGCCTGCTTAATGAGTTTACAGCTTACATTTTCAGGAGAGCAAATAGCAAACCTGAGCCAAGTAAAAAAGTTAAAAATGAACAAACAAAAAACTTCTTCAGTGAAAAGTCCCTGAGTTTGGGAATACTTTTCTACATAAATGATTTATAACCAAATGTTATCTTGTAGTTCATAAAATATGGGCATGAATAAAGGGCAGAAAAGTCAAATAAGAAGCACATACAAAATTAGCCAGTGCTATGAAAAAAGAAAAAACAAAATAGCATTTTCTACTAACATGTCTCACCGAAAAGTGAGATTCCTGCCTTAAGCCAAGTGATGATAAAGTTAATTATCCAAGGATTATTGTACCAGGATATTTCCTCTTTAAATATTCTGGGGGCTTCCCTGGCGGCGCAGTGGTTGAGAGTCTGCCTGCCAATGCAGGGGACACGGGTTCGAGCCCTGGTCTGGGAAGATCCCACGTGCCGCGGAGCCACTGGGCCCGTGAGCCACAATTACTGAGCCTGCGCGTCTGGAGCCTGTGCTCCGCAACAAGAGAGGCCGCGATAGTGAGAGGCCCGCGCACCGCGATGAAGAGTGGCCCCCGCTTGCCACAACTAGAGAAAGCCCTCGCGCAGAAATGAAGACCCAACACAGCCATAAATAAATAAATAAATACTTTAAATATTCTGAGTAACTATAACAAAGGCTGACAATTTGACTGCTTCCAGTTTTTCACTATTATGAACAATGCTGGAATCCTTATACATGTTCTCTCCACACACACATGAGCAAGTATTTCTCTAGGACAAATTTTTCTAGAAGTAGAATTGCTAGGTCAAAAGACACAATTCCACTTTAAATTTGATAGCAACACTGAGAAAAATGTTTATACCAACTCACAATTCCACCAAGTGCGTATGAAAAAGCACCTTATACCCCACAACTCTGGCAAAATGCAACATTTTATTTCTAAAGATTTGTTGCCAGTTAGGTGGATAAAAGAGATTTATCATTGTTCTAGTTTGCATTTCCTTATTTACTGAAATTGAAACACTTTTTCCTATGTTTATTAGCTATTTCTATTTCTTTTTCTGTGAATCACCTTGTTATATCCTTCGTACCTTACAATTTGCTCTTATTTAAGAGCTCTTTATATAGTATAAACGTGTATCTATTTGGGGCATGTATGTTATGCAAGATATATGTAGATCCACTCAGACCCTCATTCTCTCCAATAGTTGGTGCTGTCAGTCTTTCTTAATGGTATCTTTTACTGAGGAGTTTTTTTTTTTTTTTAATTATAGTTGACTTACAATATTATATTAGTTTCAGGTGTACAACACACTGATTCGATGTTTTTACAGCTTATACACCATATAAAGTTATTATTGCATATTGGCTATATTCCCCTGTGCTGCACATTACATCCTTGTAACTTATTTATTTTATACATAGTAGTCTGTACCTCTTAATACCCCTCACCTATCTTGTCCCTCTCCTTGATCTCTGTATCTGTGAGTCTGTTTCTGTTTTGTTATATTCGTTAATGTGTTTTATTTTTCAGATTCCATATAAACTGAAAACATACAGTATTTGTCTTTCTCTGTCTGACTTATTTCACTAAGCGTAATAACCGGTAGGGCCATTCATGTTGTTGCAAATGGCAAAATTTCACTCTTTTTTTATAGCTGAGAAATATTCCATTATATCACATCTTCTTTATCCACTTATCTGTTGATGGATACTTAGGTTGCTTCCATGTCTTGGCTACTATAAGTAATGCTGCTATGAACACTGGGTTGCATATATCTTTTCAAATTTTTTTTTTCATTTTCTTTGGATATGAAGAGTGGAACTGCTGGATCGTCTGGTAATTCTATTTTTAATTTTTTGAGGAACCTGCGTACTGCTTTCCATAGTGGCTGTGCTGAATGGGAGAAGATATTTGCAAATGATATGTCCAATAAGGGGTTAATAATCCAAAATATACAAAGAACTCATACAACTCAATATCAAAAAAAACAAACATCCCAATTAAAATATGCACAGAGGATCTGAACACACATTTTTCCAAAGAAGACACACAGATGCCAATAGGCACATGAAAAGATGTTCAACATTGCTAATCATCAGGGAAATACAACTCAAAACCACAATGAGATATCACCTCACATCTGTCAGAATGGTTACTGTCAAAGCCATGTTGGCAAGGATGTGAAGAAAAGGGAACCTTTGTGCACTGTTGGTGGAGACGTAAACTGGTGTAGCCACTATGGAAAACAGTACGGAGATTCCTCAAAAAATTAAAAATAGAACTACCATATGATCCAGCAATTCCACTCCTAGGTATTTACTGGAAGAAAAAAACACTAATTAGAAAACATATATGCACCCCAATTTTCATTGCAGCATTATTTACAATAGCCAAAATATGGAAGTAATCAAAGTGTCCTTTAATATACTGTTTTTTTTTTTTTTTGGTTGCACCTTGTGGCTTTGTGGGATCACAGTTCCCCGACCAGGGACTGAAACAGGGCCATGCCCGTGAAAGCCCAGAATCCTAACCACTAGCCCACCAGAGAACTCCCAACTTTTAATCAACGAAGATTCATGAAATCAGGGACCTGATCCAGAACAAAAGAAATAATCAATAAATATGTCCTCACATATACACTACTAGGGATTTGGTTTGCTAATATTCATTTAGGATGTTTCAAATACATTTACAAGTGAAAGTAATTTTCAGTTTTTCTTTTTTTATGCTTCAGAATAGTTTATGTAACAAAGACACTGTTTACAAACCTGTGCCTTGTGCCTCTTCAGAGTACAAATGATTTAGGGTAGAGATTTTCAACTTCTTCACGCTTTTTGGTTTAATCAGTTTTTCCTAAACTTTCATTAAGTCAGTTTTGATAATTTAAATTTTCTTAGAAATTATCATTTTATCTTGAAAGTAAAATTTATCATTGCAAAGTTTTACATAGTACTTTCATACAACTGGTTAAATTTTCATATCGGTGGTCTTTAAATTTGTTTGGATTATCTATGTAGGTAAGTGTAGTATTGGCAAATGAGGAAAGTTTCACCTCTTCCTTTTCATTTTTTTATACCACTAACCTCTATTTGTTGGAACGTTGTATTGACTGAGCTTCAAGTACAAGCAGTGAAAGCATGTATCCTTGTCTTGGTCCTTAGTGCTAAAATTAAATTCAATATTAAGTTTGATTTTTAAATTTATTAAACAGGTAACTTTTATCAGGTTAAGGAAATTTCTTCTCTATTCATTTGGCAAAACTTGTCCGTAAAACTATCTGGGTGTAGAAATCTTATTTTGACTCTTGATTTAACTTCTTTAATAGCTATTGCATTCATCAGTTTTCTAATTCTTCTTGAATCAATTTTGGTAACACACATGTAGAAAATGATTCATTTCTTCTAATTTTATAAAAGTATCAGTATAAACCATTCATGATATTCCTTTATGGCTTCTAAAATCTCTATTATTGTATTTATAACTATAGACACTTGTTCTTTTTTTTTTTTTTTTTAATTTTTATTTGTACCTTTCCTCTTTTTTCTTCACTCTTGCCTTGAGATCTGTCTTTGTCTATTTTCCTCACTCTTTCAGAAAACCAGTTTTTGGTTATTTTTTCTATTTAATTATTTTCTGATCTTAACTTTATTTTTTCTACTAAAGATTTACCCTGTAGTTTTCCTTCTAAACTCTTGAGAAAATGCTGAGCTTATTTATTTTCCATCTTACTAGTTTTTAAATCAATGCATTAAAGCTGTAAAATTTTCTAAGTACTCTTTCAATGTATTCCAACAGCTTTAATATCTAATACTTTCATTATGGCTATTTAAAAATATTTTGAGTTTCACTGTGATTTCCATCTTTAATGCAGAAGTTATTTAGGAATATATTTCTGAACATATGGGTTTTTAAAAAATTGTTGGTTTCTAATTTAACTGCATTATGATCAGAGAAAATGTGAATGATGTAAAGTCTGGAAATACATTCAGAATTCCTTTATTTAATATATAATCAATTTTTAAATAAATGTCACATATGTCTTTGAAAGGAATGTGTATTCTCTATTCACTGAAATAGGTATAAACTTTACACACATATGTAACACATGCGTCTACTGAATCAAGCTTGTTAGTTTTATCAAATCTTCTCCATTTTTACTAATTGTTTTCCTGTTTAATGTATTAAATTCAGATTAAAACATATGTTTAGAAACTTCCACTGAATTGTGCACTAGTCAAACCTGGTCAAACTTGGTTAACTCCCCCCACAGTCTGCTTTGCTTGTGTTTTATGCTGTGTTATTAGGTACACAACGTTGAACCATTATTGTATCTTCCTAGTGGATTATTCCATTTGTTACTAATACTTTGTGTCTTAAGGTCAATTACAACTGATGTTAACCTTCCTGCACTAGCTCTCTCCTGATCTGTACTTCCATAGCTTATCTTTCCCTATGCTCATTTTTTAGACTTTCTGTTGGTGCTGTTTTAGGTATGTTCTTATTAAGCCCATTGGAGAGGGATCATATCAATCACCCAACCAATAAACCTGATTGGATAGTCTATCTTTTAAAGGGTAAGTGAGTTTTCTTGATTGAATAGCTTTTCTATTTGGTGTGGGGAATGGGGTTCTCATTTCCCTCCTTTCCTGTATTAATAGGTTTTTGAGGGCTTTTTAAAAAAGTTTCTTTCCCTCTGAGAATTCTCTCAAATTCTCAAATTCAGTAGAAAAATTTACAACTTTATTTTCACCCATCTGTAACTGAAATTTAACATTTCCTTCACTTATGAATATAAACAACAAACCATGAATAGTTTTTATAGTACCTACCTCTCACACTGTCACCAATAGAAATCACAGATAATTTCATCTTACATTTCAGTTTTAATAGAGATCTAGAATAACTATTTACACTCAAAACCACTTTGAAATTATAGTAATTGTTAAAAGCATGGCTTGCTCACTAATATGTTAATAAATAAGCATATATGTACTATCATATTATAAATTTGTAAAAATACCTGATAGCTATATTTCAGGAATAATTGGTTCCCTTTGTAATGCTATGTGTTTTGTTTTATATATTTAAAAACATTCTGAGAAAGGATCTATAGGTTTCACCAAACTACCAAAGTGTTCGTGGCATAAAAAACGTTAAGAAAAAAACCCCCAATATATTAAAGTGTACAACATCTGTAGTAAATCTGTATTCCAACTTGATTTTGTTGGCTGTTTTGGTTAGTATTAAAGTTTTTCAAACATTCTAGAAATTCGGGTTGCATGCTTTTGTGAAAGATTTTTGGTGCTGTTTTTGTTTTGTTTTTTAAATTTTATCTCCTCCTATGTTCCCCCACGGCATCTGTTTTGTAGCTACCTCCACTTAGGTCTCCATTCCAAAACCAGTCCTAAGATGGTGGTTCAGAGTAATATTATAGACCCCGTCACAGAGTCAGTGGGGACTTAGTTAAATTCCTATTTATTATGGTATGTCTCCTACCTTTCTAAGCTCTCAGCCCCATGAAAGTTCAAGCAGTGGTTAGTAGAAGCTTTTTTCAGCCTCCTTTCTTGAGCAAAATATCCTGACCCTACTCCTTGGCTTCAAGCAGGGAACCAGAATCCAATCCTCTACCTCCTGTGGATAAGGTGGCCTTTGTGGATTTGGGCAGATTTAAAGGGAAGGGATAAAAATGCTTATGTATCACCATCTTTAACCAGTTTTATAAGGAGAGGTCTAAATATTGTTTGTTTATAGTTGGTAATTTTAGTTTCTCTCTTTTATCTAGATTTTAATTATTTTAAACTCAGGAATGAATGTTGATTTTGTTTTTACCAAAAAGCTTTAAAACATCTGTCTAGTCTAGATAGTCATATCTAGATAATCATATCTCTTCTCTGACTTGTTAATATGGTAAACTAATTTAATATTTCCTAATATTGACTCAATTGTGTGTCTAAATGAGCTGAATTTGATTATGGCATAAATTTCTTTTGAACAAGTATTTAAGATATTACGCCAATATTCACAAGTGAAACTTGACTTTCTTTGTGTATTATGTGGGTGTGTCATCTTTTTAAAGTTTGGTATTACCATGTTAATGGCTTCAGTAAGAACTAGGACGACTACTAAAATTACTTTCTGATTTTATGAGGCTGGCTGTGTAAATCCAAATTTGTTAACTCCATCCAGAATTTAGGAAATCTTCCCTTAGATGTGGAGCTCACCTCCGATATTGTTCTGCATTTCAGTATTTTGCTTGGTTTTTAGCGTAGCTTTGTGAAATCTCAAGGATCCAACACATGATCAGAACCAGATGGCAGTGTTCCATGTCACCTCCTTTGTGCTGGCAAGAATTTCCAAGTTTTACATAACTGAGCTGGTAGGCTGCAAATTTAATTTGGGGTTGGATTTTTAGGTTAAAAGAAAAAAAATCTCCAAAAAGTCTAGTTTTATGTTTAAAAAATATTTGGAATCCCTACGGTAAAATATTACTTTGTAAACACATTTGTACTTAGTCATGTTATAAGTAACAGAAAATAGGCATATTATTCAGATTCCAACATTGGTACTGCTGCAGAAGGATAACCTTAATGGTACATCCTACCAATCCATCAAGCAAGGGAATCATACTTCTCACAGAGGAGTGTTACAGCTTCCACAGAAGCTCGGCTCCAGTGTTCCAAAAGATGTGGCCTGGGGCAGAGAGGCACCAAAGGAAAACATACCATATGTCCCTGTTTTACTTCCACAGAAAAAAAGGAGATAGACTACAATTGTGTTCCTCAAGAGACTGGTTTTCTCATTAGTTAATGAATATAAAAGAGGAACATGGAAAGATTCAAAAATAGGCTAAATTTACAATCTCATTTGCAAAAAATTGTAAAATTAAGGGATGTATGTCTATGATCTGCAAGGTCTCTTCTAAATCTAAAATTCCATGATCCTTACCTATAAAAATGTAATTAATGAAAGAATGTCAAAGATGCCTTCGTGCTGTCTCTGTGACAGGAATGGCATTCTTAACTGTGTTATGGTTCTTTGTTTAGGTACACTATTTGTTTTTCTCCCCTTCAGGCAAATTTTTTTTTTTTTCCTGATAGCTTTTATATAATTTCCTTAAGCAAGCAATATCTAGTTCCACTGAATGTTTCCTCCTTAACGTCTTACTCCCACAGTTTTTCTCTGCAATTTTAAATGTCTGTAAATGAATCTTAATTTTCCTGATTTATATCATATTTATTCTTAGGACCTTAAACTTATGGTTATTTCCCCTAGGAATATCTTTCATTTTGTATTCTTAACAAATGTTCTATTGTCTCAGTGCTATGAAAGAAAGAGATTTTTCTAGACACAGTATTTATCCATCATCAGCGTATTTTAAGTTTTATACACAGACATAGCCTACAATCATGCTTTAACTCATTACGGTAGAGGACTCTACTAACAAGACCAAGATTATGGGTTAGATCTCCAAGTGGATTACTGAGTCCTGTTTATTGGTCTCACGGCCAAAGATTACACTGTTGATCCTAATAAGCTGTTTTGCAAATGTGTACCTTTTGTTAAAGAACTGCCTAGAAGAATACGGATGGCTCAGTGCAAATTCATTACCGCCATTAGAAAATATTCAAAACACATGCCCTAATAAGAGAGGAAGAACGGGTTGCTATTCCTACCCTCAAGATGGTACTGATAAATATAATTCACTATATTTTCTGAAAACTCATCTTTTTATATTACTGCATGTTGAGCAATGATACTTGGAAACTGAACTTATACTTTGTAATAAAATATCATACAATAATACAGGAAGGTATCAGAATTACCTTATAGTAATAATTTCCCCTGGGTTTGCCCTTATGAACCAGCTACAGTTGATTCTGGCAGGATATTCAGAAGGCCAGCCTGGGCTCGTGATTATACCACTTGGTACTCGAATTTGTTCTGGAGTTTCTCCACAAGCTGGAAGATAGTCAAAGCAATCTTAGCTAATTATTATACTTTAAAACAAAGCATTAAGTAAAGCAGTATTTATTTAAAAATAAAAAACTTCAGACATCAAATCATATACAATAAAATATGGTATTGCCGACCTTAAAAAGCTTTTATTATTCTAATGAAATCATTTTATTTTCTTCCCTTTTAGTCAAAGTATCTTATTCTAATTAAATACAACGTTTTAGGGAGGTGTGGAAGTTTTCAAATTGGATCCCTGAATAACATTAAAATTGTTAAGATTGCTAGCTTTGGCCATGGAGATCAGTTGATCCATCTATCTTTTTTCAAAATTCACTTTTAAATTTATTTTATTATAAACTACCTAAAGTTCAACTTTACTGAACTACTTTTTGGACACTTTAAATTTAAAAAAATCAGATAAATAGTCTTCTGAACAAAATAATTAAAGGAAAGCACATATAAACGTAACAGTAAGATGCTGGGTTGTTAAGAAGTTAGTGGATGATTGGATAAAGACAGCAAAACATTACTTCAGAATTACTTCAAAGCAGTTCTTTAATTCATTCCATGAATACTTCGGAACTTTATTACAGGGTCATAAATGATTCCTAAATTATTTTAAAAATAAAGGCTTGAAATAGTCAGTGATTAAAGTAGCATGATGTGGTTAGATATCTAAATATTTTAGAATAGAGAATAAATTCAAACTACTACCAACACTTTCCCTGTATTATTCTCCTTTCATTATCTTGAACTCTCACAGTTCACATTTTACCAATCTAGAATTCAGCTGATAATCTGACAATTTATTCTCCCTTAATTTATAAAAGAGTCACTGGTTACAAGAAAATGCAATGAATGTTTAAACCTTCAGGAAAATGTAAAATCTTGGAACCTCTTATCTGATACAATTTTGACAAACTGGATTAGCTTATTTTTAAAGTAAGAGCGGATTAGAAGGAGCAAATTAGAAGTGGGGAGAGCAGCTGCCAAAATGACCATTGTGTGTGTGTGTCTGTGTGTGTGTAATAGAGGTTACAGTCTGCTCAACTTAGGGTAATTATGCTAGGAAGTAATTTTACAAAGTTTGTATCCATAATGATCAAAATAAAAGCAAGCTATATGGCTCAAAGAGTCAATACTTATTTCTATAGAATTACCCATTCCCTGAAAAAAACATGCAATCGAGGTTTTAAACCTCTGCAGGTTCATGCCTAAAATGCGTCTAGTCTGGAATTAGGGTATACCGCCAAAGGAATCTTGATTTTAATCACTTTTCAAACACAGAGATTCATGGCATAAAACACAAGGATATAATATATCAAGAGCCTAGCATACATCTTATTGCCCACACACAAAGCTTCCAATTTTTTTTTCGTTAAATTTCATTAAGAGTAAAATTTCCCTTACAAAACAGTGTAATTTGATACTTTAGGAAAAGACTAAATTTATCCAAATGTGATTCTATTTTGGGTTTATTAACACTGAAGTGCCAGAGTTTTGCTTCCAACCTTGTTCTAATGAGTTATTATCACAATAATTAATGAAAAGATGCCCTAAATCATTTATAAGACCTTTTTTCTTTCTTTACCTCCTCTTGCCAAAGCATTTTGTAGCAGTATACTGAACAAATTCTTAAGTTCATGAAGATACAAACATACAAATAAACTGGCAAAAACTATTATCATCTCTCCCCCAGGATGTAGAAAACTGTTCATTTTCATTAAAAGATTCATTTACATTAAAGAGAATAATACAATTTTGAGTTAAACTGTGTTTAACTTACAAGTATAACACTGTAAATGGCATATAAGTACTGAAATACTTATTAGCTGATCTAACAGCAGTGAGACACATCCAAAAACTGGGTAGGAATAATCTATGACAAAGCAAACAACTCTTAACCTTTAAATAAATGGAGATGGAGAGACTAATTATAGGGAAAAACTGGAAATAATTTTATTAGGTTTTGCTTAAAATTTTTTCCCCCAAACATCTGAGAAACCCATAGGTGGTGCTCTTATACCAAAGACTAAAGAAATGATGATCTGGTATGGATGCTCAAAAATACTGTTGTGAATACTTTATTTTCACACAATTGCCAAAGGATAAGACATACCACTCGTAAATAAGAGTGGTTATTTTAAGATTCAGTATTTTACGTTTCTAATTCACTTAGTACTTTTATAACATTATTTATAAATATTAATGATTCTCCCCAATCAAAAACAAAATTATTTTCTCTTAATGGGTTATGAATACGTATTTTGCTTAAATTTTGCAACAGGACTGAGTTTGGCATTTTGTTTTAGACCCAGCCAGTGGCTTTTTATCAACATTTTTATACATACAATATTAATACATTGGGCATGTAGATTAATATACTCTAGAAGAAGCATAACTTATTCCCTTTTATATATGAGAAAGAATAAATCCAAATGCTCAAACAGTGTGATAAACATTAGAAATCATAAAAAAATTCCCCCCCCCTTTGAGCTTAGAGTTTGCCTATATATACTGGTAGATTTGGAATCAGAAGACCTAGATGCCATCTGTTCTATCTGCCACTATTAGCTTTGCCACAGGATAAACTACTAAACCTTTTTAAGACTTGGTTTCCTCATGTGTTAAAATAAGGAGTTGCTGTTTGGATATCTCTAAGGTCTATTTCAGCCCTAAATTATGGCCCCCCTCATCATCATAATATATTTCCACTATATTTCTGATACTTATCAGGATGCATTGATACATTTTTTTCGTATTTCATCACTTTGCATTTTCTCTTTGACCCACTGAGATCACACTTCCAATTCTTACCTTTACCCCTTAAGAACTGTGTTAGCAAGCAAAGGCCATCATGGAGCTCACCACCAAATCAAATGTACCTTCACTCCCAATGGTACCTGATCTCCCCAGAGCATCTGACAGTGATTTTTTTCCTCTTGATACTGTACTACCTTGACTTTGCTGACATCACTCTTCTGGTTCTTCTAACTCAGACTATTCAGTGTTAGTTCTCTAGCACTAGATCCTTCTTCCTCAGCCAGCTCCTGATATATTGGTGTTCATGGTTCATGCCCAAGCCTTCTACTCTTCTCACTCTCTATGGAAGATCTCATTCACTCCTACATTTCCACTATGATCTATAGTTCATGAGTTTAAAAATCTTTAACCCAGAGATTTTGCATAATCAAGGGCCCACTGGACATTCCAACCTCAAATTCAACATGATCAGAACTGTGTGTTTCTCAAATCCTTCTCTTTATTCTATATTCTGAACTGTTATTATCTTAGGCATCATATTTGGCAAAAGGAATAGTCATTTCACCTAATTCAAGTAAAAAGGAAACTTACTTTAAGAATACCACAAGCAATCTCAAGGACTTTTTAAGCATAGGAAATAAAGCTCACAGCAACTAAAACTAGAAATCTCAAAGTCAGAACCTGAGGCTGCCTTCACCACCTCTTAAATCAAGGCTTGCTTTATTTCCTATACATCTGTCTCAATCTTCCAACTGGCTTTCTGAGTCCTCTATTTTTCCATTATTTCAGTATCTTATAATGATTTCCCATTCCCAACTTATAATAACACTTCAGCTTAAGTATCTACCATCAACTGTAATTTCACTGTTTTCTTATTTTGTTATATTTATACTATTATTCATTTCATATTATACCCTTTTACATAAAGGATTTGAGGTGACTTATTATTGCAATCAGTTTGATAATACTTAAGCATCCACTTCCTCAAAAAACTGCCTACCACATAGAGTGCTGCAAGAATTAAATACAATTATTTTGGTAAAGGAATTAGCACACTGCTTGGATTACGGCAAGTTGTTAATAAATAACGTCACAAGATATGCCAAATCAGATTGGTTGGCAGTAATGCCTGGAATGAGGTACTGAGGTGATTACTAAGGCAGTGTTCAGGCTAAATGGGAAAGAGGGCAGTAACTGTTCATTTAATATGTGCTGGGCACAATTACACTCTTGAAAGAATGGGAAATTATGCCACAATTAACTGGTTATCTGACATGGGTTGGGATACATACTCACAAAACATTGCTTTATGGAATGAATTTCTTTTTGCTCTAAAGAAAATTTTTATTTGGTTCTGCTAGCTTTAACCTCATCTTTCTAGATTTTGACTATACTCCACTTTAGGATGTACCAAACCTGACCTTCTCTTACCTCCGTTTATTCTAGCCCTATCTTCTCTACTGTTTACACATAGTTATTTTATCAATAGCTACTGTCTGGTTATTTCTTCAATAGAGTTAGTTTATATGTAATTGGCAAATAGAGGAATCTTGTCACTATAATGCAAAGTTGTGAAAGATCTTATTCCCAGCATATTAATGACTTGAAGTAACCAGGGGCAGGAGAAAACCCCTACAGAAGCACCTTCCTTTACTGCAAGAAGTGGTTACTTTTACTGGTTTCAAGAATTACTTGACTTTCCTTTATATTAAGCTATCTTGGGAGGCTGCAAGTATAGACAGAGATGTTAACACCTTTCCCCACTATCAAAATAAAATAAAACAAAACACCTTAATTGGTGAAGGGTATCTCCGAATTATGTTTTTAGTTTTGATTAAACTGGTCTCCACTAGAAGCAAATATCTTCACGGAGGAAGTATGAACTCCAGAGTACATGGCTGCAAAGTACGGACTGGGTCTAGGTGTAAACGTCAGAAGATATCTGTGCTGCCATTTGGATCGATATTTTACTTGGTAGGGCTAAACTTAAAAAGTTATACAGCTGGAAGCAATCTGTACCAACACTACCTTTCTCATAAGCCCTGTTAGTTTAGTGTTCACTTTTGCAGAATGTGAGATTTTCCAGGAACACACACATGGCATTATGGCAGGAATGACTGTATTTTAGTCTTTGCTCATTTTGCTTCCTTAATATATCTCTTAATAACCAGTATCAACTTTTTGTTCTCAGAACACAAATATCTACCAAAAAAAAAACTATTTAATTTACTTTAGTCAGTATCTTTCGATATAAACAAATGCTCATGTATTTTGGATGATGATGATGATATGTAACTCTACTTTTGATAAATTTCCCATAACTCCAGAAACAGAAGCTCCCAAATTAAAAGGGTTCTAAACATTCATTCAAAAAAGGCAGCAACAACAACAACAACAAAAAAGTAGCAACTTTCAACTTGGATAGAGACTTCTTTACAGGAGAATGCAGTGATTAGGTTACCTGATTAGTCCCCAAAAGCCTATTTCATTTGTAGTGAATCTAGTGTACAGGATATTTGGAATGAAAAATAAAAGAAAATGGCATTATTACAATGCTACTGGTTAAAATGCACTAAAAGGCTAAACTAAATATATACAGTTTTAAATTTATCATGTATGTCCTCAATTAAGAAAAGGAGAATTAACTGAAGAATAAATAGGTAGAGATTCTCTGATGGAGTTCTTAATGAGATTTTGATAATTTCCGGGTTTAAAACACAAAGATCTCACTGTATAGTTTAGAAAACAGGACAAAACTGATTGAGAAACACTCAAGACTTCATGTTTATTCTGATACTAGTTCAGTAATCCCACAGAAAAGCAAATAACTATGGTTTTAAAACTAGATTAGTACACCATACCTATTATCTTTAAAGCAACCATTTAAAAAATATAAACTGTTCAAACAACCTCTAGTTTAGAGGCCACATGGGAGAGAAGAGGGTAACTTCAAAGTAACGTCAAACTGCCCTTCAATTTGAGATTTCATGGTTTTTAAAGCTTGAAAAAAAGAGGCATGCAAGGAAATTTATGGTTAGAAATGAGCTACTTTTAAAAGAAAAAGTACAATTTCCTGTTCCACAGATGAAGAATTGGATTTCTTTTCAAAACTGACAAGGGTTGTTGGCATTTTATGACTAGAAGCGACCTGCAGTCTTTGTGCCTTTGGTTTTAACAAACCACAAAACTGAAATATAAGTAAAAATCAGCTATGTTTACTGACCACCTTAAGTACATAAGATACAATGCGAAAAGCACAAAAGAGGAGCTTGAAGAAAATTTATGCTCTCATAGGCATTGAAGTTTTGTAAAAATGATTTATACTTATTAACTGAATCCAAGAAACATATAAAATATAAACAGTTATGAAAGCATACAAGACAATATGATCCTAAATGATATAATGCATAAAGTAATTTAAAGCAATGTATCATAGGGCATGGGGTATTATTAAACAGAAAAAAAAAAAGGCCTACATTTGGGCCTGCATTATGTAAGTCAAGTTTACTCGACTATTAACATAGTATTTCTTTCATTGAAAAGAAGTAAAAAGAGCACATTCCAAATTAGAAGAACTTAATGACTCAATTCTATAGATACTAGTTAAGGCAAGATAGGCTACTGCTAAAAGAAGTGATATGATACAAATATTCTGTAAAGGTTACTTTGCTGTACTGTAACCTGTGGGAAGGGAAACTGGTGAGGCAAAGAGATCAGCTAAGAAGCAAATACAGAAGATCTTCTACTTGTAAAATTTTACTTTATGAAAGTTTCAGTATGAAACAAAAGCACGCTCACCCTGTTCACAGTGAAGGACAGCATTTATAGTCAACAGTGGTCACTATCATTTGGCCATCTCGTTTTTCAGAGTATAGAGTTTTATAAATACTAACTCCATTTTGGCTGTTAAATACAAAAGCAATTCCACATGTTGAAAATACGAATAAGAAGGGTTTGATTCCAACGGAAATAAACGACATTAATAAAATACCATCTTCAAAATAAAAAATTAGTAAGCACATGGTGACTGCTGAACAGCCATATGGGATGAGAGTATGAATGATTCTGAGGGTAATAAGTGAATCAAGCCATAAATGGAAAATGCTGTGCCTATGTAAGAAATAAAAGGCACCGAGACATGGGAAAATTAAAATGTATAGTTAGATGATTAGTATGGAAAGCAGATACCAACTGGCCCACTGTTAATTTAGGAGAAGGGCACCAGTTTGAAAACTTATGGCTAAGTATGGTGCACTGTGCTGAAGATGAGATTTTTGTTGCAAGTCAGAAGCTTATGGTTCACAAGTTCAAGGCCCATGAGTATACTCAAAGTGAGGCACGTGTGGTCAGGTCTGTGGGTCCCATGGCTGATGATAATGTTACTGCCTACCAGGTACTTCCTTTTCTTGTGTCTTTTCGCATTTAATTCTTACTATTATTAGTCCTATTTAACCAATGAGGAAAAAACGGAGGCACAGAGAAGTTAAGTTATTTTCCTAAGGTCAGAAAAAGTAAGTGTCACAGTTGGGATTGGAACCCATGCAGTAGGCTTCAGAACTGCACTCTTAACCACTAAGACACACTACTGCCCACTAGGGAGCTCCCTATGACACCTGGAATAATTATCAGGGGGTGGGTGGAAAGCTGCCTCCATAGAATTTCAATAAAGATAAAAACGGTCTGTTTTGGTAAAAAATGTCTTGGTCCTATATTAATGTGGAGAGAAAAGGTATAGGATCAATGATAACACAGAGAAAGAGGGTATACTTAGATTTAAAGCTTATAAAGACTGATTCCTATTTGCTACAAATCTATATGGGGCCTGCAGGCAGGAGGAAACTGCTCCTTAGTCTCTTTGGAATTAAAAAAATGACTTTGTAAACAGGATTCTAGAACTTCCTTTAATAATAAAACACACATATATATATACATTAACTATAGGTTAGCTGATTAGGGAATGGGGCAGAATAGAAGCAATAAGGGTATGCAGTGAATGCTGAGGGAGCTATTTCAAAGGAAAGAGAAACAGAGAAGAGGAAAGTAGAGAAGGCTGGGTGATTAGTGAAAAGGGGTTGTGTTCTTAAAGATGCTTAATACTGGACAGATGGGTCAGAGTTTACAAAGCAAGCATACTTAGTATGAAGGCCATGGGTCACTGACAACACAGGGCAAGTACCAAGTGAGTATCAGAATCTGCAAGATGAATGATGTGGAAGTACAAGAGTGGTCCTTTGGCCGGTTGTGCCCCGTATGACACAGCTCAGCCCTGCCACTCAACAGGGAACCAAAGAAGTCCTGGCCAGGAAGAAACTCCTTCAGTTTGAAAATCCCCTTCTTGCAACTTGACTGGGTTTGTTGCTCACACTTAGCATCTTGATTTCTTTGACCCTTGTTGTCCAGACTCCTTTAATACCTGAGCTGTCACAATGGAAATGTCAGAACAGTCAACACACTAAGGATGGACTGAGCCGGAAGGAGACAGAGGTTGGACGTGATACTATCCCTGAGAATTACTCCAAATTTCATTCTAACTTTTTCAAGAAGTCAGCAAACTGAACTTTTCTTTTTAGGGAAATAAGTAGTAGCACTCTAACAGCAATATTTACTAGTCTACGATGAGAAAGCTTTTAATTATCATTTAAAAGGTAAGAATCAGGGCGCACCTTCAAGATGGTGGAGGAGTAAGACGTGGAGATCACCTTCCTCCCCACAAACACATCAAAACTACATCTACATGTGGAACAACTCCTACTGAAACCTACTGAACGCTGGCAGAAGACCTCAGACTTCCCAAAAGGCAAGAAACTCCCCACATACCTGGGTAGGGCAAAAGAAAAAAGGAAAAAGAGAGACAAAAGAATAGGGAGGGGACCTGAACCTCTGGGAGGGAGCTGTGAAGGAGGAAAAGTTTCCACACACTAGGAAGGCCCTTCACTGGTGGAGACGGGGGGTAGCGGGGGGGAAGCTTTGGAGCCACAGAGGAGAGCGCAGCAACAGGGGTGCAGAGGGCAAAGTGGAGAGATTCCCGCACAGAGGATGGCTGCCGACCAGCACTCTCCAGCTCGAGAGGCTTGTCTGCTCACCCGCTGGGATGGGTGGGGGCTGGGAGCTGAGGCTCGGGCTTCGGAGGTCGGACCCCAGGGAGAGAACTGGGGTTGGCGGCGTGAACACAGCCTGAAGGGAGCTAGTGTGCCACAGCTAGCCGGGAGGGAGTCCGGGAAAAAGTCTGGACCTGCCTAAGAGGCAAGAAACCATTGTTTTGGGGTGCGCAAAGAGAGGGGATTCAGAGCACCGCCTAAACGAGCTCCAGACACGGGCGTGAGCCACAGCTATCATCGTGGACCCCAGAGATGGGCATGAGATGGTAAGGCTGCTGCTGCGGCCACCAAGAAGCCTGTGTGCAAGCACAGGTCACTAGCCACACCTCCCCTCCCAGGAGCCTGTGCAGCCCGCCACTGCCAGGGTCCCGTGATCCTGGAACAACTTCCCCGGGAGAACAAACGGCACTCAGGCTGTTGCAACGTCACCTTTGCCGCCGCAGGCTCGCCCCGCATTCCGCACCCCTTCCTCCCCCCCGGCCTGAGTGAGCCAGAGCCCCCGAATCAGCTGCTCCTTTAACCCCATCCTGTCTGAGCGAAGAACAGACACCCTCAGGTGACCTACATGCAGAGGCGGGGCAAATCCAAAGCTGAACTCCAGGAGCTGTGCGAACAAAGAGAAAGGGAAATCTCTCCCAGCAGCCTCAGGAGCAGCGGATTAAATCACCACAGCCAACTTGATGTACCCTGCATCTGTGGAATACCTAAATAGACAATGAATCGTCCCAAAATTGAGGCGGTGGACTTTGGGAGCAACTGTAGACTTGTGGTTTGCTTTCTGCATCTAATTTGTTTCTGGTTTTATGTTTATCTTAGTTTAGTATCTAGAGCTTATTATCATTGGTAGATGTGTTTATTGATTTGGTTGCTCTCTTCTTTTTAATTTTATATATATATATATATATATATATATATATATATATATATGTATTTTTCTTCCTTTTTCTCTTTTTCTGAGTGTGTATGTGTATACTTCTTTGTGTGATTTTCTCTGTATAGCTTTGCTTTTGCCATTTGTCCTAGGGTTCTGACTGTCTGTTTTTGTTTTTGTTTTTAGTATAGTTTTTAGTGCTTGTTATCACTGGTGGATTTGCTTTTGGTTTGGTTGCTCTCTCTTTTTTTTATTACTTTTTTATTTTTACTAATTTTTTTCGATTTTAATGACTTTATTTTATTCTTTCTCTTCCTCCCTCCCTCTCTCCCTCCCTCCCTCCTTCCCTCTTTCTTTCTTTCTTTCTTTCTTTCTTTCTTTCTTTCTTTCTTTCTTTCTTTCTTTTCTTTCTCTCTCTCTTTCTTTCTTTCTTTCTTTCTTTCTTTTTCTCCCTCTTCTTCTGAGCTGTGTAGCTGACAAGGTCTTGGTGCTCTGGCCGGGTATCAGGCCTGAGCCTCTGAGGTGGGAGAGCCGAGTTCAGGACATTGGTCCACCAGAGACCTCCCAGCCCCACGTAATATCAAATGGTGAAAGCTCTCCCAGAGATCTCTATCACAACGCTAAGACCTAGCTCCACTCAATGACCAGCAAGATACAGTGCTGGACACCCTATGCCAAACAACTAGCAAGACAGGAACACAAACCCACCCATTAGCAGAGAGGCTGCCTAAAATCATAATAAGGACACAGACACCCAAAAACACACCACCGGACGTGGACCTGCCCACCAGAAAGACAAGATCCAGCCTCATACACCAGAACACAGGCACCAGTCCCCTCCACCAGGAAGCCTACATAACCCACTGAACCAACCTTACCCACTGGGAGCAGACACCAAAAACAACAGGAATTACGAACTTGCAGCCTGTGAAACAGAGACCCCAAACACAATAAGTTAAGCAAAATGAGAAGTCAGAGAAATACACAGCAGATGAAGGAGCAAGGTAAAAACCGACTGGACCAAACAAATGAAGAGGAAATAGGTGGTCTACCTGAAAAAGAATTCAGAGTAATGATAGTAAAGATGATCCACAATCTTGGAAACAGAATGGAGAAAATACAAGAAACGTTTCACAAGGACCTAGAACTAAAGAGCAAACAAACAAGGATGAACAACACAATAAATGAAATTTAAAATTCTCTAGAAGGAATCAATAGCAGAAGAACTGAGGCAGAAGAACAGATAAGTGACCTGGAAGATAAAATAGTGGAAATAACTACCGCAGAGCAGAATAAAGAAAAAAGAATGAAAAGAATTGAGGACAATCTCAGAGACCTCTGGGACAACATTAAACGCACCAACATTTGAATTATAGGGGTCCCAGAAGAAGAAGAGAAAAAAAAAGGGACTGAGAAAATATTTGAAGAGATTATAGTTGAAAACTTCCCTAATACGGGAAAGGAAATAGTCAATCAACTCCAGGAAGAGCAGAGTCCCATACAGGATAAATCCAAAGAGAAACACACCAAGACACATATTAATCAAACTATAAAAAATTAAATACACAGAAAAAATATTAAAAACAGCAAGGGAAAGCAACAATTAACATAAAAGGGAATCCCCATAAGGTTAACAGCTGATCTTTCAGCAGAAACTCTGCAAGCCAGAGGGAGTGGCAGGACATATTTTAAAGTGATGAAAAGGAAAAACTTACAACCAAGATTACTCTACCCAGCAAGGATCTCATTCAGATTTGACGGAGAAATTAAAACCTTTACAGACAAGCAAAAGCTAAGAGAATTCAGCACCACCAAACCAGCTCTACAACAAATGCTAAAGGAACTTCTCTAGGCAGGAAGCACAAGAGGAGGAAAAAACTTACAATAACAAACCCAAAACAATTAAGAAAATGATAATGGGAACATACATATCGATAACTACCTTAAATGTAAATGGATTAAATGCTCCAACCAAAAGACACAGACTGGCTGAATGGATACAAATACAAGACCCGTACATATGCTGTCTACAAGAGACCCACTTCAGACCTAGGGACATATACGGACTGAAAGTGAGGGGATGGAAAAACATATTCCATGCAAATAGAAATCAAAAGAAAGTTGGAGTAGCAATTCTCATATCAGACAAAACAGACTTTAAAATAAAGACTATTACAAGAGACAAAGAAGGACACTACATAATGATCAAGGGATCAATCCAAGAAGAAGATATAACAATTGTAAATATTTATGCACCCAACAGAGGAGCACCTCAATACATAAGGCAAATGCTAACAGCCATAAAAGGGGAAATCAACAGTAACACAATCATAGTAGGGGAGTTTAACACCCCACTTTCACCAATGGACAGATCATCCAAAATGAAAATAAATAAGGACACACGAGCTTTAAATGATACATTAAACAAGATGGACTTAATTGATATTTATAGGACATTCCATCCAAAAACAGCAGATTACACTTTCTTCTCAAGTGCTCATGGAACATTCTCCAGGATAGATCATATCTTGGGTCACAAATCAAGCCTTGGTAAATTAAAGAAAACTGAAATCGTATCAAGTATCTTTTCTGACCACAACGTTATTAGATTAGATATCAATTACAGGAAAAAAACTAAAAAATACAAACACATGGAGGCTAAACAATACACTACTAAATAACCAAGAGATCACTGAAGAAATCAAAGAGGAAATCAAAAAATAGTAGAAACAAATGACAATGAAAACATGACAACCCCAAAACTAAGGGATGCAGCAAAAGCAGTTCTAAGAGGGAAGTTTATAGCAATACAATCCTACCTCAAGAAACAAGACACATCTCAAATAAACAACCTACTCTTACACTAAGAGCAATTAGAGAAAAAAGAATTAAAAAAACCCCAAAGTTAGCAGAAGGAAAGAAATCATAAAGATCAGATCAGAAATAAATGAAAAAGAAATGAAGGAAACGATAGCAAAGATCAATAAAACTAAAAGCTGGTTCTTTGAGAAGTTAAACAAAATTGATAACCCATTAGCCAGACTCATCAAGAAAAAAAGGGAGAAGACTCCAATCAATAGAATTAGAAATGAAAAAGGAGAAGTAACAACTTACAATGCAGAAATACAAAGGGTCATGTGAGATTACTACAAGCAACTCTATGCCAATAAAATGGACAACCTGGAAGAAATGGACAAATTCTTAGAAAAGCACAACCTTCCGAGACTGAACCAGGAAGAAATAGAAAATATAAACAGACCAATCACAAGCACTGAAACTGAAACTGGATTAAAAATCTTCCAACAGGGCTTCCCTGGTGGTGCAGTGGTTGAGAGTCTGCCTGCCAATGCGGGGGACACGGGTTCAAGCCCTGGTCTGGGAGGATCCCACATGCCACGGAGCAACTGGGCCTGTGAGCCACAATTACTGAGCCTGTGCGCCTGGAGCCTGTGCTCCGCAACAAGAGAGGCCACGATAGTGAGAGGCCCGCGCACCGCGATGAAGAGTGGCCCCCGCTTGCCGCAACTAGAGAAAGCCCTTGCACAGAAACGAAGACCCGACACAGCCATAAATAAAAAAAAAAAAAAAAAAAAAAGAACCGTGTGCTCTGACATATCTCAACATGGTTCCTTTAAAAAAAAAAAAAAAAAATCTTCCAACAAACAAAAGCCCAGGACCAGATGGCTTCACAGGCCAATTCTATCAAACATTTTGAGAAGAGCTAACACCTATCCTTCTCAAACTCTTCCAAAATATAGCAGAGGGGGGAACACTCCCAAACTCGTTCTATGAGGCCATCATCATCCTGATACCAAAACCAGAGAAAGATGCCACAAAAAAAGAAAGTACAGGCCAATATCACTGATGAACATAGACGCAAAAATCCTCAACAAAATACTAGCAAACAGAATTCAACAGCACATTAAAAGGATCATACACCATGATCAAGTAGGGTTTATCCCAGGAATGCAAGGATTCTTCAATATACGCAAATCAATCAATGTGATTAACCATGTTAACAAATTGAAGGAGAAAAACCATAACATCATCTCAAAAGATGCAGAAAAATCTTTTGACAATATTCAACACCCATTTATGGTAAAAACCCTCCAGAAAGTAGGCATAGAGGGAACTTACCTCAACATAATAAAGGCCATATACGACAAACCCACAGCCAGCATCATTCTCAATGGTGAAAAACTGAAACCATTTCCACTAAGACCAGGAACAAGACAACCAAAAGACACAGACTGGCTGCCCACTCTCACCACTATTATGCAACACAGTGGGCAAGACAAGGTTGCCCACTCTCACCACTATTATGCAACACAGTGTTGGAAGTTTTAGCCACAGCAATCAGAGAAGAAAAAGAAGTAAAAGGAATCCAAATCAGAAAAGAAGAAGTATAACTGTCACTGTTTGCAGATGACATGATACTACACATAGAGAACCCTAAAGATGCTACCAGAAAACTAGTAGATCTAATCAATGAATTTAGTAAAGTTGAAGGATACAAAATTAATGCACAGAAATCTCTTGCATTCCTATACACTAATGACGAAAAATCTGAAAGAGATATTAAGGAAACACTCCCATTTACCACTGTAACAAAAAGAATAAAATACCTAGGTATAAACATACCTAAGGAGACAAAATACCTGTACGCAGAAAACTATAAGACAGTGATAAAAGAAATTAAAGATGATACAAACAGATGGAGAGATCCATGTTCTTGGATTGGAAGAATCAACACTGTGAAAATCACTATACTACCCAAAACAATCTACAGATTCAATGCAATCCCTATCAAACTACCAATGGCATTTTTCATAGAACTAGAACAAAAAATTTCACATTTTGTATGGAAACACAAAAGACCCTGAAAGCCAAAGCAATCTTGAGAAAGAAAAACGGAGCTGGAGGAATCAGGCTCCCTGACTTCAGGCTATACTACAAAGCTATAGTAATCAAGACAGTATGGTACTGGCACAAAAACAGAAATATAGATCAATGGAACAGGATAGAAAGCCCAGAGATAAACCCACGCACATATGGTCACCTTATCTTTGATAAAGGAGGCAAGAAGATACAATGGAGAAAAGACAGCCTCTTCAATAAGTGGTGCTGGGAAAACTGGACAGCTACATGTAAAAGAATGAAATTAGAACACTCCCTAACACCATACACAAAAATAAACTCAAAATGGATTAAAGACCTAAATGTCAGGCCAGGCACTATAAAACTCTTAGAGGAAAACATAGGCAGAACACTCTATAACATAAATCACAGCAAGATCCTTTTTGACCCACCTCTTAGAGAAAGGGAAGTAAAAACAAAAATAAACAAATGGGACCTAATGAAACTTAAAAGCTTTTGCACAGCAAAGGAAAGCATAAAGGAGGCAAAAAGACAACCCTCAGAATGGGAGAAAATATTTGCAAACGAAGCAAGTGACAAAGGATTAATCTCCAAAATTTACAAGCAGCTCATGCAACTCAATATCAAAAAAACAAACAACCCAATCCAAAAATGGGGAGAAGACTTAAATAGACATTTCTCCAAAGAAGATATACAGATTGCCAACAAACACATGAAAGGATGCTCAACATCACTAATCATTAGAGAAATGCAAAGCAAAACCACAATGAGGTATCACCTCACACCAGTCAGAATGGCCATCATCAAAAAATCTACAAACAATAAATGCTGGAGAGAGGGTGGAGAAAAGGCAACCCTCTTGCACTGTTGGTGGGAATGTAAATTGATACTGTCACTATGGAGAACAGTATGGAGGTTCCTTAAAAAACTAAAAACAGAACTACCATAATACCCAGCAATCCCACTACTGGGCATATACCCTGAGAAAACCATAATTCAGAAAGAGTCATGTACCACAATGTTCATTGCAGCTCTATTTACAATAGCCAGGACATGCAAGCAACCTAAGTGTCCATCAACAGATGAATGGATAAAGAAGATGTGGCACATATATACAATGGAATATTGCTCAGCCATAAAAAGAAACAAAACTGAGTTATTTGTAGTGAGGTGGATGGACCTAGAGTCTGTCATACAGAGTGAAGTCAGAAAGAGAGAAACAAATACCGTATGCTAACACATATATATGAATCTAAAAAAAAAAAAAATGGTTCTGAGAACCTACCAGCAGGACAGGAATAAAGACGCAGACGTAGAGAATGGACTTGAGGACACAGGGAGAGGGAAGGGTAAGCTGGGACGAAGTGAGAGAGTGGCATGGACATATATACACTACCAAATGTAAAATAGGTAGCTAGTGGGAAGCAGCCGCATAGCACAGGGAGATCAGCTCGGTACTTTGTGACCACCTAGGGGTAGCATAGGGAGGGTGGGAGGGAGACACAAGAGGGAGGGGATATGGGGATATATGTATACATATAGCTGATTCACTTTGTTATACAGCAGAAATTAACACAACATTGTAAAGCAGTTATACTCCAATAAAGATGTTTAAAATAAATAAATAAAAGTTAAGAATCAGTGCAAGCAGAAAACTTTATATTAATTTATAACTCACACTCCGGAGACTCTTTCATTACTTTCAGACTTATTTCCAGAAATCATACATTTCTACGGCAAGCAGGATATCCTATATCCAGGAAATCCTATATCCAGAATGAATATTAAATGGATATTCATTCCTCTGTATTAGTACAGATACTTAAGAATGAACACAGCAATATCTTTATTCCTATTACTTTTAGTGATTTTTTTAAGGACCAAAATATTCACTTGGTCATCAACTCTATTCAAGGCAGGTAATTCCTTGCTTTCTTAAAGCTCACTAATGTCCAGAACAAACAAATAATAATCAGAGGCTACAAGGCAGTAAAATAATATATATTTTAAAAAGTCAAGATAGGTACAAAATATGGAAAAAGAGAGAAGGAAAAATAGAAAACACAGTTTTTTTAGTTCTAATAGGGTCACAGCACAATATGAATAAGATCAGAAGAGTACTCTTAATGGAACTAGCTAACTAGCTTTATCCTAAAATTTCTAAGGGCAAGAATAAGTTTGAATTTTGCTAGCAAAGCATAAGATAAAATGAATCCAGAAGATTCAACCTTTTATATCTTTTTTTAAAAGGGCAATTTTTTTCCTGGAAGAGCATAAAAACGATTGATATGTTACCTCCATTTTCTAAATTTAAGCACTCCAGGTGAATGAAATGCTAAGCAAACTACGAATTCTATTTCCTGAATGGGAAAAACTATTAATTCCTGAAGTTTACTGTGATTCTTGCTGGAAACATAGAAGAGGTAAGGCAGAATCAGCACATGAGCAAAGATAAATTGGCCTTGGAGTTCACAATTTTCTAAGTCATTTCTATCAGCCTTGATATAGTTTTTAGTATACTCACATCTTCTTCTGAGAGTGTTCCAATCTTGGTGTCTTCTGTCAAGAGTGATACCCAGAAACAAACCTAATATCAGACTCTGTTAGGGAGGAGTAAAGAACTATGATGGACTTTGTTCTGGATACTGTATTTCTATCACTGCAGCTTAAGATCAAATCACCCCCTATCTTGTATTGGTCTGTTAGTCAACTTGAAAACCAAAATCCAGTTTGCTTACCTGCTAAGTGACTGGCTTTTGCACAATAGATGCATAGTATCTTTAAATCCATGCCTTAGCAAAACTACAAAAACTTAACATGATCTCATACTGAAAAATTATTCTCAAAGTAAAAAAAAGGTTTATTCTCAAAGTTAAAGAATGGAAAAGAAAATGTCAAATGTTTGAATGCAACTTGTTTTTTACCTTCAATGGATCTGGCCCACTCACTTGAGCAGATAAACTTCACTTCTAACATCTAAGCAGCGCACACTTCTGTCACATTACAACCTGTTCTGTCTATGGTACTGGTACATTTAATGTTCTGCTGTTGAGTTTATTTATTGTTTATTATAGTAATATACAATTCTAAGATATAACAATCCTGCTATAAATATGTAATTGTTCAGTAAATATGTGACAACATATGAAATGTTATGACTATGTAAATGCTTCACATAAAATATATTATTGTATAATAAAATGTTATAAACAATATTTAATTATATAGCATATATTACATGTAAAAGTATATATAATATATAATATAATAAACATTTATAATATATAAACATTATAATACTATATACTATAGTACTATATAATACTACCATTACTTTCTTTTCTGAAACTTACAGGCAATGCTCTACTCCAAAAGCTGAAGTGTCTCAAAAATAAACTCTGAAGGCAGGCAATGCCTTTAAAAATTAATAGTTTCCTAAACTAATGTGTTGTTGGTTTTTAAAAAAACTGTACTCTGTCTTGTATTCTCCATTCACTTTCTTCATTTGAAGGACAGTTTCTTGGGTTCACACTAAGTTCTATTTTTATATTCTAAAATCCTAAAAACCCTAAAATATATAAGCTTTCTTTTTTTTCTCTCCGTTTGAAACATGGATAAAAGACACTGTATTGGTCAAAAGAATTGGTGAAATTCTTTTTCATAAGTTTAGCAAGAGGTCCAGGTATTTAACTGAATAATTGAAAATAACATTAAAATAACAGGAAAGGTACAAAGGGTCACTTGCACCTGCTGCTTTATTCATGCAACTTTTCTAAATTAAAAAAAAGCTGGAAACTGCTATCAAATAATTATAGTTTAAGCTTCATTTCCTTTCAGACTTTTTGTTTGGAAGATCTGAAAATTCTAGGATAATAAAAGTATTACCAGACTAGATGTTCTTCCACAGAAACTTCAAAATACCGTATTATTATTTAACTGTGGTTAAAACAAAAGCCATTTTACTACAGTGCTCCACACTTCTGTAAAATGTTGCTAAACAATCTGTAAGCAAACTATTGCAATTTAGAAAATAATATCTCCTACTTTAAAAGGTCACAACTAAATTATTAGTTTAAAAAGGCTTATAGGACCAGCAGTGTGCTAGGCCTTTGAGTACTAGAATAGGAACTATAAAATGAAAAAATACAAAAGCAAGAAAGGGTGATGATTTTGATGAAATAAAAATTCTGACAGAACATAGGAAGAACAACGCCTAACAACTACTATTTTCTATACTCTGCTAATTCAGTTAATATGAACAAGGATTACGAAAGAAACTTCCCAAGCAGATAACTCTCTTTCTCCACACTCAGAAGTTTCAGCCTTGCCTGACAAAAGATTTGAAGTCAAATGTAAAGTAGACTCAAGATAAGGCTAAGCTCAGGTAGAGCTTTTAGCTACAGATGTTATGAGGTACGAACATTTAGCAGCTGTATCACTGGTGAATTGGGAATAACGTGTTAAACTTCATACATAAAAACTTTCCAGTCGAGAAAGCACATGCCCCAACATCTGTTCCTACTAGCAACCAGAAAATCTTTTTTAAATTTCAGGGTAGTTTTTGCCTAACCATAAAAGAAAGCCAATCCTATTCTTTTATTCTTTGCAATGTCACAACTCCAGGCCATGAATCAAAAAGAGAAGTAAACAGTTACATTTCTGAACAGTTTGGGGAAAATAAAAGGTTGGGACTTTAATAGAAACATAGTAAGAAAAAAGTTACACCAGAAAAACATGATTATATGCAGTGTAAGTGCTCTCATACCTTGCAGATAGCTGTGTAGATCAGTACAATCCTTTTTGAAGGCAATCTGACAAAAGGTTTCTAGAGTCACTAAATTATTTATGACCTTTGATACAGTAATTCCAATTCTAGAAATCTATGCTAAAGAAATAATCTCAGAAATTAAAAAAGGGCTAAATATATATTAATATGTTCCTTGCAACATGATCCAGACTAGGGAGAACCCATTGGAAAAGAATCCACTGATATGTTTAAGAACATTACAATATAGCCACAGGATGGAAATTTTATACAGGCATTAAAATAACTATGAAAAAAATATATTCTATAAAATGTTAAATAGAAAAGGCAGGAGATAAAATTAGTTACAATCCAAATGCATATACAATTATCTTTAAGGTATGTACAGAAAAAGTACAAATGAAGTAAATTATAATATTATTAATTAGACCAAGAATGCAGGGTTAATGGGTGATTTTCATAATCTTTTTGCTCTTTTTCCAATTTTTCTAAACGTTTAATGAAACTTGTATAATGCATAAACAGAATTTGTGAAAACAAGTAAAAAACTGACTTGGAAGTAATCAAGAGTAATGAGGACATAAATTATATCTAGAATTACACTTTTTTAAAAAAATTGAAGTATAGTTGATTTACAATGTTGTGTTAATTTCAGGTATCCAGCAAAGCGATTCAGTTATACATGTGTATATATGTATATATCTATTCTTTTTCAGATTCTTTTCCATTATAGGTTATTACATCTAGAATTATTCGGACTCAAATAAATATAGATTATAGAGTAAAATTCAAGTAATTCAAGTAAAATTAAAGTGGATACATATTAAAAATCAAATATATTTGTTCAATGTGTATAAATCAATCTGATCTAAAAAAATGTTTCATTCTATGTAGTAGATGAGCAATACATTAGCTATTTTACAAATTTAGACATTTAACAAAGAACATGAGGCATTTAATTTAGACATTTTTTAAAAGAACATTAAAATAGCCTTTCTATTGTCTCATATATACAATTATATTACTTGCAGTTTCTATGATATAATTTCATAATGATTTTCACATATTATTAGATTTACAAAAATACCATTTGTCTTTTCTCCTTTCTCTATTTTATAAATGAAAGCAGATTTAAAATTCCAAACCATGAAAAGTTCTAAAGAAAAAAATATATAAAAAAGAATACTTTATCCAATCATTCTTTTCCATTATACAACCACTAGATGTATACTTTTTGATAATTTACATTGTCTTATGACAATTCCTATAGCATAAGGACCAGCAAAAGGACAAAAACATATCTCTAAGCAAAGATTTGAGGAGGAGGAAGATGAAAATGACTAGAACGTTAGAAGTAGAAACAAATTACCCTAAGCATAAGAACCCAAACTATATTATCAAGCAAAAATTGTTAATTCCCATAAAAATTATATGAATAAACAAAACTAAGTACTTAGTACTACTCACAATTAAATAAAGTAAGAAAAATACTAAGTCATTTACTACACACCAGACATTGTAACGAGGTCTTTTAAATAAATTCATGATCTAACTTAACGTGGTCATTATTTACCATAGGATTTACTACATTAAGGCCACATTACAGGGGCGTTTTTCACACGTCTACTTTCTCCATTAAATGGTAAGTTGCTGTGGCAGTACTATTTTACTTACTGCTAACTCCCACCCTTCTTGGCACAAGGTACACATCAGGTGTTTAATACATGCTGAATGAATTTAATTCGCTACAGATAGGGTGGCTCTACCTCCCAAACTGTCCAGGACAGTTCTGGTTTTGCCTGTGGTATCAGCATTATTAAAAACAGTATACCCTTTTGCTTTCAAAGTGTCCTGATTTGGACCACAAATTACCTGAAAACACTACTGCACGTAAGTTAAAATTCTTTCTAAAATGTCATTAAAATTTCCAGAATGCAAAGAATGAATGAGCTAAGGCACTGAGCACTGTCAAATAAAGTAGCAGAGGCGAAAAGAGCAGGTGAGGAGCGGAAGCAGGCAGCACTCCAGAGCACTGAGCCACCTCACCACTTCTGCTGCTTGCTGGTCTCAAGAGAAAGCAAGTCCTGCATTTAGAGATTCTTCCGAAAGCTAATTTTCCATTTATACCAGCACTGAAAGGGCTCTCATTGCAACTGGGGATGCAAGGAATTCAGAAGGCTTATACTATATCAAGCATTACACCTTCTACAGTTCCATATTCACTAAATAAAGAAAAATTGCAATGAATCTGTATATCCAAAAGCACCTTTTGAGAGAGCATTCATTTATATTTTTAATGGTACGACTGGAATAGATTTCATGTTATTCTTCTCTTTCCATAGAAGAAAGATTTTATAAGACCAACCTTCAGAAAAACAACAAGACATAAATAAGATTTAACTGAGCTCTGAAATTAAGTAATTTATTGATACATAAATACATTTAATTAAAACACTCATTTTGTTACCAGCTGAACTGTGTTAATTCAGAATATTTTCAAATATCTAATTCATATTATGAAATGATGCATGGTGAAAAAAAAAACCCATTTAAAGGGCAAGAAAGGCCACTGGATTTTTGTAAAACAGAGAACAAAATGTTCACTGATATGGTTTCAGATCCCACTTGCAACTAACCTTTAAGAAACCACCACTTGTTGAGCTTTGGTATAGTATCAAAGAAGAGTATTCACAATTATCTGAAAAAGGCTATGGAAATACTCCTCTCTTTTCAAATTACACAACCATGTGAGGCTGGATTCTCTTCATATTGTCAAACAAAGCAATATGTTACAAAAGGCTGAGTGTAGAAACAGATGTGAGAATTCAGGTATCTCCTTTTAAGCCAATCTTTAAAAAGTTTGCAAAATTATAAAACAATACCATTCTTCTTATTGATGTTTTTGTTTTGGAAAATACATTTTTAATAAAATTATGTTATTGATGTAAGCATGCAATAGACATTACTTTCATTAGCAAATGAATTAAGAAGTTTTTAAACAACTTCTCAGTTTTAATTTCTAATACAGTAAATATCAGTAACTATAACCTACATAAACAAAAACTCTTTGAAGTCCTTGTTAGGGGTTGAATTGTGTCCTCCCCACACTCATTTGTTGAAGGCCTAACCCTCAATGTGACTGTATTTGGAAGCTAGGGACTTTAAGGAGGTAACTCATAAGGATGGGGCCCTACTCCTGTAGGACTGGGGTCCTTATAAGAAGAGGAAGAGACACCAGAGACCTCTCTCTGAGGGCACACAGAGGAAAGGTCATGTGAGGACACAGCGAGAAGGCACCATCTGCGAGTCAGGAAGAAAGGTCTTCAGACCAGAAACCAACCCCACCAGCGCCTTGACCTTGGACTTCTAGCCTCTAGAACTGTGAGGAAATAAATATCTATTATTTAAGCCACTCAGACTTTGGTGTTTTGTTATGGCAGCCTGAGCAGTCCCTGATATTGCTAAAAGCTTAAAAGGGGTCCTGAGAACAAAAATCTGAAAATCACTGAATTAGACAGTAACTATTCGGCTGTGTAAATTAAATGTTTCTACACAATTTCTTACTTCATAATTACAACTTGGAAAAGTAATCATAATTTTCATTAGCTATCCAAAGTAGAAAAAGGGAGAAAATTAAGATCAACTCTAAACAAACCTTTTTTAACTTGATGTACACAACTGTATGCCATTTGAAAGCATATGAAAATGGGGAAACACACTGTAAAAGAATTAACGCAGGCTGCAAAAGTGCCTGCTTTTCATTTTCAGGAAACCAGGCTTGTCAATCTGTTTGGCCTAGCACAGACTAACTCTTAGAGTACTTGTTAAGTCTATTCACTTTCTGAATATAAAATGAGACATAAAACAAAACAGAAAAACATTCAGTTTTCCTTCATGAGAAAAAAATAACCAAAAAATTCCAAGAAGACATGAAGAAATCAATCAATAAATTGACAAATATACCAAGTGCAATTTTTTTAATCACACAAAACTTATCAAGAATATAGGGAAATAATAAAATAATAGTAAGAAACTCAATTTCCATATATGCAAAAAATAAAAGATTCTGCTCTCCTAGTAATTGTAGTTGATAACGCAAAAATGGTATCAAAGTTTGTAAGTCACCCAAGAATGAAAAAAAAAATTTTTTTTATTGAAGTGTAGTTGATTTAAAATGTTGTGTTAGTTTCAGGTATACAGCAAAGTGATTCAATTATGTGTGTGTGTGTGTGTGTGTGTGTGTATGTACACATGTATGTATATTCTTTTTCAGATTCTTTTCCATTACAGTTTATTACAAGATATTGAATATATTTCCCCATGCTATATAGTAGTTCCTTGTTTTTTATTTTACATATTTAAGAATGAACATTTTAATAGTTATGGGCCCTTAAGTAATTATTAAGTTATAAAAGCTTAGATGAGTGGAAAAAATGCATTTACCTCAACAAGTTTCTGAATTTCATGCACACAAATATGTTGTTGGGTTGCTTTTTAATAACATAAATTGTGCACTCAAGTACTACAGTTTTATGCATAGTAGTATTTTTAATCTAAAAAATCAAGCAAAATGCTTAATTTCTAAGGCTCTAATGCTAGGAATAGCGTTCAAAATTACATTTTAATAAATTTCATTCATATAACTTTGTATGTAAAGAAAACACTAATTCAACTTGAGCTAACTTTTCTCTTGGTTCAGTGTTTGTATGGAAAAATAATTATGCAGTCCGTTTGGAAAAATATAATCAATCCATGGGCATGCAAGTATCAATTTTATCTTATGAGAATTTCTCCATGTTCCAGTTACTTCATTCCTTATTACATGCTGCAAAAAGCAGTAATAATTTTTATAGCCAAATATCACTTCATAAGATACCAGGTGGCTGTCAATATTTACCATAGAAGTCATGCATGAAATTTAAACATTACAAAAAATGACTTACCAGTTGACACTCCTGAAATATGCACATTTTCAGAATGTTCTGCAAGAGCACCATTTCCTAAAATTAAACATAATGAATAAACTAATTTCCAAGATAAAATTAAAAAAAAATTTTCAGATTCTCGCTCTAACAGAAAAACAGGTACACAGAGCTATTTGTAATATCCAGAAATGAAATTAAAGTCTCTTACAATAATCTTCAAAACAGTCCTATGCAGCCCAAAATTATAATAGTAGTAGGGAAATCAAAACGTTTTGGAAATCACAACAATGTAGTGTAATATAAAGGGCAAATATATAGATCTGATTAATACCAGAAAGAATTTTCTATCAAGTTAATAGTCAAAAGATAACTTAGTACTATTGGCAGAAAAGAGACAACCACATACTTTTTAAAAAACAGCATTCCTCTAAAAGCACGCTTAATTAGTCCAGAATGTGCCTACTGCTGGGGTCACACATGTGTGTCCCATGTCCTATGCTTTGCATTACCTTCTAAATCCTTCAACATCTTCTCATCAACAACTCTAACAGTCTTTAGAGTAGGGACATGATTATACCCTATTTTGGTAGCCCCTGATTTTCTACACCTCCTACCACAAAGTTGGGCAAATGGAAGCATTCAAGTAACTTACTGAAATGAGTTACTAAGTGTCACCTAGTAAAATAAAAGTGGTTTTAAAAAGACTCCCATTTAAAGTAGAGATTATTTAATCCTTTAAATTAGTAAACAGTGTCCCTCAGCTGTTCTTTTTAAAAATTTAATTTAGTTTTATTATAAATTATTTCCATTACCTCTGTTCTTTCTTTTCTTTCTACAAGTTGCTCATCTTTCCTTCTAAAGTTTTCTCTCTCCCTATGCATTAGGTCAATTTGGCAACACAACAGTTCAGGAATCCAGCTGACAGAGAAAGAATTCTCCCTGGAGTGGGGCAGGGGAGGAAGCTAGGTGGGAGAAACCTAGAGGGCAAAAGCAGAATTCTCTTGATGGTTGAAAGAGTAGAGACAATAGCAAATATTATAATTAACAACTTATCTTTTACAACCATCAAACTTCTATGGTTGCTTGATTTCTGTATAGCATCCCCCAATGCGCTAAGTTCTGGGACAGCAGAATCTGTAAACTTGCCGCATCACTGTATGCACGGTTCCTAGAACAGAGCAGGTGCTCAAAGAGCTAACAAATGAATAAATGAGGGAGTTCATGATGATTAAATGAAATCATGCCAATTAAGCACTTGATATAGTGCCTGACACACAGCACTGAAGAGGAATTCATTTTTGTAACTGTGTAAAATATATTTTTACTATTACTAAAGAATAAAATAATAGTGATAACACAACCTTCGTAGTTCAACTACAGCTACAGCCTTCAAAATGAAAAGAAATGTTATGTTTCCCTCCATTAAAAATGATACAGTGGAAATGGTGACAAAGGTGTGTAAGCTATATTTATTACACAAATAAATCTGATTATTTATTTAAGTACTGTGCATTAGTACCACAGAGGCCACAATTTATTTTTCCTAACAATGTTAAATGCTACAGACATAGAAATGAAACTACTAGAAAGCTCCCACATTATTTCTTTAATGTGTACAACTTATGAAAATTGGTATCCTAAACAAAATGGTATAAGAAACTGATTCAATAAAACAACTAACAAGATTTGCCAAAGGTCAGTATAAGTTGCCTAAACCTTTGCTACTTACAAGTATATCAGCAGTACTGGCATTACCGGGAGCTTATTAGAAATGCAGAATCTCAGGCCTCACCCCAGATTATTGAATCAGAATTTACATTTTAACAAGATCGTCCCCCACTCCCAGTGATTTGTATGCACATTAACATTTGAGAGCCAATGGCTTAAACCTTCTACTTCTATAGTAGATACAACTCCAAATTAAAGCTGTGTAATTTGTGACCCTAAGGTTTCCAATATCCTTAAGGCAGCATATTAAATTATCCTCAGGAGAGTTTTAATATTAGATATATTTTATACATTAAATTTTTATTCTAATTCAGTAAACAGAGTAAAGATGGGCAGAAGGAAAACAGTAACATAATGCAGTATCTAAGACTGTGGATTCTGGAGTAGATCGCTAGGATTCTAACACCAGCTTCACTTCTTACTTGCTGTGCAATTTAGAGCAAGTTACATAACCTCTTTGTGTCTTACTTTCATCTCAAAAACAGAGCAGGTAATACCTATCTTATAGGGCTTAGTAGAATTCTTTATAATAGAAAAAAATAGAACTTAATCTACATCTCCGTCAGCATGTAAATGAATAAACTAAAAACAGGCTTACAATAAAATATTCAAAAAACTGAATTAAGTAATTCTATATGTACTCACTTGGAAAGATACGCACATTGAGTTAAATATGTTTCAGAGTAACATTAGCATATGCTCTAACTTTAACTTTTAAATGATGTCTGTATAGTTACTGTGCCTATGTTACATAGGCATATGATGTATGTATGTACATGCATTTGCACACACACACAGAAGAGTCTAACGGTGTATACAAACTGAAATTAGAGAGGAAGGCCTCCTTTGTATACTTCAGCACCGACCGAATTTGCTACAACAGGCACAGAGTTCTTTAAAAAATTTATTCATATTATAAAAAAAAAACAGGCAAAGAGACTATAGTTCATTCCCCGTCATTCTAAATAAACAGAGGTCTGATAAATATTGTGTGAAATAAAATATTATAATTTCAGAAGTATTATTAATGACTTTAAAAACTGGAATAACAGTACTTTAAGACATAAAACATGATACTATTGCTAATTTCCCACACATTTACTCTAATTTAAAAACAATCCGATTTAGAAGTTAAAAAGTCAATGATAATTTCTAATAACATCAAATAACTATTCCTTTCTTTGAGATTACATTAGATATTTCTTATTCTAAGTATCACATGAAGTAAGTGGGCTACTTAATTTAGGTGTTCTGCCATTTTTACAAAAATGTCACTTACAAAATACAATTATTTCTATGTTATAAGCAGAGAGCACCGCCCCAAACTGCTTTGTTGATATAAAGCTCATTATATTTTTGCTAATGTCCCGCCCCCAACTCCTGAGAGAAGAAAACCCCACACATATGAGGATGTACACACACCACCTCCTGACTTTAACTGCATTGTAGACATGCTAGACATTCTCATAGAAGTCACCCTTTAAAGGTGCCATATACTGGAAAAATATACAGTCTGATAAAACATTACTTCTGTAACTATGCATTAGCAGCTGACTAGTTAGTAGACCAGCTAATTAACTAGAACTCCTAGAAAACAAGAAAAATTTTCATTATCACCTAAATCAGGAAATAATTTTTTACGACTTAACTGTTTTTTAGTCCTACTAACCAAATACCAAAGGTAATCAATTGTCCCCATTTATTATTCTTCTTGCCAAGCTGAAACATGGTTTTGTAGTTTTTTACTGCAATACAAGAGAGAACCTTCTAAAAGAGATATGTACTGTTTCAGGAAAAGAGGCCATAGGGTAGTGAGTTTGACCTCTGGAACCAGACTCTGTGGAATCAAACCTCAGCTCTACTGTTTAGTCATGAGCCTTAACTAATGATGTCTCCTAAGATTTAGTTTGCTCACCTGCATAATCAGAATATCATCATTAACAGGATGTCTAAATCTATGGTCTCTGTGCCCCTGTTGCTTTGTATCTTTCTTTCTGTTTATTGTTGTTCTTTTTGTTTAAGAACTAAAGTTCTTAAAGAACAGCTGATAAATACAGCTAAGACATGACAGATACGTGCCAGCCAAATCCTAAATGCCTCACAAGGCTTTCCTCAGCTCATCCTTAAAACAACAGTTCACTTTACAGGTGAGAAAACCAGCTTAGAGCAACTTAGTAAGTTTTTCAAAGAGCTAGTAATTGGATGGATTAAAAATTCAAATTCACAGTCATTAAGAAGTTTGTGTTCCTTACTTTTTTTAAAAAAAGAATTTAGACATGAATATACTTCTTGCTTGTAAAAGAAACAGTACTTAACTTTCAGAGTTAAAACCCACCTGCCACCAGCTATTCCAATTTGTTATGGGGGAAGACCACTGGTTTAAAAGTTAATGAGCAGCAGTTACAAGTAACTTATATGCTCAGCATCCTACGATCTCGTTTTCACTGTGCAATGAGAACAGATATCAAACATTAAAATATGTACACACATATATACACCCCCAACATCGTTCCTATTTTACTTTAAAGAAAAAGTCCAAAATCCTGATAAGGCTTACCAAACTCTCCACCCTTTGAGTCTTCCCAACTACTCCAAAAGCTTCATCTTTTGTGATTCACTTTCCCACTCTATTTTCCTCTCCAGAAATATTAGATTTCTTTCAGAAAAGGGTCACCTGTCTCTCCTGCCTTTGGACCTTTCTTTAATATATTCTTTCTTTAGGAAGGCATCTCCTGATTCCCCCATACTACGTTACGTCATTCTGTTACAGGTTCCTAGAGTATCTAATACTATCACTTTTTGAAAATTTATCACACTTCTGTTATCTGTGTAATGTCTATATTCACCACCAGATCTTAATCTTAGTGGGGGAAGGTGGGGTGGAGAAGTGTGATGTAGTGCTGGGACATAGCTGGGTTTGTTTTGTTTTGTAACCCAGTGACTAGCAGAGAAGATACTCCATATCTGCTCAAACACATGAATGAATGGTAGGTTGATACATAAGCAAGAGGCATAGTCCCTGCCACCAAAGAGTTGATAATCTATTGAGAAAATAATTTAAAACATCTGGAGCAGAAGCAAACAATATAAAACCAAACTAAAATTAGCAAGCTTCTTACTCAAGTGGGAGGCTTTTCTACTGAAAATGGGAATGGAAGATAGGAGTGCCCACCATGATATAAGCCAGGGCAATTAGATAAGAAAAGACAATTATAGGCATAATGATTGAAAAAGAAGAGGTAAAACTACATCTATCTGTAGATGATATGATTGTGTATCTATTTAAAAACCTCAAGACAGTCAAAAGAAAAAGTTATAAACAATATGAAAATTAGTAAAGTAGCAGGATATAAGATAAGCATACAAAAAATCAAAAGCCTTTGTAAATACGAACAATGGCCAGTCAGAAGATACAGAAGACACAATTCTTAGTAGCAACAAAAAGATTTTTAAAAACTCAAACACAGAACTCCTGCAGATGGTCATGATGGAACAATGGGTAATGGACCAGCTTTCTCCAGGTAGAAAGCTAGTGCAATAACTCATTCTGATTTGTTTCCCTTTTCTCAGAGATCACAGTCTTACACTGCCTGTTGTCCCATGTCTGAAAAAGTTGGAAAAAACATGTTAAAAAAAAAATTCAGACACAGGACAACAGTCAGTCCTAACCAACAAGAATAGAAAGAAATCCACAGTGGACTTACTGTTGCCATTTTGTTCAGTGTTTTCTGGCTTTTTTGTAATTCCTTTGTTCCTTTTTTCTTCTCTTGCTCTCTTCGTTTGTGATTTGATGATCTTCTGTGGTGGTCTGATGAGATTTCTTTCTCTCTTTTGTGTATCTACTATAGATTTTTGCTTTGTGGTTCTCATGAGGCTTAAATATCTTATGTTTATAACAGTCTATTTTAAGCTGTTAACGTTGAATGCATACTAAAGCTCTACCTTTTTATGCCCCCCCATTTTATGTTTTTGATGTCACAATTTATATCTTTTCACCCTGAGTATTCGTAACAAATGTAGTCACAGTTACTTTTATCTTTTAACCTTCATACTAGACTTACAAGTGATTTACTCACCACCAACACATTAGAGTATTCTGAATTTAACTATACATTTACCTTTTCCAGTGAGATTTATACTTTATGTTTTCTTATTACTAATTAGCACCCTTTCATTTCAACTTGAAGTCCTTTGAACATTTCTTGTGAGGCGGTATGGTGGTGAACTCCTTCAGCTTTTGCTTGTCTGGAAAACTCTTTATCCTTCCTTCAATTCTGAAGGACAGTTTTGCTGGGTAAACTATTCTTGGTTGGCAGTTTTTTTCTTTCAGCACTTTGAATGTATCATGCAAATCCCTTCTGGCCTACAAAGTTTCTGCTAAAATATCTGCTAATAGCCTTATGGGGATTCCCTTGCATGTAACAAGTTTTCTCTTGCCACTTTTAAGATTCTCTCTTTAACTTTTTATAATTTAATTATAATGCATACAGCTGTCTGCTTGATATTGTCCCATAAGTCCCTTAAACTATCTTCATTCCTTTTCATTCAAATTCCTTTTTTGCAAGGATGCAAAATGCTGACCATAGGAATTTTAAAAAGTAGTCATTTCTGGTTAGGATGGTTATTGTATTAGATGTTGTTCTAGTATGCAGACCAAATTTTTCTAAATTGTGCAAAGGGTATAAGAGAATTTGTTACACCCTTGTAGAAGCTACTAAGCATTTGCCTCTGACATTTCTACTATCAATCTGTAAAGGAAATAAGGTTTTGCTAACATTGTTCTAACCAAATTCATATGGCTTGTACATTTATTTCCTTTCCTAGGTATTCATAAACCACTTCTTCTCTTTTGTATCATCTTCCCTAGAGCCATTATCACTAATTGTTGGTTTGTGGAATTCTCATCCCTCCTGCCCCAGTTTGAAAATCAAAATTGCCTTTCCTGTTTCCAGTCATCTGATCTTTCTTTCCTTCTCTCATTCCTTGGAAGTATTAGCACCTAAGTCAGAACTCCTTAAGTTATTTAGAATACCTGAATGAACTCCTATAATCTTTGCACATATGTCCTTCAAGAAGGTTTTCAGATATAGTTACTCTTACCCTTTTGGTTTGAAGAGCATATTTGACAGGGGACATAAACATCACCAGTGTTACACCATCTGCCCAAGCAACAGCCCTATGAACCTTTCTGTTATTCTTTATTTTACAAAGAAATGTTTATAAGACCATTTTGTTGTCCTTGGTATTTTTGCTGAACTCAATCTTGCATTTTCTCCATATTAGTAATACTTATAATTTATTCTTGGTTAAATATCCTTTTTATCTTGGGAATATGTTCTTAATTAGTCTGAAGTCATTGAGGAACCACTAATTTCCTTAGATTTTTTTGCCATTCATTCCTTTTTGGGATTGTTTGTGATTTTAATAACCAGAAATCATTTTTGAGAACTTAATAACATCCTTGGACTTTCCAGATTTTCATGTTGTGGAGGCATATTTTTTTTTCTAAATTACTTTAGAATCTATAGGTTTTTTTTTTTTACACATCTTTATTGGAGTATAATTGCTTTACAATGTTGTGTTAGTTTCTGCTGTATAACAAAGTGAACCAGCTATACGTATACATCTATCCCCATATCCCCTCCCTCTTGCGTCTTCCTCCCAACCTCCCTATCCCACCCCTCTAGGTGGTCACAAAGCACTGAGCTGATCTCCCTGTGCTATGCGGCTGCTTCCCACTAGCTATCTATTTTATATTTGGTATTGTATACATGTCAATGCTACTCTCTCACTTTGTCCCAGCTTACCCTTCCCCCTCCCCATGTCCTCAAGTCCATTCTCTACGTCTGCACCTTTATTCTTGTCCTGCCCCTAGGTTCATCAGAACCATTAGATTCCATATATATGTGTTAGCATACAGTATTTGTTTTTCTCTTTCTGACTTACTTCACTCTGTATGACAGACTCTAGGTCCATCCACCTCACTACAAATAACTCAATTTCATTTCTTTTTATGGCTGAGTAATAGTCCATTGTATATATGTGCCACATCTCCTTTATCCATTCATCCGATGATGGACACTTAGGCTGCTTCCATGTCCTGGCTATTGTAAATAATGCTGCAATGAACATTGTGGTATATGTCTCTTTTTGATTATGGTTTTCTCAGGGTATATGTCCAGTAGTGGGATTGCTGCGTCATATGGTAGTTCTTTTGTTTTTTTTTTTGAAGAAATCTTCATCATTTATATCATAATCATCTTTAACTTTTTTTTTTCACACACACACACTGTATTTTATTTTTACAAGAGATAAATAGACTGACACCAAGCATTGTACATGGATGACCACAACAAAAGCAACAATGATTGCAATTACCAAACATGAAACACTCATACTATGTCATAATATTGACATTCAGTCCAGTAATCCTCCACTGTAACAGCTCCTCCATACTGTTCTCCATAGTGGCTGTATCAACTTACATAGAATCTATAGGTCTTAAGCTCTGATTGTGCCCAATCTCATTGTTTAAAAAGTGATTATAATATAGTTACTTCTACCTGGTCAAATAAGGTATAGAGTAGTACACTGTTAGGGACTGAATTGTGTCACCCAAAATTAATATGTTGAAGCCCAAATGCCCAATGTGACTATATTTGGAGATAGGGCCTTCAAGGGGATAATTAACATTAAAGGAAGTCATAAGGGTGAGGATCTAATCTGATAAGACTGGTTTCCTTAAGAAGAGATATCAGATATCTCTCTCTCCATCTGCACACAGAGAATAGGCCATGTGAGGGCACAGTGAGAAAGACACTGCAAGCCAGGAAGAGGAACCTCATCAGAAACCAACCCTGACATCACCTTGATCTCGGACTTCTAGCCTCCAGAACTGCGAGAAAATAAATTTATGTTGTTTAAGCCACCCAATCTGCGGTATTTTGTTATGGCAGCCCAAGCAGACTAATATACACACTTGCCCCGGGTCATAGCTGAACTAAGATGTCTGTGAATGCCTTGAAAGCGTACGAAAAATTCAGTACATTCTTCTGAAAACAGGCTTCATAGTGTCTAACAAATACCTATAATGAGACGTTTCGTGCAAAAAAAGGTTAAGAAGTCCCTTGGAGACAGAGTTTATTTTCCTACTTTATTTAATTACTGGTATTCTAAAAGTATTACTTCTACAGCTTTCTAACTGCAGGTATTCATTTTGGATTTAATAGACTTTTATGAACTGGCCTGAACCAACCTGACACTTAAAATAATAACGATCATTTACAACATCACTTTTTATGGAAATAAACATTCTAATTTTCAAACCACATTCTTAAAAGACATTTGGGAGTTCAATGTTTTTATGTTTAGACTTCCTATATTATGTTAGTAAGATTTTACACTGGAAATGTCTTCAAATAAGGGCATGATGACAACGAACTATTACTCAAAGTACAAATACTAAACAAACACAAGTTCCCAGTATTCAGAGAATGAATCATATCCCTGAAAGGACATGCAAGACAGTTATGAATCCCACTGGTGAGTATCTCAGTGACAGTGTTCATGCAGATGGAAATAATTTTCTTTATTCTAAAACAGCGTGAATCACTGAAGAACCCACAAAACAAACTAGAAAGGGGCTCAGCTAAAGACTATATGAGTTCAAAGGTTCCTACCTGTGACTTTGGTGGTTCACAAGAGTAAATATGAAGGTTTGAAGGGATTCAGAAATCCAGGAAAAAACAGAATTACATTCCTATATTTCCAATGAGATTTACTGACATATACTTCACACAACATAAAACTCACCTTTTAAAGTGTGCAATTCAGTTTTTTAGTATGTTCAAAAAGTTGTGCAACCATCGCCACTATCTCGTGCCTGAACGCTTTCATCACCCGCCCCAAAAAAGTGTACCTATTAGCAGTTATTCCTCTTTTTGTTCTCCTCTAGCCCCTAGCAACAACTAATCTAGTTTCTGTCTCTATGGGGTTTTCCTATTCTGGACATTTCATATAAATGGAATCATACAATATCTGATCTTATGTGTCTGGCTTCTTTCACCTTGCATCATGTTTACATGGTTCATCCATGTTGTACCACGAATCAGTACTTCAGTCCTTTTCATGGCCAAATAGTATTCCATTGTATGGATAGACCATCTTTTGTTTATCCATTCATCAGCTGACAGACGTCTGGGTTGTTTCCACTTTTTGGTGAATACTGCTAAGAATATCTGTGTATACAAGTTTTTGTGTGGACATGTTTTCAATTCTCTTGAGGATACTCATAGAGTGGAATTGCTGGGTCTTTTGATAACTCTATGCTTATCTTTCTGAGCAAATGCCAAACTGTTTTCCAAATGGCTGTACAATTTTACATTCCCAACAGCCATGTGTAAGGGTTCCAATTTCCCCATATCCTCACCAACATGTTATTGTCCGCCTTTTTATTACAGCTAGTGGGTGTGAAGTAGTATCACACTGTGGTTTTATTTACATTCCCCTAACGAGTAACGATGTTGAGGTTCCTTTCCTGTGTTTATTGGGAATTTAGGTATATTATTTGGAGAAATATCTATTCAAATCCTTTGCCCATTTCTTAATTGGTTGAATTGTCTTTTTGTTGTTGTTGAGTTGTGAGAGTTTTTACATATTTTAAAAACTTAACAGATATATGATTCACAAATATTTTCTCCCATTCTGTAGTTTAATTTTTCACTTTCTTGATGTAAAGGTGTTTTCTGATGTTGAAATAAATGTTTGAGATACAGATGTTGTTTGATTTTGAGACAATCCAATTAACCTATTTTTGTTGTTGTTGCTTATGCTTTGGTGTCATATCTAAGAATCCATTTTCTAATCCAAGGTCACAAAGATTTACCTCTATGTTTTCTTCTAAGAGTGTTATAGTTTTAGCACTTACATTTGGTCTCTGGCCATTTTGAGTTAATTGCTGTGTACAGTGTGAGATAAGGGTCAAATTCACTCCTTCACATGTGGATAACCAGTTGTCTCATCACAACTTGATGAAAAGATTATTTTTCCCCACTGAATTATCCTCACACTTTCCTGAAAATCAATTGATCATAAATGTATTATTTCTGGACTTTCAACTCTATACCATTGATCTATAATGTGTATCCTTATGCTAGTACCACACACTCTTGATTAGTAGAGCTTAATATCATACTGATATTGATATTGTAGCTTCAGAAATTGGGAAGTATGAGTACTCCAATTTTGTTCTTCTTTTTTGGTATTATTTTGGCTATTCTGAATCACTTCAATTTCTAAACGAATTTTATTTTATTTTATTTATCTGTTTTTTGGCCATGCCACACAGCTTGCAGGATCTTAGTTTCCCAACCAGGGATTGAACCCAGGCCTTTGGCAGTGAAAGCACAGAGTCCTAACCACTGGACCACCAGGGAGTTCCCTCTAAATGAATTTTAAAATCAGCTTGTCAATTTCTGCAACGACAGCTGAAATTCTGATTTGGATTGTGCTGAATCTGTAGATCAACTTGGGGGGTATAAACAATACTAATTCTTAACAATATTAATTCTTCAGATACATAAATATGATGCAATGTCTTTCCAGTTATTAGGTATTCTTTAACTTTTTATCACAATATTTTGTAGTTTCTGAGAATTAGTTTCACATTTTGTTATATTTATTCATTTTATTCTTTTTGATGCTATTGTTAATGGAATTGTTTTCTTAACTTGATTTTCAGTTGTTCATTGCTAGTATATAAGAATACATTTTTTCTTGTATTCTGCAACCTTGCTGAATTTGTTTATTAGCTCTCATAGGTATTTATGAATTTCTGAGGATTTTTTATATACAAGTATGTCATGTTTATAAACAGAGAAAGTTTTACTTCTTCCCTTCTAATTAAGATGCCTTTTTTCCTTGTCTATTTGCCCTGCCTAGACCCTCCAATACAATGTTGAATAGAAGTAGTGAGAGCAGACGGACATCCTTGTCTTGCTCCTGGTCTCAGAGAGAAAGCTTTCAGTCTTTTACCATTAAGTATGATGTTAGCTGTGGGTTTTTTGCAGGTGCTCTTTATCAGGCTGACGAAGTTTTCTTTTATTTTTTGAGTGTTTTTATTATGAAATGGTATCGGCTATTGTCAAATGTTTGTGTCTACCCTGTGATTTTTGTCCTTTATTCTATCAATATGGTGTATCACATTGACTGTACTATGCTGAAACTCACATTCCTAGGAAGAATTCCATTTGGTCATAGTTTACAATACTATTTATATACTGCTGGATTTGGTTCACCAGTATTTTGTTAAGAGGATTTTTGCATCTCCATAAGTAAGGGAAGTTGGTCTGTAGTTTTCTTTTTCTGGTATCAGGGTAGTACTGGCCTCAAAGAATGACTTGGGGTGAGTTTGTGAAGTATATATATATCCATCCATATATACACACAAATACACACACACACACACACACACACACACACACACACACACTGTGCTGCTACTTATGTATTTTACTCTCATTTAAGGAAATACCAAGTATATTTTTTTGCTTCTAATTTTCTTCTTGGCTGATTAAATTTCATAGTTTATTACTGAACTGTAGGTTATTAGTTTGCTGATTACATTATAACATTTCTGGAAAGTGACTAGAGACCTGTTTTACTCAAATGATGTATCAGGCACAGTACCTACATGGTCAGCTTAGTACAGGAACAAAGTGTAACAAATAAAGGTGGTTTTCATTTCTTTCTTCCTTGGTTTCCCAACAGGCAAAATCTTCTGCAATGTGTGGGTAGTCCGTGACTGGGGTTGGGAAGAGACAGTAGGAGAAGCCAGGTGATAAAAAATGTTGGATTTTTTATATCAACTCTATTTTAATAGTTGATGAAGCTGAAGTACAGAGAGAAGGGAAAGGCAGTTACCTTTTTAAAAATCAGCTTTGTTGAGGTATAATTTACATGCAAAAAATTCATTAATTCCAAAATGTACATACAGTTTGATGGGTTCTAACAAGCACGTGTGGTACTGCAACCACTACTACAATTAAGACATACATTTCCAGCACCCAAACAAGCTCTCTGGGTCCCTTTGCGGTCAATCCCCTTCCCATACTCCTAAAGCCAACTAATGGTCATAGGCAGTCATCATTTATAAGCATTAGGCATTGCATTGAACCCACGATATACTATTTAATCTTCCTCCTAGTCTTAAGAATAGATAGTTACCCCCACGTTATGGATGAGGAAACTGACTCAGACCAAGTAAATCATGCAAGCTAGTAAACGGTTAGGGACAGGCTCAAATCCAGATCTACCTAATTCAAATGTTAAAAACTGAGTTTTAATTAAAAGATACGGAATTTCTTGACTTCCCTTGAAAAAATTTTTGTAACCGTCTACAAGTATTTGTCTACGCACATCTACTGAGTTTACTTCCTTTAGGAGAAGTATGCATATTTTTAGGTGCCCAACAGCCCCATTACCTTCTATGGTCTTTCTGGCACGGAGCCAATGCCCTCAGCTCATTTCTGTCACTTTCCTGGTCTTTGTCAATACTTGTAATTGTGATCTGTGGTGTACTTTTTGAGTCCAAGTTATATGTGTAGGAAAATATATGAAACGATACAAAAAAACCCTGCTAAAAATGTTTACCCTACTCCCTTAACCCCATCCCCAAGGTAGGAAGAAGGGGGGACAGAAATGATTAGCTTTCATTCTTGATACATTTCTATAGTGTTTGACTTTATTAAAGTATGTATTACTTTTGTAAGTTAACTCACATGGATTGATATTATGAACTAAAATGTTACCTTCTGAAAAAAAAATTAACACAACATAAAATTCTATAGCTACAGTTTCAAGTTTTTCTTTATATGAACTATAATTAAAAGTGATTACAGATGATATCTTTTTTCTTAATATTATTGACAAAATGGTACAAGAACTATCACTTAATATAAACACTAAAACATTCATTGCCCTCTTGTATAGCAGCAGGTCACTTTAAAAAATGTTCGTATACATGAGATCCAATGATGAGAAGACCAATTTGTGGCTGCAACTTTCATATTCTTGCTGATGTCACTAATAACACCATGGCATTTATGCACAGACTAAAGCACACAAATAGAAACAGTGATGCTTCTGCAATAATAACAAAGATAAATGATTCTTAATGTATTTGAATTAGACTGCTGGAAAAGAGCTTTTTAAAGGTAAAATTAGAAAGAAAGCAGAATTTTAAAACCAGTAAACATCGAAATTTTTAAAGTATACTTTTAACAACATTTAAAAGAAATCACTAAATTGTTAAAATCATAGTCAATACCATTTGTAGACTTATGTTTTTCTTGACATTCACCCTGTGTTTTCTTTTTTTGCATTAAATGTCCACACTGTTGTGTTTTTCCTACCTTTATTATTTATGAAGGATGAGATAAGTGATTTGTTTCTACTTCTAGTAATGTCCAGAGAACATGACATTGTGAATGGTTAAGTATTTTGTTGGTAGGGAAGACTGTTCTCAAGTTTATCAGAGGCTCTATCATGGGACCCAAAGAACAGTAAGTCTAAAAGCACTTTGGATCCTGCAGTCTCATTAGCCCCTCTCTTTCCTTCCCTTTAAGATCTTTCCTCTCTGTGGTTCCTTTGTTTTCTCTTGATATATTAAGGCCTTTCTCGTCCATAAAATAAAATCGTTTTTGCCAGTATACCTCCCTGTTTCTGCTTTCCTATCCTGGTCTTTACTTTCTCAGCCAAAAACTATTTGAAAGAATCTACACTCACTAATGGAGCTTCCTTACCTATCATTTGCTCCTGAACTTTTACCCCCAGTGCATTTCTGAAACTCATGGGGCAAAGATTACCAAAGACCTACCTATCAAACACAGTCCCCCAATACATCAACTCTGAATCCAGTTTCCTGATATAGGAGAAAATCATGTAACTATGTGGAACTGTGTCACGATAAATTCATGGTTTCATCTCATCTGGATATTTATTACTGGAGTATAACCTTTTAATACAGCCTTATTCAACTCTAACTCCAACTCCCTCAAAAACTACATTAATCCTTTGAGCCTCCAAACCACTTCCTTGACCAATACTTAGTAAATTATCTCCCTTGCCAACCACTCAGAGATCTTCTGGCATATTATCCCCTCCCTTTCTAGAAACTCTTCAGCATATACGTTTAAAGGCTCGAGTCCTCCACGTTGATATCTCTCAAATTTTTACCCATAATAAGAATCTTTCTCTTGAGGTGCAAATTCTTACTTGACACCCACCTCCCCCAACATTCACTGGGCACTTATCTTGTGCCAGTCACTGTGGTTGGTGCTTTTCATATACTACTACTGATCTTTACAGCATCACTGTAAAACAGATACTACCGCCACTTTACATGCAGAGAAATTTAGACTCAAAAGAGGTTAAAGTTAAAAGACTTGCTCAAAGCCACACAACTGGTAAGTGGCATTGCCAGGATTTAGGCAAATTTGTCTAGCTCAAAGCTCTTATTCTTAAAATAACAAGAGCAGCAACTAATGAGTTTGGAATATGTGCCAGATGATGGTCTAAGCAATTTCCACGCTTCAGCACATTTAATCTTCATAATCACCCTACGAAGGAGCTGCTATTATTATTTCCATCCTAAAAGTTGTCTTTTAACTTCCTACTGAACAGGAACTCAGTATTACCTTAACATTCATTACCTAGCTATCTCAAACTCACTATGTGTGAGATGGAACTCCTTTTATCTACTCACAATCTGCTCCTCCTCTGGTATTCCTTACCTGGGTGAATGACACCAACATCTCCCACTTGTCCACAGAGAAACCTGGAAGTCATTCTTTACCATCTCCATCTTCCCCTTGGCACTATATAGTCAGTTCTCTTGATTCCTTCCAAACCTGCTATTTCCTTCCTTCATGTCACTGATATTTCTTTCCAGTTTTACTGCATTAAACATAAGTTCCACGAGGACAGAAGTGTACAATAATGTTTGGTTCACAGCAGACATTTGATAAATATTTGCTGAATGTATGAATGAATAAATGAATTAGCTTGCAAGCTTTGTACTTTTGGTCTTGCAGCTCTCTGATCCATGCTTCATAGCGCTACTAGAGATCTTTGTAAAAGGCATATCTGATATGAATCTTCAGTTTATAAATCTGTAACTGGTTCAACTCCTTATATGTATTAAGAGCCTCTGAGACCCACTATAATCTGGCTCTTCTGTATCTCCTCGCCCTTAAATTTAAAACTTCTTGTCTGCTTTTGCCTCATACACATATATTCTGGTTTCAACACAGCTAAAGTATATACAGTTTCTGAAATTGTGATGTTTTTGAACATGATGTTGTCTCTGCCTGGAACAGTCTAGCACACTGCCACCAGTTACCCGCTGAACTCCTTCAACTCAGCTCAGGAAACAGACCTCCATCCATCTCAGGACGAGTCAGGAGTCCTCCCTGATGGTCCCACAGGACATCACACTGGTACTGAGCTATAAGCGTATCATTACCACAGCCCTTATCATCCTGTTTCGGGTTATTAATTTAACTGACCATCTTCCACAGCAAATTCTGAGTGTCCTAAGAGCAAAGAAAGCCTTGCCCCTCCTTTCTTTTTTTCTCTTTTTCTTTCTTTTTCACTCTCTTTCTCCCTGCCTTCCTAGTCCCCAGCAACCATCTCCCAGTTTCTGACACAGAGTGAAACTTCAGGAACTGTTGAGTTAAAGAATCAAAATTACCAGATTTTAAGATTAAGCATGGAACATCCTCCGTACAATTAGCCATTTGGTTTTCATGTTATAGTTTGCTCAGAGGGTAAGAGGAAAGAAGGAAAAGGATGAAGAAATATAAAGAGGAAGATAGGCATTCTTTCATTAGTGAATGAAGTTAAAAAGCCACGAGGGGAAAGAGAGACTTTGGATCCAACTGTCCACTTGGACGACAGGCTTTAGAGAGCTATTTCTTATCACTGTCCTTCAAAATGTAAAATATTGGTCAATGACTATTCAAAGCTCTTGAGCAGCTTCAGTCTTTATACTGTAAGGGACTCTACTCTGCATTGGCTTTAGCAACTTGTTGGTGGACAAGAAAGGACACCAAGCCAAAGGCAAGATGCTTTTACCATTTTTGATCTTCAATGACTCCTGGGTTCTTAATAGCTTATAGCCCATCAATCTAATAAATATATTTAAAGAATTCCCTTTTTCCCTCTGAGCAAGTGGCTAGCTTTTCACCTACCTCTACTGAAGCTCATCTCATAACTTACCTATTTTTTCACAGAATCTTAAAACTGTACCTTGCAGTTTATCCTGTCAACTAAGCATTTTCCTATAGAAGTATCATATATGAAGTTGAGGATTATCCTTTTCACATATTTTTAAACAATTATTCAATGTAAGTATACCTATCCTTGCTATATAGGTATGTTTCCTCAAGTGAAAAAAGAGAAAAATATTTATTTACCTAGCGTGTATTTGTTGCTATACTATGAACTTTCAAAAATTTTAATGTACTTCATCATCAGAACAAATATTTGAGGTAGGTATTGTTTCCAGTTTACAGATGAAAAAACTAAACTTTAGAAATAGTAAACCAGTTGCCCAAGGTGAAATGTCTAAGAAGCAGTATCCACAATGGAATATTACTCAGCCATAAATAGGAACGAAATTGAGTCATTTGTTGAGAAGTGGATGGATCTAGAGACTGTCATACAGAGTGAAGTAAGTCAGAAAGAGAAAAACAAATATCGTATATTAATGCATGTATGTGGAACCTAGAAAAATGGTACAGATGAGCCGGTTTGCAGGGCAGAAGTTGAGACACAGATGTAGAGAATGGACATATGGACACCAAGGGGGGGAAACTGCGGTGGGGTGGGGATGGTGGTGTGCTGAATTGGGTGATTGGGATTGACATGTATACACTGATGTGTATAAAATTGATGCCTAATAAGAACCTGCAGTATAAAAAAACAAACAAAACAACTAATACTAAACTTTCATTGGGTTATTTGTATGGAAATATGTTAATATAAATGTTTCAGACATTACATGAAATTTCTAAAAAAAAAAAAAAAAAAAAAAGAAGCAGTATCCAAACTTAGGTCTGTATCATTACACAGATCATGCATTAAATTCCTTCACTGTACTTCCCGAAATATAAATGGGTCATATTTTGAATAATGATTTTGTCATTCACAAAACACCTTCCTAATATGTATCTTTTAATTTTCAAACAATTCCAAGAGTAATTGATATTCCCATATTAAGGCCCAGGAAGTTGAGACTCAGCAGTTAAATCGATAGGACTAAATCTCAGTTATGGAGAGTACAGTCAAGTATGGAATACCAGATCTTCTGCTACCAAGGGCAAAAGGTGCAGATCTAACCTTAATAGATGCTCCTCTGTTAATGATGTCTAGATACAGTGGAATAGAAGAAAACCAAGAGTTGTACTTAGATTGACAAGGATTCCAAGAGATGAGGGAAGTTTAAAAAGATAGGTCAGTAGTTGTTAAAAGCAACCCAGAAGACCATACTAAAATCTATTATAGATAGTGTATGACAGCATGATGACATGGTGGAAAGTATATGAGCCTTGACATCAGAGTCTTGAGTTTGACTCCTGCTTTTGGTACTTACTTACTTTCTTTCTTTTTTTCTTTTTGTGAAGCATGTTAAAGTATATGCCACATATCATTTCACCTCTATAAACTTCAATATGCATCTCTAAAAATATAAACATTCTCTTACCAACTACAATGCTATTTTAACAAAATTAATAGTAATTCTTGATATCATTTAATATAGCCAGGTCATAATCAGGTTCCCCTGGTTGTCCCATAAATGACTTTTTACAATCGGCTTATTTGAAGCAGGATCCAATGTCTCCACATTTCCTTTGGTGAGTGTATTTAAGTTTCTCTTAACCCACAGTGATACTCCCTTATTTTCCATGCCACTGACTTGTTACAGAAAACCAGATCAGTTGTCCTGTAAGAGGCCCATATTCTGTGGTGTCACTTCCTTTTGGTGTCACTTAACTTTGTTCATCTAGCTCAAGGGTCAGCAAACTTTTTCTGTAAAAAGCCAGATAATAAATATTTTAGGCTTTGTGGGCCATATGGTCTCTGTCACAACTACTCAGCTCTGTCACTGTAACGTGAAAGGAGCCATAGACAAGACTTAAATGCAGGGGCTTCCCTGGTGGCGCAGTGGTTAAGAATCCGCCTGCCAGTGCAGGGGACTTGGGTTCGAGCCCTGGTCCAGGAAGATCCCACATGCCGCGGAGCAACTAAGCCCGTGTGCCACAACTACTGAGCCTGCGCTCTAGAGCCTGCATGCCACAACTACTGAAGCCCACACGCCTAGAGCTCGTGCTCTGCAACAAGAGAAGCCACTGCAATGAGAAGCCCAGGCACCGCAAAGAAGAGTAGCCCCCGCTCACCGCAACTAGAGAAAGCCCGTGCACAGCAACGAAGACCCAACGCAGCCAAAAATAAATAAATTAAATAAATAAATTTTTAAAAAAAGACTTAAATGCATCAGAGTGGCTGTGTTTCAATAAAACATTATGAAAAAGACAAAACAAAAAACATGCAGTGGGCTGGGTTTGGCTCAAAGGCCATAGTTTGCCAGCTCCTGCTGCAGAAACTTGATTTCATGCAGGTTCAACATTTTTGGCTGGAATTCTTCTTCAGAGCTGGTGCTGTTTGCTTTATATGTATCCCTGCAGGCTCACTATCTGCTTGCCCTACTTTTTATAAGTCTGAGATTAATCAATAGGTCCAGATAGGGCAGTCTGATCCCTCTACTGTAACTTCCCACACAACCATTTGTCTAATAGTTTCATTTATTGATGATCATAGCCTGAATAAATTATCTCATTAGGGGCGGAAAAATAATTTTCTAATCCTGCCATTCTTTATACACTCATTAGCTAAACTTCTGTAAAGAACTTTCCCTCAACAAATGTTATTTACTTACCCTGAAACACAGTTCATACAGAAAAAAGGGAGGATAAATGCTTAATTCTTTCCTTATACTTGTTTATTTTCAGAGTATGGAGTTAATGCCCTATTTGTTACCACTGCTACCTGGTAACTTGTTGAAGTGATGTGTGTGTGTGTGTGTTTCTTATTACAAGTCTGTTGTTATGAACCAAGGAGTTTTCTATATTCAACCAGCTGTCTTTATTACTCTTTCTGATACTTAAGTTCTCTCATCTTTGGCCAATGGGAGCCTCTTTATATTGGTCCCTGTGTCCTTTTGGCATGAACCACTAACTAGTCTTTGAGAGTTCCTTGCTTTTTGATACAACAGCATGTCCCAAGCTCATCTTTTGGTATTTTCTGCCCCAGACTGAAATCAGCCATTCATCCATGACCCTTGGATCCTTTCAATGAGGAATGGTATTTACGATGACAGAGTTCCAGTTGTGCTCAATGCTATTGTGCTGTTATTACAACATGTCACTGATGAGGGTATAAAAAAATATAATCTTGGGACTTCCCCGGTGGCGCAGTGGTTAAGAATCCGCCTGCCAATGCAAGGGACACAGGATCGAGCCCTGGTCCAGGAAGATCCCACGTGCCACAGAGCAGCTAAGCCCGTGCTCCACAACTACTGAGCCTGCGCTCTAGAGCCACAACTACTGAAGCCCATGCACCTAGAGCCCGTGCTCCGCAACAAGAGAAGCCACTGCAATGAGAAGCCAGCGCACGGCAACAAAGAGTAGGCCCCGCTCGCCGCAACTAGAGAAAGCCCGCGCTCAGCAACAGACCCAACGCAGCCAAAAATAAATTAATTAATTAATTAATTTAAAAAAAAATATATATATATAGTCTTGAATTCATGGGCAGAAGTTTAAAGTAGTATACTCTTTCTGGAAAACAAACCCTAACTCTAACTGTGTGACCTTAAGAAATTATTTAATTCCTCTATGGCTGAGTTTTCTGTAAACTGGAATTAAAACAGGGTCCATCTCACAGTTTTAATACAAAGGTTAAATGAATTTACATATATATGACATTAAAAGCAATGATTAGCATATGGTAACCACTCGATAACAATCAGATACTATTTTTATTGAGAGCTTTGAAAATACTCCAATCTCTGACCCAGTAACTCCACTTTTATGACTTAACCATAAGGAAAATAATTTTAAAATTAAGATAAAAATTAACAAAAGCATGTCAATTACAGTATTTATAAATGTGAACAAAACTGTAAACAATCTAATGGTCACCATTAGGGAAACAGTTTATGAAGAAAAAGTGATATGGAAAAATGCCCAAGATATATGTCAGTAATACTAATAAACCCATCAGCCAAAGATACCATTTCTACTAGTCAAGTATGAACGCTTATTTCATTGCGCCCTAACCACATTTTGATTTGTATGCCTTTATTATTGAACATTTTGAACACTTAACAGAACAGTGTGACTTTTACATATTTACTAAATTAGTATGTGGTATCTATTTGCATTTCTTTGTGAAGTTAATTTTTGTTTCTAATTTTATTAGCTATCCAATTACTATTTCTATAAATTATCTTTTGTCCATCTACTGAGGAAGAAAGAAAATTAACATTTTATATAGAAAGTATTTGCATAAGTTATTTAAAATGCTCACAACAAGCCTTGAGGGTACACAGCATAAAATCCAATAATCCAGCATCTTGCCATTTAGAAATCTCAATTAATAGCAAACCAAAATTAATTCAGAAAACACTAATGATATGGCATCTGTGGCTCATCTATCAGCATCACAAGCAGATGAGTTCTAGTAATGAATTTGAAAAAGCAAATATATCAGGAATTAATCAGTTTGCATATAAGCTGCATTGAGTTTAAGCAAGTCCCAGAGTAAAACTACAAAGCAGCATAGTGTAATGGTTAAGAGCACCAATTCTTTGTGGGTTCAAATACAAGCTCTTCCACTTACTAATTATGTGACCTTGGTTAAAATACTTAACTTCTCTGTGTCTCTGATTCCTTATACGTAAAGTGGAAATAATAATAGTATCTAAGCTGACAGGGTTGCTATGAGAAGTAAATGAGTGTGTGTGTGTGTATATACATACACAAACACACAGTGATTAGAACATTGCCTAGTACATAGTAACTACTGTATGTTTGCTACTGTTACAAAAATGAGTTTATAAATCAATCCCTCCTTGTCTCCTACTACTTTGTATAGCATAGTTTGCTATTCAACTACTGTATTGTTTTGTGACTATTTCAAAATATTCCTACTTTAATTAGCTATGCACACTTTGGGTGATCAAGGTACAATTCTTTTTAAAGTGCCTCTGATGACACTTCTTTTTAAAGTGCCTCTGATGACGCGATTCTTTTTAAAGTGCCTCTGATGCCAGACATAATATCCTAAAAACAAACAAACAAACAAACGATAAAGCAATCTCAAGAAAGAACAACAAAGCTGGAGGCATCATGCGCCTTGATTTCAAACTATATTACAAAGCTATAGTAATTAAAACAGTGTGGTATTGGCATAAAAACAGACACATACATCAATGAAACAAAATAGCCAGAAATAAACCCACACATGTACGGTCAATTAACTTACAATAAAGGAGCCAAGAATATACAATGAGAAAAGGATAGTCTCCTCAATAAATGGTGTTTGGAAAACTGAATAGCCACAAACAAAAAAATGAAAATGGACCTCTATCTTTACACCATACACAAAAATTAACTCAAAATGAATTAAAGACTTGAGCATAAGACCTGAAACCATAAAACTCCTAAAAGACAACACAGGCAGTAAGCTCCTTGACACAGGTCTTGGTGACAATTTTTGAATTTGGCACCAAAAGCAAAAGCAACAAAAGCAAAAATAAAGAAGCAGGGCTATATCAAACTAAAAAGTTTCTGCACAGCAAAGGAAACCATCAATAGAATGAAAAGGCAGCCTACTGAATGGGAGAAAATATTTGCAAATCATATATTTGATAAGGGGCCAATATACAAAATATACAAAAAACTCAAACAACTCAATAGCAAAAAAAACCAAACACTCAGATTACAAAATGGGCAGAGCATCTGAATAGACATTTTTCCAAAGAAGACATACAGATGGCCAACAGGTACATGACAAGATGCTCAGCCTCATTAATCATCAGGGAAATGCAAATTAAAAACCACAATGAGATATCACCTCAAACCTGTCAGAATGGCTCTCATCAAAAAGACTAGAAATAAGTGTTGGTGAGAATGTGGAGGAAGGGAACCCTTGTGTGCTGTTGGTGGGAATGTAAATTGGTGCAGCCACTATGGAGAACAGTATGGAGGTTCCTCAAAAAATTAAAATTAGAACTACCATATGATCTATTCAATTCCACTTCTGGGCATTTATCTGAAGAAAATGAAAACACTAACACTAAAAGATATACTCACTCCCATGTTCACTGCAGCATTTACGATATTCAAGATATGGAAACAACTAAATGTCTATCAATGAATAAATGGATAAAGAAATTGTGGTATATATATTACATATATATGATAGAATATTATTCAGCCATAAAAAATGAAATCTTGCCTTTTGTGACAACATGGATGGACCTGGGGGCATTATGCTAAGTGAGAGAGGTCAGACAGAGAAAGACAAATACCATATGATATCTCTCGTATGTGGAATCTAAATATATATATATGCGTGTGTGTATATATATTTCCAAGCTCACAGATACAGAAAATAAAGCAATCAATATAGATCATATACACCACAACTACAAAGGTTTCTAACCTCCCACGGCAGTCCTTCTCAAACTTGAATATGAAAGAAATCACCTGGGGATCTTGTTAAAATGGAGAGTCTAATTCAGTATCTGGGGCAGGGTCTGAGAGTCTGCATTTCTAACAAGCTTCTTAGGTAGTACCAATGCAGCTGGTTCAAGAACAGCACTATTAGGGATCATGAATGAGCTTTAAGGAGTTCTGGAATCACACATTATCACATACAACATTTTCTGTGACTGTGCATATGTGGATTAGTTTCTGAGGAAAGGACCTACGTACAGTTCTTACCATATTCTCACGAGCTGGGGAGCAAGTAGGGGAAAGGGCAGGTAGAGAGTAAGAGAATTTGTGGGAGAGGTGACAAAGACACAAATCAGTTCCACTGCTAAATGAAAAAAAATTGCCATTATAAAAAGGAAAAATTATTTGTAAAGGCAACTAGTTTACATATGTATAACAATTATGACTTATAAGACTAAGCTGAAAAATGAGACAATTCTATATTATAGACAATTATATTGTAGAAAATTACAACTTAGAAGACCAAATTGAAGAATCTTTAAACTCTAGAATAAAAAGACAAGGATATAAAACTAAGAGAGAAAAAAGATACGGCCAGGATATCTACTATTCACTTAACGGGAGTTTTAAAAGTAGAGAACATAGGATAAAAGGCATTTAAAACACATATATGTAGGTATACATACATACACACACACACACACGATATATATATATACCTATGTGTATATATTCACACACATATATGTACATGCACATGTATTTTAGAAAAATATCTTTAGAACATACAACTAGATATGTTCAGATAAAATGCCCATCAAATACCAACCAGTAACAATGACTGAAGATACATACTAAACACACACTGGTGAAAACGGTAAACTCCAAAGATAAAAAGAAATTTATGATAAGCTTCCAAAGGAACAAAGGAATTACAATCAAAATGGGAACTTAAAGTTACAAGATGATAAAGTAACATACACAGAATTCTGAACAGAAAATATTGGAACCTGGAATTCTATACCCAGCCAAACCATTATTCAAGTGTGATGGCAAAATAAAGAAACAATTTCAACTGTGCACACCTAAGAATATATACAACCAATATGTATTTCTTAAGGGGGGGGATAATATACAAGAATGTACTTCAGCAAAATAGAAATATCAATCTAATTAAAGACTTCAAGAAAACTGACATGGGACAAAGAAAATGGTAAGGGAGAGGGAGAATAAAACTTCAGGAATCAAAATAATTGCTGAGAATGAGGATGCAAATTTTAATGTAATTAATTTGGGGAAGTATTTTAACATCTTTTTTGTTTTCTATGTCTGTGTGTTTATTTGTTCTGTAAATAAGTTCACTTGTATCATTTTTTTAGATTCCACATATAAGTGATATCATATGATATTTGTCTTTCTCTGCCTGACTTGCTTCACTTAGTATGATAATCTCTAGGTCCATCCACGCTGCTGTAAATGGCATTATTTCATTCTTTTTTATGGCTGAGTAATATTCCATTATAAATACATACATACACACACATACACCCCCCACATCTTCTTTATCCATTCATCTGTTGATGGACATTTAGGCTGTTTCCATGTCGTGTCTACTGTAAATAGTGCTGCTATGAATACTGGGGTGCATGTACCTTTTCGAATTAGAGTTTTTGTCTTTTCTGGATATATGCCCAGGAGTAGGATTGCTGGATCATATGGTAATTCTGTTTTTAGTTTTTTAAGGAACCTCCAGACTGTCCTCCAGTGGCTGCACCAATTTACATTCCCACCAACAGTGTAAGAGGGTTCCCTTTTCTCCACACCCTCTCCAGCATTTATTGTTTGTACACTTTTTGATGATGGCCATTCTGACTAGAGTAAGGTGACAGATACCTCATTGTAGTTTTGATTTGCATTTCTCTAATAATTAGCAACACTGAGCATCTTTTCATGTGCCTGTTGGCCATCTGTATGTCTTCTTTGGAGAAATGTTTATTTAGGTGCTCTGCCCATACTTTGATTGGGTTGTGGGGTTTTTTTGATACCAAAAATATAATTTATAAAATAAAAAATTGATAAATTGAATTTTATCAATTAAAAAACTTCTGTTTTGCCAAGGCCACTGTCAAGAGAATAAAAAGACAAGCTATAGACCTGGGGTGTGTGTGTGTGTGTGTGTGTGTGTGTGTGTGTGTGTGTGTGTGTGTGTGTGTGTGTGTGTGTGTGTGTGTGTGTGTGTATTGATATCTATATAGATATAAAAAATCTCAAAGTTCAACAGTTAAAAAATAAACAACCAAGCCAAAAATGGGCTATGGACTTAAATACTTCATTCAAGGGGATACAAAGATGGCAAAAAAAAGTATATGAAAAGATGTTAAACATCATTAGTCATTTTAAAAAATGCAAATTCACATCAGATGAGATACTGCTATTTACCTAACAGAATGACAAAACCAGAAAATATTGACAACAGTAAGTGCTAGCAAGGATGCAGAGCCACTGGAACTTGCACACGTTGCCGGTGAGAATGCAAACTGGTACAGCCACTGTGGAAAATGGTTTGGCAGTTTCTTATAAAGTTAAGCATATATGTATAACTTATGACCCAGCAACCCTACTCCTAATTATTTATCCTAGACAAATAAAGCATATCTACACAAAAACCTGTATAGGAATGTTCACAGATAATAAATAAAATAGCCAGAAGGTGGAAACAACTCAAATGTCCTTCACCAGGTGAAGTGACCGACTGTGGTGCATCCATACAAAATGGCATATTGATCAGCAATAATAAACTGTTGTCCTGTGCAACAGTGTGGATGATCGCAAAGACTATGCTGAGTAAGGGAAGCCAGTCTCAAAAGGTTACACACTGTACACTTCTATTTATCTGAAAAAGACAAAACTATAGTGAAAAATAGATGGGTGGTTATCTGAGATTATGGGTGGGGAGAGGATGTGACTATAAAAGATAGCAGGAGGGAATTTTTTCGGGTGATGTATCCTAATTTGCATGGTAGCTACACAAATCTGTAATGTGTTAACATGCATAGACCTGTACACCAAAAGGAAAAAGAATTAATTCTACTGTATATTTTTAAAAATAAAAATTAAAAAATTAACAAACTAAACAATCATCTTAAAAGCTAGAAAAATAACAAAATAAACCAAAAAAAAAAAGCAGTGCAAAGAAGAAATTAATAAAATAGAAAACAAGAAAATCAGTAGACCATAAAACCAAGAGCTGATTCTTTAAGAAAACCTAAAATAGAGAAAACTGTGATAAGTGTGTTCAAGAAAAGAATGACAGGTATTAGGAATGACAAACATGATATAATCACACGTAGAAAATATTTTTGAGAGCACATTACGTACAACTTTGAAGCAAATGTGGAAATAGAAATGAAATTACAATATTCTAGGAAAATATGACTTAGTATTTTTAACAAAATTGGCTCAAAGAGGTAGAAATTGAAAAGATAAAGTTATTCCCCAAAAGTACCATGCCCTTATAGTTGCAGGGTAGAGTTCTAAAAAACCTATAAAAAAACCGTAACTTCTATTATTTTAAATTTTGTTGTAGCGAGCCCCCTACTTAGGTCAGGGAACAAAAGAATAAATTTTTAAAAAATACACGAAATAAATAAAAAGCGGGGATAAATCATGTATCCTAATTCGAATTCTCTGTAACACCCACATACTTCAATCAAATCAAGCATCAGTTCCTTACTGTAATGCAGTGGAAAAAGTAATGTGGAGCTGAATCCTATTCAGACTTAATTTATGCAATTTTATCTGTGCTCACTCATATTTTTCAGATGGCCCCTAAATACAACCATTTTATCTGGTGCTCAAAAAAATTTCTGTACCAACGCTAGAGAGAAAACTGGATGTTTTGTACTTAATGAAAGTATGCTGTTCAGCACTGAATATTGTAAAACATGTATACTGTACTTGAAGATGATTTCAGAGAGTTTTAAAAGAACTATACTTTAGCCTTACTCAGTGACATCAGAACCTAAACTGTGTGTAGTGATTCCGCTCCAGCTGCACAAATAGTAGGCTCCCCCTCCATCTCCTACCCTCTTACCAGCGTGAATAGTCTTACGTACAAGTAATCATGTCAGTGAAAACACAAGGTCATATCTTACATAGTACTGGGGCCATATTTTGGTTAGCGCTATGGCTGCTACCTTTTGAGCAAATAAGTGTGGTCTTAAAGTATAATCATCCCCAACAGACTAGAAGTGCCCATCCGGCAGAACACAGTGGTCCTTCCCCTGGACCTGAGCTCAGTCTTCATTTAGCATCTCCGTTTTACTCCACAGATGCCTCTTACAGACATGAATTCTACTTCTCATACAACCAGTCCATTTCCACTAAGGTTATCTTATTGGCTTCTTTGGTCATAAGGCCCATTCATAAGAAGGGATTTACTTCTGACAGGCTCACCTGTATTACCTTGCTTAATGAAACAAAGTTTATCCTCACTAGGAATGAAAACATTTCTCCTGTCAGCAGGACAGGGCTGTTCATTATTGCTTTCTTATTGTAACCGTAGCTATACAGGTCTCCTTCCCTAACCTGAAAAGGCAAAATAATCGCAACTGGAACAATAAATTTTTTTACACTGTTCTTGACCACTGAAATCAATTTTAAAAGGTGTATGTATTATAAGTGTATCTAAAAGAACAGATCAACAGATATGAAAATTGGGAAGAGGAGAGAGGAAGTCAGGTCACAGGAGAGAGAAAGAAAAGGGGTGGAGGGAGTTAGAAAGCTGGCAGTAACTACAGACTGATTTCATAGATACAAACACAAAGCCTTAAGAAAATTAGTCAATGTATTCCAGCAGATTAAAAGACAATATGTCATTACCAACTTGTTGTGGTCTATCCAATAAATGCAAAAGTAGTTCAACATAAGGAATCACATGAATGTAATGTACTCCATTCGTGGATAAATGAATTCATTTATTCAACAAATACTGCCTGGCATGATGCTAGGTGTGATTCACTCACATAATTCTGGCCCTCATAAATAACTTATGATCATCTTGGAAATGAAAACACTTATGTGTCAAAATTAAATATCTATTCTCAAAACCTTATTTTATATAGGAACTCATGTAATAGCTCCAATTTGATTAAGAATATCAGAAACCTACAGCAAGCATCACACTTAAAATTTTGAAAAAAAGGGGATGGGAACCATTAAAACTAAAGACTTAACAGATATCGACTGCAGAGTATGGACCTTATCTGGATCCTGATCCAAAAAGTTTCTAAAACTTCATGTTTATATAACAACCAGGGCAATGTGTATATGGCTAGATATGTAATGATAATTAGGAACTGTTAACTTTTTAAGTGTGATAGTGGTATTGGACTTAAGGTTTGTTTTTTGTTTTTGTTTTTGTTTTTTGAAGCCTTCACATCTTAGAGATACATACTGAAATAGTATTAGATTAGGTACTTGGGATTTGTTTCAAAATCATTTGCGTTTAGGGAGTGCGTGGAGGAGTGGATAAGACAAGGCTGGCCATATAATGATCACTTGTTGAAGCTGGATGTTGGGTATATCAGGTTAATTATACTAGTGTCTCTACTTTTGAATATGCTTGAAATTTCCAAAGTACAAAGTTTTAAAATTGTTTTTAATTATCAAACGCAATGGCAAAAAATCAAGCAAAAAAAGAACAAAAACTAAATGCAAACACTAGAGAGAATCTACATTATCAGAAAACCTTCTATGGATACTATTATTCAACATTATTCTATTCTTTTTTTCCAAAAGTTATTACTTAATAACTTTTATTTGAAATATACATACAAAAATGCACTAATTGCAAGTTTATAGCTCCATGTTATCACCTCCAAAACCCGTATCTGTGTAAACCACCGCTTACGTCAAGATATAGATTCGACCAGCAGCCCAGAAGCTTCCATGGTATCCATCTCAATCACTACCTACCCCCGCCCAACCCCAAGAGGCAACTGCTCTCCTACATTAGTCTAACTTCTGACACTGTACTCATACGGTAGCTATAATTGTGTGCCTAACATTTTTTGATCAACATGTGAAATTTACCCACCCTACCTGCAGCGGTACTTTGGGGTTTTTTCCTTATTTTTTAAAAATTTGTTCTTTTCCATTACCCTGTAATGAGAGCATCTTGTTCTCAAAACGTGGTCAGTGGACTCTTGGGAACTCCCAACACCCTTTCAGAGTTTAATAGAATACAGAAAGCTCACTGATTTGATTTCAGATTCCACATTGCAACTAAACTTTAAAAAACTACTTGTCAAGTTCTGGAGTAGCGTCAAAGAATATTCACATTTATCTGAAAAGGCTACTAAAATTCTTCTCCCTTTACAATTATCTATGTGAAGCCAGATTTCCTTCCTATACTTCAAGCAAAACATGTCACAACAGACTGACTGCAGAAGCAGACGTGAGAAATCAGCTGTCTTCTATTAAGCCAGACATTACAGTGATTTGCAAAAATGTATAGCAACGCCATCCTTCTTACTAAACTTTTTTTTTTGGGAAATTTTAGTGGTCATTTTACATATTTTTAAAATGTATGCTACTTAAGGTCACACGTAATGGGGTTGGTTTCTTGTCATTTTAAATGGGTTAATAAATATTTTAACAATCTTTCAACTTTAATTTACCATATTTAAAAACATATATATCTGCCATACAAAAAACATTCTTTGGATCCCTCAATAACTGTGGAGCCCTGCGTCCCAAAAGTTTGAGAACTGCTGCTGTACAGTCTTCCCTTATGTGAATATACGATATACCATAATTTATTCATCTATTCTATTGCTGATGGACATATGGGTTCTTTCTAATCTGGAATTAAAACAAGCAAGGATGCTATGAATATCCTTGTACGTGTCTTCTGACGCACGTGATGTCCCCACTTCTGTTGAGTTTATACCAGGAGCAGAACTGCTGGATCACAGGGCATGTTTACACTCAGCCTTAATAGATACTGACTGTTTTCAAAGTGGCTATTAAGCATTTGAAATGTGGTTAGTCTAATTGAGATGAGCTGTAAGAATAAAATTTACACTGGAGGGCTTCCCTGGTGGCGCAGTGGTTAGGAATCCACCTGCCAATGCAGGGGACACGGGTTCGAGTCCTGGTCTGGGAAGATCCCACGTGCCGCAGAGCAACTAAGCCCGTGCGCCACAACTACTGAGCCTGCGCTCCAGAGCCCGCGAGCCACAACTCCTGAAGCCCGGGCGCCTAGAGCCCGTGCTCTGCAACAAGAGAAGCCACCGCAATGAGAAGCCTGCGCACCGCAACGAAGAGTAGCCCCGCTCACCGCAACTAGAGAAAGCCCGTGCACAGCAACAAAGACCCAACGCAGCCAAAAAAAAAAAAAAAATTTACACTGGATTTTGAAGACTTAGTATGAAAAACATAATGCAGAATATTTCATTAATAATTTTGTATTGATTACATGTCAAAATGATAATATTTTAGATATATCAGGTTAAATACATTACTAACATTAACCTCACCTGCTTTTTTTAATGCGGCTACTACAAAATTGAAAACTATGTATATGACTTACATTTGAGCCTCACAATATGTATCTGTTAGGCAGCGATGGACGCTCCAGGGGGAAATATGGAGAGGTAAAACAGGAAAATACCAAATGTGCATACTAAGAACAGTCTGAGGTGCTTAGGAGACAGGCACCTAGTTTTGAGGAACCAGAAGAGACTTCCCAAAGGGGGTAATATGTAAAGGAAAGCTGAAGGCTGACAGGAGTTAGCCTAGTGAAGAAAGTGGTGGAGGAAGATAAAACCAGGCAGGGAGAACAGTGTGTGCAAAGGCCAGGAGACAAGAGAACCGTGTTCAGTATGGCACAAACACAGTGGAGGGGAAGGGCATGGTGGAGGGAGTGACAAGAGACAAGAAAGGGAAAAACTAGCTACATCGTGAAGGGCCTAGTGACGCTTCTATTTTAAGAATAGGGAACTATTGGTTTTAAGCAAGAAAGTTACATAATCATATCCTCACTGTAGAAGAGTCACTCTGCTGCTCCTCTGTGTGATGTGAGTGAATCAGGACAAGACCAGAGTCAAGACTAGTTGGGGCTGTTACAATAACATAGATTAAAAACTAACGAGCCTTTACATGAAGAGAACAGCAGCAGAGAGACACAAACCTTAGGCAAAATCACTACTCTCAAAGCTTCAGTTTCTTCTAATAATACCTACCTCAGAGTTATTTTGAGGATTTAAGAAAAGCATCTTTTTGTAAAGGAGTTCTGTATTCTAACTCTTGGTAAAAGGTTTTAGTATCACTAGAACAGGCAATAATAATTCCAAGAAACTGAATTCTATTTCAGAATATGCCAGATAAAAGATTCATGTCTTCTCCAACTTATTAAAACCTATAAGATACTTTAACAATCAATGAAATTAAGTCAGATAATTACATTTGAACGGTAAATTCCAACTATGACACATCCCACTGTGCTCCATTTAACCTCGATATGAAAAGATTAACACCATAACCCATCTCTAAAAACTGAAATTCAAGTGAATTAAAGGTAAATATGAAGTTACTCTCATTCAATGGTAAAAACATGAATGTAAAACGATTTCACTTCTTCACCAAACTGATACTAGGCAGGGCAGGGCAGTGAGTTATAAAGTATTTGAGAGAACTAGAAAACTGTTCAGTTGGCTTCATTTATTTTGAAGTTTTGGGACCTTCTAAAGTAATATATTCTGTAAATAAACTATTCAATCCAGGGAAGAAAGGTAAAAGGTCACTTTATTTTTCCAAAAATGTTTGAAGTTCTCTAATCCACCAATGCATTCTTGACTCTTCTAAGATATAGAGCAATCTTTAATTGATTACTTAGTAGAAAGCGTTTAACTTGGGCAAAAAGTCCTTGAAATCTAACTTTTATTCCACCCTTTCCTTTTTGCCTTAAGTACTTTTAAAACACTGCGGAAAGTTTTGTTTTGTACTTATTTCATCCACAAAAATGAATAGTCCTTAGAACTGAGTTCTCCACAGAACCCTTCTTAAGCCTCCCCCCTTGTAACTGAAATCCCCACTCCTTAGTGTCATATGCTATACAACTATTCACACACAATATCCCTTCTTGAACTGAGTGTTCTTAGCCTTCTCTTCTCTAGATTAAAATAAACAGAAACTTAACTTCCTAAGGGTCTAAACTGATTTACTGAATTATGAAAACAGAAATCACCCGCAACCTCTTGGCCCTTTTCTTCACTCTCACCTGATGATCTCATGTCCTAACACTTTGAGAATTCTCCGTCATCCTACTACAAAACCTACAGACCTAAGTACACTTGAACTAATATTTTCCTCCTTAACCTCTTGTGAGGAGAGAGGAAGCACCCTTTTCTTCCCTATCAAAGGGGCAATCCGGGCTTCCCTGGTGGCGCAGTGGTTGAGAGTCTGCCTGCCAATGCAGGGGACACGGGTTCGAGCCCTGGTCTGGGAAGATCCCACATGCCGCGGAGCAACTAGGCCTGTGAGCCACAATTACTGAGCCTGCGCGTCTGGAGCCTGTGCTCCCAACAAGAGAGGCTGCGATAGTGAGAGGCCCGCGCATCGCGATGAAGAGTGGCTCCCGCTTGCCGCAACTAGAGAAAGCCCTCGCACAGAAACGAAGACCCAACACAGCCAAAAATAAATAAATAAATAAATTTAAAGTCCAAATTTATTTTGAAAAAAGAAAAAAAAAAAAAAGGGGGCAATCCATACTCTTCTTTCCACCTCCACTGCTACCACCTCAGTGTCTCTCACCCGCATTACAGCCAAAACCTATCATCCCACCTCTGCTCTTGCCTACTTCTCAACAATCCACACAGTGGCAAAAGCGACTGTTTCAAAACAAAGATCACATTACGTCATTTAAACTGTGTCAACAGTTACACTTAAACCCAAACTCTTTACCACAGTTTCCAAAGCCCTGAGTTCCTGCCTAAGATTCTAGCCTCACCTTGTCACGCTTAGGACCACTGTGCTCCGGCTACGGATTTTATTTGTTTACCTGCAACACACCAGCTCTTCCACATCAGCTTTTTCCTAATTCTGGGTCCTCCACATGTTGCTCCCATGTGCAAGGCTCTCTTATCCCACTCATAACATGGCTAGCTATCCTTCAGGTCTTTCATTCTCCTCTACAAGGAAGGCTTCCTCTAACTACTCTGTGCCTGGTATTCACTATCGCTGTCTCTTGTTTGTTTTTTGTTAAAGCACTTACTACAAGTTATTCACTAGACTGGAAGCTCCACGAGGGCAGAAACCACGTCCACAAGGCTGTCGTGCCTGTGCCTTACATAGTGCCAGACGTAAGCAAGTGCTCGCCAAGTATTTGCTAAATGAATGAAAGAGTGAAGAGACAGACAGGATTAGGTTGCGGTCCTGGCTCTACTACTTCCTAGTGGTTTGATCTTAGGTAAGTGACAACTTCTCTGAGCTTCAATTTTTCTCTTCCATAAAAAGAGGAATAAATACCTTGTAGGATTTCTAAATAAGACCTAATGAATATTAACAGGCAATGAATGAAGACCAACCACAGTATCTGAACTTAATTTAGTAAATGTTAGTTTCCTTCCCTTCCTTCTATAGTTTAGAGAGTGAGAATTCCCTAAGCTAATTTCATATTGAAACTAGAGATAGATAGATAGACAGACAGATAGACAGACCTATCTATCTATATACACATCTACTGTTGCATCTACTTAAAAGGACTAATGACATGCATCTGTACAGACAAATTGGTAACTTGTATTTGTAGGATCTAATCCAATCCTACACCTTAGAAAATGGGGAATAAGTAGTATACATCTTACTCACCCCTCCCTCAAAGGACGGGGTGGAGTGAGGAGAAAATGAAGAGAAACCAAGAAACGGGAGGGAAAGATAACCTGAGAAATTAGAAATCATTTATTCGACCTCAATTCCTAAGTTTAGAGCAACCTTCATTTACCTATAAAGACTTGTAGCAGGAGCAGGATTAGTACTCATTCTGAAATTCTGAAATAAAACATTTTCTATTTGCTTAAATCTACATACATCTCACCTATATTAAAGGTATTTACCCCCTTTTTACCCTTCATTCTTTAAACTGTAATTTCATTGATAAGATGTTAAGAAAAAAACAAAAAACCCCCAAATACAAAAACGCCTCACATCAGAAAAACAAAAAGTTCTCATTGTTGCCTTAATTTCTTGATAAGCTTTAAATTTTCTAACCACAAAAATTAAGTCCTTTTTTCCCCAAACATTTTTTTAAACTGCTACTCACTTTTCAGCCTGACATTTTTATGTTTTCTTCAGAGATTTTACTTTCTAGGAACCTTCTAAATCATTTACCATGCGTCATTCAGATCTCCTCCATACTCTCCCTGGAACACAGGTACCCCTCTGAAAGTGGTCATTTAATACTTTCTGCCTGGTAACCACTTAGAATTTTGAGGAATGTGCTGCATACCTTTATATTCTCCCTAGGATATGGACATAATTTAGATTCTAAACCCAAGGAAAGGTTTATATTAAGCAATTAATTCAGTTTTATTCAACATATTTTATGTGATCAAGGTTGACTTTTTTAGAAGTAATTGGAATCTGGTTTAGATTATTTTTCTCATGTTCTAGTTATTTCTACAACCTTTCTAAAATTGGAACTTCTAGCCTATCGTTAAACTGAAAATTTATAAAATCCTGCTGAAAGTTCCATAAAATTCACAGAGAAAGACTCACTCATTAGACATAAGATGCAAGAGTAAAAAGAACATGCTATGCTCCCACAACATCTAGAACAGCAGTGTGTACAGAAAGAACTTTTGACTATAATAAGCTGAAAACCAGTTTAAAGATATTTTGTCATAAGTCAGTCAGTACATGTCAGGGAGAGTTCTTACTGCTCCCAAAAGCTCTAGCAGCAAGTAACCGAAGACTTTACCACCTACAACTCTTCAAGGCTACTGTAAAATGATATACAAATACAGCAAACATTTAAAATTACATTTTAAGGCTTCATCTAGGGCAGTGCTTTTACAAACTAATAACTGTATTCTATAATTCCAAAATTACTTTAATGAGTCCAAACCAGTAAACGAAGAAAGGAAGCAGGAGAGAAGGGAGGTGAAATAGACTAGAAAACATCAGAGTACATCACAGGTAGTACCAGCAAGTATTATTTCATGAACTTTGTTTTGTTCTGTATACTGGGAGTAATGTAAAATGTATTTTAGGTATTTTAATCTTCTAAAAAGATTAGAAAACACTGATTTGGGAGACAAACAGAGTGGAAAAGGATAAAGCAATGGAACTACCATAATTATCAAATTATGGCTTGGGAGGTTAGCAAGACTGACAGCTTCTATTGACTAGGAGACAGTTTGGGAAACCTCCACACATTTTAACAGCCAGATATCCCCATGTGAGATATGAAGAAGCACCTTCTCCTCTTACAGCAGGCCTAACACATGCCCAGCAAGGTCACAGCTGCCCCCACTAACTGTTCTTATCCCTTCAAACTTCCAATGGCAGAGGTCAACCTTTACCTTCTCCTAACTCTCAGGAACATTCGGTGCAGTTAAGCTACAGCAGCTCCTGAAAGATAATTGTTGGTCTTTGAACAACTACTCCTAGAAAACATTAACTGTATTCCATATCATAATCTAGAGTTTCAAATAAGGCTTTGGCATTCAGAAAAGTAACTTGGAAGTAAAACAGTCATACTATTCCACTAAAACAGTCACATATATTAGTCATATAGTCCACTAAAATGGTCATGTGAAGAAACTAAGCACCAAAATAGAAAGATTACTTTTAAGGTATTTGAAATGTTTCAAAGATTCAAGGCACAACTTGGAGTCATTTAATATTACAGTTTAACAGATAAGAAAGAGTCACTCTGTGAAGAGTTAGTATTGGAACTGCCCAAATATCAGCCAATCAACCTGCATTTTTTTCACTGGGTCTAAGTTAAGGGCTACTCTGAATATTCAGTTGCATTAACAGAGGTTTCTCATTATTTTTGAAGCCACTTTGAAAAAAACACACATTTTGCTGTATAAGGGACAGTTTCATAAATTACAGTGTATATTTGTTCTAAAGGCTCAGAACAGGTGACGGGTACTTCTCAGGACGCATCCACTTCTCATCACAACTACTGCATATTCAAGTAAAACAACCCCACTATTGATATGAAAGCACACACCCCCCCACCCCCGCCACACACACACTATTATTATAGCTGCTTCTTCTCTAATATAAATCCACACAGGACAGAAGAAGACAAAAAGTGCAGCAATAAAGAGAATTTCCCCAAATGCAGAGTGAAGGGTTCCTTTCATCTCTGCTCACAGTTTAGTGTCCCGCCTGGCTCACTACCTCCTTTTTCTTTACACTTTGAAACTTGCTGTGTGGCTTGCGATATCAACCCTTAGCATAATCACTTGCTAGTTTTATAATCTGACCCCACACTGTTGGAAAAAGGAGCTTCAGTCTTTGCCTACTAACAATTCCTCACGAAACACAAATCCCCAAAACATAAATATCTGATAAGCACCTACCAGAAAGTCATTTTGTGTGCAAGTACAAAAGGATGCACCAAGACAAATTCGGGGGTTCACAGCCTCTTATCCCTAGAGGCAAAAAGACTTTTAATTCAAACACTAATGACATAGCTCTTAATGAAAGCAGAACTAAAAGAACCTGTTTGTTTATCCAATCTGATCAGACATCGCTAAGACTCAATTCTGATTATAGTAGAGGACAAAGCTGGACACTCTTAATCACCCTAGATTAAAGATGCCTCTAGCTTTCTGCTCTCTCCTGGGCCATTACACCAAACCTAGAGTAGAGCTACACCCACCTTCAGGCTAGAAGAAACACATAATAGCTTATTGATCTCTGGTGCAGACCCAAACCCACAAGTCACCAGGCAAGTAGGGATCACAGCCACTTGATGCAACTAACAATCAGAAGTCATGCACTGGGTTTTCCGTTCAAATAAGCACGTCACTGGCAATTACCACATCAAATGTGGGCCAACTCCTCCCAAACAAAAATACAAATATATTAATCAGGTCAGGGAGCAATACATTCTGAACCACACAGAAAAACTACTATTTCTTGGTTGGCGGTAAATGTCAATTTCAGTTCATTAAATTCTTCATTTCGTGTAATTTCTCAGATTTTAAAAGTTACCGTGACATTCAATTCCATAGATAAATGCTTTCAAAAGAGGTAATACTTACTCGTAAATTACATGTTGACTGAAGTCCATCCCCACCACCATTAGGGGAATTAAGTGTTTGTGGCAAATGACTTAGACTTTTCAGAAGTAAAATTTACCAAAGAATGGTAACTTCTAATTATATTCTTCTGAAGAAATCAAAGCACCACTCCCAAAAGTAAAGGTTAACTGTGTTCTCTGAAACAACTATACAATGTTTTTAACTGATGACCAAAAACAGTCAAGTCAGAAGTGGAACTCAAGTCTCTCAAGCAATGAATGTTCTTCCCAATTAATTCCATTTAGCTCTTGTTCTGACCCCTGTGTACTACGTAAAGCTTGGTCCTTACTCATAGCCTCAGCCGTCTCTTAACCTCAAAGGAATATATGTAATACAATCCACAGACTGGAATAAAGCAACAGTGACAACATTAGCGGACAATGATGGACGAAATGCCAAACGAACCGGGAGTCAGGGCAGACATGTACGCCCTAAGAGGGAGAGACTGAGGTGGGGCTGGAAACTATTTTCTGGCCTTCTCCCGCGTGCTGCTCCAGAGGAAGGGGCAGGATCCTGCATGCCCGGCATCAGCAGAGCCCCCGAAGTGCACGGAGGGGAAGAAAAGAGTGGGCTGCTCTGCCAGGGAGTGGGGAAGGTGAGGGATCGGTGCGGTGTGAATTCCACTGGGGAGTGAACTTCCTGGCCCCGGGAGGCTCGGGGGTGGCAGGACGGTCCCGGCCAGCGGCGAGGGGCGACCTCCCTTTCTTTCTCCCACAGTCGTACATCTTTGTGTGTGCGGGTTATTCAAGGGGCTACGAGTCCTCGAGGAGCCAGCCGGCCACCGTGGCCCTCCAGCCCAGGTCGGGAAGTCCGTCCGCCACCCTCTAGCTCCCCGGGGGCTCCCCGGGTCCGGGACGCCCAAACACCCTCCAACACCCCGAGGGTCTGGAGACAGACGAATGGACCAAAGCATCTTCGTGTGTGGACACCCCCTCCGCTACATCCATCCCTCGCCGGGTCTTTGTCCCGCCGGCGGCCGGGGTCTCTGCCGGTTCCTCGGGGAGCCCCCTGTCCTGGAGGCCTCGGGGCCCGGGGTCGCCCCAGCTTTGTTCAGTGAGCGGGGCGCGGGGACGAGGACACTTACCGTACACCCCGGCGAGGAAAAGCAAGACCAGCGCAGACCTCCACCGCGGAGACTCTTTTGTGCTCCAGCGACGGGCCATATCCACGGCAGATGGAGCGAGCGAGAAGGAGATGGAGGAGGCGGAGGCGGAGGAGGAGGAGGAGCTGGGGCCAGACGCCGCCGCCACCGAGCCCCCGGCTGCTCCCTGCGCTCTCCGCGGCGGCGGGAGGGGGAGGGGCCGCCGCCGTCGCCCCCACCGCCGCCGCCCGCGCGCGCTCCCTCCCTCTTTCTGCCTCCCTCCGGCCCCCCTTCAGCAGCTCGCCGGCTCCCACCCGGGGCGGCGCGAGAGTCCTCCACGGGACGGCTCTCCCGGGAGCCGGGGTAGCCAGCGCCGGTACGAGGTGAGGGGGCGGCGGACGCGCGGCTCCAGCCACGCGCCGCATAGGCTAGTCGGCGCCGCCACCCGCCAGACAGCGCGAGCCGGCACCCGCGCCCATCCGTGCGATCGGCAATCCCCTGGCCCGCCTGCCTTGGTTCCCACCCCGCGCTCCGCTGGACTTTCTAAGTCTCAGGGCCGCTTTCCCCGTGACTGGAGCCGGAGGAGCAAGGCAGTGCCAATAGATGAGCGAGCGAGAGAACGCGGGTCGATGGGTTCCCTCGGACTGGGAAGTGGGGCTGGCTTCGGCGCTTCGCCGCAGTCCGAGGTCTTGGGGCTGCCCCTGCGGGTTGTATGAGGACGTGCTGGGTGGCGGAGAGTGGCTGCGTGAGCGAGGAGAGTGGGTGTTCGGAGGCTGGGAACTTGGGAGTTACTCTCCCCTACCCCTCCCTTCCTCCACTTAACCCGCGCGGAGCTCGGAGTGGGTGGGCGCAGGTTAGTGCCGAGACCCCGGCCACTGGTCGCTGTGAATGCCTGCTGGGGCTGGACGCCCAAGCTCGAGGTGCCCGCGATGAGCCGGGCAAGGTTGGAGTGCGGAGCACTTCCAGCCTGGCGTGGAGGTGGCTCTGACATCCCACGGGGGACTTGAGCTGGGCCGGGATGTTCGGCTGGAGCCACCTCAGGGGTCGGGAAGTGGGAGAGGGGTTCACTCAGCGACCCGTGATTTCTCTAAACATCTTTCTCCATCCCAAGAAGTGTGACTCCTCCTTCCCTTACTTCTCCGTAGCACTTTCTAAATACAATTGTAGTGACACTGGCACGTCAGACCTTCCGCCTTGTATTTGTAAAGTGTTTGTCGACACGTCTCATCTCCCCTACTAGATTATCATTGGCCTTTACATGCACTCTCCGGGCTATTCAAGGAAGACCTACAATGCACTATGCTGTCCAATTGACATAGGTTATCTCTTTTTAGTCTCTAACAACCTTGTGATATAAATATTATTATCCATATTTTATAGATAAGAAAACGAGATAGGTTAAATTACCCCAAATAGTGTAACAAATGAATGGTTTGAAACAATTTTTCTTATTCCAAATTCAAGGCTGTTTCCTCTCTACTGCAGTGTACTCTAGCACAATGCTTAGTGCATAGTAGGTAAATATTAAAATTTAAGATGAATTTCTTTGAAGGTACATTTAGTCTTTCCCTCTATCCGCTACCGATTTGTCCCCTTTTAGATTTTTTTTTTCCAGGAAATGGTATTACAAACGGTGAAAAAATTAACAAACAATGCAAAACCCAATAATAACAAATCTTGTATCATTTGGCAAAGCAAACAACCAAAATCTAGAGCTCCAAACATGTTTTGTACTCTCGTTGGAGAAAAAGGAGGAGCTTCAGTGTACTTCATTTAATACTCAGCAGTTGTCTGTCCTAGTTTTAGGATTTGAGATTCTACTTGCTTGATTCTTGAGATCTGTTTCCAGAAATTGCGCTGCCATGACCACTGTGTTTAGAACAGGTCACAAACAAAATGAAGAGAGACTGCACGGCATCTTTCTCCACTTTTAGTACCAGTCAAGGGACCCCAATCCCAAGACAAGAGGCACACTGCTGTCCTCCATCCCTTGACTCTTGTATTCACACCCCTCTCACCCTTGCACTTGCTCATCCACCCAGACCTGTCTTCTGAGACTTATCGAGTTCTCAAACCTTTTGGTCTCAGGGGCCCTTTAAAAACACTTAAAATTTGGTGAGGACTCTGAAGAGCTTTTGTTTATGTGGATCATAGCTACTGATGTTTATCATTTAGAAAATAAAACAATTTTAAAATATGTGTAAATTTACTTAAAATATAAAATGCATTACAGGTTATCTCTATTTTCCAAAACAAAAAAATGTAGTGAAATGTGTGGCATTGTTTCCATCTTTGTAAATCTTTAATGTCTGGCTTAATAGAAGACAGTTGGATTCTCATATCTGCTTCTGCATCCAATCTGCTGCAATATGTTGTGTTGGTTGAAGTATATGAAGAAAATCCAGATTCACAAAGATATGTATTGATAATTGGCAAAGAGAGGACGTCATGTACCTCCCCAGGGTCCTCAGATAAAATTTTGAGAACTGTTCATCTAGGTGTCTATCTTAACACCTTCAAAAATCTAAGTATTTTGTTTCTTGTTGGAAAAAAAATCTGATAAATATTCATTCTAAGGTATTAGAAGCTGAGCGCTTCAGTGTTCACCAACCAAGGGTATTTATGTTTCACGAGGGAACATTTTATTTATACAAAATCTAATCCTAATAGAATATCAGACATTGGTAAGCAGCAGGGCACAGAGTAGGTATTCAGTATTACCTTTTTTATTACCTAATCTATTGAGCTGAGTACCTAGATGTCTACTATTAGGCTAATATATCAAATAAGTCATATATGAGAAAGCATTTAGAAGTTTATAAAACTATATAAAGTGGTCAGTATTTTTAACAGTTCTATTGCAGCTGGAGTGCTGATTTAACTTGGCCAACGTTCTGATCTACACCCTATAAAGCATAAAGCATTCTCCTGAGACTCCTGTGGTTCTTACTCTTGGGGTCCCTGGATCTATAGATGTGTTTCAAGGATCCTGAAATTGTATGAAATTTTGTGCTCACTTTTTTTTTTAGGTAGAAGATTTGTTATTTTCAGCAGATTCTTGAAGGGCTGTAGCAATCATTTAGAAAGAATGTTTAGGAAAAATTGAACGAGGTAGCTACTTGAGTTGCTTCTTAATCCTTTTCCAAATGGTTCTCAAACTCCTCAGGTACATGCATTTGGGAGAGGAGAAGTACATGGACTATTTCTTTTCCCCTTGACATATTCTGAAAAGAGCCACCCGCGCTCCTCCACTTTATGGAGATGTGCCCTTACATAATCCTTTTGTTTTGATTTTACACTTCTCTTTCCTCCCTACTTGGCTATCACCATATATGACGGTTTAATTTTCACTCTTGTTACTAATAAAAATTCCTTCCTTCCTGGTGTAGACCCTGCTCCATTTAGTAGCCTTTGAGAACCTCGTCCACACCCAGTGAGGTTAGACTGGGAATTTAAGTCTACCACTGAGCATTATCTTTTATTGGAAAGAAAATTGATGGTAGTGGTTTTTCTACTTGGCATGCTGCCAGGCAAAGCTGACTTTTTTAACTCCCCCTCAAAGGAATATTATTTTAAAAAAGAAAAAACAAACTTGATAAACACATATAAATAACTAAGAGGGAAAGAAATTTTTTTTTAAAGATTGAAGTTAAATAAATGAGAGATCTTTACAAGCAAATTGTAATTTCCATTGGAGGTGAATAATAGAGGGTAGCAAATGAGATCCATCAATCTAGGCAACTTCTATACCAGTTTCCTAGCACATTTATTGTGGTTATTATTTATTATGTTCTGTGCTCTGACAGCATACCCCAGCATTGTACCAAGTAGTCAAAGACATAATCCTGGCTATAAATTAAATATCCCCAGTCCACACAGATTGACCTTCATGAACTCAACTTCTTAACTGCAAAACCTGATCGTAGAGCATGCATGAATTTACAGGGCTAACAACATCTGTCTCTTGTAGCCATATGAATCAGTTGCACCTACCAAGAAAAAAGGAGGGAAAGGGGAATTAACTACAGACATTGGCTTTTATAAAGAGATACACTGGGCTTCCCTGGTGGCGCAGTGGTTAAGAATCTGCCTGCCAATGCAGGGGACACGGGTTCGATCCCTGGTCCGGGAAGATCCCACGTGCCACGGAGCAACTAAGCCTGTGTGCCACAACTACTGAGCCTGCGCTCTAGAGCCTGCAAGCCACAACTACTGAGCCCATGTGCTGCAACTACTGAAGTCCCGCACCTAGAGCCTGTGCTCCGCAACAAGAGAAGCCACCGCAATGAGAAGCCCCTGCTCGCCGCAACTAGAGAAAGCCCGCGCGCAGCAACAAAGACCCAACACAGCTAAAAATAAATAAATAAATAAATAAATAAAGAGATACACTGAGTGTTTTGTTGTTTAACTGCTAGGTTTCAAAATGTACATAACTGTGTTTTTTAAGTTCTTCCCATGATTGAGATTATGAACTGGAAATGCTTGTGGGATGGAATCTTATTCCCTACGAGCCCATCAGAAGTGAATTTAGCAACTGTGATGGCAACTCAAGGACTCTTATATTGCTAATTTCAGGCACATACAACTTAACTGTTTGTACTCTACCCAAGTGCAAAAAGGATTTGAGGTTCCTAGTGTTATTTGGCAATATAGTATATTGTAGTTATTAAACGTATAGGCCTTGAGAATTTAACAGAGCTGAGCCTGACCCAGGTGGTTAACCCTGGTCAAGTAACCTAACCTTATGTGCTTCATATTGCCACCAAAAAATGGGAAAATATGGGGGCCTCATTAAATTACCTGCATGCCTTAAATGAGATAATAATAATTGCTAACATATATTGAGTACTTACAGTATGCTACACCTTTAGTTCTCAAACAATCCTATGATGTCAATACAGTTATTATCTCCATGTTTCAACTGAACAGACAGACAGAGGTTCAGTCGGTTTCTCAAGAACACACAAGTAGTAAATGGTCAGCATTTAAACTCAGGCAGTGTGATTCCAAACATGCACTTTTAATCATTCTACCACATTTCATGTGAAGTACTTAATACAATGCCAGGCACTTAGTAGGTGCTCAATAATTGGCAGCTACTGTTATTAAACATATAAATAACATAAGCAAAAGAGTCCTTATTCTCTAATCTCATACAATTTAAAATGCAGTGTAAGTAGTAATTTTCTGTCTTCCTTTTTCCTAGAAGTAGCTGATACTCCCCTGATTTTGGTTTAAGTTAGACATAAGCCTCTTTTAGATTTCTTTTTAAAAAGAAAAGTCAATCTTTAAAGTTTTATTTCCTTGAGTTTTGGAAAACATGAAGCAAGCATCAGTTAGATGAAATATGTCTGGTTTTTTGCTGCTTGTACTAAAATTTTTTTTCAGTGACCTTGTAGTCATTATTTATAGTTTCCTTTGAAGATCGGAGAATCTTAGGTTGCTTATTGCCCTAATCTTCAGAGAAGATCTATGACAGATTTTTCTGATCCCGAAGAATACATCAAATCATATGAAACTGCTTAGTTATCAGGCCATGAAAACAGGTCATTTCTACTAAAGAATAGATTACTCCAGCGTCATCATGAAAAGAATATTCTCCTTGGAAATACCCAGGCAGGTTTGCATTTTGAATATGTACCAGCTGTGATGGAAAAGAACAGTCTAATCCTTTCGATTTCTGTAGTCTACTGCTTCACTTGCACAGCAGGGGATGTGAAAGAAATGGTATCAAAAAGCATTTCAATATAAAAATTTTATTCTCATACTCAATAAAATGAATTAAGTGACTGAAGAAAAAAGTTAAACACTTCAGAACATTATGTCAGTTGGTTCTGGTCACCAGGGCAGTTAACTCTAGTCACCACAACCTTTTTCCACATTATGACTAGCTCTGCTTAAGTATAGACACTCCTGAGATGGAAACCCCAATTTATAAATACTCACATATATAAAATTGTATAAAATACTTTAGCTCTTTAAATGTATGACTTAAGGGCAATTAATGGCAATTGGCAGGTAGAGACCAAGTGATATGGCAGCTGCTTTAGCAGGCCCGTGAATGAGATAAAGGACACAGTCCCAGAGCAGCTGTGCTGACAGTGGTTTCTCTGCATCAGATCCCCAGCAGTAAAAACCTTCAGTACTCCAGGGACCGGGATATGTAGGAGGATGCTGTATTCCAAGAAGTCTGTTCTCAGTGTTATCCATCCTCATCAGAACCATTGACCTATTCCCTCAGGAGATTCCTAGTACAGGTTTCAGACCTGTTCTGGCAAACCACTTAATGCGTACCCCTCGTTAACTGAGAATTGAGACCTGGGACAGCCTCTGAAGATGGGAGAATTCACTAATCCCATCTATGGCCCCTGGACTGGCACATTTGCTAATCTGAAGAGTAGAACCAGCATATTCAGATTCTCCCATCTTCACTGAGGGAGGTGGATAAAGGAAACGAGAGAAAGCTCCAGTGAGACAGGGTCATTTATCTGTTGTGTTCACTGTATCTTCAGCACCTTGAAGAGGGCCTGTCTCCCAGTAGATGATCAGGAAACATTTGTTGAGTGAATGAATAGGGAATTCAGAAATGAAATAGATCCCTGGGTGAAAAGGAGAAGGAAAGCTGTTGGTCAGTGTCATATTGAGGAGAAAGGACCCATGCTTGTCCTGTCATTAGTGCCCAGGTGGCCTGCAGAGAAGGCAGCTTGCTTCGGAGCTCAGGCAAAAATGGAGTGAACCATCAATTCTTGGTCTTTTAGGAAGAGCCAATAAACCTCACTTGCAGGATGAGACCCATATAACCTTGTGTGCTGAGACTCAAGATATTGCTTAATGAGGTTTAAAAAACCTTCATGAGGAGGTTAAAAAATATATTCTGGTGTTGAAGACAGTTTTCTATAATTTTATTGCCAATGTTTAGTATTTCCAGTATACTATAGGTTAAATGGACTTTTATGGCCTCAGCTGGCCTTATATGATCTGTAAGTTGGGCACTACTTATTTTATTGACTATTAAAATAAACAGGGCCTTTGTTCTCTAACCTAGCAGAAACCCTTAGAAAAGAAGACTTTTTAAAACGTTCTTCTTCAGAGAGCTGTGAACTAATGCCTGGCTTCAGGTGTGCAGAGAAATTCCAATTCCATTGTCTATGAAGTTAAACTGTTCCTTAATATCAGTCTAAAAGGTGATGAAATCAATGTCTAGTATGAAGTCAGGATCAGAGGGCAGAGAAGGAAACCCAGGTGGCCAGTATGAATTCAAATATGAATTCAAGATTTGTTTAATGTATTTTGAATTTCTGGATCATCAGTCAGTCCCATACTATAATGTAAGTACAAAGAGTACTTTCCAAATTCCAAAGTAAATTATCTTTATTTTTTTTATCATTTGCTATTATCAATATTGTCTTCTCTCCATTTATATGTACTTGCTAAAGTTGGTTGTTCAGCAAAATAAAATAAATTCTCTCAAAATTAACTAGAATATTGTTGGAATTTTAGTAATAATTCACTTTATGTTTTTGATTACTTGAAATATGCTAAAGATTGTAAAGTGCAGAAATTCACATAACCTGACTCAATCACTTAAAGGTGGAGGTCTTACTCTGTCAGACCAGTTATTACAGATACAAGGGAGCTAATAATCTAGTAGGGAAACAGATATACCAATAAGTATAAGCAATATTCATTCACTCAACAAATACTTATTGAGTGCCTACTATGTGCCAGTCATTTTTCCAGATGCTGGGGCTGCTCAGTGAACAAACATGGCAACTGCCATGGCAGAGGTACATGCACATAAGATACACCAGAACCACAGGGGAGAATCAGAGAGAGCCTCACAGAGGAAAAATATCTGATTTGAGAAACAAAGCATGAGTAGGAGATTGACAGTAAAAAAGGAGGCAGGCAAGGGGTGATGGAAAAGCATTCCAGGCAAAAGAAATCAAGTGGAAATAGGAAAGGAGAATAAGTTGTGTTCTGGGAACGTAAAGTAGTTTGTATTGCTGGTTTAAAAGTAGTGTGTGTCGTGTGTGTGTGTGTTGAGGTGGGGAGGAAACAAACATGTAATCATAAATTACATAATAAATGACATGCATAAATGTGTGTAGAATTTATTCTGTAAGATGCAGGAGATGGGAACCTTAAAAGAACTGTGAGGCGTGGAGTCCTGTTCCGTCTATGATGGAGCCTGGAATGGGAGGGGAAGGGTTTTGAAGTCCTGTCAGGAAGATATTGCAGTAGCAAGGAATGGGATGCACTTAGGGGTGCCTAGTGGCAATAGGAATGGAGAGTAGGTAACACAATCAATAGTTGATCAGAAGGTAAGAATCCATGACCCCCAGATTTCAGTTGAGCAATTGGATGGTAATACCTTTCCTTATGATACGGAATATGGGAAAGGGAGTGAAGTGGGGAGAAAAGGTGTGTATAACTTTGAGGAGCACATTCAGGTAGAGAAGTCCAATACCATATATCCCAGAGGAGAAAAATGGGCTCAAGATAGAAAACTACTGGTATTGATAAGACTACTTTTGGAGAAGATGAATTTTCCCTTAGAGAATATGAAAGGCATCAGTAGTTCATAGAGTAGCTGTGGTAGAGGAACCAGCAATAGGAGAATGAAAAGAAATGGCCAATGGGTAGGAAGAAATGCAGAAAAGCCTGGTGTCACAGAAACCAAGCACAGAGAACTTTACAAAGAAAGGAGAGGTAAAAAGTCGAAAGGAGAGGTAAAAAGTGTCAGTGCCGAGGAAAGCTCAAGTAACAAAGGGTCAAGATGTGAAGAGGAACTAATATAACTGGCTACAAGAAAGTCTAGTGTACTTGTCTGAAGATTTCTACAGGTATCTGTTTAGCCTTTAATTTAGATCAAAGCTGAATTGTTGGTGATCTATATATTCTGTTCCTGTATCTTCAAGAATTTTATCATTATTTCCTCAGTCTGTTCTATCCAATCATTATCCATTTAGAATTTAAACTTAAGAATTTCTAAGTTCACATGGACCCTAGACACAAAACACTGAAGTTTATAAAGTTTGTCTTCACCACCCAATACTCCTTTTCTTAATTTCCCTTCTCCCCTCGCGAGCCTTGCTTATATTCTCTTTTCCCGACTTTAGACTCCTGACATGTTTGTGCTTTCTGACCCTCAGCTTTCCTCCATCAAAAGTGATTCTCAGGAAAGACCTTTTTAAGCAAATAAGTCTTGAAGCCAGATATGGTATCTCTCCCAGGAGGACAGGGAGAAAATGTTAAACAGCCTTGGTGGATGTTTTGGGCTGGAATGTCAGTGGATGAGGGAGAGATCTGGGGCCAGGGAGGTTTTCCTGATTCCCCTCTAAGGTGACCTCTTACTGCGAAGCAACCCCTGCTTAAAGTAGAAGATACGGCAGTGCAAGCATGCCTAATTTTTCCTCCTAGAACCATACTAAACCTTTAGAAGATTGAAAGGTCACAAACATTTATTATATCAGTGATGTTCTTTTTGGAAATTATATTTTTGGCTGATAGTATTTCAAGGTACTTAGTTGCTAACATAATAGCCAAGGCACACATATCCTTCATCCTGTTTAATGCCAATTACTCTGTCACTATTTTGCTTGGAGCTATTGGAATAACTTCAAATGTGGTTTGGGACAGACAAGTTCAAGTCTACAGAGGACATATTTCCATGTCCACTGAATCAGCTGTTTCCTATTGAATTGTTTTACAACAATATTAATGACTGACTTCTGTACAGCCCAGTAGCTTGATCATGCTTTTAATTTAATTCAGTTGTTTAGGAAAGGGAAACAACCCCATTGATCATTTTTTAAGATTCAGTTTATGCATATGATATAGATACCATGTTTCCTGAAAGTGTCTTTGCTGAATTTTTTGATTAGAAAAAAAATGAGTAGCTTAGTGAGTGAAAAATTTAATTGTTATGAACTTCGTTTCTAAAAGTAAAGATAAGTGACAAGAGGATTTGCCTGTTCTGATAGGTAACGGAAAACTATATTAACTTTTGCTCAGTATATCATTAAAATGTGTTATGCTTTCATGGATATGTTTGTATCTCATGTCAATTAATTGAAAGCTCTTAATCTTCTACTTATATTTAAGCCTCAGGTAACAAGGTTCCTAATAAATGCACTGTGTAAAAATATTCTCTTACAAAGAGAAAGGAGGAAGTGGACAAGTCCAAACATTTCCTCACCAGCAAAGGCCCAGTACCAGAGGCACGTATGGGTCCCAGCCAGAAAGCTTACCAACAAGTTCCTGAGGAACAGGAAGCAGTAGATTAGCAATGCTTTCCACTTAAGTTCAATTATGTTTTGTAAGAAATGCAGATGGAAGATCTTTAACACATCCCTTAATGGTCTGATTATAACTAGAGTATTTAAGGAAAAATACTCTCTAAGAAATAGAAACATTACTCCAAAGAAATGGTGAGAAATTGATCATGAGAAAAAGAAAGAACTAGACATAGATATGTAGGAATAGAAATAATCTACTTAGAGCCTGGTGTGATTTTATTTTCTCTGCGGTGCTGTCAAGGACCATCAAATCTAAGCAGTGGGGCTTCCCTCGTGGCGGAGTGGTTAAGAATCCGTCTGCCAATGCAGGGGACACGGGTTCAAGCCCTGGTCCGGGAAGATCCCACATACCACGAAGCAACTAAGCCCGTGCGCCACAGCTACTGAAGCCCATGCGCCTAGAGCCTGTGCTCTGCAACAAGAGAAGCCATTGCAATGAGAAGCCTGTGCACCGCAACGAAGAGTAGCCCCGGCTCACTGCAGCTAGAGAAAGCCCGCGTGCAGCAAAGAAGGCCCAAAACAGCCAAAAATAAAAACAAATAAATAAATAAATTCTTAAATAATCAAAGAGGCATTTATAGAATCATAAGACTGTCAGAGCTGAAAGAGTCATCTCTAGTATAATCTCCTAGTTTTACAGGTGAGAAAACCCAGGCTCATTTATACAAGGGTGATACTACTCTGTGAATTCTGCTAGAGGACAGGCAACCTGGGAATAATGAGGGTCTAGATCTAGACCGACAAACTTGGGTGGAGATGGGGGAGGAAAGAGGGATTGGCTTCTGGAAAGGAAGCCCAATCTCATGGGAAGGACGTGGTATATGAAGGGTACAGCAACAGAGACAATGTTGTATCTTGGAAAAGTAGCTTCAGCTGGAAGGGCTGAGGCAGAAAGAATATTTCTATAGATGGATAGCACATAGCTGGTACTGGAGGCCAGCCGTTGGGACTGAAAAATTTGAGGAGGTAGTGAATCTTGAGCAGGTAACTTGCACCTTAGCTATTTATCTTCAATCCAGAAGCGGGTGTCCCATCCCTGAAAAGAAAAGAAGCTTCACAAGAGCAAGACAGTGCTTCGATCCCAGAAAGATATCTAACTGGGATGCCAATTAGGCTAAAATATATAATCAGCATTGAATTAACATGATGTTTAAGATGTGTATTTGCGGCTTTAGAGCAAGAGAGATTTTCAGTACCAGGGCACAGGGTGAGACCTAATAGAAGCAAAATAGACAAGTGGTGTGCTCCAAGATGCTAGGATACAACTCCCTAAATTCCTCTTAAGAAAGGATTTTTCTAAGAAACTCTAGTTTGTGGAAATCCAGTGGTTCCAGCTGTGAGGGGAAGAGGGCTTCAAGTCCCATGAAAATACACTTAGTCACTTCTAACATTGCAGACCCAATGTCATGTAGAACACTTTTCTGCATTATCAGGTAATGTATTTAGTAAATGCATTATCAGGTAATGCATTTAGTAAATGAACCCAATCTAGAGAATTCACTTGAGCAGTTCTCAAATATAACTTATATTGGCATTATAGGGATGGAGAACTAGAAGAAAATGTGTCCTTCCCTTCCTCATTAATACTACTGATTACTCTCATGCATGCGTCTAATAATAGAACTTTGAATTGTAGCTCTTGCTTTTGTTTCCAGCAAAAAGAGAAAAGTAAAGAACAATGTAATTGGAATACCTTGCAAAATTTCAGATGAGTGAGATAATCTGTGTTGTTGAAAATGAATATTATTCAGGTCAGCATTTACTGAGACCCTACCATGTGAAGGGTCTTTGGACTGAAGGTTAACATAGTATGACGGTTCATGTTACGTGTCAACTTGGCTAGGTGATGGTGCCAAATTTGGGGTTTGTTTGGTCAAACACCAGCCCAGATTTTGCTGTGAAGGTATTCTTGGTATGTAATTAACAATTATATCAGTAGACTTTGCGTAAAGCAGATTATCCTCCCTAATATGAGTGGGCATTGTCCGATCAGTTAAAGGCCTTAAGAGCAAAGACTGAGGTTTCCTGAAGAAGGAATTCTCCTCAAGACTGCAACATAAAAATTCTACCTGAGTTTTCATCCTGCTACACTGTGGAATTTGGACTGTGACATCATCTCTTGCCTGAATTTCCAGCCTGCAGGCCTACTTTACAGATTTTGGATTTATCAGACCCCACCCCCCGACAATCATATGAGACAATTCTTTAAAATATTTATCTATCTACCTATCTATCCATCCTATTGGTTTTGTTTCTCTGGAGAACCCTGACTAATATACATAGTCTATTCTCACATTAAGAATCAAATTCAGAAAAATCTTCAGTATCTCAGGTAGCTTGATCTGGTTAGATAGGTAGCATTTCGAATTTTTTAAAGTGTTCTCAGGAAAACAATACATCTGAAAACATTGTACTTCAGTTTTTCATGCCAAGACTTGTTTAGTTTCGTCCAAATATGAGTCACAGTAAATTTTGCATCTGCTGAATCTCTGCCATTTTTTCCTTTCAGGAGTTCTTCAAGCCAAGTTTCAGTGGGCACATGTGAAAATATCTGTGAGGCCCTGGCAAATAGGAGAATCTGAGAATGTGAAGGGCACTTTGATGAGCAGCCTAGATCATCGTGAATTAACCGTTGCCAAGTACTTATTTAAAAATAGTGTCAAGTTAAGCAATTAATTTATTGTTTTGTTGTCCATCACAAAACATTTAATTCAACTAAGGATTTTAAAAAATCCTTTTCCACTCATATTTTTATGATTTCTTAAAAGTTGAGGGACTTCCCTGGTGGCTCAGTGGTTAAGAATCCACCTGCCAATGCAGGGGACACGTGTTCGATCCCTGGTCCGGGAAGATCCCACATGCCGCGGAGCAACTAAGCCCGTGTGCCACAACTACTGAGCCTGCACTCTAGAGCCCGCAAGCCACAACTACTGAGCCTGCGCTCTAGAGCCCGTGAGCCACAACTACTGAAGCCCACGCACCTAGAGCCCATGCTCCGCAACAAGAGAAGCATCTGCAATGAGAAGCCTGTGCACCGCAACGAAGAGTAGCCCCCGCTCGCCACAAACAGAGAAAGCCCGCGTGCAGCAACGAAAACCCAATACAGCCAAAAATTAAATAATTAATTAATTTTTTAAAAAAGTTGATGCAACCTAAAATGATCTCTGATCTAACTTACTGGTTTTGTGCATGAGGTACAGAAAAATTAAATGACTTTGAACAGTGATTTATTTTCAACCAGCAGCCAGAATGAATTTTTTAAAACATGTCAGATCGTGTTACACCTACATCCAAAATGTCCAAGGACTTCCCAACTCACTCTAAGAAAAAGCTAAAGTTCTTTAAGCTGTACAACCTGCTTCTTGATCTGCATCTTCCCTCTCTGCCCCTTGGTTACCACTTTGACCTCACCTCCGTCCATTGTCTTCCTGGCTCAGTCTGCTCCAACCAGCCCCACTGGCCACCTGGTTGTTCCCTGAACAAACTAGTAACTCTCCGACCTCAGGATAGAAATGAGTACCATTAACAAAATGTTCAGAAGAGCCCATTCACGCAGAAAAGGTATACATAACTGATGCAATCCAGATGGCAGGCCACTAAGTAGTGGAGGTGGCAGGAGCATGTTCAGGATCAGAGAAGTCTATCAACAGATTCTGAAAACCCTAATTTGTAGGAAGACTAAGCAAGGAATCTCAGTTCCTCCATTTTGGGGAAAGTGGGAAACAAAACCAGGCGAGACCATTCATTCAGCAAACATACTGAGCACTTATAGTGGGTCAAATACTTTAGGGTCTGGACATAAAACAATAGACACAGGGGACTCGATTCCTGTTCTTATAGAATGTAGGTTTTAGTGGAAGAGGATACACAATAAAACAAGTAAATGTGGTATATGAGATCATGATAAATGTTACGAAGAATAACAAAGTAGGAAAGAAGGGTGGGATAAGGATTGTCAGAGTCCGGGAAAGGTGGAGAGGGGAAGGTTCAATTTTATATAGTAAAAGCCCTGCCGAGTAGGCAGCCAAAATGAAAAGAAGTGAGAGAATGAGCCATGTGGATATACGAGGCCAGAGTGTAGAGGGCTGGAGTTGTAAATTTGTGGGTCAGGGGACTGAATGACATCACCAAGGAAGTGAGGATAGGTAAGGAAAAGAGGGGTCCTTGTCCTTGGCACCTTCTTATTTTGGAGAAGAAGAGGAATTAGCAAAAGAAAATTGAGACGGAGAAGCCAGTGGAAGAAGATCAGGAGAATGTCGGTATCCTGGAAACGAAGAGGAAGTGTTTCGAGTTGGAGAGAACAATTAACGGTGACAAAAGATGCTAGTAAGTCAATGAAAATGAGGACTTAGTCTTGACCATTAGATTTACAACATGGAGGCCTTCAGTGACCTTGAAAGGATTAGATTCAGTGGAGTGGTGGGGTGAAAACCAGAAGGGAGTGATCACAGAAGAATAGGAAGAAAGGAGTTGGAGACACCAAGTACAGACAACTCTTTTGAGGAGCTGTGTTGTAAAGGAGAACAAAGAACTGAAATGTTTAGCTGAAAGGGGATGTAGCGTTAAAGAGTTTTTTTTAAAAAAACTTATTTTATTTCTTAAAGTGGGAGAAATGACAGCATATTTTATGCTATTGCTATTGAGCCAAAGGAGATGGGGGAACCTGATGAGGCAAGAGAGAGGGGGAGAATTTTTGGAGAGGGTGAGGAGGATGGGTTCAGTGGATAAGTGGAGGGGTTGATCTCAGGCAGGAGTACGCTGGGAGGAGGGCAGAATATATGGACAAAAGCATACACTATTGGGTGGATAGTTTCTGGTGGTAGGACCTTGAGAGAGTTCTTTTCTAGTTGCTTCTATTTTCTCAGCGAAATGGGAAGCTGAGGGAGGATGGGAGAGAACACAATTTGTTGGAGTTTCTAACTTATCTTGTGACTGGGGAGTGAGAGAGAGACCATCTATTGAGGAAGGAAATGCATTATTGAGATAAATGCAAATAGGTATCTGAATTGGTTGGTTGGTTTTAAACAAAACTAAATGTGACTTAATCATGTGCTCCAAGCTGGGCACAAGTTCTCCAGAGAAGCAGATAATATTTATGAAATTTTACCAATAGGAAGAGAGAGAGAAGGTGGTGGGAAGAGATTATATTTTAAGGATTGGCTCATGCTCATGTGACTGTGGGGCTGGCTGAAAGTCTGAGATCCACAGGGCAGGCTGGACACCCGGGAAGAGTGTGAATGCAGCTTGAGTCCAAAGGGAGTCCAGAGGCAGAATTCCCTCTTCCTGGAGAAACCTCATCATTTCTCTTAAGGCCTTCAACTTATTGGTTGAGGCCCACCCACATTATGGAGGGTAATCTGCTTTACTTAACATCTACGGATTTAAATGTTAATCTTATCTGAAAAATACCTTCACAGCAACATCTAGACTGGTTGAGCAAATCTCTGGGTACCATAGCCTAGCCAAGTTGACACATCACAGTGGTATAGTCTGAATTAACCAAACTGACCATCATTGAGTAACCATATTTACCAAATGAACCATCACAGTGGTATAGTCTGAAGAAATGAGACTCAAAGTTAGAGGAAAATGAAATGGAAGAGAGAGGAAGAATGTTGTGGAAGCCGCAGTGGGGAGCGAGGAAGACACCCACCCCATGTTCAGTTTGACTTAATGCTGGGTCAATTAGCTACTTAACTAGAGAGTTTTGTTGTCCTGATATATAGGAATGAAGACTGGGTTTAGAATCAGGAACAAAAGTAGCCTAGCAGATAGGTATAACATGGTCTTTAATTGTTAGAGCATGTGGTCATTGACCTTCTAGCCATATATGTTGAATATATTTGTCTAATAGCTATAGCAGTTTGCCTCATTTTTCCTTATACTACAGATATACATTAAACAAGGTGTATATCACGTGTAATGGAACAAATGAATCCTCTATGCTTCTTTTCATTGAATATGTATATTTTTGTATTTTCCCTACTTCCTGTTTTTAAAATATATAAACAATTTTAGGAAAATGTCATGTGGTAATGAATACTGGGTGTTTGTGTTTAATTATAGCAACAATGGAAATGATTATGAACAATTTTCCTATGTCACCATAATTTCTGTCATGGACAGACAGATGTGTCATTGCTAAAGTGAGATCCTACTTCTACCAACTTTACTACAGCAAATAGGACTGGATATCTCACTATATAACTCCTTCCCTAGCCTAGCATGTCAGACCAGTCCAAAAGATGTTACTACCCTGACTTTTTGGAATTACATTATGCTACATATATACTTCCCTTTTTAGCTTTGGATAGTAAATGTGTTTGTTATAATTATGGTGAGGGTCACTCATGGACTAAGCCTGATTTTCTTAGAAAGAAATATATGTATAACTTACCAGTTGCTATTTGGCAAACCTACCAAGCAGAAGATTGTGCTTGTGAGACCAATGAACTTTTCTCTTCATTTTGTAAATTTTGCTGCCATAGTCTTTATTTTGTTATGGTCACAGATTTGTTCCATTTCATTGTTGTTGTTTTTCCTGTTTCTTTCGAATAGGCTTTCTTCTTACTCTTGCTGCTAAGGCTTGAGATATGGTCTTCACGTATCTCTGAATACTACTCTCTTAAAAGTACTATTTGAGTAACGATTTTTTTTGCAAGTTAGTTTTTCATAATACTCATAATAACCACTGTTTCTTAAATACTCATGCTGCCCTTTATTCCTACTACTGTTAATATTTATAATTTTGAATCTTGCAATTAAGGTAGCTAAGGCTTAGAGTGGTGGAGTAACTTATGTAAGATGTCACAGCCAATAAATGGGAGAGCATGATTTGAACCCAAGTTTGTTGAACTCTGAAGCCCTTCCTCTTTCAACTCTGTCATGCTGCATACACTAATTCATTTGATCTTTTCAATAATAACCAGAGCTGACATTTTTAAAAACAATTGCTGTGTACCAATTTCATATATCTGGCATGTAACATCTCATTTAATCCTTAAACAGCTTTACGAGATAGGTAATATTATTACCCTTAATTTTTTGTAAAAGATGAAATGGAAGCTCAGCGAGGTTAAGTAATGCACCCAAATCAAACAACCAGTTTCTGGTGGAGGCTGCATAAGTAAGGGAGATGTCATTATGATTCACATTTTACAGGGGAAGAAACTGAGATTCAGAGAGAGCCGTGATATGTTCATGTTTACAAAGCTGGTAAGTGGCAAAATTGGGTCTTGTAGGTTCAAGTTTCATGGTTTTAATGAGAGTAGTAAAAATTATTTTTTAAAAAGTAGAGTTCTTAATGGCTCTTGAAAGATATGAGGGCTGTGTAGTGAGAACTCTAAGCATTTACTGTATATAAAACTTAAAGGAAGTGAATGCAAGTGAGGGATGCAGAGGAAACCCATTAGGAACACTGAAGAACCATTTCATACCATGAAAGATAACTGTGGACCATTGAGAAACAGTAATAAAAGACAGTCCAACCAAGTGTGCAGAAATCAGAAATTGGGATGCTCTTTGAAAAGAAATGTCACTAGCAATTGCAAAGATATTTTTTAATCTGTGAATTAAGTATAACCTTTTAAGTCTACACCTTTCTTGTTCTCTTTTCTCCATGTTCAATAGACTAAACATTTTGGTCAGCTTTTTCAACATTTGAAATGCAAGCAATCATGACTTCATTAATATAATGCTATGAAGTTTGTAATCCAAAGTTGCAAGTTTGTAAGAACCTAAAAGAGTCCATTTCTGAACTCCAAGTTCTTCCTAGCTCTTTTCTTTTTAGGAGTGAGTGTAACTATTTACTATCAACAGTATGTTTTAGCAATAAAAGAATTATTGTTTAGGCACTTGATTTGAGTCCTGGTTACTTGGGTAATGTGCTATTTCCAGTAGCCGTGGTCCAGGCTGGTAGAAACTCTACCCTCATTCATGCACGTGTCACACGGAGCAAGAGCAAAATGTGAGACCAACAAAAAAAAAATAACAAAGAAATGTATACTCTTACAGGAGTTCAGATTTCAATCTTCAGAATCTCCAAATATTATAAACAATTTTTAAAAAAGGACTATCAGTTTGGTAAAATATTAATGCAGTTACTCATCTGAAGGATTCTGTGTTGCTAAATTTATAATTGAGTATTATTGAGTGACAATATATATGACACAGAGTGTGTTAACATTGCTGATCTTTTCGTTTCTATGTGTCAATAGAATCAATTTTGTGAAGTTCAAAACACAAACATAAGAAAACTGAACAAAGTTTCCCTTGTTGATCTCTTCTAAGCTTCTTTGAAATGTGTGTACGTGGCTTTGTGTCAGTATAACAAAATTTTAAAGGCTGATGTGGTTCCTTATGTCGTTCTTATGACAGGACAATTATTTTTAGTAAGATTATCCATCTTGTAAATGCATCTCTTTGTTTTATCAAATATGCTAATAAAATATATTTTATGTGTGATATTGGGTGTATGTTTATAGGAAACAAAGCATGCTACAGTTCATTGGCATGTTAGTAGAAAAAGTGTTGGAATTGATCCATTCTGGATATTTAGCCATTTAAGAAATAATATTTAAAAACTTTACGAAGCCTCTAACAAGATATATTTCAACTCTTCAGAGTGTGAGGAAGATCAGTGTTGGAATTCTAAGAGTTAAAGGTCAAAGTGGAGGAAGAGAGGCCCATTGAGGTTGAGAATGTGTATCCAGAGAGAGTCCGGGAACTTATCATCAAAACAAAGCAAAATGGAGTCACCAAAGAATGAGGACCATATTTTAAAATCACAGTGACATTATTTAAATATATTGGAGAAAGGCTGAGTATACCAGAAAATTCTCTACACAGAGAAAGATTCACAGTGGAATTCCCTAGGAAAAAGTGACAGTAATCTATTAACATCTTTTAAAAATTGTGAGAAACGTAAACATGATGAAATTTCAGGGTTTAAAGAGTATGAAATGCTTCTTCAGGTGGCAAAACGTTGAACCAATTGAAATAAATCTCAGGGAAGAAAGTGGCTGATGACCTTGTGCGGTCAAGTGTGAGACAATAACAGCGGTATGAACAGTAACTACATCGTATGCGCCGGGTGCTAAGCAAGGTGTTTGATGTACCTTGGCTTTGATTTTCACCAACACCCTTGCAGCTTCAGGTGTTCACCCCATAAGCGAAGGCTTGGGAGTCCAACAGTGGGGCTCCTGTAATGACTCCCCACCTGCCTGTTCTTGGGGGTTAGGCCAGTTCCTGTAATGTTCTGCCTGGTTCTGATAGATCTACTCTACACTTTTCTACTTCTGAAGCGCTTCCCAGCGAATTTCCCCCTTGGATCACGTAATCTTTAATTTCTCAAGGAACTGTAGCTGAGATTAGACTGCGTCTGCAAGTAGCTCCTTGGTTTTTTTCCCTTCCAGTTTTATTGAGATGTGACTGACATACAGCACTGTGTAAGTTTAAGGTGTACAGCACAATGATTTGACTTACATGCATCATGAAATGATTATCACAGTAAGTTTAGGGAACATCCTTCATCTCATATAGGTACAAAATAAAAGAAAAAGAAAAAAAACTTTTTCCTTATGATGAGAACTCAGGATTTACTCTCGTAACTTTTGTATATAACGTACGGCAGTGTTAATTATATTAATCATTTGTACATTACATCCCTAGTGCTGATTCCTCCTATAACTGGAAGTTTGTATCTTTTGACCACCTTCATCTAGTTCCCCCTCTTCCCATCCCCTGCCTCTGGTAACCATGATCCTGATCTCTTTTTCTATGAGTTTGTTTGTTTGTTGAAGTATAATTGACCTATAACACTATGTTAGTTCCTGGTGCACAACCTTGTGATTTGATATTTCTATACATTGCAAAATGGTCACCACTGCAAGTAGCTCCTTGTAAATCTTGGTCTCTGATCTCTGCAACTGGGCACCCCCATTTCTGGCTCTTTTTTTTTGTATTCTTGCCAAATTTCAATGAATTCTCTCTTACTTAGCTGCTCTCTCCCTTTGCTTATAGAATGTGGTACATGTCCTCCTGGAATTAACTCTGAGAATGAACTAAAAGTCAGAGCAAGAAATGGGTTGGATTCAGGTAGTCAAACTAGGTTGAGGAAGGAAGAGAAAGTTAAGTAAGGCAAGGTCATGAGTGCTGGATAACATTTTCAGTAGAATCCTGGTGTGAGCTTGACTCCAGACCAGGGATGCTTTGAAAAGCACAGAGTTGCCCACGTAAAATAATGTTGCCCCTGTTCTCTGCTGTCTGCACTTTATCCACCAGCAGCACTTTGGTGGCTCAGGGCCCTCAGGTGTGTAACTGTAGCCGGGGGAAGCATTGGAAGGTCGGCAAGGGCACACTGTTCCTACGTGGGGCAGCAGCGGAGGGGCTGCAGTTACTGGAAGGGCCTTACTGGATTGTACGGCAAATCTCCAGGCAATCATAAAAATCCACGCTTGCCATCTGCCTTGGAAAACATTATTCAATGAGAATTTATTATTTCATTATTGTTATAGTTAGGATTGTATTATAGTTTAGAGGCAGAACCAAATTTTGAGGTAGGGATGTGTGTTGATGTAGTGTATTTTTAATGTGTTACATTATTGCCGTTTTTAGACCAGAAGGGCTGTCTTTGGTGAGAGGTTTATTCTCCTGACACTGTAAGGGCTGTTCACTCATTCGGCGAGCTTATGTTGTTGTCAGTGTGTTTGTGCTGGGAGTAGAAGGACGAATTCATTCTGGTGCTGACATCAAGGAACCTAAAGTAGGTTCTGACATCAAGGAACTTAGAATCCTGTAGAATTATTTTACGGTGCAATGAAGTATTCGGGGTGGCGTGGCAGACGTCGGCAAAGGATGCGATGGAGGCATAGGGATGAGCGATCAATTTTATGGGGTTGGGAGGGTTAAGAAACCTCCATGGAAAAAGTCATCCTTGAAATGTGCCTGAAAAGTGAGTGAATGCTCTGTGAGTAAACAAGGACTAAGACACTCCAGGCCAAGGCATATGGGTGAGCAGACACAGAAGTATAAAGAAGCAGGGCTTAGAGGAACTGCAGTTTGAGAAAAAACATTCTGACCATAACACAGTAGAGGGATAAAAGGGACGTTAGACTGGAGGCAGGGAGAACCTTAGAGAACTGTTTCTAAGGGACTGAATAAGGCAGTAACCACAAGGATGGAAAGAAGGAGACAGATTGGAAAAATGATTTTGAAAAGATAGAATCAACAGGACTTGGTTGTGGATTGGAATAAAGTACAGGGAGAAATTGAAACTGATTCCTAGATTCCTGGCTTGAATGACCTGACAGAGGGTCAGCTATTCACTAATAATGGGGAAAGTTCAGAAGAAAAGCAAATATAGAATATAGCTTTGAGATGATTTTGAGATGTCTGTGAGTAATCTAGGCAGTAAAATTGGTATTTCTGGACCACAGGAGGGAGGTCTAATATAGAGGCATTGGATTTGGGTGTTACTGGCAGGTAGGTGTCAAGCTCTTGTAGCTCCAGGAATTGATAAGATCACATAGGAGGATGTTAATATTGGAAAGCCATAGAGAAGTTATCCCTGAGAATTACCACCATTAGAGGACTGGAGAGGAAAGAGATATGACAAATAAATCAAGGGGAGTGGCAAGATTAGTAGCATGGGACTCAAGAGAGCTATTTCCAGTTGACCAAAGGAAGAGTTGTTCCATGCAGGAAGATGTCAAGTGATGCACAGAGGTCAAGATTTCCAATAAAAAGAGATCAGTGTGTTAGGATGTCAAAGATGACCTCTGCCCGAGCAGAGTCAGCGGAGTAGGAAGGGAAGAATCTTGACTAGAGTTCATTGAAGAATCAATAAGGGAAGAAAAACTATTCTTTGGGGAAGCTTGCTGAGAAGGCACAAAGATTACTGGTGGAGTGAATAAGCCAAGGAGTGAATATTTTCAAATGGAAACTTGAGCTGGTTTAGCCTTCTGAAAGGAACCTATGGAGAGAACAAGATGTTGAAATACAGGAGAAAGAGGAAATACCTTCACAGGCAAGTTCCTGGAGATGAGAGGAAATGGATTCAGGAGATGGGAAGAAATGGATTCAGGAACCCGGGCAGAGAGGTTAACCCAAACCAAGAAGGATGCTTCTTTCTTCGAGACTCTGGGGGAGAAGGTGAGATTAGGCACAACCACAGTTCTTCCAAGAATCCTTTAAAGCATCCTGCAAAGCATTCTGGTCAGCATTTTCCTGATTGTTTTATTTGGATATACTGAATCACTGGAGTGTTTTCTTCAGGCTTTTGTTTTTCTTCAGCTATTTAATCAAATATTTGTGCTTGTTTATTTGCTATGTTTTCATGTTTTTGATTTTTGATTTTTGTGAAGATGTAGTCTTTCTGGCACAAGCATTTGCAAATTAAGTGTTATTAAATCCACAAGAGCTGAAAAACCCTGATTGCCAGCCTTAATGATCAGCCTTAATTCTCTCAGTTGTGTGAGCGTTGGTGTCATAAGGCAAATCCCAAATGTCTGCTTACAGAATTTCTTCTGTTATAGTCTTTAAGAATTATAAAAGCAGAAGCTACTCTCCTTATGTAATTTTATGTGAAGTTTTCCTGAAAATCAAACCCAATCAAACTCTTCATTTCTGGTTACCTATAGTCTGTCTCTCCTTTCTTTCCTCCCTCTGGCTCCTTTTCTCTCTCTCCTTACCTCCTGCTTTCCTTCCTTCCTCCCTCCCTCCCTCCCTTCCTTCCTTCCTTCCTTTCCAAATCACAGATTTATCTCTTTTTGTAAATAATTTTGTAATCAGTAAACCATTGCCAATTCCTTCTTTCAGACCTTTCGCATTTCTTGCTTTAATTGTGGGAACAGTCTCCCAAATGGTACTGCTGCCACAAGTCTTAATCCTCTCTAATCAACCTTCTATATGTCCATCAGCATTATATTTTTTAACACTTTTAAAAACACTTATCTGCCACATGGAAACTCCTTGTGGCCTTGATGGTGATAGTTTAGTGAAGTGGGGGCAGTGAAAGCTAGAAGGGCTTGGCTGACGACTTGTCTTACTCTCTTACTTTAGAGCTGAATATGACTCTCATTGACAAGAATATAGAGACCAAATGCATTTAAGGATTTTCATAATCAATCTCCAACTTATTTTTTAAGACTTGATCCTCTATGATATATCTTATCTTCTCCATATGTGTTTATAACTGACATTTTACACGTTTGCTGTCCCGGAGTAGTTTCTTTCCCAAGAACATTCCCTGTTCTCTCTCATCCTCATGTTCCATTTTCCCAAAATACCTCCCGTTCTTTTCCACATTAAAAAAACAAAAAAACAAAACAAAACAAAAAACCTCCTACTTATTCGTTGAGGCCCAATTTAAATATCATCTCATCTGTAGTCTATTGTCATACTTTGCGTCCTATTGTATTGTCATTATAGGAGGTGGCAGTAGTTATTTCAAAGAAAACTAAATACGGTTAAGAGAGTGATCCCTGTGGTTTCCACCCTGCCTTATTCTCAAGATAAAAAACTTCTGCTGACGCCATTGAAAGGAAGGGAGCTGTTATCTCAGAGTTCCATTGTAGTTGTTTACTTGTCTACTTCTCTCGCTAATTAATTTTTGTATTCCAGCACTTAGCTCATAGGAGACAAAAATAAATGTAGAAGAAATAACATTTAACTGCACAAATAGGTGATCCCTAAGGATTAGCTTTGCTCCTGGATGGCAAGAGATGATAAGGAAGAGTCTAGGAGATCAGCTATCTCTAATAAGCAATATTGCATAGAGTTTGAAAGTTATTGCAAGATGTTTCGTAGTATGTAGAAGTGAGAGGTTTCTCACACTAGACAAACTCCACAATTAACCTAATTTTTATTAAAGTGCACATGTGGTTTCAGGGCTCATGGGGCAAATACAGTGCAGCAGTTTTGGAAACTTGAGAAGAGTCCTGTAAAAGACTCTGGGTCAATTCAGCCTACTGTGAGGAGAACCACTCTCTTAATCATATTTTAAAGCCTTTTAAAACAGATACCACTTAGCAAGTATGTGTGTGTGTGTGTGCGTGTGTGTGTGTGTGTGTGAGGGATGATAGCAATAATTTTGTTCACTAAAAGAAGACTGGCTATAATTCGTAGACTTGGTCGTTTTTTAACTGGCAAAATGAAAAACTACTCTACATAGCACAGAAACCAGATAGACAAAAAGTGGGTTTTTATGAAAGTTGTTGTTTAGCGGTATTAATAACAGCTAGTATGTTTAAGCACTTATTACGGATTTGTGACTATATTTTTTGTTGTGGAGAAAACTAGAGAGTAAATTTGTTTCAAAAGAATATAAAATTAGTTTAGAATGTTTTTTGAAAAGTTACTGAAAGATTAAAAATGCAGAGAAATACTTCAAAAACAGAAGTAATATGGTTAGGGATGAGACCTATCATGTTTGAAAACAAATTTCAAAATGCAGTGTTTAAGACTGTATGATACTGATGCAATGATAGACAGTCAGGTCAGAGAAACACAATATGCAGACCAGAAACAGATGCCATTATATATAAGAATTTAGTACATAACAAAAGAGGCATAACAAAGCAGTGGAGAACAAGCTGATTAGTCAATAAATGATGCAACAATTGGCATTGTTATACTGTGAAAAAACAGTCAATTTAGTTACTCACTCTGCACCATACAAAAAAGTAAATTTCAGGCAGAAGGGTTAAATATAAAGTCAATTCATGGATAATCTAAAAGAAAATAGGATTTACTTTTTATCGGGCTTCTAGAAAGGGGAGAACTTTGTAAGCTTAGAGGCAAAAGAAGAAAGCACCATGGAAAAGGTCAACAGCTTTGTCTTATTCGTGTAGCTAAAAGTGCATAGCCCCTTAAAAAACAAATACCTAAATAAACTGACAAGCCATAGAGTAACATATTTTTAGCACCTTTGAGAAACAGAAGTTTAATATCTTTACTAAGGAAAGAATATATACAAATCTCTCTAAAAAACTAACTTCACATATGCAAAAAAAAAATAAACAAATATGGCAAAATATTTGACTTCATTAGCAACCAAAGAAATATAAATTAAAACAAGATTAGCCCATGGCACTAAGGGGACCTGAGTTTGAGGGTGTCAGGGAAGGGAGGCAGTAGTGTGTCATTTGCAACTTGAAAGATAAATGGGCGCTGGCTGAGGGGTGGCACAGGGAGAAAGGAAGCCAATCAGACTTCCATACTTCATATGTCCTTTAAAGTACAACATAGTTTAGTTCTCCTTATGTGCAAGGCACTCTCTTATATTTGAACCTTCGTTCATCTTTGGGCCTTTACGCACGCTGTTACCTCTTTGTGGAACACCTTGCCACTTCATTCTCAAACTCTGCTGGTATTAGTCTGAGTGCATTGTGCTTTCATAGCACTCCCTACTTCCCCTGCCACGACCCTTAACCCGATTCTAACTGTCCGTTTACTTGTGTAAATCCTCCATGAATTTGTTACTTCTGAGAGATCCTGGTTTTTGTCTGTCTTGGTCACTATGGCAGTGCTAGCTTCCTATCTCCTAGCAGAGGATCTGGCACCTAGTTGATGCCAATAAATATTTGTTGAATGAATGAGTATGTGAATGAATGAACACGGCTGGTGGGGAACGTCCGTCCAATTGATTAGCATTCACTTACCAATCCTTGGTTTTGCATTGAACTTTTATGAAATATGCAGCTTATCGAGGTAGACTAAACATTAGAGTTAACATAGGTCAGACAGATGCAGGTTCAAGATTAGTTTTTCCGCCATTCTTAATTGTATAACTACATATCACCTAACATCCTGTGGCCTCGTTTTTGTTTTTTGGTCTATAAAATTCTCAGCTTGGATTAAAGTATTTCTAAGGTCTTTTTCTATCCTGCATTTCCATGATTCTTGCCATTTCCTAATCAGACCATTTCTTTGTTTGTGTACCTCTCTCTCTGTTTGGAAGGCTTTTTGTCCTCTTGTCTCCCTTGGAGACCTCCTAATAACCCCTTAAGGCAGAGCTCAGATATCTGCTACTCCCACTTCTCCCCTAAAGCTGGCAGGACTCACTCTTCTTCCCAGAATGCACTGCAAGCATCACTCTTATAGGATGTACCACATTGTACATAATTGCTTATGTGTTTCCTATCGACATCCTTCCCCAACTCTTCACCCTCAAATAGGATGACAGCTCCCCAAAGCAGGCATGACATTTTCATGTTTTAAATCTCTTTGTATCCCTACTCCTGAGTGCAGTTCCAGCATCAATTGACTTAATTCTTTTTCCTTTTCTCCCATGTTACATATGAGCTTTTTAGAATACAAGGTAAGAAGGGAAGAGTGATGTTTATATCATGGCAAGTCAGTAGCAACTGGGTAGCAGCAGTGCACTGCAATCAGGCAGCTTACACAACCGCTCTGGTCAGCTATGTAAGTTCAGTCCAAATAGTTAGTTTGTGTAAATATAATTCTTAATATCTTATCATCAGTAGATGGACTTGGCTGAGGTTGCTCAGAGCAGGGAAGGGATGCATAGCTTACTTCTTAGAAGGAAGTAACAGGTATTAACCTTTTTGAGCTGCCTGGATCCGTTTAGTAACTTACTTTTAGTAAATTGTTTAAATAGAAACTTAGTGGCCCAGAAAGTTAGCACATCTGCCTAAAAGTAAGCAATTTACTCTCTTCTCAGTTATAGGATTAGTCCTTAATGGCCTCTTTAAATCTTAATGTTTTCCTCAGTGTGTGGAACAGCGTAGTCTTTTATGGTATTCTAACTTAAGCATTTCAAATCAAATCACATATATTTATTGAGCTCTGTGCAAAGCATGGTGCTTAGCTGTAGGGCATACAAAGATGAATAAGATACAGTTGCTATCATTAAGGAGGGTACTATCTTATTTGGTACACAAGACAGATGTGTGATAAATTAAATAATAATACATTATTTAAATAACAATTTGAGAGACTCATTGAAAAGATTTCACAAGGCAGTAAGTGCTTAATTGGCAGATTAATTATTCAGACTACATATAGTAGGCATTCCAGAGAGTGGGGAGAACCCTTTAGGTTACGTAAGGCTCTCCGAAGAAGGAAGTATTTCAGTTAGGGCTTCAAAAATGCCTCATAAGGGAGAAGGAATCTGTATTATCTGGGGGCGTGAGTAGGAATGGCCTGTTACCTGGTAGGACAGGTAACACTCTGAGGAAGTAGTAGGTAGTGGGTTGTCTTAGGTTGTGCTGTTAAAATAAAATGCCACATACTAGGTAGCTTATAAACAACAGAAATTTATTTCTTACAGTTTGAGAGGCTGAAAATTCTGAGATCGGGGTGCCAGCATGGTCGGGTGAGGGCCCTCTTCTGGTTGCAGACTTCTCATTGTATCCTCACATGTTGGAAAGGGTGAGGGAGCTCTCTCTTGGGCCTCTTGTATAAGGGTATTCATCTCATTCATGAGGGCTACACCTTCATGATCTAATCACCTCCCAAAGACCCCGCCTCCAATACCATCACATTAGGCTTTAGGACTTTGACATATGAAGTTTGAGGGACACAAACATTCAGACCATGGCATAGATCAAACGCCAGGATCAGACATGGAAATTGCTGGGAGAGAGTTCAGTCTGTAATATAGCATCTAGAGGGAAACAGCCAACAACATGTGACATAGTCTTGGCAAGAAGTCAGTATCAAGAGATCTAGAATAAAGAAGATGTCAAGATAACTGACTGTACATAGATAATAGTTAATTATAACAACAATGACAATTAAACAACAATGGCAGCAGCAGTAATCAATAATTTTGAGGTGTTTGCTAAGTGCCAGGCACATATACATGATCTAATTTCCTGTATTAGTTCTTCTAATCCTCACTAATTTATAGATTAGATACTAATATAATTCCCATTTTACAGAAGAAGATTTTGAGACACCAATCTACATGCAGATGTTACTTACCAGTCAAATGGCATAAAGAAATTCTGCCCACAAACAGTTCCAGTACCTGAGCAAAGACTGTCTTGGCAAACATCTAGCCCTACAAGGATCTGAGACTTTTAAGTAGGTTGTTAGGAGATGATTTAATACACAAGGGTCATTACTCTGGCCTGAATCATCCATTCACCATGTATTCATCAGCCCATGAATTTAAGTCACAACCACCCAGTGGTGCCTGTGACGTCTGACTAGACTTCTCGGTACTTAGACTCTATTTCTGCCTGTTCTATCCTTCTAGCTCTGAGACGCTGCCTTGATTCCTGACTCCAGCTTCTGCGCTGGTTTTGGATTTACTCTCTCCAGTCTTCAAACTTAGTATTTACCAGTAGATATTGACTTGACGATTGTCTTGATTGTCGGCCTGTTGGCCTGTCTCTAGCAGGAAGTTCTAGTTTCCATTCCAACCCCCAAACTCAGTCTTGTGGGACCCAACACTCTCCTTACCCCGTATTACACACAGGCCAACCCTACAGCTCTTTCCTCACTATTCTCCTAAGTGGAGATAGGGTAGATGGGAATATGAGTGGGTTCAGACATAAAAAATATTGATCTGTGTTTGGGAATCAGTGAATTTGCCTGGAGCAGAGTTCTTCGAGGGAACAGAGGGAGACAAGTCTGATATTGTCCATGGAGATTGAGATGGCGAGGGACCTAACTTGAAATAGTTGAAATGTAACATTTCTAGCAATAAGATTTAATGTGAAAATAATCACAAAACTAACACAGCAATGTGTTTTAAATGCTCCAACTCTGGGTTATCTTTGCAAAATTAAAGTCACATGTGGGATCTATTTTAGGCAGATTTTTCTTTCCAGTTTCGAGGAACATATACAACTTCAGGATATCTTAGATTAATGTTTCTTAAGGGGCGATTCATTGAAATATCAGGTTCAGATACATAAAATGAAGATTCCTAGGTCATGCCCCCGGGCTGCTAGATCAGAAACTTTTGGGGGTTGGTGGTAGTAGATTTTGAATTCCCACCTCAGGTGGTTATTGAGTACAAGAAATTTTTAATGAAGGGAAGACCAATAAACACTGCAGCCACATGATCAGGCATTACAGAAATGGTAAGAACTTTTGTGAGTCATTGTGATTCTAGTGATAGTTTTTGTCTCTTTAGCAGTATTGTTACTTAATATTTCACCACTATGACTCTGCTATTTTATTTTCAGTCACAACCTCTGTAGCCCTTACAGCTAGTATTCTCTTTTCTCCTACTTGTTACCTACTGATTTTTGCTTACTTATGGTTTCTACTGCCTAATAGCTTGTACTGTCTCATACCTGTGCTTCCTGCCTTTTCTCTTGATTTCTGTCTGCTCTGCCTTTCCTCTCAACTGATAATTTTGTCATTGTCCGGGAGAAAGTTGCACAAAGCCTTAAATCAGAGATTAGGAGATCTCTGCATGAGATAATGCTCATAGTTTTTATTCATTTTTATTTTCCGTCCTCATGGATAATTTTAATATTTGCAGGATTATAGAGGAAATACAACTGTGATTTATAGTTCCCAAGTTATGTAATTAAAATCACATAGTCTGTCTTGTTTTCCCCATCTCCCTCAAACACTACACATGCCCTGCATTTAAACTCTACAATAGAGATAACCTGATTTATTTAGTTGGTGACTTTCCCAGGTATAGCAGCTCTGTTAGCAGAGGTCTCATGCCTTTCACATGTCCCTTGCCAGCCTTGCATCTGGTACCCATCCTTGTTCCAATTCACTGTAGCCAGAGTAGTTAGGTCACAAGGTCAGCTTTCCTTAAAAAGAGAAACCATGGACCAGTCAAGAACTTAGAACATAAACATCCCTCTCTGATCCATAGCCGCATTAGTTGAGTATTTGGTGATTTGGGGATAGCCCATTTAGTGTGTGTGTGTGTGTGTGTGTGTTGTATCTGTGAAAATATAGTCTAATACATCATTGCCTGCCTCAAGTATTTGGACTCACTTGAGGATGGCTCTGGACACAGAAGAAGTTCACGGTTGGCTACCTCCCTGGGTATTTGTCGCCATGGCTTTACAGTAGAAATGCAAAGATAGGGCTGAACATATTCCAAGAGTCACACACTATTACTTCTCTATTCCATAGAGGCTGGATGCACATTAAAGATTCATGAACCTTTATTTCAAGTGCTAGCTAAAAACAAGACAATAAAGTTGGTTGAATGATTCCATAGACATCAAAAAATCACAGGTCTCTAGCTTCTTAATCAGGTACATGCTAGGTTCCTTGAGAAACCATGCATTATTATTTATAGCAGGCTCGTCAATTGACTATTATGGACTGTACTTCAAAAACATAGGAAACCTTGATTTATAGGCATCTGTTTTCTCACAGTGGATATGAAATGCTGGTGTCCAATGTGTTCATGAGAAAAGAAAAATTATTCAACACATGTCATGATGGCCATATTATGGGAAAATCTAAATGGACAATTATTTTCCTGAACACTGGCTATTAAACATATTACATGGAGCGTGAAACTTTTATTCAAAAAGGATTGTGAAGCTTATAGTCTGTAAAATCTTTTCTACTGGCATTACTGTGTGTATTTACTAAATACAGGAAGTTCCCAACTGTTCACTCTACAAATATGTATCAGGAGTCTATTATGTTCCAGACATTATGTGCCAGACACTAGCAAGGTAAAGTCCCTCTTTCATGGAGCTTACCTCCCAGTGGAGGAGAGCAGGAAAAAATAAGATGATTTCAGATAGTGGGAAGTGGCAGGAAGAAAATAAATTAGAGTAATGGACAAAAGAGTAAGGGGCATGGGGGGTGTGTGGAGTACTTTAACTAGACAGCTACTCTAACTAGAAAGACCAGGAATGGATGCTCAAAGGAGATAAAATCTGAGCTGAGACCTGGATGAAGAGCAACAGGAACATTTATTTAATGCTGGTGAAAGTACATATTAATACAACACTTTGGCATAAACGATGGGAAGTTGAAGACACACACGCCCTATGACTTAGACATTCCTCGTCCAGGTATATACTCAACAGAAATGCTAGCAAGTTTGTGACAAGAATTATGTACAAGGACTGCCTGTCTACTTATATACTTAGCAATGATGCTCACATTTGTGCTAGCCTCATTAGAGCTCAACACTGAGGGTTTGCCGTAGGGAAGTGTTGTACAACATTTCTGACTGCTATTGATTTACTGAAAAATATATTGCTCCAAACACCTACAGTGTTTCACAGTCTCAAACTGTGAACAACTCAAATGTCCATCCACACTAGAATGCATATATAAATTGTGTTACTTCATATGATGGAATACTTTACAGCAATGAAAATGAATGAATTATATCTACATACTCATCATAGATGCATCGCACAGTGATAAGTGAAGGAAGCCAGACACAAAAGAACACATGGTGTGTAATTCCATTTATATAAAGTTCAAAAAGGAGGCAAAGCTGTACCCTAGGGTTTAGGGGATGCAAGCTCAGGTGGTCATCTGAAAAGAGGCAGAGTGGTGATGGCTGTATAGGTCAGGATAGTAGTTATCTCTAGAAGACAGGGGTTAGTGCTCATAAGTGGATGGGTAGGAAGCTTTGGGGTGCTGGCAATGTCTGTTGACTTGCAGAATAATCCCCCTATCTTGACAGTCTCCACTGACCTGGGTTTTAGTTATATAGATCTTCCCTTTGTGATGCTTCATTGAACTCCACATTATTATTTTGTGCATATAGGTATTGTATTTCACAGAAGAAAAAGATTTGTAAAAGCACAACCTATGCATAATTGAGTACTAATTGTACAGTAGCATGAAAACAAAATCAAAGCTTCCTACTCAAAATATTTTTAAAAAATTGATGAGATTTTAATCTTGCATTTAAGATGTTTCAATTATTAAATACAAATATGATTTTTATCTACAATGGGAAAATCTTATATTTTATTAATTTTTAATTTTCTACCTCATTGCTGTTTACCTGTGAAAGATGATGATGAGTGATTTATTCTTACCTTAAGCCATACCAGAAGGTATTCTATTAGATTAGTGACAGGAACAGAAAGTAACATTTTATATAATACCCTTTAAGCTCAGAATGCCTTAAGGCACTTTACAGAGTAAACATTGGTAGTGAATAACCTTGAACAAATTTTGCCTTTGTAACGCATTTAAAACTCTATACATATCAAATAAGGAAATGTTGGCCAGAATGCAAGGCGTCTGTTATTATTAATATTTATTTCCAAGCCTACTAGGGGTGTATATATAATAAAACACCGTGCTGAAATAACAAAGGTCAACAATCATAAAAAAAGATTTACCTGTCTACTTATCTACTTGGTAACGATGCTCATATTTGTGATGACATCACGATGCTTATTACTAAGTGTCAGGGGTTGGGATGTGTTATACAACCGACAACTATTGATTCCTCTACAACTTAATGCCCAATCCACTGTGACGCATGGGACTGCCAGGGTGTACAGCAATCTCATTACAAAGGAAAACCCTGCATGTTTTTTCTTTGTTCTGTAATTTCTTTTTTCCTGTGTGTGTGTTTGTGCGTATGTACATGCACACGTGTCTCCACAAAAAATGTACTGTATTAATTAGAGATTATCACCTAAAGAGATAAAATTTATTAGAAGCCCTTAGCCACCCTTGGTCTCTTTGCAGCATCTCAAACATGGAGCTCAAAGTTTGCTAAGACAGGGGTGAACTAAATTGCATTAGGAACCCAGGTCCCCTCTAGGACAGAAAGGATTGAGATGTCACAAAAAAGTGTTATAAAAACCTACTGAGGCAGAGTTGTTGGTCCTGAGTAAGGCCTAGTGCTAGAGTAGGTATAGAAACTTCACTGATGAAATTATGAGATAAAATTACTGTAGAAGGTAAAAAGACTTAAAACTAGAGGATTGGCTTGGGTAACAAGATAGATGGTTAAAGCACAATGATTTTTCTGGGGCCAGTGAGGCAGTAGGCACCAGAACCTATGTATACCTGCATCCAGATGGCAGACTTGAGGGCTGGGAAAGTGTCTGAGTAGCAGATTCTAAAACTGCAAGGCAAGGAACCCAGGCCAGAGAAGGCTCTTCCTCTCTCACTCTAAGAAGCACTAGTGCAGTCCTGTCAGGAGTCTCTGCCACAGTGGTAGCTCGCTCAGCTGCTTGCTTTGGGGTGAAACAGCCAGGATTTATGCCCTTGGAGAAGCAACACCAGAAACAAATGGAGAATTGCTTCAGACAGTCTTGGGAAGGGGCTTGTCTGAGGCTGCTGTTCTGGGGAAGTGTGGTCCCTGGAACGGCAACATTAGAATTACCTAGGAGCTTGTTAGAAATGCATGTTCTAAGGTCCCCCTCCAGACCTACCAAATCAGCATCTCTGAGGGTGGGGATCAGCATTTTGTATTTTAATAAGTCCTCCAGGTCTCTCTGATCAAAGGTAAAGGTTGAGAACCACTAACTTAGAGCAACCAGCTTACGGTAGAGGTGGTAGAATCCTCTAGCTTCCAGGGTCTAACAACAGGGTCAAAACCACCAGGAGTGGCCCTTTAAGTCTTTATAGGTGGTGACTATGAGCTCTTGTAGTGGTGACAGCGTCAGCAATTAGTGATAACATCAGGGGCCAATGTGCCGTCTAGGTGATGGTGGCAAAAACAGCATTGTGTTAACTTCTGGAGAAACCCAAACTTCATGCTGAGCTTCCATCAGCCTGAAGGGAGCTTGGCTTCGATGTGACTTAAGGTTAGATCAGATGAAACTTTGGATTCTAGAAAGCAGTCTGGGGGGCTTTTTGAACATTCAGGAGAGGGGGATCTGGGAGGAGGAGAGACTGAACTCTTTCTAACCTGTGATGAAGGGGTCCCATTGTTGCATGGTGCAACACTGGGGGCTGTCTTTCATACCTAAACCTGTAAGGGGAGATAGCCTAATTATGCAAGGAGGCATTTTCATTTCTCAGTTTACATTTGTAGTCAGTTTTGTTTAAAACGTTAAAACTTGAAAATTTGCATTGATTAATTCAAGGATCAGCCCCCCGATTTACGGTATTCCTGACTCCACATTGGCATCTCTAAGATGGCCTTCTGTCTAGTAGATATTAGCAAGGAAGGAGTTGGTTCTCCTTTCTGGAAGCAGCCAACCAGGCAAAGTACTCAGTGGAAACATGCTGCCTTTAGTTTCTCAGGAAAATAGAACTGAAGTCAACATCGCCTTCAGGAAGAAAACTTAATACTCACTACAGGAAAGATGACAGGGCCTTTGTCATGCTTATCTATGGCTTATGTTATAAGAGTTAACATTTTTAAAAATGTGAAACAGCATGAGGACATTATTAAGATCTAGTATAAAACAGTGTAAAGCTGAGACTAGAGAAGTTTGAGGAAACTGAAGGTATTTACGGAAGGTCTCCTCTGCCTTGATTTTTAAATACTTCGTGCAATTTATTTCTCCTCTAAGGAAGACTGAAGGAAAAAATGAATTCTCATACCTTAACTATAAAACTACCTCTGATATTAAAAAATGTTGTTATAGCTAAGCCTGGCACCATTATGTTGTATTTTACATTCTCATTAATTTCTCTCATTTTTCTGCAACTGAAGAATGCATTACATCATCTCCATATTAAAGGACTGCAGGAAGCTATAGAATTCTCTGCAAAGTTTTTGAAATGGTGGAAACAGCCATGCTCATAAATTGATGGTGCTTAAAATGATCACGAGCTGTAAAATCTTACTTTAATGATTCTTAGCATATAAATGAGAGCACAATTTGTTCTAAGCAAGTTATTGCTATACTGGCACTTCCTCAGTGGGGCTGTTGGAGTCCCTGACTCTATATGATTGGCTATATCTTATGGTACAGAATAAGTTAATAGTATATTTCTTTACCTAGTCAAAATCTAGATAGTCTCACAACTAGTAATATTGACTTTTTTCAGAGTTGTCAACAAACAGCAGATCACAGTGAATAATTGTGATTTGAAATATGGTGGGACCCCAAATCTAGCTAACTGCAGAATACTGTGAGATGCTTTCATATATGTCTTCATATATATCCCCACCCCTAGAGATTTTGATTTAATACGTCTGGGAAGGAACCTGAGTATTTGAATTAAAAAAATTCCCAGATGTTTCTGTTATTAAACAGACTTGACAACCACTGAAATTATCTATCATCTATCTATCTATCTATCTATCTATCTATCTATCTATCTATCTATCTATCTATCTATCTATATCTAACTATCATCTATTGATCTATATCCATATAGATATACAGATTATATCTAAAACTTGTTCCTAACTTTATAGTTTACAAAATATATTCTGAGATAATTACACGAACCGCATAATAAATGTTGAGGCAAGTAGGGAAATTTAAGGGCAAAGACCTGAAACTCAAAGAGGTTCTCTTGGTTTGAGGTTACAGCAATGGGCTTGAAACCCATGTCTTCTTGTTGCAGAATTTGAGCCCTTTTCTTGTAACATGCTGGGCTACAGTAAAGTCTTGCCAGCAGTTCAATGCCATCTTCCTCCTTCAGAAGGGTGTGGACAACCCAGGCTCTTGTGACTGGGAGAGGTGGGAGGAGATGATAGGGAGAAAAGCCACCACTTTATTTTCTCCAGAATACCTCAGTAGTCTACTGAGGTATTCTGGAGAAAATGAATACCTCATTTCAGCATTCAGCAAAGTGATAACCAAGAATATTCAATGGTTACATCTAAACTAAGGGTTCTTGACCTGGTGGGTACTGGAATCCCAGAAGATACATGTATGGGTTTCAGAAGGTCTGTGAACCTTCCAAAATTATATGAAAGTTTTGTATTTATGAGTAGTTGAAACATTAGTTTTTTTGGTACTCTAGTCTGCTGCATTCCACATTCTTTTAGTATAACATCACCCTCGTTGATGAGTTATATTCTTTTGGTGTATAAGTTCTTCCTCATTGGAAACACTCTGGTAGGGTATTAATGAAGGTGCCCTACACATACCCAGCCCAGGCCTAGGCATATGACCTATGTGAAACTAATTGAACTATCACATTTTCTAATGTGAATAATGACCCAGGTAATACAAGACTGAAATCATTTGGTATTTATTCATTGTAGCAGTGGGGCCCGAGCAATTCCTATAACTGGGACCCTTTAGAACTGCTTGATTCCTAATTTTTAGTCAATTTGTCAGCCTCTCCTCTGTATCTGTGAATTCCCCATATGCTTCCATAAATTATTTTTGTCTGTGCAATCAAAAGCGGTTCTGTGACTTGCAACCAAAGAGCTCTAGTGACTGTATAACTTTTTTTCTGGGGAGAAGGTTCAAAACTTTCATTAGAACTTCATTTCAGTCAGTGACCTCCAGAAAGCTAAGTGTTGCTGGTCTGGAGCAACTGGGAAGGGATTTGGCACTGTTCTAGGAGGTGGTGGTGGGCAGAGGGCTAGAGTGGGCTCTCTATAGAATTTGAGCGGTGAGAGCAAAATCTCACGGTACCCCTTCCTCTTCTGAGCTGCACCTCCTTTTTAGGGCTGATGCTGTCAGCCCAGGTGGCACTGAAAGTGAAACTGCCCCACTTTGAAGAGTCACTTTATCTCTTCACATCTCCTGCCCCACTCCTCATCTCCCGTTGGCACATGAATCTATTTTCCTTCCTTGTATAAGAAGTGCTTATCTAAATCAGTATTACTCAACATGTGGTTAGGGGCTCACCCACATCAGAATCACCTAGGGTCATGAAAAATCTATATTCCTGTGCCTTTCCTGCTGTTACAATAGATGAACTGTCCCTATTTCTCTGTAAGGCAATCCTTCCACTTGTGTTCTGGGTTTTATCACCTCTAACCCACCCAAGAACTGTTCATCACAGTTATCCCCCTGAATCTTCTGCATCATCAAATTCTGTCAATTGGATCTTTCCCTTCAGTATATAAACATGTTATATTAACTCCAGTCTTAAAACTATTCTCTAGACTGCTGTTCCCATGTAGCTACTGCCCCATACTTCTGCTCCCCTTTTAGCAAACTCCCTTGAAAATCTCTCTATATTTTCTCTTCTCATTTTTCCTTGGGTCAAATTCAATCAGGCTTTTGTTCCCACTACTCCAAGAAAAGTTTATTTACAAAGGTTACTAATAACCTCAGTTTTGTCGAACCCAATGGTCAGTTCTTACCTTCCAGCAGCCTTTGTACCTATTGATCTCTTTCTTATTCTTTTTTTTTTTTCTGGCTGCGAGGCTTGTGGGATCTCAGTTCCCCAACCAGGGATTGAACCCGGGCCACAGCTGTGAAAGCCTGGAATCCTAACCGCTAGGCCACGAGGGAACTCCTGATCACTTTCTTATTCTTGAAAAACTTTCTTCACTGTCTTCAGAGACAACATGCTGACTTGGTTTCTCTCCTACTGAAGTGGCTTATTTTTCCTCGAGTTTTCCCTTTTCCCTTATCTATAAATTGCAGAGAACCAAACAGTTCATTCCTCTGCTTTCTTAATCTATTCTCACTTCCGAGGTGAACTTTTCCACTTTTGAGTCCCCCTGACCTTTCCCCTGAATGCCAGTCTTTAATATTCAGTTGCCTCCTCAACATCTCCGCTTAAACATATAATACACATTTCAAACTTAACTCTTATGTGTATGTCTTCCTTTAAATCTGCTCCTCCCCTAGGGTACCCCAATTTGGTCAATGGTACCACTATGCATTTAATTGTTCAGGTTCAAAAACTCAGAGCCATCTTCTTTTTTCTTTTTTTACATACTCCATAGCCAATTCATGAGCAAATCCTATTGGCTCATCTTATGAAATATTTAGGGTCCAATCGCTTTTCATCTTCAATACTCCCACTATAGCCACCACCATCTCCTGCCTAGACTATTGAAATAGCCTCCTGGCTCGTCTCTCCCATCCCTCATTGTACCCTCTTTCAATTTGCCACATAATAAACTGAATGATCATTTTGAAAGGTAGTATATCAGATCATATAATATACTGCTCAAAAATCTTCCAGTGGTTTCCATCATACTCAACATAAACTCCAAAATCCTTAGCATGGTCTGTGATGCCCTATGGTCTGCTCTGTGCCTCAGTCTGGCCTCATCTCCCCCCACACTTCTCATTCACTCTCCTTTACAGCCTGATGGGCCTTCTTGCTGTTCTTGGAACATGTCAGATTTTTTCCTGTTTCAGAGACTTTATCCTTACCGTTCCTTCTGCATGGAAGGCCATTCCCCCCAGATATTCAAGTTCAGTTCAAGTCTCTCTTTAAATGCTCTCTCTCAGAGACGTCCTCCCTGACTGTCCTATCTGAATTAGTCTCCCCAGGCTTCTAACATGCTGGTGGTGCTCTAGTTCTTGACCTGAGTAGTGGACAGAGAGGTCTTTACTTACGAACATATGTCATATTATAAACTTATGGTTTTTATTTGATATTATATTTCACAGTAAAAAGGATTTTAAAATGGAGGGAGGCAACTGTCAAAGAAATCATTTTAAAGATTTCCCCAGAGCTGAAGGCCATGAGTTTCCAGATTGGAAGAACTCAGCAAGAAATCAGCCTGATGGGTGAAAAAAGACACAAACTAAGACACGTGGTCCAGGCTGCAGGGTGGAGAAGGGAAAGGAGTGGCTGAGGGAGATGAGGTTGGAGGTTTTGAGGGATGTGGGGACATGAAATGGGAGTGGTTCAGAGAGAGACGGCAGGAGCTTGGACCAAGTTTTTCTGGCTGGAGGTGCTTTCCAGAGCTTTTCTGCTCTTTGGTGATCTCTTGATTCCTAACTTGCTGACTCTTAATCAGCTTTTCCATGACGGTCTTTTTAAAGCTGACCTTTCACCCCAGGTTCCTCAGGTTTCTTTCCAGTTTTTATCAGCTCTCTGGGACAAGACCTTCTCTTGCAGTGAGAAAGCCGGGGTCAGCAGACATGCGCACGCTCAGTTCTCTCCCTTCACTTTAAGACTTCTCTAGGGGCTTCCCTGGTGGCGCAGTGGTTGAGAATCTGCCTGCCAATGCAGGGGACACGGGTTCGAGCCCAGGTTCCATAGATAATAAAGATAAATAAGTTCCATAGATAATTCTTATGAGGTTTAAAATTTGAGAGCCATTTATCAAAATAATCATTACTAGATCAATAAATATAGGGCTACCAAATATTGGTGAATTTAGGAATGGTCTCTGATTCTATTCTTTTAAACCAAATTACCTCATTCGAAGAACAGATTGAGAAATTGGACAATCTATAAAAGGGTAGGAATAGAAGTGCTGTCTTCTTATTGCCTAATTGTACTGTCAAAATCAGGTAGAAGGAACAGCTCCCATCAGCCTTTACCTTAACACTTACAACTAGTGTGTTCACATTTTTCCCGTTCTATTCAGAATTAAAAACAAAACAAAACAAAACAGAACTGTTGGGTGTTTAGATATTGTAAATTGCATGAGTTTAACCTACTTGTAAGCTTTGTGAATTTTAAATATTCTTCATTTTATAAGGTAGATGTGTAAAGTATATCACATCTGGACAGAAATAAATCTTGTTAACAGAAAATTCTGTTAGGAAAGCTTCTTACCTCGTTTTGTCCACTTTGGGATCCAGGTATCTATATACATAAGAGCTAGAGGTGTTCTTTATCACCTTTGTGAAGGTGATAAGAGGAATTTCTGGAGGATTACTCAACCCATAGTCTATAATGACAAGTATTTACAACCTGTTATACATATCTATCTATCTCCAAGTAAAAGGATTATGCTGTCGGTCTTTAGCTTCTTCTCACTTTGGAAATTGAATTAGCCCTTCTCCCATGCTGAGGGAGCAGTCCTGGATTCTCTTCTTACAGCCCCTTATGTGTTTGCTTCTTGAGAGGGACCCTTAGGACTTGGTCTCAGGTTTTGCTTACGTCTTTATCTTTCAGTCAAGTCTCTTAAGACTTGAACCTCTATCGGAGGGCATATATGGGAAGTTTTGCTCCCTTTCAAGGTATTCTAGAAATTGTTGGTTATGGCTATATTTTTTCACTTCCTGCCTGGTGCACCAAAATGAAAATGGATATCTCTTGCATTGGTCAAACACATGAAAATGATTGTGATGATTTTAAAACACATCTGTAAATTCTTTGACACTTTTCCTGTCAAGAAGTGAACACTTATTCCCTTGCCCTGTGGAGTGGCCATAGAGACCCACTTTTTTTTTTTTTTTAAAGAAATTCACGTTCTTTTATTTATTTATTTATTTATTTTTGGCTGTGTTGTGTCTTCGTTTCTGTGCGAGGGCTTTCTCCAGTTGCGGCGAGCGGGGGCCACTCTTCATCGCGGTGCGCAGGCCTCTCACCATCGCGGCCTCTCTTGTTGCGGAGCACAGGCTCCAGACGCGCAGGCTCAGTAATTGTGGCTCACGGGCCCAGTTGCTCCGTGGCATGTGGGATCTTCCCAGACCAGGGCTCGAACCCGTGTCCCCTGCATTGGCAGGCAGATTCTCAACCACTGCGCCACCAGGGAAGCCCGAGACCCACTTTTAAAGAATACCATGTGGTGGAAGTGACTCTCTGTGAAATCTAGTCTAGGTTGGAAAAGGCTTGACTTTCTCTCTTGGGACACTCACTTTGGAATCCAGCACCATGTTCTGAGGAAGCCTGGGCCACATAGAGAAGCCTAGTTGACAGCTCCTATCAAGATCCCAACCTCGCTGCCTTCCTTCTGAGAACAGAGCTGTGGTCAGCTGGCTAGGGTGGGACTGGGGGTGACATACCCTTTGAGCATACTGCAAAACGCATGGGGGGCTTCATGAATGCTCTCAAGTGCACATGATCACGTTCTAGTATGGGGCTGATTCTCTAAGGCCTGTTCTTGCTTGCTGATTTATAACTCAAGATTTATGTCTAGGCCGGTATTCAACTTGGATGGAGATGCAATAAGAAGGGAGAGGACATGGCAGTCAGAGGGTGTTGCATGTTCTGTGGACAAAGTACCACAAACTCAAGTTGGGCATTCATAGCAGGAAAGGGACAATGGCATGGGTGCCAGGCACCCCAGTAACAGCATGTGTCTATTCCAGAAAAAAAAAGAGATCCCAACCAACAAGTCAGTAGCAACCACCAGACATGTGGGTAAGGAGGCCTTGGAGGTGGCTCCACTCCAGCCACCATTTGACTGCAACGGCATGAAGACTGGAACTACAATGACTAGCTGAATCCAGTCAACCCTCAGAACTGTGAGAGATAATAATGATTGCTGTAGTCCGACACCACGAAATTTGGCTTGTTTCATGAGCTAGCAATAGATAACTGAAACCGCCATGATACTCCCTTGGTGAAACTTAAGTTCATGCTGGCCATCTTTTTTTTTTTTTTTATAAATTTATTTATTTATTTATATTTATTTTTGGCTGTGTTGGGTCTTCGTTTCTGTGCGAGGGCTTTCTCCAGTTGCGGCGAGGGGGGGGGGGGCACTCTTCATCACGGTGCGCGGGCCTCTCACTGTTGCGGCCTCTCCCGTTGCGGAGCACATGCTCCAGACGCGCAGGCTCAGTAGTTGTGGCTCACGGGCTTAGTTGCTCCGCGGCATGTGGGATCTTCCCAGACCAGGGCTCGAACCCGTGTGCCCTACATTGGCAGGCAGATTCTTAACCACTGCGCCACCAGGGAAGCCCTGGGTATCTTTTACTTTGTGAAGCCTGTGCCTTTTTCGTCTCTGAAATTTATTATGCAAAATGCTGACTCATGCTGAGTAATGTTTTTTAGAGAAAGTGGGCCTGAAAGAGAATTAGGGACCAAAGGAGACAATAGAGTGGCACCATTTTTCTTCAACATAAAAAGAAACAACTTGGGAGCTGCAGAGAATTCAGAAGAACGGAGAACTCAGGGGAAAACAGTGATGCAAGGAAAGCCAATTACAGGGCTGAGGGCATGGACCTAACAGGTGGTCTCCACCTCCTTCTCACCTCACTCCAATCCAGTGTCCTCATTGTGGCCCAAATAATCTTTCTAAAGCATCAAGCCCATCACTCACCTATTTAAAAGTCTTAAATTCTCCCTGTTGTGTTATTTTCAGGTTAAAAGCCAAGTTCCTTTGCATGGCACACCAGGATCCTAGAAGCCCGGCCTGTACTGGCGCCCGTCTCTGTAGCCTCAGGATTCCTCCCTTCCTCCTCCCACACTCTGTGCTTCAGTTCTGTTCATCATGACTGCACCTTCCCCAAACATAATTTTGTCCTTGCTCTTCCTTCTTCTTGGAATGCCTTTCCCCTCCTTTTTTCCATAGTCAATTCCTATTCATCCTTAAAGTCCAGCTTCAATGTTGGCTTCTTCAGTGTTGGTGGTGTTACATGCTCATTCTGTGTATTCTCTAGGCCCCTGTGGTTACCTCTGCCCTAGGATTTCCTGCCTGGAATTGTCCTTGCCCATCTCCTTTCCCGGCCATGAGCTCCCTGAACCTCGTGGCTTTGTCTGTCAGAATCCCAGAGTCCGTCAGTCCAGCAAGTGGCTCATGGTAAACACTCAGGTATCCTCCGTGATGAATGACCTAGAGTGAATGTGAACAGTGAGTTGGGGGAGAATAGAGAAGGGTCAGCCGTTGTTCCCAGTAACTAGGAAAAGAGTGTTACTGCGATAGTTAACACTTACAATTGGACTACTTTACAGTGTAGAATAAAGTGAAACACACAGGGTCTCAGCTGTGAAATTGCTTTGGGGCAGACGCTAGATGGAAATAGGATGGAGAAATCAAATGATTACAAATAAACTTTATCACAGTAAACTGACAGAATAAGCTACAAGTTATTTTTCTTTTTTCATCTTCTATGTTATATCACAAGAACATTATCTTTTGCAAGTGAATTAAATTTATTTTGTATCCTATGCAGTTGTGTGTGTGTGTGTGTGTGGGTGTGCGTGAAAGAAGGGTAATTTTACAGAGTGACAGCCAGTGGTGTGCTAGAGATGCTCCTATGGGCTTGTAAGAGCCAATTGTTACATTTTCAGGAGTCTTGCAAGTCGGTTATTAAAAACAGCTTGAAATTAGCCAGGGTGGGAGCATTTACATCCCAGAAACTAGCAAGTGCTACAAGTCACAGCTCTCCTCCCCCTGTACCCAGCTGGCTGTTTAACATTTACTAGTTTATCACTGGATGCAGTCCTGTTTAACTCAGTATTTCTATGCTCAAAGATTGCACAAACTATTACATCTTTTGTAACCTCATGAGAGATGAAAAATGACCTATCACGTGTGTGGGCAGAAGACAGGGAAAATGAAACTGTCCCTTTAGTGTATGACCAAAACTTGAAACTTTCACGGTTTTGTGTCACAAACGTATTCTCTATATAGTGTCAATTTGGGGGGTACATTCTACTGAGAGGACTGAAAAGGAGAAAGAGCTATGTTTTTCTGAAGTGAAACTTTTGACACTACGACAGTGCAAGCAATGTATTCTTTACCTTTAAAAAAACTACAATAAAATGCTAAATGATTCAGATGTAAACTTATTCTTGAAAAACTTATCCGTTCCATAAATATTCATTGAGTGCCTACGATGTGTAGAAGAGGCTGTAGTCGTAAACAGGATGAACACAGGTCTGCCCTTATGGAGTTCACAGTAAAACTGGGGAGACAGTCGGCAAATAATTACCTGAATTGTGTCACATGTTATGACAAAATTCAGAGGAAAAAGGAGGAAATACATGTAAAATAAAACTTAAGCTTTAGGATGCAATTGGCATTCCCCATGTACATGTAAAGACCCTCAGGGCAAGTAGATTTTGGCATGTTTTAAAAACTAATGGGAGGCCAAGGTGCCTAGACTATTAGATGAGAAGGAAACTGGTACAATGTGAGGCTGGAGACTTGGGTAGGAACAAGGTCATGGAGGGCCCTTGAGAAGGGTTTAAAAATTTTGGACTTTTTCCTGAGTATAATGGGAGGCCCATAAAGGGTTTTAAACGGAGGAGTGACATGCTTTAAAAGATTGCTGGGAACTGCTGTGTGGAGAATGGATGGTGGGGGGGAGCAAGGCACAAAAAACATAATGAAAGATGGTGCTGTTGTGAATTGGGAGAGCAGGAAGTTGTCTAGGGGAAAGTTAGTGGGATAATTATTATGAGGCCACTTACACTGGCTGTCCTTTTTAATGACCTGGAAGAAGTGATAAAAGTAATTTGATTACTCTTGCAGGCAGTAATAGGGAATTACCCATAAAAGTGGAAAAAGACATCATTTTTAAAGCTCTAGAAAAATTATAACTAGTTAAGAAATAAAACCATATTAATAGTGAAAGTCTGTGTGCACGTACATAAAGCATCTAATAATTCGTTGGCTCTCATGGAAAAATGCCTTGTGAACAACAGCACATCTTGTCCAGTGTTGTATTGATTCTGAGAGCTCTCTATTTGGTTCCAGCTAGTTCCTAGTGCTTTTACGTTCTACCTCTGCCAGAATGACTACTGACAATCTATTTAGAGAGCTCGCAGGAGGATGGCCGTTCATGTTAAAAATTGGGAACAGCCTCACTTCTGCATGAAGGAATCAAAAGAATCCCCTAAGGTATCCAGTCAGCAAGAAGCTCTATAAACAAGATGCCATCAAGAGTCTGCACAGAACAGAAAGTAAAAATAATTATTGAGTAACCCAATTGGCCTAGAAAGCTTTATATAATGTTTGCTGCTTCTTATAACAGATGAAGCAAGGAAGAGTGATGAAATGCAACAATCCAATGTTCAAATCCCCAAAGTGTGAATATTCAGCCTTCATTATGTCCATTGGAGACAAATGAAAAGTACGACTTGAATTGCTATGGAAAAAGCATTAATTTAAGTTAATTAATTTAAGAGAGTATTCTGTTCTGTCCTTCCAAATGAAAGATCATTTACCTTCTGTTACATAAGTTTAAGTTATACCAACTGTAAACTGGCTGCTTCTTGTCTTAATTCCACTTAAACAGAGCAGCTGGTCGCCTTAATGCAGCCCATTTCATTCAGAGTCACCAACAAATAAACAATACGGTTAGTTTGGCATACCGGGAAATTAATGTGCTGCTGACTACTCATTAGGTTTGCAACTACAGTTTATTAATTTTGATTTTTATGATGATTACCTTTGTTACCGGAAGAGTAGGGTAATTGCCAGAGTGAGCCGTGTCCATTTCACCCTCACCCAAACTAAAAATATTATTAGTGCTGCTACACTTTCTTTTCCCCAAGTTGAGAGATACATTTTAAAAATTAGGTTATGTCTGAAGGTAAATAATATAAACAATTTGTGATGCTGATGGCGTATGTGGGATTTGATGAGATTAGATGCTTGATTACAAACGTGGCTAATCCTGCACAGTCACATGGTTTACAAACAAACTGAGTTGGGTGAAAGATTTTTCAAATGCTGTAGTGAATTAGCCTCTTTGGAAAATAGTTTCATTCAGGCTTTGTAGATGGGAGGCCATGAAATTACTGAATTGTGTCCTTTGGTGAGTTTGTTGGTCAGGACCCTATTGGGGATCTGGTACCTTATAGTGTAACCCAGCGAGCAAGGTGGGGTCCTGGGTTTGCTACCGTGAGGGGTACTTTCCAGGTAGCGCTCAGTCTAAATTCTTTATAGTCCTTGAATAAGCTGTGGGAAGGAACAAGGGAGGGAGAAATGGAGGGAGAGGGAGGAAAGAGGAGGCCGGGGAGAGAATTCTTAGATAAAAGACAACAGCAGACAGCTTTGGAGAGTGAGTATCGGAAGAGTGTGAAAGCATTTTAAATCCCATAATGTCTAGGTCTGAGTAGTAGCAGATGGAAAGATATATAGATAAAGCTCTGAAAATAATATTGGAGATAGTAAACTGAAATGCATACAGGAGCCAAGCAAATAACATAAATGTAAACAGGGACCAGGAGGGTCCTATAAAAGTGTGAAGCAGGCTGCAAGATATTGGTGTCTTTACTGCCACCAAGCACAACACCCATCAAGTTATGATGCCTTTTAAGATACAATTTGAGCTAAGAGAAAAAATGACCCTATAAAACACACTGAGGTCGATTTGTGACCTCTAAGATTATGTGCTTAGAGTTTGAACTTGAGCAATTGCATGCAGTAAGAATTTTCTACGATGACTGAAAAAGCCCTGAAACCAGAAATTGTTCTTTCTCATGGAAGCAAGCAAGATAAAAAAAGACTATTTCAGAATCATATTTTAAAGGCATGTGTGGCTAAGAGTTTTTTGTTGTTGTTTTTCAGTAAGTTCCCAAACGTGGGGGGATTAGAGTTAATACCAAAAGTTCATTTTATGTTGTTTATTCTCTGTGTGTATGTAGTATATATTTGCTTAAGTTAGTGCTTCAGTACACTTTCACAATTCATTTCTCAGCAAGGAATTAGTCATTATCAACTCAGCCCTTTGCCGTGTAGTGTTACATTTCCAAGTTTAGTTTATTCCCCCATCGTCTCTGATTTGAATTCTTGTAATTTTGCTCTCACTAGTTTTTTGTTTGTTTTGCCTCCAGTTTCTATTTCCCCTATCTCATCATGTATAGCCACTTCCTTCGAGAGGACCTGGGACTGACCCAGTTGGGATTTCCATCAAGGGGACAGTGGTGGGAATTGAGTATGAGAAGGCAAGACCAGCACAAACTCTCCAGCAAAAGGTGGTCTAGAAATGAAGGGAGTAAATAGGCACATTGAAATATGAGTCCACTGGGGAATGTGGAGAGTTAGATGTTGGAGAGTCCAAATACCAAGGCCAAAGTGCCAAAGATAGGGTTCAAAGTTGGGGGATGAGTAAAGAATTTAGAGTTGGGTAGAACTAGGTCAGGGGGTGATCGTGTGAGGAACATACAAGGACGATCTGTGGTTCATGTCTATTGGTCAATGGCTGTGTGCATGGTGGTTGGAATGTCAGGCTGGGACTGAGATAGGATATACATTATCCTCTTCACTATTGTTAAAGGGGACTTTCTAAAACATGAATTGCATCATGTAATTCCCTTTCTAACAAACACACTTTGAATTCTGCTTGGAACTGTACTACTTGCCGTCAGGCCGTCTGATGTGGAGTCAACATCCTGGTGTGTTGCAATCAACTATGTGTGTGTAGTCACATTTAGGTGTGTCTCGTGTAATTTATTGCTCATAATAAAGTGCAGGAGTTTGTGAAGCATTTTTCTTTTCAACATGAATCAGAGCAGATTGACTCTCCATAGTTTGTCAGTCTCTCTTGCATCTGAGGTGGTTTCTTGAGCAGAAATGAAAGGTGCAGTGTTACAAGTAAGTCTTGGGGAATTGCACATAACCTGAGGCCTGTCTTAGGTAGGCTGCAACCTTTTGCAAGCAACTACCTTTCCTAATGTGCTGATAGTTAGATATTAGAAAAGGTGATTGTGAATTATTATAGTGTTGGGCTTCTTCGAACTGTGCTATGCCCATAGGAGTGTGTCGTGAACGAGAATGTTATCTGTCACGTCTCTTTTGGAGAAAAACACATTGAGATCTGCTAGCAAAATCTAAGCGTGGTAATTTGAGTTGTCTGGTACAGCTTCATTTTTCTCTTCTCTCTACAGGTGTTTCGGACTCATCACTCTGCTTAGAGTCAACTCTCCATGCTTTCACTTGCCTTTCCTTTTGCCTGGAGTGGTTAACCCTGGGCTGCTGTATTGTCTAACTCCAGAGAGCACCATTTCCATTGTATTCTTGAGTTACCCGTTGGGAAGTGGGAGGGGGGATCGCATTCACACAGATGAACGTTGTTCCGGAAGTTGTATTCAGGGGTGTTTTTCATTACGCTTCCTTTCTCTCATAGATCTGTTTATATACATATACATATATATATATATATATATATATATATATATATATATATATATACTTCCTTTAAAGATGTGTTATTAAAGTCCTCTTCCAAAATTATCGTGTTAATTATATGTGATCACCTAACTTTTGAAATAAATCAAAGGTTTCTACATTTTAGAAAAAGAATCGACATGATTGAAAATTTCAGTGATGTTACTATCACTTTTGAGCACTGAAGATAAATGCCATAATTTTATCTGATATCAAATGCTTAATCAGATTATTTCTAGAGAACGTTCCAATTCTTTAGTTCTAGGGAAATTATATAGGCAATAGGGTATGATTCGGTTTGTGCCATAGTGTCATTGCATGGGGAAGATTGAAAGGGAGCCATGATAATATGAGTAGCATGATATTGTCCAATATTCATAGATTTTGCAGCCAGGCAGACGTAGATTTGAATTCCGGATAAATGACCTGGGAAATTTACTTAAGCACTCAGCTTGTCAGTTTTGTCAGTTTGTAAAGTGGGAATAACAGTACCTACACTGCTGTTAAAGACCAAGTGAAATACCATATGGTTAAATCCACTGTTGTGCTTGATGCATAGAATTTTAATTTCCGTTTTAAAGTTCTATGAAAGTGACTTAGTTATAAATAAACCTATTATGCTTTTGTGTATATGACTCCCTCATTCAAACCTGAATGAAACTTTCTGTTACATGTTTTGCACATAAGATTCTACCCCTTCCCCCCAAAAGGTTTATTTTTAAGTAGTTACCTGAGTTTAGATTTATTTGAGCAAAACAAGTGGCAGTGATGGGAAATTGAAGTTTACCAAAGACTAATTTGGAAAAAGATGCATAACTCTGGCTCAGGTTGAAAACACAACCGTTTAAAATGCGAACGCTAAAACCATCGGAAAGAAAGCCGAGGTATTTGTATTGCATAATGTTGAAATGGTATATGCTATATTGATTTCACTACTGAGTGGATGTTTTGCTTTTTGCTTTGCTCTATGTTTTTAAAGGTTTTGTAATGTGAATTATAGATGATACCAAAGTATTTGCTAAGCCCCAAATAGCATTTCTTTCTTTCCATTTGATTTTTATTTTTGTTGGAAATGCATGTTTGATGATGCTAAAACCATACATCTTTTTCGATAGTGCTCTGTTAGTTTTACTTAGTAGTAGCCAGGGCTGGCTTCCTTTTACAGTCGTTGAATGTTAAACAGCATTGAAAAATGTTAAGTTGTTAGATAACAGACTAGTTTTGTCGAAGCCCCTTTGGGAGGCTGAGAATTAGCCAGGCTTCTCACTCTCCTTTTCACACTCCATAGGGAATATGCTAATTCACTATTTACAGCAATGGCTTAGTATTCCATTTCTTTTAATTCACGATTCACTTGGGAACTTGTGCACAAGCCCTGTGTAAGCCGATTTTATCCCATCAGGAATACACACCCAGAGGCACTGGCCTTGATGTGGTGAGAGTGAACGAAGGGAAGATTCCAACCCTCCCAACTTCAGAGCCCTTCATGATACCGGACACATAATAATAATAATAATAGTAATAATGATAATGATAATAATAATTATAATAATAACTGGCTCAACAAATGTTTGTGGAATCAATGAAAACTAACCCCCATAATGGAATCAATGAAAACTAACTCCCATGATGCTTTGCTACGATGCTTCTGCTCACAAAACATACAAACTAATTTAATTCAAAGGAGATGGAGAGCAATGTTGTGTATGGGAAATCATGAATCCAGGCCTGTTAGTTTTTCTAGTAAGGATCCTTGATGTTTCTTTCAGGAACAAGTCCTGTGAGATTCTATGACTCAGGAACATGGCACTTTCCCTGGATGGCAAGGCAGCATCAAGATCCTTCTGGGGCTTGCACTCTTTTTTATCTGGAGGCTTGATGTCACTATTTTTTATTCTCCTCATTCTTTCCTGACTCACTCTGTTTTTCTTTTTCTTATTTGGCTTTCCTGTTCTTATGTTTCTGTTATTATAAAGATCTCAGATTTTTAAACTTTTATGAAAAAAGTCCCACATGGGTACATTAAGAAAACATCACATAGCTCTGAGTTTCTCCCAGGTTATTCAAAGCCACACAGATTTGTCGTTTTTTTTCAGGTGGATGGGAAGCATATACTCTGTAGATGGCTACCGTTGTTGATCAACTTACTCTGCCCTAGGTATTTTGCACACAATTTCTCTTTTTGTCGTCACCACAAGTCCATGGAACAACTCTGAGGCATTATTATTTCCATTTACGGATGAGAATACAGAGGCTTATAGATGTAAAAGTCCATTTCACTTAAGGACAATACTTTGGTTTTTAACAGAGATGGAAGGAAACAGAAGCAGACAGAGAGAATGCTATGTCCAGACAAAATACTTCTGGAGTGGACACATCATTATAGTTAACTTTCCATCTGTGATATAAGATGTTTCATTATGAATGTATTTAAATGCATTAATTTTGCAATCCTATAAATATCTCTGAGCCATTCCAGGGGCTTTTGTAGTGGTTGTTATGTAATTCGCTTTTTTAATGTTCACTTCCCTTTCTTCCTGGATCACCACGTACTTTCTAAAGTACTGAGGTCTCATCTCAGATGTTATTCCTCAGATCTGCTTTCTAAGATGGCTCTAGACCCCCCCTCCATCATCCTCTATTCCAACGTCCTATTTCATTTCCTTCGTAACTTTGGTATTCAAAATCATATTTTTTAGTCATTTGTATCTCTAACTGAAATGGGAGCTGCTTAGGAGAATGGTCTTTATTTGTCTTATTCATCTTTGCATCCCCAGTCCCTAGAACAGTGCCTGGATGTATTATTGCATATTCTTCAAGATGCAGACTAAGGTAAATAGCATGACTCTGATCCTTAAATAGTGAAAGATCGGCAAGGCCAAGGCCCCAGTGGCCCCAGTCGCAGATAGTGGAAGATTCATGGCAGCATTCCCTTTTTGCCAGCTGCTGTGTTGTCCTTCCAGCTCAGCCTGCTAAGGTGGGTGTAATTAGCTTTTAGCATCTGTCTAAACAAGTGCCCAAGTCCCAACATGAAGTGATCATTATCTAAGTCCCTACAGGCTTCGTTGGTTTGTAAGACGCCAGAGCAGCCTCAGTAGTTACTCATAACTCCTGGGACATTAAATCAACCTGAACTAATTCTGGGGATTTCTGTTTCAATGTAGGATATTTGTAGATTGCTTTAAAAAATGATCTAACTCCTGTATCCCTGTAGATGACTACATATACTGGTCCAGATAAAACCCTACTATTCAGCAGGCACTAGGCTAATTGTTTTAATACCATTTAATTTCATCTTCAAACACATCTAAAAAGAGATACTATTATTATCCTCATTTTTCAGATGAGAAAACTGAAGCTCAGAGAGAATAAGTGACTTGCTTAGGTCTCACAGCTATTAGAGAAGGGATGCAAACCCAGGTTGAATGTTCCCAACGTTGATACTCACTAATTGACAAAGATGTGGTGCTCCATTCTGATGTGGCCTCTAACCTTTAGGAAAATTGTGTTTATGTGCTAGGAATGAGTGCTCAGTCTGAGGATGGGCCTAAGGGACATTTGCTTAAAAGTTAAGAAAGAAGTCAAGTTTTAAATCATCATATTTAAGTCCTAAAAAATGAAAGTCTTATGCAAATCAATTTTTGAAAAGAGTTCATCTTTACTGATTTGAATTATATATGTACTTTGGAGACAGATGGACTTGGGTTCAAAGCCTACCAGCCATTTAATAGCTTTGTAACCTTCAGTAGTTTTTCCTTTTATCCTCTTAAGACTTAATGTGGATTCCAATACCAATCTTGCAAAATTTTTGCAAGGAGAGCAGCTAATTCAGTGCCTGGCACACAGGATAAGGCACAAAAGATGATTTCCATTTTAAAAAAATTGTTTTTACTGAGGTAAAATTTGTATATAACATTATATTAGTTTCAGGTGTACAATACAGTAATTGAATATTTGTATACACTACAAAGTGATCATCACAATAAGTCTACTTACCATCGGTCACCGTACAATTGATTCCCTTCATCCATTTCAACCACTGCCCTACCCCTTCCCCTCTGATGACCTTCAATCTGTTCTCTGTATCTATGAGTTTTGTTTTGTTTGTTCATTTGTTTTGTTGATTATATTCCACATATGAGTGAAATCATATGGTATTTATCTTTGAGTTCCTTTTCTTTAAGTATTGTAGTTGGGAATTTTTTGATTGTGAAATTTTGTTTTTCCCCAAATTTAATGTTCTCCCAGTATTTATGTTACAATTTTATTCCTATTCCTTTTATTTCTTGTCTCAGGTACTGTTTAAGATCTTAATTAATTTCCTAAGATTTATGTATCACTTCTCTGGAAAGTCTCTCGGCCCTCATAGTAGCTGATAAAGTTCACTTTTTCTCTTCATTAAATCTTCTCAGACCTCTCCCTGACTATAGTCTTGGTTTAATGGCTTCCATTTCACACTGCTAACCATGCATGAATCGATGCCACAACTTCTGACACTGTCCTAAAAGAGTCCCTCTCAAACCATACTTCTGAAAAGATGGGGCCTAAGACCTTGAGAGAATGTTCTTATTACTTTAGGAAGTTTGGATTGCTTTTGAATCATTTTTATAGTCTTCGTATAGAAACATTTGTGGTTAAGAAGTGAAAATACAAACATGCAGTGGCTTAGTCATGGCCTATATCAGTAATGGAAACAAGGGACCTTAACTTGGTTGGAACATATGAATCTGAGAGTGAATTCAGATAAAAACAGCTGACTCTATGAGCCCAAGCAAGGCAAGAAGCTACCTCCAATATGAGAGAGGCAATGTAAAGGCAATAAAATGTGAATTGTCTGTAATACCTCTCTTGGAGTAAGAGCACATTCTTTATACTTGACAGGCTACATTTAATGAAATTATCCACAATTTTTGTTATGTTTTTAAGGAAAAACAAACTATATAGCTTGCATATTTGTCACAGATATTTCAGGACCCAGGTAAAAAATTATAATAAACTTTATCTTCTTTTTGAAACTTCTGTTTTCCCCTTGTTTGGGAAACCTCGGGTTCCAGGTCATTTTTGTACTGCCCAAATCAATCTTAAATTATCAGGGGTGCAAAAGGCTGCCATGGGTGCTAGAACCCAAGTACTACAATCCTTCTAACCCCACACCACCTAAAGACTGTCAATCAGCATTCTGCATTTTTATCTCTGGTGCTATTACGATTAGAATTGGTTCTGAGGCAGGCCCTTGCACCTGTGCAGGAACAGAACTACTAAAAAATACTTAGGATCTCCTTTTATTGGTGGTGGGTAAGCGCTATCATTCCCATACTACAGATGAGGAAATTGAAGCCCAGAGATGTTTAATAAATTACTCAGAGATGCTGAGTAAATAGGTCACACTGTTCGTTAATTGCAAACTAACTGCACCCAAACTCAGAATGACCAACTGCCCCAGTTTTCTTGGGTCTGAGGGGTTTCCTGGGACGCAGGACTTTCAGTGCTAAAGCTGAGACAGTCCTAGCAAACCTGGGTAGTTCGTCACTCTAGATGTCTGCTTTGAGAGACTCTCATCTGTTTGCTTTCAATTCTAGAATATTTAGCTCCTCCTAAAATATTTAGCTCGCCATATACTTCTGTATCCTCACCCACCCACTACCCTACCTTCTTCTACTTGTTGAAACAGTGGACTGCACTCACCATTGCATTCACTGCGAGATTCCTACTGCAAATTGCATCCCATATACCCTCCTTTCTGGGCCACCGGAAATCGAAAGGCTGACAACTTATGTCCCTGTGGTTTTCTGGGCCTCTAACCCTATTGGATTTCCAGGCAGAAAATTGTTATTCTTCCTCCTTGGTGACAACTGTGTTGAGAAACTCAACAGTTGCCCTCATTTCAAAAATACAAGATCTGTGAAGAGAAAGGAAGCTAAAGATCTCTGGGAATTAAAATCCCTCCATCCAGATACTCTATGTCATGTTTTAAGGATGGTTCCTGTTAACCTCAAATCGTCTGTTAGGGTTGCCTCAGCTGCTCTTGGCAAAGGAGGATCCGGATGGTGAAAGCTCCCGGCACCAACTCTTATTGATCAAGCTCTTCTTAGCAAGAACTCCTCCCTTAAGTCTCCTCTCTTTAGTAGATCCTATTATTTGTAACAGCTTTGAGAGATAACATTATGGTGGCTTCTTTGGTTGATGGTAACAACTCTCCTAACAGCAGCTTTTCTAAGATTTTGCTGGAGTCTTTTTCTTTTTCAGAAAACTTCATGCTTCCTCTATAGCTGATAAGTGAGTTTGATGCTTAGTAGGGGCTAGAGCTCATATTAGATCCTCTAGTGAAAACCATGGTGCTCCATTATGCTCTAAGGTAGGGTTTTCCACTGTGGGTCCTTACTCATTAGTGGGTAATAAATCAATGTAGTGGATCAAGACCAGTCATTTGGAAAAAGAAATTTAAAAACAATAGACTATAACAGAATAGAAAAATAAGAATACGTTGTATGTAGTAAGGATTGGTATTATTTTAAAAGATTTTTATTCATTATTTTACATATATATATTTGTGTATGCCTGTGAGTTCTCTCTCACACAAACATATGAAAGTATATATTTGTGATAAAAACTATATTTCTTACTGACTTACATAATAATTGTTAAAAAGCTTCTGGAAATATTTTTGTAGAAAGATGTTCTTCAAATAGTAAAACACTGCAAACAATCCAAATGTTCACCAAGAAGGGATTATAAGCTCCATGTATACCATATCTACAACGTTCACTGCTGTATCCCTCCAGAGTTTAGCATCAGTGCCCTGTACATAGTATGTGCTCAATAAATATTGTTGACTGTTATTGTTGCTGAGAGATTAAATGCATTCTGAAATGTTCACATGGTGGAATTTAATGCAATTATTAAAATTATATTTCCAGTAATTTTGTAAATGTATGGGAAATATTCATAATGTAATGTTAAGAGACCATATGTTATATAAACATATATCCAGTTGTATGTATGCATATATGTAAAAGACTGCAAGGAAAAACACCAAAATATTAAGTATGCTATTTCTGGTTTAGTAAGATTATGGGTAGTTAAAAATTCTTCATTATTCTTATTTATTTATTTATTCTTTACACTGAATAGGTTTAGAGGTAGTTCAGCTTCAGGCACACCCTGATCAGATAGACCAAATGATGCTGCCAGGAAGCCGTCCCTCCGTCTCTTTCCGTTCTTTTCCTCTGGGTTAACATCATCTCAAGGCAAGCTCTCCCCAAGGGGTGGAGAAGATAAGACTGAATAACAGCTTCAGCCTCATTGTCTTCCAGCTTAGTAGCTGGAAGTGGATGAGCTTTCCTGATAACAGAAGTCTTCGGACTGACTTTTATTGGCACAGATTGGAGTCTGCAGGTGTGCTCACCCAGAAAAGGGAGGTATTATGCCACCTGATCCCCAGATGAGATTGGATGCTGACCAGGCAAGAACAAAAACAAACAATCCTCCCTCCAAAAACAAAACCAAAGAAGAATGCTCACTACGTTAGTAACTCAATTAGTTTACTTGAAATAAACATAAAATTTAGAATAATGACACTCACGAAGGCACTTTTTTCTTCCATTTGTGATTTTATTCAATGACAAATCTTCAGTGTTGATGCTATGCCGTTTACCACCACACTGAACCTCCCTCCTTGACTGCAGACCCAACATCCCCCCACTTGCTTGACGTCTTTAGCTGGATTTCACACCTTCAACTCACTCAGAAATAAATCTCTTTCTTAAACACATGCATAAACAGACACAGAACTTTTAAGTGTGTGTGTGTGTGTGTGTGTGTGTGTGTGAAGTAGAGAGAGAGAGATGATTTGTGTGAATACTTGGTATTTTTAAGTACCTTGCTGACATACAGCTACTTAAATGAAGCAACAATTCCACATCAACTGATTCACTGGTAAAAAAAAAAACTAACAAGCCAATGTGTGGGCCCATCAATGTGACCCTTTCCCCCCAGAATAATTAAAGGCATCATTATGTTCTGATGCTAACAAGCAATGGGAAACAATATGATTTTCTGCTGGGTCTTCATAAGAAAATCTGTTAACCTATTTCTGGACGTCTGTTCAAACTGACGGTGCTGACGATTCCATGGAGAGAAAGGTTACGTGGTGTCACCTTGGCCCAAGCGCTGGCATGCGAACCTACTGGCAAACCACAGCGTGTCAGGTCCCAGAAATGAGTCAGTTGAGATGGAAATGCCAATTAGAACAGATGTATACTCCTATTTTTATTCATCAACTTACGGAGTTATTCTGATTGTCACAGTGTATGTATTTAGGTTGGTGAGTTTTAAGTTTTAAATATGAAAATGTCCTGTTTCCTGTGACTCTTCAAGAGTGTGGTTCTGATGAGGGAAATACCAAGCTGTAGATCTTAAGAACAAGTGATAAAATGGAAATTTTGTCACAAGAGTCCTCTACAAAAAATCGCAATTTTGAACGGAATTATTTTGTAGTACTCTTGTTTATTTAATTTCTTAAAATGCAAACTAAAAACGTAAAAGCATTTTAATTTTTATTCTGCATTTTGTTAAATTCTTATCTAAAACGAAATAGAGGATGAGGAAAGACAATTTATCAAGATATGAGTATTTTCCTTCCTTCAAAACCAGCATTGCCTGAGGCCAAACTCATCATCTCCCACCAAGACCAGCTCTTTTCCCTTGGTTTCTTCTTTCCGTTCCAAGTTTGATGATTTTTCAAATGTCACTTGCCTCTGTCTCAGCATACCGGTCTAATATTGATCGTGCTTTTCTTTATGAGTATGTGATGTGAGAATTAATCATGTTTGTGCTTAAAATGGAAAGACATTCACTTCTTAGCATTTGATTTCTTCCACTCATAATTTTCACTTGTCACTGGCAAGTTACCCAGTAATGGTATGACTTCGAGGCCCTTTGAGCTTCTAAAGATGATGGGGGATACAGGCAATGAGGAACATAGTTGCTTATATTCCTGGTTTGAGTTTGGGGAGGAAAAGTTTTTAATCAAGAACAAGTTGAGTCCATAGGAAGAACTTTAGAGAGTGAAAATAGCATAGCTTTAAAAAAATGTTTCTACTGCTTTTGTTTCAAAAGGTGCTTCCAAGAATCAGGTGAAGAACAATTTCTATTCATCTGTATAAATAGATAGTCCTAATAGTATTGTGGTAAGAGGTTAGTTTCCCTTCTGTAATGGTTTTTAATATCAGTCTATTACATTCTCTAAGCACTTGCTTTGCAATAGTTTTGTTTATCCCTTAGCTCTTGGGGCCATCAAAGGTTCCTGCTCCGGCTATAAAGCATGGTACTTAAACGTGCACCAAGCCCTCACTATAGTTTCTCATCTACATTCTCCATGTGTTGTCAAGTCTCAGCCTCTCTCTTATTTATAAGCCTTTTGGCTTAGTATTACTGTTGCCACCGATGCTGCAGAATCTTGCTGATGTTGGAAGTCACTATTGTTAGACCAAGAAAAGACATAGTTTGAATTTTTGACAGCTCAGATAAACGTCATATCAAAGCAATGTGATTATACCTAAAGTGTTTCCTGAAAATGTGGGTTACATCAAGGGACACAGTTTTAAGTTCAAGGAAATTCACTTACTTATGAAGGGTCTGACAGCCTTGGACCCAAACAAGATTATGGGACATTAAGGAGGTGGTGGAAGAACAGGTAAGTGCCCTCCCCTCAATAAGCTGGGTAACTGGAACGATATTATTCCCAGCCTGAAGGATGTCCTCACACCTGTTCATAGGATTTCTCAGGGTCATTTGGTAGTGTCTGGTGGCCCATTTCACTACAGTGCTTTGGTGGCTTGGCATGTTTTTTATGATTGTCGTGGTTTTGCTCAGTCTCTCATTATGTCACAGCTGCACAAATACAAGTTTTCTAAATGGTCTCCTTGCCTTCTAACTGACCCTAATCAAACTATGTTTTGCATGGCTGACCAAGTTATCTTTTAAAAAAGCCCCATCAATTTATTAATCCAACCACTCAGGACTCACTTAACTTTTATGGAGCACCTATGATGGGAAGGCCCTTGTGACAAGTCTAGTGAGGGAGACAGACTTGTACCCTGAAAACTACAAGACAATGTGCTATGTATTTTATCTGATTAAAAGTTTTTCATATTGCTTTACTGTTATTAAGAAAAAGAGTTTAAATTTGTCTCCTAAGATAAAAGATCCTTCACAATATAAATCGACTCTACCCCACAGCCTTGTCTCCAGCCCTTCCCCCGTATTCACCCCATGCGTCAACTACATAAAATGTGCTGATGTTCCTGGGACCTGCACCAGGAACAACTGGCAAATTCCTACACGTTCTTCAACATTTAGCTCAAGTGTCATTATCTCCTTTTTGACTCTGAGTTCATAACTCCGAAGCGGAGTTAGTCATTCACTCCTTTGGGCTCTTGTGGAAAATTTTATATATCCTTTTTTTCTCATGGGTCATAAAATACTTTATTTCATTATAATGTCCACTAAATTGCGAGAGGCTTGAAGGCAGAGAGGGGGAGTGAATATTATGCCTTTTATTTTCCCGATGTTTAGTTCAATGGCTGGTACGCACAGAAGGCACAATGCATTTTTCTGAGTGAATGAATGAATAAATAAATGAATGAATTATGAAGCCAGCTTTTGGAATTACCATTGGATTTGTTTTACACTCAGCACTGTTGAAATACTCTGTACTGTTAAGTGATTATCTTCTGGTGGAACACCTGGTAGAAATCTATAACTATGTTGGCCAACAGCTCAAAGTGATTAGTGCAACCGATTTACTGCAATTAGAAGGAGGACCACATTCCATAGAATTTAAAAGGTGCATTGATTACACACCTGTACAACATAAAAGAGACTATGACTACTGCAATAATCATGAAAGTATGTCACTCTTTCACCAATTAGTTAAATAGACCGACAGCATAGGTATTTCATAGAAATAAAGCCAGATAAAAGCAAAAGGTGAAAAGTAGACTACAAGAAGAATTTAGAAGAATCACCAAACAAAGAATTTTTAAAAGAAGATGATATAATTCCACACGCATGTCCATTCACACCAGTATAATCATTTTCAGGTCGTGTAGGGCATTTTTAGAGTTACCAGAGACAGCTGGATTAGAGAATATGAAATTCCATGGAAAGCAACGTGCATACAACTTCATTTTGGAGTAGAATCATCATCAGTGTATGCAGGGGTTTAGAGCCTGGCCCCTGGAAGCAGACTGCCAGGGTAAGAGTCCCAGCTTCACCCGCTTCTAGCTATATAATATTAAGAATGTTACACAAACTTCTATTTTTCAGTTGCCTTGTCTATAAAATGAAGATAATAAGACCTATCTCATAGGATTGTTGAGAAGATAGAAAGTGGTAAGCTCTCAAAACATACGAGTTTTATTACTATTCATCGATTTCCTCTTCGGGTTTTTATCATATCCTATCTTTACCATTTCTTTTAGCATGTATTCTCACTGGGACTTGGCTCTTCCATAAGTTTTCCATATTGTATGTCTTTCATATATTCCTGTAAAGTTGCTACATCCAAGACATTGGCATTTTCTTTTATCCAGGAAATGGTAATGATCATTGGTGAATGCAAGAGAAACACGAAATCCATTAGTAAACAAGGTCACAAGATGATTGCATTCTTTTACTTTTATTGTTTGCTGTATATTGGCTCAGAAATCCTTTATGTTGCCTACAAAGGCTGTGAATCAGCTATTATCACTGAGTTTAGGGCTAGATTAAGCACATTTAATTGTAACCGCGTTAACAAAAAGCTAAGTGCTGAGAAAAATTATTAAAAGTTTCTATGTAGTGATGATTGTATTCCTGGGCCGCATAATTAGGATGGGATACAATAATTATTGTATTGGTTAGAGCTATATCCCGCTTTGATTTGACAATCAGAGCCAAACACATAGCAATCTTCCCTGAAATATATGAAAGGCCTGTTCTGCTGAATGACTCACTGCAATATTTCAAATAATTTCTTTTATGATCAAACTTGAAAAGTAAATAACTATTCAGATGATGAAGAGTTGATAAAAATAAAATCCAGGCAAACAAATGCCAACAAAGCCAGGCATTGTACATAGTAGGAAACATAAATTAAGATTTTGGATCTTAATACTTACTATTTTGAATGGAAACATTGAACTGTGAACTATATACTGCTAGTATGTTAGAAAGCTTTACTCTATTTTTTGATAGGCTAGTTTATATCAAATTTAAAATGGTTGTTAGTGCAAAATTAGCAAAGAAGTTCATCAATAGAACTGATTTTAATGTAACTAGCCACATTTCAAACTTATTTTCTATACTAACCTATGACCAAAGACGCTAAAATCTTCCTATTTAAGAATATCATAGAGGATATGACCAGAGGGTAAAATAAGGAAAGACACATAGTGTATTCTGTTTGTAGGAATCAAGGATAAAAATTTGCTTCACATGGAATATTAAGTATCATCATGGTGACCACTTCTTCGACTAATAAGGATGATCTTAAACCAAAAGCTGTGTCAGCTGTGCCTTGGACAAAGTTATTGCTTTATAAAAATCAAGCAAATGAATGAAAAAAAAATGGATACATTTTAAGAACTAAGTGGTTTTTTTTTTTAATTTATTTTTGGGGGGCTTCCCTGGTGGCACAGCGGTTAAGAATCGCCTGCCAATGCAGGGGACACGGGTTTGAGCCCTGGTCCGGGAAGATCCAACATGCCGTGGAGCGACTAAGCCCGTGTGCCACAACTACTGAGCCTGCGCTCTAGAGTCCGTGAGCCACAACTACTGGCCCGCGAGCCACGCGCCTAGAGCCTGTGCTCTGCAAGAAGAGAAGCCACCGCAATGAGAAGGCCGTGCGCCACAACGAAGAGCAGCCCCCACTCGCCGCAACTAGAGAAAGCCCGTGCGCAGCAACGAACACCCAACACAGCCAAAAATAAATAAAATAAATTTATTAAAAAAAAACTTTTTTCTTTATTGAAGTATAGTTGATTTACAATGTTTCAGGTGTACAGCAAAGTGATTCAGTATATACATCTTATATATTCTTTTTCAGATTCTTTTTCGTTTTAGGTTACTGCAAGATATTGAATATAGTTCCCTGTGCTATACAGTAGGTCCTTGTTTTTTATTTATTTTATATATAGTAGTGTGTATCTGTTAGTTCCAAATTCCAAATTTATTCCTCCCCACCTTTCCCCTTTGGTAACTACAGGTTTGTTTTCTATGTCTTTGAGTCTCTAAGAACTAAGTTTTGATGTGATATCTATGCATAGCTCTATGGTTCCCTATAGAACAGGTCTCATGCTGAGAAAACAATCAACAGTTCCAGGTAAAGATAGGGGGTTGAACCTATACATTTACATTCAGTCCCTAAATTCCTACTCAATAATAGTAAATTGATTTTTTTAAAGGTTGTATGAGTTAGCTTTTGCTACATAACAATGTACCTCCAAATGTAGCAGCTTAAAACAACTATTTACTGGGCTGGCCAAAAAGTTCATTCGGGCCTTTTCCGTAACAGGAAAACCTCGAACGAACTTTTTGGCCAACCCAATATTTAGCTCATGATTCTGTGGCTCAGCAGTGTGAGCAGGGCTCAAATGGGTGATTTATCTGGTCACAGCAGGGTTCCTTCAGCATCTTCAGTCAACTGCAGGTCAAGTGCAGCTTTGCTGACCTTGGCTGGGCTCTCATATCTCTGGGGCCTCTACTGGGACCACTGGGTTGACTCATGCTCCCATCTTCCATCAGGCTAGATGGGCCCTGTTCACACAGAAAAGGAAGAGAATTCCAAGAATGTGAGTGGAAGTGTGTAAGGTCTCCTGAGCTCTTACCATCAGAGCTGACATATTGTCACTCTGTCTCATTCTACTGGCCCATGTAAGCCACAAGCCCTGTCTAGATTTAAGGGATGGCAAAATCGGCCCCATCTCTTAATTGGAGGAGCTGCATATTTACATTACAAGGCACATGAATATGAGGAAGGGAATAACTAGAAATACTTCTGTAATCAATCTACCACAAGGACAAAGAGAACAGAAGAGAAGAGAACGGTAGCTGGAAAGAAAGCACAAGTAGCAATTGACTTAAAGACACCTGAGAAAGTTAAATCCTAAGCTGGTAGTGGAGAAAGTCAAGAAGTAACTCACTGTACTGGTGTAATCTACGGAATCTTCTAAAGCCTCAGGAATTGGCATATCTGGCATATATACCAGGTATTGTATTTATAGAAGTGTGAGTGTGAAGGTAGAAATAAAAACAGGAAGATTTGTTGAAAATCTTTTTTCAGAAGGACTGTAGTTAGACCCTTAAAACCTATTCCTCAGTCTTCCTAGTTGTTAACTGCCACCACCTTTACATCCCATCGTAGAGAAAACAGGAGATTTAGTTTATGAGGATGTTAAAACCAAGGGTCTCTGGACTTGTCACCCTAGGCACAGTTGAAGACTCAGGTGCTGTGGTAGGCAAAATACTGGCCATCAGAGAGAACCACATCCTAATTTCCAGAACCAAGAATACATTAGGTTACATGGCAAAAGGGAATTAAAATTGTAGGTGGAGGTTGCTAATTAGCTGACCTTAAGTTGGAACATTGTCTTGGATGATCTGGGCGGGCCCAACGTAATCACAAGAGTCCTTATAAGCTCAAGAGGGAGACAGAAAAGGGACGATCAGAGAGACGGCAGCACTAGAAGGACTTGACTGCTATTCCTGGCTCTGAAGATGGAGAAAGAGATCACGAGCCAAGGAGTGTGGGTTCCTCCAGGAGCTGGAAAGGGCGGGGGAATAGAAAGGAACACAGCCCTGCTCACATGTTGACTTTATTCCAGTAAAACCCTTTCAGATTCTGAACTATGTGACTGTAAGGTGATACACTTGTATTCTTTCAAGCCACTAAGTATGTGGTAATTTGTTGGACTAGCAATAGGAAACTATACAGGTACTTACTGAAAACAGGAGGAGCGAATGCATATTTACCTACTAAGTGCTGCAATAGCCATTAGTCTTGGTCTAATGGTTTCCAGAATACTGGCAGCCAGGCCTTTGCCCTTTAGGCGGGAGCCTGGAAGAGTCTTCTCTGGGGAAGCTGATCAGTCCAGACAGATGATGGAAGATGCTGACATCGGGGATTGACCAATAAAATGGATCAGTCAGATCACTTTATGGGAAAGCCCACAGTTGAGAAGCACCGCTGTGTACTCAAGTTTACTAAAGCTTTTGAGTTGTCTCATGCCTAAGGCTCAACAGACATTTCAGGAAAGCATGTAAAAAGAAATTCACAGACAGAGACAGAGTCTGAGGGACTCCAGAGGAAGATTCTTGAGGAAATGGTATGAAGCAATGAACCAGAGTAGTAAATAGGCAAAGGTTGGTGACAGGGGGTGGGAAGAAGGACATCCCAGTCAGAAAGAAGCGCATAGTTAACCCCTGAGGAGAGCTGCATCTTGGTCTGGCATAGGAGCTGACAGTCAGCCATTATGACTAAAGCTTAGAGAGCTAGAGAACAGGGAGGAAAGTGAAGGAAAAAAGCCAAGGAATCGTGTGAAGGAATAAAGTATTTGAGCCCTGAATTAGGGGCTTCTAGCAGTCCACAATCCAATCGGAGAAAGAAAACATTTATACACATACATACCCATACACATATGTTATATATACATAGTACAGATATACACACAAATATACGTAATACTTACAGATGTATATATAATATATTTTTATACATAAATCTCAACTGCTATCTGGTATTTGACATTATTTTTTTTCTGATGGAAGGATAGGAGAAGATAACGCAGGAATTATTTTTTCCTTTGTATCAATATATAATTGAGGCAAAGAGAGGCCAGGCCTTCATGAGACGTAGCGGCAGAATTGAGAAATGAGATATGGTCAGAGTAACATTTCTGGTGACTGTTCCCTGGGTCCCACATCTGTCAGGGTGATGAAAGACCTGTGATAGGTCTATTGAATATTGTATCTTTCCTCCTAATGTCATAGCTGTGTCATACTCATTTATTCCCAGGATGGCTAAGAAGTAAAAATTCAGTCTCATGGCGTTTCTGGAGCTGGATGGTCTGGGATGTTTAGGTTTCTGGTTTGAATTGACTTTGCTACTTTTTCCCTGAAATTTTTTGCAACATTGGGAGCCTCCTATCTGGAGAGAAGGGAAAGCACTCCCTCTTTGGCAACGCACATGACACTGAATTAAAAAACAAAACAAAATTGGCTTTGGCCCAATGGAAAAAGAGTGTTTCAACTCCCAAAAATGGAATGACGTAAGGAAAACAAAACAAAACTAGACCATGCTCTTCACCGTCCAACTGTGCAGTTAAGTGCATCAGAGTTTGAAGCGGTCTGCAAAGCGGTTCCTGAATAATCTAGTTAATATAAGGCAGTGGCTCCACATTAATTGTGACTCTTCAAATGGAGTAACTCTCCGTGCCCTTCTCTGGAGAACACACTGGAGAAAAAAAACGTGGCCCTTCTGACTCACCAGCTTGTTCTTAAAACAGCAACAAGAGAAGCGGCAAAATACTGGGTTTAGCTGTTGGGTTTCTTGATGCAAGAGCTGCTGAAGTAGGCTGGGATCTGCAGCCAGCTTGAAGCTGTCAGCTTCATCCCCCACATCCTGACAGCAAATAGTGGTCACATTTTAGTCTGCCTACTCCTTATTTCTGTAGCAGTCTGACTTTTCTTTATGAGCATCCATCTTTTTGGAGATGTAGTGGTAATTTCACTGAACCTATATTGTGGGTGTCTAGTACAATGATTTGTATAGAGTAAGCCCCTCAATAAACACTGGTTGAAGTGAATTGAATAAGATTTAAAAACTGAAAGGGTGAACTAGAAAAATCTTCTATAGAGAATATGCTGTAAGCCTCCTTTAATTGTAGGCATTGTTATTACGTCAAAGCATTATATGATTGTATATTGATTCAATTGAACAAATATTTACTGAGCCTTCCTGGCCACACTTCACCAAGAGCCTGGAAAGGTAGAAGAGAGAGTAGTACAAATGATATTGAACAGATCCTTGGCTCTCATGGAGTTTCTAATCCAGCAGGACGGATGGACTAGAATGATGGTCTGTTTTTTAAAAATTGGGTAATAGAGACAGTTGGAATGTCCTTGAAGCAAAATCTTACTTTACTAACTCATAAGGTACCAGGTAAATGAAGGGGAAACAAGAGCCTAGTCTGAGATTGAGAAAAAAAAGAAACAAAAAGACAAAAAAACCCAAACCCAGAGTGCATAGTGTTTTCTGAGGGTAAATGAAATGCTCCTGGAGCCATGTCACCAAAAGCAAGGGCTTCTTGTTTCAGAGTGAAGATCTGACTCACAGGCTGGTTCCCTTCCTTTCCAACGTCTCCCTGACTCCCTGCCCATTCCCCCATCTCTTCATGAGTAACTCCCTGGGGCTTTGGCATAAACTCTACACAAGGGAGTTACCCGGCAACCATGGTGCCCCTCCCCCAATCCTCCACGCCTCACAGACGCCCTCTACTGGTCTGGCTCGCTCATGAACTGTAGTATTCAGGGATCCGTTTCAAAAGTTTGAGAGTTGTGAAAGGCTCTCGAACGAGAAAACACTTACATTGGCCTTGGAGGAACTTGTCTTCCTGGGTGCTCACTATTTCTTGAAACTGTGCCAGCTTTGTGAAGGCATCTGCCAGGCATTAAATGGAGCTCCCAAACCAGACACTGGTGGGGTGACCCATGGAGGAGTTTACTTGTTTTACACTTTCTAGGGAGACAGGAAGCTACCATAATCTGCTCTTATCTCTTAAGCTGTTTCCAGGGACTTCCCTGGTGGTGCAGTGGATAAGACTCCGTGCTCCCAATGCAGGGGGCCCGGGTTCAACCCCTGGTCAGGGAACTAGATCCCACATGCATGCTGCAACTAAGAGTTTGCATGCCACAGCTAAGGAGTCCTGGAGCCACAAATAAGAAGCCCGCCTGCCACAACTAAGGAGCCCATGTGCTGCAACTAAGGAGCCCGCCTGACACAACTAAGACACAGTGTAACCAAATAAATATTAAAAAAAACATTTTAAACTGCTTCTAAATGCTTTGGAATCATGCTGCTTTGAGAACAGTAGTGAGCAACGCTAGTTTGTCTGTCCAGAGCCTTCTGGAAACAATCCCACTCTCTCTTGGGAACTGCTTTTCCTTCCACTCTAGCTATGCGGTTCTAGAGGGAGCTGCCATGTTCTTACCTGACATCACCTATCTCACCACAGCTGATGGTCCAGGTGTGCACCGATTATCCAAAATGGGCAACTCAAAATAATTCCCGGGATTTTCCTAACTGGAATTGAGGAAAGAGAGTGAGTTTCTCTCAGGCTGTGGGAGGCTTGGGGTAGGAAGCTTGCCAACTCTTGGCAGTTATGTTTTCTATTATATGGGATCAGATGGTCTGCAGTGCAATAAGATACATGTGATACACGGAGAAAAGCAAAGATAAGAAATACACTACAAGAATCCTAGTGGGTTTGAGTCCCCAGTTCCTATTGTTCGGGAGGCACGGCTTAACTCTGCATGGACTGGTTATTTAATCTTTTCTCTGGTTACTAGAAATACACCAGTATGCTTCCAAATAATCTTTCACTCTTTGTGTATCCTACTTCACATCGAGTTTTTATCACTTGCAACCTTTAAAAGAACTCTGATTCATAAAAGGATTTGCTCTGATGCTGGCTCCTGTCTCCACTTCTTCTATATTCTTTCCTCTGCTTTTATAAGCCACCAGCAATTTTCATCCTTTTGTGTATAACTTTTTCAGTTTATTTCCTCTCCACTTCTCTCTGGCCTTATATTCTTTCCTTTCCCTCTCCCTTTTCCCTCCCTTCCTTCCTTCCTTCCTTCCCTCCTTCTCTCTCTCTCTCTCTCTCTCTCTCTCTCTCTCTCTGCCCAGATGCCCACTGTTCTTCCTTCCTGCTGGGTAATTATCATTCATTTTATGTAAACAACCAATTGAAAGACATTTTCAATTGCATCCTGAAGGCCTTTGAAAGTGATTCTTTGGCAGCTATTATTTGGGATTCTGTTAAAGATAAAGACTCAGAAAATAGAAAGAAATGTGTTGCTCCTGTTGATTATCTTTGGATTATATGATTACAGATGATTCCTTTTTTTTTTTTTTTGCTTTCTCATATTTGTTTTGCTTTTATTAAAAATCATTAAAATATTTTGTCATTGATCACATGAATTTGTTGCATAAATACCTGTTTCTCATTTGTCCTTGTTGGTAAACTATGTAATATTAAAAGATCTATCTGAAGATGACTTTGTCAAAAAGTATCCCCTAAGAGAGTTCAGAGACTTACAGCTTAATTTTCCTTGGGAAGTATGAATGGATAAATGAATAAGTAAGTGAATGGGTAGGTGAATGAATGTATTTCCCCTAAACAAAAAGCAGATACCATCTTGGCAAAGCCTGATTCAGTATAAGACCCTCAGATAATTTACCAGGCTGTCAATTTCTTTCAGCAGGTATGCCTGTGCTATTTGACCAAATATAAATATTCTGTAAATTCTCTGAGCTAAACCTGGCAATGGTATATTTGACAGCTTTAAATAGAGAAGGAAAGCTATACTTCTGGATTTATCTCAGCCAGTAAAGGAAAGGCAGATGCTCAATACAAATATTTTAGCAAGTTACAAAAACAGTGAGAAAGAGAAAGTTCAGACTAAAAATAATCCTTTCTCAAATGAAACATCTGGCCACGGAGAGTCACAGATGCGGTATCCTTGTTCTAAAGGGACCTATAACTCATATGACTTTAGACGGAGTTGCCACATGGATGGCAAATTAGGGGAAAAATAAGCCAGTTAAGGAGAAACTGAGGTAAAAACATAGTACTCAGGATATGGAGAAACTGGTACATCATATAGATAGAGCACCATGGAAATGTATATCAGAGCCACATTTGTGCAAAATACTCAGGTCACATGTTGTATGTCTTCTAACCAAACAAATCCACTTGAAAGAATTTATACTAAGGAAAGTTTCAGGAGACTGTACAGACATCTGGATATAAGGATGTTGATTGGAGTGTTATTGTTAATAACAAGGAAAAAATTGAAACAACTTAAATATCAACAAGAAGCTCCCATTTTCATTATGGCATATCCATAAAGTGAATATTACGCAGCAGTTAACAATGATATTTATTGATTTATATTCATGAGCACGGATATATATTCAATATACTCACATATAATTTTAAGTGAAAAAGCAGATTTTAAAGCAGTGTGTAGAAAGTGGTCTTGCTTTTGCTTATAAAAATATTAACATGTATATGAATTCATACACAGAAATATAGAATTTTTAGAATTCTGAAAAGTAGTGCCAGAACGTTTACAGTAGTTCTATCTGGGATTAGATGGATTTAAAAATATGTTTGCTTATCTTAGTTTTCTGTTTTTATATAAGGAATGCAAGTTATTAGCATAATAATATAAGGTTTTAAAGGGGAGATGGGGACGCTGATAAGTCAATCACCTCCTGCCTTCTCACATTCTATTCGTAGGGACCCTACTCTCCCCACCACCTTCTCCTTACCCTCAGTCCCTGGACGAGGTAAGTGGACCCCTTACCTGGACATTCCCCCGGGGCCCTGGAACTGAGACACTGAAAGGCAGAGCCACGTGGTGAGTGCCTAAGTCGAAAAGCCGTGCAGAGCAGAATCCAGGGTTAGCGCTGGACCAGCCGAAGTCACACGCAGGCTGAACTGTGGCAGAGCGGAAAGGCCCAGAATAAGGCCTGAGAGGCAGCCTGCAGAGAGGGAAGGGGTGGAAGGCAGATGCCAGAGGGGAACAGAGCTGAGAGACCGAGGGACCCACTGGGGAATGGAAGGCATAGCTTTGCTATCACCCCCTCTCCCCCCATTTCCTGTTCCTTCGTGGCCTGCCTCTATTTCATTTCTGGCTTTTGGAACATCTGTGAAATTGTCTGTTTTATTTTTTTAAATAAGAATCCCTCTTACCCTAGGATTGGAGAGAGCTTATATTAATTGGGATAACCTTAATAAAGACAGAAAAGTATACTCGGAAACCAGCAGCAGGGCAGGGCAGGGCAGGGCAGGGCAGGGCAGGGCAGGGCAGCAGAATGGACTCTGCATGGGCTGCCATCAAGACATCACTGTCATCTTCAGCCTCTGTGCGAGGCTCACCAGCGTGTCCAACACCGAGCTGGGCTTTTACTTTCTCATCCTTGGCCACAACAACTGGGAAACTGGGGCGGCAGTTCTCTTTCAGAAACCAGCTGGAAGAAAACGAGAAGTAAAATCTTGATCAACGTTTCTCCTGAGGCAGCTGCAATTCCTGAGTCATATCTACCCAAAAATGTGCTTTTGTGGGTTTCCTTAAAGACTTTTGAAGGTGAGGAATTTTACAGGACAGCTCTCCTTTTCAACATTCTGAATTCTGTTGTGCAGAACTTAGCCTGATATGCTTGACAGCGTTGGTGAAAAAAAGCACTGTGTAACTGCATCATCAATATAATAATATAAATTGAATTAGAATGTTCATTCTGTTCTGCCGAGTTTCTTTCCTGAGCTGATTATGTCTGAAACGGCTTTTGTTAGAAGCTTTCTCATTATGAGGAACTCACTGTCGTGTTCCAGCCCTCCATCAAGTACCACCTGTTTGGCACGTTCTACTCTTATTTTTTTAAGTAACCCATCGTGAGGATTTGAAGCACAGAGTCATGGCATTAGAATTATAGCCTGCTGTTTCTCCTGATTAAGTTTTTCTGTTAGTAAGTTAAGGTTGCATTTTGAAGAGTAAAGGATGACAGTTTGGATACTTGATTGTTGACGAGGTCAAGTCGTGGCCCAACAAATGATGATCTTAACGTTTTCTCTCACAATCCTCTTCTCGTTGCATAATTCATCTTTTTTCCTTATATAGAAGTATTTGCAGTGTCCTGACTCATTCGCCACTCAAGTGAACTGGATAAGTGTCTGAATTATGTATTGCTAGGGATGGGTCTTTTTTTAAAAAAAATATAGACTTTATTTTTTAGGACAGTTTTGGAATTACAGAAAAATTGAGCAGCTAGTTCAAGCAGGGAGTTCTCATATGCCTCTCCCCACCACCTCCAAACCAAGTTTCCCCTATTATTAACACTTACATAAATATTGTACATTTGTTACAATAATGGACCGATATTGATACATTATTAACTAAAGTCCATAGCTTATTTGGATTTACTTCGTTTTTACCAAATGCCTTTTTTCTGTTCCAGGATCCCATCCAGGATACCATAGTATATTTAGTTGTCATGTCTCCATAGGCCACACTTGGCTGTGTAAAACGAAACCCAGAACAAATAAGAGCCCCAAAGAACAAATTCTAGGATGAGGGACACAGGTCCTGAGATTTGCCTTCTCCCTGTGACTCTCACACTGGGCATGTATCTCTCTTCCCTTACATTGGTCTGTCCCTCACCATTGGTAAGATAGGCTGTAATTTTCACACATGAAGATTAAAAAGTGAGGAATAAGAAAATTTTAAGATATATGGAAAAAACAAACAACTCAATAATAATAAACTCTCTGAATTAAAGCTTTGTTATCTCCTATCCCAATAGAAGTAATCAACATGCTTCACTAAACTCCCAGAGATCTTCATTCTAATGTAAAGTTGGTACCAAGGTATGGCTTTCCTCCCTCCTAGTGTCCTAGGTGGCTTGGTTTGGTATTGTCTGGTTTTGTCTGTGTTCCTGGCCCTCAGAAGGTCCTTTTATGCTCAGACAAATGCTAAAGTCCTTTCTGCACTAAAACTCAACCCTTTTCTGAGTTTGAAGGTCTTAGATGATTTCTTCCTACTTAGTTCTAGTTTCTAGTTTGAGAAACTTGCTGCGGAGGATAGCCTAAGCTTCAGGGTGCCTGCAAAGTCTAGGGTCCTCTTTCAGAGGCCACCTTCCTTCCTTGTTGAAGAAAGGTGCTAGGCAATTCATCAGGCAAAGATGTTCCCGTTGGCACCATGTGACCTTGGTTTGTCTTCTTGGCCATGGCTGACTAGACCAGATGTGGCCATTGTGCCAAAGACAATCTATAAGCTATGAGGCTGTGGAGCAAGAACTTTGTTCAACCAGAACAATGGAGACTAAATTGAACAAATCAGAATTTCTGAAAAGAAACCTAGAGAATGAAGGCAAATTCATAGGGCAGAAGGGCCATGAAAGATCGTGAATAACAGAAACGGTGGGTAAGCAGAAGTCCTGAGTAAACCAAAGTGATAAGTAAGTGGAAACCAGATGCCACAGGTAGTTGTTTGTCGCAGTGGGAGAGGTTCAAGGAGAGACAGTAAAAAGCTGACTCATTATACTAGTAGAATTCTATGAACTTCAGGGGCTGAGGGGGTACAAGGTAATCGGGATCTAGAATTGCCTGAGATCCCAAGCCAATCTCCCAGCTCATGAGCTTCGTTCCTTTTCTGGGAGGCCTAATCTTTCAGGTACCTTCAGGTTCCACAGATATTCTTGTTGCCCTCATTTCCATGTGCATCCTTACATTATACAGGTCTTGTTCCTCAAGGAAGCATAAGGGAGGTTAAAAGGTACACATGCCTTGTCTCCATTCAGGTTGGCAGGAGTTGTGTCAGCACTGCAACTGATCCAACCCTCTCCAGCTCAGCTTCTTTGCCCTGCACATCTCAGAGACATTCCAAATTGTTCCATAGAGGTTTGACCTTCATCCCCAACATAGGGAAGTAGCCTTATAAAAGCCCAGTTAATGCAACAACACTAATGTATGTCACAGGCAAAAAAGGTTGTACCCCCAAGATTTTCCACCCCCTCACATTAGGTCCTGTGGTTAACTGACTTACCACAATCAAGTCAGTTATTCATTATTTGATTTCAGACTGGTTATAGATCTTCTCTTCACCTGCCCTCTAATAATGAGTCACTAATATTTACATATGTAAAGTAGTATTCTAAGAAATGTACATGTGTTAATTCATTTAATCATCTCATCAACTCTCTAAGGAAGGTATATTCATTATTCTCTTTTTGTAGGTAAGGACATTAAGCCTTAGAGAGGTTAAGTAATTGGCCGGAATTCACACATATAATAAATGGGAATTGACACGTAATCTGATACTGGAGCCTTAGTTCTTAACCAGGGGCCATGTGCTCTCATGCCCATAGCCCAGTGACTTAGTCCTTCTTACATTGTGGTAGTTGGTACTGAGGTTAACATTCAGTCGACTGCTTGCCTGGCTCTCCCTGAGGTCTAGACTCCCCATTAGTGTGCTCAGCCTGACTGTAGACAAATCCCTGATAAACACACCTTAAGGGTGAATATTGTGGAAATAAACTAGAGTGGCACTTCACTCTAGAGTCATAGGAATTCAACCCCGATGTCTGCTTCCTCAAAATAATCGGTCTGAACCAGGTTGCCTCAATGTCCAGTCATTTCTGCCGTGGGATGATTCCACAAAGCAATGTTTTCTCCTAGGGATTGGTATATTTCTTCCATTTCATCTGTTCTTTTTCTCTGGACACCAGGGCTTACAAGACAATGGGGCAGTGAATGGTGTGGTCAGAAGGGCTCCCACAGATCATTCCCTGTCCTCCGGTGGTGGTGAATTCCTGCTGACTCCCTCTCCTCTGGAGTCCTTCTGCCCCGCATGGCTGTCTGTGTGACGGGCTCTGGTGGGTGCTGTGATGGAAGTGGTCTGCTCTGTCTCCAGGAGCCTCCATTACAAAAGTTGCCATTTCCTAATGGGTTCTGCTCCTCCTATTATGATGATTTCTTTCCTAACATAGACAGAAGGGAAAAGATTGACTCCAAATTATAAAGCTCCTCATGCCAACCTCAAGTTGTTCAAAAGCATTTTTTTTCTCTCTTAGGAATTCCCTACCTCCGAAGAAAGGCCCAGTGTTACAGGACTGTCAGCTTCCCCTACCCTTTCTGAGCAGTTTGGAGGGGAGAACTAGCATAATATAATGGGTGGCTGACATTATTATTCCCTTTTCCAGGCGCTTCCCTCTCCCTTTCCTTATTGGACAAGCCCTTCTCCTACTACAGGAAATGCCAGTTACTCTTTTCCCAGTCTCCCTTACAACTAGTGCATAGGCAAGTAACTCAATATTGACCCATGGGACCTGAAGAAATGTCTGCTAAGAGTTTGGAAAAAGGTTTCTCTTCCTAGAAATGAAGAAGCATCCCTTTTCTCTTTTCTGTATATGATTTGTCAGCATGTGACCTCTGGAACCACTGCAGCCTTTTTGGGGTCATGAGGCTCCCCATGACATCAATGTCACATTGTGAGTGCCAGAGCACAATGAAGAAAAGTATCTGGGTCCCTGAGCCATTGCACCCAACTTGGAACTTCCCTGCCTTGACTTACCTTATAAGTAAGGTAAGTTATAATGATGGTAATAATAGTAATCATTATTGTTATTACCAGCAGTAATGACAGCTAATACTTCTACAAAGCCTATTACATACCAGACACATTTAATTATTATGTGACATTATAAATATCTGTATTGTTTGAACCACACCTTTTAATTAAGTGTTCTGCTATTTGCAGCTGAAAACACCCTAACTGATATGCTTGTCATTCTCTGGTCCTTGTTCTTTCTGAGCGTTAGAGGTCTTCGAGAGACTTCCTCATGAAGCAGGCTTGAGCCTGCACCCTCTAAAATATATGATCCTCCCATTGTGGGATGAATCCTCTTTTCCTAGGGTCCTTCAATGAAACCCTTTCTCCTGTAAAGCATCCTGAAGTCCACACATAAAGGGTCCTGGGAAACCAGTTGTGAACTTGCCATGCCTTTATTTTCAGCCTGGTGATTGCTGAGTTACACAGACAGCAGGAATTAGTACACATATAGTTCCTAGAGGACCACTCTCTCACAAAAACATCTGAAAATGAGGGCTTGGAGTGAGAATGGGGGAAATATTTCTGAGATTCCTCTAATATTCTCATTCCCTTACTACAATATTTCAAAAAGTCAGTCAGGTTACTCTAAGGGCTCAGGATGCCCCGAGGAGCTGTAATTAGTCCACTGCAGTGAATGTTTATCTGCACTTGTCTGCCCACAGCAATCATTTTCCTGGCTCACACATTCCACTTGACAATACTCTGCCTATATTACATAACTTTATATAATAAAGTAAACGCCATCACCAAAGAGCTCTATAAACTATAAAGTATTATACAGATATAACTTATGATGATCACGAAGATTTATTCATTACCTGCTTTCAATATTACTGACTCGGGGTCCTAGGAATATATTTATAACCTAGTCTGTTTTATTACCTTATTTAACTGTCAACATAACCTGGTTTTCCACCAAATATATTGACTGTGTTAGAACCAGTCGTGTTTTCTTTCATTGCTTTTGAATATGTCTCACATTTTATTAATAATTATGATCAATGTTGGTCAACATTTCACAATTTACAGTTTGCTTTTCACATATGTTAACTCATGGGAGATTCATAACAACCCTCCTTAAAAATAAGAATATGGAGGCTCAGACTTGTCCAAGATGACTCAGGAAAAAATCAGGAAAAGAGCAGTTTCTTCTGAAGGCAAGGAAAGTTCTTTCTTCTGGGATGTGTTGACTTCCCTTTGGATCATACGTGGCTTTGAGATCAAAGAGGGAGCACAGGGGCAAGAGATTAGAGTTCAGCAAGGAAGGATGGCATGCTGACAACAGGCTAGGTAGTGTCTTTCAGGGCTGGAGGCGCCTTGGGGGAGATCTGATGAATTAGCGATACCCTGAATGACCACATGGTGGACTTCAGTGGCTCCCGGGCAAGTTATTTGTGCAAGTTTCTTGCCTCAGTTTCCTCATCGGTAAAACAGAGTTCCCCATAGCACCCACCTCATAATATCATTGGTTTACATGAGTTAGAACAGTGCTAACATAATAAGCACTTCATAAACATTTGCTAGTTCGGGTTCTATCTTGTTCTAAGGAACACTTAGTGCGGTTGAGGAGAGAGTAGGGCAACTCAGCTGTTTTTGTCTCCTTACTGACCCTTCCCATTTCTCTATCCTTGGAAAAGTTCGGGATAACATATAGATTACAGAGCCTGTGTGTAAATGTCCTCAGGGATCATCTAACCTTGATTGTAAGCACCCTGACAGTAAAGTGAAGCTTGAGCTTAAATGAAAACTGTAATATTCAGCTCCGCTCACTGTTTAAAGTATTTCTTTAAAGAGCTTAATAAAGAGGGTCAGCAGGATTCTTGGGCATTAAACATGTCTTCCAATGTAATATTTTAACAAGGTAAAGCAAGCCCTTGGATTAGTCGTCCCTTAAACTACCCATGAGCTCAAGATGCAGAGAAAAATATCCTCAGAAAATTGTGGGGACTTTTTTTGAACCCATGTTTCAAATGCAGGAAAATTACAGGCGCTTGACTCCTAACCCCCATCAGGGCTGGCTTGGTCTCTCCTTAAAATCCTGAGACAAAAACGACGATCACAGAGGGAACTGATAATATTGCTTCTTTGTCATCCCTTTTAAGGTTCTGAAGCAGCAAACTCTGGCTGGGTTTTTCTCAGGGGCTGGTTGCGGGGGGGGCTGGGCCAGTTGTGTCCACTGAGATTGTTCCCTGTGCCGAGCCCCATGGTGTGTCTTCATGCAAAGACTGTCTTCCCTCTGAGAGCTCCCAGTTTATTTTTAACAACTGGTGCCAGGACCTAGTGTTGTTTGCCTGTATCAGAGTATGGGCAGCGAGGACGCACGCACACGATCTCAGAGCATGGGGGCCACTTGTCTGGGGTTAGTCATGAGGAAGTGACTGCCACCTCCTCTGGCAGCCCTTTATAACCAAGCCATTTTAGGTTCCCTGTCCTTATGTATACAGTTTAATTTTGAGCTCTTTAGTTTAATTTTGTCCTTTGAATTCCTTTATAAATTACAGCATCTTGTGATGATTGTTTTTCTTTTTCAGGAAGGAAAGGACTAGTACATAAATCTCTGAAATGAGAGAGAGGAAGGGAGAAAGGATGAGGATAAAGAGGAAGAGGGAGCTGCAGGGGAGGGAAGAGAGGCAGCTATTCTCTTCTGCTTCTCCTTTATCTTGGACATTGAGACAGACACAAAGGACCTCAGTGGACCTCAAAAGGCAGATGGAGTAGATGATTTCTGTGAGGTTTGATTTGATAAGTTGGACATGGATTGTCCAATTACCCCAAATATCCTCGCCACTGTTTACTCTGATTTATTCCCTTGAGTTAAGCACTGCCTTTCTCTAAGATGCTCCTTAAAAGGCAAATCGTTCAAGAAGGCTAATCATGAAGTGTTAGATGCTTGATAAGAATGAAATTCACATATTAGTGGTTCCCAAATCTAGCTGATCATCCCAAGCCCCTGGGGTACTTGTTACGCATACAGATTCCAGGACCTCACCCCAGACCTGGGGAGGAGTTGGAATATCTAATGACGTGAATCTACATCTGTATTTATAAAAAAGCTTTTTAGGTATCTGAATGATTTGGGAATTTCTTACAGACTCCCAGACATGCTTCTATGTCTGATTTGTCTTCCTAGGAAGAAAAGAAGGGCAAAGTAGCAGATCTGTACTGGGTCCTTTGGAAGAATGAAGATTCTAGAAAGAAGGTAAAGGGGGTAATTTTTTTAAAGGCTGTGGAGGCTTCCAAAAACAGTTTGCCTACCTTACAGATTTGCTCTAAATTAGCTGTGTCAGTGTAAATGCGCCTTCATTCAAAGCCATCTTTATCAATACAGTTTCATAAAACCATTGCAGAAGACTTTGTTTTCCTTCTGGCACTTCAAATATTGAAGCCAGTCAACAGGTTGATACTGATCCTCTGGCCTTGATATTTTGCTGGTTTAAATTAAGAACCAGTTTATGTCAGAGGAGAGAGAGCTTAATTAATTAATTAAAAAGAACACGAGCACATTCATTTACATCAGCAGGTTACTTCAGTTTACCTGTAGGTGTGATAATCACGAATGGAGGTCCTGGTGATGAAGCATCGTCATTTTGGCTTCTGTTCCTTCCTTTCTCAGTTTCCTTATTTCTTAGACTAAAAGGAAGAGATTAGAGTAGATTCTATTCTTGGGGCACATGAAGGTAATGGGACTCCATGTGCTATTTTCAATAACTGAATAAGAAACCAGGATTAAACATTGTATATTTATTTTGCAGTAAAAGTGCATGACCTAACAAAAGAAAAATCATGTTTCTTTGTTTTTTTGGTAATAAGTATTTCAGCTCATTTTTTTTAACACTGGTTCACTCACGTTGAATTGAAGTTATGATCTGGAGTTATACTGTTGATAAATAGATAAATAGAAAAGAAACAAAACGTTTGAAAACATAGGGTCCATTTGTTCATTCATTTGGTTGTTTCAGCTAAAAGGAGGTTCAGATATCACTCCCGGGAAACATTTAGATAACAGAATTAAAAATATTCCAAAGCCTTCCAAACACAAAGCAATGGGAGAAATATTTTAAATAGGGCACTTTCCATGAGCTCACAAATGGGAAATTCTACCACATTCTAAGCCCTCTGTTTTATGGTGGGGCTCTTATAGGAAGCAGATTCTGAGATGGAGACTTTCAAGCAGGAAGTTTATTGGGGAGGGCTCGTAGGAGACACCGCAGTGAGGGAGTGAAGGCAGTGCTTTGGGGCAATGCAGAAATCCTCAGCCAATCCTACAGAGAGCTAAGGAACTGGGATGACCTTCAGAATGATGGCAATTTCCAGAGAGGTACTCAGCAGCTGAGCCATCAGTCGTGCAAACTCCAGGAGGTATATGGAAGCACACCAGAGCATCCACCCAAGATGGGTTCTGCTTTCGTGCAGTCACTGATGCTCTACATCCTGTGATATATGTGGGCACCCGTTCCCCCCACACCCCTAGGATCTGTGTTGTCACATATAACGTATAATGCCTTTTCTTTAGACTTCTGGGTTGCTGAAGAGAATTAACAGAACACATTGAGCTACTTTAAGATGCCAATTCTTTATGTTTTTTCACGGGAGGTAGGTCTCAGAGTTGAACGCTCATGAATACTCTTACTGGTAATAAGACTTTGGCCATGAAGGGAAGGACGGGGCAGGGAAGAGAAGCTAATAGTTACATGTACCTACCAAATGCCAGGTTCTGTACTAGACTCTAGAGACAAAACAATGAATTGGACACAGTAGGAATGCACAGATTTGCAAATTAGTAGTTGCAACAAAGTGTTATGGGTGCTGAGAATGGAGTATGATTATATTCAATGGAGACACAAGAATGAGTATGGTGAGTTTCCCGTTGAGGAGTATTCAGGGAAAGTTTTCTATGAAATGTGAAATTTGAAATGAATCTTGAAAGATGACTAAATAGTGGCCAGGGAGTGGCACACGGAAAGATGTTCCAGATAGGAGAAGCAGGGTATGCAAAGACATGGGGGCCTGGACTTGCTTGGGAAACTCCAATCACTGTAACGTTGTTGAAGCTTAGGTTTGCGGATATGTAATGCTAAGTGGCAAAGACTGAGAAGTGGGCAGATCAAAGAGGCTTTGATTTCTTGTCAAGCTCTTTGTATCTTGAAGGCAAATGGGAAGTTCTGAAAGATCTATGTGTATTTCCTCCTTCAAGAGAGGAGTGACATGATCAGATGTACATTTCTGAGAACTCACCTTGACAGTACACATCAGCACTAAGCTCAGGCAAATTGTAAACTCTTTGAGGGACAGGCCTTTTCGGTCTTCATTTTATATAAAGGTCATGGGTAATCAGGAAATAAAAGCTAAGACTATGGTGCTTAAAATATGCTGACTTTGCTTCATTTTTTTAATTAAATAAAAGCAAATGTGAGGACTCACATTTATCAGCCCCATCCAACATTACAGTCTTCATTAAGATCAAACAAATCTATTCACCTTTGCCAGGCCACTTTAGAAATCCATGCTATTGCTTTCTGTTTATCCAGAAACAGTCTAATAAAATTTAGACAGAGAATTTCTTTAGAACAAGTTTGACAAAGAAAGAAGCATTCTTAGATATACTGAAAATGTAGATCAAAGAAGCAGTCATATATCCATCAATCCATCGATCCATCGATCCACTGATCCATCCGTTCATCTATCCATCCATCCATTCATCCGTATCTATCCTGGCCCACTCCAGGCGCTGCACAAAACACCAAGGCTGAAAGGATGATTAAACTCAGCCTCTGTTCAGAGAGCTTAGAATCCAAGTTCAGAGACACATATATAAACAGATGATGGCAATACTACATGGTGATGTAAATGCTATTATAAAAAAATATATTTTCAAATAAAATAGAAAATTTATTTTGAAAATATTAAGCACTTGAAATTGGAATACCAGGGTTTAAGTTCCAGACATAGGATTTACTATCTAGGTAACCTTGACCATGTTATTTGACCACACTGTCATATAAGTTAAAAAAAAAGTACAAAGGAAATAATGATTGTACCTTATCCAAAAGAATCAATTGAAAAGCCATTCAAAGTATGAGTTCAATAAATTTGCTACACATAAGACAAGTACTTAAAACCCGAGAACATTCATATACACCTTTTGTGAGAGACAATCCACCATCAGTCCTAAGTGTCCATGCATATTCTTGCTGGATATGCCAAGAATTCAAGGCCCTGGCCTGGCCATGCTTTACTCTGGCCAGCTCTCAGGCTTGGGTTTGCAGTAAGCTACTTTGAGGGATGAGATAACATCTCTACCCAGGGGAAAAAGCAGGCTTCCTTCAGCTCACTATTCAAGTGGAGAATACCCCAATCTCAGCATTCCTCTCCTGTCAATGCTGCACACTGTGTGTGCCATCATCCAGGCTGAGCCCTTTGCTTCATCCCTTGGGGAGATGGAGAAGTCACATGAGCGTAATGCTGACATGCTGGCTACTGCTTCTACCAGGAAGAGGGAAGTTCTTTTTCTGACCCAGGATTCTTGTGTCTTCTGCCAGCACTCATGACAGAGTAACAGGCTGGCATATTGGCTTGTAATTAGTGTACAATCTCAAACCTTGCCTGCTTCTTGACAATAACTATAATAGCTATTTAATACCATAAATAAAAGAGATCCCTCAGCACCAACAAAAATATGGTATGTAGGGATGATTTATGGAAAAAGTACTTTTGACTTATAAGAAGTCACCTTATTATATGTATGTGTATGTGTGTATGTATAAGCATACTATATATAAACATACCATATATAAACCCATATGTTTCCTTTCTCTAGTCACCTGTGATAGTTTCTTTATTACAAATGTATGTGTATCTATATAGTATATATACGTATTTGTACATATACATACGTACACATGATATATATGCTATGTGTATATAATGCATATACATACAAATACACACGTGTATATATGTACATATACACAAATACATACATATAACACATATATACACGTATATACAAATACATATATACATACATAAATATACATAAATACATATGTATCTATATACACAAACATTTATGTATATATAAATACATAGTGAATAGAGAAGGGACACACATATGTATGTTTATATATAGTATGTTTTTACATACACACATGCACATACATATAATAAGATGTGAGCTTCAGAAGGTTGGGAGTCAGTATTGCATTCAATGAAAAGATAGCCCCCAACAGACTAATAATTCAAAAGAAAATCCCTTAGAACACACTAAGCCTTATTTGATATGTAATCCTACCTACTAGGAAATACTTTATGCAAAATTCCCATCAAATAAGCTCTTCTTTCCTGTTTTTTGGGCTGCCAAAATCAAATACAGGCTCTGGGGCAAAGGTTAATCACATCCCTTTAAGGGGAAAACCCTCTAAAATCTGATGGCCAAGTGTTAGGAGAAAGTTGTAAATATGTAGTAAGTTCTGAATTAAATTTAAGGCTATTTTAATTAAAAAGCATTAATGACAGCAGGAAATTTAATGAAATAGTGGACCATGAAATCAGTGTTATCATTTTAATACATAGCAGAATATGACAAACTCTGTAAGATTCCTGTTCTCTTTCATGTCTATTACAATTTCCTTCTATTAGTTTCTACAAATAGAAAATTACATATAAAATTGAGTTTAACCAAATCTCTGTTAAAATCAGACAATCTGATTTGGTATTATATCACCACACTGAAATTTCATTTAATTTAGAAAGGGCTTCTCCTGGTGTCTTGAATACTAACTACTTTTCTAACAACACGTATGCAGCTCTGGGTTTGACAGGGGAATAATCCTTGTGCTGAACAATAGATCAAGATTTTAACAGACAGAAAGAATGAAGATGGATAGAAATGCAGAGTTTGACCCAACCTCCTATAGGAGAGATTTCAAAAGCATTTCTTGAAACGTTCTGAAAATATTTACTCTTCTTTATCATCGTACAAAAGAATTCTTTCTGTGAAAAAGTTGAAGATTCAGATGTCAGGCCTGACTGTCTCCAAATACAGCATGTCAGAGTCTCTCCCCTGTGATCTCTATGAAGAATAAAAAACCTTAGAAAATAGGTCTGTGTTTTTACTATACTGACTAGTTGTTAGCATAGAGGTCTGCTGTAAATTGGTAATGATTTGAGGTTTTCTAATCTTTCACACAGATGAGAAGTGTTTCAAAATGAAATATTTTAACAGTAGCTTACTTTGTTTATTTCAGAGGGAAGGACTAAATCTGGCAGTTAGGAGAGAGGTGACCCTTGCAGGAAGAGTGCTGATTTAAAGGAAAGATGAGGGGGAAATCTGAGTGTTGATAATGTTCTTGACTTGGGTGCTGGTGACAGAGTGTGCAGTTGTGAAAATTGACTCCTATAATTATGATAGGATTCTGTCATATCCTATCATATGATATGCAATTTTCTGTATGTATGTTATACTTTACAAAGATTTTTTTTCATTAGAAAGTAATTGCCTTAACCTTTTCTGTTCAAAATACAGTTGCCTGAGATAATGTAAAAGTCTCAGGCAGTAAAAATTTCTAGGTTAGAATTAGTGGAAATTCCTAGGTTCGGTTTTATGTTGTACACCATAAAGATAAGATTAGAAGCAAATAATAGGATCCCTATCCCCTTTGAATCTGGCCAGTCCATTGTGACTTGTCCAATCTATCTCCCAGGAGCCATCCAATGAAAGTACCCTTAACCACGAAATCCTACAGAATCCTAAAATGTATGCCTTAAAATGAAAGCCTAAGCGATTAATTTTATTTTGATTAGTCTCCAAGTTTGCAACTCTCTGTCAGCACCTAATCTGTATTGAATCCCATAATCTAACAGACAGTGAATCACTCACTCGTTTAGGCAAATTGTCCTTCTGAGCATCTAGAAATATAACTCGCTCCAGCCCTTCAGGGGTTTTACACATCTGGCCAACTCTCTTCTCCCTTTTGGTTAACCCTATCCTCAGTGGTAGGGCAAACAGTTCTATCCCCTGACTCTGGGTTTTTAAGGAGATTACTGCAAAGTCAGGCTAGAAAGCAATGCATAGTAATAAAAGTAGCACAAAACCAAGAATCAGAATGAGAATCCATTGTTCCAACCCACACTTTACTTTAATAGTTGTATGAACTTGTACAACCACTTTGTAAAATAAGGGTCAAATACCTGCCCTCATGGGTTTATCATGAGGACTGAATACGATAATGTATGAGAATATACCTTGTTCTCATAACAGCATAAACAGCAATGCAGGAGTTATGACAGTAAGGTAGCTTATATATTGTAGGCAATGTGTCTGTGCTCAGGGGCAAGGAGTTACTATCACTTTGAAAATATTTTTAGCTCTTCTCCTGTAGAGAGGTATTCACAACCACAGCCAAGGCATAGGAGGGCCGAACTGGTTTTGTTTCACTTCTGGCCACTTCATTAGGCATCTTTCAAGGCAGCGTGACTTAGCTAGGCTTGCAGGGCAGATGCCAAATTACAGTGCCAACCCTGTGAGACAGGACGGTCCTCCTCTCTCCTTCCAGATGACTGTCTGAAAGAATTCTGTGTTTGTCCTCAATTTGCTGTGTTGGGAGCTTCCCAGATAACTGACAACAGTGGACTGTGACCACAGCATTTAGGTCATCAGAGGCACCTTGGAGCAAGTCTGTACAGAAAACATTAAATGAACTTAAATTTTAAGCTCCGATGATAACGAGCAATGGGTGCTCTATTAAGAAACTGGGTTGGGGAAAAACTGACTTCTTGGGATTCTTCAATAGATTGAGACCATTCATTCATTTAGAGGTGGAATGTTTCTTGAATCCAGAAGACATTTGCTTGTGGGAAAACGATAGTATTCCCCATCCCCACATAATTCAAGCAATGTTTTAAAAAATATTCCAGTCAACCCTGCTGGAATTCCAAAACTTGCCTCAAAGGGTTTGCAAGGTTACATAGCCCAGAGGGAGTTGACAACTGAATTGAATTCTTTAGCTTTACAATTTCTTTACCCAGCTAGAGCTTTTTACATATGACATTATTTACTTCGGGGTAGTAGCCTCTTTCTTGTTCTTAAGTCCCAGATAAGCCATAACTAATACTTAAAGAATTACGAATGCAGAGAATAGACAGCTTAAAATAAACATAAAGATGTTTGCAATTCTCATGGAAAGTAACAATTCTCTATTCCAAGGAATACAGGCCATAAATATGCCCAGAGATCAGAGTTCTAAATATTTTTCAGGGGAAGCCAGGTGGCCAAGCAAGTTAATTATATTGTTGTCCTAGGGGCTGGATGGAAGGTCATGTAATGTGTTCAAATGCTTCCTGCAGTTCTGTGTATTGGAAGAATGGCATGCTCATCAAAGTAGCAACCAAGACATCCCATTTTTTGTCTTATTTCATTACATGCTTTCAGAGGCTGCAGCTTTCTAGCCGTAACCTGGCATGACTGGGAGAGACAGAAAAGGGGGGACAGATGGGAGGCTGTGGAAGAGGGCCTTACACTCCCACACCCCACCCCCAAGAAGGCCTAGGGCATTCTTTTACGAAGGCGGCCCGGGGGGCGGTGTTGGTGGGTACCCGAAGATACAGAAAGAGTTGTCAGCCAAAGAACTGGTGTCAGGTACAGGTGTCACAGGTGCTGGGTAGGGAAGGCAGGATTCTCTGGGCTGGGATTTTCAGCAGCCAGTTACCACCCTTGCTGGCTTAATGCTGGCATCTAAGTCTTCATGTTGCATCCCTTGTGTTGAATGTTTGCTTAGCCGAGCTGGAGCTGCCTCTTTAAAAGTACAAATTTTCTCAAGAGAGGCAACTCATTAAGCCACTTAACACCTCATCATGAATGAATCTGGACAGGTGAGGCTGTGGGGGAAGGATTAGAAAGGGAAGGTGAGGGAGGCCAAGCATCAAACTATAAATTCATGCAGGGCCTTGCCCAGGGAGGGGAGGCCTGGGGGGCATCTGGCAGAGGAGACGGCTTGCTTGTTTGCCTGCACAGTCCTGGGGTAGTGTCCCGTCAGGGGAGTTGGTCATCAAGAGAGGATGGCCAGCGGGGGGGGGGGGTTCCCTGCTGCAGGAGGGGTGCCTTCCCCCCCTGCCCCCCGCCTCCATTCTCCATCCTTCTCAAGCCTCTTACTCTTTCTGTCCTCACCCTCCTTATGGGTTCCTCCCCAACCCCTCCTGTGTTTGGCTCTCAGGCCCTTCTGAAGTTCACTCTGTGACATTTCTGTGTGGACACAGCCTTGTAACCCCTCTCTGGCCGGCTCACTCACTCAAGGAAGGAGTAGGTGGGCGGGCAGGAGCTGCAGTGTAAGGGCTCCAATGAAACACCTCGATGGGAGGAGAAAGGAAGTGGGCGATGTTGCTGAGAGGAGATAGAGCTGAAGGGCAACCAGATGAACATTCTGGAACACCGAAGGGCCCTTTGCATGGGGTGGGGACCCCTGTACTCCACCCTCTCCGAAGGTCACACAGTAGAAAGGGAGATCGATGGCAAGTGATGGATCGTGGCTGGAGTTAAGGAAGGACTATCATCCTCCTTTCAAAAACCAGGGCAGATCAAGTGATCAATCCAAGAAGAAGATATAACAATTGTAAATATTTATGCACCCAACATAGGAGCACATCAATACATAAGGTAATTGCTAACAGCCATAAAAGGGGAAATCGACAGTAACACAATCATAGTAGGGGACTTTAACACCCCACTTTCACCAATGGACAGATCATCCAAAATGAAAATAAATAAGGAAACACAAGCTTTAAATCATACATTAAAGATGGACTTAATTGATATTTATACGACATTCCATCCCAAAACAACAGAATACACTTTCTTCTCAAGTGCTCATGGAACATTCTCCAGGATAGATCATATCTTGGGTCACAAATCAAGCCTTGGTAAATTTAAGAAAATTGAAATCGGATCAAGTATCTTTTCTGACCACAATGCTATGAGACTAGATATCAATTACAGGAAAAAATCTGTAAAAAATACAAACACATGGAAGCTAAACAATACACTATTTAATAACCAAGAGATCACTGAAGAAATCAAAGAGGAAATCAAAAAATACCTAGCAACAAATCAAACTACCAATGGCATTTTTCACAGAAATAGAACAAAAAATTTCACAATCTGTATGGAAACACAAAAGACTCTGAATAGCCAAAGCAATCTTGAGAAGAAAAAGAGAGCTGGAGGAATCAGGCTCCCTGACTTCAGACTATACGACAAAGCTACAGTAATCAAGACAGTATGGGACTGGCACAAAAACAGAAATATAGATCAATGGAACAGGATAGAAAGCCCAGAGATAAACCCACACACATATGGTCAACTTATCTTTGATAAAGGAGGCAAGACGATACAATGGAGAAAAGACAGCCTCTTCAATAAGTGGTGCTGGGAAAACTGGACAGCTACATGTAAAAGAATGAAATTAGAACACTTCCTAACACCATACACAAAAATAAACTCAAAATGGATTAAAGACCTAAATGTAAGGACAGACACTCTCAAACTCTTAGAGGAAAACATAGGCAGAACACTCTATGACATAAATCACAGCAAGATCCTTTTTGACCCACCTCCTAGAGAAATGGAAGTAAAAACAAAAATAAACAAATGGGACCTAATGAAACTTAATAGCTTTTGCACAGCAAAGGAAACCATAAACAAGATGAAAAGACAGCCCTCAGAATGGGAGAAAATATTTGCAAATGAAGCAACTGACAAAGGATAATCTCCAAAATTTACAAGCAGCTCATGCAGCTCAATATCAAAAAAACAAACAACACAATCCAAAAATGGGCGGAAGACCTAAACAGACATTTCTCCAAAGAAGATATACAGATTGCCAACAAACACATGAAAGAATGCTCAGCATCACTAATCATTAGAGAAATGCAAATCAAAACTACAATGAGGTATCACCTCACACCAGTCAGAATGGGCATCAACAAAAAATCTACAAACAATAAATGCTGGAGAGGGTGTGGAGAAAAGGGAACACTCTTGCACTGTTGGTGGGAATGTAAATTGATACAGCCACTATGGAGAACAGTATGGAGGTTCCTTAAAAAACTACAAATAGAACTACCATACGACCCAGTAATCCCACTACTGGGCGTATACCCTGAGAAAACCATAACTCAAAAAGAGTCATGTACCAAAATGTTCATTGCAGCTCTATTTACAATAGCCAGGACATGGAAGCAACCTAAGTGTCCATCATCAGATGAATGGATAAAGAAGATGTGGCACATATATACAATGGAATATTACTCAGCCATAAAAAGAAACGAAATGGAGGTATTTGTAGTGAGGTGGATGGAGTTAGAGTCTGTCATACAGAGTGAAGTAAGTCAGAAAGAGAAAAATAAATACAGTATGCTAACACATATATATGGAATCTAAGGAAAAAAAAAAAAAAGGTCATGAAGAACCTAGTGGCAAATGGGAATAAAGGCACAGACCTACTAGAGAATGGACTTGAGGATATGGGGAGGGGGAGGGGTAAGATGTGACAGGGTGAGAGAGTGGCATGGACATATATACACTACCAGATGTAAAATAGATAGCTAGTGGGAAGCAGCCGCATAGCACAGGGAGATCAGCTCAGTGCTTTGTGACCACCTAGAGGGGTGGGATAGGGAGGGTGGGAGGGAGGGAGACGCAAGAGGGAAGAGATATGGGAACATATGTATATGTATAACTGATTCACTTTGTTATAAAGCAGAAACTAACACACCATTGTAAAGCAATTATACTCCAATAAAGATGTTAAAAAAAAAAAAGAAGATGTGGCACATATATACAATGGAATATTACTCAGCCATAAAAAGAAACGAAATTGAGTTATTTGTAGTGAGGTGGATGGACCTAGAGTCTGTCATACAGAGTGAAGTAAGTCAGAAAGAGAAAAATACCGTATGCTAACACATATATATGGAATCTAAAAAAAAAAAAAGAGGTTCTGAAGAACCTAGGGGCAGGACAGGAATAGAGATGCAGGTGTAGAGAATGGACTTGAGGACATGGGGAGGGGGAAGGGTAAGCTGAGATGAAGTGAGAGAGTGGCATGGACTTATATATACAACCAAATGTAAAATAGATAGCTAGTGGGAAGCAGCCGCATAGCATAGGGAGATCAGCTGTGTGCTTTGTGACCACCTAGAGGGGTGGGATAGGGAGGGTGGGAGGGAGATGCAAGAGGGAGGAGATATGGGGATATATGTATAGGTATAGCCGATTCGCTTTGTTATAAAGCAGAAACTAACACAACATTGTAAAGCAATTATACTCCAATAAAGATGTTAAAACAACAACAACAACAAAAAACCCAACCAGAGCAGGAGTGAGGGAAGGCTTTGTCTTAACCAGGGATAGACTGCTGGAAAAAGTAGGAGAAAAGAAATAATTTGTGGAGTAGAACAGTTTTCCAGTTTTTAAGGTTACTGAATGCTTTTTTGTGAATTAAATTGTATGCAAAACTCTAACAGAAGCTAACCTTCTCTGGTTGAACTGGAGGTGGGCTGCTAGGAAGGCAGACCGGTGATTTCTCCTCATCCGCTGAGGCTCTCCGGAGGAATCCCGGGCTTTCCTGAAACACAAATGAAAAATCCCTGGTTGAGCATTTATAGTTTACACAGCACTTCCTCATACTCTAACCCATCTGATCCTAAAAAGAGCCTTGGCATCATTATGTCCTCTCTTACAGGAGAGGAGATCAGGCCAAGAGAGATGAAGGAAGTGGCCACAACTTAACAAGTCTTGTACCAGCGGGCATTCCGGCTGCAGAGAAACTACCCGCTCCCAGCATAGCCTCCTGGGAGTCGTCCACAGACCTGTAAGAACCCCAGAGTCTCAACCTTCTGGAACCTCGGTGAGAAAGTCATACAGGCATAACTGCATCTGCTAGTTGTTCTATGTCCAAAACACAAAGCTGGCATCTCAAGCTACTGGCGATGATGGAAAGAGAGAGAGCAAACAAGGACCGTGATCTTGATGTGTCTGCCTGCTCTTCCTGCCACACAAATGGTCTGGAAATGGACTGCACCTGGGACACAGGAGTCGGCCTTCTGAAGGCTGAGAGAAGGGCTCGGGGAAACAGGAGGAGAGGACGAAGTGGCAGAAGAGCAAGCTGATGCTTTTAAACTAATGGGGAAAAGGGAGGCAGATGTGCAGTGGAAATGCTGGCTTGAAATTGCTAAAATCAGGCAATAAATAAGGCAACATCTGTCTTGCCTAATTCCAGGCACAATTCGTTCAAAATGCGATGCAGGTTCTACCTCTGTCACTCGCTCTGGGTAGACTCTCGAGGTCAGCCTCATGTGGAACGGAAACGTATAATTGAAGTTTGGTTTTGAGCTCGGTCCACACCCCTAGTTCCCATCTTGTTATGTTATGTTATATGTTATGTTATTTCTTCCTCCTTTCCTTCCTTCCCTCCCTCCCTCCCTTCCTTCGTTCCTAATTTTCATGCAGAATTTGCTCTGAGGCATTTTAATTGGCCTCAGCACTGCCTCTCTCCTCTCTCCCCTCCCTCTTCCTGACTCTTTCCCCATTTGCCTTCCCACCGTCCTTTTAATCTGCCCACATCTTTCTCTCCCTGAAATGCTTCTTCCTCTCTCTGTCTCCTCCACCTCTCTCTCCAAAGACAAGAAAGAGCAAAGAGGGGCAGTAAGGGAATTCCACAGCCTGAATGCCTTCCCTGTGTTCTCTAGGGCCCATTATCAGGGGAAGTTGCTGCTCTGTAATTAAAAAGCAGTATTGTATTTTCCGCATGTGCTGATATGTTTAAAAATATTCAAAAAGGAAAAGACTGGTTTCACTGCATGACACAATATGATTTATGTGGAAGAGCAAGTCTGGTAGGAATTATCTTTCTTAGGAGCAGGGATAGCCCACAGGCAAGGTTAGGAACCATCCCAGGCTCCGACCTCCTTTCTGCTGCCACAAACACCCACTGACCAGGGCTCTCCATCCTCTGTGGGCAGCATGGAACAAAACAGGGGACACAGGGCCATTGTCCTGAGATCCCAGAGCAACATTTCCACGTGCTCAGCTGGGTCTTACAGACTCTGGACTCCCGCCTTGCTTGCCTAGGACATTTCTAGAAGTGCTTGAGATCGTAACCGATTTCTGGGGATGTGCCTCTGACCTGCCTACACTTTCCCAGTTTTGCCTTTTCTTTCTGCTTGCCTACTCATCTGGTTTCTTACATTCAAGGTCTGGTAGCATGATATGTTTGTGGTACAGAAACATTGCACCGTAATAAGCATTTGTTAAGAGAAGAAAATAGTATTAATATGCAGAAAACCATGATCATCAACCTTGACTTCCCTCCCTAGTGTTTATTAGCTTGTTAGTGGTATCACTGCAACTTTGTTGCATATTTTTATCTCTTCTTTTCTCTGTCATTTACAGGATGATCATACTTCAGCTTTTTTATATTCTACCTGCAAAATGTCCCTTGACTCTGTCCCCTCCTTTCCCCGTCTTGGGTCACCGCCCCAGCATGGTCTCCTGTTATCGCTTATCTTAAACGATGCCATTCTGGGATTCTTTCCCCTTTCCTATTCACTTTCCAGATCATTTCCTAAAATCTGAGATATGATTCTAACACTCCCCGGCCTAAATATTGCTGCCGGCTCCCCACTGCTGGCATCGCGTCCATGCCCCTAGCGACCTTCACCCAGCACACTTCCCAGTCCCACCCCCCCATCCTGTGCCCCCTTACCCTTCATCACATCTCAGCCCTTGTTTTGATAACAAGGCAGCCCCATGAGACCCCTCCCCTTGAACGTGCTCTCCAATGGCCAGCCTTCATGCTTCAGGTCAAACGCTTTCCTTTTCTTGGAATATGTTTCCCCACATCCACTTGTCTAAACCCTGTGGAACGTCCAAGGCAGAGCTTAAACGCTGCCTCTTCTGAGGAGTCCTGTCAGCCAGGCGGAGTGAAACACCCCACCTTCTGTTCCCGTAGCGCTTGGTTCATCCACCGCTAGACATACCCACCATTTCCCCTGCTATTGTAGTTGTTACTTACAGGTCTGTTTTTTTCTACTAGACCACGATCTCTTAAAGATCAGAGTTGGTTGTTTTTTGTTTTTTGTTTTTTTTTTTTTTTGGTGAGGGAGGTGTTTAAATATCCCTTGCACAGGTCCTGGTATCCAATAGGCAACAAGTGAGATGCAATTAGGGCCTTGGTGATTATGGCCTGTGTAGAGTGAGATTTGCTGACTCTGAAATCACCTGGTTACCCCTGCAGCTGGCACACATTAGGGGCAATGCCCCTTGGGATAGCCAGGCCCCAGAGGAGAAGCCCTTTCCAGCAACATAAGGTGAGTGGACCAGGGGGTTAAAATGGGACTTTTCCTGTCTTGGGTTTTGTCTGAAGTCTCAAAGCTGAGAACAGTGGATTCCAAGTATCTCCACATTCTAAGGCAGATGTTAGACCATTTTTGAAAAATTTGTAAAAGGGAGTAATAAAAACTTGTTGTATCAGCAATATCTAGACTACAAAAGAAAAGATTAAGAATTCATTAAGTGTTCTCCAAACCAGTCTCCCTAGTTTCATCCTTTCTCCCCTTTCTCCCTGGTATTCTTAACACAGCCACTAGAGTGATCAGGGCAATTGCGCCTCTTGTCTCCTCAGAAACATGTAGGCGTGGCTCTCACTGAGTGAGAGCCCAAATCCTTGCAATGGCTTCTGAGGCCCAGCAAAGGCAGGTTTCATTTCCTCTTGAACCTCACCTGCTGTTCCACCTCCCCCTGCCCTCTCTGTTCCAGCCACACTGGCCTCCTTGCTCTTCTTCAAACCTGCCTCAGGGCCTTTGCACTGGCTTTTCCTGGCTAACCATCACACCTTCAAGTCTTCGCTTAAGTATCACTCTCTTACTGAGGCCTACCCCATCATCCTATTTAAAATTGCAAGCCGTAAATACTAGCACTCCTGATTCCTCATGTCTGAGATGTTTCTCTTTTCTGTTTGTGAAGCACCCATTCTACTGATGGAGCATAGAATATGCTTGTTTTCTATACTAGCCATTAGATAAGTCAGGATTTCCAGGAAGGAAAGGATGGCTTATCCAGCTTACTTCCCATAACAACCATATTTTTCCTTGGATTTGACTCTGCTTTGCATGTCTGCTCTTGAATTCTTCAAAATGGCCCTTTCACTAAAATAATCTCTCACTATTGTTCACTAGGATTTTAAAGAAGCTATTCAGAGTGGCTTTATCATAAAAGCAGTCTCCTTTGAGTTGTAGGTAATAAAAAAAGATTTTCTGTCTTGTTTTCCTCTTGCTCTATCTCATTTGTGTCATTTCAACGTCTCACCTTACTGCTTTCCCAGGTGGAGGAGATCATTCATCTGTGTGTTCTAACAGAAGACATGGGGAATCAATTGAGCCAACTGAGGCAAAAACCAATAGCTCTAGGAAGAAAAATTGTGGAGACCCATGAAATTAGTTGAAAAGACTGGTCGACAAGCCAATCTCTAAAACCAAGCTCGTACAAACAGAAAATGAAGTAACTGTTGTCACAGATTTCAGTATGTGCTCAAATCTCAGAATCACAGCTAGAAGCACAAATATTGAGTCCTTATGTTACCCTACAAATCAGAGAGATTTGGCGGAAGGACTGCAGGCTTGAAGCCAGAAGACTGGGCCGTACCCTGACTGGTCCACTAACTCTTACGTAGGTGTGGGCCTGTCAGTTAATCTCTACGTGGGGATGGTGACACCCAGATCATTCTATTTCACGGAGTTATGGAAAGATAAATGAGAAAATATTTGAAAAGGCACTTTGTTAAGTGCTCTATAAATATTGGAATCATTTATTCCAGGATTAAGGGGATTCGTTTATTAGCTTACAAAACAAAGACACTTAGATTCATTCGAATCTCAGTGAAAAAATTCAACACTGCTCCATTTCCTTACACCGGGAAGCAAATCCTTATACTCTTATGGGTCTACATTCATCAACTAGGGAATCCAACCCTCAGCTGCTCTCTTTCCCACCAAGATTAAGAAACACAACAGCGGCAGCTGGAAAAACACAGAAGTATGAGTAGGAGATGAGGATTTCAGACTTCTTAAAAGTCTTCACCTCCATTACTTTCTAGATCAGCAGAGTTTTTCTTGTGACTGGTGTTGCCCATATGGTATCATCAGCGTGAACCCTGAAGGCCCCTCTGCTCTCCAAAAGTTCTGCCATTGTTGCCTCCAAAACCACCATCAGGGATTCTACTTCTTTATATTGAGGCATTAACTTCTGCGCAAATCTCTTTGAATTGTCACACAAAAGAAAGGGGAAAATGAGGTCCAGAGTATCAGGTGACCCCTGAGAATTAGAGGCACTGGCTGCATAAAGAAAAGAATCACTTAAAAAGAGGAAGTGAGAAGATACTGGAGATCAACCTTATCCCCTCTGATCATTACCTTGAGCTGTCCTGCAGACAACAATCCCTCCTGCCCCGACCCTGACTCTTTCTAAGCATGATGAAAAATGCTGAACAGCAGGCACTGAAGCACAAATGTGGGTTGTTACATTTCTTTAGATGTCTTACTTGCAATTTGAAGACTAAACAGAATTTTCAAGATGGAGATCAGTTTTGTCCTTAGAGTGCCTTGGCTTTTATGAAACTCTGCCCGCAGACAACTGCCAGAGCTAATTCCTGCCAACATTTAGCACCATTTTTTTTTTCTCTGATATGTGCTATCAAGGAAACATTGGGGGTTTTAGACTGCTTAGCACCTGGCTCAGTTGTGAAGCACGAACTTAGTTACAAGGGCCTGGAACTTTACCAGCTGTAACCAGAAGAGCTACCTTGGGATTTAGTACAATCCCTGGAGAGCCCTGATCATCTTGGGCTAGCATTGCTTATTGTAAGAGAAGCCTGGGGTACCCCGGAATTGATTTGGGGATTCTAATGCAAGCCTCTTTGGTCACTGGTTTGTATTTTAGACTACAGATGTATATGTTGACTTGGTTTACATGAGGCTTGTCACTTTAAAGTGCTGTCTTCTTTTTCCAGATGAGGTTATGGAGGATAGGGAGGGATGGGAAAGAAGGAAGATGAATCGGCAATGGTTGAGGCCAAAAAATGAGATGATTGTTTTAATATGAGACTAAGCAGTTTTGTAAAGACCCAATTTTCGTGCTTCGTTTGAGGGCAAGTCCATCAAATAAACACAAAGGTGATTCTTAGCTTTCTTCTGTCTGTGCCTATGAAATGCTATTTAAAGCTGTTGAAGAAATGTTGGAAGAAAATGGTTTTGAATGTCAAAGGGAACTCACGAAACCTAAAATTACAAACAACCAAAGTAATCATTGCCACAATAAGAAAATCAGTCATGTGAATTGCAAAGATCTTCCATGATCCCAAGACAAAGCCTTGACTGCTCCTTCTACAAGGAAAACATCGGAGGGCAACTCGTAACTGTCCAAGAGGGCTAAACCCAAGGTGATGATAAATGCTTACAATTAAAGGTACTTGGTAAAGTATTAATTACTTTTATCCATCTCCCTTAGCTTCAAAGATGAGATGAAAATCTGTCTGGAAATCTAAAGAAAACAGGATTGAGAACAAAACAAAATTGTGACTTTGGAAAAATAATCAGCATTTTAAAATTGTATATAATCTTTCTGTCTTGCTTATTTGGCCAGTTTTGAGTACCCAAGGGGCTTCTCCTTTCCACCATGTAAATAATGCACTTGATTATCTGCCTGTTTGAGTTTATTTAGAAGTAATACAGTATAGAAATTAAAAGCAAAGGCCTTGGAATCAAACTGCCTGTGTTCAACTCTGCCATTGACTAGCTGTGTGACCCTGGTACCTCACCACGTACCTTTAATGGTGAGGATTTATCATCACCTTTGGCCTCTCCAAACTCCAGTTACCTCATTTGTTAAAAGGGGAGAGTGTGGGACTTCCCTGGTGGCACAGTGGTTAAGAATCCGCCTGCCAATGCAGGGGACATGGGTTCAATCCCTGGTGCAGGAAGATCCCACATGCCGCAGAGAAACTAAGCCCACAAACCACAACTACTGAGCCTGCATGCCCAAACTACTGAAACCCGCCCACCTAGAAACCGTGCTCTGCAACAAGAGAAGCCACTGCAATGAGAAGCCTGCACAACTGCAACGAAGAGTAGCCCCTGCTCGCCGCAACTAGATTCTCTCAACTAGAGAAAGCCTGCATGCAGCAACAAAGACGCAATGCAGCCATAAATAAATAAATAAATAAATAAATAAATTTATTTTAAAAAAAGGTGAGGGGGAGAGTGCCTGTTATGTACGTAGTAAGTGCTCAGTTAATTTTAGGTATTATGACTATAGTGAACACTACTGGTGCCCAGCCTATATTCCTTTTACCATGTACCCATCCTCCAGCTGTTTTCAGTGTTAATGCTGAAAGATCACAATTAATCCCTTTTTTTAAAAATTATTATTATTTATTTATTATTTATTTTTGGCTGTGTTGGGTCTTCTTTTCTGTGCAAGGGCTTTCTCTAGTTGTGGCAAGCGGGGGCCACTCTTCATCACGGTGCGCGGGCCTCTCACTATCGCGGCCTCTCGTTGCCGAGCACAGGCTCCAGACGCGAAGGCTCAGTAGTTGTGGCTCACGGGCCTAGCTGCTCCGCGGCATGTGGGATCTTCCCAGACCAGGGCTCGAACCCGTGTCCCCTGCATTGGCAAGTGGATTCTCAACCCCTGCTCCACCAGGGAAGCCCAATTAATCCCTTTTTAAAAGACTTGCTCTTGTCAAGAGAGAGGAAAATCGAAGGGGAGATTGCAACACACCCTGCTCTCTGCTGCTGGCAGCCAATGATTGACTGACATTGGTTACAAAAGGCTACAGGCCGTCCCTGCCCCCTTTGCCCTCCTTCACTTCCCAGCATGCAGCAAGCAAGAGACAAACTTCTCTCGAGATCACATTCTTGCTTAGCTCATTCCCTTTCCCATCCTGCTTCTCTCCCTTCCTTATGGGATATTTTTTCTCCCTAAACAGCACTTCCTCCATAAAGTACTTCCTCTCATGCACTTGAATGTCTGTTTCAGGTTTCTGGTAGCCTGACCCAAGACAAAAACCATATTTCTTTGATTTTAAGCCACCCATATTTTCACATTTTAACAATTCTGAAATCAGGATGTATCTTAAAATCACCGCGGCTTTGGCTAACATGGTTTAATGTCATTTTCTGCACATTGAAATAAAAGAGTGCAGAAAATCCTGGGACAACAATGGAGCATTCTTTTGCTGCTTTGCCAGCATTCTTGATGGCACAGAGGACCACATTTTGTGGAAAAACAGTCATCAATGGCTGAGTTGAAAAGTTGAAAAGTTAAGTAGTCATAGTCTGAATGAGTGAAAGTTTTAGGAATATTTTAATCTATTTTGCTTTTGTTTTCCTTTTGCATTTTGTTTAAATGCAAAACAGTGATATGTAATAGGTTTTATCAAACATCATTCTAGAAGAGCTCTTTCAATAACAAAACAATTTTTAAATGATGATTATGACAAGGTGACATTGCAGTACAGTGGGAAAGTGATGGTCTTTTAAAAAATGCTCTGAATCAATTGGATGTGAACATTGGTCCCTGGGATGTCCACATTCTTCTGTCCATCACCCAAATCAACCTCAGACGCCTTGTGGCATCTGTGTGAGAGATAAAACAATGCAACTACTGAAAGATATCACAGGAGACCATCTTCATGAGCTTGGGTTGGGGAAATATTTATTAAGCAGGACCTCAAAGGCTCTAGTTCTAAAGAAAAATATAAATACATTGGACTACATTAACATTAAGAACTTTTCTTCAGCAAGACAAACCATTAAAAGAATGACAAAGCAAGTTACAAAGTGGGAGAAAATATTTACCCTATGAGTATCTGGCAAAGGGTTGTATTTCATATAATAAAAGAACTACAAATCAATAATAAGACAGATATTCTAATGGAAAATGGGCAAAAGCATGGCCATATCTCAGATTAGGATATCATATGGTCAAGAAACATACGAAAAAAGACTTAACTTTATTAGTCATCAGGAAAATGCAATTAAAACCATGATCAATAACACTACATACCCACCAGAATGGTTAAAAAAAAAAAAAAAAAAGACAATATCATACTGTGAGGTTGTAGAGCAGCTGGAATCCTTCCACACTGCTGGTGGGGCTGTAAGTTGGGCAACCGTTTTGGAACCTGTTTTGGCAATATCTGCTACATATCTACTCTGACTTCATGGTTCTTCTAGGTGCTCTATGTACCCAACAGAAATGCATCTAAATGTCCATCAAATAAAACATATAAGAATGTTTACAGCAGCACTATTTGTAGTATCCCCAAACTGTAAATAGCCTGAACACCCATTCATAATGCAATGGATAATTATAATGTGGTATATTCATGCATGGAATACTGTACAGCAATGAGAATGACCATATTACAACTACGTACAATAACATGGGTGAATGTCGTCAACATAATGTAGAGCAAACAAAGTCAGACTCAAAAGAGCACATAATGTACAATTCCATGTGCATAAAATTCAAAATTAACTAAAAATTATCCATGTTGGTAGAAGCCAGGATAATGGTTACCTTTGGAGGGAGGTAGTCACTGAGAACTGGCCTAAGGGTCTTCCAGGGATCTGGCAATATTCTAGCTCTTGGTCAGAGTATTGTTTACATGGGTGTGTTCACATGATGAAAATTCACTGAGCTATGTTTATGGGTTTCATGCTTTTCAATAAATAGGTAAAGTGAAAGCATTATGTCATTATTTAATTGGCAACATTTCTCCCTTTTCTTAGCAGTACTAAAATCATAACGTGTCATAATTAATGGCATCTTGGTTGACGTAAAATATGGTATTATTTTTATTATCATTGGTCAAGTAGTAGTATTTCCCTGACTTTGATCTGTCTCTTACTTCCACTTTTCCAGCTCATCTCAGGTGGTCCATGTGGCACCTCAAAGTCTCTTTCCAACTTTTTAAGAGTAGCATTCCTGTTTCTTAGCTTGGTGTATATTCACCTGGAGTAAATATTACCCTTCCCAGACTCCCCCGCACTAAGTGTGGCCAATGTGATTACGTTTCGGTCTTTATCAGAGGAAGCCGTACAGGACGGTGTGCCGGAAAGTGTTAACTGAGCAGGGCCAAATTGCTCAAAACTTGCACATTCCCGAGAAGGATCTGCTCCATGCCCGGCCCTTGGCTGGTTCCTGGGAACTGAGCTCTTGGAATGCTCTGCCTGATAAGAGTGTTTTGCATGCTCTGGGCTTTCAATCACAAAGTACCAGCTCATCTAGATATTTTGTACAAACAATTTCCTTCTGGGGTCTGGAGCTTCAGTGACTGCAGTTAATCCCACAGGCACTATAGGCCTACCTGACTGACACTAGACCCCTCGACTCAGTCAAGCTTCCCTGACCAATGACACTTTGCATGGGTTGTCACAACTGGTTGCTGGAAGAATTAAGTGTGTCCCAGGGGACTCCACTGGGAGAGACTCTGGGAAGTTAGCACCAGGGTCCTCTGGATTTCACCCCCTGCTGAATTTGCTTTGTATCCTTTTACCATAATAAACCGTAACCGAGTATAATGACACCTGAGTCCTTCTAGTGAATCACCAAATCAGTGGGTGATCTTGGGGACCCCTGGCACAGATAGTATAATATAATATTATTATTGAGAAAATATTTACTGCTCTCCTTCAACTTTCATGGGAAGAGTATACGTTCCCATAGGATTGATTTTGAACTGGGCCATATGACTAGCCAGTGACATATGGAGAGAAGCGACTTTGTACCAGCCCAAAGTTGAGACCCTAAGAGGCATTGCATGTTTCTATCTGACCTTCTGGGAGCATTTGACCGTGGGAAAAACATGTCCTGTGAAGCTGCCGACTCTGTCAATCCTGGGCCACGGAATGAACACACACGGCGTAGACCTGGGTCCGAGCTGCAGTGTGGTGCCAAGCCTTGGTCAGACCTGCCGTCTGAAGCAGAATCACCCTGCTGCCCGGCCGAGGTCGGAGAGCCAGGAGTACGAGCGGAATGAAACAGCGTCATCGTGGAGCAGAGAACTGACACAGGCAGCCCCGGCGACCTCCTGAAAGAGCAGCTGGTGTGCGTCCTCTCTCCCTTTGTCTATTTTGTTGTCTGGAAAACCAGATTTGGTCCTCGAGCTCTAGTCACTTTTGTGGGGAGTGAGGATGCAGGCCAGACCCTAAGGATGGTTACGTAGTGGCTGGAAGGCACACGGATCCCTAGTGACGTTGGGGAGCCATCGTATTTCTATGCTGTTTAGACCACTGTTAGTAGATTATATGTCACATGCAGTCTCATTTGATCCTAATACAATCAGGAAATCCTTATTCATCCATGGACTCTGAGGCTAGAAGACCTGAGGGACCAACGCAAATACAGAAAGCCCGGGGGAACTGCTTTTATGTCTCCTGGAAGGTCCTGAGCTATTATCAGAATACGAGCCTGTCACTGGTTTTAGTTTTGATATTCTCCCCTTTCCTATGTCTGTCTTTGATGGATTTTCCATCAGACAATTTCTCTGTAAAAAATGTTTTTCCTTTTTTACCTCCAAGCTCTTTCAAATGAAACCTGAGTGAAAGCCAATAAGTAAAATAAACATGAGGCAAGATGCTTTGAAAGAAGGATGGTGACCAAGTCCAGCATTGTAAATCTGCCCTCTCCCAGCCCTGGGGGGCTCCGCTGAGGCACTCTGGCCTCCTGAAATCCAGGACTGTGCCCAAAAGTGGTGCTGTATTCCCTTCTCCTCTGGATTCCACCCCACTCTTCAGCCCGACCCAGGGCTTTGCCGAGAACACTTTATTGAATGTCACATTATTATTCTCTTCAACGCGCTCTCTCTCTTCCATCTGGGGTGGAAGGGAGACAGTGAGGCAGACAATTACATTGCTGATGTGGGATTTTTAGAGGAAAATCGAGGAAATTACAGGGACTACCCAGCTGTGATAAAAACTCCTCACTCTCTTCCCACAGGACCCATTATTTTACAAACTGCAACTATTAAAAATGATTTATCCTCACTTGCCAACTTTACCATGCTGTTACATTCACTTGAATCTTACCCAGCTCTTAAAAAGAGTACAACGGTCAAAGCAAGTCCACTCTCAAAATGGCGTGGATGGGATTTGATGACTACTATTTAGAAGGTTGAAATCTACAACCCCATCAAGGTCCAATCTTATCTCCCCAAGACCTCCTATTCTATTTGATCTTATTTGCTAGATCCTGTCTCCTACATCAGCTTATTTTTACCTCAGAATTTTCTCTCACCAAAGATGTCTCTGGACTTTCTCCTATTAGTCCTCTCTTTCCAAATATGGAGGAAAACTCTTGAAGTTTTTATCCTTACCTTTTATTTAAAGGCATTCACTATGTAATTATACTCACTTTCTTCCTTTCTTCCTTTCCTGTTTCATCAAGAACGACAGTTACCTGAGATGAGTGATAATCCTGTAAGATTGACCCAAATCCTACTGGCTTGGTGAGCTGACAGGTCCTAGTTTAGCTTAATCTCCCGGTTGCCTTATTATCTTAGAATTTTGAAGAGCTGTGGTACAGATGAGGGTAAACAGTGAGGTGTCTATACGGTAGCAGCCCTGAGCAGATCCAAAGCTAATTACTGAAGGGCAGCAACTCCAAAGCTTGGTGTAAGCTTTGGGGACCTGACTTTAGAAGGGAACCACTATCTGGTTCACTTCGTTTTTTCACTTCAGTGGCTGCGGCATTATACAATTAACACTTAGGAAATGGAAAGTTTCTTTTCTGGAGAAAATGCTGAAGAGACCTCCCAATAGTTTAGATGGTAGCAAAGGAGATGTCTTGAGTGTGATAAAAGTACAAATGAAGCAGGGATAAAATGAGTCACTTCCAAGATGCGTGTTTAAGAACTGGAGAGTAATGAGCTACTTTGAGGAGACACAAAATGGATAATCTTACCATCTGGCTATCGCATTAGGTGACTACTTTTTTTAAAGGGAAAGGAACTGAGATGCTAGCTGGGTAGCTTTTTTTTTTTTTTTTAAAACATGGTATAGAAGAAGGTTTTAATGTTTGGTTTTTATATTATAAAAGTAACATGCTAAAAAAAAATGTCATGCAGTGGAGGAGAATATTGCACTGTTCAGGGCAGACTGGGCTATGCTGTGTGTGGTCGTCAGCCTCTGAGATGGCCCCAGTGAGCCACCTCCTGTAGTCACAGTCTGGAAATTCTCATCCTCCCGAGTGTGGGCTAGATTTAGTGACTCACTTCAAACAAACAGAACAAGCATAAGTAATGTGATATAACTTTAGAGATTAGGTTATAAAAAGACTGTGACTTCCATCTTGGTATCGTGTGCTCTCTCTCTCTCTCTTAAATCTCTCACTCTAGGGAAGCAAGTTGCCTTGCCTTGAGCAACCCTATAGAGAGGCCACCTATGTCTCTGGCCAACTTCCATCAAAGAGCTAAGACTTGCCAACAGCCACATGAGTGGGCTTGGAAGAAGATTCTCCTGCCCCAGTAGAGCCTTGAGATGTCTACACCTTGGCCAACACTTTGATTGCAGCCTCATGAGAGATCCTCAGTGAGAACTACTCCTGAGTTCCTGACCAGTGAGATTATAAATATTTGTTGCTTCTAGCTGCTAAGCTTGGAGGGGTGGGGGAAATTGGTTATGTCCAATGGATAACTAATACGTTATATTAATTAACTCCTAAATCTCAGTGGCTTTACATGATCAGCTCCTTCCCCCAGTACACACACTCACACTCTCACACTGCATCTTTAATTCAAGTTCCTAAAGCACCGGCAATTGGTCCTCCGTGGGAACTTAGCGACCCAGGCTGCTTCCATTTTGTGGCAGGAAAATTGCTTGGAGGACTCACAACTTAAGTATCCCAGACAGAAAGTGATGTATGTCTCTTTTGCTCACGTTTCATGGGCAGCAACCAGTCACACAATTCCACCAAAATGCATGGGAAAATGGAAAATTGGAGAAGCATATGGATAGCCAATGAGAGTCAGTGAGAATTAAATGTTTCTGCCACATGCACAGCGTAAAAAGTGAATATCCACTTTTCTCCTTTCATCAAATATTTTATATTTAACTGCTTGAATTGTGGCCTTTCAGGTAAACACACTTATCCCACAAGCATATAGGCATACACATACCGTGTGTGTATATTATGTATATGTATATGTGTAACCACATATGTATATCATACATATCATACATATGTCATACATATATGTGTTAAATAGGATCAAATTTCTACATCAAGCTCTATCTCATTCTCGGTAACATCTGCTTGGTATTCTAAAGTAGGGATGTATCATAATTCATTTAATTGCTCCTCTATCAGTAAAGAATAATCATTTCTATAGTTACAAAAATGTCTTAATAGCTCTATTTCCACTAGTTACATTTCTAACTTGTCCATGTGACACCATGTGCATGCATTGGAACCAGTCCACAGAGAAAACAAATCCTGTTTCCACAGCCCTTGCCTCACCCCACTCTTGCTTGCTTTTTAAATAAAGGGCATCATCATGTTTTTCCCCATTTTTTGATTTTTTTATTAATTAATTAATTTATTTTTGGCTGTGTTGGGTCTCCGTTTCTGTGCGAGGGCTTTCTCTAGTTGCGGTGAGTGGGGGCCACTCTTCATCGCGGTGCGCGGGCCTCTCACTATTGCGGCCTCTCTTGTTGCGGAGCACAGACTCCAGACGCGCAGGCTCAGTAGTCGTGGCTCACGGGCCTAGTTGCTCCGCGGCATGTGGGATCTTCCCGGACCAGGGCTCGAACCCGTTTCCCCTGCATTGGCAGGCAGATTCTCAACCACTGCGCCACCAGGGAAGCCCCTTTCCCCATTTTTTAGGGACAGTGAGAGATGTTAGGGAGCTGGTGAAGTATTCACCTTCACTAGACATCATTCTGATATGAATATAAGGAAAGGGGCAGAAGGGCACTAGCACCTATTAAGCACAAAGTGCTTCTGCACTGTGCTATGAATTCATACACTGCTATCACTAAACCCTTATAGTGCTCCTGTGAAACACGTGATTATTATTTAGCTCCTGTGGTAAAAACCTCTTCATGAGCTTTAAGCATCCCCACCACACATACTCACCATGTAATTTCTTTTTCTTTTCTACTTTTTGTTTTTTTTCGAGAATGCAGAGTTAACAGGCTGTGGCGATTGTTGCTTTTCTTATAAAGATCCTTGTGTCCTTTCCCAGAAGATAGACCATATGTAGTAAAAAAGAAAACATGCAGTGTTTGCAAATTTCCTGGGAAAAGTCTCTGTGTTTAAAAGTATGCTAGTTTGATTGCCATGTCTCTATTAAAGAACAAAACAACAAAAAATAAATATATCCCAAACGATGGGAGAGAGATATGACCGACTCTCTCCATTGGTCCACCATTCCTCTTGGGAATCTATTAAAGGGCCAGAACATCCTCTGCCTTCAAAGCAGTTGCCAGATCGTGTCAAAGTTGTATGAGGGTTGCAGATAAACTCCTCTGGGTCTTTCTCTCTGACCAAGGAAGCTGTTCCAGTTTTGAGGTTTGGGACTTCCAGACGGCAAAGTAGTTCAACTTTGGCAGAGAGATGGGAGCAGGGAGGGTAATATCTGAATTTCCATAGCGTTTTCTCGGATGGGAAATAAAGGGAAAGAAGACTTCCTTGACTCTGGCTTCTGGAGTCCTGCAATTTCCTACTCTCTGCACTAAAAGAAGTAAAATGAGGCTCAGACTAGACAAAGAACCATCTCCAATCCTGGCAGGTACTGAGATAGTATTACCATTTCAACTTTGTAGCCGAGCAAACAGAGGCTTCGAGAGATTAAGGAACTTGACACCAAACTTGGAATAATTACACCAAACCACACAGGCCTCAGGACATGTAATTTACCTGTTCGGATTGCAGCAGGTGAGCTCTCGAGGCCTCTTAACATTTCAAATACATGACATAAACAGAGCTGTGGCCAAATTACACACATCTAGAAGAACGCTCCTTCATCCTAACACCTGGAATGCTTTCTCTGGACAACTTAAAAATAAATTCTTACACTACAGCCCTTTAGCTGACGAAGAGTTTGGGGAGCATTGGAGAGAAAGTTCTGCTAAAGAATTTGATGTGTCCAAAGTAAATGAGAAGTTTAACTATAGACTTTCGCCAGGTTTTTCTGCAAATGAAGGTGGTAGAGGATAAAGTTTCGGCTGGATGGATATTATAATGGGCCTTCTTTTCTATGTATCTGCAGGTTTCAGGACATTGAATGGAACCAGTTAAGGGGAACTGAAGCGTCTCTCTAAACCAGTGTTAAATGGCGTATCTGTGCTCAGACGGGAAGGTTATACAGATTAGGTAACATTAGTGAACGCTCTTCCTTTTCTTACATAAAATTGGACTGTCCCTTCAAGAGTTATTGTTTATCATCGCGGTGAGTGTGTGTGTTCTAATAGTCCATGCATTCATTATTTACTTAAGAAATATTGAGTGCCTACTATGCAAGAAACACTGATGTAGTTTCTGGGAATAAAGTAATGAACAAAAAAGACAAAACTTCTTACCATCTTGGAGCTTTTTTCATTCTGGTGGGGGAAGAGAATCAAAGCCATAATTAAGTAACATAAGTAGCTTGTCATACGCAAAGAATTACTATGGAGAAAAACAAAACAGAGAAGAGCAAAAGTGAGTGCAGGGTCGGGGGTGGGGATGTTTGCAATTTTAAATAGAATAGTGAGGAGGTGACCTATGAGCCCTGATGTGAGTGAGGGTAGAATGTTCCAGATAGAGGAGCAGCAAATGCAAAGGCCACCAGGAAAGGCTGGGGAGGCTGGGGAAGAGTGGAGTTGGGAGAAAAGTGAGAGATATGGCCAAATAGGTAAGGGAGGGGCCGGACAGGCAGGACTCAGAAAATGCTGTAGGACTGGAGCTTTCATTCCGAGCGGGATGGGACGCATGGCAGAGATTCCAGCAGAAGGCTGATAAGATCTGACTTATTCTGTAATAGGATCACTTAGACTAATCTGTTGAAATTCAGCTGCAGGGAGGTCATTTGGAAACTGTTGCAATAATCCGGAAGAAAAGTGACGGTAGCTTTAATCAAGATCAGGGTGGTGGACGAGGCAACAAGTCCTTTGATTCTGGATATGTTTATTGACCTATTGAATGTGGGATGTGAGAAATGGGGGCGCAGATGCCGCCTACATTTTTGGTCTGAGCAATTAGATGGATGGAGTTACTATTTAAGGGCAATCAGGAGTTCAGTTTTAAACATGCTAAGTTTGAGATGTCAACTGGATATTTAATGATAACCTATGAGTCTGTATTTCAGAGGAAAGTTTTGGACTGGAGAAAATAGTTGTAGGCTGGTACTTATGTCTTGATATTGATGGGCCTAGGAAATGGATGTAGACAGAGAAAAGAAGTCCTAGGCCTGAGCCCTATTTTTTAAATTACAACTGAAAAAGCCTTTACTCTCTTATATGGGCAGTAGAGTGGGGAATATATTTTTAAAGTAACTTAGTTATCCAACTGTAATGAATAGAAAACCGTCAATAAGGAATGGGCACGCTATTTTTTCCCCTCTTAAAATATTTGCATTTAGTTATATATGAAGCACACACAGGCAGCTTTCTAATCCTTTATCCCTTTATTTGCATAGTGTTTTAAAGCTTCATAATAAATTCACATGCATTATTTCATCTTGTCTTTGAAAAATTCTGGGAGATAAATAATATTGGTGGAAGTCCATAATGAAGCTCAGAAAATAATACCTGAATTATTTACAACAGCCCCGTTAGGTGGGGTTATCGTCCTAATTGTCATCATCTCCAATGTGCAAGCGAGGAAGTCGAGACAGAGTGAGATAAAGGGATTGGATCAAATTCAAGCTTTTCCAATATGTTAGCAACAGAGCTGGGTTTAGAATGAGTGTATTACAGTCATTGTAACTAACTGAGTGCTGATGACAAAGAAGTGAGTCCCATGCAGCTCTTGCCTCTTTCCCAACCTCCGCTTTCCTCTCTCCTTGTTTAGGGCAGGGCTTCTCAACCTGAGCACCACTGACACGAGGGGCTGGATAATTCTTTGTCGGGATGAGGGGTGGTCCTGTGCCTTGTAGGATGTTTACAGCATCCCTAACTTCTACCCACTGGATACCAGCAGTGCACCCCACCCCCACTGCGGTGACCAAAAATGTCTCCAGGCATTGACAAATATGCCCTGCCGGGGGACGAAATGTCCCTGATTGAGAACCACTGGTTTCCGGGCTCCACTCTGCTTACACTGGGCTGGGAGCAGCCCTTCTGTCACCAGTTTCCCAGGGCAGCTGAGTGAGGGCATCAGAGGCTCTGGGCTGCAAGCCCTCTGCCTGGAGGTGCCTGGGGTCCCAAGGCTGGCCCGCCGTGGCATCCCCTGCCTGGTGGGATCGCTGTATCGCCTCTTCCACAAGGCCCTCTCCTTTGCTAATTCCTGCCTCTAAGGAGGTTGCCCCTTATACCCTCATCTTACTGCCTCCATCTGCTCTGTTCCCTCCAGTGTCCAGTAAAGAAAGCCAAGGACAGGCCCCTGGTGGTTCTCCTCTGATTCCATGTCTATTAGCTAAACGAACAGCAAGTGTATGTAGCTGTTAGACTGCAGGGGAAAATGTTAGATACCTGGACTTAACTGGATTATCTCTGATCAGGCTGAGTAAGTCGAGAAGCGGATGGATATTTGTTGGTAGAAAAAAATCCTATCACGTCAATCAAAAAGCATTTACTGAATACCTAACGTAAATTTGCTTACCACAGATGTGCCGTGTCCCACAATGCTAGATGTGACATTTCCACATACCAATAAAGAAGCATGAATTTGGAATTTTACTCTAAGTATCTTATAGTTTTTTTATCTTTCTGATCTTCCCACCCCCTGGATATGCTTAGATTGCTTCAGAAAGCCTGGCTCGGTGCTCAGATTTTGTGTGTTTCAGTATATTCTATTGGAATGTTTTCTTTCAGACACTTGTGTCTGCCAAGTCGGTGACATTTCCCTCATGCATGCCTCGATGAGTCACCAAATGCTTATTGTTAAGCTGGAGCTTAATTTCTGCCTTGACTAACTCAGCTTTAGGCATCCGAACCTGCAAGGACTGTGCTCAGGAAGTGGGTCCAGGAGTGGCTAAGGAGAGGGCAGGGAGCTTTCTGCAAAGGCAGAAAAGGGGGACCTTTACCAGTTTGTTTTCCGATTTAAATTCATCAGGACAATCTATTCCTAATGCAGAGCATGTTTTGATTTTGTGAAAGAATTACTGCTCACTCCTCCACTTTTGATTTATTAGTAAGTGATCACCTGGATGATGAAAGGCCTAGGATACCATTTGGTTGGCAACGTGAAGCACTTGTGAATCTTCTCCCGTATTCCATTTTCTGGTTTTCTTTTTGAATTATTTCCTTATAGGAGGGTTTTCCTTATAGTCACCATGTGAATTATGCGGGTTACTGCTTGATTTGCTATATGCTTCTGTATTATTACAGAGTCATGAAGCTCCAGGAAAGGTTTAAATAGAGCAGCTCTAGAGCATTTTCCCAGGAGGGGTCTCATTTGGTACTGTGAGGTTTTCAGGACCAGTAACTGTCCCAGTTTTGTCGAAAAACCTTCTCCCCTGTCTATCTGCCACTATAAAGTTTGATAAAATTTCCCACTTTCCCAACCTCCCTTTAAGCTAGACCTGGTTCAGGCAAATGAGATGGGTGAGGGGATTTCTGGGAAGGATTTTTCCTCATTGATAAAAAGAGAGTAGTAAACAAGGATAGTACTTTCTTACCACCTGGCTACCCACCTGCTTCCTGCCTTTGACTTTAGCCAAGTAAGATGGCTGCAGCTGCGACAGCCACCTTGTGACCACGAGGGCTAAGTCTCTCTTCAAGGGAGTTGCAGAGATGTCAGACTCAGTGCCATAACATAAGAGGAAACCCAACTAAAAGGGGTTTAAACCGTAAGGACATTTATTGTTTCCTTCGTGGTAGGTGTTTCCATAATCTACAGCTAAAAACAGCCTAACAACAGCTAAAGCTCAATCTCCAAAGTTCAGAGAGCTAATGCTAAAGCCAAGGAATCTTCTCTACAGGAATTCTCTTCCTTTATGCTTCTCTGACTCTGTATATGTAGTGTATCAAGTTAAAGAAACACAAACTCCTTCTACAACTGAACAATAAGAGGTATGGATAATAGTATAGAAAAAGATGTCATGTCAAATTATGTTTAATTTCAAGAATCTTTAAAATTGACCAAATCCAGCCAATAAGATAGCAAATGCAAGACTGAGAGTAGGTCCTAAAGATGCAAATATCTATATAACACTGAAGTCCGAATTAAGGCAAAACAATGTGAGAGCTTTGCAATCTCATACTCTATGATTTAAATGACTTAATAATAATTTAATTTGCCCCTGGTCTCCTTTAGATCCTCCTCCACCCTGAAGTCAAGCTGTGAGTGAGCACATTCTCTTATTATCCGCAAAATAACCAGCATAAACTGGGAGCAGTTCCCCGGTGCTCTGAGCTGTATCCAGACACTTCCCTTTGGCTTTCTGTATCGAGTCTCGCGGTGTAGAAAGTGAAACTCCTCTCTAACGTTCTGAGCTTTCCTGAAAGGACTTGGCCTTTTGTTCATGTTTTGCCTACATTAGAGGCAAACGTAAAGTTGGTAAAAGGCTTGGGCGTGCAGATGGCATTTTGAATATAACCCTTTAAGGTACAGAACCTATGGGATTTGAAAATCAAAATTACGTTTGCACTGGCAGCTTGTATGCAATAAGGTTCATCTCCAAGTAACTTGAAAGAGCCGAGATCCTAAGCTGCCTGAATCAGCCTTTTGAAAGGAAAAGACGAGCAGCTCAGCAGGCCATGACTGTGTTACTTCAGCGACTACAAGATGCTCAAATGTGCCAGATCTAAGCGGAGTAACGCACTGTGATGTGTTCGGAGGAAGAATTGGATTCCACAAGACAAGAAAGCCACTGATAGAGACTTTTATGCAAGTTGATTAATAAACTTCTGAAAGGATTACACCAAAATCAATGGCTTCCTCTAGAATAACGTACAACAGGACGTGAAAACTCCACTGACATCTGGCAGCAGAATTCACTGCAGGAAGGGAGCTGGTGCAGGTAGGATGACTCACGGGGAAGCAGGTAAGATCTGGAGGGCTTGGGTATTGACTGGCCCTGCAGAAGCCTGGAAGGAAATGGCTAACTGTTCAACTCAAGGGGCATTTTTTGTGCTATTGAACGAGGGTATGAGAGGAGAGGTGGATGGGAGGGGAGAGGCGTGAAGACATGGTGTGAGGCTGAGCAACTATAGAGCATTAAGTAGTCCAAGCACAAGGATGCTTGAAGTTCAACCTGAAGTTCTTTGAGAGGTAAACTCTTGTTTGGTCTCCCTCCAAATCTCCAATACAGTGATCTGATAAACACAAACACTGCCTTTGCGTGTGAATGTTTTTTGTGGGATTTGAGGAAGGGGCTGCAACTTACATCTGAATCTGTGCAATGCAGACCAGAGATAACGTCCATGGGGTGGCAAGGCAATGAGTAGATTGAAGAGGTGGGAGCCAGAGGGGAGCATAAGAATTTAAAGGCACCCTTCCCCCACCCACATTTGCTGGAACTGTTTGGAAATCATGGAGAGGGTTTGAGGGCTTGAGTCATACCATCCCATTACTTGCATTAAGACTTGTGAGGCCCCTATTGGATGGGGAGTTGGGCGCCTTCCTCAGGCTCTTCTGTGCGCCTGTGGGGTGAGCTGAGTCTTCTGTGGCTCTGGGCGCATCCTCTACTCTCCTGCATCCTGCCCTCTGCCCTGAACGCTGGCCAATGTGACCCGGCTTCCGGTTGGCCTTGGCTCATGGGGAGCCCAACGCAGAGCCTCTGCAGGAGGTTAGAAGGAGGGAGGAGAGTGAAGTCAGCGTTTCTATTCCCCTGACCTCCTCCCTCTGAGGTCACTCTGAGTTAAATGTGGCCTTGTCTGAAGATCACTTGCTTCCTTGTATAAGGGGACTGTCTTTCTTTCCAGGTTTCAGTGACCATTCCTTTCTTTTCTACCTCAGCACTAGATGGGGTGATCAACCATCTTCGTCTGCTGGAACTGAGGGTGTTCCCAGGACATGGGATTTTGAGTTTTAAAACTGGGACAGTCCTGGGCAAACAGGGACAAGTTTGTTCCCTTACCCTAGGAACGGTTAATAGCTCCTCTGCTGTTTCTAACTTCAGGTTACTAAATTATCCCCTGTGGTCCCCCTACACCCCATCCCTTTCTTTGTAAATTGTCCTTTTGTCAAACAAACAAACACACTCTCCCAGAATTATTTTACTCAAGGGCGTTGTCTCTTTTCTGTTGGGACTTGACACTGGGCGTCCATGAATACTCATGTCCTCTCTACTTAGGTTTCTTCTACTGCCAAATAAAAGGTTTACACTAGAACATTCCCTTACATCTTTCCGGCTCCAACATCATGAAGTTGTTGAAAAGGACACCATGATCTTTATCTCTCTTTTTTTAAAATTTATTTATTTTTTATTTTTGGCTGCATTGGGTCTTCGTTGCTATGCGCTGGCTTTCTCTAGTTGCAGCGAGTGGGGGCTACTCTTCGTTGCGGTGCTCAGGCTTATTGTGGTGGCTTCTCCTGTTGTGGAGCACAGGCTCTAGGCGCGCAGGCTTCAGTAGTTGTAGCACACGGGTTTAGTTGCTCCGCGGCATGTGGGATCTTCCCGGACCAGGGCTCGAACCCATGTCCCCTGCGTTGGCAGGTAGATTCTTAACCACTGCACCACCAGGGAAGCCCCGATCTTTATCTCTTAAAATTTTGTAACTCTACTTAATTCATACTGTCATCTTCTGGTAATTCTGCCTAAAGAATTCTTGAGGGCATCCGATTACCAGGCCTCAGCTCTGCCCTGGGGAAACTGAGATGCAGGGTACATAGTCCCGGCCCTGGAGAGGGTCATGTGCGGTCTAGGGGGAGGGAAAGAGGGAGATGCCAGACTGTCAGCAGATTATTTCAGCACAATGTGCTACATATATGCTAAACGAGATTTATACAAGGTGTCCTAGAAGCCCAAAGAGGGGTAGCCAACTAAGCCTAGGAGGTCACGGAAGGCTTCCTGGAGGAAGGGACACCTGAACTGAGTTTTAAATAAAGTGTAGGGCCCAGGTGTTGGGGCAGAGGACATGAAAAGGGCAGGCAGAGTATTCCTTGCAGAGGCCTGGAGGAGGCCAAGGACCTAAGTCCTAAGAGGAATATGGGAGGATTTGGGGGTGGAGTAAATTAGCTGTTCAGTTTGGGTGGACCCTAAGATGTGAGGCAGGAGACGAGTCTGGAGAAGTAGGCAAGGCCAGATTATAGAGGGTCTGGCAGGCTGCTGAAGAAGGTGACCCTTTACCTTGTGGATGACGGAAAGCCACTACATGATGAGCTTTGCCATTGAGCAGGGTGATCTAATATTTAAATATCCAGTTTCTTTCTGAAAATTAAACACAAAGAGCCCCTCTGAACCACCACCAACAAAAAATAATGTGTGTTCAGCAAACTTCCTGAGGTCTTGCTCATACAATGGAACTTGAAATCCACATTTTTAGTTATATGAAATGATCAAGTGATGCTGCTATTAGGAAAAGTCATCAAACTCTGCCCCAAAGCCTTCTCTGCAGGAAAAATAGCAGATACTAGGCTTGATAGATTCACCTTGATTGTCTTCATTCATTTATTTCAATATTCATTTTGGTTCACCCAAATTTTGAGGTTTTGAGGACAAAAACTATATCTTATTTATATTTGCCTCACCAGCAATTAAGACATTGTTTGGCACATGGAGGGGTCAATAAATATTTGTTCCATGAAAAATGTCTGTTCCACTGAGTGCCTGCTGAACAGTAAGTACCAGCTGCACTAAGGCCAAGAAGTAGAGTAACAAGACCCAAAGTTTCTGTCCTCAGTACATTAAAGGCTGCGGGTGGACCTTGAATTGAACAAACCAACTATAAAAGGACATTTTTGTTCTTTTAGTGAAATTTGAATGTGGAGTGGGTACTAGATGAAATCATTATTATTTTGTTAGGTGTAATAACAGCATTGTGGTTGTATGACAAAACATCTTTTTTTAAATGGTAAAATTCAAAGTATTTAGAGTGAAATAACACAATGTCAGGGATTTACATTAAAATATTGTCACTTATGCCTCAAAAAGTTTGTTTAAAAACAAAAAAATATATAAATTACCGCCAAAACAAGAAAGAAAGAAGGAAAGAAGGAAAGAAGGAAGGAGAGATGGGAGGAAGGAGGGAGAGAAGGAAGAAGCTAGCTGGTTCCAGTCTAGGAGAAGCTTCTAGATTTGAAAACGCAACATTTGCAGTGTTACATACACTGGTGAGTAAATTCGTTTTGCGATGGGGCGTGAAGAAAAGCATAATTACAGTGTGGATAGAGACCAAGAAGCATGAATCCTAGAAGAGGTATATTTTGAGTCAGGTCTCTTAGGTTCATAACAAGAGCTCATGTCAAATTGAAGTCACCCTTTCCTGTTCTCTATTTTAGTAGAACAATGTTTCTCACTTCCTCTCCAAGTATAGCATCCTTTAGAAGAAACATAATGGGGTAAGACACTCTCTTGTGATAACTTGGTTACAATAAATAAAAATGATCTGAGTAGTTATCTAGAGATGATGTTCCTTGGTGGCTAACCATGTGACCCTGGTTACTGACAGTAATAACATGATTGTTTATTTCCCAAATTCATGAAAATCTTACAGAGTATCTACTCTGTCTTGAGTGATGCATTAGACATGGCAGCAGAAAACAGGACAAAGTTCCTGCCTTCACGATGCTTACATGCTTGGGCACTATGGTCATAGTTTACAAACAGCTTTTGTGTATAGGATTGTTTTCTTGGCTTCGATCTTGAAAACAATCTGGTGAGGTTAGCTGCTGTTTATATGACCTTCCTTTCAAACGTAAGGGTGGGTTGGTTCATGCCTTGCTCATGGTCATGCTAATAAATGGCAGCAAGTATGATTCAAACTTGGATCTTCTCACTTGGAGTCCAGCCCTGTCCCCAGCACACCACAGGCTGCTCTTTCTTATGTTGCATCTGTGAACCAAAATGCAATGCAGGTGCCATGTGCACATGGCTGGATGTCTGGAAGGGGGGAGCAGTGCCAGTTCTTCTGGCCACAAGCACACGTTCTACTTGGAACTGCTCTGTGGTGCAGCTCTGAGGGCGGCTCTGTTAACTACCAGCACGTTGTGACACTCCAGGGGAGATTTTCTGTTACCAGTTAATTATCACTTAAATTTGTCAAGAAGGGAAAAAGCACCTCTCACATCTTATTTTAAAATATAAAAAACCTTGGAAAAGTTTGAGGGTGATTTGCTGCTCTTCCAGCTCCGCAGGCGGCCCCGGCCAGACCTGAAACAAGTATTGGCAGAAGGGCTGTCAGTGTGGTGCCCCTGAGGCACTCCACGGGGGTGGCAATCCCAGGCCGGAGACTGCACACCGAATAAGATGCAGACGACACTGGTGAGTGCCTGGGAAGGGAAGAGAGAGGATGGAAATGGAAGATGGATCTCAAAGCAAGGAACTGGAAATGATTTGTACCCAGAAGGGTTGCTGATGCCAAGAGAATAAAGCCAGACACAAAAGACCACATATCGTAGGATTCCATTTATGTAAAATATCCAGAACAGACAAATCCATAGAGGTAGATAGAAAACAGATTAGTGGTTGCCAGGGGCTGGGAAGCGGGGAGGAAGGATGGGGGTGCAGTCGTGGGTCCTTAATGGGTACAGATTTCCTTTTCGGGTGATAAAGATGCTCTGGAACAAGGTGGTGGTGAAGGTTGCACAATATTGTGAATGTACTAAATGTCACTGATAGTAATTTTTATGTTAGGCGTATTTTACCAAGTTAAAAAAATATATATATATATATATACACACACACACACACATAAACTTAAAAGAATCATCTTACTGGTTGGTTAATCTCAAAACTATTATAATTTTGCAACACACCTGATGAGTGGTCATCCAGATTTTATCAGAATATCTTCTCTGAGAAGAGCATTGTCATCTCAAAAGTAAGCTTATTTCATTTTAGGAAGCCTTGATCGTTAGAAAGTTCACTATTAAAGTGACTTAAAAATCTACGAGAGCGAGAGTGACAGAGAGAGAGAGAGAGAGAGAGAGATTGCCCAGTGATTAGGATGAAAGGGTATCATGTACCTCAGACATTTCCCCCACTTATATTTATATCTGTGCCTTGAGAGACTGCAGTTGCATTTCTGGGCAAAGGGCAACAGTCTTGCAAAGACAGCGGAGTGAGAGTGTGCTCCAATCTAGAGCAGAGTTGCTACATTTCCGGATGCAGAAGTTCTGTCTGGGATTATTCCAGACCTTGGACTGTAGAATATTCAAAATCTAACTTTATGGAGCACTGCACCTGATAGACAGGAATCTAGGAAAAATTTCAGAATTTTCTGTGGGAAGAAATATACTCCCATGCTCGTTTTAAGATGAGAAAATAGGTTCCCACTTGAAAAAAAATGCATGAGAAAAACCACATTACCAGAAATCTTATGGGTTTTATAAGCAGATCTACAATACAAAGTCTTTAAATGATGAAACCCTCAAGGACTTTGATTTGACTTATAAAATACAATTTGTCCACTTTTCCAAAAAACGTCTACTGTGTAAATTCAAGCACTCATGCGCCTTTCCCTTTATTTATATGCTATAACCTAAATAGCACAGACACATACATAGTTTAATATTAGGAGAGATTAATAGTCTAGAAATTATTTTATAATCTGGTTTAATTAATAATGAAAAAAATCAGTAGAAAAAAGTAAGTGGTTCCCTCTGAGCAGGGCTCAGGGAGTACTGGTGGGAAAGGACGCTAGCAGTTTATTTTGATTCTGATTCACCCAGGGCAGGGCTCCCAGTCCCAGCTCCCTTTCGCGCTTCTCACAGCTCCTCGGAAGTGCCCTGAGTAATGAGGGCTCCCTTCTACGGGGGTGCCAAAGAGCTTTGTGGCAGAACAAAGGAAGATGTGAATTTTGTCCCTGGGAACTAGCGCTGTTTTTTATTTTGAAAGCCCTGCTTTTAGATGGTTCCCAGCATAGGAACATTTGAACAATGTCTTATCTTTCATCATCATTGCAGCGGAAAAATACTAGCCTGAGGCTGTGGGCTGCTTAAAGCTGTCAGAGCCTGCCCACCTTTCGTATTTCGTGATGACTTGATGACGTTAGAAGCTTTCTGCCACCCATACTCAGATCTGACTCAACATGGGAAGAATCCAGAAATACCAGAGCAATTCAGGAAAAACGGAAGAGCAGCAAGGGAGAAGCCAAGAGGAGAGGAAGCTTTGTTTTCGACCCGGATTGAAGGAGACAGAACCAGGTTAAGACACAAAGGATGTGAAAAACATTTATCTTTCCCAGAAAGTGGTGAAAGCTGGGGAACACAGGACCCACGCAAAGCTCCTATTCACTGAAGCTTCGAGGCCTATGATTTTCTCTAACTGTGGGAGGGGCAGGTGGTTTGAGATGAAGGAGAGGCCCAGAACGCAGTGTGATGGTGACAACTTTGCTTCTCCCTCCCTTCCTGTGGATTGATTAGGCAGGCGGGCAAATCGGTGTGCAAAGAATAGGTCTGCTGGATAACAGCTGCGTCAGTGGCACGTTATGCAGTTTTGCAGGCACATACTGATCTGCAGTCGCAGAGAAATGAAATTATATGAGGCCAAGGGCTCTGCGGTGCCAGCTTCAGGGCTAAGCGTTGGCCTGGCCACTCTCTGCTCCTGGAAGGGTTTTATTTGCAGTCTGTCTCACAGCCTGCAGTTCCCTGCTGTGCCCTCCCTAGCCCGGAGGTGGTGTTTACTCACTCAGGTGAAGAGGACATTTTAACTCTCCATCTTCTCCTCCAGCGTGCAGTATTGATTTTCTGCTGGAAGGAAGGAAGAAAGACCTTTCTTCAAAGTACCTTTGGAGGCAGAGTTGGCCGTGGATCGGGTTTAGTGAGAAAGGACCCATATTCAGGGAACGTGGAATCTCTTTCTCAGTTGCAAATTGTGTTTGTGCAATTTACTAGTCATAACAAGTTCATGTTTCACTGTTAGTTGTTCAAGAAAAATCCAACAGATTGAAGCTGCTTCATCACTTGATTAGTCTAAACAAGTTCGGATAATTAGCTTGGCTAATTAATACCTATGTCTAGTGTGCAGTTTGAGTTGACATATTTTGAAGGTGGTGACAGTTCAAAAATGTAGAAATAATTACTCCATAAAACTGGGCATGAGGCATAGTTCCATGGGATTTCACCTTGAATATGCAAATGCTCTCCCTTTTGAAATGTGATTTGCAACAATGAGGAGTATTTGAAAATTCTCCAATCTGGAAATGCTTTTTTTTTTTTTCCAGGAGTTTATGGAAACCCTGATCCTGCCTTGAAGGCATAAAATGCTTTCCAGTAACATCTAATAAAGGAAAAAAATGAACAGAGCTATCTCTTGCTCTAAAATCTCAGGTATATAGTATGCTGAATTTGTAGTCTTGATAAAGCAGAGAATTAGTTTTTTATTACTTTGAAATTAAGTGCTCAAGTTCAATGCCTCCCCATCACTTCCCAAATTAAGTACAGATTCCCCAGCCTGGGTTTCAAAAGGCCTGAACCACATACCCAACCTCTACAGGCCAAATGTGAGATTGCAAAGTACTTTTATTAAATATAAATACCACAAGATACTGTGCTTAGGTGTAGGGGAAATTCCGGAGGCCATGAGTGAGAGGAAAAGACAGGAGACCAAAGGAAAACAGATTTATCGATTCATTGATTCCTTCGAGGTCTATTTCCTGAGAAGTAACCGAAGGAGATGCATGGTGAATGGTACTCAAAAGAATCATAAAATGAGAAAAATGTCATTAATAAGTTATTGGCAGCTGGAGGTGGAAATACTAATTTACTCTGCAGCATGCCTTCTTTGTTTTGGAAAGGACCAACTTTGGTGGTGCCATGTAGTTATTGAGATGTTGGGCAGAGAATTCCCTGGCGGTCCAGTGGTAAAGACTCCGTGCTTTCACTGCCGAGGGCCTGGGTTCGATCCCTGCTGAGGGAACTAAGATCCCACGAGCCGCGCAGCGGGGGCCAAAAAAAAAAAAAAGATGTAGGGCAAATGTGGATTGGGACCAAGGAGGGTTCTTGGAGGAAGGGAACAAATCCCTTTGCGTTGAAGTTTAACGTTCTGTGTCTGATGGGTTGAAATGACCATGCCTGAGGACAGCTGTTTATAAATAAAGATCTCAAGAGGAAACTCATCTTAAGGAGGAAGGCAGTCTAGAGTGGTGGCCAAGGCAGCGCATCATTAGAAAAAGACACAGGGCATCAGGGCATGGCTGATGCTAGAACACCTCTTGGCCAAGGAGCGTGTGTGTGTGTGTGTGTGTGTGTGTGTGTGTGTGTGTGTGTAAACGTAAAGAGCTGAGTCAACAACAGATTATGGCTTTGGAAGGCCAGGCCAATCACAGAGTTCTGTGAGCACTGCTGTGTGTGAGCCTGGAGGAGAGATGCTCCTCCAGACCTTCCCTCACCTGAGGAAATACCGTCACGGCAGCAAGTTCCTGTGGCCTGAGCATGACCGGGAGTGGACAGGGCTGCTCGGGGCTGCCAGAGTGCCTGGTAGAGGGCACTTCTTTTGGCAGAGACTCCATGTTGCACAGCATGGGGCTTTTCAAAATATAGGCACAATTTTCCAATTTATTGGAGTTCTTGACTTATCTTGTAGCTGGGGGGTTGGGAGGAGACTTTCTATTGAGGAAGGCATGCATTATTGAGATAAATGGAAATAAGGATCTGAGATGGTTGGTTTTAAAACAAAATTAAATGTGACCTAATCTTTCTTGCGCCCCAAAATGGGCAAATCAGTCAGGGCTCTTCAGACAAACTCTATCTATCTATCTATCTATCTAATCTTCTATCTATCTATTTTCTTTCTATCTATCATCTAATCTATCTTCTATCTATCTATCTTCTATCTATCTTCTATCTATCTATCTATCTTCTATCTATCTTCTATCTATCTATCTATCTATCTATCTTTCTTCTATCTATCTATCTTCTATCTATCTATCTATCTATCTATCTATCTATCTATCTATCTTATCTATCTGGCCTATCTGTCGGCAATTATACCAATAAGAAGGGAGAGAGACAGAGAAAGAGGGAGAGATTTATTTTATGGAATTGGTTCATGTGATTATGGGGGCTGCCAAGCCCCAAATCTGTAGGGCTGGCAGGAAGTCTGGAAATTTAGGTGAAAGTTGATGTTGTAATTTTGAGTCCAAGATCTGTAGGGCAGGCCAGCAAGCTAGAAACTCAGGCAGGACTTCTATGTTACAATCTTTTAGGCAGAATTCCTTCTTCCTTGGGAATCCTCAGTGTTTGCTCTTAAGGCCTTTAAATGGTTGGATAAGGCCTACTCACATTATGGAGGATAATCTACTTTACATAAAATCAGCTAATTGTAAACGTTAGTACATCTACAAAACATCTTCACAGTAATATCTAGACTAGTATTTGACCAAACAACAGGGCATCTATAGTCTAACCAAGTTGAACTGTAAAATTAACCATCACACTGGGGAAACAGGCCAGGCTGGTCATTTACCAAAGAAACTTCCAACTTGGTAATGGAAGAGTAAATTTATCACAAAATGAAGTATGCAAAGTAGTATGTGGTATGTGTCATAAAAGGGATGCAAACTAAGTGATATAGGGGTTCTGAGGAGTGGAGTTAGCAGAAACCTGGGGGCGACCCAGACAAGGACATTTCAGATAGAAGCAAAGGCCAGAACAGTTTCAGAGGAAAGTCTCAGAGGAAAGCATTGAATTGACATAGCAGAGCATAGCATGAGACATGTAGGAAAGCACTAGAAGACTGCAACAGACCGGACACTGAGACTTCAATGGAAAGAGAGGGGGGCTGGTGGGAGTTTCTGAACACGGCAGTGCTTTTGTATACAGTTACAGGGGGTTAAGGGTGTCACGGAAGGCTTGATTTTTTTAATATGGTAGAAATGTGATTAGAATTGTGCTCCAGGAAGACTACTATAGTAAAGGTTTTCTGGATAAATGTGACAGAAAGTGATTCAGGATAAACAGTTGGAAGGCTCATAGCTATTATGCAGTGAAGGATGGAAATCAGGGTTGAAGCTGTAGCAATTAAATTAAGGGGTCATGTTTTAAAGATATGACAGAAGTCAATCTATAGGACATGTCAATTAATTGAGGGTAAAGCAAACAGGAATGGGAAGAGTAAAGGCAGATATTAATATTTCCAGACAATATGAATGAAAAAGTAAGGGTAATAATAACAGGACTAGAGAATTCAGGAAGAGAAACTGGTATGGAAGACAACGTAATGATTTCATCTTCTGACATCTTGAGTTTGACATGCTGGAGGGACAATCTGGTGAAATTCTTTAGAACCCAGTTATAAACATGGTCTGGAACTCAGGAAGGAGGTCAGGATTAGAAATCTATGTTTGTTTCTAACGATTGTCTAGGTTAAGGTATGTCTGTGATACTCCCATGGTGGAGTCTTCGCCCTTCCAGGCAAATATCTCTTCATATTTACAAGGACAATACCATAGAGTGGTTAAAAGTTTTTCTTTTGGCTTCAGCGAGGTCCTACCCAGTTATTTACAGACTCTGTAAACATTGGGGGTGTTACTGAGCCTCCTTCTGCCTTGGTTTCTTTATCTGTAAGTTGGGAACAATAACATCAGGATGGTTGCATTTGCTAAGTTAATATGCATGAAATACCTGGCTGGGCTACTGTTACACTCCTGGGACTCTTAACAGAGGTGCCTTTCCTCCTGTGGCTCAGATCTTCAGCTGTGGATACCAGACATCCCTCCCTCTCCTGCCCACCCCAAATCTCACATGAAACTCCTTTTCCTCTGCCAGTACGAGGTGAATTCACCTGGAGTGGTGAGAAAGTGCAATCCTTACCTGTCTGTCTATGAATATTCTTCTTTATTCTCCTCTATATCTTGAGAGATTAGTTGATGATGTGAAGGTTGGGTTGTACCCTTAGCCTGAGGATGTGTATCTCTGGTTTAGGTCCACTTATATAGACAGAAAAGAAGTTTTCTTTACCTGTTCCCTGGAAGAAGAAAAATCAATCCTTAATCAGACAAACGTACTTGTGTAGAGATGATGGCTGAAGCTGCAGGAGTGGATGGCATTGCCACTGGAGTGGGTGTAGAAAAAGAAGAGCATCTAGAACAGAACCTTGGTGGATATTATCATTTTTGAGTCTTGGAGAAGAAAAACTTGCTATAGTTATCACAAATAAGACAACCATAATTAATAGCAAGAGTCTTATTTCTTTTGTTCACCACTGTATCACCAGCATTTATTCATTCAACAAATACTTATTGATATCTATGAAATATAAACCACTATAATAGGCATTGTGCACATAGCAGTGAACACATTAGGCAAACAATTTTGGCTTTCATGGAGCTTAGACTGTAGTAGGCACTTTAAAAAATACTTGTTAAATGAATGAATAAATAGTTGAACAAGAAGCATGTCTGCAGAAAGGGGGCCTCTAGTATATGCAAGCACTGCATTTGGTAGGCACTGGGAAGTCTGTAAAGGAATAAAGATAGGAGGTGATTCTTGGAGGATGGACAGGATTTAGAGGAATGGAAAGAAGGGCGAATGTTCGGAAGACGGATGCAGGGAAAGCTCAGAGATGGGTATTTGCATAATGTCTTTAAGGAGTAATAAGACAGTGGCTGGCAAGTTTGGGGGAGCATTCAGCTGCCCACAGGAGTGGAGAGGAAGAGAGTAGAGATAATGAGGTCAAAGAACTTGACTCATGTTGCAAAATAAAGAACATGAGGTTCCTATTTTGAGCAGGAGCCTTCATCCATTATCTCCAAATCAACAAATTTGACCATTACAGCATTTGCTGGTCAGTAAGGAGAGGAAACTAGCATCTGTTAAGCTTCTACCAAGTGCCAAACATTAGATCAGCAGCTATGCGTATACGGGACTTAAATGAATTTATCTCCACAACATTCATGTGCACAACCATCCTATTTCTTTTCTTATTAAATCAGGTTATATCTGGATTGGCTCAGACCAGCCAGGGTTGGTGAGAAATTGAATTTCCGTTTTTGCTGGAGAGGAATAGGCTTCGGCTCCCTTGCGGGGCGGGGCAGGGGAAGTGCCGTAACCTCAGGATCTGCACAAGCCAGGAAGCTTAAAAAGGACTTCTGGTGTTTGGTCCACTGTTACTAAGACGTTTATATTGTGTCTCCTCTCTTCGTCAGCTTAGTGCCTGGACCATTGCTCCTGCCTCCCAGCCTTGAGGTGCTTGATGTCAAGTCCCCACTCATCCACTGGGGACCTCCAGTAGGGCTTCTGCCATCTTTAGGAGCAGGTTGCTGGCTCTCCTCCGGGCCCCAGTCCTCTCAGTACCTGGGGTGGGACACTCGCTTCCTCATCAAAACACCTGCTCCTCCCCATCTTTCATCCATAACTGCCCTCCCATACTCTCCTGTGCGGAGGTTGTCTTCAGGGCAGCTCATGCAACCAAAGAAAAAGTTCTTTCCCTCTGTGGCCAAGAAGTCTAAGACACGGGCCTATTCTGCCAGGACATGGGAGGAGGAGGGAAGAGGGGAAAAAAGAAAAAAAAAATCAGTTCTTCATTTTCTGGCATTTCCTAGAGAAGCAAGAATAATACAAAAATTAATATGCCAGTGTGTTATCTCGCCATATGCATTATCTCCTCTAATCCTCCAAATCACAGCATGAGATAGGTACTGTTACTACGATTTTATGGAAGAATTAATTCATTCAATAAGTATTTATTCTCTCTGCCTTACAGTGTCCCAGGCTCTGGAGAGTAACAACAACAACAAAAAACCCAGCAACAACAAAACCAGTGGGGCTTCCCTGGTGGCGCAGTGGTTGAGAATCTGCCTGCCAGTGCAGGGTACACGGGTTCAAGCCCTGGTCTGGGAAGATCCCACATGCCACGGAGCACCTGGGCCCGTGAGCCACAATTACTGAGTCTGCGCGTCTGGAGCCTGTGCTCCGCAACAAGAGAGACCGCGATGGTGAGAGGCCCGCGCACCGCGATGAAGAGTGGCCCCCGCTTGCCGCAACTAGAGAAAGCCCTCGCACAGAAACGAAGACCCAACACAGCCAAAAATAAATATAAATAAATAAATAAATTTATTTAAAAAAAACAGTAAATAAGACAGAACAAAATCCAAATGAAGACACTAAGTCTCTGAAAGTAAATACTGTGCTTGAGATCACATAATCCGTAAGTGGAAAAGCTACGATGAGCCCAGGACTACTTCTCCAAAGTCCACACCATTTTATGCTGCTTTTGCAATATGAGTTATTCTGCAGAAAACTGCTTGGGCTTTTGACAGACTTCTTGGGAGAATAAAATGTGACATCACAAGCAGTGATAATAATAGTACTTATCATGTAGTGATTGCCTACCGTGTAGCAGGCAATGGGAGAGATTGCCGGCAGTATCTCATTTAATCCTCACAAGAAACCTACATTGTCATTTTTCATAGTTCAAGAAAACTGAAAATTAACAGCACGTTTCTTGCCAAGATCACTGGGCCAGCATGTGAGTGAGCAGAACTTCAATCTAAATATCATTATTCCAATCTGGGGTGCTAAAGAGTACTGTTCCTCATCCTGATTGCCTTGGGGTCTTGTTAAGTTGAAGCTCCTCCTTTCTCCCATCTTGGTTCTGCCTCCGGCTGGGAAACCTGTGGTGGGTCGGGTATGGTTAGTTAGCTTCTCATTCTTGTTCCTCAGTTACCAGCATCTACTGTTTTGGGTTTCTGCAGGTTTGGTTATAGAGGTCAGAGAGGACAGGCAAGGCACAGGGAAAGTCTTATGACTTGATCCCTTTCGTGGACAGTGAATGTCCAGCATTAATTCTTTATCCCACGGGTCCCTACAGACGTTTCTTGTGGGTCCCCCACTCTGGACTAGGCTTCCAGAGGCCCCTTTGGGTAGCCCAGACTCTATTTAGACTTCTCAGACATAATTGAGGGGCTGGTCCCTGCAGCCTTTAAACTCCGAAGAATACATGTTTCACTCTGTAAAGGGTTCTTTTGAAGCCCCCTTATCTGGCTTAATGTGGCAAAGGGCAGGATCACCTCCTTGTCTTCTGCCCTGGATGGGTGACCCAGAGGGAAGGGAAAAACCTGACCCAAAGTCATCCTCATTGCCTGCCTCTGCAAAGGCTCAGTGAATTTCTTAGTGTCTTTTACACAGCCTGGAGCTGGAGGGTGGGCTAAGGTGGCAGGAGTATCCCAGTGGGACCTGCACAGATTGTGAGACTATTTGGAACCTCTGCTGAAAACACACAAAAAAGTGTCATTTAATATCCAGTTTGCATTGGTCCCAGAAGCTGCTTAAGGATGCACAAGATCATAGGCTTTGGAATCAAATTGCCCAGGTTTGCATCTTTATTCTTTTCCTTACTAGCGATATGAAGTGAGGCAATTATTAACCTTTATGTATATCCATTTTCTCTGCATATCCATCTATAAGACAGGGATTCTACCTACCAACCTCATAAGGTTGTTGGAAGAATATAGGAGGCAAATACGTGTTAACTGAAGCACAACACCGGTCATGTGGCTAATGTCCCCAAACTGAGCTGTTATTATTCTCACCACGTTGTCCTGTACATCAATTTCTGAGACAGATTGAAGATAAACACTTCTGAGTTTAGAGCACAGGCTTTTGTAAAACCGAAACTCAAGAGGCAGATATAAGAGGTAAAATATATATGACTTCTTTTAGAACTATGGCTTAATTGGATTTAGGGCTGCCATGATTTCTTTTCCCTTTCCAGAAAGGGAGTTTGCTGCCTAGTTTGGGCTGCTGTATTTCTTCCACTGTGGTTGTTACTATTTTCAGGTTGATCAGAAGCAATGTGCCGTGGTAATTAAGACAGAAGACACGGGGGCAGTCAGACTTGGCCTCTGATCTCTGCTCTGACACTTGATAGCTACTATGACTTTTTGCAAGTTACTTTATTTCCTCATCTGAAACACGAAAACAATACTTGTGCTTACTTCATAAAGTTGTTGTGAGGATTAAATAAGATAATGTAGGTAAAGAGCCTGGCACAAAGGTGGGCTCAAAAAACGGTTGCAATGGTATGGTAGATGGTGCTAGAGTTTGGTTATTGATCATGGATTAGAAGCAAAATGTCTTTTGACTTTTGTTGTCAACAGATCTAAATTGTTAGAACTAATCTCCCCAAAGTAGGTTGGATCTGCTACAGAAAAATTTGAACGTATTAGACTATGAACACACAATCTCAAAAGCTGACATAATGATTGGTGCTGGTGGAGAGGGGTCTGGTTGACTTATTGAGAAAGGCTCAGGTTTCATCTAAATCCCTAAAAATAGTGCTAGAAACAGGGACGGCCCATGGGGGTTCAAGGCCCCTCACTGGGAGGTGGAGAGCTCTCTGCTTTCCTCTCAGACTTTGCCAAATGTTTCTTCCACCTTCTCTTCAAAGTATGAGCCTGTTGGTCTCAAAGTCATCCCAGAAGGCCCTTCCCTCAGTCCGAACCCTTGGCATTTATCCGACCATTGGCTTAATCCAGTTCAGGTTAGGATATGCATTTTGTGTCTATTCTTAGTTGTGCTCAGTTCTTTTCACCATATCTTCCTCTTCAGAATATAGTGGAACTGCTCTGGGCACAGATGTAATGAACCAGGCTCTGACTCTCTCGGCTCCACTGTGTTCTGAAGAGGCTCTGCCTAGGCTGCTTTCCTCAGAGGATGCCGTCTAGGCTGGGTGTCATCAATGCTTGTTAAATCCCAAAATGCATTAATCTTACCTACTTTCTAGCAATATTTTCTTCCGTCCTCACCTTGTAGTTTCGAGTCTGGGCTGGTCATGGCTGAGTGCTTTACCCAGAGGACACAACGATCAAATTGTTACCTAACGCAAGTCCATGTGCTCAGCGCACAACGAGGCCAAAGAAACCAAAATGTCGAAGTTTGGAGCAGAGAAAAGTTTATTGCAGGCCTGAGCAAGGAGATCGGGTGGTTCTTGCCCCCCCAGACCCTGAACTCCCTGAAGGGTTTCAGCAAAGCCTTTTTAAAGGCAAAGTGAGGGAGGGGCGTCTCAGGGCACATGATCAGCTCGTGCACAATTCTCTGATTGGTTGATGTTGAGGTAACAGGGCAGTTAACCATTATCAATCCTTAGGCATCTGTAGGTCTGGGGGCTACATGCTCACGACCATCAAGTAGTTAATTTCTTCCATCTGGCAGTGGTTTTTATTTATTTATTTTTTAAACTGTTTATTTATTTATTTATTTATTTATTTAGTTGAGGCATGCAGGATCTTTTGCTGTGGCACGTGGGCTCTTTGTTGCTGTGCGCAGGCTTCTTTCTACTTGTGGCACGCAAGCTCTAGAGCGCACGGGCTCATTAGTTGCGGCGAGAGGGCTCTCTAGTTGTGGTGTGCGGGCTCAGTAGTTGCAGTATGCGGGCTTTAGTTGCCCTGCGGCATGTATGATCTTAAGTCCCTGACCAGGGATCGAACTGGCGTCCCCTGCATTGCAGGATGGATTCTTAACCACTGGACCACTGGGGAAGTCCTCTGGTGGTGTGAAAAACTCAGGAAATATGTATGAGATACTATTATCTGAGTACTACAGAGAGGAGCTAGAGCAGAGTGTATGGGGGAGGGCTCTAACCCGAGAAGTCCCCATAGGGTCCTACTTGGTTACAATATGGCCCCGTTGATTGGGTCGATTGGGATCCTGTAGATCTTCCTTCTGGTAGTGCACTTTGAGCTGGTATTCCTTCTTGCTGGTGCTCCGTCCCACAGGCCCCAGGGTGCTGGTTGTCCAAGGACGCCCCCCCCACCCCCCCAGGGCTTTTGGATGCTGCTTGGGGGACTGTCATTCTCTTTTTCACAAGTTGTCTTCCTCATGTGCTTATCTTCAGATAAAGATTATTAACACAATTAGGAGCTCAGATTTTTATAATTTTTTTAGAGAGAGAAGTAGAGAAAAAGAAAGAGGGAGAGACAGACAGACAGGGAGAGAGCAACTTCTGGACGACAAGAGGTCTTCTTGTCACATCAGAATCATCCGTAGAGCTTTTAAACACACATGCCTGGCCCCATCTCAGATTTTTTTCTGGGCACCCATCTAAGTTTGTTGACTATGAATATTTGTTGATACCAGTCTTTCCACTTGTGTAGTTTCCCTGTCTGGATCCTCTGAGAGGCATGAAAGAGGCAGTGAGGTGGACTCAGCCACAGATGGAAGTTAGACAGGAGAGTGGATGAAGAAAGGACAAATGAGCAAGGATATTGAGTATGTGGACGAGGGGGTGATTGAAAGATATAGAATCAATAAAGATGGGAGAGCTGTTGAAGATCCTGGTGAGGTCTCAGAACAGGTATAGTGAAGCTGGTTGTGCAGGTCACAGGAAGGAGAGGAGGATGTTATCAGAGCGTGACATTTTTCCGAATTAGGATTTCGGAGGGGAAAACTGCAAAGACAGGACAATAATTCAGGTATGCAATAATCAATATAAACGAGCCTCTGGTAATCTGAAAATGGAATGATTTCTCAATCACCCCAGGCTTTAATTCAGTCCTTACTTTTCCTCCTGGTTGCATTACAGTCTGTACTTAACCTCTGATTCCCTTATTTTGGTGTCTCCACTTTATAGCTTTTCCCATGTCCCTTCAACTATTGACAGAACTTGGACTCTCTGGCTTTGAACCTCGATGATAGATTTCTATCCTTCTATTGGTATTTCCTACTGCTGGCTGCTCCAGGGAACCATCTAAATGAATCTCTGGCCCTTACACTACATATCAACACTGATTCCTTACCTGGGTCTACCTTGGCCTTTGCAAAAAGTATTGGGTACCAGGTTTCTTGCCTTAGTCCGGTGCTTTTCTTCACACACACACACTGTCATGTTCTCCTACATGCTTCAGAGCCTGGCTTTCTGTTTGTGACTAAGGACCCAGTTTCACCCTCTGGTCATGCACCCTTTAGAGCTCTCTCTTTGGGTTCCACTGACTCTCCAGATCTTCACTCAGTTGCCTTGAGTAGTGATATGACAGCACTATGGGGGTGACCTGTCTGTTGCTGCTCTCAGCTTTTCTCTAGCTAAGTAGCCCTATTTGAGCTCAGCTCTTGAAATATTTCTGAGAATTTTCTCTTGCTTAACTTGTTTGAGATCAGTCAACTCAACTGATTTTCCTAATTCTGAAAGTGATCAATAAATGACTCAGGAAGCCACAGAAAAGACAGTTAGTGTGGAGGCAGAAGATCCATCCTCATGTGATACTGATGCTGATTTGGGTAATTTTGCATTGACTTGAGTCAGAATGGGAGTGTGCTGTGCTTTAGAACATGAACAAGGTGACAAGAAATAAGGTTAGCTGCTTTCAGGAGTCACTGGCACTCAGTCTATATTTGGAATCCAGGAACTTTTAGTGAAAAATGGTATTTCTTACCAGGCTCCATGCAACCTTACACTTACCCAACCCTGTCGTTAGACGTTAGTAAAAAGACAAAGATTTCTACCACAAACACATCTTCCCGGAGATCTAGGGTAATGGTAGCAAGATGGCAACAACGAGGGATACACTTTGTTAAATTTCTGTTGTTTTATTGTTTAATTTACTTTAAACCTATGTGAGATGCTACTAACTAAGGCACTTATAAATAACTAGAGTGGTAGAAAGAACGCAATCTTGAATGAGGCAGATTTGATTTTGAATTAGAGCCCACCCCTATGCACTATGTCATCCGGGACAAGTTCTTACTCTCTCTGAGCCTCTGTCTCCTCATTGGTAAAGTGGAGGTATAGTACCTGCCTTACCCAGTTGGCAAAGTGCCTACCACATAGGAGATACTCGTGGATACTATGGATTGGCTATTCAACATCCACTCCTAACACCCTATGCGGTACCCCCTCATTGCAGAGGCTGGAAAGCTGAAAAGGAAATTTCTCAGACTCTCTTGCAGCTAAAGTTCTGGATTTGATTTCAGTTCCATCAACTACATGCACCCAAATAAGATTTGAATATGGAACAGAGTTAAGGGGAGAGAGAGAGAGAGATTGCAGGAGGTAAAGTGCCCGCTTTGCTGACACAGACTGTGACGGAGACAAGGTGACAGCTGTGAACGGCTCCCCGAAGGAGTGGCTTTCTGCAGCAGCAGGGTCCACTTTCCTTATTATGGGGATTCTGGGGGCTGGGAGTTGTTCCTGGAAGTTTAGTCTAGAGTTCGCTCCCCTAGCCCTTCCAGTAATTGCGGAAGCCCCCGAATACCTGATATAAATCTCTTTATGCTGAAATTGGTAATAGCAGTTTCTGCTACTTAAAACTGTAACTGAAACAAAACTGAGTGAATGGTAGCCAAACAGCAGCTAGTCTCCTCCTCCTCCTCCTCCTCCTTGTAATGACATATACACTGGGCTATATGTAGGTTCTATATAGGTTGTAGGAAATGCAACAAGGGATGGGGCACAGTCCCCCTTCCTAGGGAGCTTATTGTTTTGTGGAAGAGACACACTTGCAAGTGAACACACTTTAAGATGCTCTAAGCACCATGTTATCACCAAACTGCTTTGAGAACCAAAGGATGGGGTATAATAGCAATGGCTTGATGGGCTGGATCAGAGGGATGGCATTTTATAGTATTGGGAATAAATGCTATAAAAAGATCAATAGGTGGAAAGAAGGGAAGGGGTGAAAGGGGAGAAGAGAGCATTTCCCAATGAGGGGCCCAGTATCTGCAAAGGGGTCAAGATGTGTATGTGCTGTTTAGAGAAGCATGAGAGGCTTGGTGGCTCTTGGCTGCGGCTGGGATGGAGTGGGGTGGGTATAGGATGGGGAGCATTAATGAGTTTGAAGAGTTAGGTTCTGACCAGATTGTGTAGAAATATATGTGCCTAATTAGGGAATTTGAACTTTATCATCCAGTGCTAGTGAGCCAGCAAGGATTTTTAAGCAAAGGAGTGAAAATAAACAATTTTTCTCTTTATGAGGAAAATTCTGGCATCAGTGTGGAGAATAAATTGCAGGATGAAGATACTCAAAGGCAAACAGGAGGCTGTTTAAAAAAAAAAAAAAGTGAGAGAATGAGAGTGGCAGTAGTGACGGGAGGAGGGGCAGAATTTAGAATAGGTTTCTGAAATAAAAATGTACAGAATGAAGAGCAATTAGATTGGAAGGAGAGAAAGTAGAAGGGAATGAAGTATGTAGTCAGAATACAGGGTTCATTGGAGTAAGAACTTTGTTCATGGAAATATCCACAGTACCTAGAATAATGTCTAGCACTGAGTAGATGGTCAATAAATATTTATTAGGTGAATGGGGTGAGCTACAGTGTCATGAACTGGATGATGAGATTATTTTTGGCTGCCTGTGGAACATCCAGGTAGAAATGTTCACTGTGCCAATCTGATGCTTAGAGGAAAGACCAAGCCTGAGGTTATACACAGAAGTCTTAGAGAAGTTGAGCTTAGATGAGATGTTCCAGGGAGAATATGTCAAGTGCGGAGAGAGCTAATGGTGGACTTCCGGGATGCACCAGACCTTAAAAAGTTGGCAGAGTGGGACTTCCTGTGAAGAAGCTTGAGATGCAGTGACCAACTAGCAATCAGATACAGACATGTTGGAAAGGTAGGTTAGGAGAAACTTGTTGGTACATAGTGTTAACTCCGTGCTGAGATCAAATTGGATAAAATCCTAAAACAGGCCATTGGGTTTCTAAATTAGGAGGTCTTTAATCTTTTTTGCTAGTCCCACTTGAATAGAGTTGTAGAGACAGGAGTCATATTGTCAGTCAGTTTGGTACTGAATGGAAGGTGAAAGATTAAAGAGAATAAGTGTGGATTTCCATGTCAAGAAGTACAAGGACAAGGAGAAGGAGAGGGAGAAAGTAGTAACCAGGAGAGAAGCAGGACTCTCCTCTTTAGAAGTGGCAGAAACCCACCCAAACTTGCTTAAGATGCGGATAAAGAATGCCGCTTGCCACATCAGTAAACAAAGGATGTTGCAGACATCAGCCACCAGCCACTGCAGCCTCCCGAACTGTGCACCCTGTGGGGATTCAGGATGGAGAAGAGCAGGATGTTAGCCCTAGATAGTTAAGGTGCCTATCAAAGGAATAATTTCAATCAGTCCAGACTCTTGCATCTTCCCACACATAGAAAAGTGCTAAATTTATTAACTTGAGATGTCTGGTTTTCTTTAATTAGCAGTAATTTTTTGATGTTCCGACTACCTAATCTTTGTTGCAAAAACTCCTGTATATCCTGGCTTCTACCCTACCTCTTCGGAATAGTCCCTCCGAGCTATCTGAGAGGCTGCGTCTCAGGCTTCAGTCCTGAGCAAGTCCGTGGAATAAAACATAATTCTCAACTTTTAGGTTGTGCATTTTTTTTTCAGTAGACAATGGATGTAAAAAGTTTGGGGAGAGTTACTGGCTTATGTAACCAAAACATGGGTAGGGCAGGGATGCAGCTGGTCTAAGACTGGTCGCACGGGAACTCTGACGGAGCCGTCTTTTGGTCTCTCAGCTCAGCTTTTCTCTGTGTGCCAGTTTTATTCTCTTAGCAAACTTCTCTTTGAGGACCAAGCTACTGGCAAATTCAGCTTCCCACTCATATAGTTTTACCGCGAAAGAGGAAAAAAACTTTTCCCTTGCAGTTTTAGTTTGAAAAATTTAGGGAAGGCTTTTGGTTGGTCTTATTTGGGTCATGTGACTGGCTGCCCATTGGACCAGTCACTGCGGTTAGGGACTTGTTCATTGGCCATAGGATCACCGTATAATAATCACTGGGACTAAGTTGATGTGCTCCTGTAAGAAGATGGCAGCTCCTATGTTGCAGTGAGGAAGGATCAGGATGGAGAGAAATTTCTCCCAAAAAAGCAGGGCAGGTCAAACAGGGTCACTGAGGGGATAACTGTGACCCAGACATTTACCCCAAATGTTCTCTACTGTAAGAAATGGCAAACAGAATGCAGTAGATTGAGCGGTGCCTAGGAGAGGGGGGCAGCTAGGACAGTAAATGCACATTTCTCTTTCGAGAAGACTGGGGTTTGTTTATATAGAGAGTGGCCTCGGAGTGGGGGGGTGATTTATCTCTCCCTCAGAGTCTGAATATCCTCACAAAACATCCCCCCCAAAACATACAATACAGGTAAAAAATTACGATTGCTAGGCAAATTTGGTCTGAAGGCCAATCTCCTAGCTCCTGCATTTGCTGATGAAGGGGAGAAACCTAGTGGAGAGGATGAGATTAAAGATACAGGAAATGGAGGAAGGGGCTCGCTAATGGAAGTTCTAGAAGCTGGAAGAGAGTATGTTTGGTTTTGAAGAGGAGAGTCATTTTGCCTCTAAGAAAGAATCAAAGGAGGAACGTGGAAATATATAGATATTGATATCTATTGCTAAGGGGTTGCAAACAAATATGTTTAGATTGGAAGGGATGGAGGAGAAAATACTTCACGTGGCCATCATCTGCGTTGGGAAGCGAATGGCACATCCTGGCTTAAATGAAAGGGACAGTATGCATGGAGTCAGAGATTTGAAGAGAGTGGTTGGAAATATTGAACTTCCATGGTGGAGAGTGTGAATAGGAGCAGCCCATGGATAGAGTAAAGGATTTTTGAGCAGCTTTATGGAGCATTGATGATAAACCTGACTCAGTAGAAAGGGAGTATTAACTAAATTTAATCATAAGAGCTAGCATGTTTTGAACTCTTCCTATACACCAGGCATCTTGTGAGGTTCTTTATTTGAACTGCCTCATGTAATCAACTCAACCACAGGTGAGGAAACTAAGACAAAGAGAGGGAGACAACTTGCTCAAGTTCATGCATTTGGAAAACAGCAGAGATGGGATTTAGTTCCAGGCCTGTCTGACCTCAGAGTCGGAGCTCTCACCTCTACAGAACACTCTTCTTTTTGGCTGCTTTTCTCATTACATGCCCAGGTGGGCTGTCCACAGGCAAGGGATGTAGAAAGCTCAGAGCCCAAGTTTTATAGCTTCTCTTGGGTTGGGTCATGCAAAGAGCATTTGCATCCCAGCACTGACATTCTTAGCATCGTGGCTTTGGGCAAGGCGCTCAGCCTTTAGGTACAGTGAGATGATAAGCAGCAGAAATGAACCAACTGGCTAGAGTCAGATGGAATATTTGAAGGTGCATGGGATTTAGAGGTAGAGAACACGAATTTGAAATGGATCTGCCACTTTTCAGCTAGTTTAGGGCAAGTTATTTAAACTCTGTACACATTTTTTTTTTTTTGCTTCTCACTTTTGAATATAGGGCTGGAAATATGCTCTTGGCAGGAATGTGGTAAAAATGAGAGATACGTAAGTAAAGCATTAGAAGAGTGCCTGGCATACAGTAGATGCTCAAATCTTAGTCCTTACGTTGTTGCCTTATCATGACAAGGTGGATGGGGGAGAGCCACTAGGCCCTTTGTCTTTACTAAGATAAGCCAGTATATTTGTGCTTTCCTATCTTCTCTCCTAGTTGTATAATACATAGACCAGTGTTCCCAACTGGGAGAGATTTTGCCCTCCAGTGGACATTCGGTTCCATCTAAAGCATTTTTGAATATCACAGCTGGAAGGGAACTACTGGAATCTAGTAGATAGAGGTCAAGGTTGCTATGAGACATCCTCCAGTGCACAGAACAGTCCCCAAGAACAAAGAATGATCTGGCCATTGGACTGATGTTGAGAAACCCTGCTAAAGAGGACAACACTGATGAAATGAGGCCAGTAGAAAGAAATGGTGAGGCAGAGAGGAAGAAGAGGATATTTTCTTCCTTTAGATATGTGACCCAGGTTCATCAAGTAGAGCTTTAAGAAGCTCTGTCAGTAGAATATAAACAGACTAAATCAACCAGCTGAGCAAATGGCCTCCGGAATACTGCTGCCTTTTCCTTTTCCTCTTCCAGTTCTGACAAGAGTGGCTTGATTCAGAAAGCTTGCTGCCACTTCTCCTTGTTGTGAGGGAACACTGCCTGAGGACTCTGTCGTCAGCGTTGCCGGATGTGCAATCAAGACTTCGACCACTTTTTCTGAACTGAAAATTGGGTTACCTGATGAGTCAAGTATGAGCGTATCTATGGGGACAAGGTGACAGGACTTGTAAAATTGGGACAACCTGGAGCTTCCAGCTTGTGTCCTTGGAAGAGAGAAGACAGAAAGAACTCTGGACATGGAGCTGGGAGATTCAGGTACAAATCTCCGCTCCCCTGATTACTGGCTGCCTGATCCTAAGACAACCCTAATCTTCTCTGAGCCTCAGTTTCTTCATTTGTAAAATTAGAGTAATGATACTTGCCTCGGTGCTTGAAGTACACATGAATGCCAGGATGCATTTGAAAGTGCTTTGGAAATTGACGAGTCCAGTCAATTAACATTATTATTTAGGGTGTTTTAATAAATAGTACTAGTGACATATATGAGGTGTGAATATATAATAATAACATTATATTTTCTATATAAAAATGTACATAAATGTAACCAGAATTTGGGTACTCAACCAAATATAGACTTCTTAGGGGCAGAATCTTTGGCTGCTTTGTTCAATTCCTGGCACGTACGTCAGAGGAAAACCACATGAACAATGTTGGAGTCTTTCTATATTTTTCTTTGCAAATGTAAAGCATATGCAAAGTAGCCGAGCTTTCCAATTAGCTGGCTCTCAGAATAAAGTGAGAAAGTGATACATGTAGGTAAAATTGTTATATGATTGTCAACAATTCTGATTAAATACATTTTGCGTCAGTTTTTGAAAACAGAAAGTTTTGTCTTTGATTAAAATAAAATTTGAAAAAGAACACCTCCTCCCTAACAGAATGTTCCTAGCTTTTTTTCCCCCCTCCTTTTGTGGCTTATCTCAGGATAGAAAACATCTGGGAAGGCCCTGTAGTTCATTCATGGCTTAGCTCTTACGAGTGAAAGTCTTCAGAAATGTAAATGTTCTGGGTCACGACTGACCATGTTCGCTGGCACTTAGGCTAAGTTTTACTATTTTTGCATAGTAGGCATTTAATAAATAATTGTTAAGGAAGAAAAGAGGAAGACATGAGATCAGGCATGTGAAGTGGTTATCAGGATGCCTGGCTCATAGTAGTTGCTCAATAAAAGACAGATGCTTGGATTTGTAAATGATGAGATGCCCTGAGTAAGAGTATTAAAAGGAATGTGCTGTGGATTCTGAAGAAGACAAGAAGTATTCTAGGGGCTCCTATAAAAGACTTTGGCCTCTTGGTAAAAGAGATGAGAAACTGCCTTGATTCTCCTTATTTTTATATTGAACCCAGACATGATGCCATTTGTGGCATAAGATGACAGGGGTGAGGACGGAGGTCATATGTCAATGGTGGTTGAGTAAAAGTCCGCCTTCATAACAGCTTAATGGAGCTGACATACCAGCCCTACACTGCTGACCTCCTGACTTGTGGTCGTGTGATTTGGATAAGCCACTAGATGTTGGATTTGTCATTTTGTGCAGCCAGAAGGAATCCTAACGATCCAGCCACACTAGACTCAGCAGGCACATCTGCACATGTGGATCCCACCACCAATGAGGTGCAGTCTTGAGGTGGAAAAGCAAAGACATTCCCCTGTGTCTCCTTTATACTGGCCTTCAGTTTTATTTTTTGGTAAGTTGCCAGTTACGTTTTTATTGATGTTACACACAGGATTATCATTTCTTGAGCTTCCTTCTAGCTCTCATCTCATATTCCCCATGCCTCTTCTTCAGGATGACAATGACGAAGAGGAGGATAGTGTCTATATCCAAGTCCAACTCCTCTCAGGCGTTTGGTGGCTCGTCTCAGAGCCACATTAATTCACTCCTGGAACTGCCCTCTGGACACCGAGGAAGTAGGCAGGAATGTCAGCTCTGCCTACAAGTGCAGAGATGATCTAAACCAGGGGTCCCTTGGAGGTGCATCAAAGACTTGCTGAGGTGGGTGGTCTTGTAGCAGTGCCCAGAAGGCCAGGATCCATCCTCTTCTTTCTCTCCTGTCCACTAGGATTTCTCCATTTTGATCTGTATTGCATAATGTACATTAGAAAAAGGGCTCCATGACTACACTCCTGATACACAGGTCAGTAATAAGAGGAAGAGAGAGGTTAATCTAGCACACACTTAAACTTATGGTTACCAAAGTGGATAGCAGCGGGGAGAAATAAATTAGGAGGTTGGGATTAACATATACACACTACTATATATAAAATAGATAAATAACACAGACCTACTGTATAGCACAGGAAACTCTATTCATATCTTGTAATAACTTATAACGGAAAAGAATCTGAAGAAGAATATCTATATATATCTATATATATCTGAATCACTTTGATGTAACCTGAAACTAACACAACACTGTTAAGTAACTATACTTCAATAAAAAAAGAAAAAAATCTAACATATACTTGTTGAGAGTCCACTATATACACAACATCACTGTGGGCAGGTCTGTGCGCTGTACAAATCTAAAGGCTGCAGTTCCCATACACTACAATGTGAATGCCGCCCTGGAGTTGTGCAGTGAGGCAGCCCTATCTACAGGTGCCATGTACATGATGAGTACGATGGTGTGCTTACCTTAAGGCACCAAGAATTGTCTGTAAGGAAGGAATGGGGAAGATATGAAGGACACACTGCAGTTCTTATGTAGGGCAGAGTGAGATAAATATAAGACATCTCAACCCAGGATGATGAAAGTTTAAAGAGATAAAAGGTACAAAGGGGGTGGTATCAAACAACTTTGAACAGGAAGCAATATTTAATATGGACCTTGAAAGAAAGCTAGAAGCATGTGTGAATTAGTATAGACTGGTACCACTGAAAGAAGCCTTCACTGAGGATAGGTGATAGGTAATACGTGAGTACACAGCTCCTAGTGCATTCGTGGGAAGCAAGGTTATTATCCCCATTTTACAGATGAGAACACTGAAGGAACGAGGTTGAAGAGTTTGCCCAAGGCCTTACAGCTAACAACTGGGGGACACAGGATTCAAAATCAGACCCATTTGCTGTCTAAGCCTGAGCTCTTTCTAGGCTCATCCTAAAATAATTTCAGGCAGAGGAGAAGGAAACTACTCTATAACTTGGATTGAAGACTTAATCATCTAACCCTCATGGCAACCCCAGAGGTCCTGCTGTTATCTTCACTTTAAAGCGACCCCCGAGCCAGATTACACAAATTGGGGTCCTCGTGCAGCCTTGATGATGATCTAAGTATCCTTTATTTCAAGGCAATACACCTTCCTCTCAAGCACATGGCTTCCTCACGTGAATCAAAAAATAAGGTTGGGAGTGGGGTGAGGGAGGATTTGCCTACTCTAGATCTTTCACATAGACGGAATCATACAATATGGGATCTTTGTGTCTGTCTTCTTTCACTTAGCGTAGTGTTTTCAAGGTTGAAAAACATATTTTGAAAGGAGTATTTTTGTTGCATCCACCAGCAATTTCGTCCTGCTTGGAGGTGGAAGGCAATTCCTCCCTGTTGTCACTGCTTGCAGAACAGCGGCCCCTGGTGGACTCCGGGAGAAGTTCGCTTGTCCACCTGCAGACAAGCAGTGAGGAAATGAAGGTTGAGAGGGTTTATTTGAAAAGACGGGGATTTTTAAAAAAATCAAATTTAGCTTGTCCTCACTACCAAAGCCTTACTAAAGCAAGACCGCAGGGGGAAACATCTGTCAAACTGGTGTTAGCAATTGATGGTCATCAAGCTCTGTATTACAGGGAATCTGCAGGGTCGAGATAAGTGTATGGGGTCATTTGCATTGCTTGTGATTACTCCAGCAGGATAGGATGTCCTTGTAAGTTAGCTCCAATAAAATAGCAGCTGCCTTTAGAGAAATCCATACTTAAAGTTATGTTAAATACCCATAAATTAAACCTAAACACTGTTGTGCTATTACTTTGGTTATTAGTAGCAATCAAGTGTTTAAGTGCTGAAAATTGCCCCATCAAAATTCAAGTCCATGGCAACCAAGATAATAAAGAAGAAACATATTCTTATGTTGATAAGGTTATATTTGAAACTTGTCCTCCCCCAGTGAGACAAGCTAAGTAGTTAAATAGATCTTCGGCCAAATATTTGTTCCCATTAATTGGCTCCTCTTCAGCTCTAGCACATTCCTAGGTACATTTTCTTCTCCTGACATAAAATGGACCCAGGGCAATAGAAGAGAGGCACCTAAAGGGAGATTGTGTAGAGAGCAGGTGGGAAGCCAATATTCACTAATCCTAATAAAAGCCTCCTTGTGTGTTTCTTCCATGGCTCCCTGAACTTCTTTCAGCAATTAGTAAATTGCTGATTACTTAATTATTTTATATGTCTGTTCTTCCTCCATGGGGAGATGTGCTGAATATTTATATCTCTGTATCCCTATCTACCTATCTATCTAACCCTCTATCTAACCATCTATCTATCTATCATGTTTCCTAAAGTCCAGAAGAGGGCCTAGCTTATAGTACGTCCTCAGTAAATATTTTTGGATTGATTGTCTAATTGAAAAGCATTCTGGAAATATGGTTTCTAGTTTTGACTTGGTATCTTGTGTTTTGACTTATCTAAGTTCTTGTGAGAATCAGATGAGATAGTGTGCTTTAAAATAGTACTTTTAAATAGTAAGTTTCCCTTTTTTTTTTTTACCATTTTTAAATTGAAGTATAGTTAATTTACAATGTTGTGTTAGTTTCAGGTGTACAGCAAAGTGATTCAGTTATACATATACAGATTCTTTTTCCATTGTAGGTTATTACAAGATATTGAATATAGTTCCCTGTGCCACGCAGTAGGTCCTTGTTGTTTATCTATTTTATATATAGTCGTGTGTATCCATTAATCCCAAACTCCTAATTCCTCTCCCTCCCCTGCTATCCCCCACTCACTAATAAATAGTAAGTTTCATAATGTTACTTATTAAAATGAATGATAATAATTAACCTTCTGCAGTCTTTGGTTTGGTTCAGTGTAATTGATTGAGTGCCTATTGCATGCAAGATATAGGTGTGGACATTGCCCAGGCGCCCCAGAAAAGTTAGGCACAGCCCCTGTTCTAAAAGAGATTTACAAGATTTGATAAAAGAAGAGAACAAGACAAAAACGAAAACAAGCATGTCAGGTAAGCTCTTCAAGTTACTTAACTATTGGTGTGACATAGGCAACTAACAATGAGAGCAGAAGTCAGCTGGTAAAGCTGAACATCAATCCTAAGTAGAGGTAAAGTGGGCTTTACAATTATGTCTTCAGTGAAAAAGAGAATAAGGAACAAAGTAATAGTGCTATTCAAACTTTCCCGCTGAAGTACACATAAGAGCAAATAAGAGTTTAAAAAAATGTCCATCGATCTGGGCCTGTGTGGACCCAAATGGCCTGCTATGATTTTGAAATTACTTTGAAGTCATGGGCTATGTCTCAAACATCATGTACATTTTGCATTCTATACCACAGTGTATCTCATTTACCTTGTGTTATAATATAAAAATACCCTGTACCCCTGCTCAAAACCTGAACATAACTGATGTTCCAGGCAGCCTCAATGAATTTGTTTAGGGCCATTGGGCATGCTTCCTTGCACTGTGGAGGATGTACCCCACTTGAGAAGCTGGGGACCCCAGTGGGAAAAGCATGGAGTAAATCATTCAGTCAGAGGTAGACTTTTGTCCCAAAGGATCTAATTCCCTTTTGGGTCTGCACACTGTGTGTGTGAAGGGCAGCGCATCTTCATTTTGTTTACTTTTTCTTCCAGTCTTATTGAGATATAATTGACATACAGCGCTGTGTAAGTGTAAGGTATACAGCATAATGATTTGACTTACATGCATCATGAAATTATTATCACAGTAAGTTTAGTGGATATCCAACATCTCATATAGATACAAAATTAAAGAAATAGAAAAAAAACTTTTTTCCTTGTGACGAGAACTCAGGATTTACTCTCTAACAGCTTTAATAAATAACATACAGCAGTATTTATTGTGTTGTACATTACATCCCTAGTACTTATTTATCTTATAACTGGAAGTTTATACCTTTTGACTGCCTTCATCCAAATCCCCCTTTCCCTCATCCCCCAACTGTGGTAACCACTAATCGGATTTCTTTTTCTATGAGTTTGTTGAAGTACAATTAACCTACAACACTGTTAGTTCCTGGTGCACAATATAGTGATCCAATATTTCTGTACATTTCAAAATGATCACCACGAGGAGTCTAGTTACCATCTGTTATTATACAAAGATATTCCTTTATTATTGACTGTACTCCCCATGCTGTACCTTTCACCCCTGTGACTCACTGATTTTTGTAACTGGAAGTTTGTACCTCTTAATGAGAGACCTTTAATTTAATTTATTCCAAGCTTAGAAGACTTGGAATTTTGTCATTCACTGCAGAATTTTAAAATAAAATCTTCAGTTTTCCTGTTTCTAGACTAGTTTGACTCAATTTTTTGTGACAACTATATATTAAATACCTTATATATTGTGCTATAGTAAAAACCAAACCAAACCAAAACAACCTTATTGAGTACTGATTCTTCAATAACCCCATTCTTCCCATGGATGAAGAAATAAAGGACCAAAGAGACTGCCTTGGCCCAGTTCTCACTGTTGGTAGATGGCAAAACCAGAACATCAATTGACCCAAGGACTTGGAATTCAAATCCAGTGCTTTTCCCATCATTACACTTACTTCTCTTCAAATTCAAATTGTGAATATAAATCTTTATTTAGAAAGTTGCCCTTAGGTAAAAAGGAAGGTTGTTTAACGGTGACTCCTGTAAATAATGATGCCCTCAGAAGCTTCCCAAGCTACCTGGATGACTTCCTAGGCTCGTAAGGGTGAGCAGGGCCAGAGGTTTGATTAACACTCTACGTCCCCCATGCCAGCCATTCTCTGAGGTCCCTGGTGATTTTCTGAAGACCAAATTCAATTGCTTTTCCTGAGACTCACCTATCTTGACCTCTCTGCAGCATTTGGACATTGGGGACTGTTTCCTCCAACTTGACAAAAAAATTTTTTATTGGACTTCTGTGAAAATACACCTTCTTTCATTTTCTTGTAGTTTCTGCTGTCACTGTTGCTGAGTTTTCTTCTTAAATCTTGCCTCTTACATGTGGGTGATTTTTGATTTTTAACAGTTATGTCTCCCTCTTTACTAATTATCTCTGGGCGACTGCTACTGATGCGTGATGCTAAACAAGAGCCTTCATAGACAATACCTGCGGCCCTAACCGCTACCTGAGCTCTAACTCTGTATCCCACAGGGCAGAAGACTTTCCACATACATGTCTTCCTATTGCCTCAAGCTAACAAGGCCTGGTTTTCATCTTTCCTAGACCCACCTCACCTCCCAACATGCCCATTTCTGCCAGTGTCACCACCTTCTATCCTCACAGTCGCTATGGCTCAAAACTTTAGAATCATCTTTCCCTCATCCTTCTCATTTGTACCTTATATCCTCTTGGTTACCAATACTTATCAGGTAAATGATTAATGGTCACTGAGCTCTGAAAGAATTAGTATCACGGTTTCACTTAGTATTAATCTTTGTGATTTTCTCATTTTCCTGCCCACAGTTTCTGATCCTTTCCCTAGGCTGTCTAAGGCAGACTAGGGGGAATTGGGATTTTAAGGGGGAAATTGGGATTTCAATGTACGAATGCAAAGATAGAAAGGTTAGCTTTCAGTCTTTTGACATCCAAACTGTATTCTTGAGAATCAAAAGGGAAAGCCCCAGGGCAGGTAGGATTTACTGTTTATGCAAGGATGAAGATTAGAAAGAGACTTGAAGGAGAGCATTAGAGGGTAAAGACCACAGGGATTAGGTGGGAGTGAATTGGGAGGATCTTTTAGGGACGTGTGTAACACACATGGAAGATGGCAAATGCCAATGAGCCTCTGGGAGCCGACCCCTCCCCTGACATCCAGCCAGCCCGCTGCATGCCTCACACCTCTTGGAGGAGGTTGGTCCATCCTGGCATTTCATCTCATCCATGGATTATCCCCTAGGGTTCCTGTCTTAACTGCCCGACCTGTTAACGCCCAACCCCAACCCAGCAGGGTAGCAGCAGTGGTGTTGAAGTGTCAAACAATAATCAGTATTGAGGCTGCAGAGAAAAAGAGCTTTATTTGGGGGTCTTAGGAATTGTAATTCAGGAGACACGTTTGACTAAAACCGGGAGTTCTGGGGAAGAGAAAGAATCGAGGGATTATAAAGGCAGAAGTCACAAGGTTGCTAAAGTTGTCTGGCAGGAATTATGACTGACCCTGAGACTAGAAGGGATAGATTGCCCTGAAGGGATAGATTGCCGTGAGTTATTTAAGGGTAAGGGTCCGATAAGTATCTTGAGTTTCTGAAACATTGGGCAGACGTTCTGGATGACCATGTTAAGACAATAAGTGGTCAAAATGCAGGTTCCATCCAGGCTGAGACATGCATAAGGCGCACTTCCTCAATGGCTTCCTGGTTCTATTTGGGAGAGTTCTTAACAAAACTGACTCCATTTTGATTTTCCTTTCACAGAAGAGAGAGCCCAACGTTTGGACTTGGGTGGGTCTCTCATTACAAACACCTCAGTGACTAGTATCTGCCAGAGCAGCGTTTTGCATGACATCGTGAAAGGCTGATGGAGAAGCGGAATCCAGCTCCTTTCTTTCTCTCAGCGGGGGTCTCCATAGCCTGGAGGAGGTTTGGAGATATTCGTCTTCCTCTGAGCAGCCCTGAGGTCTGGCCACCTAAAATTAGTGAAACAACAGGGAGACAGATAGGAGGGTATGAAAGACCACCTGGGAGATGATTTTATTTAGGCTATCACAGTAGGGGAAATGTTCACTAGTGAGAACTATCTCAAAGAAAAGAAAGAAAACCTGGAGTTTTACAGAAAAGCAAGTAAACAAGGAGTGCTGAGAAAAGGTAGGAGCAAGTGAGCCTTATCTGAGTCCTGAGGAATCTCTGCTAGGGCAGGGCGATCCTTTGTGCTTTGCCCTTTCTTGGAACATGATAGCATTGGAGGGGATTTCTTAACTGTAGCCGCTTTCTGGGAACACAGGGCTCAGATAAAGTTCAACGTTGTCAAGGGAAAACTCTAAAGCAAATATGTATATGCTGTTATTTCCCACCTCTGCAGTTAAAGGCTTCTTTTTTTAAAAAATTGAAGTATGGTTGACTTATAATAACATATTAATTTCAGGTATACAACATAGTAATTTGATATTTTTAAAGAATATACTCCATAGAAACTTATTATAGAATATTGACTATATTCCCTGTGTTGTACATTACATCCTTGTAACTTATTTATTTTATACCTAGTAGTTTGTATCTTTTACCCCCTTCACCTATTTCCCCCTCCCCTACCTTTCCCCCCCTCCAATAAACCCTAGTTTGATCTCTGTATCTGTGAGTCTGTTTCTGTTTGGTTATATTTGTTCATTTGTTTTATTTTTTAGATTCTACATCTAAGTGAAAACCTACAGTATTTGTCTTTCTCTGTCTGACTTATTTCACTAAGCATAACACCTTCCTGCAGTTAAAGGCTTCTTTTCACACAGCTGGCATCCTATCTTGTTCCTGGCTAGTTGTCAACTAATTCTTAATAAAGTGTGAAACACCTAAGGTTCTGATTTGCATAAAAATGGTATTTGTGAGCTTATGTTTGGACTATGTTTTGACTTTTAAAGGAAGAAGAGGCCCATTTTAATAGTAATCTTTAAAAGCGAAGTTTCTGACACATGACAATTCACTTGGACTATTACGTGGAAATCCCTGCCACAAAGGGAAGAAACTTGCATTTTCTCAGCACACCCAGGTTTGACAGGACTCCTGTGATCTTAGGTCCCCCTGCAGCTCTGCAAAGTCAGAGTTTCTCAACTTCTGATAATGGGGGCTGGTTAACTCTTTGTGGTAGGGTCTGCCCTGTGCATTTTTGGATATTTTGCGGCATTCCTGGCCTCTCCCCTCTATATGCCATCAGCACTCCCATCCCTCCCTCCCCTCTGCAGTTGGGACCATTAGAAACGTCTGCAGACATTGCCAAATGTCCTCTGGGAGGCAAAACTGTCCCCAGCTGAGAACCAGTGATTAAAGAGTTTATGTTTTAGATTCAGAAAATGTCAGGATTTGAATAGGAATGGAAAATGTAAGCCCTACTTTGAAACAGCGTTTAATAAAAGAATTAGGTTGATAGCGTAGTAACCTGAAACAACATTGCAGTCCATGGAAGTAGGCAGAAAAGCACAGAATAACTAGGATCAAGTGTTAAAAATCCAAAGGAAGGGATGAGGGAAAGGCTGGTGCTTAATTAAGAAAGACCTGGGAGTTTCCAAATGAACAACATTAAAGAAAAAATGTGATCAGGAGATTAAAAGTCCACTTAAAGGTCATATGGTATAGTTGTTGATTTCCTATTCTGTTATTTTAATACTTAATTATTTCATATAAAGATGTATATATTTTTATTTTGTTCAATTTATAGTAATAAGTGATATTTAAAAGGACACATGTTCAGCCATGGTCTTTTCTTTTTTCGTTTCAAGAGAACTTAATTACTCAGTCCGAGACTCAGTTGTGCCATCTGGTGTTACAAACCTCAAACTGCAGGCAAAAAGAATCCTGAGAAAATTCTCTGGGGGCTTAACAGGCAGGTTTGCTTTTTCTCAGAGACAAAACAAAAGCAAAAACAACAACAAGAACAAAAAAAAACCCACAACAAGGTGGTACTGAAGGCAGTTTAACATGCAACTGTTTTCAGTAATATTTCGTTTTAACAGTATTCTCACTAGTTTTAAATCTCTTGTGGGCAGGGACCGGGTCTCATTTGCCTTTGTATCCCTAGCATGATCCTTAGAATACAGTAGATACTTAATACATATTTGCTGAATAAATGGATGAATACACGTGGTTTGAGACTCAAAGAAATGGGTCTCCTAGGTAAAATTTCAGGCAGAGACAGGTATGTTGTGCTGGGCAGTGGTAGGACAAGGAAAAAGCATCATGGCATCTGAGTAGTTTCTATGCCATCACTGGGAAGCGATCCTTAGAGAATAGACCCGTCTAGTAATGTGGGCCCAACATTTCAGCATGGTCTGCAACACTCGTCATGATCTCTGCAAAGAACCTTAACCCGGACCGGGGATGTATTTAGAGCCCTCTCACCTCTGAGCCACAGCCATCATCCTCTGAACTCCAGCTCTATTAAAAAGGACTTAATTCTGCAACCAAAATCCACATAACCAAATTCACTGGTAGGAACTAGAGAGTTTTCTAAGATCCTGTTCACTTGTGAATTTGCATGTCGAAATGAAGATGTAGAAATATCCATGATAGACATTCTCCTGTATTTCGCAATGTGGTTGAGTGTTATGAGATTTATAGCTTGAGAACATAATGCACAGATTTGTAAAATTTCATGGAGTTTTGCCAGAATGGATGGAGTCATTGATATTCCTCTGATTTTAAGTATTTATTTTATCGACTGGTGAAATGATAATCATTTTTATTCTTTTTTTTTTTCTCACTCATTCCTTCTATAAACATGTGCTAACTGAGTGCTTGCTCTGAGTAGAGAACTGTGCTAGGAGCCTTTAAAGGTTTGAGGAAGGCAGAGGCTCTTTCCTCTAAGAGTTTAATCCAGTTGGGGTGACTTAGAAGAGACAAGGCACACTTCCTTTCTACGTATAAAAAAAAAAAAACCGAGAAAGAAGAAAGTTTAATAGTGAAAATGAAAGTTTAAGAGTTTAAGTGAAAATGCAACTGGTGCAACTTTGCAAGCCCCTGACTACGTTCTGTGATTACGGTTTGAATTTGAATATGCTTATTTGGTGTAATGAAGGGAGCACGGAGCAGAATAAATTCTCCTTGTTCATCCTGTCGTTCATCGTTTGGTTAATTCACTGAATGCCACTTGAATGGCTGAGTATTTGATGATGGACAAAAGTGGAAAAAATGTGAGTACTGCAAAAAAGGCAGTGAGGAGGGGAAAACAAGAACACAGCCTCTGATAGAGGAAAATTCCCACTTTTAGCTAGTTTGCTTTTTGGGCAAGGAGAGAAAGAAAAATTTATTCCTAAATCCTACAGTCAATCAATCTTAGGCCTTACTGCGATTCATATCATCAGTTGAAGGATCTGAGAAGAAATCTTTGTAAACCAACTATAATGCTTTCAATTGAGAAGAAATGTGAAGTTCCTATCTTACCCAGCAGCCTTAAGAAGTTTACAACATGCAACCTACCTAAAATCTGAAGAAGGCATGCCACCTGATCTTTTTCTTTTCCATCCTTTAGTTTCCTTTAATTAGCTCTAGGGAGTAGACCTTAACATATCTGGCAGATGGAACATTCACACATTGGATCATTTGCTTTCACAGCCCTTACCTTCCTCAAGCATCACAGTATATTTAAACAATCATGCATTTTAGTGGTTGCTCTGTTTAGATTTCAGTTTGAACATATGTCCGTTATAGTTTCTGAACTTGAGTTAATGTCTTGAAGTGACAACAGTGAGAAAATCCCTTAATTGGGGTTCTGTTTGAGTTAGATTATTAACGATAATGAGCGTAACTATTTATTAGTCTACTTAAGTCCCTCTGCCATGGAAACATCTGTCATGTGAAAGTACTAAGGCTATGTACTACACAGGCAAGTATGGTGTACAATTCCGCTTCAGTGATGAAATGTAATCTTACCACCAATAAAAGGGCCTGCAATTACATAAAAAACATCCAGCTGAAAAGAGGTGTAAACTTGACTTTATAGAAATGCTGTTGGCCATTGTTCTTTATCCACCAACATTAATCCTAATTTGAACTGGTCTATCAAGTTGTTCTGATCCTGTTCTTTTCGTATGCTCTTCTACCCCACCCCCCAATTTTAATCACTCCTCAAATATTAATTTAAAGCCCCCTTTCATGCTGTAGGTGCAATTGTTGAGAAACTCCTGGAATTAGACCCAGTGGGTGGTATCATGAGTGATTGAGAACAAAGAGTGGGCAGGCTGCGATAATTGCTGGGCATAGAGACGGTTACTTGTGTCTGTGCAGGTCTCCTCATGGACCAGGGCACGAGATAATGCTGAGTTTCTCAAAGTGCAGATAATGACTCTCTTCACAGTTTTCACCCTATCAATGTATTGCCTGTGCAATTTCTAACTTAAATTTTTCCCTTAAATTAACTCATATTTTTAAAATTTACATACTACTTTAGCCTCATCTTAAGTAATAATATCCATGAATCAGAGATGTGATGTACCTTTTGTGTACCTTATTTCATTAGATCTATGGCCCCCATTTTTTCACATTGTTAACGTATCTGAAGTCGTGGTGTCTCTGTCAATGGATGCCAGGGACCATCCTTGCGTTTTCTGTTGACCAGTCAGCAGTCAGGATGTAATTGTCATTGCCTGACACCTTCTGGTGGGAAGAAGAAGGTACTGGATAAAACTTGAAGAATGGATGTCGGTGGCAAGGATGAAAATCCCAAAGGCAATGCGGGAGCATCCTTGAAGAAATGCAGCCTCACCAGTGCCATGCTCTCCGTGGCATGGACGATGATATATCATGGGGCAAACCATGGACATTGTTGACCTTGAGTTTCAAGTGATTCAGAAGAATTGGACGCTTGATAGTAAAGAAATTTAAGAAATATTTTAGCCAATTAAATTTGTTTGTATGTTCCTTTGTATGTATGCCCACGTGTAATTTATTTTAAAATGCTACGCACAAGAGAAGCCTAAAAGAGTTCTTTCAGCAAGAATAAAATAGAAATATTAACTGATAAGAAAACATTGGGTCGTGCTGTGTTTTTCTTCTTAGCAATACATAATAAAATACTGGTGTATGTTATAATTGCAAGTGTCTTAAATTTGATGAAATATTGTATTAGTTTTCTAATACACATTGAATTAAAAATGAAACAATCCATCACGCACCACCTTAAAGCTTCTCAAGTACCCTCAGTGGTACATTTGCTGTGTTTGGGGTAATGTGTGTATAGTGATTAAGTGGAGTCAGTTGTGGGTAGCAATCTGTCCCTATTCACTTACTAGTGGTGTCATGTGGGCAAGTGGCTTACTTGTTAGGCCCCAGTTGCTCTATCTTTTAAATGGGTGTCCTGAGTGGATACCCTCATAAACAGACACTGAGACAAAAGTGTGAGTGTAAATAGTGTTTGGGATCCTAGGAAGAAGAGGTGGAGGGAAAGTGAGACAAGGAGAAAAAGGAAGCCAGCACAGTTGTGTCCATGGGCAGGTCACCACTGTGGGCAATTAAACCTGGATCCCCGTGGGATCCTCTGACCCTGGCATATATAGAACATGCCTGAGTTAACCCACCCAAGGGGCGAGGAACATATTGATTTATCAATTACTTATTTACTAAGTTTTTGATACTTGTTAAGTACTTATTTATTGAGTACTGTTCTGTATTATTGAGGGCTACTTCTGGGGATGTCAACTCCGCAGCAGCTCTGGCTGTCCCGTGCACCTGCAGCCTTCTCCTGAGGCAGAGAAGTGCTGGCGCTTGCGGGAGGAAGCTGTTGACACGTGATAATGGTGAGCACTAAGGGAATACAGGCAGGACATCAACAACATTGCCTCCGATGGGAATGGTAACACCTCAAAGCACTGTTGTGAGTGTTAAGTGCAATCAGACATAAACACACCTGCATTGTAGTCAATTTCAACGAATGTCGGCCAACTTATTATTACGTGTCATTCTCACCTTGGACTGTTATTCGTCTCACTAATCTGTTAGGCTGCAGGTCAGTATTTCTCTGGCGGTCTCATACCACATGAGGTTTGGTTTTTGTGTGTCCTTAAGCGTTTCCTTCTTTGCCTCTTGGTTAATGTGTTTTCACTCCAACTGGCCAATCGGCAAAACTGTAAGAAATATGTTCTCCTCTCTGTATTTGAATGTGATACTGCTGCCTCTGTATTTGAATGTGATACGCTTGGCATTTTGGAGGATTGTCCTCTTTTTGGTATTTTTTCACTTGGTTCCACTCTTGACAAATTGTTTTAAAAGTAGATTTTTTTTCCCACCAATTCCATAAGAATTACATGCTTATATAAAGCTCAAACAATTACTTCTAATCCTACCACCGTGATAACTCCTGCCAACTTTCAGTGTATACCTTGTCAGGTCTTTCTATATTTTAGTGGGCATTCATCCATCTTCTACCCAATACTGACACCTTCCCTCTAAACTGCACCCAGATTTTGGGGGGTATAGGCACTCTCCACCATCATTACTGTGTATAGTAGTCATATGGTTTGGTAGAACAGACCCAGACCACTTCCAAGGATGAGTCTCAATTGGCCTAAGTCTTTCAGAAAATCCCACCTCCTTGATAGAACTTTTGGTTCCAGGATGGGCATTAACCCAGGCCTAAGCCAATCAGTGCATGATATTCCTCTGGTTCAGAAGTAACCATAACACCTACAATGGCCCAGTTGGATTTAAGGGAAGGGCCTACATTTAATGACTGAGGTGAGAGACTGTCTCCCTTCCTCTGGACCAGAATGAGAAAGTCTATAGCCTTGATTGTTGCTGACAACTTTCCATGCTCTAAATTTGAGAGGTCTGAGCCTTAGCAGTCATTGTGGAGGAGACAGTAGAAAGAAGTAAAGAAGGAATGGGTTGGGCCTGTTTTAAAACACAGCCAACTCTAGAGGCTCCTGGAGGGGTGGTGTGGGGATAAATCACATCTCTCCTGATGTTTCCTTGACCTTCCTCATGAAAGATCAGAGTTCATAGAGCTGCATAAGACAAATCATCATTTTTTCATAGACTGGGAGATAGTCTATGGTGAGTGTCATCCTTTTGGGAAGCCATGTGGCCCTAACCAATGTCCTTGCAAGATACCTTCCATCTTGTCTCTGCTATGGTGAAGATGCATCAGGATGTTTGCGTTTCTCAGGGGATGAAGAAGTAGAAGAAGAGTTCTGACATTCTTTTCTTATGAGAGCCTCTCAAAATTCCTCCAAGGTAGCGTTGTGCTCAGAGCCAAGTCACACAGTTGTGGGAGGCATGATGTTCAACGGTCATGTGTTCAAAGGTGGAAGAGGATGAGAAAGGATGAGAGGTTGCTGGGATCAAGGATTCCCAGTTCTCCAACAGCTCTTTAACACACCTGTAAGTTCTTGAGGGAGCTCTGAGGAGAGGAGATTTGAGGGACTTTTGACACTGGGTCCCTGGTTCAGTTGAGTAGGGTTGGGCTACATGAAGGTACTAGAGCTAAGACTGCCTACATTTGAATCCAAGCTCCGTAATTTCCTACCTTTGTAATCTCAGGCAAGTTACATAAATCCACCGAACTTCAGTTTTCCCATCTGTCAGGAACATACAATAGCAGCACTTACCTCATAAGGCTGTGGTGGGGATTAAATAAGAAAATTATTGTAAAGCACTTAGCACAATACCTGGCACGGAGTTATTGCTTGACACAGTAACTACAGCTGCTGCTGCTGTGGTTGTTATTATTAATTATTATTATGATTATTATTTGCCTAATCAGACTTAAGTGGATTGTACTAGAAACAGAACTCCCTAGATCCAGATCCGAAACTTGTGCTTGCACTCTTATCTCTCCCATGGTGAGGAGAGAGCCTTAAGGAGAAGTAAACCGTATGAGTCTCCACCTTTAGAGCTTTTGCTCTGGAGCAAAAGACCTGTGGTCTTCCCAGGTGGGGGCATCTCCTGAGAGAGAAGCTTCTTTGTCTTTGGTCTTTGCTACCTCACCAGCCCCATGGAAGATGTCTTCTCCAAACAGCCAAGCCAGGGAGGCCTTTTCACACAGAAGCCAGGACTTCAGTCTCCTTGCTGGGCCCAACTAAAGCCCTGCTCCCTAGCACGGATGGCTGACTGACGGTGCCCCCTTGGCTGTGGTCCTCCTTAGGTTTCTTCCTGGGTGGTGGGCAGGAAGGAGGGAGAGAGAGTTGTGAAGAGAGGAGGCTTGAGATCTTCCGAGAACAGAAGATCCGGTGGAAACTTTGAAAGTCCAGCTAGTCTATAAGATGTTTTCATCAATATTTCTTTAAAATCCTACTGAATATTAAAAAACATAACAGAGTTCCTTGTGGAAGATATAAAACACATGTGATCCACCTGCATACAAACCTACGTGTACACGTCATACATATTCATGAATGCATTTCTAGTAACCCAAGGAATATTAGCAGTGATTCATTTGGGTAGGAATAGGGCTTGTTATTAATTAGTTTGAGGATTGGGGCTACAAATAGGGAAGAGGAGAGGGGAACTAAGGGGAGAAGGGAACATTTTCTAAGTCCATTTGTTTCATATCTGTTCCCTCATACGCATACGAGCAGTAATTGATAAAAGAGGTGTTTATTATTCCCATTGGGCTGATGCCTAACGTGACAGACAGCAAGCAGCAGCGTCCAACTTCAGCCCCAGGACTGTCTGATTTCGAGGCCCACGTCTTATCCATGAGCGCCACTCTTTCATTTTCATTAAATAGTAAAAAACTGCCTTGCGATCAAGTTAAATGGAGATTTGATGTCGGTAGGTTTCACTGAGATAATCTGGAATGCCCACCATCCCTTTGTTTACTTACCAGAGTTCTACAAACTCCAGTCCCACCTCATGTATCCAAACTTTTATTCCCTGGATCGCAGCAGAGGCTTCTGCTCTACCAGAGCCGGACCCAGACTCCAGCACATTCCCATCTCTTGTCTGTAATGTTTCTCACATCTGGATGCCCTCTTCCCACCAGGGAAATAGCAAACACTCCCTTCCCCGTTTCTCATTACATCTTTCCACCCCTGCCCCCTGGCAGTTACAGGTCTGGCAGTTAGCCCTGCAATTTTCATCCCTAGGTCTGATGGCAGAAGTCACTGTTTGGGATTTGTTTCAAAAGCTTGGTCCTGGGAAGAAACAAGATATTTAGACAACTGCATGCTAAGTAGGTTGTGAAACCAAAAGTAGATCAAGTTTCCCAGGGCTGGGTGAGGAGGAAAGCAGGAGAATCAGAGGGGTAGGGTTTTAGGTAGGTGGATTCCTAAGAAGCTGACTTTCAAGAACCTGTGTCCTGGGGGTGAGGTGTGCTCATGGAATCTGGATTCATCTGGGGAGTTTGAGAGTAGGGATGGTCTGGGCCCCCAGACAGGAGTTCCTTGTGCTTCCACTTGCTGTGGGGCAGGGTAACAATGCCCTGAGCTGAGAAGGGCCTCAAAGCAGCCCCTGCAGCTCAGAATGTGTAGGGTAAGTAAGTGTTTCTTGCAGAGCAGCTTGGACAGGACATCCAGAGGGCTATCAGACACAAGGGGTCTTGCAGCTGGGAACACGGAGGACACAGCTTTGCGCTGTGTGGACCGATAACCAGATCCCGACGTGAAGGGAGACATCTAGCTAGTGAAAGTGGAGGAGGACGACCGGAGGCCCTGTCTCCAGACCAGAATACCACTGCATACCCTCCTCACCCAACTCAATTTAGATCTGACGAGATGGGGGCAGATTATGTTCCTGCCTCTCAAATGGGGCTCAACACCGAAGTTCAGTTCCGTTTAAACAAAAACCATCTGAGTTTGCACAGTAATATTTGGAGACAATTGAAATAGGCCGGTGGAGTTGAAGAATGGCCATTCAGGCCCCACAATAGGCCAGCTCCTCTTCTATTCCTTTCCAGGTATCACTTCTCCAATATGGGAAACCTTCTGGTCTTCAATCTCACAAAGCTTGAGGCGACTTCATGCACAGAAGGGACACAGACTGGTACTTCTGGCATTGTCCTGGGTAGCACATGGGGTCAGGGGTACTTTAAAGACAACTTCACTAGCTTTGGAATCATGTGGAAATTTGCCTGGAGACATTCTATCCAGCACCAGGGGAGAAAGTCACAGGGAAAACAATTAGAGATGCAGTTTACTGGCACAAATCAGGTAGAAAAGTTGGCGGGAGTGTCTACAAATGAAAAATATTCCCAAGCAATCAAGCAAATATAAATTAAAACAACAGTTACCATTTTATGATGATCAGATTGGCAAAGATAAGAAAGGAAAGATAATACCTAGTGATGGTGAGGAAAGCTGGTGGGAACACAAATTGTTCAGTTCCTTCTGGAGAGCAGTTTAGTCCCATGGATCAAAATGGAAACTGTTTCACTTTGAGTCAGCAATTCTTCTAGGAATTCATCCAAATGGAAGAATCAGAAGAATATGAATATGTATGTATGAGGAAGTTGATCTCAGCTTGGTTTATAGGTGAAATATGGGAAACCACAAACATATTATTAAAAAGTGAAGTGAATAAATTACGGAATACCCATATACCAGTCAGCAATCTATATGCAAACAAGCCCAGAGATGTGATGTAGACATTGCAATGATGATGTAGATTTATATTTATTAGCATAGTATGGTCTTTAAGGTATTTGTTAAGTCATAAAAGCAGCTTAGAATTGGCATATTTGGTGAATGAATTAAAAATATGCAGAGAAAAAAACTCACAGAAAAAAATGTGAATGACCACAATTAATTAAAGCCTTGTATATGTTCTCTTTAGAAAGGATTAGAAAGTGCATTTTTTAACCTTACAAATTGTTATGGTCGTAGCACAGTTGTTTTTTCCCTCTTCAAAAAATATGCAGAGAGATAAGAAGCTGAGAGTGTAATGCATAGCATGACGACTATAGTTAATAATACAGTATTATACATTTGAAAGTTGTTGGTAGATCTTAAGCATTCTTACCACACACGGACACACACATACATACACACACCAAGAATTACCTATGTAAACTATGTGAGGTGATGGTTGTATTAATTATCTTGATCTGGTAATCATTCTAATATATATATATATATATAAAATCTTGTTTTAGACTTTAAATATATACAATTATATTTGTCAATTACTCTTGGTCTGAATAAAGTTAAAATTATGCATACAGAAAAGTCTGGAGGTCATTACACCAAAATATTAAAGGTAAGTGTTTTGGGGGCAGTGGTAATATTAAAACAACTAAAGTGATTTTTACTTTCTCCTTTTCAACTTAAAGAATTACGCGATAAACTTTTTTAGAATGAGCATGAATTATATATTTATATTTATTTAAGTACCATGGGGTGCTGGACCAGGTCCTTCCCTCCCTGCCGTGATGAGCTCTTCCCTCCCCCGACCCCTCCCTGCAGTATTTTCTCCCTTCTCTGAACTCCTGGGACAGTTAAGCCCCAAGTTCTGTCCAAGGTAGAAGTCAATAAAGCTTTTCTGTTAAAGATATCATGGGTGATGAATCTGTCTTATGCTGTTTTTCCAGAAGCTTTGTGAATTCAACTAGATTCTGAATTATTTTAGGGCAGAAACCAAGCATCACTAAGACATTTTTTGATGGGTCTCTATTCTTAGACACTTCTGAGAACCCAGAGGGCATAAATAACCCTTCGTGGATTGATTTGGGTGTAGACAGGTGGTGGAGGAAGAAGACCATCTTGGAGTCAGACGGCATTTCTCACATGGGGATTGAAGACCTGGAGCCGTTATAGGGTCAAGGCCAAGTACCTTGTGATGATTAGAACTGCAGAGCTCTGTGATATGATAAAGCCCAGCAACCACTCTGTCCTGGGATCCTTCTCTTCTCTCCTTCCTAACAGTAAACACAAAAGCTGCTTTTGCCCTGGCCCAAGAAGCTGGCCTTATGGAATGTTGAACATCTGCCTGGTCTGCTTGTGGTACAAACTTCTTATTCTTGGGTAGGAGAGAAAGCAGGGGCTGCATCACCCTTGAGCTTGATTCAGGGGTAAAATCTGAAAATCAATGGTCTGAATTTTATACTTGCTCCCTGACTCTTGATAAGCAAATTGAGATGAAAACTTTGGATGCAAGTAAGTGCAGTCATCCCTTGGTATCCCTGTGGGATTCATTTCAGGACCCCACAGATACTAAAATCTGAGGATGCTCAAGTCTCTTATATAAAATCACATAGTATTTGCATATAACCTATGCATATCCTCCTATATACTTTGTCATCTTTAGATTATTTGTAATACCTAATACAGTAAAAATTCTATGTAAATCATTGTAAATACAATGCAAATGTATGTTGATAGTTGCCAGAATGCAGCAAAATCAAGTTTTGTGTTTTGGAACTTTCTGGAATTTTTTTTTTCTGAGTATTTTTGATCTGTGGTCAATTGAATCTGGGGATGAAGAACCCATGAATATGGAGGACTGATTGGATACCATGGAAAAAGAGAGGGAAAAAAAGGCAGAAAATGAAAATATAAGCAGAAATAAAGGATAAAATGAAGGAAGGAAGGAAGGAAGGGTCAAAGGAACAAAGGAATGAAGGAAGACAGGAAGAAAAAAATTTTGAAGAAAAGTGATGGAGGAATTTTGCAGGTACTATCTCCGAAAGCAGTTGTAAAGATTTTTGAAGGCCTTGCACTGTGTTCTCCTTACAGGGCTTTAGGGAGCATTTGGGGCCCTGGGAACGTGCGAGACTAGCGGTCAGAGAGACTGGGTAGAGGAGGTCTAGCTCTGTCATGAACCAATCCCGTGGCTTTGTCTGAATGCAAGCTCTCTGGACTTCCTCTTGAAACATGGGAATGAGCAAGGAGATGGCAAAGTTTCCTTCCAGCTCTAACATTCCCTATCTTACAAATGAGAAAAGCACACGTTCTGAAGTGGGCCAGTGGGGTTTGTTCGTGGTGGCCGTTTTACAAACTAGCCACCTGTTCAGTTTTCCACTTGCCTTTGTTTCTGCCCTTTGCCCCAACCAGTGACTGTCAGAAGACATACACATAGCTCCCCACAGAAAACGGGCCCTGCACCCACGAAAGCAATGCTTTGTTTTCACATGTGCTTACAATCTGTGTGTTTACAATCTTGTTTTCCTGTGCTTACAATCTGGCCTAAGGGGTGGCCCTAACATTTTCAGTGAAATTAAAGAGATGACAAGACCCCAAGTCCTTTACTCAATGATGTCTAGGTTTGTTAGACATTCAACTTCTTATCTAATTTCCTGAGTATCCATAAGAAATCTGTGTGGGACTTGGCTTTTACTAGGCTACAAAAATGTTATCCCGAGGCTGTTATCTCTCAGGAATGGGGGTAAGACAACAATTATGGCGCTTTATTTAAGAAACTTATTACTGAGATACACCATGCATACAGGAAAGGGGTAACATGAATTAAGTACATTTATCATAAATATTCAGTTTGGTGTTGTACTTGTGTTCAAACCTATGTAATCCCCATCCAGATTGAGATATAGAACATTCTGGCACCTCAGAACACCTTCTCATGCCCCTTTCTAATCAATTTTCCCGCCATTCCCACCCGCAGAGGACAGCTATTTTAACTTCTATCACCATCAGTTGGTCTTGTCTGTTCTTAAACCTCATATAATGGACTCATGTAGTATGCACATTTTGGGTCTGGTGGGAGAAATCATTTGGTTCACTTCACTGTAATCACTTATTTCACCGTCTGGTCTATGCCTCTCTACTTAATCACAGCAGACAGTGCCATCAAAACAATTCCTGACATGAAGTACATGTTGTCTGACTGCCATATGTACCATCACGTGCAACTGTACAATTTTACTCACATGACTTAAACTCATGTCAAGGGTCTTAAACCTCTTTGATCAAGTGCCATAAGAGTTAGGCAATAAATGGTGAATCCAGTGAAACAGACCTTGCTGAAAACAGATGAACCAGGCCCAGAGGTGAATCACTATAATTGTGTAAAAGGGGTAAATTGTTCCCGAGGAGGGGATACTTTTTACAAAGGTGTAATAAGGGGAGGCATCTCACCTCCCAGCAGGGTACCAAGTAAATGCCTAATTCGTTTGACTTAACTGGCCTACCCAGAAATGCAGACAAACAACCTGCTATTCTGCATAACGTCACTAGATGGAGATCTTGAGTCGATCATGGCTTGCTGGCTTTATCTCAGGTTTTCTTTACTTGAATCTGCTTTACCAAGGGTCTGAACACCCACAGAATGCAACTTTACAATTTTGGCATTTCACGTTTTTTTGCTGAACTTTTTGGGGATGGTAATTTCAAGTAAAATGGATTTCGTTTTAAATGTATTAGTTTAATTAATTTCTCATCTGGGGTCCCAGCGAGGTGGAAGCGCCCCTGATGTGTAGGCTGCGTGCTGTTAATCTGGTGTGTATTTCTGGCAGAAGCTACCAGTGTTTATTCCCATGACCCCCAGAGGGTGTGGCTGGTTGTAGAGACTGTCATTATACCTTAGAACTGATTAAAAGAGGAAATCCTCACTAGAAATGGCTCCGTGGCCGCCAACAAGTGAACCCAGCTGCTTTATTTCCATAGAATAAGCCGTTTCAACGTCTTTATTTACAACTCTAGCAGTGCAAGCTAAGCTTTTTGTCCTTTTTTATTCTGAATGAAATTCCAAAGTGATTTTTATGTTTAATCACAAATTGACATTATAGAGAAATCTAGAAGTATGAGGTAAAAGCCTTTGCTTTCTCTTTTAGTTGTCAAGGCAGTCATGCCATTCAGGAATAAAACCCTCAGTTTGCCGAAGAAGAAAATGACTGAAGCAGCTTGTCTTTGTGAATAAGTTTTTGAGAAAACTCAGGGGCTGGACAGTTTTGCCTGTGACATGTTGACATTCTACCCAGAGACGATGTGGCCATTTAGCTTTGGCTGCTATCTGAAATGAGTTTGAGTGTCTCAGCTCATTTCATAAGAAACACAAATAAAGCCCACATAATAAAACATGCAGTTTGGGATTATAGCCAGTCTCTGTTCAGAAGATGCCCAGAACTACATTTCTGAAAACTAAATTCCTGTTCCACGTAGATAGGGATTCTTGTACTTCCAGAGGGGGGCAGTTAGAGGGGAAGGAAGGAAGGAAAAGAAGAAAAGAAAATTGTAAACCGTGAGGCATCATGCTGGTGGTGACCCAGGCTGAAGGCCCTGCAGTGCCATCAACCCCGCCTTCAAACCGTCTGAACCTGCATGATTTAAAGGCTCAGGCAGAGGCCGGTCTCTGCTTTCCTATTTCATGTTCTCTTCAGCTTCTTCAAAGCTGCATCATAAGGAATGGTATGGACTTCACTTCTTACTGCCCTTACCTGTCCCTGCCACAGTTCCAACCCATAGAGCAGTCAGGGAAGCAAGAGCCCATAGGCCCGAGGCAGTGAGCTCACTTGTCTTCTGTCTCCCTATCAGGCCTGAGAGATAGGTTCCAGGGCCTGGTGGTAGCTAAGAAGGCGCTTTGTCCTGTGGGTGTAACTCTGAACCAGTTTTCGTAAGTATGGGGCCTTATCCAAGAAATGTCTCTATTTCAGACTCTGAATGATCATCTCATCAAGAGAGGATATTTTGGTTTGCTTGTGTGTTTTTCCTTACAGCCCTTTATCTTAAACAAAAGCAAACCCATGTTCATTAGAGAGAAGAATTCTAGTAAATGCAGGTAGTTCAAGAGAAAAAAATTTAAAATTATTTGTAATCTTGCCACCTTGACATAAACTCTGTTAATGCCTTTCTGTATATCTTTCAATCAAAGGTCTGTGGGTATATACATATGTAAAATTTTTACAGAAATAAGAGTCCTTTTGTACATACTCTTTTATGGCTTTTATTTTCACAGAATGCCGTATCATATCTTTTTATAGTAGTAAACATTTATATATAACCTCACATTTAACAGCTGCTTTGCATTCTATTATAAACAATCCCTTAATGTTGAACAGCAGCCTCCCCCATCACCAATATTATTGATGACACAAACAAAACTATAATTAACACTCAAAAGTGATTTTTATTGTATATTCTAATTTTCAAATATATCCAGTTTGAAGAACTTGACTACTGAGAGATTCCTTTCAATATGAGAAAACTATGCCCTTTACAGGAATCAGGAACATAAATCATCATTTATGAAGAATACAAAAGATCCTCCCCCATATTAAAACACTCCCTGCATATATTTACCTGAATTGTACATATATACCTGAATACTCCCAAGTGATACACCATGTTAATGTAATGGAAAGTAGTTATTTTAATCCTTAGAGTTGATTCTTATGTGGGTAAATGGGAAAAAAAAATATGCTGGGATACAAGATGCATGAAAAATGTTTTAAAGTCTTTATTGGGCTTGAAATGATGAGAGTTTACATAATTAATCATAAGGGGATGTTTTTAGTCACAGAAATGATCATTAGTACTGCACTAGAGCTAAGTAATCTTTATAGCAATATAAAAATGCCATTTCACCCTTAGATCTTACCGAGATTTTGTCTCTCTTTTATGCTCTTTGGCATTACAACACTCAGTAATTGAATGCTACTTAATAATCAGGGTGGGTAATGAAACCATCTAAGCTAATGTGTCCACGGAAATTTCTGAAGCCCAAACTCCAAATATCACCACAATACATTGTGTTAGCCCAAAGCTAGGAAAAAGATAAATTAAGTGCTATCATTGTGCTGTTTAAAAATTACCCCCACTTTAAAAATTAATATCCTTTGTTCTTTTTCATCTTTTTTTTAATGATGTTTTAAGATGCAAATTCTGCATTTCAGCCTTGGCCTTCATCAATTGCTTTGGTGGGAACAGTCATAAATTTTAACTATCCTTCCTAAATTATAAGAATGTCTGTGGTAAGTTTTTTGATAAACAGATGGCTCCTACTTGATCTGTTTTGACAAAGAGGCAATAATAAAGACAATTAGTGATTTTCATTGGCTCACATGAGAATATAGTTCATGTCAATGGTTAACAGTGCAGCTCCTGGAATCAGGGACTTGGTTTGTATCTGGGCCCTGCCGTGTCCTGGTGATGTGAACTTGGGGTGATCCTCTAACTCCCAGAGGGTGTTTCCCCTGAAAAATGAGTATAAAAATGTTGTGAGATTAAATGAGGAAATTCTAGCGTGTATCACAGTGCCTGACATAGAAAAGTACTTCAATAAATTGTTAACTATTGTTAAAAATACTGGCTAACCGCAGTTGAATGTTCAGTGGAGTAAGATTTCACTTTATTTTGCTTCCAAAACAAAATGCCTGTGAGTGAGGGTAGTTGTGGATATTTCAGCCTATTTGGTCAGAATTGTGTCATCATCTAACTAAAATCCCCCAAGAATTTAGTTCAGAGATATTAACATTTTTAGAAACAAAAGCACAAAACTGTGGTCTAGATGTTTTGACTTTTCTCTGATCTGTTCAATGAAATGACCCTTGAATTGAGAGACATGTCTTCTTATCACAAAATGTCTTCTCATAACGGCTTTTAGCAAATGTAACATTGAAAATAGGAAAAGCTGCCTAACGTAACATTTAATGAAGCACCTTTAAATTTAAAAAAAAGCAAGAATATCTCTTGTGCCTTCGAAATGGAACTTAATTGGTTCCAAACATGAACAGTTGGATTTTCATCTCCTTTAAAAAAAAAAAATCTTTGATTTTGACTATAAGACCTGGTTTAAAATTTAACTGAAGTAATTGATTTGTAAAATTTCAAAAGCAACTCTTTAATCTTTTACTAAACTATTAATAAGTTAATAACCTCATTTCACTGAATTTGCTCTTTTATTATATTAAGTCCAGCTCCTTGAGTAGGTCCCTGTTCATTCAAAAACATGCTCTTATTTTTTGAAATATCAATCATGCTATGTAAGAAAAATGAATTTGTGGCATCTTTTCTTGTTGCAGTTTTCCACTAAAACTTACCTTTAAGTGAAAGTGAGGTGGGGGAGGGCAAGAGAGGGTAGCCATGGAAAACTTTCTGAACCTCATACTCCAAATTTTAGCAAACCTGGTTTTTAAGTAAGCGGATTCCAATTGTCTTTAATCCTTCCTGAAAATAGATATGGTTGGATAGAAGATCATCAGATTCCTTTGTCTATGTATTTCAAAAACAGTGTTCTTTTTATGACTATTACATAGGAAAGAATATAAATCATGTCTGTTCTGTAATAAATAGACTTCTCAATTTTGTATGAGGAACAGTTTATACAAACTTTTTCTGTGTCTACACTTTACTTATCAAAATATCCTCACAGTTGGTCACATATCACTTAGCACAATATTGACACCATCTGTTTTAAGCTTGGGATGATTGTCTCTTAACTTTGAATTTTTTGGAAGTTGAGTTATGTCTGTTCAGTATCTCTCAATTGTTAGAAGACTGGTATATTTAAATGCTCTAATAATGGGGAAAAATGTAGATCAACTGTCTTCCATTTGAGATCAATACACTAACTGACTTAAAAAACAAAACCAGATGAAGCCTTAATAATTTATTTGATTCTCTCAAAGATGGTGACTATATTAGTCTGTGTGCATGAATGGGAATAGCCAGGTTTAGTAATTCATGAGAAGCGGCTCTTCTGTTGGCTTTTAAAAACAAATAGATCTGCGTAGTAGCTAAAGTTAGTTCTAGGCTCCCAGCCCTGCTATAGCATGGTCAAGAAAGATTCCTGAGCATGTATTTTATAATTTGATTATAAAGAAGTGTATATCCTTTATGAAAGCTCAAGCCTTTTGATATCTGACCTTACAAGAATTCATGACTTTTTTTTTTTTTTTTTTCTTTTTTGGCTGCACTGCACAGATTGCAGGATCTTAGTTCCCCGATCAGGGATTGAACCCCGGCCCTGGCAGTGAAAGCACTGAGTCCTAACCACTGGACTGCCAGGGAATTCCCTCATGACATTTTTAGATAGTGACTCTTGTGACCCAGGGGCAGATGAGAGATTGAGATATACATTTTTTTGTTCGTTTGTGTATGATCTAATGCCACGACAATGTAAGGTGTATGATAGCAAGTCAATGTTTATTTTATTCACTGTTGTATCCTTAGTGCCTAGAAGAGAATTTGGGGCTTAATAAATAGGGTCTTAATAAATATTTGTGGAATGATGACATCAAGTGAAAAAAATAAAAGAAGGGGAAGAATGTGCTCTGAGAGCTAGGAGGTACAGCAGTGGAGAAGTACTGCTGATCTTCAACCAGAGCGGGCAAGGAAGTCCCAGTTTTTCCAGCCCTGAAAGCTTGCAGGAGGGCGTGTGTGACGCCAAGTAGGGACCATGCAGAGAGTGTCATTTCGTTGTCTAGTTTCCTTCTTAAGTAACCCCGGCTCAGAGTGTCTGGCTATTCCTAGCTTCTCAGTTCCTTGGGGGCTTCCTCCTCTCCCAGTTGCCCTCTGCTTGTGCCGACATGAAGCCTGGGTTTTCTGGGTAATGAGCAGAATTGAGAATTCGGGTGTGGGCTTCAGACACATCTGGGCACTGGCCCAGATTCTGCCATCTCCATGTATCTGATCCTGAGCAAGCTCCATCTCCTTTCTTCACCTATGTATGAGGATTGATAATAATTTTGCCTACCTAGTTGAGTTTCTGAAAGATTAGTGAGAAGATGCCTGATATGAGTAACAAATGGTAAAGACCTTGTGTGGATGGCTCATTGCTTTCAAGAAGTGGAACTTCCTATAGAGGGAAGGTGCGTGTGAAGCACTCAGCATAGGTCTGGATCGTGAGGAGACTTTGACAACACGTGAGCTTCTATTTCCGTGTGTGTCTTTTCATTGATCCCAGTGTTGAGAAACAGGACACGAGTAGTGGCCAAAAGTAGAAAGACTCCTCTGACCCTAACAAGGGATTTGAAGTAAGGGGTATCCTGTATCTAGGCGTCATTCTCCAGAGACTGAGGTGAGTCAGGCAGGTGTAACTACCAACACTGAAGTGATCTACATGCAATAAACCTTTTCCAATCTGAGTATTAAAATTCTTTTGTTATATTATCATAGTCATTTTATTTATTTTTAACTTTTTATTTTATATTGGAGTATAGTTGATTAACAACGTTGTGTTAGTTTCAGGTATACAGCAAAGTGATTCGGTTATACATATACATGTATCTATTCTTTTTCAAATTATTTTCCCATTTAGGTTGTTACATAATATTGGAGAGTTTGGGATTGACATTTACGTACTGCTGTATTTAAAATGGATAACCAACAAAGATCTACTGTACAGCACAGGGAATTCTGTTCAATATTATCGTAGTCATTTTAGCTTTGCTACTGTGGAAGACATTTCTTCCCAGACTGTGTTTCTCCTTTCAAGTTGATTTTAAAAACTCCGATAGCATTTGCCATGATGTAACAGGCTTGGGTTTTTTTTGCAGCGATGTTTAGTAGGCTGTTTATGTTTCCATGTTATGAAAATACGCTGCTGTTAAAAGGAGTGTGAGATCTCACTTGTGATCTTGTGGTTCAAGTGGCCGACTTCATCATGGGTGTGGTTAAATTGTTAATCTCCCAAGAGAAAGAAAGAAAAATTTGACAGGCTTCTCCTACTTAACTATTACTAAGCCATTTGAATAAAAATAGAATTCCTTGTTAAAATAACTAAGCATAAACATAGGCCAAGGCCACTAATTTTCCTGTATAGACTATGCAATTAGAACAAGATAATAAAGAAAATAAGCACCTAATTACAATTTGATACCTTTATTGTTAACCTTCAACTGTTATGAATGTTAATTCTTTCCCTTGCTTCCCTTTATAACTTTAAACAAAGATGGAAACATTCAGGCAATTCCTTTTCACATAGCTTCCCTGAAACCCCCTGCCTCTTCCCAGATACTGACTCCCCGACTTTTAGAGCTAAAATATTCACATCTTTCTTGAAACCTGATGTTCCCTCCTGCCTCTTTGCCTTCCTGTCTTTTCATATACTGTTCCTTAATTAAGGAAAGCTCTTCCTTAGTCATCCCTGATATTGAGATTTGGCTCAAATAGTATCTCTCCTGTAAGGAATACTCTCAGGCAGAGAACTCTTTAATAAAGAGTTTTGTATTTTGTGGATTCCTTTTCATCACATTGCCATTTTATTATGTGTTTACACATCTGCCTGCCCACCAGCAGACAATGTTTTCAGGGATCAGGCCATGGAGTTGGGTTCACCTTTTCATTTGTTTGTTTGTTTTTGTAACATAAAAGTTGTACTAAGATATAAATTCTTACCAAGTGATTCATTCATTTGTGTGTATAATTCAATGGTTTGGAGCATATTCATAGAGTTGTACAACCATCACCACAATCAATTTTAGAATGTCTTCATCACTCCAAGAAGAAACCCTCTACTCATTAGCAGCAACCCTCTTTCTTTCCTCAATCGTCCCACGTTAGCCCCAGGGAACCACTAATCTACTGTCTGTCTCTAGAGATTTGCCTATTCTGGATATTTTACATAAACATCGTTTGCTTTTAAACTATACTGCACATAATTAGAAGCAAAGAAACTTCATTAAATGCCAGACTCAAAGATACATCCCTATATATTTTTCCTTAACACAAGAGAGAAATCTACTGGAATGAGTTGTGTTATTTTAATTATGGAATAATGCAAATACCAGAACGTCACAGATTAAGCTTAACAAAGACACTTTACCTGCTGTTTTAGTGAAGAATCAGCCTCAGTAGCAACATACCAGGAAGCGAAGTTATTTCCTCCCCTCACATATTTTAGGGACATAGTTCTGTTCAATTTGGATAAAATTCTGGAAGGAAAAAAGCTGCCTCTTAGCGTTATGTACAAGTCACTTGCCTTCTCTTGTCATAACTGAATGCTGACATAAATCTTTTTTAATAAAATGAACTATTACAATTATTTCTTTCCTGAATGATGGCTGAAACAGATGTATTTTAATCTACAGGACAAAGAAAATGAAATTTACATGTCGCTGAGGTCTCTCTGGTTAATAAATGTTTTAAATAGAAAGAAAGCACCAAGCTAAATAAATATGAGACTATGCTGCTTTGCATAGGATTAAAAAAGTAAAATTAGAGGGTTTTTTCTCTACCAAAGAACTGATTTATAAGGTGAAGGTATTTTACACTATCAAATATGTCTTTTAGAATATCATGAAAATGCTGCTTTGCTGTTCTTCTTTAAAAAACAAAAGCAAACAAACAAAAAAACCCTGCAACATGCAGTTCAAAGTATTGCCTCTGCATTTCTAACTTGATTGGTGTGCCTGGTACGTAAGTACCAGCCTGACTGTTTTCACTACTATTGTAACATTTTCTCTATTTTCGAGTGCTAGTGAGCTAAAAGAAATGAGTTCCACTCATAGCCTTGCTCTAAAATTTTACGAAGGTTTTTTTTTCATTATAGAACATATAAGATACACCTAAATTTTGTTTATTGCTGTCAGAAAATGTCCATGATAAAAAATGAGGAAATTAGAACTGCCCTTGAAAAGGCTTGACAATTTTTTTCCTTTTTTTTTTAAAGAAACTTTTCCTGTGTGCTTTGAACTGTTGCCAAACTAGATAAAGGTAAAAATGGCTGACTTTTCCTAAATTGCTTGCATGAAAAACCTTCAAATAACTTTCATATACAAGCAGTCTAAACACCCAGGGCCATGAATCCATCTCGCCCACCTGGTCACCCTCCCACCCCTGAGGAGATGTAACCCTGGTGGAATCAACCTTGGAAAAATAAAATGGCAGCTCAGATGGTCCGAATCATACCCCAAACACCACAATGCCCTGAAAGTTACTCTTTTCATTGTAGTCAATTGGCTGAAAATACAGGGATTCTATTCCAAATTCACCTCTCTATCGTTAAAAATTGTGGTAAAAGGCATTTTTCAAAACATGATTATAGAAAGGGCTCAGGTGTTATCCTAGTCTGATTAAAACGGGTTGTGAGTCTCCCCCTGTCCTTTAAATTGCAACAAGACAGACTCTGATATGATGCACAGATGTTTTTTTTAACAACAAACTGAGTTCGAGAATTATAATTTAGAGTGTATTGGATATATCACCAAAATACAGGGTGGTTGGGCAATTGTGAGGGAGTATTGTATTGTTGCTAGTCTGAGTAAATCTGAATCTTTTCAAGTTTTGGTTGAGTGGGTTAATTCCAGGACCTGAATTACAAGTACAATTTGAATTACATTGCAAATGCTGAATTTCCTTCACTTTTGCAAGGTGCTTTCTTTTCCCCTTCTCAGACTTATGAATTCTAGCTATTTTGATGTTTTTCAAATGTTGCAATATTTCAGTTAGCTGTGAAAAATAGCAGTTCTAACTAGAAATGAAGGAAAAGATTTTTCCCCTTTGCCTCTTTGTTTATTAATTCCTTTTTTTTTTTTTTGGTTTGCCTCTATTTTGTGAAATCTCCACTCTTAACATCGATTAAAATTGTAGCAGCTCCTGAAGCATTCCAGGCAGTATACCATTAACCCTTCAATCCTAGGATAAATAATTTGTAAAAAAGACTGCCATGGACAGTCAAAACAGCCCAGGCTTCAAATGGAAGGGGGAACAAAAGAACAGGTAAGAAATTAATATATGATACAAATTGGGATGTCCCATGCATGAACAAACATTGATAAATATAGTCTCTTAGAAACCCTGTGAGGTAAATCTACACTATGACACTGATTTTATGGACAAAGAACAAGGAAGTTAAGTGGATTGTTTAGAGCTTGAATTCCTATCTCCCAGCTCGATTCTAACCATTCTGTGCTGAGGATACAAAAGTCCTGCAAAGAGCAAACCGGCATGGGGTGGGACCACGAGCCTCTGCTGTCACTCTAGAGAAAACGTTAGGCATTTCAGCAGTCGGGAGAGGTGGTAGACAAACTGCCCGGTAATTATTTAAGAACATACCAATTTATTTGTAGCATAAAGTCTAAGATCGAGCTGCTCAGGCATGACACTATAGTTTTCTGACTGTGCAGGTATTTATCTCCCACTCGTCACAAAAGAAGTCTGATTGAATAATTGGTGGTAGAAGACAAGAAAATACAGGTTAATATGGGGAGTTCAAAAGCTTGACACATTTTTAAAGAGAACCTGCCAAATGGGGTACTAACACTGTAGAAAATTGCAGTAATCAAGGGCTTTCGGCAAAGAACTAACTGGAAATGAGTAGTCAATCTAGAACATTGTATGCTGTGGTTATAGTGTGTTTGGGGGGCTTTGTTCACCCGTGCTTGTACTTCCTTTCCAGTTTTAAAGTCCCCATTTATTAGAACATCTCCTTGCATGGCACCTGGGTCATGTGGTGCCTCACACATTGAAAACGACACTGGGAGAACTTGCAGGAAACCCGGGACCCCTGTCAGTCCTCACTCAAGAGATTATCACTCCAAACAACACTACCGCAGATTTTTCTGGCTTGCACATTTATTGTCCTTCTTTCATTTCTCTTATTTTTGCAACACCACAATTTAACTAAGACAGACTTATCCAATCGAGCCTTATGCAACTAATGTGGTATTCTATTGCACCACTGAATATTCATAGGAGATGCTAACTCAATTTGAAAATAGTGAAATACAGTCATCTCTCAGTATCTGTGGGGGAATGGTATCCCTAACCCCAATTTCTCCAAGGCTCAAATTCCTTATAATAAAATAGCACACTATTGGCATATAACCTACACACATCCTCCTGTATACTTTGCCATCTCTAGATTACTTATAATACCTAATACAGTGTAAATGTTATGTAAATAATTGTCAGTGTGTGGCTAATTTAAGTTTTGCTTTATGGAACTTTCTGGAACTTTTTTTCTGCATATTTTTGATCTTTGGTTGGTTGAATCCTTGGATGCAGAAGCTGTGGATACAGAGTGCCAACAGTATATTATTTTCAGCTCTCAGAAATATTTAAACAAAACGTTATGCTTTCCTCCAAAATTAGAAAGCCCCAAGGAAAACTATACTAAAAATGACCATGGTTCCAGATGAGGCGGGAAAAAAATCATTGAATTTTATTAAAAAATTATTTGATGTTTTCTCTCCCAAATCTATACTTTATAAAAGTTCTCTTCATGGCTAAAATTTTTGTTCTTTGAATAATTTACATATTACACATAAAAAATACCAAAGACAACTTCACACATATTTATTATACTTTTCTACAAATCTGTAACCTAAAATATCTCAATGTGTCATTTAGTTAATCCAAGCAAAGTGGAAATTTTTCAATTGAAAAAACTTTAGAAAGTTCCAAACATGCATTTGTCTCACCTATTAACTAAGTGTTACCTTAATTTAGAATCCTATATTGATAGAAAATACAATGACACTTGTTCCTCTTCTGTTTTCTTTCCATTTTAAGAAAATAGCATTATGAGGATAGGAATGATGCAATATTCAGGCAGTAACTTTTGAAAAAAAGTCAGGGGTAGCAAAATTTAACGTTCTCATAACGGCATTAACTTACTCAGGTTGTACATACAGTACATTAAGGAATCGCATTTTGCTGTTTTCTGTGTAATTGGAAATATTCTATATGTACAATTTGAGTGAGTTAATGTTTCTAGGAGAACCTTCACTTTAGCATTTCTTGACTTTTTTATGTCTGAATTTGTAGCTTTAACATTTGCATTAGCATAGTTATTTGCATTTCATTACAGCAGAAGTTAGCCTATTCAAGGTCTAAAGTCATAAGCAAATGTTGACTTAAAGATTTGTTTAAATGAAAATACTTAACCTTTTTTGGGTTACATATTTATGGTTAGAAGATACACTCATTTAAGACTATGAATTTTTTTTTTTTTTTTGAATTTCCGTGCATGGTAAGTGCCCAGGAATTGGGCAACAATTGAAATAAATGAGTAAATGAACAATTGCTAAAGTTTATCAGCAATATGGAAACAGGAAAAACTTGCAATAGGATCAGTGGATTGTTTGGATTAAAAAGCAACTCCAGAGAAACTTGTTTCAGAAAGGGAAGACTGTCTTAGCCTTTTATAATATCTTGCTGTCATTTTTCTGTTCTATATGTTATTGTGTTATCATTTTAAGTATTCCTGAATTGAAAGGAAGGCTAACAATTCTCCAATTTTGCATATAAAGAAACCAAGTTCCTAAGAGATTATGTGATTGTCTTGAAGAGAAAAAAAGAGGGGAGGGCAAGCTACGTTGAAAAAATTTCTAAATCCAGTTGTGTCTTGATTTGCGGAAATTTGTGTGAAGATATGGATATAAACAAATGCAAATGGCAGAGAGAAAGAAGAAAAACTGCTATTTTATTTATGAGAAAAATTCAGCATAGAAATCCCTTCCTCAGACTGTACACCCCACAAGGGCAGGAATTGCCTTGTTTTTGTATCCTAATGTCTAATACATACTAGGGATACATTAGCTCTTTTTCCAAACTACATAAGTAATAGAAAAAATAGCCAATTACATTACTCTATGTACTTCACATTATATTAAGAGAAAAAGTTATATTTTCAGGGACACAAGTACTACTTACAGTGGAGTGAAGCCAAGTATTCTGTCCTGTCTCAGATTAGATTTCTTTATATACAAAAGGTTTTCAGGCATTTGTGGAAATTGTACATGAAAAAATATTTTAAACATGTATTTAAACATCTATTATAAGGATTATTTTTTCTTAATAAAAAGTTGGTTTGTTAAAAGAAGACCTCAGAAGGTGCAAAACCTTCAACAAAAGATTGAGTTTAGGGCTTCCCTGGTGGCGCAGTGGTTGAGAATCTGCCTGCCAATGCAGGGGACACGGGTTCGAGCCCTGGTCTGGGAAGACCCCACATGCCACGGAGCAACTGGGCCCGTGAGCCACAATTACTGAGCCTGCGTGTCTGGAGCCTGTGCCCCGCAACAAGAGAGGCCGCGATGGTGAGAGGACCGTGCACTGCAATGAAGAGTGGTCCCCACTTGCCACAACTAGAGAAAGCCCACATACAGAAACGAAGACCCAACACAGTCATAAATAAATAAATAAATAAATAAATAAATAAATAAATAAATAAAGAACGTGAATTTCTTAAAAAAAAAAAAAGATTGTGTTTAATAAACCCATATTAGAGATAAATGTGGACACTATGAAGATTTAAGTTTTGTGGGGAAAGGGGGAAAGAAGAGAAGAAATAAAGGAAGTGTGGAAAGAGTCCAAGAGAATAAAAAGCAACAAAGCACATTTATTTATTCATTCAACAAATATTTATTGAGCACCTACTAACTGCCAGATGACTGGATGCTGGGTATACAGCAGTGAAGGAGACAAATAAAGACCCTGCTTTTGTGAAATTTACTGTCTAGTAGGCAAGACAATAAGAAAAGAAAAGAAATACATAATTAAGATTATTTCACAGAATTCAATGCTGTAAATGAAATAAAACAGGGTGGAAGGGAGCTATTTTAAATTGGGTAGTCAGGGAGAGGGGTGGGTATTTCAGATTTTATGATCAGGGAAGACTTCTCCCAGGAGGGAACACTTGAGGCTCAACATCTATGTCAAATGACGAAACTAAAACAATTTAGTAGTGAATTTGACGTCCTTCATTCAAAGGAAACCAATCCATGGATTGGGAGAGTATAGTGCGTCACAAGTAGTGGAGCACTTTCTAGAGGGATTTTAGGCAAGAGTGAGTTTTATAGAGCATTAGAAGAGGCAATGTGGAAACAGGGCATGATTGGGTAAGAGGTGGAGGATTTCTTTATAAGTAGAGCGGGTGCTATTTTCTAGGGTGAGGTAAGCTAGCTGAAGCTAACTTGGAGGATTGTGACTGATGTTTAGTTTCCTTGACAGTGAGGCATTTCCCAGAATTGCAGCCTGGCTTAGGTTGAGATTTATGATGCGGGCTGGGCCACTGGGTCTGCCTCCATTTTGTAGGTCGAAATCTACAAATTAATTTTATTATCTGAAAGGTGGAAGAAGGCAGCCATATGACATCTAGAGGAAGACTTTTCTTAGAGCAAGTAAAGCCAGACTTGGTGTGTTGAAAACCACCAATGAGGTGAGGGTCACAGGAGTTTAGTGAGGAGGAAGAAAATGCTGGCAGTAGCCTGATCACATGAAGCTCCCTTAATGGTGAAGAAAAATTTGGATTTTACCTTAAGTGCCATGGGAACACTGGAATGAGAGACCTGGCTCAGATACATTCATTCACTCATTCATTCATTCATCCATTCATGCACTCATTTGGTCATTTGCCTTTTTAATAGACTTATTTTTTAGAACCATTTAGGTTGGGAGCAAAATAGAGTAGAAAGTACAGATTTCCCACATCCCTTGTCCCCATATACACACTGAGCCTCCTCCATTATCAACACCGCCCACACCCGCCCCCAAGGGGTCCATTTATTACAATTGATGCACCTACATTGACACGTCATTATCATCCAAAGTCCATAGTTTACACTGCATTGTACATTCTATGGGTTTTGACAAAAGTATAATGACATATATCTAACATTATAGTATCATACAAACTAGTTTCACAGCCTGAAAATTCTCTGTGTTAAAGCTATTCATCCCTCCCTCCCCTGGAGCCCATTGATCTTGTTACTGTCTCCATAGTTTTGCGTTTTCCAGAATGTCATATAGTTGGAATCATACAGTACGTCGCCTTTTCAGGTCAGCCTCTCATACTTAGTAATGTGCATTTAAGTTTCTTCCATGTCTTTTCACAGCTTGATAACTCATTTCTTTTTAGTGCTGAATAATATTCCACTGTCTGGATGTACCATAGTTTACTCTACGATAATTTGTTTTTTCATTCAACTGAATATGTGCCAGCTGATGTGTTTGCCACTGAAGATATAGTGATTAACTAAATGAATTTAGTCTGTGGAACTCATGGTCTAGTGGGGGAGATAGATGTTAAGTAAATAATAAAAGGAATGAATGTAAAATTATAAGCAGATATGTGCTCTGAAGGACTGGGACATCTTTTGATAGGTGTGTGCAAAGAAGGAGCCTTGGAGACCAAGAAGGGATTTCCTGATGAAATGATGCTGGAGTGAAGTGACTTCACCTGGAGTGAAGTCTGAGGGATAAAGTGAAAAGGCAGGCAGTTTGGGAAAGAAGAGCGTTGCAGATAAAGGAAGCCTGGCCCATCCGAGGAACAGAAAGAAGGCCAGTGTGGCAGAAGCATAGCTCTCAGTGGGAGGCTGAGGAGTGGGCAGGGCTCTGCCTGAGTGGGAGCCTGTGGGCCAGAGGAAGGACACACTTTCATCCCAGAAGCAGCAGGAAGGCCCTGACAGTTTCCACACAGAAGAGTGACATGGGCAGATGGGCATTCTGGAAGAACAGAGGACAGAGGAGGAGACCAGTGAAGAGAATTTTCAGTAGATCTCATAGCAGTCACCATGACTCGGACGAGAAGCGAGGAGGCAAACAGGCTGGAGGGATATTTCGGAGGTGAAATTGATTGGGATGAGAGGCGAGGGTGCAGGAGGAATCAGTCTCCTAGGCTTCTGGCTGGAACAAGATGGACGGAGTCAGTGAGCCCTAGAGGAGGACCAGGGTTCAATGTAAAATGATTGTCACTTTTTCCCATATTAGAAAAAAACATATAATTGAGCTGCTACCAGGTTTCTGCAGATTCTAGAATCAAAGAGGAGAAATCCCTGTTCAAATTGTACGGAGAAAAACTGTCTACCGGGGATAGCGCTTAACAGAGGAACTGTAAATACAGGATTAGATGTGGAATTCCTTTTCTTGTTTGGGAACTCAGTAACTGAGCAAAAGTTAGACTCATGTAAACTTTAGTAGAACCTTAGACTTGTTTTTAGGATCAGCAAGATGTATGAGGATAGTATCACATTTTCCTACAACTTTAAAAGTAGACTATAGCCTATAGTAAAATAAGAAAAACACTTAGGGAAAGCATAATAAGGATGCAGAGTGGTGTTCTGTTTATTTATTATTTGCATGGGTTACTTCTTATAAAACTAAAAAAAAAAATTATTGAATAAATACTCATTATATCCAGCTCTATGCTGGTAAACGTCCAAGAACTGGCCCTCCAGGAGAGCAGGGGCCTCTGTCTGTGGCTCTTGCCAACTGCCTTTTCTGAGGTGTTAATTTTCCCATCGTGGCCGATTCCAGCCACCAGGGTGATGCCACTGAAGACGAGGTTGTGAAGGACTGTGCACAATCCTCTCCCGGGTCTGTGTGCACCAGCTCCAACATGCCACTGACTCTCCCTTTTATTCATGAGGAACTTAGGGCTTGGAAAGTAAGTAGCTCATCCAAGTTCATAGAGAGTAAGAGGCAGAGTGAGAATTTACACTCTGGCAGAGACCCTGAAGCCCTGGGGTTTAACTGCCATGCAGTGGATACCAAGAGCTGAATCATAATGTTGAAATAATAATAAGATTTAATTAATCATAATGTGAACTCAGAACCCATTTAAGTCCAACCTCTTTTAACAGGGGAGGAAACTAAGCTCCAAAACATTTTATTGATTTGCTCAAGGTTAAAAGGCTGTTTATTGACAAAGCTGAGGCTGTAACCCAATTCTTTGGTCACTGCCCTACGCGATGCTGTTAACTACTTGTGTTTTGCAAACCTCCTTCACAAAATGTTTAAGTCGTATATCTTTCACAGAAAGAAGAAATGGTGGGGACTCTTTTCCCTTCCACATATTTGAGTGAAAATCTTATCATCTGGCAATGTAATTCAACAGCATCACCATGCTTGGAAGCAGTTCATTAATTGTGCACAGAATTCCTAAAGAATAGTCATGATAATAACAGTCATAGCTGCCAACATTTCTTTAGTACATGTTAGTATATTTTACACAAAGACAACAAACTATGGAGATCTAAACGTGCTACGAGTCATATGTACCCAGTGGTGTGTGTGTGTTTGTGTGTGTGTGTGTAACTGTAAAGCAACAAACCATTAGTTGTACAACTTGTTGCAATAATTAGCTGCATAACTAGGAAGTGAGCCATGTTTGGCAACTCCAAAAGCTCACACTTGAAGAAGCTGGTCCTATGAAATTCCAGCTCATTTTAGGGCCAAACAAATGACACAATTTGCCTTAATCTCAAGTTTAGCATTAGCAGTTTAAAAGAGAACGAGAGGATGAAAATGAATTATGAATTGAACATAAGAATACCAATAAAAATTACAGAGCTTCTAGCGAAACCTCAAAACACAATTTGGCCAAGTTACCAACCTTCCCTAAATCAGGAAAAGTAGTTACTCATCTCACGGAAGTGGTGTTAGGGAAAATTAATTGGTGATGGTAATGCTGTCTAAAAGTGTCATTTCTAGAGAGATTCTGAATTTCAAGGAGACTCCAGTTAAAGCAACTGAAGATTGAAATATTATTACTTATAAGATGAAGTATGAAAGACATTATTTACATAATATGTTGACCAATAGTTTAAAAAACTATGCTACTTATGGAGAAACATTTTATTTGCTTGATAGTTAATGAGAAAAGACTTGCAATTTATTGCTTGCTAAAAGATTTTATTTCTTCATTTTGCTCTTTACATCAAATCGTAAACTATTGAGGATGGAAATAAAAAATCATTCCAAGAGTTACATGTGAAAATTACTGGGAAAAGAGTGCCTTTCATTAAGGTAAATTCCATTTCTTGGGCTTAAATTTGGCGTATCAGTGTTTCCGTAGCACAGCAGGTAGCCGTGTGGTTTTAGAAAGGAAATAAGAACTGTGTTTTCAAAATATGCTCAGCCCAGATTGAGCCTTTGGAAATACGATATCCAAATGAACATGAGATTGAAGGAAAGTGCCAGATAAAATGAAGATCTTAAGTACTGTATATGCTTGAATGTTGTAGATATTCCTAGGGAGAATTCTTGACCTTTCTTAGAGCTGGCACTTTAAGCCTGGGGACAAATAGTTGCATTTTTGACAGTCGTGTTAAGATTACATTGGGGACTGCAGATGTGAGACTCTTTCTCTCTGTCAGAACTGAGAATTAAACCCACATCAAAAGCATTGCAAGAAGTGGAAGATCAGTGGGACATACTCAGTGAAAAGCTCTTAATGAGCAGATAGACTGCTGTATAGCCTCTGTGATGTGTGTCAACCTAGTCTTGACATAGCCAATTCCCAATTCTCTGTGCAAGATAGAATGAGGGTAACAAGGATAATTGAAACCCACAGATAATCCATGGGTTCCACTTTAACCCTCAATTGTAACTGACTGCCTTGCAAGCCTTTTAGGAGACCCAGGAAAGAGTTGCATCTCCTTTTCGTGATGTTGATTCTTCAGCATATCCTGTGTTCCCTGTGTTGGGGAACGATGAAATAAATACACAGAAGAGGCAGTATGGTTCAGGGGCCTGCCAGGAAACAGATGGTATGCTCAGAATGTGATTAACAAGAGTCTAACGAAGGGACCATTTTCAAAGGTGTGGGCAAGGTCAAGGGAAGCCAAACAGGAAACACCCTGGGGTTAGCAATGACCAGGAGTGTTCCCACTCCTTAGGGATGAAGGAGCAAGAGGCCAGAGCTGTGAGGAGAACCAAGAAGAACTGACTGTAGAAGAATTGCTTGTCAGGAGCTGTGGTCTTCCTGGCAGGAAGGCAGCCACTGGCAACCAGAGCTCCACACTGCAGGAGCCAGGGCAGTAAACCCCACACCTCCCTCTCCTCTCGCCCTCTGATCTCCTGCCAATGCTTCCCAGTGGCCAAACCCATCTGGAAGCCAGAAAGAAAGTAAGGCCGTTGATGTGGTCCACAGGTGTCAGAGTCCTGGGGCACAGAGCAGGGTGGAGAAGAGTGAAGAGTGGATCTGGAGGGAAAATAGAGAATACCTAGCCCAGAGGGGATGAGGAAAATGACCATGGGCAGATCAACTAGTCATAGTTACCAGGCCCTGTATTTGAATGCAAGACTGCATCTTTTTTTGTTTTGTTTTGTTTTTTGCATTTTATTTTATTATTAGTAGTATTTTAAACATTTTTATTGGGGTATAATTGCTTTACAATGCTGTGTTAGTTTCTGCTTTATAATCAAGTGAATCAGATATACATATACATATATCCCCGTATCTCCTCCCTCTTGCATCTCCCTCCCACCCTCCCTATCCCACCCCTCTAGGTGGTCACAAAGCACCGAGCTGATCTCCCTGTGCTATGTGGCTTCTTCCCACTATCTATGTATGTTACATTTGGTAGTGTATATATGTCCATGCCACTCTCAGTTCATCCCAGCTTACCCTTTGCCTCCCTGTGTCCTCAAGTCCATTCTCTACGTCTGCGTCTTTACTCCTGTCCTGCACCTAGGTTCTTCAGAACCTTTTTTTTTTTTTTTTTTTTTTTACATTCCATATATATGTGTTAGCATACGGTATTTATTTTTCTCTTTCTGACTTCACTCTGTATGACAGATTCTAGGTCCATCCACCTCACTACAAATAACTCAATTTTGTTCCCTTTTATGGCTGAGTAATATTCCATTGTATATATGTGCCACATCTTCTTTATCCATTCATCTGTCAATGGACACTTAGTTTGCTTCCATGTCCTGGCTATTGTAAATAGAGCTGCAATGAACATTGTGGTACATGACTCTTTTTAAACTATGGTTTTCTCAGGGTATATGCCCAGTAGTGGGATTGCTGGGTCGTATGGTAGTTCTATTTTTAGTCTTTTAAGGAACCTCCATACTATTCTCCATAGTGGCTCTATCAATTTACAGTCCCAGCAGCAGTACAAGAGGGTTCCCTTTTCTCCGCACCCTCTACAGCATTTATTGTTTGTAGATTTTTTGATGATGGCCATTCTGACTGGTGTGAAGTGTTACCTCATTGTAGTTTTGATTTGCATTTCTCTAATGATTAGTGATGTTAAGCATCCTTTCATATGTTTGTTGGCAATCTGTATATCTTCTTTGGAGAATGTCTATTTAGGTCTTCTGCATATTTTTGGATTGGGTTGTTTGTTTTTTTGATATTGAGCTTCATGAGCTGCTTGTAAATTTTGGAGATTAATCCTTTGTCAGTTGCTTCATTTGCAAATATTTTCTCCCATTCTGAGGGTTGTCTTTTTGTCTTGTTTATGTTTTCCTTTGCTGTAAAGCTTTGAAGTTTCATTAGGTCCCATTTTTTATTTTTGGTTTTATTTCCATTTCTCTAGGAGGTGGGTCAAAAAGGATCTTGCTGTGATTTATGTCATAGAGTGTTCTGCCTATGTTTTCCTCTAAGAGTTTTATAGTGTCCAGTCTTACATTTAGGTCTCTAATCCATTTTGAGTTTATTTTTGTGTATGGTGTTAGGGAGTGTTCTAATTTCATTCTTTTACATGTAGCTGTCCGGTTTTCCCAGCACCACTTATTGAAGAGGCTGTCTTTTCACCATTGTATATTCTTGCCTCCATTATCAAAAATAAGGTGCCCATATGTGCGTGGGTTTATCTCTGGGCTTTCTATCCTGTTCCATTGATCTATATTTCTGTTTTTGTGCCAGTCCCATACTGTCTTGATTACTGTAGCTTTGTAGTATAGTCTGAAGTCCAGGAGCCTGATTCCTCCAGCTGCGTTTTTCTTTCTCAAGTGTGCTTTGGCTATTCGGGGTCTTTTGTGTTTCCATAAAAACTGTGAAATTTTTTGTTCTAGTTCTGTGGAAAATGCCATTGGTAGTTTGATAGGGATTGCATTGAAACTGTAGATTGCTTTGCGTAGTATAGTTATTTTCACAATGTTGGTTCTTCCAATCCAAGAACATGGTATATCTCTCCATCTGTTTGTATCATCTTTCATTTCTTTCATCAGTGTCTTATAGTTTTCTGCATACAAGTCTTTTGTCTCCTTAGGTAGGTTTATTCCTAGGTATTTTATCCTTTTTGTTGCAGTGGTAAATGGGAGCGTTTCCTTAATTTCTCTTTCAGATATTTCATCATTAGTGTATAGGAATGCAAGAGATTTCTGTGCATTAATTTTGCATTCTGCTACTTTACCAAATTCATTGATAAGCTCTAGTAGTTTTCTGGTAGCATCTTTAGGATTCTTTACGTATAGTATCATGTCATCTGCAAACATTGACAGCTTTACTTCTTCTTTTCGGATTTGGATTCCTTTTATTTCTTTTTCTTCTCTGATTGCTGTGGCTAAAACTTCCAAAACTATGTTGAAGAATAGTGGTGAGAGTGGGCAACCTTGTCTTATTCCTGATCTTAGAGGAAATGGTTTCAGTTTTTCGCCATGAGAATGATGTTGGCTGTGGGTTTGCCATATATGGCCTTTTATATGTTGAGGTAAGTTCCCTCTTTGCCTACTTTCTGGAGGGTTTTTATCATAAATGGGTGTTGAGTTTTGTCAAAAGCTTTTTCTGCATCTATTGAGATGATCATATGGTTTTTCTCCTTCAATTTGTTAATGTGGTTTATCACATTGATTGATTTGCATATACTGAAGAATCCTTGCATTCCTGAGATAAACCCCACTTGATCATGGTGTATGATCCTTTTAATGTGCTCTTGGATTCTGTTTGCTAGTATTTTGTTGAGGATTTTTGCATCTATGTTCATCAGTAATACTGGCCTGTAGTTTTCTTTCTTTGTGACATCTTCGTCTGGTTTTGGTATCAGGGTGATGGTGGCCTCGTAGAATGAGTTGGGGAGTGTTCCTCCCTCTGCTATATTTTGGAAGAGTTTGAGAAGGATAGGTGTTAGGTCTTCTCTAAATGTTTCATAGAATTCACCTGTGAAGCCTTCTGGTCCTGGGCTATTGTTTGTTGGAAGATTTTTAATCACAGTCTCAATTTCAGTGCTTGTGATTGGTCTGTTTAAATTTTCTATTTCTTCCTGGTTCAGTCTTGGCAGGTTGTGCTTTTCTAAGAATTTGTCCATTTCTTCCAGGTTGGCCATTTTATTGACATAGAGTTGCTTGTAGTAATCTCTCATGATCCTTTGTATTTCGGCAGTGTCAGTTGTTACTTCTCCCTTTTCATTTCTAATTCTACTGATTTGTCTTATTCCTTTTTTTCTTGATGAGTCTGGCTAATGGTTTTTCAATTTTGTTTACCTTCTCAAAGAACCAGCTTTTAGTTTTATTGATCTTTGCTATGTTTCCTTCATTTCTTTTTCATTTATTTCTGATCTGATCTCTCTGAATTCTTTCCTTCTGCTAACTCTGGGTGTTTTTTTGTTCTTCTTTCTCTAATTGCTTTAGGTGTAAGGTTACGTTGTTTATTTGAGATATTTCTTGTTTCTTGAGGTAGGATTGTATTGCTATAAACTTCCCTCTTAGAACTGCTTTTGCTGCATCCCACAGGTTTTGGGTCATTGTGTTTTCATTGTCATTTGTTTCTAGGTATTTTTTGATTTCCTCAGTGATCTCTTGGTTATTTAGTAGTGTATTGTTTAGCCTCCATGTGTTTGTATTTTTTACAGATTTTTTCCTGTAATTGATATCTAGTCTAATAGTGCTGTGGTCAGAAAACATACTTGATATGATTTCAATTTTCTGAAATTTACCAAGGCTTGATTTGTGACTCAAGATATGATCTACCCTGGAAAATATGCCATGAGCACTTGAGAAAAAAGTGTATTCTGTTGTTTTTGGATGGAATGTCCCATAAATATCAATTAAGTCCATCTTTAATGTATCATTTAAAGCTTGTGTTTCCTTATTTATTTTCATTTTGGATGATCTGTCCATTGGTGAAAGTGAGGTGTTAAAGTCCCCTACTATGATTTCCCCTTTTATGGCTGTTAGCATTTGCCTTATGTATTGAGGTGCTCCTATGTTGGGTGCATATATATTTATAATTGTTATATCTTCTTCTTGGATTGATCCCTTGATCATTATGTAGTGTCCTTCTTTGTCTCTTGTCATAGTCTTTGTTTTAAAGTCTATTTTGTCTGATATGAGGATTGCTACTCCAGCTTTCTTTTGATTTCCATTTGCATGGAATATCTTTTTCCATCCCCTCACTTTCAGTCTGTATGTGTCCCTAGGTTTGAAGTGGGTCTCTTGTAGACAACATATATATGGGTCTTGTTCTTATATCCATTCAGCCAGTCTATGTCTTTTGGTTGGAGCATTTAATCCATTTACATTTAAGGTAGTTATCGATATGTGTGTTCCTATTACAATTTTCTTAATTGTTTTGTGTTTGTTATTGTAGATCTTTTCCTTCTCTTGTGTTTCCTGCCTAGAGAAGTTCCTTTAGCATTTGTTGTAGAGCTGGTTTGGTGGTGCTGAATTCTCTTAGCTTTTGCTTGTCTGTAAAGTTTTTGATTTCTCCGTCAAAGCTGAATGAGATCCTGCTGGGTAGAGTAATCTTGGTTGTAGATTTTTCCCTTTCATCACTTTAAATATGCCCTGCCACTCCCTTCTGGCTTGCCGAGTTTCTGCTGAAAGATCAGCTGTTAACATTATGGGGTTTTCTTTGTATATTATTTGTTGTTTTTCCCTTCCTGCTTTTAATATTTTTTCTATGTATTTAATTTTTGATAATTTGATTAATATGTATCTTGACGTGTTTCTCCTTGTATTTGTCCTGTATGCGACTCTCTGTGCTTCCTGGACTTGATTGACTATTTCCTTTCCCATATTAGGGAAGTTGTCAACTATAATCTCTTTAAATATTTTCTCAGTCCCTTTATTTTTCTCTTCTTCTTCTGGGACCCCTATAATTCGAATGTTGGTGCGTTTAATGTCATCCCATATGTCTCTGAGGCTGTCTTCAGTTCTTTTCATTCTTTTTTCTTTATTCTGCTCTGCAGTAGTTATTTCCACTATTTTATCTTCCAGGTCACTTATCTGTTCTTCTGCCTCAGTTATTCTGCTATTGATCCCTTCTAGAGAATTTTTAATTTCATTTATTCTGTTGTTCATCATTGTTTGTTTGCTCTTTAGTTCTTCAAGGTCTTTGTTAAATGTTTCTTGTATTTTTTCCATTCTATTTCCAAGATTTTGGATCATCTTTACTATCATTACTCTGAATTCTCTTTCATGTAGACTGCCTATTTTCTCCTCATTTGTTTGGTCTGGTGGGTTTTTACCTTGCTCCTTCATCCGCTGTGTGTTTCTCTGTCTTCTCATTTTGCTTAACTTACTGTGTTTGGGGTCTCCTTTTTGCAGGCTGGAGGTTCGTAGTTCCTGATGTTTTTGGTGTCTGCCCTCAATGGGTAAGGTTGGTTCAGTGGGTTGTGTAGGCTTCCTGGTGGAGGGGACTGGTGCCTGTTTTCTGGTGGATGAGGCTGTATCTTGTCTTTCTGGTGGGCAGGACCGCTTCCAGTAGTGTTTTGTAGTGTCTGTGACCTTATTATGATTTTAGGCAGCCTCTCTGCTAATGGGTGGGGTTGTGTTCCTGTCTCGCTAGTTGTTTGGCATTGGGTGTCCAGCACTGTAGCTTGCTGATCATTGAGTGGAGCTGGGTCTTAGTGTTGAGGTGGAGATCTCTGGGAGAGCTTTTGCCATTTGATATTATGTGGAGCCGGGAGGTCTCTGGTAGACCAATGTCCTGAACTCGGCTCTCCCACCTCAGAGGCACAGGGCTGACACCCAACCAGGGCACCAAGACCCTGTCAGCCACACGGAGGTTTATTCCTTAACCAAATTGGCGTTTTCTGTAGTCTACTCCACCCCAAGGGCCAATAATATTCAGAGCTGGTGAGATTTCTAAAAGTCTTCATGTTCTCTTTTATTCCTGTGGACTTCTTTTTTTTTCCATTGTGTGTAGTGTAGCTTCACTTGCTCACAGGGTGCCGCATTCACAGGCTTCACAACAGCCCTTCAGACCAGAGTTCAGGAATCCTCACGGCCGAGCGTCCGGTCTCCGGTGCTGATCGCAGTGTGTGCCCCTCATCTTCCCATGCCCCTCTGGCCCGCTGCCCCCCACACCCAGGCCAGATGCTGGGAGCAGCGGCAGTGGCAGCAACTTGGGCTCCAAGACCACATCTTTCAGAAGAGATACTTTTAGGAAACCAATCAAGACAGAAGGTAAAAAAAAACAACATTCTCTAGGAGATGACCATCTACATGACATGTAAGTATTGGGTATCCAGTCTTTCATTCTTGATAGAGAGAGAGGTAATTACATGAAAGTTAAGATTTAACTGGCTGTTTAAATTTGGTCGGTGGCGGTGGGTAGAAAACCTTGGTTGTGATTATACTATCTTTTATCAACAGGGAGTCCTGAGGGGTACCTTGATGAAATCTGGATGCATGAGCATTCCAAAGGCCAATTAGAAGAGCAAAAGTTTCCATTGTGCTTTCTGAAATTCAGACCCAGAATAAGTGACCACACTCCTGAGAGAGACAGTTTTACCTGTATCATTAGTTACCATCACTTGGAAGAAAGACATTAAAATGAGCTTTTCTTGGAGATCCAGTTACTGCAAGAAACGGAATACCTCAAAGTATTACAAAAGTATTACAAAGTATTACGGCTTAACTATTTTAATATGGTTAAGCATTCAACAATGTGGAAGACCCTGTGTTAATTCAGCTTTCTCTATCTCACTATTATCTTAGTGGCAAAGATGTTCTTCTAGGGCAGGGGTCCCCAACCCCTGGGCCGGACCAGTACCGGTCTGTGGCCTGTTAGGAACCGGGCCGCACAGCAAGAGGTGAGAGGTGAGCGAGCGACCAAAGTTTCATTTGCTGCTCCCAATTGCTCCCCATCGCCCGCATTACCACCTGAACCATCCATCCACCCCACCCTCCCATGGAAAAATCATCTTCTGCAAAACTGGTCCCTGGTGCCAAAAATGTTGGGGACTGCTGTTCTAGGGGATTTCTGGGGTTCACATAAAAATATAAGAGAACATGAGTGCCTGTCTTCTCCCAGTCCTGTCCACTTTCCATGGCAGCATTTGCCCTCTGTCCCGTTCCAACCAGCACTGGGAACATTTTAACATTCTGGCCCAGTATTCGTTGGAGGCTAGAATAAGTTTCACGGACACTGTCTCTAAATCTAAAGTGTTGGGGTGACTTTTGAGTTACCCCTGACCCCAGCAATGGCTTTCAACTCAAGTGACAAATAAGGTTTAGAATTGGTAAATTTTTGTGGCCTTACCCTAAACTTCAATTTGCTTGACCAAGAAATTGTCACTTTTCTTAAACCTTGCCAGATCTTCTCTCTCTCTTGAACAAGATCTGGACCATGACCCCATCATCTTTCATGCTGATCTTCTGGGCTTCTGCTGCTATGTTCTGCCCACCATACTGAGCTTTACATAAGCAACTTCCCCTTTTTTCTCTACCTCTCTACTCCTGCCCCCAATCCTGCCATGTTGTTCTAGCTTGCAGGGGACTGGGCTTCTGTCTCCAAGGCGAGAACTTGGGTCCCCATTGGGATAGATGCTCATGGACAGATTGAGCAGAGACATGCTCACCTCTCGGTTGTGAGGCTTTCTGCCACCTGGCCTCTTACATTTGTTCATCACTTAGTGGCTAGATGTTTTACACTGGCAACCTTCCACAAACTCTGAGTTTGCTGAAGTCCTACTACCCCTGCAGAGGTCAGTCCCACATCAGTTTTGGGATAATACTGGGTTGATATTGGATTGGTCAAAAAGTGCCTTTGGTTTTTAAGTAAAAATAAAAGACACAGTTTTCATTTTCACAAAGAACTTTATTGAACAGCATATTCACTGTTTTGTTCCACTACCTTCAGCCATTTTTCAGGCAACTTCATAATTCCATCTTCCCAAAACTTTTTATTTTTTTGAGCAAAGAACTGTTCCAGGTGCCTTTTACAGTCTTCCAGGGAATTGACATTTTTTCCCTTAAGAGAAATTTGTAAAGACCAAAATAAATGGAAATCTGAAGTTGTAATGTCTGGTGAATACGGCAGATGAATCAGAACTCCCCAGCCAAGCTGTAATAGTTTTTGCCTGGTGATCAAAGAAACATGTGGTCTTGCGTTATCCTGATGGAAGATTATGTGTTTTCTGTTGACTAATTCTGGACAATTTTCGTTGAGTGCCGCTTTCAGTTGGTCTAATTGGGAGCAGTACTTGTTGGAATTCATCGTTTGGTTTTCCAGAAGGAGCTCATAAGAGAGGACTCCCTTCCAATCCCACCACATATACAACATCACCTTCTTTGGATGAAGACAGTCCTTTGGTGTGGTTGGTGGTGGTTCATTTCACTTGCCCCACGATCTCGATCTCTTCCATTCCACATTATTGTACAATATCCACTTTTCATCGCCCGTCACAATTTGTTTTAAAAACGGAACATTTTCATTACTTTTAAGTGGAGGATCGCATGCGGAAATATGGTCAAGAAGGTTTTTTTTGCTTAACTTAGGTGGAACCCAAACATCAAAGTGATGAACATAGCCAAGCTGGTGCAAATGATTTTCAATGCTTCATTTGGATATTTTGAGTGTGTCGGCTATCTTCCACATGGTATAAAGTTGATTGCTCTCAATTAATGTCTCGATATGATCGTTATCAACTTCAACTGGTCTACCCGACCGTCGAGCATCGTCCAGCAAGAAATGTCCAGCACGAAACTTCGCAAACCACTTTTGACACGTTCAATCAGTCACAGCACCTTCTCCATACGCTGCACAAATCTTCTTTTGCGTTTCAGTTGCGTTTTTACCTTTCTTGATATAGTAAAGCATAATAGGCCAAAAATGTGGCTTGTTTTCCTTCCATCTTCATTATTAAAATGGCTTCACAAAAATTCACCGATTTTGTTGTCTTTTTTTAAATGCATGCTGATATGACAGCTGTCACATACAATCTAACAAAATTGTTTTGAATGACGTTAAAGACAGCTAAGTGCTACTAGAGCCATCTTGCTGAAAAAAATGAAACTTTTGGCCAACCCAATAGCTTCCCATCCTATCTGGTATCTGGTCCCATGTCCTCCTTCTAGTGTCCCATGTTGCTGAAGTCCCCACTCAGCTGGAGGCAGACCCACCTAATAGATGACAGATCACCTCAGATAAATGAATTCCCTATTTTCCAATAATTGATTATGTTCCAGTAAGACATGATATTAAAATGTTAATCTATCAAATTAGAGACACACTGGAGGGCTAGGGCTTTATTATTTGCTCTGAAAATACCATGTAAGTTTAGCAAACTTTAAACTCCTCTTTGGTTATTTCATTAGGAAAAAGTAATCTCATTTACCTGGCACTTTTACATCTACATTTATGCTTTTAAAACAGTGAAGTGAGTGTTCTACAGCTATATAAAAGAAACACATTATCAAAGCATTAGGAAATGATTAAACTGACATTTTCTTAAGAAAACGAAAGGAGCAGGAAAAAGCCATTCTAAAAAGACTGAGTGCTACATACTCTAGATAGTATCTTCAGTGCTTACTCAGGGATCTTTAAAGAAGCTTATTACCAAGTACCCTAAGAAGACAAGTGTGGATGTGTACAGATCAGAGGAATGCAAGTTAATGCACCTGCCAGATTTTACTATCGTACAAGTATGTCAATCAGCACTCAGACCTTGTATTTAAAACTGTGTTCTTTCACGTTTCCTCTGTGCTGTGTCATTCATAACTCAATCCTCCAAGTCAGTAACCGTTCCGCGTTGCCAGTTGTCATAAATGGTATAAATGTGTCCCGCACGTGCTCACACACATGGCTCTTGAGGTTATTCATAACCTTTTTTGGACACACAAAAATATTTTGACACAAGAAAAAGTTAGACTCTTGGCTATCCAAACTGTTAAAAGACTCTTATTCAGCTAACATTTATTAAGCATTTGCTGTATGCTGGGCACCACGTTTCATGATTTCACCCATGCTATCTCATGTGATCAGCATGCAACGCTCCAGGATTTAGATCCAAATTGGTGGGGAATCTTAGTCTTCTATGAAAGAAGAAAAGATGTATGCTGGTTTTATTAGGATGACATTTCTAGCAGTGAGGCTAGCCCCAAAAGGAAGGAACAAGATTAGGAGCTCAGGGTTGTCAGACAGTGGTTGTGAATATTTTTCCTCTTTTCTAAGGCTCTTGCCAAGGATTCTGGAAAACAATGCCAGATACTTGCTTTTGCAACATACATGGGTGGCAGGGGGGTGGAGTGAACAAGATTGGTAGGTGTTCATTATATGTTGATATGAACAGTTTTCAAAATTTGTCTACTGACTTCTTAACAGCAATTGATGTAGCTGACCATACACTCCTTCCCCAAATGCTGGGTTTCCTTGCTTTCTCAACACCATACTTGACAGATTTCCCCCAAAGGGATTGCCTTTTGGGGCAGGAGAAGAGGGAAGATTGGGCTAGGGCACTGAGTAATGTTTCCAAGGTCACACAGTGAGGTTCGTCTGACTCTTGCCCTGAGTAGAGAGACTTGGGACAGTGTGTGTGGCCTCAGTCGTAAGAGTCTTGTCCAATAGTCTGTTTTGTGGGAATAAGAATGTGAAATAGAAAAAGCAATGAGCTAAGAGTCTGGAGACTTGAGTCTGCTCTGGTTCTTCTCACTATTAGCTGTGTGATCGTGGCTTGGATGCACCCTCAAATTCTTCCTCTTTAAAGTGGGGATAATAATACCTACTTGCCTAACCTCACAGGGCTGATGTTAGGAAAAATTAGATTATATATATCAAAGCCCATTGAAATTAAGCGTTAATTAAATTTAATGTGAAAGAGAGTAGCACGATTCTTTTCCTGGCCCCAACACTTACTACCTGTGCCATCCTGGCCAAATTAATTAACCCCTCTCTGCTTTGGTTTCCTCAACTGTATAAAGAACATATAAAAAGTAGGTACCTTACAAGGTTGTTTTAAGGTTAAATTTAGATGTGTGATATTTTAGACAAGATTGTCTCATGCCAAAGATTGTTTTGTTTCTTTACTCCCAATACTCATTTCATGATGTCCATTTAGTAAGGAATAGTCCAATTAAACTAGGTCAAGGATTAGAAGACACAGGTACTGTCCCTAGTGCTCCCATTGCCTCCCTGTGTATCTTTGGGTGAATTATTTGACCTTAGAACCCTGAGTTTCCTCCTCTGTAATAGGCACTTTATAGGACCGTTGTGAGGATAAAAAGAGAGTAAGTATATCAAGAACTTGGCACGTAGCTGCCACATAGTAGATTCACATAGTAGTAGTAGAGCAGCAGAGTAGGTCCACAAAAATTGTAGTTTCGTTCCTTTTTCTCTTCTTTCATACTTCTTTGACCCCATCTTCCTAATGTGTGAGATGTAGATTTTTATTCTTGTCTTGCATCTCTTTGGGATTCTTTTGAGGCAACATTGAGATACAGCTTATGAAGGCACTCAGGTCATCGTGTAGGTGTAAAATATTACTCACAACAACAGTGGCTAGTGATTTACTAATTTACTCAGAAACGTTCCTGAGTGTCTGTTATATTACAGGCACCATGCTGAGTGTTGGTATAGTGTTGACAATCACAGACATAGTCTTTACTTTCAAGGAACTTTTAGAAGGAAAACACATGTGTATATAATCTTTCCTGGTACTTGTTTTAAGAAAACAGAGTATTAAAATCTCTGTTGATAATTAAACCTGTTACTTTTGCTTAATCCAGCATTTCTCATCGTTATTTGATCATAGAATGACCTCCCTTGTCATCGTTTTTTGCATTTCATGCAAACCCACTAAGATGTTGTGTAACACACCCTGGAAAACAGTACTGAGGAGGCAGGATTTCCTCTCCCATGTGGCCTGGTATCTACTCCCTCAATGTGCTGTATTTGTGTAAATCATATTATGTAGGTGGCTGCCTGCTTTGCCCATGGTCAGGGCCAGCCCTAGATAGGGTACAAGCCTGGAGTGAACAAAACAGAAGTCACTCCTGGGCAGAGAACACAAACTTGGTCAGAAAATAAATTACTGGAAACATTTTTATTAAAGAAGAGGAGTCGTTTCGAGGGTGTGATAGCTTCCGTTAAAGCTTATGCAGTTAATCATTCCTTGTTTGAGGTTTGGACTTTCTTCCCTTTGATGTAATTAGCCATTAGGCTTTCTGAAGTACATTTTTCATGTCAAGGAGACAATGGTTTCAAAGGAGAGATAGGGTGGGGCTGAAAGGAAGGCCAAGTTAATGCACAGAGCAGCAAAAGACACAGGAAAATATCAACAGTCCTTACACCAGCCATTTGCTAACAGTGCCTTGGAACACGATGCTATTTCACTGTAAATACAGCGATGTTTTACACGGTGTTTTGTTGCATCATAAGGGTTTTCTGGAACTTTTCCCAGGACTGTGGGATGCATGTGTTTGGGAATGGTATGGAAGTGCTTTCCTGGTTCAACCAGAGAAGCTCTCCTATTATGTCTTATTTGTTTATGCTTCAAAGTAAGATGCTATTTGAAAAAATAACGACTGCTAAAAGCATCTTAAAACCTCTGAATAGATGATTCGACTGAGTGAGACAGGATTGGTTAATCACCTGTTGCTCCATTTCTACAAAAACTGACTTTGCTGTAGCAGAACAAATTTCCAAGTCAAGTTATCCAAAGAAAGAGTAGTTTATCCAAACTCTTTATTCACTCCGTAAATGTTTATTGAAAGTACAGTACTTTCAGTAAACTGGGAGGGACTGTTTGGTTTTGTGTAAATGTAGGAGTAAGGGGCATGTGTGGGAATGGGTGTTTGTATGTGTGTGCATGTACATGCATGTGTATATGTACAGATGTGTATATGTACAGACGTGTGTATATGTGTGTACATGTGTGTATGTGCGTGTGCATGTGTGTGAATTACAGGAACTTCAAAGCTGACACTAACCTAAATTCTACCTTTAAAGAGCTTGGTCAATACAAGAAGTAAGGCACGCATACAAACAGTTATAATCAAAAGCAGAAAGTAATACGTGCCAGGTAGTAGATGATTAGTTCACATTTCAAATTTAAATAAAAATATCATCACCCAAGAGGAAGTCCTTGTCTTCATTCTTTGTCTTCCAATGATATAAAACATACAAAGTATACAGGTTAATATTAAAATCACCAGATTTCTGTCACTCCAGACTGATTATTTAAAAATTTCTTTTTGATTGGTGTGAGCCTTTCTCTGGAAAAACTAAGACAAAGTTGACGTTTCCTTTGATCTTTCAATTATGTTCACCTGGGCCTGTATCCAGTCTCAATGATTTTCATGAATTTAGTATATGTCCTTCCAGTTCTTGCTTAATATTTTTCCAAAAATATATTTGTATCCATGTATACTGTTTTTTCCGCTTTTCCAAATGTGCATGTGCAGTATTAAACTTTTTGCATTTTTTCCATTGTAGTCTTGTATTGTATTGTAGTCTTGAAATATATTGAGAGCGCCGAATCCTAACCCTTAGACCACCAGGGAGCATCTAGATGTTGAAATAAATGGATATAGCACAAGTTCATTACTTTATTACTGTGTTAGTATCCCATGTTGGGACAATATCTCCTTTTATTTATTCCTTTCCCTAGTGCTGGGTATTAAAGTTCTTTACAATTTTTCATAATTACAAACGATGCTGCAGTGAATATCTTTGCATATGTGTTCTTTCAAGAGATTCTCTCAGGTGAGATTTCCTCTCAAGGTTAATGGAAATGAGGAGTTAACAGGGTGTACACTTACTAGATCCTGCCAAATTGCTCTCCAAAGCATACTACCCATTTCTACTTTGAACATCAGTGAATGAATGTCCCTGTTTCTCCACATCCAGGTCAATGCATAGTGGGGTTGAGCTTTTAGATTTTTGCCAATTCTTTTTTTTTATTTGCCATTTCCTGATAACTAGTTAGTTTGAACATCATTTTAAAGATTTAGTGACTTTTTTCTTTTTTTTTTTTTTTTTTTTTTGAGGCGATATCCTTGCCTTGTTCTTTTTTATTTATTTATTTATTTATTTATTTTTGGCTGTGTTGGGTCTTCGTTTCTGTGAGGGCTTTCTCTGGTTGCGGCAAGCGGGGGCCACTCTTCATCGCGGTGCGTGGGCCCCTCACTATCGTTGCCTCTCTTGTTGCGGAGCACAGGCTCCAGGCGCGCAGGCTCAGTAGTTGTGGCTCACGGGCCTAGCTGCTCCGTGGCATGTGGGATCTTCCCAGACCAGGGCTCGAACCCGTGTCCCCTGCATTGGCAGGCAGATTCTCAACCACTGCGCCACCAGGGAAGCCCAAAGATTTAGTGACCTTTGAATTTCTTCTGTGAATTCTTTGTACCATTTCCTCACTTTCCTATTATGTAATTATTATTTCACTGTAACATATTTTGCAAATTTCTTCTTTTGGCATGTTGTTATTTTTCTTTGAAATCTATTTATATCTTTTGACATTCATAATGTTTGAAGTTTTCTAATGAATGAAATTTAATTTTTATAAGGGTGCAAATAGGGAGTTAATTTAATTTTTTTCCTACAAGGATCATTGATATTCTTTTTTTTTTTTTTTTTTTTATGTATGTATGTATGTATGTATGTATGTATGTATGGCTGTGTTGGGTCTTCGTTTCTGTGCGAGGGCTTTCTCTAGTTGCGGCAAGCGGGGGCCACTCTTCATCGCGGTGCGCGGGTCTCTCACTATCGCGGCCTCTCTTGTTGGGGAGCACAGGCTCCAGAGGCGCAGGCTCAGTAATTGTGGCTCACGGGCCTAGTTGCTCCGCGGCATGTGGGATCTTCCCAGACCAGGGCCCGAACCCGTGTCCCCTGCATTGGCAGGCAGATTCCCAACCACTGCGCCACCAGGGAAGCCCCATTGATATTCTTTAGGTCTCATTCCATTTGGCATTTTGATTGAAGAGGGCAATAGAGTATGGTGATTAAGAATGCAGGTTCTAGGGTTTCCCTGGTGGCGCAGTGGTTAAGAATCTGCCTGCCAATGCAGGGGACACAGGTTCGAGCCCTAGTTTGGGAAGATCCCACATGCCGCGGAGCAACTAAGCCCGTGAGCCACAACTACTGAGCCTGCGCGTCTGGAGCCTGTGCTCCACAACAAGAGAGGCCATGATAGTGAGAGGCCCGCGCACCACGATGAAGAGTGGCCCCCGCTCGCCGCAAATGGAGAAAACCCTCGCACAGAAACGAAGACCCAACACAGCCAAAAATAAACATAAATGAATAAAAAAAAAAAAAAAAAAAGAATGCAGGTTCTAGAGCCAGGCTGCCTAGATTCAAATCCCAGATCTGTCACTTATAAACTTTATTGCCTTAGATGTTATTTTCTGAGCCTCAGTTTGTTCATCTGTAAAATGAGGGTGATAGAAATATTACCTTTTGTAGGTATTTTTGTCAAGTTAAATTAGTTAGTATATGTAAAGCACTTAGAACAGTCCTAGAATGTCGTAGTATTATATGTGTCTGCTATTATTAATTCCTCATGAGAATAAATACTATAACCTGAGTTTTAAAATATCTATATCTAAGCTAACTTTTGTTTCAGATAGGATAAATGTATTTGTATAGAGAAAGATGAATCTGGAGCACAATAACATATGAATTCAGAGGACTAAAATGACATATGGTTAACTCTTATTTATATTTATTTATGTCCCTCCTATAAATACCTCATTTCTCTTTTTATTCTTAGAAACTAACACAGTGCCTGGCATAACTAAACACTCATTCAGATCTGATAAATGAATAAATAGGGCTTCCCTGGTGGCGCAGTGGTTGAGAATCTGCCTGCCAATGCAGGGGACACGGGTTCGAGCCCTGGTCTGGGAAGATCCCACATGCCGCGGAGCAACTGGGCCCGTGAGCCACAACTACTGAGCCTGCGCGTCTGGAGCTTGTGCTCCGCAACAAGAGAGGCCGCGACACTGAGAGGCCCGCGCACCACGATGAAGAGTGGCCCCCGCTCACCGCAACTAGAGAAAGCCCTCGCACAGAAACGAAGACCCAACACAGCCAAAAATAAATAAATAAAATAAAATAAATGAATAAATAAATGAATGATTTTCTTATGCTTATGTTTAGCCATATACCCCACTATTTCCTGTCAGTATTTTCTCAGAATGAAAACTGCCTTAATATCAGCACAAACAAACCCAAGAGGATCAATCAGCTGCAAAATTATTATGCAAAGCATTCCTGAGCCAAATGTAAATGACTTTTGGATTATCTGATGTTACGTATTTTCTGCATCGCTACCCCCTCCATCAGTGTGAATATTCAGCAGATAGGTGTGCTAAGCAATCAAGTGCCTGCTTCACCATCAGGGAGTCCAAGAAAGTGAAAACATTCCAAATTGTTTTAGAATGGCTTCCTCCTTGTTAATGCTACTCACTCCATTTGTGCTCCTGAGTTGATCACAGTATAAGGCACTCAGAGGTTTTTAAATTGAATTTATTGTGATGAAATGTATTGGTATCTGAATTAGGGAGGGTGAATGTCATGCCATCGTTCATATATCAAGTTACTGCCCATCCACTCACCCACCCATGTATCCATCTATTCTACAGATATTTAGGGAGACCCTACTGTATGCATGTGTGCATTGGGCGGTGCTGTGGAGGACGCAGAGGATAATGTGCTGTATCTGTCAGTTCCAAGGACCTGTAGAAAATCACGATGCCCAACCCTTGAAAAATACACACATTCTAGTATGAGATTCTCTACCTTCCAGTTAAAGCTCTCATATTTACTGTGATGCTTGTAGCAAATATTTAAACTTCCCTAAATACCGATAAGGAAATGCATATAAAATTGTGTGGAAAATAGTAAATGCTCTCTAAAGTTTAGTTTTATTCCTACAACTGTGGATATCAAATGGGTAAAGAGGGATGTTCACCTTAAATGCAAGCCCGTAATTCTGAAAACATGAAAATCTGACAAAGATATTTGTCAGTATTGGAAACTGTGGATGGGGCAACCCTGCCTATGATTCAGCTTCAGCCTCTGCAAAGCCATGTCCATGCCATCATTTATGGTGCGTATTTACTGAATGCTTACTATTGGATAGGGTCTCTTGTAAATGTTTTTACATCTATTAATTCATTGTTTTAGTACTTCCAGAAATAATGTGCAGAGGGTTCTATTATCCCAAATTTACAGATGGAGAGATTGAACCAGAGTGAAGTTAACCATATTGCCTCAGGTCACATGATAGAAATTGATAAAGTCAGATTCAAATCCTGAAGTCTGGCTCCAGAGCCCATGCTCCAGCTACCTGTCCTTGCTTAAGATGATGGTTGAAGACTACTGGACTCTGCTCATTAGACTAGGCTTTGTTTGTTTCTAGGAAGCATAGGGGCCCATGACATGTTGCAGACATGGAAGCCAGATTTATGCTTCCCTCAAGCCAAAGAAGTAGCTCCTGGTTTCCCAGAAAAAATTTTCTTGACCTCTAGTGATGAGAGTACGCCCCTCTGATTTTGAGTCTAAAGTAGAGTTTTCTTGTATTTATACAAGAAGTATTTCTTGAACACATACATTTATCAGATGAGGTATTGTCAGGATATAGTGGATAACAACATGGGCATGGTTTTGGCCCTGAATGAGTATATTGCATTGTACATTGTCACTATACTTCAATTTATTCTAATTTTGGAGAATCAAAGGATTAGTTGAAAGTATTCAAAATCTGATATCTATCATCAGCATTATTACTGTTATTTGTTATTAATTTGCATGTATTATAGATAGTTCAAGTTCTCCTGAAACACATAAAGAATCTGTTTCAAATTAATTGGGTGTAGCAAGGACTGTGTAGTGGGTTCAAAAAGCTCTCTAAGCACATCCCGGACGACGCTTTGCAGCCTGTTTTGCACTTTAGGTGTGGCTGTGACCCAGTGCTGGCCAATGGGGTGTGGACTGCAGTCTGAAGCAGTTTTTAGCAGAAACAAATACCCCTAGACGTCTATGTTCCTTTAGCAAACACCCAGTCTCCTACAGAATTAGAGCCATCGAATCTAGAACCTGTTCCCCCAAAATGAAGAAGATATCTTCCCATCAAAGCAAATGGCTAGGAGACAGGTGTTCCTCCTTCCCAAGGGTGTAGTACTTCCATTATCATTGAAATGCCACCTTTTTTCACTTTGTTGGGGTCCTGTGGGCCAGCCATTTTCATTGTATTCCTTTTCTTGTGTCAGTTTCTGTTCTACAATGATAAAATATTTGAAATCCTGGTATTGAACTTCATCTCCTCCTGAGACTTTCTCATTTAGAGACATGGCTCTTTAGCAGTGCCAAAGTTTTAGCTCCTAAACTTCAGAGGCAGAGATTTAAAACCAGTGGCAATCTGGGCAGATGTCAGCAGGTGAGAGGTTTCCACAGCCAGTCCTCATAAAGCACATGTCCATACCGCACTGTGGCTTCTAATCCACCAATAAAGCACAGATCCTGCTGCGATCATCGGCAGAGTCTTATGTCCAAAGGCAGATATTTTATTCAAATAATCTCACACTGCTCTGTGGGAAATACTATTTTCATTATGTTTGCAAACATGTTAGCATTCATTAAAATGTGCACTGCCTGCAAGAAAGATTCATGGCGAGCTTTTCCTGTTAGAGGACATATTTGTGAACAGCTCTCATGAGGCAGACGTTTATAACACTGGCGATTTGAAATGTGTGATACTTTGCTACTCTCATCAGAAAGCTTCAGAGTGCAGGCATCTGGGGTACGTTCCATCCCTCCAGCCATCTGACAGGGCCAGGCCTTCAAAGTCCTGGAAGGTCCTTAAGCTCTGTTTTTCCTTGTGGAAGACTTCATTCTGGACTAACTTTTGGTTTTATACTTTTTTTTTTTTTTTTTCCTATTCCATCATGGTATCCTTATCTGATTAATACTTTTGAAGGCTTTCCTTTTGTTTCTTTATTATTTCTCTTATGCCTTTTTTTGTCTTCTGTTTAGGTTATTTTCTTGTCTTAACAGCTTCATAGCCTACTTTCTCTGTTGAGAACATGCTTTGTCCTTTTCATCCATTGTATATTTTTTATTACCTGTCTAGGTATTATTCTGTTTTACAATGGATGGGATACTAAAAACTCAAAAGCAAAAAGTGTTTATAAGTTGAATGTAACTTTTATGTAAACCTACATTATGTTTTTAAAGATGCTTCGTGTTAGTCAAATGAAATACTCTCTAGTACCAGAGGTGCAGTTAGAGTAGATTCTTTCCTTTCTAAATGAATGGACATTTGTACAGAGGCAGAGATTCATAGAGTATGGATAAAAATTTAAGTAAACTTTAATTTCTAAATGAATGTGATCCCATAGTCATGCTTGTATTTCATGTACACGCACACACATGTATGTACACACACATGCAAATACCTGTACTTCATGGTAGTGGCCACGCAGCAAGGGCCTGAAGTCTAATCATGTCAAAAATTACTGGTGTTTAAGGGTGGGTTGGGTCACTGAAGCCCTCAAAAATTCGAGTCTAGATAGACAAGGGTTAGCCATCACCCCATACTCAGGAAAAATAATCTATTTATCACTAAAAATTATGTGAAGTGACAATCACATCTTTCATTTTAAATAAAGTCTTTAAAGCTAAAACCAAATTGCTATGTTGTCAAATACCTTAGGAGACAATCTAGTGACCAACAGAAGAAAATCTCATCCTTGGGAGCCTCTTGCTAGCAGTGAGCTGGGAGAAAGAGGTGTCTAGGGATTTTCTCTCAAGACTTGTTATTTTTATCTTCATTCCAATGAATTTTAAATCAATTGAAAAAGTATTTGCTTCTTTGTCAGTGATTGGTAAAAATGGTTGTCCCGGTACTGAGCAAGTTATTTAACTTTTATTTCCTCCTTTATAAAAGGAATCACAATTCCAACTTAATTGAGATGTTGGGAAGATTATGGGATGTGAACCCTGTAAAGGTCAGAATAAAACCTGATACCTAATAGGGACTCCACGTTGGTGGCTCTTCCTGGCACTATCTTTTGGTGACGACTTTCTGTCTAGTATCTCGTTGTCTCCAAACTTTTCATCACCTATTTGCATATACTTCCAGAAAATCTAGGGCCAGAGGTCTTGCTGGAGGACTTCACAAGGATCTGCTTTCCTCTTTATGGCTTTAAGATGCTTCCTGGTCTCATAGGGTCTGCTTGTTGCAACTGGTCCCTAGACCTTCATAGTTCTTACATGTATTGTGAAACCCTGTCTATTCAAACTTGGGATGGGATACATTGGGATCTATGTAGATTCAGTTCAGTCATTCTACTTTAACCCATAATTTGAAGCTTACTATATCTCCTTACTTCCAAATTGACAGGTAGAGAATCTGATATTCTAATCAAAGCATTCATTCTAACCCAAGTAAGGATCAGTGACTTCTGGTGGTCAGGGCCTGAGTGTTTTGGTCTAATTTGAAGGAGAGTTCTAATAGCAAAAAATTTCAGAATAGGAAAGTAAAAAAAAAAAAAAAGACCTTAGTATATATAATAGAATTAAAATTGGAAAAGATCTGAGAGATCCTGTGCCTCAAGTTCTCATTATCCAGATCGAACTGAAGACTAGAGGGGCTAAGTAAAATTTTCAAGGTCACTCAGTGAATTAAACTGGGAGCTGAGCCTAGAAAGAGTATTCTGATTCCTAGTGTTTTGGGTTTTTTCACTTGTACTCCATTGTCTTTTAAAAACAGATGCTTTCTTGCTGGTTGGATCCATGGGCTCCTCAACTCATAGAGCATGGAGTATGGTCAGCTGGTTGCTTCTCTCCTCACACTTCTATACCCTGGCTTTTACTACCCATCTTTTCTGTCTTTTCTGATAGTCAGAGACCTAAAAGCCCTGTGTCAGCAGTGTTTCATTCATTGAGAAATACTGTAATAATGTTACACTTAATTAACAATAAAATTGTAGAAATGCAGGGTTCATCAGATATATACTGAACACACGTCAGACATTGTGCTAATACAACAATGGACCATTTATAGTTTCTGTCACAAAGAAACTCACAATCTTGTGGGGAAGGAGATTCATAAACAAATAACTATAATTCAGATAAGTACTGCAACTTATAATGTAAACAGGATCCATTTCTAATAGTTGGAGTATAATTGGGAAGGATGTATAGAAATAGTTCTTGAGTATTATTTCCTTGTATTGAGATGAATATATCAGGTTATTTATAAATTAATTATTTTCTTCCCTTCTCTCATCCCCCTAACATTTAACATAAATTGTGTTAATAATCTCAGTATTTAAGTTACAGGACATTCAAGTGGGACATTCAGCTAGAAGAAGAAAGGACATCACCCCAAAATGGATGAGGAGACATTTTTGTATCATTTTTTGTTGAGAGAGTTTGCATGTTTCAGTTGTATGAGGGATAGTTGCATCATGTCAGGTGTAAGCACAATTTTGCTATTTATTTAGAGGTTAAATAAGGTTAAAAGAGGTTTATTTAACCTCTAAATAAAAAAGACCTTCTAAATAAAAAAGAGTTAGACTGTGATGAGTTTGTGCCATTCAAATGAGCTAAGCCGGAACTATAGTTTTCAGAATTCCCTTAACTACGTGGCTCCTTTAGGGAAATTGTGTGATACGTGGAAGGAACAGTGAAGCAGCAGCCTTTATGCTTTGAGGTTCCTGGGGGTGTTGGATGCCACTGCAGCTCATGCGCCTTGGGGTGGATTTGTGAACTCACTTTGTGACGCCCTCTGGCGCCATCTACTCCTCCATCCCCCACTGAGCAATCTCCTCCTTCAGTTTCACATAGTTCTGGCCCAGGTGAACTTGCAGCTTCACGGAGAAGGGCACCCACTTCTTTCGGCAGATCGTCCATGTCACTGAGTTGCAGGTGGTAAGAAACATATGCAAGTTCTGGTTTGTCCTCACTCTCCTCTCTTCACTTATAGTTTTTCTTTCTGATTAGCTTCTCTGCTGACCTACAGTGAGTTCAGGATCAGATTTCTTCCCTAATGTTCATGACTGTATAAAGTCTAATCCTTATTTTAAATTCATTATTTGTGGTCACGCATAGCGATTCTGCTTCTTTGAAGGAAACATTTCATGTTCAAAATGAAAACCTTGATGTTTATAATGTTTAAATATTATGTGTGTGTTCCTGCTGTTGTTGTTTTTCAGTTTCAGTCCTTCACTTCAACCTATGTTATTCTCTTTAGATGTTGATTATGGCACCAGTACAATTCGTGTTCTTCTGAGTTTCATGTCCTCTCCAGTTTTGGTGAACAGGTCATCTATATTTTCATCCACATCATATATAAAAAGATTGGTTTGTTTTAGGTTTATTAGCATATTTTTTGTAAGTTACATAACCATAATTATCACTTCATTCAGTGAACACTTCTTCATCTTTTCCATAAAGATTAATAAGAGAATTTGTCAAAAACTTTGGTCATACTTAGATATGCTACATGTACTATACTTTTATGATTCCACAAGTTACTAATTCTATCTGTGAGACTTAAAAAAAAGTTACTTTTAACTCAATTAGAAAATTGGCAAGGACTTGAAGAGATATTTCTCCAAAGAAGACATACAAATGGCCAACAGATAAATAAAAATGTGCTCAAGATCACTGATCATCAGGGAAATGCAAATCAAAAGCACAATGATATATCACCTCATACCTGTCAGAATGGTTAGTATACAAAAAACAAAACAAAACATAAGTGTTGGTGAGGGTGTGGAGGAAATTGGAAGACTTATGCACTGTTGGTGGAAACATAAAATGGTGCAGCCACTATGGAAAACAGTATAGAGGTCTCTCAAAAAATTAAAATAGAATTACCATATGATCTAGCAATCCCACTTCTGGGTATTTATCCAAAAGAATTGAAATCAATATCTCAAAAGAGATATCTTTATTCCCAAGTATATTGTAACATTATTCACGCTAACCAAGATAAGGAAACAACTTGAATGCCTATAAATGACTTAATGGATAAAGAAAATGGGGTATATAATACAACGGAATATAATTCAACCTTAAAAAAGAAGAAAACCTTGCATTATGCAATAACATGGATGAACCTGGAGGACATTATGCTAAATAAAAAGCTAGTCACAGAAGAACAAATACTGCATAATTTCACTTATATAAGATATCTGAAATAGTCAAACACATCAAAGCAGAAAGTTGAATGGTAATTGCCAGGGACTTGAGGGAGAGGGAAATGGGGAGTTGTTCAACAGGTGTAAAGTTTCAATTATGCAAGTTGAATAAATTCTAGAGACCTGTGGATCAAAATATTGCCTATCATTAACAATACTGTATTGTTTACTTAAAAATTTAAGAAGGTAGATTTCATGTTATGTTTTTACTACAATGAAAAAAAAGTTACTTTTACTTAAATAGTTCTTAAGAAAATCAATTTTGGACCCTAGTGACCCATTTAATGATCTTTAAAAAAAAAAAATCTATCCCTTTATGATTTATAATTGACTCTTGCTCAGGTTTTAACATCCAACTCACTGCTGTATGTTTTGTATAGTCCATCCTCCCATTTTTCACTCCCTTATTTGAAAATTAAAATGATATTTATATGTCTTAAATATTCTGGGATCTTTCTAAGCAACAAATATCACCACCAGTACATGCTTCCCCTTCTCTCTCTGGAATGTAAAACAAGTGACTTTAACTTATTTAGAATATCAGGAAATCTTTTTGTGAATTTCTTTTCACCTCTTTTGGGCTTACCGATATTAATTTTATCCATTTTAGTCTGAACATAATTCCCTTTTACAGAGAAGAAAGAAGTACATTTAGAACTGAGGAATTTATTTTTCCTCTGTAGACCAAGAACTTCTTTGATCAGTCCAGTCTTCCAACATTGAGGAATTATAATTTTGGTACAATATTTGCTCAGTGCTGTTGAAAAATTCCATTAGCTTCATGAAAGATGTGATGACTTCCACTGATTTTTTTCTTTCCTTAATAGCAACTATATTCTTTTAAAATTTAAATTCATCTATAGAATTTATGGTCTGTGCTGTTTTGGTAACATAACATTTATATTTTCTGAGCAACAGATAAAAAATAAAAATGAATAGTTTAAAGAAAGTTGGAAAAGTTAATTATTTTGTATACAGAAATGCCTAGCATTACACAAAAGCTGTTGGAAGGGAAAAACTATAATACTTCTTATTAATTACCTTTTAAAAATTAATACTCCAATGATGAGATAAAATTTAGAAGTTTCTGCATCTTCTCTCCTCCATGTCTGTACTTATTTGACCTAGGCATTCTAGAGAAGAAGGACGGCAGTGTTTCCTAAACCCGCCTATGCTAACAGTCACCTGGGTGCTTGTTAACTTCACAGATTTCTTCGATCCTTCCTTGGAAATTTTGGTTCTTTAGGTTTAGGGTGGGCTTAGAATTCTGTATGTTTAACAAGCACTGCAGATGATTGTATCATCAGGTAAGCTTGGGAAACAATGAAAAGAGTCCATAACTTGAACATCAGCCTGATCTATGTATGAACTCAAGGTCTAAAGCTTAACACCTATATAAACTCAGGCACATTGCTTAGCCTTTTTGAAAGTTAATTTCTTCATCATTAAAGAGGGAATGTTAACATCTTCCCCAAAGAAATTTTGTGTAAATTCAATGATATAAAATGCAAAATGTGTACCTAATTCTAGTGCTATCATTATTGAAAACTATGTCGTAAACTTTTTTCTAATCTTTTAGTCTTTACTCTTGCTGCAGGAGAAAATATAAAATTCTGAAGCAAAACAAATGCAAATATTCAAGTCTTCTTTCTCAATGTAAGCAATAGTAGAGTCATTTACTCATTTGTAATGTGTCTGAGGCACAAAGGCCCACATTTAGAAGACTGGTAAACTAATGAGTGGTGTTACCTTTCCGATATTCAAAGGCAACACCACAATTGCTATATTTCCATCTTATTAAAAGCAAGATAAAATAATTTTTGGTAGATTTTTTTTTCTCCATACATCTTTAAAAAAAAAGTCTATAGGAAGTTTTTATGCTTATCAATTCTTTAAAACACTGGTTCTCAAAATGTGGCTCTTGGGATGCAGCAGCATAACCTGGGAAATTTTTTTGAAAAGAAAATTCTCAGTCCCTACTCCAGACTACTAAATCCTAAAGACGCCACCAGAAAACTACTAGAGCTCATCAGTGAATCTGGTAAAGTTGCAGATACAAAATTAATATACAGAAAACTGTTGCGTTTCTATACACGAACGACGAAGTATCAGAAAGAGGAATTAAGGAAATAATCCCATTTACCATCGCAGCTATATTAGAAACTTTTGAAGTGAGGCACTGCCATCTGTGTTTTAACAAGACCTCTGGGTGATTCTCACGCAGGCTTAAATTTAGAAACCACTGTTCTATTTCCAGTGTCCGATTGCCTCTCCCCTTCCAACTTGTTCATCTGCTGCATTCCTGATCTCAGTTCATGGAAACATTAACTTTCCAGATCTTCAGGTCAAAAATGTGGTCATCCTTAATTTCTAATTTTCTGTCTAGCTCATATCCAATATATCAGAAAATCCTGTTGTTTTACCTTCAATTACCAGGATATCACCATTCATCCCTCTACTGTTAATAGCCTGGTCCTAGTCTCTATTTTCTCTTGCATGGATTATTACAACAATCTTCTAACTGATCTCACAGCTTCCACTCTTTTATTCTTCCAGACTGTTCTCAACACTGAAGCCAGAGAGATGCTTTTAAAATAAAAGTCTGATTGACTCACGGACATGGAGAACAGACTTGTGGAGTGGGAAGTTGGGGTTAGCAGATGTAAGCTATTATACATGGAGTGGATAAACGGTCCTACTGTATAGCACAGGGAACTGTATTCATAAACCATAATGGAAAAGAATAAAAATCTATGTATATATATATTTAACTGAATCTCTTTGCTGTACAGCAGAAATGAACACTACATTGTAAATCAACTATACTCCAATAAAAAAAGTCTGATTATGTTATTTGCACTGAATTATCTATTGGTTCATTAGAACCATTCTTACTTTTCATAGTCTCTCCTGTATCCTGGAAGCTGGGAGCCTAGAAACTTTATTTCCCAGAATTCCTGCCACTGGAGTTCTAGATCAAATGTCAACAATGGGAGAAAATTACTCTAGAGATTTGGAAGGTGGGATGGAAGCAGAAACCATAGCACTTTTCCTCTAGCATGGTAGAGAAAGACATGAGATTTTGTAGGAGCCTCAGGGATTCTTCTTTGAATCACCTGTTTCCATGCTGGCATTTTTCCAGCTGTTCCTTCAATTCCCATAACTTCTGAACGACTCTGAAAGTTAGTCATGAACCTAAGAACTGGTTGGCAGCAACCTTCTCTGATCTTCATTACTCCAGTCCTGCCAATGATTTTGTAAACACAAATTTCCCTGCATACATCCCTTCCTGCTAAAATATGGAGTTGTTTCTAGTTTTCTGAAAGAATACTAATTGTTCTTCTTATCAAAATGCTTGACTCCCTTCCCATCTCATTCAGAGTAAAATTCCTTCAATGCCTACAAGACCCTGCACAGTCTGGTCCCCTATACATCTCTGACCTCACTCCCTCAACGCTTTCGTGCACAAACTCTGCTCCTGCCTGACTGGTCTTCCTGCTGTTCCTCAAAGTGCCTTTGCACTTTCTGTTCCTTCTACCCAGAATGCCTCTCCTCCAGAGAGCTGCCCAGCTTACCCTCTCACCTCCTTCAGTTCTTGGTACAAATGCCATCTTTTCAAAGAGGGCTTTCCCCTGATGACCCAGTGCAAAAGAACCTCTACCCCCAGCACAGGTTGTGGAAGTAGTCGGTAGAATCCTCTCCATTTAAAACACAGGAAAATATACAACTAGGAAAAGAAACTCATCAAAGTCTCATGGCTTTTAAATGTTAAACTTAACATTTATCTTATCCAAAGGGCCTAGAAAAGAACCTTTAAAAGGGTGGGTGGTTAGTGAACATTCGTGTTGATGTTGCAATGGTGGCAGGGGTGGGATAGAGCAGGGGGTGATTACAACTCTTTTAAGGAAGAGCAGTTAGGCCTGACCAATAACAGGGAAGACCACTGGAGAGTGAGTGACTGCTAGTCATAGATTTCACAGTTTATGATATTCTTTGGGAGGTTAGACTGGATCCCTTTTTTTTTTCTGCAAAGGCAGGTCAGAATAAAAGAAATTCCAATTTTTTTAAAAAAAATGGATCTTCTAGTCTAAATACTGTCCTAAATTCTGGTTAGGACATTCAGGACCACTGGCAAATTTCCTAATATCAGCATGTTATAATGATAGGCTTATTTATGTAAAATTACTCAATTCCTTTACTCTTTGTTCATAGTATAAGTATTAAGGAATTTATTTACTATTATAAAGTTATGGGTAAAACGGAATTGGAGTTCATGAAAAAGTAATGAAATGCAATCAATATGGCAGGAATAATTAATAGTTCTTCATAACCCTTTTTTAGGATGTATGCATTGATTATTTTCCTGAAAGCCTGGCTGGAAGGGAGTGGCAAGAAGAGCATTTTTATGTAGAAAAACTTTCAGGTTTTTTGTATCGAGAGTAAAAATAAATCAACTGGAGCCAGAGTAATATTGAAAAGAGTTGGCTGAGCTGACTAGAAAAATAAAATGGATCTAGTCATCTCTGTGACCTGGGCTATTTAGCCACAGACAGTGCTCTGCCTTTAAAGAAAGCAGTGAACTCTTCAAGAACAAAAATAAGATAACTCTCTTAAAGAAAAATGGATAGAACAATTCAGGAAAAAATGTAGTTGAAAATGGCAAAAGAACACACAAAGGACAAAATTGCCCTTTATCCAATTTAAGGAGTGAAAAATAACTAGAATTGTGCTGGAATTCTTTGCTGGAAGAAATTTGAAGAGACAAAATTGAAGGTTAAATTTATGGTCACATTTCTCCTGGAAATGGGCTTTATGTAATATCTGGGCACAGACAGAGAAAAAGCATCCATAGCTGGCTTTTTTGTTGTTCCCTGTAAGCCCCAAATGACAGGGTTTTTTTTCCCCCCTCTTTAAGGTTCCCCAGTGACAGTAAAGGACATCCACAGACTCTATCTCCATAGTTAGGTTTCTGCTTTGGGTTATGAAAACAACTGCTAACTTGATTTTTCTTTCTCTAGCTTTGCCCTTACTATCTTATTCTCACAAAATTCAGTGTAATCTTTATAAATACAAATCTGATGATGTCTGTTGCCTGATAAAAGCCATTCAGTGACTCCCCATTGAAGACAACAGCAATTCCCAAAGTTTAGTCCAATAACTGCCATAAACTGTTAGTATATATTTTTTTAAAAATGTGGAAAATTCCAAGTTGAGAGTAAGCATTTTTCTTTACAATAGATTTTGTTTGTTTGTTTTTTGTTTTTGATTGAAGTGTAGTTGATTTACAATATTGTGCTAGCTTCTGGTGGACAGCAAAGTGATTCAGTTATATATAGAAATATATATTTTTCCAATTCTTTTCCATTGTAGGTTATTACAAGATATTGAATATAGTTCCCTGTGCTATACAGTAAATCCTTGTTGTCTGTCTATTTTATATATAGTTTTGTGTATCTGTTAATCCCATACAATAGGTTTTAATGCTGATATTTGCTGTGAACTGCTAAAAAAGGGAAGGATATAATATGCAAGATGTCCCAAACTTTTTGAATATGGAAGCTGTTTCTTTTTCATGGGGTGTCTCACAGGACTAGTTTGGTGTGGAACACACCTTCAGAAATACTGGCTTATACTGCAGTTCCAGTTTGTGAGCAAAGCAAGGAATGGTCAGAATGATCTGGAACCTGCTTACCTTAGTTGGCATTTCCCTGACACATTATGTTTTCTTTCTCCTCTGTGCTGCACAAGAAGTCCCCTAGAAGATAGAAGAAACTCAAATGAGTAACAATAATTGAAGAGAAGATTATAGCTATGGAGCACAGAGAATAGAAATTTAGGCTAAAGTTAACTTATGTTTCTAAAGATGAATCCAGAATAAATGCAACAGAAGCAAAACCCATAAATGGAATAAAAGAAGCTAAAGAAATACCTCAGAGTGTATGTGGAATGAAACCTCCTTCTGTGTACAAAGTTAGGAAAAGGAGATTACTATCTAACCATATCCAAAAAAATTTAAGACCACAAAGTAAAAGAATCTGGCAAGATTCCCAGGAAAAAAAGTTACCTACAGAAGTAGAAAATTCAGGCCTGCCATGGTCTTCTCCTTAACATTAAATGCTGGGACATAATGATGCAAAGTTCACATAATTTTGAGGGGAAAGTTTGTGGCTCAAGAAATTTATATCTAGCCATATTGTTGTTAAGATGTGAAGGTAATAGAAAGACAATCAGATTTACTTCACATGTCCTTTTCTGAAAGAATTACTCAAAATATGTCTTACTAAATGAGAAAGGAATCAAAATAAGAAACTCAAGAATAGAAAATTATGTATGAACCGACTTATGGTAAGCATTCAAACCACATCAATATAGACTTATGCATCGTATTTATAAAAATGGTTGATATATAACTCAAACAGAAAAGCTGTCAAAATATAAGGAATAACAATCAGAAACATAGTACTAGAAGACTTAAAAGCGTCCTTATTTCATAGGTCAAATTGGGAAAATAATTATTAAAGGATTTAATTAGTATGTATAAAATTGATTTAATAAATACACATTTCATTTTGTGTACTAAATAATTTTGACAAATAATTTTGATTCTATATCATCATATATACCTGGATTGGCAATTAGTAATAATAATAACATATAATAATTTATACTTAGCCATGTTTAAGTAATGAATAATGATTAATATTTCTGGTGTCAATTATAGTAATAAACACGGTAATTAGAAAATAGGAATAGTTGTGCCAGATTATGATAGGACTTTTAAGAAAAGTTCTTTATTTTCTCTCTTTTGTTTTTTTGTTGTTCCTTGCCTGTCTCCCACTAAAATAAATGTAATATTTTCTGTCTACAGGTGATAGTATCTTTACTGTGAAATCTCTAGTGTGGCCCTTAAATATACCTGGAAACAGATGTAATGCTCTGGGGTAAAAATAAGGCTGCAATCTGGAGATGAAAGAAGAGAAGGACACAAATTCAGAAAAATCTTCTAAAAGACTGAAATGAAAAAAGAGACAGTTATTTCACAAAAGGAGCTTAGGACCTAATTTTCCTTGTGAAAGATTCCATGGGATGCCAACAAGCCCCTAATGCTTTATTTAATAGAGTTTTAAAAAATTCTACTTCTGGCTTTACTATTTATCTATCCTTTTCTTTCATAAAACATTTTTTTGGTTTTACACTGTGCCAAACGTTGTTCTAGGATCACAGAAAGGAATGATGACCCCAAAATAGACACAATTACATTTCAGAGCAAAGGTACAAGTTGGAGTTTATCAAATCAGGTTCCAGGACACTGAGAGAAACCAGAGTAGCCTCATGAAGCAGAAGGTGAAGTTAAATTATATTTGACTCTGGTAAAATTTCTATTTCTGAACAGCCAACATATGTAAAGGCATCTATTGTTGGTGATTTGCCTATTTTCTTTCTCTTTTAGTTTTGAGTCAGTTTTTTTTTTTTTAAGTATGTAAAAATTTTATTTGTCAATTATATCTCACTAAAAGAAAAAATAAAATAATGTTATATGTTCAGTGAAAATATGGTAACATCTTAATTTACTGTGTACATAAAAATGTTATTTTTTTCCAAATTATATTTAGAATGCTACCTTGTAGGTCAGTTTTTTTATGATGATATACCTTTAATTCACAGCCACAATAAGGATCAGATACTCTAACTACATGACACTTTTGACTAAAAACAGTGCAAAATAAATTGCTAAAACTGAAAATATATTAAATTGAAATGCGTAAGAGAAAGGCATTTCTAAAACATTTTAACATAGACATACTTATCCCAACCAAGAGTTCCTATCTCTTCAATAAGGCTTTAGTAGAACTGGGGAGGAGGAGGTAGTACATACAGCTCTTTTTTATTCTTTAAAGCAACTTCCAAAACCATCTTCAACTCCACTATAAAGCTCATTAGATCAGGAGAGTGCTGCATTCTCTGTTGCACTACGTGATGATATCCATTAAGTATTGCTTTCAGCTGCCAACTACATAGTAATCTTGCATTCCTCAGTTGTAAATCTTTGGGCAGCAATATTCTAAGATGGAAATCTCTTCCCTGAGCTGAAATGAATCCTTCATACACGGTTTTCGCCCGGTTCTGGGGTAGAAGCAGCGGGAACTGGCGCAGCAAACTCGCTTCCATGGCTCTCGGTCCGTGGAGCCGCCGGGGGACCAGCGGCCGCCGGGCCCCACACATGCGCAGTCCTGCCTGTGCCTAGGGCGCAGAGAGGTGGAAACCCGTGCCTTTGGCGGGAAGTTGAGTCAGTTTTTAATATTAAAATATTAAAAACTGTTTTAATGTTTAAATGTTTACTGTTTTAATGTTTAAAAACTAAAATTTTAGCCCATCATTTATTATTCACAGAGGATCTAGTTTGTGTGGGTTTAGAGTGTAAGATGATTTTTCTGGGGGGAATTGCCTTGGACTGGTAAAGATTGTCGCAATTCATAGCACTACAGCCTATGTCTTTCCCCCCCATTTTAAAATTTAGCTTTGCTGTTATTTCTTTGACCTGCCTCCACTCTGCTTCCGATTTGTATACTCATGTTTCATGTATCACTGATGATTCCAATTACACGCTAGGTAACAAGAGTTTAATAAAATGTGGCAATAAATTGTGGAAAGACATCATGCATGTGAAAAAAGTGTATTAAGAAATGTGTTCCAGGTAGAGAGCTTCCAGTATTAAATGACTAATCACTTCCACACACATATACAAAGTGAAGGTTTTATTTAGTGGAACTTGGCCTTTCACAACTAGAAGGCCAAGCAGTGCCTTCTAACTGGTTTTCTAGCCTGTCTGAAGCAAGTTGCTGTTGTTTCTTTTTACTGAGAACTTTTTAGATGGTCTTCAATAGTCCTTCAGCTGAAAGGAGGTAGGATATCTTGTTCAAAGCTCATATTATTTTGATTTAAATAGCAAATGGTAATAAAAAGAATGTGCAATAATGTATACTCAGTACAGCCTAGTGGTCAGATGACTGGAATTGAATCCAGGCTCTTCCTCATAGTAGATATGTGATGTTAGGCCAGTATCTTACATGCTGCAGTTTTTTACTGGCAAAAACTGCAATAGTAACATCTCCTTTACTGAGATATGGTGGAAGATGAATAATTTTTTTTTTAATGTAAAATATTAAGTCCTACATGGGCCACTCAATAAATATATTATTATGCAGAGAGAATCTAATGCAAAGGTTTGAAAAGGTATAACAGCTCTAGAACAAAACAAAACAGGTTATGTAGGGGCAGAGATGCTGTCTTGGTTTTTGATTTCGCTGTCACTCCCAGGTTATGCTTTACGAGACCTTCTCCATCAGGTGTAGCATCATTTGGGTTTAATTCCGCTCACCTCACGTTCACTAAGAACTGCTATAAGGAGGCCTAAGTTTCAGCAACTGCTTGCTGAGATAGGAATCATAAGTGTAACTCATTCCTGTCCATTTCATTTTGCAAGCAAACATTCAGAAAACATGGATATTAAGGAAACCGTTTGCTGATGACCAGGTTGACCTTACTACACATACATCAGGAACATTCTGAGAATCCATCAAGGAGGTAGCGGTACCTGTGTTCTATCTGTGCAGGAGTGTGTTAGAGGGAAGGGCATCTGGGTTGTGGGCTCAGAGAGCCCATCACTTTCTCACTGTGTGATATTGAGAAAATTATTTAATTCTTCCGTACCTCTCTGTTCTCCTGGGTAAAATGGCAGTAATGATACTTGACAGGGCAGCAGTAAGAATTAGAGAACAAGTGTTTCAAGATGCCCAGGACGGAGCTTGGCAAATGATAGTCATTCAATAAAGGCTAGTTTGGTGGTATATTATTGATGATTTGTGGGAATAAAAGGTCAAGTTAGATGGGAAGACTAGAACTGAAGCATTATATGTTTATAAATAAGTTAACCTTTATCCTCAGGGAAGCAATACATAAAAAAGGTTACCCATGTTTTGAATATAGAAAAATTATGGTGAAGAACAAAGACATCAGCGCCTACATTTTCTTCATAAACAAATGAGTAAGGACAGAAGAGGTAGTCCAACAATAATTGAAATTGTAGTATCAGTTGGTATGCCCAATATTAGATCCTGTTCCATGGGTAATTTGACTCTGAAAACAATGTTATATTAAAAAAAGAGTTTTATTCAGGGATTTGGGGCTCCCTTCTTTATATCTGTTCATGTGTAATAGTTATAAAAATAGTAAGTACTTGTCTAGTGCTTACTATTCACTTAGTGTGTTTCTGAGCGTGCTCCAAGTGCATCACTTACTTCTCACATCAACCCTATGAAGAGGATACTACTGTTCTTACAGTACTACATGGAAAATGAACACTTTCACTGTTTCTTCCCAAAGAAGGGTGATCTCCTTTTTCCCATTGTCCAAGAGATTTGGGGAACCATAGCTTGCCTTGTGTGGAAGGAAAAAGAGAGTACCCAAGATCCTTAGGAGGGAAGGAAGCCATACCTTGGAGAACCTCTTATGATGCCAGTACGACTTATGATGATGGTGATAATAATAATAATCATGTCACTATTATTATTGTGAGTAAGACTTATTGAGTGCTATGTTTCATGCATTTCTGCCTTATATAATGACATTTCTGGGAATGAGCGGTATCAGAATATATTCTTTTAAATTAATACAGGTATTATAGTGTACTGAAGTATTCACTGATGAAGGCAACACATATCTTTTTTTTTTTTTAATTAATTAATTAATTAATTTATAGCTGTGTTGGGTCTTCGTTTCTGTGCCAGGGCTTTCTCTAGTTGCGGCGAGCGGGGGCCACTCTTCATTGCGGTGCGCGGGCCTCTCACTGTCAGGGCCTCTCTTGCTGCGGAGCACAGGCTCCAGACGCGCAGGCTCAGTAGTTGTGGCTCACGGGCCCAGTTGCTCCGCGGCATGTGGGATCTTCCCAGACCAGGACTCGAACCCGTGTCCCCTGCATTGGCAGGCAGATTCTCAACCACTGCGCCACCAGGGAAGCCCAGCAACACATATCTTGTCTAACAACTTGTATACATAATTTTTTGTTTTGTAAGATCTATTAAGTTATAACAAATGTAAAAACCTTATATGGGGGAAAGAATAATCAAGGAGAATGATTTCTGATTGCTCTGGCTCAGAGAGTCAGCTAAACGTTGGGAGTACTAGCACACTCTTGTCTGGGGTTGTCCTAATTTAGTGACATTAATATTGAAGGTTTCAGGTTCTTATTTTTGGGAAAGGATGTCAGCTGAGTATTTTTGAGTTAATGTCAATGGGATTTGGACTTAAGCTAGAATATGTATATAAATAAAATATTCTATAAGAAATAAATTTTTAATAAAAATATTTTTAAAATCACACCTTTGTCAATGATCTATAATAATTGTACTTTAGTGATTTTTATAATAAAATATTATATTGTAAGTAATTCAATTCAGGTTTACCTTGCTTTACCTAAGTTAGATGTTTTGAAAATCTTTTAAAAATAAATTATGGGCATTTGCTTTGTCAAAAAAAATCTTTACGTATAAAAAGACTTATGATAGGAGTCCTTTGAACAGGAAATCCTTTAGAATATCTGAAATATGTGTCAATTTAATGAAATTTGACTTATACATGTGTTGGTTATCATAAAAGACCAATGTTTTTACTTAAAATCATGTAGACTTGCCCCTGGGTTTTCACATGACTTCTATATTATTAGTTCCTTGTGTGACTTGGATGTTGGACTAGATTTTTTTCTCTTAGTTTTGTTTTTGCTCTAACATTCTAAGGTTCTGTAAATGTTTTTAAAAGGCCCCCTTGTCTAACAAGTCCCCACCTTATTTGAAAGACAGTACAGTTGACAGACTGTAGAATGAGAACAACTGGGTTTCAATCCTTGTTCCAGACTCTATTGGATGTGTGCCCTTGGCCAGTCACTTAACCTCTGAGTCTCAGTTCTTCACTTGAGACACGGATTATGTAGCTATCTGATAGGAGTTTCATGAAAATTTGCAGAACACTTAGAAGAGTGGCTGGTACATTAAACATTATACATGTTGTTGTTATTTCATTAATTAATTGTTTATTTAATTAAAAATCCCAAGCTTGCCTTGTCCAGACATGAAAATTACTGAAACATCTGTGATTAGAGGATCTTCAATTAAGGAATTTAAGAGCTGGTGAAGAAAACAGGACTGGGAAAACTATGAAAACTCTTATAAAAAAAAGAAGACATTTATAGTCAATGAAACAAGACAGTAATAATGGGAGACTAAAAAGATGAAATGGAATGCTAAATTGACTTCCAACCATATTTTCTACATTTTAAAATTAGCAATAATGGTTTCTCCACCCACAATCTTTTAACTAGAAATATTTCAAGTTCTCCTTCTCTGACATTTACAACAAAAACTTTGTGATTTTGGTTTTTTGTTTTGTTGCTAAGAAGCACTTTTTACCCCCATGGCTAGTCCTCCACCAAGATGTTGACAACCTTCTTAAAATTTAAGTATGTTGGATCTGTAGGTTTCTGTTCATGATGTGGAGTTTCAATTCAATGTCTGTATGTTCAAAGTAACTCTTATTCCTACTCCACCAGGCAGGGTTAATACCACTACTGCCCAAGGCCAGAAATGCTCCTTCTCTCAATTTCCAGACAGAAGATTCCTTCCTAGGAACATCATGAAAGATATGGAACTAGTGCCTCTGGCCACTTGTTGGAAAATGCAAGGATATTTGTTTAAATGGGAGTGGATGGAATTATTATTATGTTCCTTTACAGATGAGGCAACTGAGATTGCTTAAATAACTCTTTTAAGATTATAAAATTAGTAAATCATTGGCAGGCTGCCACCAAAGCCCATGTTCTTTCCATACAATATGGGATGGGAAACTATCAGGACTTATATGATATTGTGCTTGAGAGCACATACTTGGTACCTTCAGAGGGAAAGGGAGAGTTGGGAGCGGATGAGCTTTTACCTAGTAAAGTCTATGTGCTAAGCTTTGTCTATAAGTTTAAATAATTATTTCTTTGATTATAGAAATATTACACAATCATCAAGAAAAACTTGGGAAATACCAAAAAAAACAAAGAAAAAGATGATGCAAAAATTCACAACTCAGAGATAACCACAGTTGACATTTTTGTGTATTTCTCCTCAGTGTTTTTAATAAGAGATTGATATCTGAAATGACATAACAGGGTTCATACAATACAAGCAGTTTCCAATACTGCTTTTTCCTTTTAACATTATGTCTTATGCATTGTTCAAGTTAGCATGAGAATAACTCCTTGAAATTTTGGGAAATTATAATTTGGCCTGTGTTATTCTTTTATTGAGCAGAAAGGCTTGATTTAACTAAAGGGATGTGAAAACACCAAGTTACAGGTTTTCATAGAAAAAAAATACGGAAAGGGAGCAGGTACAAGATAGCTTGGAATTTATCAAAAATACGATCCATATTTAGCAGGCCCACCATATGTGGGTGTTCTCTTGTGGAAAGCTCCCTGGAGACATGGCAAGGAGCCTGATATAGGGGAGATGTTCAAACTGAGTAGACTCCTGACTTTTGACCTGTTTTCTAGAAGGGATCTCAAGTGGGCCCTAGCAGACTCCAAATCAGAGGTTGATCTTGGATTTGGATTTGTCCTGGAATGACCTGGAGCTTCTCCCCTCTCCTCTGTTGTAACTCGTTCAACACAGCCCTTTACTGAGCTCCCTCCATGGGCCGGGCACTCTGCTAGGCACAGCTAATGAGACTAACATGACCTCTGCTTTCAGAGAGCTTATAATCTGGTAGAGGAGAGAGGCTATAAACCACAATTTGCTTCTTGACAGCTTGGCTAAGTACGATGGTGGGAAATGATATGGAAGAAAAGCAGGTGGTATGAGTCTTGGGGCAGGAGCTGGTGGAGAGTGGGCAGTTAGGGAGAGATTTCCTGAAGAAGACGTATTTCACCTGAGGCTTGAAGGATGAGTAAAATCTGTCCAGGATAAATGCAGGTAAGGAGCTAGAGGGAGGAGAACATACAGTTTCCCTAAGGATAAGCAAGAGGATAGCAGCTTGGGTTTGGGGGGAAACAGAGAGGCCAGGGTAGTTAGAGCATAGTGATAAAGTGATTTGAGGTGAGTCTGGACAAATACTATAGTCTATTCTATTCTGTATTCTTTGAATAAACCTCAGTAGAATCTAATAAATGCCGACCAAGCGTTAAAACACCCAAGTCATCCTGGCAATTGAAATTTAAATGGGCCTAGAAAAGGAACAATTTTAATTGTTAGGGAAGGAAATATAAATAAAAGAAATTGGGAAGACAAATGCAGAGGGAGATTGAGACAGAAATGACTAAACTTAAGACAAATTCAAAGGGCAGTTTTCCCTTATTTTAATTTTCAGTGTTTATTCATAGGATCATATGGACATATTCATAAGTTTAATGCTCTCTCCTTGAAAAAAAATTTTTTTAAACACCAATTTTTATTTCAAGAACAGAGGAAGCTAATGCTCACATTTTTATTCTGAATGAATTGCCAACATTTTATTCACCAGTTTCACAAGAGAGCTGGAACCTCACTGAGGTTTCTGAATTAAATTAGCTTTCAGAACCATTTAAAGTTCTTCCATTCTATTAATTCAGCAGACAATCAAGTTGTTCACTTGTTGACTTTTATCCACATGCACTCAATCAAATCAACTATTGAAGAGAGATACCTATTAGCTGTTAATTTCATATGTTAGATAGGAATCCTAGAACTCTTGTTTATATCTGTTTGATAACCTTCTAATCTTTGCCACAGTCTCACTAACAACAGCATTAACTAGTCTGCCATCTATCTTGATTAACAACACAGGGACTCAAAAGATGCTCAACATCTGATAAGCCTAACAATCCAAACTTCTAACAATGCCCATAGCCCTATGGAAAACGGGCTTCTACCGCCATTCTTACAAACCCTTTAAGTTGTCTTTAAATCACAATTTTGCAAATTATTACTTTAAGAAAATGAGAAGAGCTTGTCTTAGTGTAGGAGCTCTTATGAATAATTGGTAAGACTGTTTTGTGACATTTTTACCCTCTATTTTGCATCCTCTGGGTTTGGGTTTTAGAAATTATTTTTGCCTTATATTGAATTATAAGTGTACTGTTATCTCTGGATCAGATGAATTCAACCCATATTTGCTAATCTCTATGTGCTAGCACTTACCAGGTACATAAAAGGTATAGAAAATAGAGCTCTACATATCATAAAGTTCCATTTTTTGAAATCACAGCAACTAGATTTGTCTCACAAGTGGAATTATGTTGGCTTTTATGACAGAGAAAAGGAGGGAGAGAGGAAATATAATCTTTACTCCACATGGTAACTTCCAGGTTATTCCTCATGTAGTTCTTTCAAAATCTATTCAGTCATTTCATTCTTTATCCAGTTTCATTGTTGAAATATTAAGGACACTTTACACACCATCCATGTTGATTTTAGCAGCTGGCAACTTTTGTCTTTAAACTATTCTCAGGAAGTCCTTGGTGACTTCCATATCCACCTTAATGATGGTTCTACCACCACGATTTCATGGTTTCATGTTTTTAAAACTTCCACTGATCCTATCCTTTATTTCACTTCAGACATTCTTAGGCAATGCTACACTGTCGAACTTGGTTGGGATCATGCCATCTCCAATACTGAACTCTGAAAAATTCCTTTTGACCTTCTCTGAATATTGGTCTATCTTCTCCCTCAGGCAGCTTGTAGGAAGTAAATATCAACAAGAGGTTAGAGCAAAAGAATACAGAATAAATGTTTCTTAATGTGAAACAGCCCTACATACACCTAAAATAAGGGCATAGAGTTGACCGAGAAGTGCTGAATTCTTATATAATCTCATGAGGGCTTTGAACTAGCACATTTTAGATATTAATGTGATAAAATGTAATTTAGATAAAATTCATACCCTCATGATGATGGACCATAAAGACATCCACATTGCTTTCTCAATTCCCATTTCTGTGCAGATGACTCCCTAATTTATTTCTGAAGCCAAGGTCACTCGCTTTGCGTTGTAGGAATGAATTTCCAATGACTTGTTAGCTATCTTCAAATGCATCTCCCAAAACACCTTCAAGCCCAATGTATCCCAATTTGTATTCATCATTAACCATCTTACACTAGTATTATCTGGGAATTTCATTGTCCATTAATAATACCACCACTCTTTAACTCATCCAGTTTTCTTATTTTGTTCCTCCACTTCCAATCCATTGCCAACCTCTGGCAATTCTTTTCCCTGAGATTTCTCTTAAGTCTATTCTTTTTTTTTTTCCATTCCAAATCTACTTCCCCAATTCAACTCATCATTATATCTCATTCTGAGTATTGCAATACACTTCTTTCTGTTTTCCCCAGACTCTCACTCCTCTAATACATCCTACCCATAACTGTAAATTGCTTTCATAAAGCTACTTTAATATAGTCATCCCTGCTCAAAAATTTTCAGTGATCCACCTTCTCAATGAAATTCAGACTCTTGAATCTGGTATCCTGGTCCTTTACAACTTGCCCAAACTTTTCCTTCAATTTTATTTTCCTGTCATGTATATTCTTCCATATAGCTTTCTCCACCCATTACCTTGAGTTTTACATCTCATGCCTTTGCTCATGAGGTTTCTTCTGACTCTATTTCCCCTTTTCTACATATCTATTGGTCACCAAAATAATTTTCAAAACTCTAAAAAAGAAAATCCTTCTTCCTTCCTTTCTCTTTTCCCCTTCCTTCCTTCCTTCCTTCCATGAGTAGATACATTAATAGGCACTTATTATGTCCCAAAAGGGCATGCACGTCTACTGCCATAAAGGCTCTCACAGTCCAGGGGAGAGATGACCAAAACGTCAATAGGTAAAGCAAATATGAGAGCAGAGAGGAGGAGACTACAATACAGTCTTGTCGATGGGGAGGATGGGAGGTGAATCAACAGGAGACTTTTTGAAAGAAGTTGCAGCTGTGCTGAATCTTGAAGTATGACAAATAAATATCCATATGAAGAAGGCTAGCAGAGAAGGAAGGCCTTTCCAAATTTTAGAGCTATCGTGAGCACAGGCTAGCTGAAAAAGGGAGGTGTGTGATGAAACCAGCAGGAAGTAGAAGTTGCTTGAGCTCAAAGGATGGGGGAAGGAGCAATAGAATATGAGAACAGAGAGGTAAGCAGGGCTTGGGTAGAAACTGATGTACAATGTTTAAAACTGGAATTTGTCCTATAGGTGATGGGAACCGTGAATGGCATTAAGCAGGGGAGTGACATGGCCAGATTTGCATTTTAGATAGACCAAGCAGGAAGCTATGTTAAGAATGGATTTGAGGAAGAAAGACAACAGCCAATGACAGTAGATGGAAGATATTAACGTCATCTATGGGGAAGAGAGAATTAAAAGGAGGGAAAAATACTTAGTAGCTAATATAGGTAGCACTCTTTTAATTGATGTTGGAGATTGGAAGAGAGAGGCAATGATGGCATCCACATTTTAGTTTGCATAATTGGGTGGATAGTGGTGCTACTAAGCGAGATTTTTAAAAAATGCATAGGGAGCAGGAGAAGTGAGAAGGAAAGTTTAAAAGATAAATTTAAATGGCCTCATTATCTCATGAGGTGAAGATGAATAGAGTTAAGTATTATACAAGATGCATAGTATACTACCTGAAGCTCAGGAGGCAGGTCTGAACTGAGCCTTAGAGTTGAGATTAATCTGAACACAGGTGGTATATTATACCTGGGTTGTGTCTGTAGCAATGCAGTGTACCCTGGAAGAAGAACTAAAGGGATAGATGGAGGAATAGGAGGTGGGGAAGTAAATAGGGGAAAAATAATTGAAAAGAAAAATAATCAGAAACATACTTTTCCCTTTATTGCAATGTCCCTCTTTTCTTTGAGTTCCCAAAGCATTTGACACTTTTTGGGAGGTAGGAGTTTCCTTCTATCATCTCCCTTAATCTTTACAATACCCCAATTCTGGTCAGATTAAAGGAAATTTATAGGACCATGTTTACTAGTGGATGGATTTACTCTTGCAAATTGATGTACTCTTGGGCCAAGACCTCTTTTTTCTTCTTCCCATTGTCTTCAAGAGATGTAATTGGTAAGCTGTACCAAGGCTTTCTTGAAAGTCTCTCTTGTTCCTCTTTTCTTACAAACTTCTAAATTCACATCACTTCTGGTGAGTAGTTGGGGAATTAAGACTGGGACATGGTAGCCCTGTATGGGCTTTGGACATCAAACACATTGTCCAAACCAGCTTTATCAGAGAACCCTGCACTAGGGTATTGGGCCCTGGCTTACCTAATTCTAAAGTGGTAATGTAACCATTCTTCTTTGTCTCTTGTATGTATGGCTTCCTCAGTGCTTCCAAGACAGAAGAAATTGTTGGGCAAAGATAGAATACAGGCATTCCTATCTTTCTCCTTCTACTTCAGTATTCCTTTGTGGCACATATTACTTTTTACCTTATATTTATATATATTTATATTTTATATATTTTATATTTTGATTATTTCTGCCTGTCTCATGGTAAGAATGAAATTTCAAGTCATTGAAATTTCATTCTTACAATGATTAAAAACATTCTTACTTTTAACTAAATACTAGATCCTTAGTTTGAAAGATTATACCAACCTGCATCATTCTAAGTTGACAAAAATTATGTATTGAAACATGAAATGACAGCATTTTGTATGAAGACTACAATTTTCACTTGAAGTAAGGATCATAAACAAAATCAAGACTTGTGATAATATGATATACACTTTATCGTAGTAACTCAGGGTCTCACTCAATGCTTTATAATCATATTAGTGTGATATCTTTTCCTCCCCAAGGAAAGCCCTGATGTATATGGGCTTTCCTACAGTCATTCCAGCAGATGTTAGGAGTATTACGGTGTTATGGTATTTGGTGATTTCAATGTAAAGAGGGAGAGATGTCATAATTTTGATATTGATTTGGTGGACAATAATGAGAAAGCTCAAGTGCACATGGGGAATATGCAATGTACTTTTCACTTTTAAGACACACTGAGGACCTGCAGTGAGGAAATGCCTCTGTACACTGGCTCCTTATCGATGTCATTTTTTATACTTAAGCTTCCAATTAGTTTACTCTGAGTATCCTACTTGCTTGGCTGATTGGTGCATAAGTGACACGTTGTTGTCTTTATTATTTTCTCAGAAGACCCTTCCCAATGGTAAGGGAGTTACTTAGATGTATATGTGTGTGCGTGTGATGCAATTAGCTAACATTTTGGAACATGTACTTTGAGCAAAGTACAAATCATTTAACTTCCTTAAAAAATAAATTTGAATCACTGGTGCTATGAAGCTAGAAGTGAGTATTAGGTCTCTTCACTCTGGAGTGAATACAGCTGACTACTCAACACTATTGGCTCAAACCAACCAGGCTGTTAGACTCTGTTTACACACAGTAATCCTCCTTAAGGATGAAGGGTTTACTTAAAAGTTTTCATTTGTAACTTAATGAATTTTTAGAAAGAAAATCGTGTATTAAGGAGATAGTAAAATTTGGAGATTCTCAAAGATATTATGTCACTTCATCACCACTTTGTCAATACTTTTTAAACTATTAAGTGTAAGGCAGAACTCCTATCTTCAAGGAGTTTATGATTTAGTTGAAGAGAATGTGAAAAGTTAAATTAAAAGGGGTTCACAATACAAAACTAGAGCACATGAAATGTCAAAAGGCAGTTACCCAATGAACATGGGAAGGCTAATATCATTTTGAGATCCTGATTTCAATTCTTTTGGATATACACCTGGAAGTAGGATTGCTGAATCATATGGTAATTAATTTTTTGAGGAACCTCCTTACTATTTTCCATGAAAGCTGCCCATTTTACATTTCCACCCACAGTGTAATAGGGTTTCAATTTCTCCATAGTCTCATGAACACTTGCCTTTTCTTTTTTGATAATAGCTCTCCTGCAGCACTCTTCACAATAGCCAAGATGTGGAAACAACCTAAATGTCCATTGAGAGATGAATGGATAAAGGAAAGTGGTCTATACATACAACAGAATACTATTCAGCCTTAAAAAAGAAGGAAACAGTGCAACATGTGACAACATGAATGAATCTTGAGGCTATTATGTTAAATGAGATAAATCAGTCTCAGAAAGACAAATATTGCATGATTCCACTTATATGAGACATCTAAAAGAGTCAAATTCATAGAATCAAAGAGTGAATAGAATTAAGATGAATAAGCTCCAGAGATCTGCTTTACAACATTGTATCTGTAGTCACCACTCATGTACTGTACACTTAAAACTTGTAAAGACAGATCTCCTGTTAAGTGTTTCTACCACACAAGGAAAGGGCAGTGATTCAAACTTTAGAATGAAGTTTAAATTTATCTTAATAAAATATTCCCTTGAAACTTTAGAATGAAGTTTAAATTTATCTTAATAAAATATTCCCTTGACCTCTTATAATTCTGCAAACGTCCCTGGTTCCTGTTAAATGCCTGGGAAATGGAGCCATTGCAAGTGCTGAGTCCATTTTGTAAGGTGTGGATAATAACTTTTGAAAATTTAAGAGAGAAGGAGTGCTTTATCAATGAAGTTGAATGAAACGCATTATATCATATCATGACCATCAGAGTTCTATTTTTCCGGAGTCACTCAGGTATGGCCACAGAGCCAAGGCTGGGATATTGCTGTCTTGTTTTCAGCCCAAATGCTGGCAATCACGGAAGGCAAAAAAATTATTATATTTTTGATGTTGATGATTCTGGTCTGGGTTCCCAATCTGAAAACTAAATCTAGAAATGACCTGGAGGTTTGCATCCTTTTGATGACTGCCTTCAATCAAATCCCATTTTTCCAGATTTCTTGGCAAAAGCATATTCTCCCTCATTGAAACCTAACATTTCAGTCTCTCCATATCCTCTGTTCTGAGCTATTGTTTACTTCCCTTCTCTCTCACTGCAAATGATAATAACGGCAAACTTCAGCTTTGGGGAGGGCGGATGGGCTGCCTTTCTTTTCGACCAGGTCCCCCCCCCTGGAAAACAATATTAAGTGGATCTTTCTTTTTTTTCCTTTGCTTTAGTATTTTCATTTGGCAAGTACTTTCAAATCTGTTCTCTTCCTGTGTTCTGAAGACAGGAAATCTGTAAGCAATTGCAGAAATTTTGTTTTATACCTTTAGTAATTTTTACCTCAGCCATATAAATCTAATTTATAGTGAATATTCAACTGGGTCACATAAGCCTGGACATTCAATTTCCATGAGAAAGGCTGGCTGCATGGGATGTTTCTCCATAACTAGATTAAGATTATCTATAGATGTGATATCTCCCCTAGGACCCTTGCCACTCTTTTTGTTTTAAAATTTATTTGCTCTTTGTTTTGTTGCCTTTTGCAGTGCTCCAAAAACAAAATAAAATCAGACCTCTTCCTGCCTCTCCATGTGGCATTTAGATAAATTAAAATTGTGGCTAACTTGCTATTAAGTCTCATTTTTTCACATTCATCCCTTCCAATAGTAATGAGCACATCTTAGTTACAATAATTGTATTAAATTTTTAACATTAAAAGCACCGAGGGAGCATTTCAAAGCTGCCTCTCTTGATCTGACAGCCACAGAGGGATCCTCTTGAGCACAGTTTACTGTAAAGAGAGAATATTTTCATTGCTAAAAGGAGACGTGAGAGAAAGAAAATTAACATTTGTTGATCACACAATATGTAGTAGGCACGAGGCTAGATATCTCTTCTCAGTCTTTTTTATAATAACCTCATGAGGTAGGAAATAGTATGCTCATCTTATAAACATAGCTTAGAGATGACGTATTTTGGCGAAAGACACAGGACTAGAAGATGAGTAAAGCTGGGGTTGAACCCAAGTCTACCTGGCTATGGAGCCCATGTACTTGCCTCAGTGTATTCTGTTGCCTTCTAACATCATGGCAGTATGAAAAGCACTGCACTAAGGAGGAAAAAAACTGGGTCTAAACTCATTTATAGATGTGAAGCCATGAGAAACTTTGGCTTCTGGGCCACTGTCTCTCAATTTGTCAAGTGAGAATAAAATACCCCTCAAGTTGGTTGTGAGACTCAAATAAGATTGTTTATGTGTAAATCCTTTGTAGAAAATAGTTATGCCCAACTTGTGTTCACCTGTATGGTGGCCATTCTACTACAGACTTTTAAAGTAGCTATTAATTTAATTATTATAAAAACCTTATGTAGTTATTTATATCCCCACTTTACATAAGGAAACTGAGGCACAGAGAGGCTAAGTAACTTGCCCAAGGTCACACAGTGAGCTAAGATGCAGAACCGGGATTTGAACTCAGGAAACCAGGATCTAGAATGCAAGTTAGTAAGCACTGCTGTATATTGTACTATAAAATGCAGGGATTAGTATGATAATTTCAAACATCAAAATAAGTATCAAAAGAATACAAGAATTTAGGCAAGATCAGTGTCATCTAACAGCTTTGGAGAAGTGGAGATGTAACTGTTCAACATCCTGGCTTCAAAAATGTGCCATAAGACTTCTTTTAAATAAGGTCAATCTAGTCCACTATCACATGAGGATGGAATCAGGCAGTCCTTGTGGTTCTACTTGGGCCCAGTAGCAATACTTAGACTAGCTAAAACATTCCACTCTTCCCAGGGAGACTCAAGTGTCTTGGTGACATGCTCACTAAAGAAGAATTCAAAGGATCCTAGCAGGACAGCACGCCCTTAGAGACATAAGCAGAATACTTATGCTCATAATACAAACATAAAAAGAGGGAACTCTTCTTGGAGATTTATGTTAACAAGGCCCAGAATTCAAAATATACTTTTTTGGCTTCAGTCCACTCCCAGCCCTGACCTCATAAGTATGACCTCATAACTCTACAAGCATTCTTTTCCTCTGGGCCTGAATGTGGCCTTAGAACACTTGTCAACACAAATCTCGGACTTTACTACTAATTTCCACTCTGGTCTTTATTATTTCCTTTCTTCTGCTTGCTCTCGGGTTTGTTTGCTCTTCTTTTTTTTCCCTGTGTCTTCAGGTGAAAGTTTAGTTTATTGATTTGAGATGTTTCTTCCTTTTTAATATAGGCATTTACATGTATAAATTTCCCTCTAAGCACTGTTTTAACTGCAACCCATGAGTTTTGGTATGTTGTGTCTTTATTTTCATTCATCTCAAATTTTCTATTTTCTAATATCCATTTTGATTTCTTCTTTAATCCATTGTTTTTTTTTAGGGGTGCGATTGTTTAATTTCTACATTTCTGTGTGTTTTGCAAATTTCTTTCTGTTATTGATTTCTAACTTTATTCCACTGTGGTTAGAGAACATATTTTGTGTAATTTTATCTTTTAAAATTGATTGAGGTTTGTTTTATGATCTAGCATATGGTCTATGCCGCAGAATGTTCTATGTGCATTTGAGAAGAATGTATGTTCTGCTGTTGTTGGGTGAAGTGTTCTATGCATGTCTCTTAGGTCTACAGATATAAATCTCTGTAGATTTATAGTGTTGGTCAAGTCAGACAGGAGTCAGGGGAAGGAGGGTTGGGTGAGAACTAGGGAGTGGGGATTCAAAGCTAAGGGAACTGAGTATGCGAAAGTCATGAGGCAGAAAAGAACTTGTCACACTCAAGTAGGAAAGCCAGCTGTGAACAAGGGGAGAATGACAGATAAAGTTGGTAGGGCCCAGACATGAAAGGCTTATAAACTGGGATAAGTGTATACATCAGACCTCATTTAACCCTAATTATCTCCCAAAGGCCCCATCTCCAAATACTATCACATCAGTATTAGGCTTAGGGCTAATATTAGAGTTAGGGCTTCAGCATGTGAATTTTGAAGGGACACAGTTCAGTCCTTTCAGTCCATGGCACTCCTCCTGGTCTCCCCAAACTCCAAACATCTCAGAGAGACTTGTCTGACCACTAGTCTGTTTTAGAGACCTTCCTTTGTTCCCATAGTACACTGTGCATGCTTCCATCACAGAACTGGTCATGCTGAACTACAACTGCCCAACAGACCCAGCTTCCTGAGTGGTACCTGGCCTTATTCATCTCTATATCCCAAGGGCCTAGCATAGTGCCTAGCGTAGAACAGTTGTTCAATAAATTTTGTTAAGTGGATAAATCATTCTTGAGCAACACACTATTACTAGAAATGCCTCCTTTATTTTAAAATAGTGACCAGATATTTGGAAGAGAACTAACTAAAATGTTAAAAATATACATCTGTGGTGCATAAACATACTCAGAGGGAAGAATATATTTTAACTTGATTTAAGCTTCCTGATGACAGGATAGATTTTGGGAAAATGTGGTTCTACAATGCAGATTCCACCTTACATGAGGAGTGCAGAGCTGCTTGTGGCTACGGAGATGCCTTCGTGTATGCAAATGCTGACATGTCTGACTAATGTAGTCTCCCTCTCTTTTGAGTTAAAAAGAAGATTCTTACCTGAATTTTTTTCAATGCAAATAGAAGCATAAATAAAGATTTATGTAGAAATTGCAGATGGCTGAGACAGAATGAATGCGTAAAAGAGGTCAGATGAGAACAAAAACATTCATGCTAAAGTTGTCTCCATAAAAACCTTCATATTTCTGTGGCTGTGGTTTGTTTTGTGTTTTTATATAATATTTATTGTTTACTATACTCCAGGCACTTAAGCATCTAACATACCTTATCTCATTTATCCACATGACAGCCCTGGGAGGTAAACTAGTTGATTTTAGTTTATGCTCTGAGTTTGTTACTAGCGTTCATGGACTAATCAGGATTTGGGGGTAGATCCTTAGATATATTTGCTAACATGCCCAACCATAGTAGGCCTGGCTTCTCAATTATAAATATGACTGTTATCTCACTTTTACTTTTCCGACAAATAAATGAACATTTGTGCATTTACTATTCTGGACTGATAGAATCTTTCTTTAAGGTTAAACATTGTTCATTGAAAAACCTTTCCAAGGACTCATTATCGTTTGAATGTAGCCATTCTTTTTACTTCCTCTTGTGTTTGTGGTTAATTGAGGAATTGTAACGAATCCAAAGAGTAAGTCATTATGACTGACTAAGGCTTCAAACTCTTGAGGAAATGCGGAGTGCCATGAACCACAACCAAGACAATTTATCTAAGCCCAGTCCCAGCTTCAAAGATCCATAGAAGGATTGCTTTGTGTTGTGACTATACAAGGATTAGGGAACTCCTTGGCCTTAGTGTATGAAGATGCAGAGGAAGCCAATTGTACAGTTACTGGAGTAAACAATGCTCCCAGGAGTCCCTTCTTTATTCCCCCAGGCCTCGAAATGATAAGAAAGAGCTGAAAGTCTCCTGTACCTTTCACCTGAGTCTTTCTCTGGATTTTTTTCAAGAACTGTTCTTGTTCCTTGGTGAAAACCTCTCTCTCAAAAATCCTTCCAGAAATACTCCCTAAATATTATTGTATTAGAATATTCTAAAACACAAACTTTTAACTCCTGGAGTCACTCAGCTTTGTAAAAGATCATTAAATTTAGAGAAATAAAAGTAGTCAGTCTGGTGGGTTTGCAATCAGTGGTTTCTACCACATGACTGTGAGTAATCATCAGATTACACAGTGTAGGTTATGCAGGTTCAAATTTAGATACATGTGCTTAACATAGTAAAGGATGAATTTACACCTGGGCATTTTTTTTACACCATGTAACTATTTATGAAGCACTTAATTTGAAGATTATACTTGGAGATATTATAATAAATTGTGATAGTGCATTTTACTCAGTTTACATTTAGTTTCAGGATGCTAGCATTCTATAAAATGTATTTCAAGGCTACCTAAAAAAGACAAAATAGACACTCTTTAAGCAGTTTACAAGATACAGATCTTTATCTCCTACAAAGGAAGGGGAACAAGAAAGCTGTAAATAATAAGTTCTGAATAGGAACGACATAAACTGCCTAATCAATGTCTTCCAGAACTGGCGAGTGACACCTCTTTGTTTTTTGCAAATAAAAACCTTCTTACCATCACAATATAAACCATTATCTCTGCAGGCAAGGTATATTTAGAAATGTACAAAATGTACATTTCCTGCCAGCCTCTAGATCAGTAGGTGGAGATCTAAAGTCATGCAAATATTACAGTAAATGCAGGCAACCAATTTCTAATTATTCCATATCAGCAGATTTGTGAGGAATATAATTTATTAAAAAAGAACAGTTTATGATCAGCAGACCTTGGTTATGACTGTTTAGGAATTCAGTGCATTTTGATCTAATCACAAAATCAAAATATTCATGAAACACAATGATATCTCCCCAAAGCAGCCGGGCAGCCATTAATTTTGAAATTCGGGTAATTTATTAACACTTATCTGAAGCTGTAAAAGCTTACCTCTGTGTTTGTAATACGGGGAAAACTGAAAGCAGTTTTAAAACTGATTCCTAATGATTTATAATGGTTTGCTGTAATTTGAGCCAGAAATTCAATTAAAATGTATGTTTAGTTTTGTTTCAAGATCTTTAGTTAAAAATTCTATTAAAATTCTATTTCCTTCTTGCATTAAATGTATCTGTTATCTGCATATACAAGAAATATAAGAGAATTCTATCATTTATTCCCCAGTCTCCATAAATGCTTCAAAAAAGCATTCATTTTTATTTCATAATTCTGCTAAGGTAGCATTTGGAATTTATATATAGTAGAGGAAGAATAACTGTATATTCCTATTTCTCAGTAAGGAAAGAAATCTAACACTGAATACTTTAGGAACAAGTCAAGTGATCTTTGCCACTTTATCAAACTAGAGGAAAACAAACAAAATGAAACAGACATTTTTGGCTCCAAATTATTCACCTAATAGGTTGTCCCTGAGGTATTTAAAAAAATATAACTTTCCAGAGAAAGGGGTAGGAGTTGGGGTGAAGTGGGGACGGGGAGACTGCTCAGTCCCCCTGAAACAAATGCAAACAGATTAAAAAAAACTTTGAAAAAGTTGTCCTCAGATATGAGATTCTTTAGGTTCTTATTTTCTCTAGACATGAGTTTGGTAAGTCGCTTAAAGGAGAACCCCATTGGCTCTTGCTTTTTGTTTTCTGCTATTTTCTTGAACTGCATGAAATCTTGCAATGATTACTCGATGCAAACATTTTATGGCTTGTGTCTTAATGGTTTTTGGTAGCAAGAGCCTATAAGCAGAAATAGTAATGATGCTATAATTTATTGAGCATTTGCTATGTGTGGATGAATGAATTACATGGATTTTTAAATAGTTCAATCGCCTCAATAGTATTTGTATTATATACAGATATTATTATTCATATTTTACTAAAGTGGCGGCAGAGGCACAAAGTTTCATAGAGCTGATAAGTGGAAGAGCTAGGATTCGAATCTAGAAGGGTTATGACTGATCTCCTTTTCAGTTTGATCATATGGTGATGGGGGGTGGATGACGGGCCTTCAGTTCATAAAGCCAAGAGTTGGGATGAAAGGAGCTAACTCTGAGTTTGTGGACTGTTTCTGAGAAAGGGGAAGATTTGGTTAACAAAAGCTGATAGGCACCGGGAAGAAGCAGAATGGCACTTTGCTTGGTGTATCTCTTGTATTCTAATAATTCCAAGGTTGTGGCCCTACTTGTCTTCCTTCTCGTGGGGAATTGGGGACCCGAGCAGGGTGCAGAGCTTGAGGGATGTAGAGCTGAGTGTCAAATACCAGAACACAAACAAGGTAAATAATAGAAAACTTGGTCACCAAGCCAAATGAGTTGAGAGAAAAAGAGAAAGAAAGAAAGAACAAAAAGCAAGAACAAGCAAGTAAGCCAAGTTATAATGTCATACGAGCCTGTGACAGAGGGAAGCCTAGGAATGAGACTGTAGAAAAGCCAAAGGAAGGGAGATAGGCCTGGAGCAATTCCCAAGTGGAGGAGGTTTTAATGCTGTCCTGACAGTCCTCCATGAGGATGAACTGAAATCATAAAAAGGGATAGACACCAGTAGACCACGCACTTTTATTTGACTACTCCCTTAGACAGAATCACACTGAGATTTCCCTTTGCTTACTTGTTGAAAGTTACTAATGGCCAGTGAGTTTCTATTTTGTACTCCCAGGTGGGCCAGGGTCTGACAGCTCTTCCCTACCCATACTAGGGTTCCTGATATGGGGTCATCAGAATCAGGGCAGGGTTTTATTGGACTAGGCTTGTTGATAAATAATGGAAGTCAGGGTGGATGCCAGAACTGCTGTGAAAGTGGGTGTTGATAGAAGCAGATTCAGGGATGAGGTAGGTGGCACAATTGTATTGATATTACAGATGGGTACCATATTGATGGAGGAATTTTTCTAGGCATTAATATGTTCCATGTATCCATCAGACAACAATGGCTAGGTAGACATGAATCTGAAAGGCCTTAAACAATGTTACTAAAGCAGTGTTGCAAACTGGGATTCATGGTCAGAGGGAGCAGGTAGAGTAGAGGTAAGGAAAATGGGAGATCAGGAGTCAAAATGTACCACAGCTACCAGAATGGTCTCATGGTTGAGGAAAAGGTAGTCAGAGATGCAGGGTAAGGTAGTCAGAGATGCAGTATTTGAGGATATCCTGGGAGCAACGTTCCCTTGGGTTGGCTTGGCCCATACTTGACACCTGCACCATTTCCTGTTGTGGGTGTGCCCTCCAGCAGTCTCTACACTTTGTTAAAAAGTTTGCATGGGCCAGGCTGGCTAGCCAGATGGCCCTATGGCATAACCACAGTGTCTAGATTCAAGTCTTCCTGGCATGTTTATATAGTTGACTACTCTTCTAGAATAGGTCCTTTGGCATTCTGAACTTCCCAAGGCCAGGCTTGGGAAGCCCTGAATTTTGGGGAATATGAGGCTAAGTGCTAGGTGAATTGTCCAATTATATTCTTGATGAGGAGGAAGTTTTGGACTCTGTTAGAAAATACCTTCTGTCAGGCAACATACTTGCCCTATGCTGGGCACGAGAACGATTGATAGGGACGTTCTGCAAGATGCAGTCATTTCTCTTTACAGAATTCTGATGTCACGCAGACGGCATGTGTTTCTTGGGAGGTGGCCAAGTCACGAGCCTCTAGCCATGTTCAAAATGGATGCAGGGGCTTCCCTGGTGGCGCAGTGGTTGAGAATCTGCCTGCCAATGCAGGGGACACGGGTTCGAGCCCTGGTCTGGGAAGATCCCACGTGCCGCGGAGCAACTACGCCCGTGAGCCACAGCTACTGAGCCTGCGCGTCTGGAGCCTGTGCTCCGCAACAAGAGAGGCCGCGACAGTGAAAAGCCTGTGCACCGGGCTTCCCTGGTGGCGCAGTGACTGAGAATCTGCCTGCCAATGCAGGGGACACGGGTTCGAGCCCTGGTCTGGGAAGATCCCACATGCCACAGAGCAACTAGGCCCGTGAGCCACAACTACTGAGCCTGCGCGTCTGGAGCCTGTGCTCCTCAACAAGAGAGGCCACGATAGTGAGAGGCCCGCACACCGCGATGAAGAGTGGCCCCCGCTCGCCACAACTAGAGAAAGCCCTCGCACAGAAACGAAGACCCAACACAGCCGTAAATAATAAATAAATAAATAAAAAAAAAAAAAAAAAAAAAAGCCTGCGCACCGCGATGAAGAGTGGCCCCCGCTTGCCAGAACTAGAGAAAGCCCTCGCACAGAAACGAAGACCCAACACAGCCAAATAAATAAATAAATAAATAAATAAATAAATAAATAAATAAAATCCAGCCATTCATTTAAAAAAAAAAAAAATGGATGCAGTTACCTCTGAGTTGACTTGTGGCTATGGCTCCCTCTACAGGCTCCCCGATGTGGCCGAGCCAAGAATGCATAATAAGCAAAAATGGAGTAAATGATGATTAGGGAGCAAGATGACAGCTGTGGAAGAATTATAAACAAAAGAAGGTTTAGGACCACATGTGGGCGACTTAGAGACTGTGAGATGACCCTGGTTCCCCATGCCCTTCTCCCCTCCACTGCATGGGAATTGAGCGAAAATCCTTACACAAGAATTATTGGGCTTTTTCTGAGCACTTAGCCTTTTTGTTTGCAATGAATTGTCTCTGTTAACTAAATTTCTTCCTATAACCTTATAATAAGGGTGCTTTTTCTGCAAGGCAGATGGCATATGAAAGGAATATCTCTAAAGGCTATTTGTAGAAGACTGTGACTGACAAAAGAGTTACATGGCAAGGGTTACATTCCCAAGGTTTACCCGGGCAAGACAAAATCAAAAGGCCTTGAAATAAAGTTACTGATGCTGAGTGACTGTTAAATAATGCTGCCTTTAAGAACTGGGATGGGACGTGCCATCATTTGATTCCATTTACAAAAATCTAATAGACAGTAGCGTCCTGGGGTTATTAAAAATAACATTAAAACACTAAAAAACATGTTGGGAAATACCTGTTTTTATGATTCTAAAATATTCAATATAATATAAAATTGGAAATAACTTGTTAAAAATCAGGATAATTCATTCAGAATTAATTGTCATAGCAAGTAAATGAATACATATTCTTTTGGCAGATATTCATTTATTGGTTCATGTTTTAAATTCATCAGTTAACTTCAAAGCAATACCGTTATTCCTTTACCATCAAACTTCTTGAAAAAATGTTTTACGTTTGATGATTTTACTTCCTCCACATTGTCTCTTCACCCTGCTATGTAGTCTAGTTTATGTTCCTCCTATTCTAATGAAACTGCTTTCATTAAGTTCTCTAATAATCTTGTAATTATCAATCTGTATGGCTTGTTTCTAACCATCATACTTCTCGATTTCTGTAAGGTATGTCTTCCTGTCAGTCACTCACTGCTTACCAGTCTCCCTTCTTTTCAGTTTTTATCAAGCTCTCTTGCTCTCTTTGAGTCTTCTTCTTCCTTCCTTCCCAGTCCATTTTGTGGTTTCCTAGGATTCTGTCCTTGATTCATTCCCAGGATCAAACCCATGTTCCAGTCCCTTGGGTCAGGCTTTTTTCTAGGCTGTCCTATCCCAGACAAAGGTAAGGGCAGGTGGTACCCATTTTATATCATACTAAAGTTTGTTATGTTCTTAGCTCTATTTCTGGGTTACTATTCTCTTCCATTACTTTGTCTATGTAGTCTTATCACATCTTCAATCACTGCAGCTTTATAATATATTGAGCTCTGGGAAGGTTAGCATCTCCCTTCCTTTGTTAAACTTTTTTTTTTCAAAATGTCTTTAGCCATATATTGCTGTTTATTATACTTTGACAAATATTGATGTAGTTTGTAGTGTTCTGTGTGTTTCTCATGTTTCATGTTGCCCTAAAGAGAAACTTTCATTGCAGTTATAAGGAAGGCTTTTGACAATGAATTCTGATAAACGTATAGGGTTTTGTGAAAAAAGCCCTGGATGAAACAGAAGATACAGATTCTAGCTATGACTCTGAACAGGTTACAATTTCTTCTTCTTAAATTAATTTTTATTGGAGTATAGTTGATTTACAATGTTGTGTTAGTTTCTGCTGTACAGCAAAGTCAATCAGTTATACATATACATATATCCACTCTTTTTTTTTGGCTGCGTTGGGTCTTTGTTGCTGGGCGCGGGCTTTTTCTAATTGCAGCGAGTGGGGCTACTCTTCGTTGCGGTGCATGAGCTTCTCATTGCAGTGGCTTCTCTTGTAGCAGAGCACAGGCTCTAGGTGAGTGGGCTTCAGTAGCTGTGGCTCGTGGGCTCTAGAGTGCAGGCTCAGTAGTTGTGGCTCACAGGCTCTATAGCACAGGCTCAGTAGTTGTGGTGCACGGGCTTAGTTGCTCTGCGGCATGTGGGATCTTCCCGGACCAGGGATCGAACCCATGTCCCCTGCATTGACAGGCAGATTCTTAACCACTGCGCCACCAGGAAAGTCTCTATATCCACTCTCTTTTAGATTCTTTTCCCGTATAGGTCATTACAGAGTACTGAGTGGAGTTCCCTGTGCTCTACAGTAGGTTCTTATTAGTTATTTATTTTATATATAGTAGTGTGTATGTGTCAGTCCCAATCTCCCAGTTTATCCCTCCCTCCCCTCTTTTTCTCCCTTGGTAATCACAAGTTTGTTTTCTACATCTGTGACTCTATTTCTGTTTTGTAAATCAGTTCATTTGTACCATTTTTTTAAGATTCAATTTCTTTTACTATCACCTTCTCACTTAAAAAGTGAGAGGCTTGTTCTACACAATTTTAAGCTTTCTTTCAACTCAACCTTTTTACATACAGAGTTCTGATGTTAGAAGTTTAAATAATTTATTTATACATACATTTATTGTTTCATTAAGTTTCTGAACACTTGGGAACAATGGTGGGAATGGTGGTAGGGATGGGATGGAAGGAGGCAAGGGGATAAGCCTATGTATAAAATACAGTTCTAATCTTCAAGTAATTTACTAGATATATTTGTTTATCTCTGACACTAGACTGTAAACTCAGGAAGGGCAGAGCTTACACTTTTTTTCTTGTGCCTTCTTACAAATAATAAATGCACATACAGGTGATTTGTTGAATGGATAAGCACTGACTTCTACAAATCAGAAGAACATTTTGGGGGACCCTCCAAAGCGACTAAGGCAACAACCCCATAGCCTTCTTTCCCCAACTGTCCTTGTCTATGAAAATCAACCTCTTCCTGTTTTAATCAGCCAACTCAGTTTTGTCTTCCATCCTACATTCTTGGGCCTAAGCTCCAGCGACTCAAGATGAGAAGCTGAGTACACAGTAGGATAAATACCAGACTCCTGCCAGCCCCTTAGTCAATTCGAATACATGAGGCAACAGAAATGGGACGAGGGACTTAACCCAATCACCACTCAGGATTTTCAGATATTTCCCAAGATCCCTCTCTTTCTTATTTCCAATCTTCCTTCACTTTCATCCTGTCTCTTGTTACTCCTGAACTTATCTCTTCTTGTGATTCTTTGGAGTTGGTTTTCATACTTGATATGTCTTGTTTAAATCACAGCTTTTCCTGACTCTGAAGGTCTGCCAATCTGGCTATGGGTATCCCAAGACTGTTTTGTGTAGAAACCTCTGTCCAGCAAAATGCCACCCTGAATTTTAATCTTGTCCCCTCCACTTATACTTACCTAGACCACCTCCCTCACCCTGTGAAGAATTGACTATCCAGAATCATTGGGTAGCCCCAGAATAAACTTCCAAACTGAAGAGAAAGTGCTGCTACTGAGAGAGTGTTGGGAATCTATGGTTTTTCCTTTTTTTTAATTTAAAAATTGTGGTTAAATACACATAATATAAAATTGACCATGTTGGGCTTCCTTGGTGGTGCAGTGGTTGAGAATCTGCCTGCTAATGCAGGGGACACAGGTTTGAGCTCTGGTCTGGGAAGATCCCACATGCCGCGGAGCAACTAGGCCCGTGAGCCACAACTACTGAGCCTGCACGTCTGGAGCCTGTGCTCCGCAACAAGAGAGGCCACAATAGTGAGAGGCCCGCGCACCACGATGAAGAGTGGCCCCCGCTTGCCGCAACTAGAGAAAGCCCTAGCACAGAAGCGAAGACCTAACATAGCAATCAATCAATCAATCAATCAATCAATCTTAAAAAAAAAAAACTGACCATGTTAACCATTTTAAGTGTAGAGTTCAGTGGTATTAAGTACATTCATATTTTTGGGCAAACATCATCATTCTCCATCTCCAGAATGCTTTCCATCTTGCAAAACTGGGACTCTACGCCCATTAAATGACAACTTCCTATTCCCCTCTCTTCCCAGCCCCCGGCAACCACCTTTCTACTTTCTGTCTCCATGAATTTGACTATTCTAAGTACCTCATATAAATGGTATCATACAGTAATCGTTTTTCTGTGTGTGTGACTGGCTTATTTTACTTAGAATAATGTCCTCAAGTTTCATCCATGCTATAGTACCTATCAGAATTTCCTTCCTGTTTAAGGCTGAATATTATTCCATTGTCCATGTATATCACATTTTGCTTATTTATTCATCCATCAATGGACACTTGTATTGCTTCCATGTTTTACCTATTGTAAATAATGCTGCTATGAAATTTGGTGTGCAAATATCTCCTCGAGACCTTACTTGCAATTCTTTTGGGCATATGCCAAATTGCTAGATCATATGATAATTCTATTTTTAATTTTTTTGAGGAACTGTCATACTGTTTTCCACAGCAGCTGTGCCATTTTATATTCCTAGCAACAGTGCACAAGTGTTCCAATTGCTCCATATCCTTGCCAACACGTTATTTTCTGAGTTTTTAAATTTTATTTATTTATTTATTTATTTATTTATTTATTTATGGCTGTATTGCGTCTTCATTGCTGCACGTGGGCTTTCTCCAGTTGCACTGAGCAGGGCCTATTCTTTGTTGCAGTGCACGGGCTTCTCATTGCTGTGGCTTCTCTTGTTGTGGAGCACAGGCTCTAGACGTGTGGGCTTCAGTAGTTGTGGCACGTGGGCTCAGTAGCTGTGGCTCGTGGCCTCTAGAGTGCAGGCTCAGTAGTTTTGGTGCATGGGATTAGTTGCTCCGCGGCATGTGGGATCTTCCCGGACCAGGGATCAAACCTGTGTTCCCTGCATTGGCAGGCAGATTCTTAACAACTGCGCCACCAGGGAAACCCTGAGGTTTTTTTTAAATAGTAATCATTCTAATGGGTGTGAAGTGGTAGCTCCTTGTGCATTAAAAATGACTGCATTTTTCTAGTGATTCATGACGTTAAGGATTCTTTTTTATGTGCTTATCAGTCATTTGTGTATCTTCTTTGGAGAAATGTCTATTCAAGTCCTTTGCTCACAGGAGCCTATGTTTAAAAAACTTGAATCAAATCTTTTTTTACTTTTTTCAAGTTTTCCAGGATTTAACTTTACTTCAGTAAACAGCCAATTTTTGCCTCTTCTATGAAGCTATCTCTGATTTCCCTAGGTGAAATTAGCTGCTTTTCTTTCTTGTTTTCATCTGTATCTTCTATAGCCTCTTTTTTTTTCTGTATTATTTTTCTTTTACCGTTTTTATTGGAGTATAATTGCTTTACAATGGTGTGTTAGTTTCTGCTTTATAACAAAGTGAATCAGTTATACATATACATATATCCCCATATCTCTTCCCTCTTGCATCTCCCTCCCTCCCACCCTCCCTATCCCACCCCTCTATGTAGTCACAAAGCACGGAGCTGATCTCCCTGTGCTATGCAGCTGCTTCCCAGTAGCTATCGGTTTTACATTTGGTGTGTTTAATGTTGTCCCAGAGGTCTCTGAGACTGTTCTCAATTCTTTTCATTCTTTTTTCTTTATTCTGCTCTGCAGTAGTTATTTCCACTATTTTACCTTCCAGGTCACTTATCCGTTCTTCTGCCTCAGTTATTCTGCTATTGATTCCTTCTAGAGAATTTTAACTTTCATTTATTGTGTTGTTCATCATTGTTTGTTTGCTCTTTAGTTCTTCTAGGTCCTTGTTAAACGTTTCTTGTAGTTTCTCCATTCTATTTCCAAGATTTTGGATCATCTTTACTATCATTACTCTGAATTCTTTTTCAGGTAGACTGCCTACTTCCTCTTCATTTGTTTGGTCTGGTGGGTTTTTACCTTGCTCCTTTATCTGCTGCGTGTTTCTCTGTCTTCTCATTTTGCTTAACTTACTGTGTTTGGGGTCTCCTTTTTGCAAGCTGCATGTTCGTAGTTTCTGGGTTTTTTTGGTGTCTGCTCCCAGTGGCTAAGTTTGGTTCAGTGGGTTGTGTAGTCTTCCTGGTGGAGGGGACTAGTGCCTGTGGTCTGGTGGATGAGGCTGGATCTTGTCTTTCTGGTGGGTAGGTCCATGTCTGGTGGTGTGTTTTGTGGTGTCTGTAACCTTATTATGATTTTAGGCAGACTCTCTGCTAATGGGTGGGGTTGTGTTCCTGTCTTGCTAGTTGTTTGGCATTGGGTGTCCAGCACTGTAGCTTGCTGGTCGTTGAGTGGAGCTGGGTCTTGGCGTTGAGATGGAGATGTCTGGGAGATTTTTGCCGTTTGATATTACGTGGAGCTCGTAGGTCTCTGGTGGACCAATGTCCTGAACTTGGCTCTCCCACCTCAGAGGCACAGCCCTGACGCCTGGCTGGAGCAACAAGACCCTCTCAGCCACATGGCTCAGAATAAAAGGGAGAAAAAAAGAAAGAAATGATAAAATAAAACAAAATAAAATGTAAAAGTTATTAAAAAAAAAACAAAAAATAATTATTAAAAATTCTTTTTTAAGTAATTAAAATAAAAGAACGAAAGAACAACCAAACCAAAAAACAAATCCGCCAATGATAACAGGTGCTGAAACTATACTAAAATAAAAAAACAGACAGACAGAACCCTAGCATTTTACAAATGGTAAAAGCAAAGCTATACAGACAAAATCACACACAGAAGCCTAGGCATACACACTCTCAAAAAGAGAAAAAGGGAAAAAATATATATATATCTTTGCTCCCAAAGTCCACCTCCTCAATTTGGGATGATTCGTTGTCTATTCAGGTATTCCACAGATGCAGGCACATCAAGTTGACTGTGGAGATTTAATTCGCTGCTCCTGAGGCTGCTGGGAGAAATTTCCCTTTCTCTTCTTTGTTCGCACAGCTCCTGGGCATGAGCTTTGGATTTGGCCCTGCCTCTGCGTGTAGGTCGCCTGAGGACATCTTTTCTTGGCTCAGACAGGACGGGGTTAAAGGAGCAGCTGCTTCGGGGGCTCTGGCTCACTCAGGCCGGGGGGAGGGAGGGGTACGGAGGAGGCGGGGCGAGCCTGCGGCGGCAGAGGCCGGCGGGAAGTTGCAGCAGCCTGAGGCGCGCCGTGCGTTCTCCCGGGGAAGTTGTCCCTGGATCACGGGACCCTGGCAGTGGCGGGCTGCACAGGCTCCCGGGAGGGGCGGTGTGGAGAGTGACCTGTGCTTGCACACAGGCTTCTTGATGGCAGCAGCAGCAGCCTTAGCGTCTCATGCCCGTCTCTGGGATCCGCGCTGATAACCGGCTCGCGCCGTCTCTGTAGCTCGTTTAGGCGGCGCTCTGAATCCCCTCTCCTCACGCGGCGAAACAAAGAGGCAAGAAAAAGTCTCTTGCCTCTTCGGCAGCTGCAGACTTTTTCCTGGACCCCCTCCCGGCTAGCTGTGGCGCATTAACCCCTTCAGGCTGTGTTCACGCCGCCAACCCCAGGCCTCTCCCTGCGATCCGACCGAAGCCGGAGCCTCAGCTCCCAGCCCCGCCCGCCCCGGCGGGTGAGCAGACAAGCCTCTCGCGCTGCTGAGTGCTGCTCGGCACCGATCCTGCGTGCGGGAGTCTCTCCGCTTTGCCCTCCGCACCCCTGTGGCTGCGCTCTCCTCCGTGGCTCCGAAGCTCCCCCCCCACCGCCACCCGCAGTCTCCGCCCGCGAAGGGGCTTCCTAGTGCGTGGAAACCTTTCCTCCTTCACAGCTCCCTCCCACTGGTGCAGGTCCCGTCCCTATTCTTTGTCTCTGTTTTTTCTTTTTTCCTTTGCCCTACCCAGGTATGTGGGGAGTTTCTTACCTTTTGGGAGGTCTGAGGTCTTCTGCCAGCGTTCAGTAGGTGTTCTGTAGGAGTTGTTCCACATGTAGATGTATTTCTGATGTGTTTGTGGGGAGGAAGGTGATCTCCGTGTCTTACTCTTCCGCCATCTTGAAGCTCCTCTCTATAGCCTCTTAAAACATTTATTCCAGTACCATGTAATCATCCTGTCAACAACTGTGTTTCCTCCTCTTTATACAGGAGGTCAGCAAACATGTTTTATTAATCTTTGCATACATATTATTTATTATGGCACACAGTAAGTGCTTAGTGAATTTCTATTGAATAAATCAATATATTAATCACCTACTTTTAATATAAAATGCTTATTTTTATAGACAACTGAATAATTCAATCATGGCTTCTTAGGAAATTAATAAATGGTGTATTTTAAGGCCCCCTGCATTATTGCTCTTTACTACCAAAAATGGTCGGTAATTCTCTACTCTGGTTTGACATGCAAATTGTCTCAATTCCTGGGTTTAACCTCAGAGATGCCAGGTGAGGCTTGGGTATTGTATTTTTTAATAGTTCCTCAGTTAATTCCAATGTGTGGCCAGGGCTGAGAACCATGAAGAATCACCAAAAACTGTGACTGCGAAGTCTACTGCTCCCTCCAGCTTTCTGGGGCTGAGTACACTAGTATCACATTATAGGGAACAGGTAACACATTTATGAAAATTAGTTTGTAGATCTGCTGACTTCCTAAGTTTTCTTGTCTGTATTGAAATAATCCAACACCGCCCCTCTATACTTCACATCTTTTATATTCAATCATATGATAATCTAGTTGGTAGTCCAGCAGTCACAAGGATGTTCCTATTTTATTTTAGTTTGAGAGACCTAGTTCGGGTTCATTAATCCAGGCATTTAGAATCCATGGAATCAGGTAAGAAGCATGACATATCTCTAAGTGTGAGCTATTTCCACGTGAAATGTTATCAAAGTTGGCGGGGCAATGTTGGTAACCTCTTTGCACAGGGAGATGTGGATTTTATAATTACTTATGACTTTGCTTCTTTTATTGTCTCTGGCTCTAGTCTTGGCATTCTTTTAATGTGCATTTCTGTACAAATTAGAAAAGCAAGAGTTAAGATGTAGAACTTATGTGTCTGGCCACAGATGTTCAGAGCAATTCAGTGTGTCAAGCTGAGGTCAAATGAATAGGGAATGTCATTACTAAATGGTAACATTTTTCTGAGAGCTTTAAAGAAATTCAAGTCCTTTTTGAATCTACATTTATTTTATCTTTTTTTCAGGGTGATAGGTTGCACTTCTAGTTCTTGTCAGAGATTTGTACATTAAAATGACTTTAAATTTAACTATTCTAGAAACCAACTTTCCAAATAGTATTTCAGGCAGCACCAGTAGAAGACATACCATTTTATTTGAGATATAGACTTCCTTTTTAAATTCAATGAGATATGCTAGTTTATTTGTAAAGCTGATGTGACATATGCCTATATATCTTTTTGATGTATTAACAAAGACACTGGGGATTAGGACATGTTTCCAAATTCCATGATCTGAAGTCTATGTATCTTCTTATAGCCCATTAAATTTAAAATGCTATAATGTTCAGAAGTTTAGGACATACTTATACCAGTTTGAAAGCTAACAAAGTGAACTACACACCTGTGCATTCATGTTGTGCATTATGATAATACACTTTGATAAACAGGGGGGTTTGGGTATAAAATACTTTATGCATATTTCAAGCCAATGGTGTAGCAATTATGGTACAGAATTTGCAAAAATGGTTGAAGGGCAAACTAAGTTATTGAGTAGCATTTTCATGCATGCCATCTCTATCATGCCATTAAGGAACCACGTTACATACTGAACAATAGAAAAGTGGGGATCTACACCTCTTAATTATCTCTGGACTAGAGGTGAGCAGAAATACAGCTAAATATATGGTGGATTGGTATAGCATACACTGTTGGTACCTCATACATATCTTTTGGACCTTTGCATTTCCTGCTCTCGTGCTGATTTTCAGCCATCAGCATCTCCAGCTTTTTGTCTAAGGACTTTTTCTGAAGCAATAGAAGTCTGCTCAGCCCACTCACAGGGCAGGATGGAAGGGCCAGGGAATTATCTTTTTAGACACACGTCTCATCCAGTGATGGATGGGGGCTGATGGAAAAGTACTCTGGTTTCCTTTTCCGCAAGTGGGAGAACTCTGAGGCACTTGTTCTATTCCATCTTCCAGACTTCCCCAGTTGGATGATCTCTAAGTGCCCAATGGGGCAATTCGCTGGATTTAACACACCAATAAACACACCCTTTATTGTCTTATTGCTTTATTGGCACTCTTTCCGACTATCTTACATCCCCACTCCCACACCAGCATTTCCTGCACCTCCCAAACTTGCAAACAAGTCCTTGTCTTAAGGTCCACTTTTAGGACAACTCAAACTCTGAATATTGACAGTGGTATGTGATTTTTTACTTTTGTTTGAAAATGGAAATTTATGGGAATTCACCTAAAGTGTATTTGCAAAAAGATACTCTTAGGAACTCTGTGACTTTGAGCAACTCACATCTTCCTGAGCTTCAGTTTCCTTATTTAGAAAATAACAGATGAAATAAATGATCTCACTTTAAGATTCTGTTATTTTAAGACATGAATTAGGGTTTCTTTCTCCCTCATCCTAGCATTATTTCTGCAATTCACTGCTGAGTGTTACTTCTCTGTGTTGGTAAAGACCATTCTCTTTCAAGGTCCTCTTAGCCAATGTGAGCAGAGCTTCCGAAAGGTCTTTCTGCTGGATGCATTCTTTGAGTTCTTTGTTCTCACTTATCATAAGCACAGAGTCTGGGTACCATTACTCCTACTGCCCCCCCCCCCCCATTTGAGGTTGATAGTTGCATCCTCCGCTATAGAGCGTCAAGATCCCAGGCCCCATTCTCTGGGAAGCCCTTTGCTTTCTTCTCCTTCCCTCCCAGCTTTGTTCTGTCTTGATGTGATCAGAATCTGCCTCTCCGTGGGGCTCCCATGGTCACTCCTTACAGAGGTATGAGCACTTGCTCTTCAATCTGATTTTATTTGTACACTTTAATGAAAAGCGATTGCCTACCATACTCAATAGATGTGTCCAGCATGACAGGCTGATTCCACAGATGAAGTTGGTGCCTTTTCAGGGGTTGAAATAATTGTGAGAACCACCAGTATGGCTTGCCTTCAGGGGGATGGAAGTAAAGACAAAAAGAAAGATGAAGTAAGGCGGGGGTGGGGGGGGGGAAGCATACACGTTAAATATTTATTTTTAAAAAAATGCAAACATGATTGTTATTTTCCAAGCCTTGGCTGGTCTAGAGAGGGCCGTCTTGGGTTTCCTGAGCACCTGCAGCTCTGCAGTCTGTCCTCTTGGCAGACAGAAAGGCTTTTAGATTCTGGGTATTCGTTTTCTTTTGCTTGCAGCTATTCTTGGATTTGGAATAGACCTGGGAATAGATAGAGTACTATGGAGTGGGCAACATGGCATCACTGTTGCTCAGAAGGGGCTTCCTGCAAAAGGGCTGTCACTCATCATGTTTTTCAGGTGGTTTATCTCGGTTTATCAGGGCTTTGACATCCACAGCCTCAGGATCACAATAATTCCAACAGACATCTCACAATCCAAACGAATGAGAACAAATGTACGAATGTATGTGGGTTCTAGGAATTTTCTCCTTAAGTTTGGTTTCAACTGGTTGACATTTTGGTTTCATTTCTCCATTGATGCAATACTCCCATTTTTATGTATACATTTTAGGCCTCAAAATGGTCTATACAGTGATGAGTAAATGTGGTGGTATTAAAATAGTGGATGGTAACAACTATGTATACGGACCTGATAGAAAATACGGTGATAAGCAAACTTACTGGAAGTGTGAAAAAAGAGGGTGTAAAGCCAGATTGCGTACTATTCTAGAAAATGATAACATAGCAGTTTGCAAATCCTTTGGTGAACACAGGCGTCCCTCCCACCCATTAAGACCAAAAGTTTACTAAGCTATGGCAAATATAAAAGAAGTGGCTAGTAATTCACAACAGTTTTTGAGAGCATTAACGACCTATTCTTTAGCTAATTTAGATGCAATGCCTTGTCCTTTAATGCCGTCTTTACCACAGTTATGACACTATATTAGAAGTTGGAGGCAAAGGAAGAATCAAGTTCCTCCTATCCCCCAAAAAAGAAATGGTTACCTGATTCCTGATGAGTATGAGTTTCTTGAAAAAGTTTTGCTGTTTGATAGTGGAGAACATGATGCAGACAGGATTTTGGTATTTGGCACAGAATCTGGCTTAGATGACTTGGGGAAATATAAACACTGGGCATGTGATGGAACACTTAAATGTAGTCCAGATATGCACTACCAGTTTTATACATTACATATATTGACAAGAAATAGCAGTATCCCTCCTCTGTTTCTTTTACCTCCTGGGAAATATGAAAAGACTTTCAAGCAGACTTTTTAATATTGTAAAGAACTTAATGTCCAACATTAGATCCTGAATCCTTAATGATCCACTTTGAGAAAGGAAGAATCATTGCTTCCTGTAAGATGAACCTGAATACAAATATAACCATGAATAACACATTTTAAACAAATTCAAATATTTTTTGTATTTTCTTTTTCATAATAAAATCTTAAAAATGTTTATTATTAGTTTTTCATGATTCATTATGTCTTTTTTAATGTCCCTATTTTATTTTATTTTTGTTATTTTTATCTTTTACAGCACAATTATCTTATGACCTATTAGTTGTGTGGCAAAATCATTTGCAGTGAAATTGCTTGAAGCAAAGATGTTTACAATGAAACTACCGGACTCAATTTATGTGGACTTGATTAGACTCATGGCTAGGCACTAAAGCACTGAAACGGGATTCTGGAACACAGAACCTCATGGAGGAACCAGATTTCCAGCAGGTGAATAAAGACAGGCCCCCAACCTCTGCCCCAGGAATGAATTGATACGATAGTGATGTCCAAATCCAACAAAACTTCCAGTGTGGGGTGGTGGACTTACTCATATCTGCTAGAGTCTGTGATAATTTTAGGGTTTTCCAAGTTGCTTTATTCACATTTGTTCTGAGTAGGCTCAGTTGTATTACTATCTTGAACTGCAGAAGTTTCCCAGGTTAGCAGGTCATTTTTAAACTCTCCAATCTTTCAAGTTCAAATCTGATCAAGAGAACATTCGAGTGGGTAAACCAGGAGTGATTCAGAATACTCACAAATGACCTAGACTCTTTTTTTTTTTTGTCTAGATTGGAGCAAAGGGCAGGGAGTGGCAAGGAGAGTCTAGACCCAGCCAATCTGCTGATAATCCTCTGGAAATAATCGTGGTTGGATTTTGAGGCAGCTCCAGAAGGAAGTGACTTCAAAATGGTATTTATCTTGTGTCTTGTGTTTGGATAGTGTTTTTTCTTTGCCAGATTTGAAGCCCCTAGTTGGCAGTCTCTTCATTTTTCTTATTGGTGATATCTTTACACAACGTTAGTGTGTCAGGGACAATCATTTTCATCAAATATGCTTCCTACATTCCTGGGCCCCAGGAAGTTAGGTGGACCACCTGGATAGTTCTTGCCAATGAGATGATGCTTGTCAGTGCTAAGCTGAGGCAGCAAAAATCCTGTGAAAGATCCTGCTGCGTCTCTGTCTTCTGTTTTGGAGGATAACAATATTCCAGATGGCGGCGCCTCTGTCAGTCTGTGTTCATGAGTAACTATGTGAAGGACAGCCCTATTTTGACTCACAATGAGCATGTTGCATGTGTGAAAAAAATATACTATTGTCGTATTCAGTCACTGAGATTTCAGGGCTATGTTACCACAGTATAATCAGTCCATCTTGACTAATATAGAAATTGGTACCTGAAACAGGGTGGTGCAGAACAAAAACATGTCACTTTGGTTTAGTGATCAGGTCACAGGTAGTGACTAAACTGATATTGGAAACTGGAAAGGTGGTAATTGTTGAATGCTGGCTCCCCAAAATAACCTCCTGATGAGACAAAGCTGGGTTATTATTTACCAGAGTAAGAAAGAACACCATGTCGATGGAGTCCCTCGGGAAGGGTCATGGTATAACAGTGTGGGGTTGGTGGACACAGTGAGATGTAAGTGAAAGTGACAGTAGATGCTTTCTTTGCTAGAGCAAGTGTTTGAATAAACAGACTTCACTAATTTGGTTTCTAACTAAAATTTGTTTTTGACACAGTAGAATTTGAATTCGAAGGTGTTATTTAAAAGACCTACTCACTGAAAAACAATTTTAAGTTTTCAAGTTTTTAGAATCTAGTGGCTCCAGGACACTTTAACAGCCATGAGCTACCTACATAAAGTATCATCTTTCTCAAGCTGATGCCCAGTGAGATCAATTAGCAGCTAGAAAATGATCTCTTGGTTTTATCAGTCGCCAAAACACAGAGGACTACAGTGGGCTCTTATTTAATTATTTATTTAGCCCTGTAACCCAACAGAAGTGTAAGGTGAGCCTTTATTTGTATTGTTTCCTTTCCCTTGTTTCTCATCCACACCCAGAGAGGTTCTTCTAGGCAAAGATTTAATGATGTATTCCTCTTGAGTCCTCCACAGATTCTCTTAATCACAGCTAATCCAATACCACTCTGTGCTCTCAGGGCACTTTATTTATCTTTCTATTATAGCATTCACCATGGGCTGACTTTGTATTCACCGTTATCCGTGTCTATGTCTCCCTTACATCTTCTTTAGTCTCCGTGCCTGGGCTAAAGCTTCCTAAATTTCAGATGAAGTGGGCCATCAGTGGGAAAAATTAACTGTGTTAAATCAATTCTTTCCCACAATGTTAAGAGAATAAATTTCTCTTGTGCAATTGCTCGATGTGTATTAGTCAGGATGGGATAGGTCATAGTGCTGTAACAAAAACCTCCCCAAATTTCCATGATTTGACACACACAATTTTATATCTCACTCACACTACATGTGAAAAATGAATCGGTATGAATTTCTACACGATCAGTGACTTAGGGACACAAGATGACAGAGAACGTGACGTCTGAAATATTCTTGGTAGCTGTAACAGAGGAAGAAAGATTCTGGAGAATCATACATGAGTTTTGCACTGCCTCAGCCCAAACAGCTCATGGATGGATATCTGTTAAGGTATCAAAGAGCCACTGCATTCTAAAATCTATGTTTTAAAATTGTTATTCAATGAGCAGGTTTTTCTTTTTTTAGCTAACACTTTATATGCAAATTCTACTGTCCCAAAACCAAAACTAAGCAAGAAACCAAAATTAGCAAAGACCATTTATTCATATGCTTGCAAGAGAAACATCTCCCATCACTTTTGCTTCTGCAGGAGTTCAAAGAGAGTTTGAAAGGAAGGTGAACTTTATGAAGTAAAAAGGAGACAATGTATTAGGGTGAGGTTTTTGGAAGGGGTGTGGGGAAGTTTTGTGATTGGTCTTTAGGTATTGTATTTGTTTGTCCTTGTTTGGTTGCAACTGAACAGAAGAATAGTTTTGGGAGATTTCCAGAGAGGAAGAGGTTATTCAGTCTGTGGCTGCCCATTTCTTAGAACTAGTGGGGGTCGGTAGAGTGTTCTTTATGGTTAAACTGATAAAATATTTGAGTCATGGTCCTCAGGTTGGGTGGTGGTGACAGTTTCTCAACTGAATTATTAATCTTACTGAGTTTTGGAAGCAGCACTGAATTGTTGCATTCTTATCTGGTGTGATGAATTATGAGGGCTTGGACCAGTCAACAATTCTCTCTTGACTGTGTTTTCTTCATACAATGAAGACAGTGAATTAGGTGATGTCTAAATTTTCTTCAGCTGCTTTCAAATCTAGGATTCCATGATGACGTCGGCCACAAACTATTGATAATTTAATTACCTCATGTTTATCAATTGCTAATTGAGATGAATAGCAATTTGTCTCAGGGTGTGTACAGGGAGAAATCATGTTACATCAAGAGCTTTACAAATGAATACACCCACTGAGTTATGGAACTCTCTGTAATAATCAACCATTCTCTCTGATTTAGTGGTGACAGCATTTGTGTGTGTGTGGGTCTTCCTTCCAAGCATATGTATTTGTGACTCAAGAGACTGGTGGGGGTATGCCCTCCTCCTTGTACATCCTTGAAGTAAGGGCTCTTCTTCAATTGTGGATAAAGCCTTGTCTCCCAGAACCTAAGGCCATTCACGACCTTGCCACTTAGCTGTGCAGTCAGCTGGAAACCTTTATTCAAAGGAGCTGTTTTAGGCTTAGCGGCTGCCAAGCTGATGCAACTTGCCCAGCTGCCCACATCTATGCCACGAAGTTGGAATTTATGCCCTGAAACAACCTGTTCTTTTCTGCATATGGTTTCTCCACTTCAGCTCACCGAAGTCTGCAGCAGAGTTCACCTTGGGGCAGAAAGTATTGTCATGATTTTAGAAATTGTACAGCGGTCCTTTTTCATGTAAAAGATAAGTAAAGGATGCTCGATAATAATTTGAGGATGTATTTGTCAGTGGTCAGTATTTTGCTAACGCCTGTCTCTAATTCACAAAGCTGGGTTCTCTTTACACTTCCCTTGGGAAGGGGAGTCACTTACCAGTTCAAGTAAGACATTTGAACTTGGCACAGTGAGAGAATTCCTCACATTTACTCAGCTCTTACTCTGTGTTAGGCATTGTGCCAAGTTCTCTACATGACACTGAATAATCAAAATCACTTTAGAGTTTGGTACAATGTATAGCCCCATTTTACAGATGAAAAAAATGAGGAAGTTTAAAGTAACTTGCCTGAAGTCATATATGGAATAATGACATACTCTGGGAATGTCATTGGAGACTATTGCTATAGAGGAGGCTTTCTAGTTTTAATTTTTTTTTTTTTTTTGCTATGACTATAAATTTCCATTTTGAAAAAAATAAATAGATTCTATGCATCTTGATTTTATTTCACTTTTAAAATATCACAAAGATGCCACAATACAATAGGGCCTTAGTTCTTCTGAGGGGCTTACCCAGATTTTTTGTTGGTAGGTACAGTGGCCTATGAGTACCTACCATTGGAAGTTTCATGTTGTGTTTCAAGTTGTGTTACCCTAGAAAGGAGAAGGAAATATGTTCTTCATTTTATACTTCGTGGCAGCCATGGTAGATGCCATGTTTCCTTTTGAAAAATGATCACACTCTGAAATCTGCCCCTATGATCTGGCAAAAGTTGTTGCTATTTTTTTTTTTTTAAACGATTTCAGTGAATAAAAGGAGCTTGCTGATTTCCGTGGATCCTGAGAGAAGCAGTGGAGAAAGGCAGCACATCACCTATCTTCCTCACTCCCATTGTCCATCTGTAAAATGAGGATTATGAGTGACCTTAAAGAGAATGCTTGCTGAACGTTCTGGAATGCACTGGGCAGATGGCAAACGTGACTCACTTTCTCATATGGCCCTTCTCCGGAGAGTGGGGCTGGGCAGCAATTTCCCTGAATCTTCGCAGGCATGGGCTTAGATGAACATTTATGAAATGTTTATAATTGTGCAGTATATCACTTGGTAGGCACATACATTTGGTTTGAATCTTGATGAAGAAGTTGGGTTTTTTTCCCCTTGTTTTCCTGGCAGAATATTCTGAACAGCAGCAATGCAATCTGTTGTTTGTTTAGAAAAGATGGCAGAAGGGTATATGTTGTGTGTGTGTGAGTGTGCGCATGTGCATGTGGTGTGGAGGGGATTACTCGTAAGGCATCTTCACGGTCCCAGAAAAAAGGAATTTTGCAACATAAAGTTACCTGAGTTAGTTATCACCATTTGGGGAGAGGGTAGGTTTTAAATGAATTAGTTAAAGCTAAGCTCCTAGGGCGGACACATAGCAGAGAAAATCCATTCTTCATCCCTCCCCCCCCAATGCGGGTACACGCATACATGCACACAGATGTACACGCATATGTGCACACACACAGCAGAAGGGCATTTTCATCTCATGGTCTTCCTGCAGTAGAATTCTTCTGTCCTTGGCTCCAGCAGCCCTATCTCTTTCTCCCCACCACTCTCACCCCCTCCCACCTTGGAGGCTGGGCTCTGCTAGAGAGCAGAGGAAGCCTCTGAGCTGGTGGAAGAATCACCATAGCAACATGGCACCGAGTCCTACCCCCAAAGGTCTAGCCATGCTTGGCTTTTGGTTTTAGCCCAAGTGAAGCAACATGAGGATTTTCCTCACAGCCCAATCCGTTGTGACTTCGAGCTACCTTTCCTTCCCAAGTAGGCCCATACTGCTGGCCTCTGCACACTTTTGAGCTGGATTTTCCCTTTTCTCTCAACCAGGTCAGAGATGCTCAATGCCAATTTATTTACGTGTTTCAGATAAGAAGTCAGCCCTATCCAAAGGTACCCAAAGGTGGTGGTTAACAGCCGCCTACTGCTGTGATTCAAGGCTTCTGCCAAGAGCTCCCTTCCAAATAAATATGCCACTCAGAAGGGGAAGGCGTGCTTGGAGGGAAAGAGTGAGTGTTCTATAGTAGTGCTTTAGGTGCTGGTCTTTCACTTAGGACACTGGGGTTCAAATCTATTTCCTATAAACAGCATAGAGCTGGATCTTGTCAGGGTTTTTTTTAGCCAATGACTGAACTATAGGTATGCTTAGCAATGTGGATGAATCTTAGTAATGTGATGTTGAGCATGAAACATAAGCTCCATTTTATAATAAAATTCAAAAACTACTAAAACTAAACAACGTTCTTTAAGCACGCCTATATTGTGATAAAGAAGTGTGTGTGTGTTTGTGTGTGTGTGTGTAAAAGAACAATAAACATTCTGGCTACCTCAAGTTGTAAAAAAAATAAGGATAGCATAGGGGTGGTGGATGTAAGTTACTGTCAATGTCGAGTCCTTGGGTTGGGTGGTGAGTTTATGAATATTCATTATTTTATTTAAATTACTTCATTAATTAAAGTAAAGAGGACCACTCATAGACCAGTAATGGTGGTATGTCTTGAAACAATAATTATGATTAGTGCAATTCCATATATTTGAGAGCTACAAAACAAAACCAAACACTCCTTAACTATAGCTGCTGATGTAAGTTATTCCTGCTCTCTGAACCTTCATTATCTTATTTGCTTAATCGTTGATTTGAGCTAAATTGTCTCACAGCTCTGTTTTAGTCTGAATAGTAACGTGGTTGAGAGAGCAGAATCTAGGGTCAGACTGCCTGAGGTTTGAATCTCAGCTGTGTCACCTTAGTTAAGGCAACATATTATTGTAGAATCAGGAGTACCTGTGACTTTGTTACCAGCATCACAGATGTTTTCATATCACATGACAACTTCACAGGTACCTCAAAATATCATTCCCAGTTGTAATTATTTCAAAATTATGGTAGTTAGTAGGCCTGCCTCTAGATCTTTGTTTTAGGCCATTCGGGCTGCTATTAAAAAGTACCAGAGAATGAGTGGCTTATAAATAACAGAAATTTACATCTCACAGTTGTGGTGGCTAGGAGTCTGAGATCAGAATGGCAGCATGGTCAGCTCCGGTGAGGGCGTCTTCTGGCTTGCAGACATCTGACTTCTCATTATATCCTCACATGGTAGAGAGCAGAGAGAGGAAATAAACTTCCTTGTGATTCTTTGTAAGGCACTAATCCCATTCATGAGGGCCCTTCCCTCATGAGCCCATCTAATCTTAATCATCTCCCAAAGACCCCACCTAATCTTAATCATCTCCCAAAGACCACACCTCCTAATTCCATCACATTGGGGGGATAGGCTTTCAACATATGAATTTGCGGGGGGGACATAAACATTAAGCCCATAACAATCTTATTATTGAACACATTAATAAAGAAGCACATATATTACTATTTCACATATTTATTTTGACAACTGTGTTTTAATATACTTCATTTCTTTACTAGTCTTATTTTTCTGAGGAGGGTTTCATAGGTTTCACCAGAGAGCCAAAGGAGTCCATAGCTCAAAAAGGTTATGCAACCTTTAGGAAAACTCAAAATTACCTAAACACACAAATACATATACACATAGAGAGACATAAAATTCTGTTCAGTGGGTAGCCTGGGTGGCCTGAGAGAGTTTGGGAAAAAATATATGTTTTCCCCCTCAGTTCCCAATAAGCTTTTTTTTATGTTTGTCTTTCCTTTTGATCTGTATTTATTCCTTTCAAGATGAACAGCAAAACGGTACTTTTGACACATTAAATACATGGGAAAAAAGTGTGCTCATTACCTTTTCAGTTAAACTCCACAAAGGAGAACAATTTTTATGAAAAGGATTTAAACGTGTTAAAATATTTCATTCAAGTTCTAAATCGTTTTTGAAAACTCTTGAGAAAATTTCAGGACCTAAAGGTCTTTGGGTTATTTCCTTCAATCTAAAAAATGAGGGTCACACAAAGTGCAATATGACATTACAGCATTTCCTACCTCATACCCTTAAAATATGGACACACATGGTGCTGTGTGCTGAAATCCATCCAGGGACAAATCCATATGATTTCTATTTACACTTTCTCACTCATTCATCGACTTATATCCAGAGACTTTGAATCTCAATTTGTTCTTATAAAATTATTTGTTTCCATGTAAGATTTTAGTATAAATGTACAGCTGAGTTCCTAGACACCAATTTAAGCCATATTCCCCACAGTCCGGGAGGGATTAATCAAGGGCCTATTTATATAAGGGACTATAAAAATTAATAAACAGAAACCTCGATTAAAATAGAATGGGGAGGCCAGAAGGGGGAGCTCTCATGCTCTATGATAGCAGAGCCCAACAGGAAGAAGAAAGATGTCCTTCTCTTGCCTGGCCGGAGCTCAGCCAGTGAGAGGCTGACAAAACTCAGCCAATGAAAAGCCACAGACTCTTTGCTTACTCTAGTCCTTCCACCTTCCTTTTCCCTTCTATCAAAGAGTTTTCCTCTCCCTGATGTACAGTACTTGCACATGGCTCACTGTGTTTGCAGACCTCAGATTGCAATTCTTTGCTGATCCCAAGTAAACCAATTTTTGCTGGAGAAAAACCTGGCAGTCTATTTGTTTCAGGTCAAAAAGACCAAGGTGTTTTATGAAAAGAATTCATCTCAAGTGAAAAGGAAATAGAAACAATACACACGCTTGGTTCCCAGAACAAGGTTGTCAGAGGAGTGCTGATTTTTAGCAGAGAAAGAAATATATTTTTCAGATTGTTCTTTGGACATCTGGGACTTGAGTAGATCTCAGGGGTGGTAAATACAGCAGAGCTGGATCACAAAAGAATCTCGGTAAGTCCCTTGAAGCTACTTTCTGGTCCCTGTGATAGAATCTGACAAGTGGTACAACTTCTGGTTGGCTCAGCATCCACCACTTCCTCACTGTGTCGTGGCCTTGCTGTGGGTAGCAGTAATTCTGCCCTCCACCTGCTGAGTCACTCAGTATAGTTTCCTCTCTCTGCCAGAAGGATTGGTTTGCAGGATGGCACAGAACAAGAGGTGGCTCCATCAAAGGGAAGCTCAGGACTTGTATTTGATGAAGAGGGGAAGAAAAATCCTGTTTCCTGGGAAAAGTCATATGTGGATGTAACACCTGGATTTAGTGAGGCCCTTTTGCCCCATGTGGGAAGCCAGCCTGAAGGCAAGGCTGACTATGAAGGAGGGCAGAGAGACAATTCATTTGTGCAAAAACACAGGTAGAGCCCTGATCAAAACAGGCCTGAAGCTGCTCTACTTCTGGATTTCTCTGGTACATAATCAACATAATGCCTTTGCCATTCAAACCACTGTGATTCTTCTCTTTAAATCGGGAGACAAAGGTATTGCTTATTTTGGCCAAACTCAATTGTGAAGACTATTGGAGCATACTGATTATAGAAAAGAAGTAAAGGAGAAACGGCAAGGGAAGAGAACTGTGGTTGTCTGAACTCCTAGCTTCACAGCCCTCTGTGGAAATTTTTTAACAAAATAATATATGATTAATACTCCTATTTGACAGATTGAAACACATCTGTGCCAAGAAGTCTGCTGGTGAGTCTCATGGTCCCACATGAGTTACTCTATAAATTAGGAATTAAAACCCTGTCTTTGATTCAGCTCAAACAGGCAGCACAGATTATTGTGGACTTTTAAGTACTCTTTTGAACTTTTAAAACCTGGAGGCATTTTATGAAATTCTTTCAGATTTAGGACATTTGTATGGCTTACCCCCCTCTGAAACTCACACACAAAGAATAATTAGCTGATCTGGAGTTGATTCTCTTTTATTGTCGTTAGATGAAGATGACAGAGTATAAATTATTGAGAGCACCTCAACCCCCAATCTATAAACTGTCCTTCTGTTTCAGCTAATGGATTTTTCTGGCTGGCAGGAAGGTTAAACTACAATGATGGCAATTGTTTATTGAGCCTTCCCTTTATGTTAGGTATGGTGTTAAGTGCCTTACATGCATTATCTCATTTAATGTTTGCAAAAACTTGAGAGGTTATTTCCCTTATGCTATTTTCATACAATACAACATTAGAAATGCAGCAGGAATGTGACCTGGGGGTGCTGTTAAGAGGTTGATGAGAGTTAATGATCTCAGACCACCTTGGGGCATTACTACATTACCATTCAACATGCTATAAACCATCATGATCCCACTCAAGATGCAAAGGAGTCCCTCTCAAATGGTTTTGTGTCATTCATCAACTTGAAAATTGTTATTTTAGATGCTGCCACTAATTTTTTTTCTAGCATCTTCACTATTGGTCCTTCTGAGTTTGAATAATACACCACAATTTTTGAAAATTTGCTTTCAGTAGAGGAAATAAAATTAATTTTTCCAAATACATTGTTATTTTATATTTGAAAGTAATTTTATCCAATGCTTCATGCTTCATTGGTTGACAACTATATATTAAATAAGGAGTTATAAAGAAGAGAGAGGCATTGCATTTCTGAATAACAGTGATGAAGAATCAGTTTTTGTAACAGTATATCATCACATTTTTATTTTAAAATTGAAATAATGGTTTTACAGTTAGATGTTTTAGAGAAGCTCGATTATTCAAGACTTTTTCCTAAGAATAAACATGTATCTCCTATAACATGTCTATAAAATGTTGATAAAATACAATTGTATATCTTATAATGAAGTTTTTTATAAAACATATTCCTCGAAGGCGAATGCTATTTCTGATTGGAGTTTCTTATAAAATTAAAAATAAATGCCTTCAGAGGAAAATTCACAAATGGAGAGAGTTGAAGTGTTTTGGGGTAAAAGTGGTTAAGATGTTACCAATTCTAGAGCTACGGGGCCTCCTAGTACATCTCTGGATTATAAGATGTTTATTGGCTGAAGAAAGTTTTAAACTAAAAACTTACTTTTTCCTTAAGGCATTTTCTTAACTTGAGGATATCCTTTCTTCTGAAAGTAACGTGTCACTCTCCCTCTTATTTTCTTCTTGGGTCAGGTGGACACATATGTATTTTTTTTCTTTCTGGCCAGTTCCTTGACTTCACACACAAACCCAGCAAAACTCTGTTGCATCCTTTCCTGGTTTAAAAGTTAAAACCAAGCCTAGGTCATTATTCTCCGTATGTATACTAGGCTGCCAAATTGCACTTTGCCAGGAGGTCTCACCATCTCATTCATGATTCACAAATCCCCAAGTTCAAGGTTTCAGAAAGACATAGCTTCCTACGAATTTGATAAGGTTTTATAAACTTGAAAGCCTACCATCAAATTTACTTAGAACGAGGCACACTTGTATTGTCAGCGTTTCTCATTTACAATAGGTACATTGCCGAATGGTAAAAAGTTGGCATTTTTTTCTAACAAATGGTATCAAATACAAACACATAATTAACTTATCTTAGCATTCCTCTCGAAGTGAGGCAGCTCCTGCCAACCCACAGAGCTTCCAAGATAGATAAAGGAGATGGCGAGGAGCGTTCACTTCACTACCTGCAGTATCTCTTTCTCTGTCCATATAGAGATAGGGTTTCTTCTCATCACCTTCAAATCCCCTTTAAGCTCCACTCTTACCCATTTCTAAACCTGATCTTCTGATTACTGATCCAGACACAGCTTCGGAAGTGGGGGGGACCTGTCTTCACTGAACGCTGAACTTCACTTGTCCTAGTTCTTGTCTAGCTTGCTGCTCCCGCTACAACTCATGTGCAGTAAAAAAAGAAAATGTTTACACTATAATTCCTAAATCTGTGCTGGTACAGTGACTTTTTCATGCAGACATGAAAATTATGTGGATTGAAAATAATTCTTGAAATAAGCATGCATGCACCCTTCACCTCATCAACGAGGGAGGCATTGAATAAAGACAGTAATCAGTCAGAATTAGGGACTGGGTTAGTCAAATTGACCTGAAGGTCCTTGTGATCCTGACTGTCTCTGAATCTAAAGATTGTGGGAGAACTGAACCAACGATGAAACCCGTGTGCATTTCTACTGCTTCCTCTCTCCACTTCACCGCCCATGTTCAATTCATAACAAAGTTCTATCTTAATGTTTTTACTTCTCTCAATCTCTGCTCTAGTCCAAATATCATTTCTTGCTTTACAAGTCTTCTAACCTGTATTTCTGCTTCTCCCTGGCTACCTTCTAGTCTGTATATAGCACAGCCAGAGTACAGTGGAAGAAGTGAACTTCTAATTACACTTTTCCCTGCAATGGCTTCCCATTGATTTTAGGATTGGATCTCAAATTCTAAGCTGGATAACAAGCCCTAAACGATCTGTGCCTGCTTTGCTGTTCCCATCACCACTCCTCTGCCTAAGATTGGGAGCCAAAATTTCTAGAATCCCTTTCCCTTCATGGTCCTGAGTTAGAAATCCTGACGACACGACCTGATGTGAGATTTGAAAGGCAAGGGGAAGGGGAAGCCATTATTCTCAGGCAGCCGCGGGATTCGCGGGTTTTGTCACACATCCAGCACATTCACAGACTTCTCTGGAAACGCTCACTCTATGATGAGATGGGCTTTATAAGCTTCCCTGAGAGTCTGTTTCTCCATTTGCACTCCAGTCTCCCAAACTGAAGCTATTGGTGACCTTTTCTCAGATTTTCCAGCTGCATCCTTCTAGATTTCCACTTGTCCGCCTCTTCTCAATTTCCTATTAGCTCTAGTTCCGGTATTGACCCACACCTGCCTACATCTTCTGCTAATTCTCTGCATTCACTTTAAACCTTTAAAAATTTGACAGTTTCTTTTAATCCCATACTCCTAATTTGTCTCTTCCTCCCTCTCCCCATTGATGTAACCTGAAACTAACATAGTATTGTAAATCAACTATACTTCAAGTTAAAAAATGAAAAAAATTGCCATTGTCCACTGTCATAGGCTTGTTCTTTGCACCTTTTCTCAAATGCTTCCCTTATTCCCATGCAGACACCCTTTCACCAAGTTAGCTGTAATCTATCTGAAAATACATCTCAATTTCTAAGAAAATTCTCCCCTGAGCCCTAGCTTTGTTCAGGTCCCCCAGTTAGGTATCCTTCTACATTTATTTACATGATGATTCTCTTAAAGGCTGTCTTCTGCACAGGACTGTAAGCTCCATGAGAGCAGGAACTGGAACTGTTATTCTCAAGATCTAGCTCAGTGTTTGACCCAAAGTAGGCACTCAATAAATATTTTTTGAGTGAATGAATGAGTGAATGAATGAATGAGTGGGATGGGTTTATGAGTCCATTCATTGGATCCAGGTGATTAGACATAAAGGTGGTGAGATCGAACCAACATGGACGTTGTCCTCTTTGACCTAACGTATTTTTCCAGGGTTTCCCATTCTCAAAGGTAATCTTCCCTTTACCTCACTTCAGTTTGGGAGATTTATGTGATAACTTCAGCACCCCATTTTTAAATGTATTCATGGTAATGAACAGCTTTTAATGCATGATGATTTAAAGTTTAATTTTTAAAAATTGTGCCCTTTACTTAAAAAACCTGGAGGCATAAGCTCAGTAAAATACGCTAATAATGAAAAGATTTGAAGTTCTCAGCAGTGGAAATTAATAAAATATAAAGTGCCACCCAGACTGTGGCCTCATCTTGCCCTACACGGGATGCATTCTTGCCCTCTGCTCAGAAACTCCCTCTCCCTAAGCAATGCTTTGGTGTCTTACTTTCCCCATTCCAACGATTGTGACGGATAACACTTCACACTTGAATACTATGTTATATTCAATACTATGTTATATTCAATACTATGTTATATTCAGTACTATGTTATATTCATTGAATGCATGTTATAACACCTGAATTTTTCATACCCAACATTTTTTCCTCCATTGTCTTCAAATACAATTTGAATGGTTAATGTATTCCACAAGATGGTTCTCAGGATAATTTAAGCCAGATATTTTTGCCTAATTACCTGAGTTATTTTTGTCGATTTCCACGTCCCCTTGGCCTGAAAGCCAGGCCCTCAGAGAGCACAGAGTTATGACATGAACATGACTATTGCTCCTGGGGTACGATGCCCATGAGTAAAAGAATGAAGCCAATTGCAGAGCACAGAGAGAAACCAGAGAATGTCATCTCCTCTTCAAAGTAGGGGTCCCTAAGTAGATGGAACAGATCAAGGTTAATGACAGCCTTGAGCTGCTGTAAAGCTTCTTTTTCCTTTTCCTATAGACTCTCTCTTCTTCTCCAATTTTCTAGTCTCCTTTAATCTAAGGTGGATAAAACACAACGCTAAATATGCATAGGTTCTCTCTCTTGCTCTCTCTCTCTGTAAAGTCCCTTGGAACGTATAGGCTGTTGCTAAAATAAGCACACATTTCAAACTAATCACCCTTTCTGCCCATCTTCTGGTATTACACCCATCTGAAGAGCAGGAACTTTACTATCAATCCACTTTGATCAATCAGTTTTGATATTTTGTTCACTATGGATTTCTCTGCATAATTTTGGTCTTATAAGTATTGCATTAAAATATTTATCTTGACTACTGATTTTCTGGCACCCCCTGAAATTTTGTGCCTGAGGAGACCACCACACTCTAGTTCCAGCCCTGCGAGCACAGCAGGCAAGAATGTCCTTAGATGTGGACAATCTTGAAGCTCATTAATGACTCTGTCATCACAATTAATCGTAATGACTTTCTTTCCAATTTAGAAACCTATTTTATGATAAACCACATTATTGGAAATCGTGATGTTGTTTGTTTTTTCCAGCTCGACGTGATCTTTTAAACACTAATCTTTAGAAATAGAGAACTGTTCTTATTTTTCAAGTGGATTTCAGTCTTTTAGAAAAACATGGTGGCAAAGGGAATTGAGTTCATCTTTATGTTCATTTGTACTCGGGTAATCTATGAATTTCACCACATATGCTTGGCAGTTAGTGCAAAGCAGATAAGTATGGGCTGCTTAGATTGCATCAAGGGAAGCCCTTTATTTTCTGGGGGTTATTTCGGTCTTTTCAGAAAGTGGCCTCTCGGTGGCCTTGAGACCACTGTGTCCAGCCTGCAGTGCGGCCACACCAAAGTCAACAGCTCTGCATGTCAAAGAAAATTAGCTGCAGGCATGCACCAACATGAAATGCACCAAAGATTTTAACAGACACCAACTACGCTGTGAGTGGGGATAATGTTAGGGCATATTTAAAGGCCAGAGACTTTCACCGGAGAGACAAATGACCAGAGAAAATATGTGAAATCACAGTTAAAATAATTTTATTCTCCCAGGAAACATTCAAATCAGTTGATGGAGAATAGCTCATGATATTCGAGGGGATTGGAACAAGGCGGTCAAAGGGTACAAGCTGCCAGTTATAAGGTAAATAAGTGCTAGGGATGTAATGTACAACACGATAAATGTAATTACCACTGCTGTGTGTTACATAGGAAAGTTGTTAAGAGAGCAAATCCTAAGAGTTCTCATCACAAGGAAAAATATTTTTTTCTATTTCTTTAATATTGTGTCCTTATGAGATGATGGAGGTTCACTAAACAAATTGTAGTAATCATTTCATGGTGTGTGTAAGTCAAATCATTATGCTGTGCACCTTAAGCTTATACGGTGCTGAATGTCAATTACATCTCAGTGAAACTGGAGGAAAAAAAGTTTTTTAATGGCTGATGCTGAAATGACTTTTTATCTTAGTGGGGAGGGAAGAAAGTCCTGCTAAATTCCACATTGCAGTGCCACCAAAAGCCAAGGACTGTTTTGAGACAACTTTTATTGAAATGGAAAACTGTAAATTTAATGAAAGAATAAGGGAAATGCCAACAGAAATAAAAGACCCAGGATTCAGAGGACAACACACAGGACTCTATATACTAAGCCACACAAATTGGAACAACCAAAATAAATGCCAAATGCACAAGAAAAATAAATGTAACTTATCAGAGGTTAATGCTTTTTATGTTTTCTTCATATGGCAACTTGTTCTGTGGTTAGATAAAAAGGATTGGGGACCAGACAGGGCATGAGGCTTTGCTAAACCGTATTGAGCCACTGAATCCGTGTGACCTCAAGCAAATCTCTGGAGTTTGTTGGTCCTCACTCAATCACCACACGCACACACGCACACACACACACACACACACACACACACCCCACATACAACTTTTACTTGGCCGTTAAAAAGGGGAGGAATTAGTGAGGCTTCTGTGAAATCTGGCATCCTTTTGGGAGATCAGTTACCACCTCTGGTGATTACAGAGAAAGGGGACTAAGAGAAGTGCTCAGATCTGCAGGAGAGTCAGCTCTCTTGGTTTTTGACAGGACAGCTCTCACAGAGCAGGGTGTTTACTGTGTGCGTATCCCCGGCATGGGTTTGGAGGATTCTCTAGCCTGCTGACAGGAGAACAAACACTTTAATCCCCCCAGAGTACCTGTCATGGGGTGGGCTGGGCTCAGCACAGCACGGGACCAGACTCCTCGTCCTCTCCTCTGTTCTTGGGCAGCACACCCTGGATGCTGTTGGCTCTCTAGATGTGGGGTAGGGGACATTTCTCAGGACCCACCAAATCACAACAGAGGAGCCGGGCTACTTTGCTCAGGCGTAAACCCTGATGAAATACGTAGTATCGCACCACAAAGACACTCTGCCTTCGGTCAGTGAGCACCAGCTTTGTTAAAGGGATTGTAGTCCTACAATTTTGGCACACCCCCATCTCTCTGCCTGGTAGGTCTCCCCAGCAACCCCCTAAGACTGGGTTAGGGGCCCAGCTGCTCCTTAACTGCTCCCAGAATGCCCTGTGCTTGTTGGCATTTAGCACTTCCGTACCTTCCGGGATTTATAATAAGCCCTTCATGAAGCCCATGCTCACCTTTCTTCATCCCAGTTTCTCTCTCTCTTTTTCTTCCCTCCACTGTCCTCTAAAGTGCAACTAAACTGGCTTCTGGTCTATCATCTCATATAGTCTTTGTTCACAAAGATTCTCTCCTGAGATTCATGCAGAAGCCCCTTGGGGTAGATGGAATTATTGAGCCCATTCTTCACTGCCTCTCATCCTAGCCCCTGTATCTGTGCCCTCTGCTATATAACTTTTTGCAATACCGCACACGAAAGGCAGGGTGCAGCTCCCTCCTCCTTGGGCACTTGACTTTAGTCTTGGTCATATGACTTGCTTTGACCGATGGCACGTGGACAGAAATGATAGTGTGCCGATTCCAAGCCTTGCATGTTTCCATTGGTCCTTTTGTGCTTCTGCTATTGTCATGAGGAGAGCTTCTCCCAGGTAGGGCTGCCCCTTCAGGCCAGGCTCTATAAAGAGCAAAAGTGGAGGAAAGTGGTTGAAGGGCAGAGCTTCAGCAAGAACACTGTAGCCACCAGATAGCCTGAAGCACAGCTGCCCCTGCTGACTGCAGATGCATGAGAAATAAGTGCTTCTGATGCTTCCTACTGTTTACTTGGTGGACTCCTCCTCATCCGTCAGGACTCAGCTAAGGAAACTTCTTTCAGGAAGTGTCTACTGACATGCTAAGACTTTGGCCTTTCTTCCCATATGCTCCTGTAACTGGGGGTGAGATTTAGAATCTCTGGCTTAGTGTTTCCTTTCTCCTTAAATCTGGGATGCCAGTGTTTCCTTAACCCTTTCCTCAGACTATCCTCACATCCCACACCCAGCCAACAGTGGAGTCCTTCTCTGACTCTTCAAGGCCATGGACTCATGGCAATTTTCTGCTCTCTGGCTTCTCTGCTCCCACCCCCCTCTACAGAGTTCTTCATGTAGTAGCCAGAGTCACTGTTCTAAAACTGAACCCCATTAGTCATGCCTCCACCTCCCTCTCACCACACCTCCAATCCATCTCATCTTGCACCCTATGCTCAGATATGCTCTCCCTTTCAATCATTCAACAAAAATTTGCTGGGTCCTGACTTTGTAGGAAGGCACAAGTTATAATCTCTATCATGAAGACCCTCCATCTTCTTACCTCCATACCCACTTCACCCCCGAAACAACTCCCATTCTAATTCTTTCCTACTTATCCTCAGATTAGTCTTAGATTCATTGTTGTTTGCTCTGAGAACTCTTCAGATATTTGGGTATCCCTGCTATGTGCTCCTTGGGTATCCTATTCATTCCTTATTTTTGTATGGATGTGCCTTGGATATTTACTAATGCTCTTTAAAGGGCTGATTTGTTGTATTACTGTTGACTGCCTTCTTGTTCTTTTTCTTCTCCTCTCCCTAATCCCCCTCCCCCCCTTCTTCTCCTTCCTCTTCCTCTTCTTCTTCTTTCTCCATACTCTCTAGTTGTACTGTGTTTTATTTTTCACACAACACTATTCCAAATACCACTTACATTACATCCTTAGTTCTTCACCAAGACCCTGCGAGTAGGCAAGGCAAGTGGTATCATATCTCCATTTAACAGAAAAGGAAACTGGGGTTCATGGGAGTTAATTGGCTTTTCTAAAGCTACCCTCTTAGTGAGTGTCAGAGCTAGATTTCCAACTCCCAGCCCAAGTTCATTCTATTTCACCGTATCTCTTGACTTGAAAAAGGTCCTGCTCATAAGAGACCAGACATACTGAGAGCCCTCAACATCTATACAGACATTCACAAAGTTAAGCAAAATGATGTCTTCCCTATTCTGTCCTCTATTCCTATAGGTGAAATCCATAGATGTGGTAGTAAGAGACAGATTGTTCATGACAGAGGCTGATGCTGCCTTCGAAAGGTTTAACCAAAGGGTTAAAAAAGTGAAAAGACTCTTAGAGCCTAGGGAAGGAACCTTTTCCCAGTAAATCTGATGATATGCCTGTAATTAAGTCAAATAGGTTAAAGGCTTGTTATGCTAGCATTAACACGTAATTCATCCATTGAATTACAATGAGATTCATGTAAGGATTACACGTAAAATTCCATGTAATGAGATGTATTCATCATCAAAAGCTTTTTGCCCTTTAAGAAAATGTTACAATAATTATCCCATGAACGTGAAAAGTCAATAGAGGTGAAAATGCATGTCTTTTTATACCATCATTGTGATTGTATTTATATTGGCAAGGCCTAACCCTGCTGACATTTAACTTTCCAGGGAGAGAACCCGGACTGCTGCCCTCTCCTCTCATCTCACCCTTTCCTCTTGGGCCGTCCAAGAGATGCTTTTTGCCCTCATTCTCATCTCCTCTACCAGACATAACGAAACGAGAATCTTGTTTCCCAACTTGCAAAACACAGAAGTTAGAATGTGATTACTCACTTTGCCAGAGAATTCACTGGAGACTTCCTTTAAAAAACTGTCTCCTTGTCTATAAATTGCAGTTTTTCTTAGAGTGAGAATTCAGCAGTATTTAGAATAAGGGCTTTAAAGATTATTATGCATTTAATGTAAATTAATCCAAAATTTGTGTGAACGTGTATATTCTAGATGTATCAGTGAAAAATATCATAAGCCTTAAGGATGCTAACATAGACTTCAGTGATCCAGAGTTTGAAGAAAGCTACAACATAGATAACCATCTAAAGAGCTGGCTAAATGCATAAACTATTATAATCCAGCCATGGAAGAAAGTTTTTGCCCATGTGCCAGGGCTATAAAAAATAGTTTACCTAAATGATACCAGGCAATGAATTTTGAATAAAGAGTTTGGCTCTCCATAGAATCTATGTCCAATGAAATGCCATACACAGTTGAATTTTAAACAATTTTCTACTGTTGTTTTTTATTCGAGGGAAAACGAAAGTAGTAAGAGGTGAGTATGGATATGTTAAATCCAACATTTTAAAGGCCAAATCACATGTAGGTAAGTTATTTGTATTTCATCATTGGGATCTTCTGTAACTTTAGCCAACAATGAATAAGGTTCATTTATACAGAGCCATTGATGTGTCCTGTGAACAAAGTAGCAGAAGTAACTGAGTGTTTCTTTATTTTTACTGTGTTATGAATGATTTTAGGCAACACCCGCCCATTTAAGTGAAAAATTTTCAAGTAATTTTGTGTAAATATGCAAAATATTTCATAGCAGGAAAAAAGCACTGAGAAAGACTTGTTTTTTTTTTAAAGAAAAAATTGCAAGCCTGCTTTGTTTAGAACTTTCAATGTGATGGTTAAAAGATGTTTCAGCCAGAAAATATCCTTTATCTATGGTTGCATAGGAAAATATCTATCACTCATAGGCTCTTGCTTTCTGTCATGCTTAATAAAGAAGAGTGTCATTTGGAGTATTAGAATTTAATTTGATGTGTATCTTTAATGTATGTGTCATGTGATGTCTTAATTTTATATGGGTCAGCAGGTGCTTTTTACTGAGACTGCTATTATCTGAGGTAAATGCTCTAGTGTTCTTTCTTTCTGGCCTAGTTTCTTTTATGCAAAAGAGATAAGTCAAATGTCTTTATAATATTTTTTTTTTTTCAGTACACGGAACCTGATGGAAGATCTTCTATTCCTAAGAATCAAGATAGCCATTGCCAGAGTTCACAAAGTCAGCTCTAGGGCCTGAAGGAGACTGTCTTCTTTTGTTGTCATGGAAGCTCCTAGAAAAAGTCATAGAGTCACCAATGTGCCTGTGGCCAAAATAGTAGGTTCAGTAGCAAGCAGACATTGTGAATAACCATTGTGTGTTCTTTGCCATTAATCTAGTTTTCTTCCTCAATAGACGTCATCATAGGAGAAAAGGAACAACTTACATTCTCTAGTCCAAACTTTACTTCCTCCTCCATCACAACTTAGTCAACATTCACTTATTCATTCATTGATATTTTATTTACTTATTTATTCTGTGTCTATCATTTTATGGTCACATATCAGCACTTTTTCTGGTTCAGTAGGGAATAGGAAAAATAAAGATGAAGCACAGCCCGTTTTCATATTAAAAGAGGCAATAAATAAGACGGTTAAATAATCATAATGCAAGGTAAAAATGTGACAAAATCCATAAGAGAAGTTTATGCAAAATGGCATGGAGTTTTGGAGGGCATGGGAGTTTGCATCCACGTTTTAGGAAATCAGGTAAAGCTTTATGAAGAATATGAAATGTGAACTAAGATGACTGGATTTCTCTGAACATACAGGAAAAGCACTTTCTGGTGGAAGGAATAGCAGTAACAATGGCATGAAAGCTGTGAACATCGATATTGTCCTTGGGAAATAATGAACAGTTCAGCTTGCCTGTGTTGGTAAGTACTGGAAGCCACTAAATGCCTTAAAGAGGATGTAATTTATTTAGTAGACAATGATTAATCATGGAAAGTTTTCAAGCATATTACGCCATGGTCAGAGTAAGTAAGGGAGATCTATCTGGCAGCCATTTTACCAAAGGGGGCCATTCGAAGTCATGTTGTAATCACACGTATGAGAATTTATGGGAGGTTTAACTATTGTGATGAAGAGTAGCAAATAAAAAGCAGGGATAAAAACGGCATGGTTGGTGACTTACTTGATGTATGTAGGGCAGGGAGAAATGTTGAGATGAAAACTTAGAGTTTAAAAAGATGCCAAGGGGCTTCCCTGGTGGTGCAGTGGTTAAGAATCCGCCTGCCAATGCAAGGGACACGGGTTTGAGCCCTGGTCCAGGAAGATCCCACATGCTGAGGAGTAACTAAGCCCATGTGCCACACTACTTAAGCCTGTGCACCTAGAGCCTGTGCTCTGCAACAAGAGAAACCACCGCAATGAGAAGCCCGTGCACCGCAACGAAGAGTAGCCCCCACTCACTGCAACTAGAGAAAGCCCGCGGGCAGCAACGAAGACCCAACACAACCATAAATAAATAAATAAATAAATGAAAAGATGTCAAGGTTTTGAGTCTGGGGCACTGAGACAATAAATAGTTAATCATCATTAACTAAAATTGTGAAATTAGAAGAAGGTGCTGGGGCTAAGGGGAAGATGATGAGTTGAATTTGAATATTGTTAACTCATTTATTCATTCAGAAATCTTTCTTAAGCACCTCTAAATGGATACCCTTTAAATGATTATTTAAAATGTGCCCGGAAAGAAAATGGAAAAATGATGCTTTGGGAGCTCTACTCGACTGTCAAAACCGTTTTTGTTTTTTTTTGTTTTTTGTTTTTAGCAGAATCTGAATCAGTTGGTTTGGGACTGGGCCTGAGATTCTGCATTTTTTTTTAACCTTTATTTATTTATTTATTTATTTATTTATTTATTTATTTATTTATGGCTCTGTTGGGTCTTCATTTCTGTGTGAGGGCTTTCTCTAGTTGTGGCAAGCGGGGGTCACTCCTCATCGCGGTGCGCGGGCCTCTCATTATCGCGGCCTCTCTTGTTTCGGAGCACAGGCTCCAGACGCACAGGCTCAGTAATTGTGGCTCACGGGCCTAGTTGCTCCGCGGCATGTGGGATCTTCCCAGACCAGGGCTCGAACCCGTGTCCCCTGCATTGGCAGGCAGACTCTCAACCACTGCGCCAGCAAGGAAGTCCCCGTTTTTGTTTTAAACATTACATTTAGTAAATTTTAGGAACTTTGCTTTGTTATGAGATTGTATATTTCTTTCTTTTTTGGTGTTGAGGTGGTGTTGTATTAGGTGAAAGTGATGTAACTAGGTAGTTTGGTTTTCCTTATCTTCTAATTTTTATATAACTTTAAATTTGCAAGATAGTACAGTGAGTTCCCAGATAGCCTTCACTCAGCTTCACCTAATGTTAACATTTTACATGGTATGGTTTTCATGGTCTGAATCCCATCTTGGGGTCCCCTGACAATGTGGTTGATTTTTTAAAAAATTGCCTGTGGTAAAATTCATTCTTTGTGGTGTTTATTTCTATGGGCTTTGACAAATATGTGAAGTTGTATATTTACCATCATAGCACCATATAGGATGGTTCCATGGCATCCAAAATTTCCTTATGCTGTCACTTCATATCAACCCTTCCTCCATTCTCAATCCCTGACTGCCACTTCTCTGATTACTATTCCTTTATATTGCCTTTTCAAGAATGTCTTATGAAGGGAATCATACAATATATAGTCTTTAGGTTTTGGCTTCTTTCACTTAGGATGTGTTTAAGATTCATCCTTGTTTATTACATGGATCAATAGTTCATTTCTTTTTATTTCTGAGTAGTATTCCTTGTATGGATATACCACAGTTTGTTTATCCATTCTTCTGTTGAATTACATTTGGGTTGTTTCCAGTTTTGGGAGATTATGAATAAAGCTGCTATAAATATTTACACACAGGTTTTTGTGTGAATATATACTTTCAATTCACTTGAGTAAATACCTAGATTGCTGGTTGTATAGTATTATACATTCTAATACTAGCTATACTATCATTCTAATAGATGGGTAGTGATAAATCATTGCAGTTTTATTTTGCATTTATCTAATGAGTAATGAAACTAAGTATCTTTTTAAATGCTTATTTGCCCTCTGCATCTCTTTGTTGGTGAAGCATTTGTTCATCTTTTACCCGTTTGAAAAAATTGGGTTGTTTTCTTATTGAATTTTGAGCATTTTTTGTATATTCTAGATACAACTCTTGTATCAGATATGTGTTTTTCAAATATTTTGTCTCACGCTGTGGCTTTGAAAAAAATTTCCTAGTGTATCTTTTGAGGAGAAAAAGTTTTACAATTTTATAAACTTTTATTTATTGATTTTTTAATTTTATGACTGGTAGTTTTGGTTTTGTGTCTCAAAATTCTTTGCCAACTTCAAGAAGTTTGAGAAAACAATCATTCTCCAAGAGGATAAATGTGTATTCACATAACAAAGATCTTCAGTATATGTGAAAGAAAAACTGATATATCCGAAAGGTGAAATAAACAAATCCACAATTATACTTGGAGACATTAACATCTTTCTTAGCAATTGAAAAATGAGTAGGCAGAAAATAAGGAAGGATGTAGATGATCTGAACAGCACTATCAACCAGTTTAACCTGATATTTATTTCTAGAACACTCTATCCAATAGCAGCAGAATACACTTTCTTCTCAAATGCACATGGAAAATTCAGCAAGATAGACCATATTATGGCCTATAAAACAAACCTTGTAGAACTTAAAAGAAATTATACAAAGTATGTTCCTGGACCTATTGGAATTAAACTAGAAGCCAATAACAGAAAGTTATTTGAATATATCCGAATATTTGAAAATTAAACCATTCATTTTGAATAATGCATGGGTTAGAGAAAATCTTTAAGAAAATTTTAAAATATTTTTAATGGAAACAAAGAACAGATGGAACAAATAGAAAATTGCTCTCAGATACTCCCTCATGGTTTTTTTCCCCACTGTTTTTTTTTTTTTTTTCTTTGTATTTCAGTGTGGGTAATTTCTATAGCTCTAACTAAATTTCATTATTCCTTTCTTGGCTGTGTTGAGTTTATCTATCAGCTTATGGAAGGCATTCCTCAACTCTGTTACTGTGTTATGCATGCCTGACACTTATGCTTGATTTTTTTGATATACTTTTAATTGCTCTACTGACATTACCCATCAGATCTTGCATGTCGTTCACCTTTGCCATTAGATCCTTTAACATATTAATTATAGTTATTTTAAAATTTCCTGTCAGATAGTTCTAACATCTGTGTCATATCTGAGTCTGGTTTAGAAGATTGCTTTGTGTCTTCGAGGCTTTTTTTCTTTTTAACCTTTCATATACTTTGTCATTTTCTGTTGACAGTCATACATCTTATGTAGTAGTAGAGACTGAAGTAAATAGTTTTTATACTTGGAGAATTTTATGCTTTGATGAACACTTTACCATCTTCTAGGCCATTAGTGTGGCGGTTAGTGTTAATCTAATTAGGCGTTGGTTTCTTTCTAACTCTCTGTGCCCCTGAGCTGAGACTGGTGCCTCCAAACCAGAGATTTTAACCTGAGTTCCACTGGTTTTCAAGAAATCTTTAAACTTTAAAATGTAATGTAAAATTTTATGTTACTGTAAGCAAATGTGCCTTTGTAGCTTTTATAAATTCCTCACAGTGGTCCATGATTTAAAAAATGATTAGCAATAACCCTTGGTTTATAACATTAAAAAATATTCATACTACCCTCTTCTTTATCACTACCTAATGCTATTAAAAGCCCCAATTTTAAACTTAAATTGCTACCACAAGTTCTTTGACAAATTCTAGTCAAAGTGAGAAATGAGAATGAATTAGCAAATAATTATGTCTGTGGGGTCCCAATCACAAATTTCAGGAAGGGATACTGTACTATGTGTTAATTGCAAAACTAAACAAACCTGTAATTCCTATGCAGTGTAGGAGCCACATGGGTCACTGTTACTTATCACTTGTTTATTTGATGGGTTGAGATAGATGGAACTGATCCAAAAGCAACAGGTAAGTGATGACTGGTCCTGAGACTCTCTCAGAAAATAAAGATAATGGAGTCCCTGGTGCCCATGAGACACATCTCACTTTTACATTAAAATTCAATAGGAGACTTGTGGAAACAGTCATTTTATGTCATATGCTTATGTAATTTATTAATATTTTAATTACTTAATTTGAAAAACAATATAGGAAAATAATGTCTTCTCTATTATAATTTCTACAAATATTTTACCTTAATACAGTTTTCCTTTTATAGTTTTAGTCATGTCATTCACATTAAAATAATATTGTATTTGCATATTAAAAAATTCAGTAGGAGAAACTGTGATTTGTTTTACCAAAACTCATCTTGAACGATCTGTCAAAATTATTTACTAAATAGTGTGAGATGGATTCTAGAGTAATTAACTGAAATTCAGGAGAAAATTTTTGCCTGTTGTGAATTGTTAACCACTTTCTGATTTGTTTTCTTTTGAGGGGTAGAAATTGTTACTTTTTGTGAGCACTTGCACGTTTTTATTTCCTGAAATAATTTATTGACAATTGTAGTTAGGAAATCACACCAAGAAAAGGGAAGGATTGTTAGGCACCAATCCAATGGCATGTTTTTATTACTTGCTGGACAGACATTAGGTTATGCCTCTGCTGTGGGCTGAATTATGTACCCCTCAAATTCGTATGTCAAAATCCTAACCCTCAGTACCTCAGAATGTAACTGTATTTAGAGATGAGGCCTTTAAAGATGTAATTAAGGAGAGACCTTCAAGATGGCGGAGGAGTAAGACATGGAGATCACCTTCCTCCCCACAAATATATCAGAAATACAACTACATGTGAAACAACTCCTACAGAACACCTACTGAATGCTGGCAGAAGACCTCAGACTTCCCAAAAGGCAAGAAACTCCCCATGTACCTGGGTAAGGCAAAAGAAAAAAGAAAAAACAGAGACAAAAGAATAGGGATGGGACCTGCCCCTCTGGGAGGGAGCTGTGAAGGAGGAAAAGTTTCCACATACTAGGAAGGCCCTTCACTGGTGGAGATGGGGGTGGGTGGGTGGGGAAGCTTCGGAGCCATGGAGGAAAGCACAGCAACAGGGGTGCAGAGGGCAAAGCAGAGAGATTCCTTCACAGAGGATCAGTGCCAACCAGCACTCACCAGCCCAAGAGGCTTGTCTGCTCACCTGTAAGGGCGGGTCGGGGCTGGGAGCTGAGGTTCAGGCTTCGGAGTTCAGATCCCAGTGAGAGGACTGGGGTTGGCTGCGTGAACACAGCCTCAAGGGGGCTAGTGCACCACAGCTAGCCAGGAAGGAGTCCAGGAAAAAGTCTTCACCTGCCTAAGTGGCAAGAGACCATTGTTTTGGGGTGCGTGAGGAGAGGGGATTCAGAGCACTGCCTAAACGAGCTCCAGAGATGGGCGTGAGCCATGGCTATCAGCGTGGACACCAGAGACGGGCATGATATGCTAAGGCTGCTGTTGCAGCCACCAAGAAGCCTGTGTGCAAGCCCAGGTCACTATCCACACCTCCCCTCCCGGAAGCCTGTGCAGCCCACTACTGCCAGGGTCCTGTGATCCAGGGACAACTTCCAAGGCAGAACACACGGTGCGCCTCAGGCTGTTGCAACGTCACATCAGCCTCTGTCGCCGAAGGCTCGCCCCACATTCCGTACCCCTCCCTCTCCCCAGACTGAGCGAGCCAGAGCCCCCTATCAGCTGCTACTTTAACCCTGTCCTGTCTGGGCGGGAACAGATGCCCTCAGGCGACCTACACACAGAGGCAGGGCCAAATCCAAAGCTGAACCCCAGGAGCTGTGTGAACAAAGAAGAGAAAGGGAAATTTCTCCCAGCAGCCTCAGGAGCAGCGGATTAAATCTCCACAACCAACTTGATGTACCCTGCATCTGTAGAATACCTGAATAGATAATGAATCATCCCAAAATTGAGGCAGGGACTTTGGGAGCAACTGGAGACTTGAGGTATGCTATCTGCATCTAATTTGTTTCTGGTTTTATGTTTATCTTAGTTTAGTATTTAGAATTTATTATCATTGATAGATTTGTTTATTGATTTGGTTGCGCTCTTCCTTTTTTTTATATATAGATCTATATATGTTTTTCCTTTTTCTGTTTTTGCGAGTTTGTATGCTTCTTTGGTGATTTTGTCTGTATAGCTTTGCTTTTACCATTTGTCCTAGGGTTCTGTCTATCCATTTTTTTTTTTAGTATGGTTTTTAGCACTTGTTATCATTGGTGGATTTGTTTTTTGGTTTGGTTGCTCTCTTCTATCTTTCTTTCTTTTTTATATTACTTTTTAATTTTTTTATTTTTAATAATTTTTTTTATTTTAATAACTTTATTTTATTTTTTCTTTGTTTTTTCTTTTCTCCCTTTTTTCCTGAGCCATGTGGCTGACAGGGTCTTGGTGCTCCTGCTGGGTGTCAGGCCTGTGCCTCTGATGTGGGAGAGCCGAGTTCAGGACATTGGTTCACCAGAGACCTCCTGGCTCCATGTAATATCAAAGGGCCAAAGCTCTCCCACAGATCTCCATCTCAGCACTAAGACCCAGCTCCACTTAACAACCAGCAAGCTACAGTGCTGGACACCCTATGCCAAACAACTAGCAAGACAGGAACACAACCCCACCCATTAGCAGAGAGTCTGCCTAAAATCATAATAAGGTCACAGAAACCCCAAAACACACCACTGGATGCAATCCTGCCCACCAGAAAGACAAGATCAATACTCATCCATCAGAACACAGGCACCAGTCCCCTATACCAGGAAGCCTTCACAACCCACAGAACCAACCTTAGCCACTGGGGGCAGACACCAAAAACAATGGGAACTACAAACCTGCAGCCTGTGAAAAGGAGACCCCAAACACAGTAAGTTAAGCAAAATAAGAAGAAAGAGAAACACACAGCAGATGAAGGAGCAAGGTAAAAACCCACCAGAGCAAACAAATGAAGAGGAAATAAGCAGTTTACCTCAAAAAGAATTCAGCGTAATGAGAGTAAAGATGATCCAAATCTTGGAAATAGAATGGAGAGAATACAAGAAACATTTAACAAGAACCTAAAAGAACTAAAGAGCAAACAAACAACGATGAACAACAGAATAAATGAAATTAAAAATTGTCTAGAAGGAATCAATAGCAGAATAACTGAGGCAGAAGAACAGATAAGTGACCTGGAAGATAAAAGAGTGGAAATAACTACCACACAGCAGAATGAAGAAAAAAGAATGAAAATAATTGAGGACAGTGTCAGAGACCTCTGGGACAACATTAAACACACCAACATTCGAATTATAGGGGTCCCAGAAGAAGGAGAGAAAAAGAAAGGACTGAAAAAATATTTGAAGAGATTACAGTTGACAACTGCCCTAATATGGGATAGGAAATAGTCAAGTCCAGGAAGCGCAGAGAGTCCCATACAGGATAAATCCAAAGAGAAACACACCAAGACACATATTAATCAAAGTATCAAAAATTAAATACAAAGAAAAACTATTAAAAGCAGCAAGGGAAAAACAACAAAGAACATACAAGAGAATCCCCGTAAGGTTAACAGCTGCTCTTTCAGCAGAAACTCTGCAAGCCAGAAGGGAGTGGCAGGACATATTTCAAGTGATGAAAGGGAAAAACCTACAACCAAGATTACTCTACCCAGTAAGGATCGCATTCAGATTTGACAGAGAAATTAAAAACTTTACAGACAAGCAAAAGCTAAGAGAATGCAGCACCACCAAACCAGCTTTAAAACAAATGCTACAGGAACTTCTCTAGGCAGGAAACACAAGAGAAGGAAAAGACCTGCAATAACAAACCCAAAACAATTAAGAAAATGGTAATAGGAACATACATACTGATAACTACCTTAAATGTAAATGGATTAAATGCTCCAACCAAAAGATGTAGACTGGCTGAATGGATACAAAACAAGACCCATATATATGCTGTCTACAAGAGACCCACTTCAGACCTAGAGACACATACAGACTGAAAGTGAGGGGATGGAAAAAGATATTCCATGCAAATGGAAATCAAAAGAAAGCTGGAGTAACAATTCTCATATCAGACACAATAGACTTTAAAATAAAGACTATTAAAAGAGACAAAGAAGGACACTACATAATGATCAAGGGATCAATCCAAGAAGAAGATATAACAATTGTAAATATATATGCACCCAACATAGGAGCACCTCAATACATAAGGCAAATGCTAACAGCCATAAAAGGGGAAATCGACAGTAACACAATCATAGTAGGGGACTTTAACACCCTCCTTTTACCAATGGACAAATCATCAAAAATGAAAATAAATAAGGAAACACAAGCTTTAAATGATACATTAAACAGGATGGACTTATATTGATATTTATAGGACATTCCATCCAAAAACAACAGAATACACTTTCTTCTCAAGTGCTCATGGAACATTCTCCAGGATAGATCATATCTTGGGTCACAAATCAAGCCTTGGTAAATTTAAGAAAATTGGAATCATATCAAGTATGTTTTCCGACCACAATGCTATGAGACTAGATATCAATTATAGGAAAAAAACTGTAAAAAATACAAACACAAGGAGGCTAAACAGTACACTACTAAATAACCAAGAGATCACTGAAGAAATCAAAGAGGAAATCAGAAAATACCTAGAAACAAATGACAATGAAAACAAGATGACCCAAAACCTATGGGATGCAGCAAAACCAGTTCTAAGAGGGAAGTTTATAGCAATACAATCCTACCTCAAGAAACAAGAAACATCTCAAACAAACAAACTAACCTTACACCTAAAGCAATTAGAGAAAGAAGAACAAAAAAACCCCAACGTTAGCAGAAGGAAAGAAATCATAAAGATCAGATCAGAAATAAATGAAAAAAAATGAAGGAAACAATATTAAACATCAATAAATTTAAAAGCTGGTTCTTTGAGAAAATAAACAAAATTGATAAACCATTAGCCAGACTCATCAAGAAAAAAAGGGAGAAGACTCAAATCAATAGAATTAGAAATGAAAAAGGATAAGTAACAAAGGACACTGCAGAAATACAAAGGATCATGAGAGATTACTCCAACCAAGTATATGCCAATAAAATGGGCAACCTGGAAGAAATGGACACATTCTTAGAAAAGCACAACCTTCCGAGACTGAAACAGGAAGAAATAGAAAACATAAACAGACCAATCACAAGCACTGAAATTGACACTGTGATTAAAAATCTTCCAACAAACAAAAGCCCAGGACCAGATGGCTTCATAGGCGAATTCTATCAAACATTTAGAGAAGAGGTAACATCTGTCTTTTCAAACTCTTCCAAAATATAGCAGAGGGAGGAACACTCCCAAACTCATTCTACGAGGCCACCATCACCCTGATACCAAAACCAGACAAAGATGTCACAAAGAAAGAATACTACAGGCCAATATCACTGATGAACATAGATGCAAAAATCCTCAACAAAATACTAAGAAACAGAATCCAAGAGCACATTAAAAGGCTCATACACCATGATCAAGTGGGGTTTATCCCAGGAATGCAAGGATTCTTCAATATACGCAAATCAATCAATGTGATACACCATATTAACAATTTGAAGGGTAAAAACCATATGATCATCTCAATAGATGCAGGCCATATATAAAAAACCCACAACCAACATCCTTCTCAATGGTGAAAACCTGAAACCATTTCCTCTAAGATCAGGAACAAGACATGGTTGCCCATTCTCACCACTATTATTCAACATAGTTTTGGGAGTTTTAGCCACAGCAATCATCGAAGAAAAAGAAATAAAAGGAATCCAATTTGGAAAAGAAGTAGTAATGCTGTCACTGTTTTCAGATGACATGATACTATACATGGAGAATCCTAAAGATATTACCAGAAAACTACTAGAGCTAAGCCATGAATTGGTAAAGTAACAGGATACAAAATTAATGCACAGAAATCTCTTGCATTCCTGTACACTAATGATGAAAAATCAGAAAGAGAAATTCAGGAAACACTCCCACTCACCATTGCAAGAAAAAGAATAAAATACAAAGGAATAACACTACCTAAGGAGACAAAATACCTGTATGCAGAAAACTACAAGACACTGATGAAAGAAATTAAAGATGATACAAATAGATGGAGAGATAGACCATGTTCTTGGATTGGAAGAATCAACGTTGTGGAAATAACTATACTACCCATAGCAATCTACAGATTCAATGCAATCCCTTTCAAACTACCAGTGGCATTTTTCACAGAACTAGAACAAAACATTGCACTATTTGTATAGAAACACAAAAGACCCTGAATAGCCAAAGCAATACTGAGAAAGAAAAACGGAGCTGGAGGAATCAGGCTCCCTGACTTCAGACTATACTACAAAGCTACAGTAAGGGACTGGCACAAAAACAGAAATATAGATCAATGGAACAGGATAGAAAGCACAGAGATAAACCCACACACACATGGTCACCTTATCTTTGATAAAGGAGGCAAGAATATACAAGGGAGAAAAGACAGCCTCTTCAGTAAGTGGTGTGGGGAAAATTGGACAGCTACATGTAAAAGAATGAAATTAGAACACTCCCTAACACCATACACAGAAATAAACTCAAAATGGATTAAAGACCTAAATGTAAGGCCACACACCATAAAACTCTTAGGGGAAAACATAGGGAGAACACTCTATGACATATATCACAGCAAGATCCTTTTTGACCCACCTCCTAGAGAAATGGAAATAAAACCAAAAATAAACAAATGGGACCTAATGGAACTTAAAAGCTTTTGCACAGCAAAGGAAAACATACACAAGACAAAAAGACAACTCTCAGAATGGGAAAAAATATGTTTAAATGAAGCAACTGACAAAGGATTAATCTCCAAAATTTACAAGCAGCTCATGCAGCTCAATATCAAAAAAACAAACAACCCAATCCAAAAATGGGCAGAAGACCTAAATAGATATTACTCCAAAGAAGATATACAGATTGCCAGCAAATACACGAAAGGATGCTCAACATCACTAATCCTTAGAGAAATACAAATCAAAACTACAATGAGGTATCATCTCACACCAGTCAGAATGGCCATCATCAAAAAATCTACAAACAATAAATGCTGGAGAGGGTGTGGAGAAAAGGGAATCCTCTTGTACTGCTGGTGGGAATGTAAATTGATACAGCCACTATGGAGAACAGTATGGAGGTTCCTTAAAAAACTAAAAATAGAAGTACCATACGACCCAGCAATCCCACTACTGGGCATATAACCCGAGAAAACCACAGTTCAAAAAGAGACATGTACCACGATGTTCACTGCAGCTCTATTTACAATAGCCAGGACATGGAAGCAACCTAAGTGTCCATCGACCGATGAATGGATAAAGAAGTTGTGGCACATATATATAATGGAATATTACTCATCTATAAATAGAAATGAAATTGAGTTATTTGTAGTGAGGTGGATGGACCTAGAGTCTGTCCTACAGAGTGAAGTAAGTCAGAAAAAGAAAAACAAATACTGTATGCTAACACATATATATGGAATAAAAAAAAAAAAGGTTCTGAAGAACCTAGGGGCAGGACAGGAAGAAAGACGCAGACGTAGATAATGGACTTGAGGACCCAGGGAGGGGGAAGGGTAAGCTGGGACGAAGTGAGAGAGTGGCATGGACATATATACACTACCAAATGTAAAATAGATAGCTAGTGGGAAGCAGCCACACAGCACAGGGAGGTCAGCTTGGTGCTTTGTGACCACCTAGAGAGGTCGGGTAGGGAGCGTGGGAGGGAGAGGCAAGAGGAAGGAGATATGGGGATATATGTATATATATAGCTGATTCACTTTTTTATAAAGCAGAAACTAACACACCATTGTAAAGCAATTATACCCCAATAAAGATGTTAAAATAAATAAAGATGTAATTAAGATAAAATTAGGTCATATGGGTTGGCCCTGATCCAATTTGACTGGTATCATTATAAGAAGAGGATATTGGGACACAGACACATACAGAGGGAAGGCCATGTGAGGAAGAAGGCCCCCATTTGAAAGCCAAGGAGAAGAAACTGAAGCTGCCTACACTTTGATCTTTGACTTCTAGCCTCCAGAATTTTGGAAAAATAAATTTCTATTGGTTAAGCCACCCAGTCTGTGATATTTTGTTATGACAGCACTAGAAAATTAACACAGCCTTTAATATAATCTTGCATCCCTGTTTCATTGACCCATTAAAGAAGATTATAATCTTAAAAAGATAAGAATATTGTTGATACTGTGACAGTCAATATTCATTCTTTAGGTTATATTGCAAAATATGTCTCATTGTATATATATTCTTTACTGGTAACATACATGTCATTATATCTAGCTGTTATGTTTTCTAGGGAGACCTCTACAAAATGGCCATGGTATATATTAACACCTTTAAAGAAGTGGGAGATATGTACATTCTGCTAACTATAAGAAAAAGATCATATCTTACACAGATATTGTGAAGCTAAAATTACTTTAATCTGGTACATTGTCAAATATGGTGCCATATTTGTGATATTTTTATCAAATTTATGGAAAATAGGTATTGTAGTAACTGTACACAGAGTGTTAAAATGTTTCCAGCTTACGTGTGTTGAAGATTCATATATCTTTCTATGAATAACATATCACTGATTCATAAAATTCAACCACTAAAAATACATGGTGATGGATTGGGGAAAGGGGCCAATATACTTTGATGATAAAATGAACTGGGTGTGGATCTGCCACCAGTATGAGTTTTGAGCATGCTGTTAATTTCTAAACCTCAGTTTTCTCACCTGTAAAATGGGTATCATTATAGGCACTTGTGAAATAATTCATGTTAAGTACTTGGCTTAAGTGCTTGGCAAGTTGTAGGTGCTCAATAAATATTACCTATTACTATCACCATCATCATCTTCTTCATCATCATTATTACCAGTAAATTAATAAATGATGAAAAATGTTAACCCAAAGGAAAACAGAGAAAAGTGTCAGAGATGGCTTTAGCTGTATAATTATCTAGAATTATCAGATTAGGTTTTTATAACCACAGCATTAAACTAGGTGTGTTTATATTTTCATGGCCATAGAGGAAAATTAAGTTATAAGAATATATTACTTAACTGAGGTTCTTAAAACAAAATTTCATGGACAACTTTTATTTTCTTCCAGAAGGAAGCAAATTGTTCAAAATCTGTGTAGATCTCTGTTATGAAAAGGGTCAGAGGTGAGTACACTTAAAACATGATAAAGAAATAAAGGTTATAATATTAATTTGTTTTATATATTACAGGGCAAAGTATTTGGTTAGGACAATATATGCCACATCTATAATTAAGTCTCTGGGTAGTCAGATAGGAAAAGATATAACTGAAAAATGTTTTCCTAATAGTCAACCTAAGGCTGTGTAATCAGAATACCATACTTTCTGTGTAACAGGATGCTATAAACCAGATACTATGAATAGTTTCTTAGGAAGGATATCTAATTACATAGGAAAATTTTCCAAAAAAAAAAAAAAAAAAAAAGCACATCCCAGTATCTTCCTGTCCCTACAAAGAAGGAAAAAGGGCATGATCTAGGGGAAAGCACATCAAGCATTTAAATTTAACTCTTCATTTACCTCTTTGCCCAGGAATTCATTGAATAGCCGAATTTAAGTATCTCCACTAGCAGAAATGTTTCAATACTCTTCAAGCTATGCCAACAGGATTTCTTAAGCTCTGTGTGAGTCCAGTGTGGTTCTTGATGCTATAAAAGACAGTCCTCCTAAGGCTTATTTTCCTTTCTGTAGGGAATTGATCCAAGAATAGGGTAACAAACTTTGTAATTTTGAACTGGTAATTCTGGCTGGGTCAGTATATTAGGGATTCTAGTATATTTTGCCTGTACTTATTGTCATAGTACAATAAATACATAGTACAAGAACTTGTACATCGTACAAGTTCTTAATTTGGTAGACACCATTAGTTAGATGAGGGCTTCCAGACGACTCCTCAGAACAGAGCAGCCAGAGGTCAAGGAGGCCTGAAAGAAATAATTTAATTGAAAATTGGCAGTAAAAATATTGTCAGCCAAAAGAAGGAAGTAGATCCATTAAATATAAGAGGGCATTCATCATTCTCAGCCAAAGTAAACCAGTCGAATTAATAGTATATATTCCTTTTTATACAATGCACTAGTTTTACCTTTGAAATCACAATGTGAAAGTTGCTTTCCTTACTACAGTATCCTTAATTTTCAAAGTATATTCACAGTTTTTTTTGTTTTTTTTTTTAAATTTTGGACAGAAGTCCACTGTGGCAGATATACCCTAAGGTGACTCTTCTCAAGTTGTACCCTTGTACAATCCCTTTCCTGTGAGTACAGGTAGAAACTTCACTTACTTCTAATAGAATGTGACAAAGGTGATGGGATGTTACTTCTCTGATTGAGTTAATTTTAGTAGACTGAAGTGAGAGAGATTCCCCAGATAGCATTAAAGAAGTAAATGGCCATGTTGTAAGTCACTGACTTGATAGGGCCACCTGGCAGGGAACGGCAGACAGCATGTAGGGCCCGAGAGCATCCTCCAGAAGTCAGCCAGGAAGAAGATAGGGCCCTCAGTCAACAAGCCACAGGGAATAAGTTCTGTTTTTTTTTTTTTTTAACATCTTTATTGGAGTATAATTGCTTTACAGTGGTGTGTTAGTTTCTGCTTTATAACAAAGTGAATCAGTTATACATATACATATGTTCCCATATCTCCTCCCTCTTGCACCTCCCTCCCTCCCACCCTCCCTACCCCACCCCTCTAGGTGGTCACAAACCACCGAGCTGATCTCCCTGTGCTATGCGGCTGCTTCCCACTAGCTATCTTTGTCAACAACCTGAATTGAGCTTCTCCAGTCAATTCTTCAGATAAGAACACCTAGTCAACACCTTCATTTCAGCTTTGTGAGATCCTGAGCAGAGGAACCGACTCAGCCCTGCCCAGACTCCTGACCCACAGTAACTGTGAGATAATGAATGTGTATTGTTTTAAGCCACTAAATCCATAGTAATTTGTTATGTAGGGATTTGTACCCAAAATAGTGGCAAATAGTGAATGAGATACACTAACTTTAATTCAAAGCCATTCTTATACACAAATTGCTGTTCAAATAATGCAAGGTTGCAATTTCATCATTTTCTCCTCCCTGCAAAGTTCCACTCCTTTCCCCTTATTCATAATATATAAGTCAAGAAATGAGCAGTGTTCCTATTTTAATGACTTCTATTATATAAAATGATACACAGAGCAATTATGAAACCGGGTATACAGATTGTCACACACACACAAAAATAAAATGTTCAAATGTCTATATCAAGAATTATTTGCTTAAAAAAAACTTCTCAAAGTGATTGGCATCTGGTTAGAAAGAAAAACAGCATACAATTTTAAATATTCTTAAGAAAATCAAGTTTGTGAGCTTTCTCCTTGGAAAGGCAATTTAGGACCAGATTGTGGAGGGCCTTGAATGCCTTGATGAGGAATTTGAAGTTTATCTGAGAGTGAATTGAGAATCTCAGAGTTGTAACTGGCTTTACTTGTTAGCATCATGTTGGAACGGATGACAGAAAGAGCACATGTAGAAAGGTCCTGGCCATTCTGTTACCTACACACTATATATGCAGGGCCCTGGGCCAAATGCTGGGACGCAAAAAGGTATACTACATGGTCCCTGCCTTCAAGGAACCTAGAATCTAATAGGAGGAGGCGCCATACATTAAAGAATAAGTAATAATGTAAGATATAATCCAAGAACTGAAAGAGTTAGATTCAAGTTCAGTAAAAGCCTAGACAGCAGGAAAAGAATTCAAATAAGGCAATTGTTTATAGAAGAAGGGACTTAGCAAGACCAACAAAATAGAGTAAGCTTCAGTAAGAAGGCTGGGGAGATTATTCTAGGCTGAGGTCATCCAATCTAAAGGTGGGACATGAGGGGTGAATAAGCTTGGCTGAAATTGAGAGCTGTCAGAGGGAAGAGTAAGAATCTAATTTCCACGAAGACAAGGATTTGGTCTATTTTGCTAATTCTTCTTTTCTTGGTACCATAAACAGAGGTTGGCACTCAATAAATAGTTGGGGAAGGAAGGAAGGAAGGAAGGAAGGGAGGGAGGGAGGGAGGGAAGGAGGGAGGGAGGGAGGAAGGGAGAAAAGAAAGAAGGAAAGGGGCTTCTCTAACTATAGGAAGTGTATACAAATAGGTGGGGCAGTTATGAGTATGACAAATGTCTGCTGGGCAGTAGACTGGAAATCAAAGCACAAGTTAAATGTCTAACATAGTAATTCAGGAAGGATAATCTGACAGTATGAAGCTGGACATGCTTGTGCGATCAGATAGAGGAGCCCAGTTGAGGATCCCAGTTAGATAACTATTTAGTTATCTCAGGTGTTACAAATCAGGCTTGCATTAAAGTGTTGGCCATGGGAATTTTAAGGGTGTGATGAGAAAAGGGGACATCGATGGCATGACAATGTAGAGAAGAATAAGAAGGGGGAGAAGTGGTGACACCATGGTTTTTAGACTCAGAATGATCATGCTATAAACTGAAATAAGAATGTCAAACAAAGGAGAGTTTGGGATGGGAAAGACCTCATTTGGGCTCCATTGTAAACATGAGGGCAGAGATTTTGCTTTTCTTTTTGAATCTCATGAATCTCGCACAGAGGCGGCAGAGGGTAGGTTCTTGATAAACCCCTAATCACCTACCTAAATGGCAGGATACGAGGAAGCTGGAGAGCAGGGGAGGGAACAGCATTGAAAATAACAGTCATTCATATGGGTCCATAAAACCTGGAAATTCTTGGGTATCTTTTTGGGGAGGAAAGCAAATGGCCAAAGAATGAATCTTAGGAGAGATAGATAGTCAGGAATAGGAACAGCAAGAGAAGCCAACAAAATAGACACATAAGGATGAGATGAAAGAAGCAGAGGGAGAACTTGGAGTGAGCCATTTTATACAGTCTTTATAACTAAGAAAAAAAAACATTTCAAGGGTAAGAGTAAGGTAACAGTTGCTCATGCTGCTGTCAATCAGAGAATAGACTTGAGACATATACATCAGTGACTCTAAGTTATTTTTAAAGTCTTCTTTAATTTAAACAAAACCTACTAATGTCATTGGAAATATGTAAAATCAGAAAAAAAAATCTCAAGGTAAAACACACACACCTACACACACATACACAGAGCACGGTAGAACAAGACTTCCATTTAATAAGCCTTAAAATGTTTTTCCCATGTAACCTCCCCATCCATTAGCCACAGAAACACTTCAAGACCTGGTTTAAATATACCATCTCCCCCATCTCCACAATCACTTCAACAGGATGACTCTGAACCTTGATACGGAGAAAGTGCTGCTTTTTAACTCCCATAGTATTTGTGATAAAATATGAGTTTTTGAAATCTTGTTTACTAAGTGAGCATCCCTGGTTCAGGTGGCTAGATTAGAGAAGAGATTGTCAATAGAAGAACCAGAGAATAAAGACGCCAAATTCTTTATTTGATTCAGATGTGAGACAAGAGAAATTTGAAACCACAGAGACAGAATTGGTTTTCTGTCCCCGTCCCCCTTAAATACTCCAGATCAGCTAAAGACTCCACTAGCTAGGGAGTAGAAGGAGAAAGGAAAGGAAGGAAGAACTGATGGGTTGCCTATTTCTGTGATCCCAGATGTATTTGAGAGAAATCAGTGAGGAGAGGGAGGAGAGGTCTCACTGCTCCTCCGTCTGGAGCTCTGGCGGCTCAACAGAAATATATTGAGATGTGACACAAGAACCACAGAGCGGAGATGTCTGTGGAGTCTGGTAGAGCAGATGAGCACCTGCTGACAGTGCCGGCGCTCCTGTGGCCTCAGGAAGATGGGGAGGAGAGCATCAGCCTTGTCTGTGCTTGTGAGAAAGGGTTCAGAAATTAGCTGAGATGGAGAAATAGAGAGAGTGTGCTGGAGCAAATGTGAGTGCCCCAGTGGGTGTGTGGAGGGTCTCAGTGCCCAGCCGGGGCAGCTCAGAGCAGAGGAAGCCAATCTGGGGGTTGCTCTCGAACGTGGCTATTTGTCAAAGGATTGCTCCTGCGGAAGAGGATGCACCTAAGTACTGGACCGGAGATGGAGGTCTGCATAGGACTGAGGTAGACCAAGTTTTGAGAACTAGACAGCGAAGTCTCCCAAGGTCTATGTTCACAGAAATCACCAGAGCAGAGCACCACTTTCAGGGGAAAGGTGGTGAGTTTGGGGAAAACTGAATGTAGGTGAATTTTAAAGCCCAAATGACTGAAAAGGCACTGAATTTGATGAACCTATTTGGAAATGACTAGATTAAGTTTTCTGTGTCAGACAAAAGAGGGGCTCAAGTTCTGGAAAAACAAAGTTTAAGATATTTTTTGCAGATATGGGTTTGTTGATTGTGTGACTAGGAAATTCATACTCATCAAGCACCGATTAATCCCATCTACATAAAATCCCCTAAACCACCTTTTGTGTCTGGTACTGACCTGCGATAATGTCACCAGTTCCTGCCTTAATGTTTGTATGTTCACCAGAGGGCATATCACTCATGTCCATGGAGTGCAGGTTAATAAGCTTTAGAATGGCCCAGGCAACCTAACAGCCTAATGGCCCAGAGGCTGTAACCTCTCTTAAGGTTAGAGCCCATAGAAGGGACAAAGCCATCAAGGTTAGGTGAGGAATTTGGGAAGATCACCAAGTAACTTAGGGTCTTGGGAACAAGTTTCAGCAAAAATAAACAGTGCCAGGTACCTAGCAAGGACTGTGAATTAGACAGGTGGAAGTTTAGCAGGAACATTAAAAGAAGTTTCTAAGAGGCAATCGTTAGAGGTCCATTAGACAGGTGGCTTTTTCCACATCAGGCATCTCTAACAGAGATCTTGTGTTGAGCTCTAATTTCATGGGAGGAACTTTGGACTTTGGGTAAACTTCCAGAGAAAGTCAGTTTTAAGGGTAGAGGGGAGTACAATAGACAAAAGTACTGGGGAATGTGTCGGGGTGTGTCAGATAACTGCCATCCAAAGACTAAGTAGCAAATCTAACTAACTAATGTTGAGTTATAGCTCCCTGCTTCCTTTATTTTCCCTGGATAAGAATAAGGTTGGTCTTAATAGTTGGGTATATAGGCAAGAGTGTATCTGGTAAATAAGGGACCACAGTTCTGCGATGGTTGTTGGCCAAGTTCTAGCTCTCATCTGCAACAATTATCCTGGCCCAGCCCTTTGAATGCCATGCAACCTTGGCGGTGCTCTTCCAACATCAAGCCACCCTCGATCTTTTCTCCTGACTCTCCTTCTACCACTCCCTATTGCAGCTCAAATTCTGCCACTTCACCCTCTTGTGGTCTAAGTTTTGCTCCCTTTCATGGTAGCTTCCCAGAGACATTCAAGGAGCTCTAGGGTCTCTGGTAGTGTAGTATTTGGTGATCATGTTGCTAAAGAAAACTTTCAGACTGAACAATATGCTGACATATATTTGAGAAAATGATGAAAACTGTAATATTTGGCCTAATTTAGCTTCAGAAGGAACCCCAAGACAAAATGGACACTCTTAGAGATTCATCAAATTTCGAGTCATGCCTTCTGTTCTGTCAAGTTTGCACCTATTATCAGTGAGACCCCAGAAACTAACACCTGCTCTTTCTCAGCCCCTAAAGTCTCTAGAGGAATGTGGAGGAAGGCCCTGAATTTCCATTTATGTAATAAGTTAAAAAAAAAAAAAAAGGTCTTCCTACTCTAGGTTCATTTTCCTAGCATCGTTGAGTGGCAGTAGCTTAAAAATTGTGTCTTGACTGTCAATTACAAATGAAGCTTAGCAAGAGCTTTTGTTTAAAAGTTATGCATTCCAATGTTAATATGGTCCTTCGTGGAAAAGCAGTTGCCTTTTATGGATATTAAAAAGCAACTGAGTTTTATCAAAGATTCCTCTTTCATGTTCTTCGATTGCTAAGCTATATAAGTTAACCAAAAGATAACTAAGCATTAACCGAAGTTACCTTTTGTTTTTTATCTTCTTTTGAAATCCCATGAGTTTAGCTAAGTACATTAAATGAAACATAAATCTTTAGGTTGTTTTTATTAAGTCACATATTTGGAATATATATCCAAGGCTATTTGATCAATTGTAAAATATTAGCTGCTGCACTGAAGATCTGTGACATGGGTTTTAACAAGTGAACAAACATTTCAGGAACACAGTGAAAATCATTGGCTGGGGCAGCATGGAAAAGTTATGACACTTGAGTTTAAGAACATTCAGAGAGTTTTTACTCCATAGTATTTTCAGATAGACATTGCAATTTACAATACTAAACATGAGCAAATTTGGAAAAGTTTAAAGATTTAAAAATAGTTTCCTTTTTCATTTTTTCCATTTTAATATTCTTGTGATGATTGCCTCTCAAATTAAGTAAATGTCTTTGGATGATTATTATTAAAAGCCCTAGGTTATACTGCCACAAAAAACATCCATGTGTAGATATACACATTCTACTCCTTTTATAGATCATAAATATAATCTCAGCTATTCCGTGTCCCAGTTTTACTTTGTCATTTCCTGCTTCTGAGCTCTTTCTAACACTATTTTTTCTGCCTAAAAACGTCCGTCCTTATCTCTCTATCAAAATCTCATTCATTTACAATTATTAACCTCCTACTATGTGCTAGACACTATGCTGAGTATCTTTCAAGGTATAGTTGTTTTTTTTGGCGGGGGGGCTGTGTTGGGTCTTCATTGCTGTGCACAGGCTTTCTCTAGTTGCAGCAAGCAGGGGCTACTCTTTGTTGTGGTGCGTGGGCTTCTCATTGTGGTAGCTTCTCTTGTTGTGGAGCACGGGCTCTAGGCGTATGGGCTTCAGTAGTTGTGGCCTGCGGGATCTAGAGCACAGGCTCAGTAGTTGTGGCGCACAGGCTTAGTTGCTCCGCGGCATGTGGGATCTTCCCGGACCAGGGCTTGAACCCATGTCCCCTGCATTGGCAGGCGGGTTCTTAACCACTGCGCCACAAGGGAAGTCCCCAAGGTATAGTTTAAAAGTCATTTAGTCTATAAATATTTTCACAATTTTATCTCTTTTTTTTAAAACTCTGCATCTCTTTCTTCATTTTAATGGTAGTAACACTTCATTTATATCTCTATTCAGTACATTAGGTATGACCTTATATGGTTGCTTGTTTTTCCCTTCTCCCAACTCTAGAACGTTGAATTACTGAGGGCAGAGTCTATTTTTTTTATTCATCATTATAACTGATGTAGCATCTAGCTCTATGCCTGCATATAATAGCTGCTCAATAAACATTTGTTCAATTGACATATGAAATCCTCTAGCTATCAAGTCAGACTTTGAGAGTACCAATCTAATCTATTTCACACATTCAGTACTTAAATTAGTTTCAACATTGCACAGTGCTACTAAAAGGTCTAACAACTCACTTTGTGCTCAGCTTTCACAATTAAATTTCTTAACAAAGTGATCAGGGCATTTTATTTATGTAATGATTCTATGGAAAAGAGAAATATTATTAATGGATATTTTCATTTTCTTTTTGGAAAAAGAAGTTAGGGCCTTTGGTAAGTTGTCTAGTGTATATGAGTCACACAACTACTAAGGTTAAAATTCTTTAACGCAACTAAGAAATTCTGTTATAACATTTTTAGATTCAGATTTATTTCAAGGAAGCCACTTTACAAGAAGCTTACCCTCTGAAGACAACGTTAACACCTTTCATGATTAGGGTTCCAGGTATTTGGTGTTTAACTCTTGCCTCCCTTCTTATACAGATGACAAAGCACACCAAAAGCAACTCATCTAACAAGATGTTAGTTTGATTATTTTATAGAAACGGTGTCTTTAACCATAGCGGCTCAGCCTCTGACTGCCTGGAACTTCAATAACTTGAAATAAGCCCCTTGACCCTAAAATGATAAGAATTAAAGAAGAGAGAGTTAAAATTCCAATGAAGGACAATCAACAGCATGTCAGAAAATGTTATGGAACCACACTTGGGTCCGCTTGCCCGTGCGCAGCAAAGCCAATCTACTGACACTGCGCTGTGGTGAAGGACAGTGCAGCACTTACTGTAAGGCACCAAACAAGTAGTCAGGGACAGCTAGTGCTGAAAAAGTCTGAACTCCCCCATGGGGCTCAGGAAATCATTGCTAAAGGCCAGGTGAGGGAGGGGAGTTGCAGGATAGTAACCAGCTCATGCCCAATTCTCTGACTTGTTGATGGTTAGGTAACAGGGCGGCATCACAGGGGTTAACATTATCAATCCTCAGGCTCTAGGAGGTCTGGGGGCTACATGCTCATGGTCATCAGGTAGTTAACACCTCCCATTTGGTGGGAGTTTTCACATCTGTAAAACAACTCAGGAAATGTGCATCAGATGCTACTATCTAGGTACTTCAGAGAGGAACTAAAGCAAAGGATATGGGGGAGGGGTCTGTCCCAAGAAGGCCCCATAGGGTACTGCTCAGTTACCAAAAAATGTGAGGGATTTTAGAGAAATCTGACAAATAATTCCTGAGCGCCTACCCCATATACTCAGGAATATAGGTAAAAAAATGAATGTTCAAAATTTCTAAAAGATACAACCTGTTTAGTAGAAAGTTTACATTTAGAAAGATTTTAAGTAAGGAGGCTTTATAGGTCATGAATGGAAATGTTTGAAAATTGCTAGTGTATGAGAAAGTACAAGTTATCAGCGTTTTGTGTGTGGATTTAACCTTGCCAACAAGATATTTTGAGTAATTCTCCTCCAACATTGCCTCAACATGCCTGTATAGTAGAAAGTGGCCTGAGACTTCTCAGCGTAAGTAGTAGTCAGTCCCTCCAGTTTTCCTCTGAGAACAGTCAAGCATCCTCTGTCACTGGTGACAGACATGGTCTCTCCAGGCGTGAAGGCAGTTCATTGGTTGCCTATGATCCACACATCTGTCTCTGTTATGGCCATTGGATTGTTCTACTTAATCCTGTCTGAGTGGCTTCCCAGGAAGAGAAAACAATCTCTTCGTTCTAATAGCCCTGAAAAGACAATATCCCCTTATTGATAGGAGAAAAGGCTAGAACCTTTCCAAAGTGAGGGGTGTCAGGCAGAGACTTATGGGCAAAATCTGTCCTAGGTGGAGTCCATTTTCTCCTACATGAAGATGCAATTTCAAGAAATTACTTATAAAGATTACTTATAAAATACCTCTTCGGGTATTTCAGAACCATTTACTATGCAAGCATTTGAGTCTAAAGGCTGAGCATGATGTTTCCTAGGGGGGCAATTATCATGTGTTTCCAGTGTTCACTACAGCAAAGAAAATGAGGGACCCAGATTACAATCTGAATTTACTTCCCCAGGTAAGTAACTGTAGTTCCACATAGTTTACAGATTTTTCATCCTGTCTTATATTTTAGGGCAGAATTTTGGTTTGTTAATAACATTCTATAGCCGGAGGCCTGTTTTGGAATGAAGTTAAATAAATACTGGGGAGTGTAAAGGCCTCTCAATATCTAGAACTTGAATTAATTCATACCATGAATCTATGAAGTGAGATAGAAAACTTTGAATAAAATATATATATATATCTCTTTGGCATACTTCCAGATTTGAGATCAACACAATTTAAGAAGAAAAAACCACATTTCATATTTGCTAATGTGACAGAGTAATCATTTGAAACATAGTGTCTAGAATAGTGCTTGGTATGTGATAGGTAACTGATGAATATTTGTTCAATGAATATTAACCAGACTGTTTTTTTCTCCCTTACCTCTCCAACCATGGCCATCATTTCTCTCTTTTCTAAGACACAGGTCTATCATTAGCCTCAGGGGATAGCTATCAGAATTGAAACTTGAAACAATAGCTAAAGGCCATTTTCTCCTAATAGGTTCAAACGTGTGATGGTTCATTATATGTGTCAATTTATCTGGGCCATAGGGCTCAGACATTTGGTAAAACATTATTTTGGATGTTTTTGTGGGGGTGTTTTTGGATGAGATATACATTAAATCAGTGGATTTAAGCAAAGCAGATTGTCCTCCATAGTGTGGGTGGGCCTCATTCAATCAGTTGAAGGCCTGAATAGAGCCAAAGGTTGACCTCTCCCAAGCAAAAGAAAACTATTCATCAGATGGCTTTCAGACTTCATCTGCAGCATCAGCATTTCCTGATTCCACAGCAGACTGCCTTTGGGCTTGAACTGCAATTCTCCTGAGTGGCCAGCCTGCTGGCCTCCACCATTAAATTATGAACTAGCTAAGCTTTCACAGTCACATGTGCCAATTCCTTAAAATAAATCCCAGTGTATATGCACATCCTATTTCTTCTTTTTCTCTGGAGAATCTTAACTAATACAAAAGGTAACAGATTCAAGGGTGAGATAAAAAGGTTTAGGAAGCAGTAAGAATGATCAAAATCAGATGTAGTCTGTGTCCACACACCTTCCATCCAAACTCATTATAGGCCCTCTGAGTTTGGGAGGAGAGGAGAGAGAAAAGATAGACTGAATGCAATAGAGTTAGTGTGGGAGGATCTGCATCCTGCTGCTGTCTCTTGATGTAGACTTTTTCCCCTGTACCATGTGGGAAGAATTATAGACACCTCAACCCTCAGTCTGAGAGGATGGAGGACCTACTTCACATGCTTTATGATGCCCAGAAAGAAGGCAAGCACAGTATAATTGCAAATATCATATAATAGAACTGATAGAATTAAGAGTCTGGGAGGAAGAAGGCAAGACACAGCCTTGAATTTCCCAGAGGTACGGAAGGCATTCCAAAATTTCTTGGGCATCCAAGCATGAAAGTTGAATGAAATATAAAACAAATGTCTACAGGAGGTTCTAATGCCAGTTCTGGCCTCTTCAGAAAAGCACGGTGAGAATAATTATCAAACAGAGTCAGTTAAAGATTTGGCCATACCTCTCCAAATGGCAGAGCCTCCAAAGTGGGTGTCAGTTGAATTGGTATTCAAAAGCTGCATGGATCCGATTAGCAAGACGGTCCACCACCTGGGCCAAGAAGCCAGCAAAAGAGTGAGGACAGCCCATCAATAGCATCTTGTCAGCATCCTTGACTGTCTTTCAAGAATGGTGCTTGCTCGTGTCCCACTGTTGTGCTCAGTTCCTTACATGCCCTACTCTGAATGGACAACATCTTTCATTGGTCTCAGACCAGTGTTCAAGGTTCTGGACAATAAGGGAGGTGATGGGAATAAGAGGGGGATATCCCCTCACACCTGGGCAAACTAGGGAGAGAAGGAACCAGATGAAACTATTCCAGTGAGCAAAGAAAGTATCAGAACACATCCCTTGCTCAAGAAGGAATTCAGATAAAACTAAAACGTCATGTGACCAAAATGTGGACACTCCTGGATGCAAATAGCTAAAGCAGTTGAAGGAACAGTCTGCTTTTCCTCAGAGAAGTGTCCCCTTCAGCATAGCTTCGATACTGTTCGATAGCACATAACTCAATTTCTAATTATATTATTATATTATTATTATGAGCTGGGAAAATCATTCGACTATTTTATACTTGAGCATCACCTATCTCACAATCAAATAATTCCTCTTTGAGAGCTTCAAACTTTCATAATATATCTTTTCTCTCCCATTAATTTTTTTTTTAGCGGGGGAGAAGGGACTTGAAGCTTTTAAGCTACTTCCTCATTTTTGGATTATTTGCTGGTCCAGAATCTTTTTGAACATAGATAGGGGTGTACAACACAAAATATTGTATTAAAATTTTTTCACAGTATTTTTCACATGCAGAAAGATGGTTCTCATTTCCAAGTCATTTTAAAAGTCACGTATTTAAATAGACTAAAGTCACAAAAGTAAAGTGCTACAACCTTGGGGAGGACTGAAATTTTAGACATGTGTTGGTGTGTAAATGGTGCAGTAGCTGTGTGGGCAGAAGTTAATGGGGTTTCCTTTCCTGGTCACATCTTTAGAAGCCCCAGGTAAACTTAGGCATATATTGGGTCTGATATATTGGGTCAATCAACTATTTTGTTTAGAGCAGCAGTTTTCAAACTTATTTGACAGAGAAGTCATTTTTGGAAAACAAACTGCAAATTCTTGGAAAATCTCCACTTGTATTGTATATATGTATATATATAATAATAATATATAATAAAAGTGGAAATTTTTTGCTTGAAGAGCAGTGAGAAGCCTAGCATCTGCCCTGATCTGCTTTCTCTGATGGTCCTTGAGGCATCTCAGGGAACTCAGGGTTCTAACAGGACCAATGACAGTGGAGGTTCCTGGAGATTAGGACTCAATGGGAAACTCCATAGGGAAAAAATGGCTCTGCTGAATTTTCTGTCTGGTGCTGGGACAGAGATTTATAGTTACATAATTGGTATCCTGAATATAATAACCCAAGTCTCTAGAAAACAATGGTCAAGTTTTATAGAATCATTTTTATTTGAAGGTGATTTACCCCTTCCTTGCCTTAAAAGATCTCCCTAATGCAGTATACACCAGTGGGGTTGTGTACTTATAGAGTAAATAGGACAAGATATTTTTCACTAGACACTATGCCTTACCCTGCCCTCTGATGTATTCTCCAGAAAGCAAACTTGAGTGTTACATTGTGGCACTTAAGTTTTCCCTGAACATCAAAGTTCCATATGGAGAATCTTTACCCAGTGTGCTATTTGCTTTGCATCAGTCTGGGGAATTTTCAGTGTTTACATTTGTATCGTTTAACTATAATAGAAAAAAAAAAAAAGAATTCCTTGTCTGTTAATGTGCATTGCTTTAAGCACAGCAACAGAATGATCACAGTCAAATTGTTTTATAATCTGTAACACACCATTTGGGAATCAGAAACCTACTGTTAATAAATTGTGTACAACCATCCTTCTCTGGAGAGGCAGTAACCCTTTGGAGTTAATGTACACTACAGTCCTTCCTGTTTTCACTAAGTTGTACATTAAGAAGATAGGCTAGGTTAGTATTTAGTGATGAATTATGTGTGTTGATTAGTAATCTGAAATCTGTATGAGTCTTCTATGTATTTTTCGTTAATGCTGTGGCTAAAACGTATTCCACAGATAAAAGTCGTAAGACTTGAAAGAAAAGTGAAGACTGATAACCTTCGTAGGCGAGGACTAGGCCATTAGTAAGTATGTTGCTTAGCAGCCTAGTAAACCCTTGATTTGCTTTTTGATTATTATTAGCTTATAGGGTGATATTTGAAAAACTGACATGTAGGATGGGATGTCTATTAGTAATAACACTATATAAGTACTGTGTAGTTACATTTTTACAAAGATTTAGACACAACCAACGTTATTAGAAGTTGAGAATCTTCAAGAACTTCTTCAGTAAACCTTGACACAATTAGTCCTTCAGACTTTTCATTAACCAATCACAGAACAGAGTTATAAAACTGAACTACAACCTTCACCATCCCTGTGCTAAATATAGACTATTGCCTGACATAAGCAAAAACCCATGCTTCTTTTCATTAATTCAATAAGGGAGTGCTGTGTAGACAGAATGACATGCTACAAAATTTATGAAAGTGATGACGCGAAGTCCCATGTATATTAAAGCAAATAATAAAAGGAGCAGAAAACAAATACTAGGGAAATTTTGGGTTGTGAGTGACCAGACTGCTCTCAAAGAATCTTGTCACTCAGTACCGGGGTGACTTTGGATCTGAAGGTAGGACAGGACCTGGAAAACAAGAGAGGGTTATCTGCTTGATTACTGATGAGGAGAACTTAGCCAGCTTACGTGAAACTAAATGAAGCTGATCCTGGCAACTTTCTTCTGTGCTTCACCTTGATGATCTTTGTGTCCCTGACTCCTGAGGAGTCCCTCATATTTACAGTAAAGAAGCTTTATGATCTGGAGTCAACTGGGAAATAAGCTAGTAATATGGCAGATTTTGGAGGTAAAAGTCAAACTGGGAACACTCTTGTCCTAGAGATTACGAACATGACAGAAAGGGAGAAAGCCAAAATGATACTATAATGAATGTAAAATAACATTCATCTGATACTTACAGTTTGCAAAGTTCTTTCATATATATGATTTCACTGGGACCTTTCCTGAGTATGATATTACCGTTGTCATTATTTGTCTCCTTATTAAATAGAAGAGGAAACCGAGGCTGTGGTTTAGAGATCTGTCCCAGGATGATTATGAGTTCATCTTTGTGTGCCCAGCATAGCACGTGACACGTAGAAGACCCTAAAAAAGTGTTTATTAAAGAATGAATATGGTTGAAGCTTGTAAGTTCTGAAACTATACCCAATTATTTTTGTATTATGTGAGGCTCTTTTGGTTGCAATTAACAGAAATAAACAAAATGTAGAGGTATTATTATAAGTATATAGAACCTAAGGTTGTGAAAGTTGTTCAGGTCTTAAAAAATGAAAATGAAAACTGGAAGGCACTGGTAAACTAAGTCAGTACTTCTCTCTTTTTTTTCTTTGTGTTTGCTTCATTTTTTATAATCTCTTTCTTCAGACCAGCTTTTTCTGCTCTTCAGGTCTATGGTGGAAAACACAGCTTCCCACTTTTGGGAAAACACACATTCCCACTTTTGGAGTAATCAACCAAGAGAAGAGGAAATGCCCTACAAACACGGTTACTAGAATTTCACCCCTTTGGTCATGTAGTTGGGAGTAATTCAAGAGAACAGAAGAAGGCATTCATTTATATGCCAGGCAAACATGCCAAAGCTGTCCATTACAATTTCTTTTACCAAATCCTGTGTCCACTCAGCTTTTCTGTTTTGCATTAGTGCCAGTACGAGGAATTTTTTTAAAATACAGTATTCTTTGTAATTTTCTCTCCTACATGATTTCAAGTACAGAGAAAAGCCCTTAATAATTCACTGCCTTGGTATTTTTGCAGAGCAGAAAATAGAAGCTACCAGGAATGTCTTTGTAGAAATCTGACTTCTTTCTTGGGATTATGCTGCCCATCCTGGAGGTGGAGGGGACTGAACAGCTTTAAAAGAAGCCAAAGTAGAAATAGCGATTGTACTATATAATATTGCTCTGCAAACTACATTTCCTAGTGTTCTTTGCCAGTTGGCACTTAAGCTGAGTCAGACATAAAGGATAAAACTGAACTATGCAGGTAAAAGAAGAGGATGATGTGTACTCTATTCGAAGGAACAAACATTTAAGGCAAGATACTTTGTGGAACATTTATACTCTAGAATAGCTGCAGTGTAGATCATAAGGTGGAGAAGTAGCAGATATAACTGGAAAGATACACTGGAAAGGGGCCATTGAGTGATGTCCTGAGAAGGTGAACTTTATTTTGTGGGCAGTAGGAGCCATTGAAGAAGTTTTAGTTTCATATTCGCAGTTTAAAACCTTACTCTGGTGAGAAAGACACTGGAGAAGAACCGGAAATAAGGAAGAACATGAGGAGACTGCTGCAGTTATGGATATTAGACAGATGTGGAAAATAAGGGCCTGAGTCAAAGTTGTAGCAGTGAGAATAAAGAGAATGGGATTCAACAAGACATAATAAGGATGTCAGGTCTCTGTTGTTGAGAATGTGGGAAATAGAGAACATTTTTGGCTTTGGGATAGAGTGGTACTGTTCATAGAAATAGGACAGGAAAATGGTTGGGTTCAGACACAGAGACAACATGATTATTATCCTTGACTTCAACGAGTTTTGGATGTTTATGGAATATCTAAGAAATGTTCAATAGTTAGCTGGAGATACAAGTCTGGAGCTTAGGGAAGAAGTTGTAACTAGGGATGATTAATTTAGCAGAGGGGGTTGAAAATCACACAGAATTTGGGGAATTTAACATTTAGCTTTTCACATATTCAATCTCCAATTGTAATGTAAATAGGATAAAAATTCGGTTGAAGTATGAATCTATAGAGCCATCACAAGATTCTTTTGCTTTCCGTAGTCTGTTTTTGTCATAACAAATTTGTTTCTTTTATCTGTGCTATTGAAACTGAGCTTTATAAAACCTTCATCTCTAAAAAAACATTGTCCAAGGGGCAGCTCCAAAGATAGAAAAGTGTACTGGATGAATCCTATTCTGACCTAATATGGCATTTAAAAAATGTGTTTGCATTGCTACATGTAATTTTTCAGCGGTTGTAGTTTTATAAGTTCTTTGAATGGGATAAAATACTAGTTAGTTAGTGCTCACAAGTCAACTTCCTCTGAATTGGTTTTCTGGCTTTTATCATATAGGAACAATATTCAATTGCAGAGATGATCCTTCATGTTGATTTTAGTGTGTGTGAACATTTTGAAGGTCTATAGAATTTAAAGCTTCCTTCTTCCGGTCTATCAGGATGCCGCTAATACTTTATGCCAGCTCCACCTCCTTGTAGTCAACCAACTACTTGGTTAATTGGTAGTTTAAAACCTCACTCTAGATCTTACCTGTTTCTAAGCTATCTGGACACGGTTGTGTCTTCCAGTCTAGACTTCCTCCCAAGGTTTGTCTATAGTGCCTGCTGCCTCCTGGTGGGCTGGTATTGTTGCAGGGTGAACCCTTCATGCTTGACCCAGCCTGAAACATGTAACTGGGCATCATCCATGTATGTCTTAACCAGCAAGAGAATCAGAAGGGTGGCAGGTCTGGAAAGAAGTTGATATGTAGAAAGGCAGAAGAAAATTGTCATCTTTAACCAGATAACACTCTAGGAAAGACCTGAAGGGTAGTTTCAAATAATTAAAACTCTGTGATACAGAAGAAGGAGGCTTTAAATGCTATAGACCTTCTGGAGATAGAACAAAGACCGGTGGTTTAAAGCTAGAGACAGATTCAGGTTTAGCATAAAAAGAACTTTCTAACATTTAGTGAAATTAAATGAAAGGTTACAAACTGCGAAACTTATCCCTCGTTGTATATGTTATACAGAGGATATATGTTTATGTGTGCAGTGACTGAAAACAAGATTTGGGTGTCAGACAGAACTGAATTGAAGCCTTACTCCACTGCTTCCCTAGTGTGTGGCCTCCTAAATTTCATTGTCCACATCTTTTGAAGAGGGATAATGACAGGACCAACTTGACACTTGGGCCAATCCTGCTGCCTTCACTCCTGAGAGCGCTCCCCAATAAACTTCCTGCACACTAATCTATATCCCAGTGTCTGTTTCCTGGGGAACCCTATTTAAATTATTAGTATTTTCATCTTCATCATCTGATTCTGGCAAATTGTCAGCACCTTCAGGGCACAGAATCAGCCTTATTCATCTTTATATTTCCAGAGCTGTGGTTATTCAATAAATCTTTCCATATCTTACCTTTGTGAGGGCTTCAGAATGAATCTTACCAAACAGCTTTCTTCCCTCCAACTGAGTGGTGGGCAACACATGTGCATAAAATGCCTTTTACCTCTTTTTTTCACCAAATGCTCTTCAGCATAACCTCCACGCTTAAGAACATGGATTCCCAAATACAAAGGTACCTATAGAAACAAAATGCCACTCCCTCTTATATTGTATATTTTTCAATTAATTACTAGTTTAAGTAAAATTAAGCAATTATTATAGTTCACATTAACCTTGTGTTGGCAGAATAGCTTAGTGATTAAAACAAGATTTGGGTGTCAGACAGACCTGAGTCGAAGCCTTACCCCACCACTTCCTTAGTGTGTGGCCTCCCTAAGTTTCATCGTCCATGTCTTTTCAGGAAGGATAATGATAATACCTACCTCTCTGGGCTGTGGGGAGAATCAAAGAAGAAAATGTGTGCAAAACACCAGACATATAGCAAATACTCAAAGCATGTCAGCTATTGTCTGTGATGTTATTTTATTAATATTTCAAGTTCATTTTATTATTCATTCTCTGTAAAGTTGTTTTCATACAGATCAAAATGCTTACTAATTTCCCTTGTAATTTCTTCTTTGACCTATGGGTTATTTAAAAATCTGTTGTTTAATTTGCAAATATTTGTGGATATCCAAATTTCCTTCTGTTGTTGATTTCTGATTCCACCCCACTGTAGTCAGAGAACATACTTTGTATGATTTCAATCCTCTTAAATTTATTGACTTATTGTATGGCCTAGTTCATTCTTTGTAAATTGATATAAGATATGTGAAATCTAAATATTGCTCCAGGTGCTTCCCTGGTGGCCTAGTGGTTAAGAATCCACCTGCCAATGCAGGGGACATGGGTTCGAGCCCTGGTCCGGGAAGATCCCACATGTTGCCGAGCAACGAAGCCTGTGAGCCACAACTACTGAGCCTGTGCTCTAGAGCCTGCAAGCCACAACTACTGAGCCCGTGTGCCACAACTACTGAAGCCCGCATGCCTAGAGCCTGTGCTCTGCAACAAGAGAAGACACCACAATGAGAAGCCCACACGCAGCAACTAAGAGTAGCCCCTGCTCGCTGCACCTAGAGAAAGCCTGTGCGCAGCAACGAAGACCCAATGCAGCCAAAAAATTAATTAATTAAATAAATCAAAAATAAGTAAATAAATAAATATTGCTCCAAATCTCCTTTTCTGCATTATTCTCTTAAAAATGGACTTCTAGCCTAATATTACTGCATTTCCTTTAACAAAATTTTGATCTGCATGGTAGTAGTTTTAGAGTGTAATCAGTGAGTTTTTCTCCTTTCCCCCTCTGATCAGAATCATCTGGGTCAGCTCAGCTAGACTGCTGCCAGAGCCATCCTTCCCTGTCTTCACAAGACAGGGCACTGAATCCATTGCCTGGAGCTCATTGTTCTCACACTATAAGCCATGGTCTGAGAACAAATTCTGAAATTTAGTACCATCCGCATGTCCAGCTGGTCCACTTTCTTCCTTTCCAAAGCCATGACCTTATACGGGAATTGGAGACAAACACAGCACCTGTGCCCCAAGTCACTCAGCTCTTCTATTCAGGGCTGCAAATGTCCACAAGAAAGAAAGCAGAGGCTTTTCCTGGCAGTGTGTGTACTACTGCATGATGCAGCAGAAGCTAATCATGGTTCTTGGAAAGTTATGTTAAGAAATAAGAGCTAGTTTGGCATGGATGTATTTGCCTGTTTTGTTTTATTTTATATATTGTAAGATCCAAATTTCCACATGTATTCAATAAAAATGTCACTGCCATCAACAAATTTAAACCAGATGAAAATAAGTATTGAGCATATGGTTATTTAATGTTAGTAAATATCTGTTTCTATATATTTACAGGGGAAGATGGTCTGTTATGTGTACATTTTATACCTGTAACTTTTGTATTGACATATTTGCTTTTCAATGTGGAGTCGATAAAAATAAGTCTAGTGACAAAGAATCAAACACAGTAAATAAGTAAATAAAGGAGACATCATAGAAAATTGGTTCAAATCATTGCCTCTGAATATGGAAAGATCTGCATGCCAATTTACTTCTCTGAGCTTTAATTTTCCTCATCTGTAAAATATAGGTAATAATTGTACCTGCTCACCAGTCAGGGTTTTTGTTGCAAATTTAGGCAAAAAAGCAATATATTTGTAGGAGAGTTCATAAAATTCATGAGAAATATGTAGAATTGAGCTCAGAAATTGGGCTGGAGCCACATTATGCTGGAGAAGGAACATGACTAAGTCCTCTGGGGGAGTAGTCTGGTCAGGGTGGCCCTTCAACCCTGTGCGTGAGTTCTAGGATGAGTGGCTTTTTTGATCACGCACTCCAAACCTGGAGTTCCAGGCAGGAGAATCCAGATGGCTGAGGCTTGGTTGCATGGTCATGCCGAGATGTGTCAGGGAAAGTAAGTACCTGGTCTATTCAATTCATACAATACCCTCATGCATAGATAATGGGCAGCCAAACAAATGAACAAACAGGCAACCAAATAATGGGCAAATAGACCACACAGAATTTTTGTGGGTATTAATTACTATAATATATTGCAAAGTGCTTAACACAGTACCTGGTACATATTGGGTATTAGTTCTAATTGTTCTTTCTCTCTCTTGTTTTCTCTGAGAAGCAAAACCACCAGGAGTCATATATAATAAGGTTCCATACATTCAATAGAGAGGAAAGAAAACTACAAAGCCCCAAAACAACTGCATCTGTATTTTGTTAAAAAAACCCCAACTATCTGAGTACACTTACACTGGGTATAATTGCTGCACTGAGAATATGTTTCCTTAAATAAGCGTTTAGTAATATAAAAGTTAAATTATCCAAGGATAATAAAGGTGTTTGACATTCTTAAGCAGGTAAAGAAAACACGTTTTCTCCCTCACTGACTTTTTTGGTTTATTTAAACTAGAACCTGAGTGCTTAAGAACAGGAATAATAGAAACATCTGAGAGATTTGTGTTAAGACAGTGGATCCCACCTTCCCTTTTTTTTTGCTATAAGGTGACTGGTTTGGGATACATTGTCTAGAAATTGCAGTGTTTCTTGGGGCAAGGTACATTCTTCAAGATTTGAAATGATGGGACTTCCCTGGTGGACCAGTGGTTAAGGCTCCACATTTCCAATGCAGAGGGCACGGGTTCGATCCCTGGTTGGGGAACTAAGATCCCACGTGCCACATGGTGCAGCCAAATAAAAAATAAATAGATAAAAAAAATTTTTAAATGTCCAAATCAATGGCTTAAAACAAACGAATAAACAAAAACAAAACAACAACAAAAAGATTTGAAATGTTATCCTAATAAAATATCTGTACAAAATATGCATCACAACATGGTTTACAATAGTAAAAATGGAAAGAATGTAAATGACCATCAACTGAACTTGTTTTCCACTAGAACAATGGAATACCATGCAACCAAAGTATCAGTTTTGCTCTATTTCCAAAAAATATTGCTCCTTCTAAGATTACCAATGTCCTCCATATTTATTATGTCCAAAGGCTAATTTTTTTTTTAGTACTTATCCTACTGTGGAAAGTCAGTGCCCTGGGTAACAGATTCTAAAATAAAGATTGCATGGAAGGAGGTCAATAAGGAGGATCAACAGCGGTGGAGGAGTGAAGGAAGCCAGACTGGGCAGAGGGAGAAGTCAGACTGTGATGCATTTGTGTTAACAAAGGCATCAGCCAGTCCTAAAGGGGAGCTCTGGAACTGACATGGCCCTTCAGCATCGTCCCGGATTGGGTGAGAGGGGGCCTTTTCCCCCCCTGTTGTCCAGTCATCAAATGCTGGCCACCCTGGGAATAGAGTTCTTAGGTCAAGTGGTTCTCTCACAGTTGAAGGCAATTCTCAGGGAGGGGTCAGCTGAGAGCTGTTTGCTGCCCAAACTCTTAGAAGCTGGAGGAATGAGGGGTTCAGTCCTGGAAGGGGGATCTGGTGACTACTACCAGATCCTACCAAGTCATCTACTACCCCTAATTTGCTTGTTACGATCATGATTGGCCACTCCTTATTTGAAATACTCTTTCCTGGCTTCTGGGTTGCCACACCATCTTTTTTTTTTTTTTAACTTCTTTTTTTTTTTTTTATAAATTTACCTGTTTTTTGTTCTAATTTTTAATGAGCAGACATTACTCTTTTTTTAAAAAAATTTATTGCATTTTTAAAATTTATTTATTTTATATATTTATTTTTTTGGCTGTGTTGGGTCTTCGTTTCTGTGCGAGGGCTTTCTCTAGTTGCGGCAAGTGGGGGCCACTCTTCATCTCAGTGTGTGGGCCTCTCACTGTCGTGGCCTCTCTTGTTGCGGAGCACAGGCTCCAGACGCGCAGGCTCAGTAGTTGTGGCACACGGGCTTAGTTGCTCCGCGGCATGTGGGATCTTCCCAGACCAGGGCTCGAACCCGTGTCCCCTGCATTGGCAGGCAGATTCTCAACCACTGCGCCACCAGCGAAGCCCTTAACTTCTTTATTGGAGTATAACTGCTTTACAATGTTGTCTTAATTTCTGCTGTATAACAAAGTGAATCAGCTATATGTACACATATATCCCCATATTCCCTCCCTCTTGTGTCTCCCTCCCACCCTCCCTATCCCACCCCTCTAGGTGGTCACAAAGCACTGAGCTGATCTCCCTGTGCTATGCGGCTGCTTCCCACTAGCTATCTATTTTACATTTGGTAGTGTATATATGTCCATGCCACTCTCTCACTTTGTCCCAGCTTACCCTTCCCTCTCTCCGTGTCCTCAAGTACATTCTCTATGTCTGTGTCTTTATTCCTATCCTGCTCTTAGGTTCTTCAGAACTATTTTTTTTTTTTTTTAGGTTCCATATATATATGTTAGCATACGGTATTATTTGTTTTTCCCTTTCTGACTTACTTCACTCTGTATGACAGATTCTAGGTCCATCCACCTCACTACAAATAATTCAATTGCATTTCTTCTTATGGCTGAGTAATATCCCATTGTATACATGTGCCACATCTTCTTTATCCATTCATCTGTTGATGAACACTTAGGTTGTTCCCATGTCCTGGCTATTGAAAATAATGCTGCAATGAGCAGTGTGGTACATGACTCTTTTTGAATTATGGTTTTCTCAGGGTATATGCCCAGTAGTGGGATTGCTGGGTCCTATGGTAGTTCTATTTTGAGTTTTTTAAGGAACCCCCATATGGTTTTCCATAGTGGCTGTATCAATTAACATTCCCACCAACAGTGCAAGAGGGTTCCCTTTATTCCACACCCTCTCCAGCATTGTTTGTCGATTTTTTGATGATGGCCATTCTGACTGGTGTGAAGTGATACCTCATTGTAGTTTTGATTTGCATTTCTCTAATGATTAGTGATGTTGAGCATCCTTTCACGTGTTTGTTGGCAATCTGTTTATCTTCTCTGGAGAAATGTCTATTTAGGTCTTCTGCCCATTTTTGGATTGGGCTGTTTGTTTTCTTGATATTGAGTTGCATGAACTGCTTGTATATTTTGGAGATTAATCCTTTGTCAGTTGCTTCATTTGCAAATATTTTCTCCCATTCTGAGAGTTGTCTTTTCATCTTGTTTATGTTTTCCTTTGCTGTGCAAAAGCTTTTAAGTTTCATTAGGTCCCATTTGTTTATTTTTGCTTTTATTTCCATTTCCCTAGTAGGTGGGTCAAAAAGGATCTGGCTGTGATTTATGTCATAGGGTGTTCTGCCTATGTTTTCCTCTAAGGGTTTTAGAGTGTCTGGCCTTACATTTAGGTCTTTAATCCATTTTGAGTTTATTTTTGTGTATGGTGTTAGGGAGTGTTCTAACTTCATTGTTTTACATGTAGCTGTCCAGTTTTCCCAGCACCACTTATTGAAGAGGCTGTCTTTTCTCCATTGTATATTCTTGCCTCCTTTATCAAAGATAAAGTGACCATATGTGCATGGGTTTATCTACGGGCTTTCTATCCTGTTCCATTGATCTATACTTCTGTTTTTGTGCCACTACCATACTGTCTTGATTACTGCAGCTTTGTATAGTCTGAAGTCCAGGAGCCTGATTCCTCCAGCTCCATTTTTCTTTCTCAAGATTGCTTTGGCTATTTGGGGTCTTTTGTGTTTCCATAGAAACTGTGCAATGTTTTGTTCTAGTTCTGTGAAAAATGCCATTGGTAGTTTGATAGGGATTGCATTGAATCTGAAGGTTGCTTTGGGTAGTAGAGTCATTTTCACAACGTTGATTCTTCCAATCTAAGAACATGGTAAATGTCTCCATCTGTGTGTATAATCTTTAATTTCTTTCATCAGTGTCTTATAGTTTTCTGCATACCAGTCTTCTGTCTCCTTAGGTGGGTTTATTCCTAGATATTTTATTCTTTTTGTTGCAATGGTAAACGGGAGGGTTTCCTTAATTTCTCTTTCAGATTTTTCATCATTAGTGTATAGGAATGCAAGAGATTTCCGTGCATTAATTTTGTTTCCTGCTACTTTACAAAATTCATTGATGAGCTCTAGTAGTTTTCTGGTAGCATCTCTAGGATTCTCTATGTATAGCATTATGTCATCTACAAACAGTGACAGTTTTACTTCTTCTTTTCTGATTTGGATAACTTTTATTTCTTTTTCTTCTCTGATTGTTGTGGCTAAAACTTCCAAAACTATGTTGAATAATAGTGGTGAGAGTGGGCAACCTTATCTTTTTCCTGATCTTAGTGGAAATGGTTTCAATTTATCACCATTGAGAAGGATGTTGGCTGTGGGTTTGTCATATATGGCCTTTATTATGTTGAGGTAAGTTTCCTCTATGCCTATTTTCTGGAGGGTTTTTAACATAAATGGGTGTTGAGTTTTGTCAAAAGCTTTTTCTGCATCTATTGAGATGATTATATGGTTTTTCTCCTTCAATTTGTTAATATAGTTTATCACATTGATTGATACGTGTATATTGAAGAATCCTTGCATTCCTGGGATAAACCCCACTTGATCATGGTGTATGATCCTTTTAATGTGCTATTGGATTCTGTTTGCTAGTATTTTGTTGAGGATTTTTGCATCTATGTTCATCAGTAATATTGGCCTGTAGTTTTCTTTCTTTGTGACATCTTTGTCTGGTTTTAGTATCAGGGTGATGGTGGCCTCACAGATTGAGTTTGGGAGTACTCCTCCCTCTGCTATATTTTGGAAGAGTTTGAGAAGGCTAGGTATTAGCTCTTCTCTAAATGTTTCAAGGAATTCGCCTGTGAAGCCATCTGGTCCTGGGCTTTTGTTTGTTGGAAGATTTTTAATCACAGTTTCAATTTCAGTGCTTGTGATTGGTCTGTTTATATTTTCTATTTCTTCCTGGTTCAGTCTCAGAAGGTTGTGCTTTTCTAAGAATTTGTCCCTTTCTTCCAGGTTGTCCAATTTATTGGCATACAGTTGCTTGTAGTAATCTCTCATGATCCTTTGTATTTCTGCAGTGTCAGTTGTTACTTCTCCTTTTTCAATTCTAATTCTGTCGATTTGAGTCTTCTCCCTTTTTTTTCTTGTTGAGTCTGGCTAATGGTTTATCAACTTTGTTTATCTTCTCAAAGAACCAGCTTTTAGTTTTATTGATCTTTGCTATTGTTTCCTTCATTTCTTTTTCATGTATTTCTGATCTGATCTTTATGATTTCTTTCCTTCTGCTAACTTTGGGGGTATTGTTCTTCTTTCTCTAATTGCTTGAGGTGTAAGATTAGGTTGTTTATTTGAGATGTTTCTTGTGTCTTGAGGTAGGATTGTACTGCTATAAACTTCCCTCTTAGAACTGCTTTTTCTGCATCCCACAGGTTCTGGGTCGTCATGATTTCATTGTCATTTGTTTCTAGGTATTTTTTGATTTCCTCTTTGATTTCTTCCGTGATCTCTTGGTTATTTAGTAGTGTACTGTTTAGCCTCCATGTGTTTGTATTTTCTACAGATTTTTTTTTCCTATAATTGATATCTTGTCTCATAGTGTTGTGGTTGGAAAAGATACTTGATATGATTTCAATTTTATTAAATTTACCAAGGCTTGATTTGTGACCCAAGATATGATCTATCCTGGGGAATGTTCCATGAGCACTTGAGAAGGAAGTGTATTCTGTTGTTTTTGGATGGAATGTCCTATAAATATCAATTAAATCCATCCTGTTTAATGTGTCATTTAAAGTTTGCATTTCCTTATTTATTTTCATTTTGGTTGATCTGTCCACTGGTGAATGTAGGGTGTTAAAAGTCCCCTACTATGATTGTTTTACTGTCAATTTCCCCTTTTCTGGTTGTTAGCATTTGCGTTATGTATTGAGGTGCCCTTATGTTGGGTGCATAAATATTTACAATTGTTATATCTTCTTCTTGGATTGATCCCTTGATCATTAGGTAGTGTCCTTCTTTGTCTCTTGTAATAGTCTTTATTTTGAAGTCTATTTTGTGTGATATGAGAATTGTTACTCCAACTTTCTTTTCATTTCCATTTGCATGGAATATCTTTTTCCATCCCCTCACTTTCAGTCTGTATGTGTCCCTAGGTCTGAAGTGGGTCTCTTGTAGACAGCATATATATGGGTCTTGGTTTTGTACTCATTCAGCCAGTCTATATCTTTTGGTTGGAGCATTTAATCCATTTACATTAAAGGTAATTATTGATATGTATGTTCCTCTTACCATTTTCTTAATTGTTTTGGCTTTGTTATTGCAGGTCTTTTCCTTCTCTTGTGTTTCCTGCCTAGAGAGGTTCCTGGAGCATTTGTTGTAAAGCTGCTTTGGTGGGGCTGCATTCTCTTAGCTTTTGCTTTTCGGTAAAAGTTTTAATTTCTCTGTCAGATCTCAGTGAGAGGGCTTCCCTGGTGGTGCAGTGGTTAACAATCTGCCTGCCAATGTAGGGTATATGGGTGCGAGCCCTGGTCTTGGAAGATCCCACATGCCGCGGAGCAACTAAGCCTGTTCACCACAACTACTGAGCCTGCGCTCTAGAGCCTGTGAGCCACAACTACTGAGCCCACGCGCCAGAGCCCATGTTCCCCAAGAAGAGAAGCCACCGCAATGAGAAGCCTGTGCACCACAACGAAGAGTAGACCCCACTCACCGCACCAGAGAAAGCCAGCTCACAGCAATGAAGACCCTACGCAGCCACAAAAAAAAAAAAAAAAAAAAAAAATCTGAATGAGATCCTTGCTGCATAGAGTAATCTTTTGTGTAGGTTTTCCCCTGTCATCACTTTAAATATGTCCTGCCACTCCCTTCTGGCTTGCAGAGTTTCTGCTGAAAGAGCTGCTGTTAACCTTATGGGCATTCCCTTGTATATTATTTGTTGCTCTTCCCTTGCTGCTTTCAACATTTTTTCTTTGTATTTAATTTTTGATAGTTTGATTAATATGTGTCTTGGAGTGTTTCTCCTTGGATTTATCCTGTATGGGACTCTCTGTGCTTCCTGGACTTGATTGAATATTTCCTTTCCCATATTAGGGAAGTTTTCCACTATAATCTCTTCAAATATTTTCTCAGTCCCTTTCTTTTTCCTTTCTTCTTCTGGGACCCCTATAATTCGAATGTTGGTGTGTTTAATGTTGTCCCAGAGGTCTCTGAGACTGTCCTCAATTCTTTTCATTCTTTTTTCTTTATTCTGCTCTGTGGTAGTTATTTCCACTATTTTATCTTCCAGGTCACTTATCCATTCTTCTGCGTCAGTTGTTCTGCTACTGATTCATTCTAGAGAATTTTAAATTTCATTTATTGTGTTGTTCATTATTCTTTGTTGCTCTTTAGTTCTTTTATGTCCTTGTTAAACGTTTCTTGTATTTTCTCCATTCTATTTCCAAGGTTTTGGATCATCTTTACTATCATTTCTCTGAATTCTTTTTCAGGTAGCCTGCTTATTTCTTCTTTTGTTTGGTCTGGTGAGTTTTTACCTCTCCCCTTCATCTGCTGTGTATTTCTCTGTCTTCTCATTTTGCTTGACCTACTGCATTTGGGGTCTCCTTTTCGCAGGCTGCGGGTTCATAGTTCCCATTGTTTTTGGTGTCTTCCCTCAGTGTGTAAGGTTGGTTCAGTAGGTTGTGTAGGCTTCCTGGTAGGGGAGACTAGTGCCTGTGTTCTGGTGGATGAGGATGGATCTTGTCTTTCTGGTGGCCAGGACAGTGCTGGTGGTGTGTTTTGGGGTGTCTGTGACCTTATTATGATTTTAGGCAGCTTCTCTGCTAATGGTGGCATTGTGTTCCTGTCTTTCTAGTTGTTTGGCATGGGGTGTCCACCACTGTATCTTGCTGGTCATTGAGTGGAGCTGGGTCTTAGCCTTGTGATGGTGATCTCTGGGAGATCTTTCTCTGTTTGATATCATTTGGGGCCGGGAAGTCTCTGGTGGACCAATGTCCTGAACTTGGCTCTCCTACCTCAGAGGCTCAGGCCTGACACCTGGCCTTAGCACCAAGACCCTCTCAGCCACATGGCTCAGAAGAAAAAGGAGGAAAAAAAAGAAAGAAAGAAAGCAAAATAAAATGAAATTATTAAAATAAAAAAAATTATTAAAAATTAAAAAGTAATAAAAAAGGAAAGAAAGAAAGAAGAGAGCAACCAAATGAAAAAACAAATCCACCAATGATAATAAGCGCTTAAAAACTGTACTAAAAAATAAATAAATAAAACGGACAGACAGAACCCTAGGACAAATGGTAAAAGGAAAGTTATACAGCCAAAATCACACAAAGAGGCATACACATACACACTCACAAAAATAGAAAAAGGAAAACAATATATATATTTTAAAAAAAGGGAAGAGAGCAACCAAATCAATAAACAAATCTACCAGTGATAATAAGCTCTAAATACTAAACTAAGGTAAACATAAAACCAGAAACAAATTAGTTGCAGAAAGCAAACCCCAAATCCACAGTTGCTCCCCAAATCCACCGCCTCAATTTTGGGATGATTCGTTGTCTATTCAGGTATTCCACCAATGCAGGGTACATCAAGTTGATTGTGGAGATTTAATCTGCTGCTCCTGATGCTGTTGGGAGAGATTACCCTTTCTCTTCTTTGTTCACACAGCTCCTGGGGTTCAGCTTTGGATTTGGCCTGGCCCCTGTGTGCAGGTCGCCTGAGGGCATCTGTTCTTCACTCAGACAGGACAGGATTAAAGTAGCAGCTGATTAGGGGGCTCTGGCTCACTCAGGCCGGGGGTACAGAGGGGTACAAAATGTGGGGCGAGCCTGCAGCGGCAGAGGCCAGTGTGATGTTGCAACAGCCTCAGGCGTGCCATGTTTTCTCTCAGGGAAGTTGTCCCTGGATCACGGAACCGTGGCAGTGGCGGGCTACACAGGCTCCCGGGAGGGGTGGTGTGGCTAGTGACCTGTGCTGGCACACAGGCTTCTTGGTGGCTGCAGCAGCAGCCTTAGCATTTCATGCTCGTCTCTGGTGTCCAGGCTGATAGCCGCGGCTCGCGCCCGTCTCTGGATCTCGTTTAGGTGGTGCTCTGAATCCCTTTCCTTGTGCACCCGGAAACAATGTTCTCTTGTCTCTTAGGCAGGTGCAGACTTTTTCCCGGACTCCTTCCCAGCTAGCTGTGGCGCACTAGCCCCCTTGAGGCTGTGTTCACGCCGCCAACCCCAGTCCTCTCCCTGGGATCTGACCTCTGAAGCCGGCGTCTCAGCTCCCAGCCCCCACCCGCCCCAGTGGGTGAGCAGACAAGCCTCTGTGGCTGGTGAGTGCTGGTCGGCACTGATCCTCTGTGCGGGAATCTCTCCATTTTGCCCACTGCACCCTGTTGCTGAGCTCTCCTCCATGGCTCTGAAGCTTCCCCCCCACCCCACCCCACCCCCGTCTCCACCAGTGAAGGGGCTTCCTAGTGTGTGGAAACATTTCCTCCTTCACAGCTCCCTCCCAGAGGGGCAGGTCCCATGACTATTTTTTTGTCTCTGTTTTTTCTTTTGCCCTACCCAGGTACGTTGGGAGTTTCTTGCCTTTTGGGAAGTCTGAGGTCTTCTGCCAGCGTTCAGTAGGTGTTCTGTAGGAGTTGTTCCACATGTAGATGTATTTTTGATATAATTGTGGGGAGGAAGGTGATCTCTAAGTCTTGCTCCTCCTCCATCTTGAAGGTCCCCCCTGCCACACCTTTTTTTTTTCTTTCTTCCGTCTTCTCTGAGGGTCTTCCTTCTAGACTTGAATTTCATAGAGATTTCCCTGGACCTTTATTTCTCCTTACTCAGCATGAGCGAATTCTACCTCATGCCTTCAAATATTATCTGATGACTTCTAAATGTATAATTGTAACTCATTTGTCTCAACTACTGGACATATGATGTCTCACAGGCATATCAACATTTTATTAAACTGAACCTATATCTTTAGTATTGATCTTTACCCTATGTTCTCTTAGTTGTTTATGCTAGAATCCAGGAAGTCAACCTTAGCTTCTTCCTCTGCATTATACCTTCATTCAAAAATGACCTAATTTTTGCAAATTTGTCCAACAAAATTCACCTCATAAGTATGTTGTTATTTTTTTTTCTATTTTATCTTTTATCTGAACTGCTGCAGTAGCCGCTTCACTGCCCTCCTGGTATACATCTTTGTTTCCGTCAGATCATTCTTTATACAGTAGCTAGAATGATCATTCAAGAATGCAGAATATTATTATGTCACTCACCTATTTCAAACCCTGGACCAACTCCCCTGTGCACGAAAATTATTACTGTGACCAAAAAAGTCTTTTGTGGATACTCTGGATTTTTGTGTGTTTCTAAAATATGTTTTTTGTATGCTGTTCCCACTGCCTGGAATACACTACTCCCAGATTTTCTTATCACCTGACAATTATTCTTTAACTTTCAGCATATAATCAATATATTACTTTTTCAGGGAAACTTCTTCAAACTTCCCTTGCTAAATTAGCTTTCCCTGCTAAAGGCATTTACCCTTTCTCTCTCAGATGCTTTATTAGGATCTTAAATAAAGTATAAATTTTATTTCCTCTCTCCCACATTAGACTATTAATTTCATGAGAAATAAGACTATGATTTTTGGTCTACCACTAGGCTGTCAATGTCTAGAAAGTATCTCAAACATAGCAGTCCTTCAATATATTTCAGTTGAACATTTTATCAAATATACACACCTACATATATATTACACATCCATACCCATATTGTCTTAGTCTGTTCAGGCTGCTACAACAAAAATACCATAGATTGGGTGGCTTAACTAACAAACATTTATGGTTATGGAGGCTGGAAATTTCAAGATAAAAGTGCCAGGAGATTTGAGTCTGGGGACAACTAATTTTTTGCATGTTTGTGCTCATTTCTTTTAGGTTTTAGGAAAGACCATATTTAGGTATGATTCCAAGTCTATTTCCTGATGTTTCTGAAAATCAATACATTTGAACAATAATTCAGAATCATGGATTTTGTAATTTTCCCAGGAATCCTGGGTACCACCAAGCATGTAGTAGATGCTCAGTAGGTGCCTATTGATCAAGTAAGTGATAGAGTAAAGATAATTGTAAGCCAAGTGTGATGGTTAATTTTATGAGTCAACTTGGCTAGGCCACGATACCAAGATATTTGGTCAGAAACCAGTCTAGATGTAGCTGTGAAGGATTTTTTTTTTTTAAAGAAATTAACATTTAAGTAAAGCAGATTGCAGATTACTCTCCATAATGTGGGCCTCATCCTTAGAAAAAAGACTGAGGTCCCCTGAGTAAGGGGGAGATTCTGCCTCTAGACCACCTTTGGGTCTGAGCTGCAATATCACCTCTTCCCTGGTCTCCAGTCTGCCAGTCTGCCCTGTATATTTCAGGCTTGCCAGCTCTAACAATTGCATGAGCCAATTCCTTAAAATAAATCTCTCTCTGTATATTTACATATCCTATCAGTTCTGTTTCTCTGGAGAACCCTGACTAATATGCCATGTGGTCCCTATTTTGTGATCTGGAACTTGAGTATATGAATTACTGATATAAGTTTGAATTTGAGATGCCCTTTCATTTCATCTCACCACCACTTATACTAAATTATGTTCCAAAGTGTGATTTTTTTCCCTTACATTAACATATCAACTCTCTACTTCAGTGGAATTTGGTTAAACAGGTGAATTAAATGAAAAAAGTGTGACTAAATCTTACTTTCCAGAACGCAAAATAAATTACCCTCCTAATTTGAAAACTTAAATGAAAATCTTAAAAGTTCCAGGCTCTGGGATAAGTGTTTACAGTCACCATATGACCAAGGGCAGCTAGGGAGTGTCTAATGATCTATTTTATATTCTCTGAGGCTGAATCTGCCATGGAAAGCACGAGGCTAACAGGAGACTTTCCTTGTAAATGGGCAGGAATTCCGACGTAATGAACTGTGCTCCCAGTGCAGGCACCATAAACTTCGTAATGAATAACACTCTTTGAACGCCTGGACAAGAAAGATGTCTCACTCCAGGAGGGATGTTTTCCTTTCTGTAACCAAACTGAGCTTAGCTGATATTTGAAGCCTGACTTCACACTCTTTGGAGCTCCTCTTTGATCCAATACAGTTTAGTCAAATTGACTCTGATATGTTTGCAGATTGGAGTGGGGGTTAGGAAAATGTGGGAGTGGGAGTGTGAACCCATATGTTTCTCTTCAGCTGGAAATTTGCCAACATCTTTCTCTAAGGAAATAAGATTCCCTTTCCAGTTTTGACTGATCGATGGTAAGAAGAGATTTGGATATAGCTTTTAGCTCCACATGGATTGGGGAGAGTCCCAAAGAAGAGCCACAAAGGTGGGTTATGGTTTGACAAGTGAAATGTAGATGGGGAGACGAAAGAAACGTCAGCCTGGAGGAGAGAACATAGCAAACAATTGACTAATGGTCCTCAAGTATGGAAGAAGAGGGTTGATTACTTCTCCAGACATACAAAGGAAAAAATGAGAAAAGCACGAAGCTGTATCTTGTTATGTTAATGCTGAACCTGCAAAGAAAATTCATGTCAGTTTATTGAATTAAAAAATAATTATCGGGCTTCCCTGGTGGCGCAGTGGTTGAGAATCCGCCTGCCAATGCAGGGGACACGGGTTCGAGCCCTGGTCTGGGAAGATCCCACATGCCACGGAGCAACTGGGCCCGTGAGCCACAACTACTGAGCCTGCGCGTCTGGAGCCCGTGCTCCGCAACAACGGAGGCCGGGACAGTGAGAGGCCCACGCACTGCGATGAAGAGTGGCCCCTGCTCACCGCAACTGGAGAAAGCCCTCGCACAGAAACGAAGACCCAACACAGCCAAAAATAAAAAAAAAAAAAGAAATATAAATAAATTAAAAAAAAATAATAATAATTATCAATGGAAATCATGAAATGGTTTCCAGGGTCTTGATAATGTAGCAGTTGTCCACCTTTCTTTTCTCTTTTAGATGTTTTAGAAGTCTTATATTAAAGAAATGTAAACTTTTTACTCTATGAATATTTGTTGTTTGTGGTTTACATTATTATTCAGCAATCATTTACCCTCTCCCACCATCTACGCCCCACAGCTCCATGGGAAGAGTTTGCCCACACATTGATTTTGGGCTTGGCTCTTCACTGCTTTGGAGAATAAAATGTTGGTAAAAATAAAAGGTACTAGTTCTGAGTCTAGGCTTTAAAAGACATCACATATTTCCACTTACCCATCTGGCAGCTTCTGACCTTCACATGAGAAAAACATGCCCTAGGTAGCTGTGCCTCTGTAACCTGGACCCAAACTGAGAGAGTATACAGACCCAACTGAGCCCCAGTCTGAAGCACAGGTGTCCTAGGTACACTGTAGGCCCATGGGAGAGACATCAAGGCTCACTGTGTGTGCCACTGAAATTTTGGAGTTGCTTGAATGGGTCCAGTGCTTATTCATTCAGTAAGCCTTTTTTTTTTTTTTTTTAACATCTTTATTGGAGTATAAATGCTTTACATTGTTGTGTTAGTTTCTGCTGTATAACAAACAAAGTGAATCAGCTATACCTATACTTTTATCAACATATCCCCTCCCACTTGCATCTCCTTCTCATACTCCCTATCCCACCCCTCTACGTGGTCACAAAGCTCCGAGCTGATCTCCCTGTGCTATGCAGCTGCTTCCCACTAGCTATCTATTTTACATTTGGTAGAGTATATATGTCCATGCCACTCCTTCACTTTGTCCCAGCCTACCCTTCCCCCTCCACGTGTCCTTAAGTCCATTCTCTACGTCTGCATCTTTATTCCTGTCCTGCCCCTAACTTCTTCAGAACCATTTTTTTTTGATTACATATCTTTGTGTTAGCATACGGTATTTGTTTTTCTCTTTCTGACTTACTTCACTCTGTATAACAGAATCTAGGTCCATCCATCTCACTACAAATAACTCAATTTCGTTTCTTTTTATGGCTGAGTAATATTCCATTGCATATATGTGCCACATCTTCTTTAACCATTCATCTGTAGATGGACACTTAGGTTGCTTCCATGTCCTGGCTATTGTAAATAGTGCTGCAATGAACATTGTGGTACATGACTCTTTTTGAGTTATGGTTTTCTCAGGGTATATGCCCAGTAGTGGGATTGCTGGGTCATATGGTAGTTCTACTTTGAGTTTTTTAAGGAACCTCCATACTGCTCTCCATAGTGGCTGTAGCAATTTACATTCCCACCAGCAGTGTAGGAGGGTTTCCGTTTCTCCACACTCTCCAGCATTTATTGTTTGTAGATATTTTGATGATGGCCATTCTGACCGGTGTGAGGCGATATCTCATTGCAGTTTTGATTTGCATTTCTCTAATGATTAGCGATGTTGAGCATCCTTTCATGTGTTTGTTGGCAATCTGTATATCTTCTTTGGAGAAATGTCTATTTAAGTCTTCTGCCCATTTTTGGATTGGATTGTTTGTTTTTTTGATATTGAGCTGCATGAACTGCTTGTATATTTTGGAGACTAATCCTTTGTCAGTTGCTTCATTTGCAAATATTTTCTCTCAGTCTGAGAGTTGTCTTTTCATCTTCTTTATGGTTTCCTTTGCTGTGCAAAAGCTTTTAAGTTTCATTAGGTCCCATTTATTTTTGTTTTTATTTCCATTTCTCTAGGAGGTGGATCAAAAAGGATCTTGCTGTGATTTATGTCATAGAGTGTTCTGCCTGTGTTTTCCTCTAAGATTTTTATAGCGTCTGGCCTTACATTTAGGTCTTTAATCCATTTTGAGTTTATTTTTGTGTATGGTGTTAGGGAGTGTTCTAATTTCATTCTTTTACATGTAGCTGTCCAGTTTTCCCAGACCACTTACTGAAGAGGCTGTCTTATCTCCATTGTATATTCTTGCCTCCTTTATCAAAAATAAGGTGACCATATGTGCATGGGTTTATCTCTGGGCTTTCTATCCTGTTCCATTGATCCATATTTCTATATTTGTGCCAGTACCATATTTTCTTCATTACTGTAGCTTTGTAGTATAATCTGAAGTCAGGGGGCCTGATTCCTCCAGCTCCATTTTTCTTTCTCAAGATTGCTTTTGCTATTCGGGGTCTTTTGTGTTTCCATACAAATTGTGCAATGTTTTGTTCTAGTTTTGTGAAAAATGCCACTGGTAGTTTGATAGGGTTTACATTGAATCTGTAGATTGCTTTGGGTAGTATAGTCATTTTCACAATGTTGATTCTTCCAGTCTAAGAACATGGTATATCTCTCCATCTGTTTGTATAATCTTTAATTTCTTTCATCAGTGTCTTATAGTTATCTGCATACAGGTCTTCTGTCTCCTTAGGTAGGTTTATTCCTAGGTATTTTATTCTTTTTGTTGCAGTGGTAAATGGGAGTGCTTCCTTAATTTCTCTTTCAGATTTTTCGTCATTAGTGTATAGGAATGCAAGAGATTTCTGTGCATTAATTTTGTTTCCTGCTACTTTACCAAATTCATTGATTAGCTCTAGTTTTCTGGTAACATCTTTAGGATTCTCTATGTATAGCATCATGTCATCTGCAAACAGTGACAGTTCTACTTCTTCTTTTCTGAATTGGGGTCCTTTAATTTCTTTTTCTCCTCTGATTGCTGTGGCTAAAACTTCCAAAACTATGTTGAAGAATAGTGGTGAGAGTGGACAACCTTGTCTTACTCCTGATCTTAGTGGAAATGGTTTCAATTTTCACCATTGAGAAGGATGTTGGCTGTGGGTTTGTCATATATGGCCTTTATTATGTTGAGGTAAAGTTCCCTCTATGTGTACTTTCTGGAGGGTTTTTATCATAAATGGGTGTTGAGTTTTGTCAAAAGCTTTTTCTGCATCTATTGAGATGATCATATGGTTTTTCTCCTTCAATTTGTTAATATAGTTTATCACATTGATTGATATGTGTATATTGAAGAATCCTTGCATTCCTGGGATAAACCCCACTTGATCATGGTGTATGATCCTTTTAATGTGCTCTTGGATTCTGTTTGCTAGTATTTTGTTGAGGATTTTTGCATCTATGTTCATCAGTGATATTGGCCTGTAGTTTTCTTTCTTTGTGACATCTTTGTCTGGTTTTAGTATCAGGGTGATAGTGGCCTCACAGAATGAGTTTGGGAGTACTCCTCCCTCTGCTATATTTTGGAAGAGTTTGAGAAGGCTAGGTGTTAGTTCTTCTCTAAATGTTTCATAGAATTGGCCTGTGAAGCTATCTGGTCCTGGGCTTTTGTTTGTTGGAAGATTTTTAATCACAGTTTCAATTTCAATGCTTGTGATTGGTCTGTTTATATTTTCTACTTCTTCCTGGTTCAGTCTCAGAAGGTTGTGCTTTTCTAAGAATTTGTCCATTTCTTCCAGGTTGTCCAATTTATTGGCATATAGTTGCTTGTAGTAATCTCTCATGATCCTTTGTATTTCTGCAGTGTCAGTTGTTATTTCTCCTTTTTCAATTCTAATTCTGTCGATTTGAGTCTTCTCCCTTTTTTTTCTTGTTGAGTCTGGCTAATGGTTTATCAACTTTGTTTATCTTCTCAAGGAACCAGCTTTTAGTTTTATTGATCTTTGCTATTGTTTCCTTCATTTCTTTTTCATTTATTTCTGATCTGATCTTTATGATTTCTTTCCTTCTGGTAATTTTGGTTTTTTTTTTTTTTTGTTCTTCTTTCTCTAATTGCTTGAGGTGTAAGATTAGGTTGTTTATTTGAGATATTTCTTGTGTCTTTAGGTAGGATTGTATTGCTATAAACTTCCCTCTTAGAACTGCTTTTTCTGCGTCCCCTAGGTTTTGGGTCGTCGTGTTTTCATTGTCATTTGTTTCTAGGTATGTTTTGATTTCCTCTTTTATTTCTTCAGTGATCTCTTGGTTATTAGTAATGTATTGTTTAGCCTCCATGTGTTTGTGTTTTTTACAGATTTTTCCCTGTAATTGATATCTAATCTCACAGCGTGTGGTCGGAAAAGGTACTTGATACAATTTCAATTTTCTTAAATTTTCCAAGGCTTGATTTGTGACCCAGGATATAATCTATCCTGGAAAATGTTCCATGAGCACTTGAGAAGAAAGTGTATTTTGTTGTTTTCGGATGGAATGTCCTATAAATATCAATCAAATCCATCATGTTTAATGTGTCGTTTAAAGCTTGTGTTTCCTTATTTATTTTCATTTTGGTTTATTTGTCCATTGTTGAAAGTGGGGTGTTAAAAGTCCCCTACTGTTATTGTGTTACTGTCAATTTCCCCTTTTATGGCTGTTAGCATTTGCCTTATGTATTAAGGTGCTCCTATGTTGGGTGCATATATATTTACAATTGTTATATCTTCTTCTTGGATTGATCCCTTGATCATTAGGTAGTGTCCTTCTTTGTCTCTTGTAACAGTCTTTATTTTAAAGTCTATTGTGTCTGATATGAGAATTGTTACTCCAACTTTCTTTTGATTTCCATTTGTATGGAATATCTTTTTCCACCCCCTCACTTTCAGTCTGTATGTGTCCCTAGGTCTGAAGTGGGTCTCTTGTAGACAGCATCTATGTGGATCTTGTTTTTGTATCCATTCAGCCAGTCTATGTCTTTTGGCTGGAGCACTTAATCCATTTACATTTAAGGTAGTTATCGATATGTATGTTCCTATTATCATTTTCTTAATTGTTTTGGGTTTGTTATTGTAGGTGTTTTCCTTCTCTTGTGTTTCCTGCCTAGAGAAGTTCCTTTAGCATTTTTTGTAAAGCTGCTTTGGTGGGGCTGTATTCTCTTAGCTTTTGCTTGTCTGTAAAGGTTTTAATTTCTCTGTCGAATCTGAATGAGATCCTTGCTAGGTAGAGTAATCTTGGTTGTAGGTTTTCCTTTTCATCACTTTAAATATGTCATGCCACTCCCTTCTGGCTTGTAGAGTTTCTGCTGAAAGAGCAGCTGTTAACCTTATGGGGATTCCCTTGTATGTTATTTGTTGCTTTTCCCTTGCTGCTTTCAACATTTTTTCTTTGTATTTAATTTTTGATAGTTTGATTAGTATGTGTCTTGGCATGTTTCTCCTTGGATTTATCCTGTATGGGACTCTCTTTGCCTCCTGGACTTGATTGACTGTTTCCTTTCCCATATTAGGGAAGATTTCAACTGTAATCGCTTCAAATATTTTCTCAGTCCCTTTTTTTTCCTCTTCTTCTTCTGGTACCCCTATAATTCGAATGTTGGTGCATTTAATGTTGTCCCAGAGGTCTCTGAGACTGTCCTCAGTTCTTTTCATTCTTTTTTCTTTATTCTGCTCTGCAGTAGTTATTTCCACTATTTTATCTTCCAGGTCACTTATTCATTGTTCTGCCTCAGTTATTCTGGTATTGATTCCTTCTAGACAATTTTAAATTTTATTTATTGTGTTGCTCATCATTGTTTGTGTGCTCTTTAGTTCTTCTAGGTCCTTGTTAAAGATTTCTTTTATTTTCTCCATTCTACTTCTAAGATTTTGGATCATCCTTAGTATCATTACTCTGAATTCTTTTTCAGGTAGCCTGCTTATTTCCTTTTCTTTTGTTTGGTCTGGTGGGTTTTTACCTTGCTCCTTCATCTGCTGTGTATTTCTCTGTCTTCTCATTTTGCTTAACTTACTGCGTTTGGGGTCTCCTTTTTGCAGGCTGCAGGTTTGTAGTTCCCATTGTTCTTGGTGTCTGCCCCCAGTGGCTAAGGTTGGTTTAGTGGGTTGTGTAGGCTTCCTGGTGGAGCGGACTGGTGCCTGTGTTCTGGTGGATAAGGCTGGATCTTGTCTTTCTTGTGAGCAGGACTGCATCCAGTGGTGTGTTTTGGGGTGTCTGTGAACTTATTATGATTTTAGGCAGCCTCTCTGCTAATGCGTGGGTTTTTTTCCCTATCTTGTTAGTTGTTTGGCATGGGGTGTGCAGCACTGGAGCTTGCTGGTTGTTGAGTGGAGCTGGGTCTTAGCATTGAGACGGAGATCTCTCGGAGAGCTCTTGCTGATTGATATTACATGGGGCTGGGAGGTCTCTGGTGGTCCAATGTCCTGAACTCTGCTCTCCTCTCAGAGGCTCAGGCCTGACACCCGGCCAGAGCACCAAGACCCTCTCAGTCACACGGCTTTTGGGAAGTCTGAGGTCTTCTGCCAGCATTCAGTATGTGTTCAGTAGGAGTTGTTCCACATGTAGATGTATTTTTGATGTATTTGTGGGGAGGAAGGTGATCTCCACATCTTACTCCTCCACCACCTTGAATGTCCTCTCTGGAAATCTATTTCTGACTGGGGAGTTTGTACTCATTTGTTGCTCGGTGCTGCTTAATTACCGGAGAGTTTCTATTGAGGATTTTTAGCCCTCTCTGAGTCCAGACCTTTCTGGCCATGCCTTACTCATCTAGCACTGGGGCCTTCCTGAACCAGTTCTGTTTTGCACAACAGGCAGCAAGCCAAACGCTGAGTTGCTGAGGTTTGGCCAGGCAGCCAAGCGAGGAGACTGATGAACACGCCTCACACCCACCTCCCCAAAGCTAGGGTTGGCAGATTGGGGATAACAAATGAAGAAGTAGGCTGGTCTGAGGCATGGGGAGCATGGCCTTTTTTTCTTTTTTGGCTGTGCTGCAGGGTTTGTGGGATCTTAGTTCCCTGACCAGGGATTGAACCTGGGCCCCAGCAAGTCCTAACCACTGGACCGCCAGGGAATTCCCTCATTCAGTAAGTAAGTCTTTATCGGGTATTTACTATGTAATAAGTTCTGTGCTAGATCCAGGAGATACAAAAGACCCAGTCTTCAAAGAGTCTTTAGGCTGCTGGAGGAGACAGATAGATACACAGTGAGCTGGGTTCATATAAGGCACCATGATTAGTGCTATAAGGGCTATAATTATAGTGCCATGTGGTTGGGAAGCTGAAGAGATAATGCCCAGCTTGGAGGGGGTAAAAGTATATCAGGAATGATAAAGAGGGATTTTTGAATATATTAATTGGAGACATCACTTGTGTAAGTTTTATTGATCTGTGCTTTCACGTGTGTGTACCCATGTGAGATACTTGCATCCCACACTGGGGATATGTACCTGGGGTCATGCATGAAGCAGCTGTTATAGAATGAGGATCATACATAAGTATGCACAGCATGAGATAAGTTTCAGAACAATTTCAAAATGCCACAAAATGCCTATTTATCAATTTCATCTGTATTCATATAAATATAAGAACCATATTACACAAACTGGGATTTATAGTTCTCAAATGATGATAAATATTCAAACTAAGTTGTTGAGTCTTTTCTGGAGCAAAAGTAGTCAACTCCTAGGAGGCTATTCCTTGTGTAAAACATCAAACTTCTCATCCAGTACTAGTACTTTTGGAGTCATTATCAAGGAAATCATATTTATACCTATAACAAGGAAATCGAAAAAAATGTCAGGAGAAAAAGCTTTGAAATGAGAATTTGATTTCTGACATCTTCCTATGTGCTTTAGCTTTCAGTTTAGTTTTTGATTAAAGGAGGAGGTCAAGGCTTTAAAAGATTATGTATTTATTTACATTCAAATACAAAGTCACATCCTCTCACATTGAGAGCACAGGCTGTGAACTTAGACTGCCTGGGGTTTGGATTCCATGTTCGATTTTTACCAGAAGTGTGACTTTGGGAAGTTCTAACATCTCTAAGCCTCAGAATCTCTTCCTGTAAAATGGAGGCGATAATGATAATGCCCTGTAAGTTGTTGAGAGAATGCGTATAAAGTGCTCGGCACCGTGCCTGGAATGTGCAAAGATCTCAAGAAATGCTAGTTGCTATTATGACTGTCGTTGTTATGAAAGTAACTAATTTCCTCCAGCAGAGCAAGCTCAACATTTAAAAGGTAGTAGTATTTATTATTTATGAAGCATTTGTGAGTGGGGATATATGAGTATAAAACCCTGCAACCGTCCCGTATACATCCATAATTTGGATTATTTTGACTTCAAGTGGCTGGGGACAAACTCTGAGCTCACGTGAATTTTCTAGACTTTAGAAAGTAGTATCAGTCTTGGAACAACAGACAGCGGAGAGAACCACATTCTCTGTCTTTAACCTCTGTCTTTAACGGATGCTAATATAAAACATCAATCATCTGAACCATCTTGGATGTGCACTACAGCTCAAGTCTCTCCTCCTCAATGATTTTCTTTTAAACTAAATCTGTAAGAAGTATTTGGGTAAATAACCTTTTTCCCTTTTTTTTTTTTTTTTTTTTTGTAAATTTCCACATGTCAAACATAGAGGAGTATAGCCAAACTATTTTTTTCCACATTATTCATTTTAACCAGGAGTACTCAGAAAAGTTTGGGAATAACTTTCAGAGAAACATTTTTAATTGTTTTTAATTTATCTAAAAACAGGCTAAAAAGTTTAATTAACAGCCTCCAAGTAATAGTTGTACCATTTTTCCTCTGCTATCAGCCTTCACTTTTATTTACGATGGGTGTCCCCATGTCTCTTTTACACCAAAGTCCACTATCACTAATATTTCTGTGATATGTGAATAAACCTAAATGTAAAGTTAGCACTTGCAATCAATGCAAATTAATGACTTTAAAAAAAAATTTCAATCAGGAAAAGCAGCTTTGTAGTTGAAAATCCCATGCTGGCCCTAGAGTGGGAGTTTTTCCAGCCTCTGCTTAAATCCAAAAAAATACTGCAATCTTCTGGCACAGGCCCACTGTAATGCTTTAAAAACAATTTAGCAACTGTCATTGCTGTAATTACAGTAACTAATTACCATCCTTAGCAAACAAATAGCTTAACATAATACGCAAGCCGAATCAATTTTGAAGAAATGCAAATTCCAAAAGCGAAAAAGGGCATTTTGGCAAACCTGAAAGAGAAGCAGGAAAATAATACACTTTGTTTTATCTGCACATAATTCCCAGGGAATATCATATCATAAATATTTGCATTCAGTTCTTATCAGGACATTTGCATTTGCTTCTTATCAGTGTGCAGACCGGACTCTGCCAGATAGAGAGAGGAGCGCCCCACCATGCACATATTTCTAATGAATCACGTCTCGGGCCCAGAGAATATTTTGGCTGGAACTTTATCACCCAGATGAAGAGGTCATTTACTCTCCGAGTTGGTTCATCTTGGAATTGTCTTGAGATTTTGATGTGATTCACCCGACGCGGCATTTATTTATTTCTTTATTTTAGACAAACACTGGAGGCAGTTTATTACCGAACATTTCTTCCAAAGGCAGCTGTTCAAAGGACCCTTCTCCCCTTGCCAGCCACCCCCTCTCCACCCACTCCCCAACTTCTGCAAAAATGAAATCATATGTAAATAACACCTTTTCCAATTATTTCAGATTCGGTAATAGGCACGGCCATCTTTATTTTGTAGGAATCAATAAAGAGAATAAAAGCACGGCACAGGATAAATCAAGCCCTACTTGACCATCATTATTTCGAAATGTAGTGCCAAATCCTGTTGTAGTTCTCCAGAAGCACATTTGATTAGCAGCTGTTTCCTTGCTAAGGGGAGGCTGTGTTGATGGCTAGGAAGCCACCTTACTAATGAGACCATCAGATTCCTCTAAGGGTTTAGCCAGATAAATCCATTTCTCATCTTATTATAAGTAAAGTGCATCTTACCCATGAGCACACATAAGGTCAGTAAGCAAGCTGATAGCAGCTTCTCTCATACATGAATGATAATTTTGTCCTTTTTAACCCTTGAATTATCATCTGACACAGAATCCGGCACTCACTGGCTTGCTGTGCCTGGACATAAAACACTCAAGCAGTCTATTTTGTTTTGGAGAGAGAAGCAGGAATATTATTCATATTGACTGGATCCTTTCTGTTGGTCTTGGCCATTTAATTAAACCAGATTTGTATTTTAGTGCCTTGGTAACATGAGGTTCAAATAGATAGGGGTATTATATCCTTACGGAAAGCAAAGCCGGGTTGGTATACAAGACTCAGGGCTGTGCAAGAGTTCTACAGGAGTGCTATTATTACACAATTTCCCCTGAAATTTTATCATCTACTTGATATTATTGCGCAAATTCTGAGGTCAAACTTCAAAGTAAAACTCTGGATGGGATCAACTGGAGTACTAGGATTTCAATTTCCAATTATAAATTAAAATATAGGTATAATGGAAAAATTTGTCATTTATAATAGCAGCAAAAATGCATTTAATTGTACCTCATAGTGATTTTATTCATGAATATGGTCACTTCAACTTAATTTCACCCTTTGCCCAAGTAGAATTTCATTTTGGTTTATTTGTTTAACACAAAAGAGAACTTCTGGTTTATTATGATTCAAATGATTGACACATCTCTATTTGGATCCAGAAAATGTTATTTAAAATCTCATAAGTACGTAAACATCTCGTGAAACTTTATTCCCATAACAACAAAAGAACTTTCTGTCAAATTATTTGTTTTAATTATCATTTTAAAAAATTCATAGTTTAAATTTTTTCCTAGATAGGCCTGTTAACATAAGGGTTCTTTTTTGTTTTTTGATTTCAACATAAATTATCTTGTTAAAAAACATGTAGACACAGTTACTCCTATTGCTCTTAAGAATTTAAAAGTGTTTAAGCCTTAAATGAACATTTTATAACAGTATCTTATGAAATTATTTCTTTAATAATTTTTCAAATATTAAATGTGAGATGAAAATTTATATATAAACGAAAGGGTACAATTATGTGGCATCTTAAAAGAAATTCACATGAAATTTTCAAAAAGCTTATTTCTTTTACCTAAGTTCAGCTCTCGTGTACATGTTTACCTTATGTGTTATGCTCTAAATCCAGGATGCATCATGTATTATATATAAAAAACGTAAAATCTCCTATTTAAAAAAAGCAAGAGCTAGAAAAGGAATAACACTAAAAACTATTTGTGGGATTCAATAATTCATCTGGAAAAGACATTACATCTATCTTTCATGTTTTATCATTGTTTTTAGCTTTTTCTTTGAGGTGGGAAGAGCTTATAGTTAAGAGCCCATTATCAGGGTGAAGGATGCAGGAAATCCAAAATATTTATGTTTGTACATGGCACACGGACAAAAGACAGTTCTCAGGAAAAGGGCTTTCTGATTAAGTGATTCAAAACATTCTGGTGTATTTTAATAGCTTCTTCTATCCAAGAGATAACATCATCTTCATCCTTATCACTATTCTGAAACTTATTTTAAACATTCTCCTGTGCTCTTCCAATTAGATCCTCTGCTCTCTTGGCTTCCTGTGTCCTCACTGCAACTCATCTCATTTGTTTGCTTTCTCATTTTTGTCAGCAGGTTGGGTGTAAAAAGAGGCATTTAACAGGTAATTGAAGGGACATGCTTTCCAGAGTCAAATTCATCTACATGTCATTCAGCCACAGTCTCGCAGTGATAAAACATGGGTGTGTAAATCATCAACTTGCACTTTGCAAAAGCTTAAAATATCGATGATTGATTGAATGGCATTACAGAGGACGATCAAGAGGAATCTGCTCATTTTTAAGTGAAAATTGATAACGCCCAAACAGAAAATACAAAATCATGTCAACCACTTGGCCAAAATCTATTTAAGGGAAACACATGTACTGAGAAGTAGTTTACTATTATCTACACTTGCCCATCCCTCTGTCTAGAATACTTTTCTCCCAGATTTTTGTACTGCTGGCGCTTTCTCATCATTCGGGCTCAACTGAAATGGCCCCTCTTTAGAGAAGTCTTAAGCTTTTCCTGACCACCCTAGCTAAAGTAGTGGCCCTTCCCTCACATACACAGTTTATTTCTGGTTCTTGTTTTATGTATTTTTATTTACTTCATTGCATTTACTCTTGGCCATAATTTATATACGTTTTATGTATGGATGACTTTATAGTTTGCATCTGACTCCCTCCTAGTGAGGCCAGGAATTTTATACTTGTTCACTGTTGTAATAACAATATAGAGAATATTTCTTGGTGCATACTAAGCAATTGTTAATTGGTTCTTATTAAATAAATACATTTATTGAAATCCAGGTACTGGGGTCAGCCTTTTAAAAATAATGTTCACAGCCATCCCATGAGACAGGTACCAATAATAAGTCCATTTTATAGATTAACATCTAAGACTTAGAGAAATTATCAATGACACACAGCATAGGCACTGCAGCTGGGAATCAACGTCAAGTCAGCTCAGGGCTTCAAAGCTCCTATTCTTAATAACTCTCTGTTTTCCTATGTATAATACTTCAATTAATTCTACTTTTATTAGATAAGTGTATGTTTTAGTACAACCTGGGACAGAGGTTGTCATTGGTATGGGGAACTTTCAAGAGAAAAAGACAAGTGATCTTTTTGCTGCTTTGTCCAAAAAAAAATATTTTATTGACCTTTGAGTTCCCTCTCTTTTGAGCATTCAAATATTCAGCAGCACATGGAAACCCAGGTGACAGCTATGACTCAAAACGTTCTTTTCCCTTCTGCACAAAGAATGGACATTGCAAATTTTCCTCTCAGGGAGGATAAGATAAAAGAGAATTAGAAGTGATATTATTCTTGAAGTATTCTGCAGACCAACAGACCAGACAGAGGATATGGATAAAGGTTTCCGAACGCAGATTACAAAACTGGCCTTGAAGAGAAGGGAAAATACACCCGTCGGAATGTCTGCTGAAGTCTTATTCTACCAAAGGCAGGGCATCTGATAAATTCTAGACTTGCTGACAACTCAGAAAGATGAAGAAGCAAGGAAAGAAAACAATATTCTGGACCAAATTATGAAAGAACTGTTTGTGATAGAGACGTGATAGGGACTTTTGTAGGAAGTAGTCAAATCATTTGAGATACTAAATAAAAAAATCATAGGAGACACTCAATACTATATCTTAGGCTTTAGGAAATACATTGCCTAGAGTTTATAACAAGGGCAAGCCTTGTTGCATGGTCAGGAAAGTCAAAAGTTCATGTGGCTCTAGAGGAATCTTTGAAAAGTAGAATTTGTAACAACTTAACACAAACGAGCATAATTATGTGATAGCTAAAGTTAACAATGCAGCCAAAAAGAAGCCCTCTGATAAAGTCATCTAGTAGAAGGGCATCTACAAACATGGAGGGAGGCCTTGGCCCAGATGCACACAGGAGCAGGAAGTGCATCTGGAGAAGAGTATCAGGAAGGCTAAAGTCCAGGGTGAAAAGTAAGTTTCAATAAGAGTTGCATACAACCCAAAGGCCTTCTTGTTCTCTGTAGAGCAAGGAGAATAAGAAAAAGATAAGTGCATCTGTAAGTGCTCCAATAGATATATGCCCAAGGTAATAGAGAAATTATTTAGACCCTACCTTGATTATATGTTTACCAGCAAGCAAGGCCATCTTCAAGCTCGACTAGTCAGAACAAAGATCATTAAGAGGATGTAGAGGCCCAGGTTAGATGAGCAAATAAATTGTAAAGAAAAATCTATTAGCTTTATGTGGGTAAAGTCTCAGAGGAATTAAATTGTAAGGTACTGGAAGATCATGCAGAGAATACCATAGTGTTAGTCCTGGTGCCCTTTTAGAAATCATGGTGGTAGAGAGACTTACGAAAGCACTGTAGATGGGTATATGACATGCTTTTTAAAAGGGGCAAATGGTGGAATTTCCAAAATTTTTTGTTCAGTAAAATACTATCAAAACCTGGCAATGTTTTTGGAATAAATGATCATATCTGTGGTTTATTAACACCTATTTTTTAAAAAGTATTGATACTTGAAGCAAATATTGACTCATTGATACTATCTGATTAATTTCCTTCTAAAATGAAGCAATTGGAGTGATAGAGAAATGGCATAGTAATGGCATCTTTGATTTCAGAAGGCATTTATTGGACAAAATAATTCATGGAATTTTGGGTAAGATGGAAAATATGACTTGGATTGGTTTATCCTAGTGGTGCTTTATCCTACACAAAGGGTTTTGAAATTTTGATTTCATCAGTGGTCTTGATTGATATACTACATTTTAGTTTAACTATGGTGAAAATGTGTGTTTACTACATTTGCAGATGGCATGAAGTTGAGTATAATGGCCTGTGCTTTGGAGAGGAATGGTTGGACTGCTCAGTTGTTCATCTCTAAGATTCTGTGATTTGGTGTGTGGTCTCATCTCCTCCTGTACCTTCGTGCCCATATAACCACAGATTACTCTGGAGGCAGCTACCTAGACACTAGCCTCAAGTCTGCAGATGCTCAAGAATGCTGCAATTTGTGAACACTCAGTGGACTGTACCACAGAAAGTGACTTGTTGGCTTTTTAGTGCCATTCGGGTTGTTGACGGGAACAGTAGAACTTTTGTTTCGATCATCCTTAGTTGAGAAGTGTTTATTTATCATTCTTTTTCTCGTTCCCCTATTTCCGTTCCTCCCTGTATCTGATGCTGTTGGTACTCCACCAAAATGTCCTTTATTGGGCTGGTGCATCCTTCCCCCACCAGCCGGAAGTGTTGGCTGGGTGAGCTCACAGCTGCTTCTTCCTCCAGAATATTGTTCCCTGCTGGAAGGAACCACCCCCAACAGAGATGCCTGGGAGCTGGAGCCCCACATCCAGGGGTAGCCCACAGCCAAAGACAAACTGATATGGCGTTACAAGAAACTGAGACCTGGCCTCAAAATGTGTGTGTGACTCATGCCCTAGAGCTCCCTGAGGGGTCAGGCTGAAGCTAGACTCCAGCGGAGACCGCCCCCCTCTGATTAGCTCCTTCTCCTCTGCTAGCTTGCCTCCCTCACCCCTTTCGCCTGCACAAGAATTCCTGTCTCAGCCTCGGTCTCCAGAGAACCCAACATAAAACATCCCACTTTCTCTCTTTGTCATTTTCCTACTTTCTTTCTCTTTCCCACTTTCATCATGGCAAATAAGATTAACCCATGATGAGGTGTAGTCCTCTCTATAACCTCAAAGAAGACTTCAAACTTTCAAATTGGCATTTGCCTCAATTAACATTATTTCTGGGTTTGGTTTCAAGACTACTATATCAGAATCTCCTGGGAGGCTTATTGGGATGCAGATTCTTGGGCCCCACTTCAGACTGGCTGAATCAGAGACTCCAGAGTGAGGCCCTAGAATCTGCAGTTTATCAAGTTCCCCAGATGCTTCTATGTAGAAAAGAATATGAAAGTTTTTTAGGTAGACTATAGTTATACTGTTGCCAAAGTTGTGGGTTTGATCCACTTGGAGGCCACTTAACTAAGCATTAAAAAAATTTAATATAAACAGAACTTTTCCAAGTCCATGAATTGTGCTCTAACTTTGCCAGGCATCTTGGAACATATATTAGTAAAATCTTCTCATATGTATATGTACACTGTTCAAGCTCAATGTCACCTCAACTTTGGGGCAAAAAGCACATCAAGGCTCTGTTGTGGAGCTTCTTCAAATACCAAGGGTCTGAAATTTAACACAGATGCTCACCTTCTTGATACAGGTTTCTAGGTGCTACCCTGGGGGGTGTTAGTCACTTGTTTTTCTGCTGATGTTCCTTTGGTGACAAAGAGACAGGGTACAACTACTGGACACAGCAAAACTATGCTAGTCAGCATCTCACTAACAAGAAAGAAACAGTTAAACAGAATTCCTGCTTTCTGGCAGTAAACATCTTCAATCTAGTAACTTGTACAGATGCTAATGTTAGCCTAATTAACCCTACGGTGATAAGGGGGTTGGTATTTGCTACTTTTTCTGTTCTTTGAAGGCAAAGGTTAGATGTGGAACTCCAACCTCTGCCTTGTCATGCTTTCCCATCCAGTGATGGTATCTGAGAGTAAAGCTGCCTGCCTGGCATTGCCTTGTGGCTCTTGGGAGGAAGGAAGAACAACAAACAATGTATCCTACAGGGGAAATATTTGTTATCTCTAACCAAGCTACGATTTCTGAGCACTCCACACTTGCCACTCCTCCATCAGGCCAGTTGCAAAGTCTAAACTATCACATCGGGCCACACACCAGGCATGTCATTCCACGTGCCGTCTTGGCTCTGGCTGAACTGTGGTTGTTGAAGAGCCCCCTTTATAAGCTGGTTGATGTTACTCTGGCGTTACCATTGGTAAGTCAGCATCACACCCAGGTGAGACAATTAGACTGAGTTAGGCATCAGTGAACGCTAGAAAATAGTGTACAGTGCAATAAAGACAATATCCCCTATGACATGGTGGCTTTAGAGAACTCAAACAGATTTGCTCTTTCAGGAGGAAAAAAAGCATGCCTCTGGGCTCTGCAACCTCCAAAATTCACAGCTTAGAAGGGTGTGGAATTGATAATATGAGAAGCTGAAGCAGGCCAGGAATAATTTCCAGAGCTCTGCTTCCAGCTCCCCGATGCCTCACCGCCTGAGTGAGCCATCCGAGCCCTGCACGGTGATCTTGCCATCTGTCACATCCCTCTGGGAAGCAGCTGGCCTTTTGCACAAGTTTCTTAGTGGAGGGGAAGTTTGGCAGCTCTCAGGACCTTCTGAACCCACCTGAGGAGAGTTTGTGGAGACCCATAGAAGAAAGTGTTTAAAGAATAAGAAGAAAAGAAGACAGAGAAGTGAAAAAGATGTGCTTTCTCTCTTTCCTTGAGTTATGCCCCTTCCATTTCTGACTTACTTCCACGAGGCAAAGAAGGGGAAACAGAGAGCACAAAGGCAATGAGAATACAAGTATTCGGCCATGCACCCTAGTTTTTCTTCCTCAAAAAATATATAAGCCAGGTGTCCAAACAGATGCAGTTCTAGAAATGAATAGATAGCTATATAAACATACAGTTAGAAGATTATTTAGGTAACATCTAACACTGCTTGAGGAGAAAATGGTGAGTGTGTGAATTCACAAGTGTGAATAAGTGTGTGCACATGTGTGTGAATAGTGTACGTGTGTGCATGTCTGTGCTTTGCAGGCATGCAAGTGTGTATGTGTGCATGTTTGTGTGTGCAAGTGTGCATATGTGTGGGCTTGGGAGTGTGTATATTCCACTTAAAACCAAACATATTTATTTAACAGGGGAGGGCAGTTAGCCATCCATGATGAAAATTCTTTCTGCTCATATTTCTAATGGAAACTACAAACATTTTTTTTTTAGGTTTAAATGGGATAGGTTTCACTTATGACCTCCCTTGTCTCAGGGCATCTCCATCACTGAGAGTGGAAACTCCGTGCCCGGTATTCATGGTCCTAAATGACCTTTCCAGTCATTCTCCTTCTAATATCTATCCTCCAAAGACCTGAATTGTTCACTCTCCCTGCACACACCATGCCTCTATGATATTGCTTATTTTCTACTCCTTGCTCAGAATAATTTCTAAATTAGTTAGTGTAATGCCAGTGGCTTCAATGAGTAAGTCCCTAAAATGTCAATGGCTTAGCAGAATAAAAGTTTATGTTTTGCTAAGCAGTATTTATATAGGTATTCTGGTCAGCAAGAAGAAAGAGAATGTGGGAAAAACAAACCTGCGTCTACACTGCCTTGGCAATGGAGGGCCCCACATCACTCTCACTCAGATTCCACTGATGAGAACTGGTCACGGCAGAGGGGCTGAGAAATATTGGTTGGTTGGGTAGCTCCTCAGAAATGACTGCTCTGCTACAGAAGTGGGGTCACCTATACTGGTGGACAATTGTCTTTCTAAAATGACCTGTCAAAGATTTCCAGTGATCTCCAGGTGAAAACAATTTCTCCATTTTCTCTAATCGCCAAACACTATTGTTTATATGTTTCTTATAATAAGCATTATGTTATTATTATCATTTTTACTATCATTGTTATTTTATTTGTTACTGCTATTGTTATTACTATCGTTATCACCATCCTTTGTTTTGGAGTATAGCACAAAGTGGGAAGTAGTAATCAAGAGTACACAGGCTTTGGATCAGGTAAGACTGGGTTTGAATCCTAGCTCCATGATTTGGCTCTGAACCCTTGGTGATTTAGTTAACATCTCAAAGGTTCTGAGTTGTTGTATCTGCAGATGATAATACATACCTCCTAGGACTGCTGTAAAAATTAAATAAAATCAGGCATTTATAAAATACTTAACAGAATGCCTGGCATATAGGAAGGGATTATTTGACAGTGACTAGTTATGAGCTCTGTCTCCCCAGTAAATTATACATTTACTGAAAATAGAAGAATCTTTGTAGATTTCCATCACCGAGCACAGGGCCTGACACATGAAAAGGGTCCAATAATGTTGAAGTGATTTATAAGAGCTTGTCTGGCTTTTGCAATAAAAGTATAAATAGAATCAAAACAAATTCATTTTCTCTGTTCTATTTTCTCTACATGGAATTAATAGCCATCTATTTTAATTGGCCTCTCACTTATCTATAAAGCTGAAAAGCACTGGGAGAGATGGTTTTACTGATGCTTCTGTGATGAAGCAACTTGATGTTTAATCCATGGGTCTCCTGGAAGTGTGAGTCTCCAGGTTTCCTCGGTTTCCCAGTCCAGTTCTTAATCATCCAATGCCAGGCAGGTCTTTCTTAGGTAAGGACTACAGTTCCCCTACATTACTGAAGGTTATTTCCTACATGAAAACCTTTTGTTGAATGCAGAAATTATATCAGACTTTGGTTTCTGCTGTTTAGATTTTTAAAGTCATTTAATTTTTCTTTACAGGAGGTATCTTTTTAAATTTAAATACTTTTATCCTTCCTTCCAGCACTCACTTTCTTTTTCAGAAATGGTATTGCAAACTGGATATATGCTCTAATAAATGTCTGTCTAATATTTCTCTATAGAAAGGACACCATCTCCCACTGTTGACAGTCATGGCTTCTTAAATAAAGAAAGACTCTCTCCAGTTCAGATATGAGGGTTGGTCCAAACCAGAAGCAGAGGCATAGGGACAGCCTGTGTGTCCCCCAGGCTGTAAGTTACAAGATGTGACGTTTTGCTCCCTTTTGCTTGCCAATGTAGCCATAAGGCCCTGCGCATATTAGGTGGTGTATATCTGTGATGTTGGTTGAACAAATAAACAAGTTATTTAATTAAACAATAAATCAACCAACCAAACTGGTTGGTGGCAGGAGGTGGTGGCTGGTCTCTAAATAAGTTGAAACTATTCATATTTCTCTTTTTTCCTATCCTATTAAGCAATTTGAGATTTTTCTTCTCCTAGCACCGTGGCCAAAACAAATAGAATCATTACTTATGTTTATAGGTTCTGTAGCTGACTTTATGTACTTTTGGCTGTTCTAAAACTTTTCTGAACATTTCAATTCTCTTTGTCCTCTAGGAACTTGGGGACAAAGTGAAGCACAAATAGTCTCTGCTTCCTGTCCCCACCCCCCATTTTCCCCACTCACACAATCTACATATATTCGTCATCAACAAGGAATCTAACAGGCACTTAGGATGGTGAAGATGGCAACAGTTCAGAAACACCCCAGAGAATGACAGGCCTATTAAACTAATATCCCAACTGTACTTCCAGATTGATATGGTCTGGGGAGAAATCTTTTAGAGTAACCTTTTGCAGGGATATCCAGTTTACAGAATGCTTGCATGTACCTTATCTCATTTGATAATGAGATTAGGATCACATGGTCAGGAAATCAAGAACACGGTCCTTACAGCCTGCCCTTCTGATTCCAAGTTAGAGCTGTTAGAAGATCTGCCTTTGCTCCTTATAATGACTATGTTTCTGCCGGAAGCTAATTGAATATTCTACCCTCACTTCTTTTCTGCACGTGTCAAACTCACCCAAAGGAGTTGAATTCCTACAAGCCTTCATTCATTGATTCTCATTTTCAACAACTATTTATTAAGTACACTTTACATTCTAGGCACTGTATTAAGTGGTAGGATACAACGCTAAAGAGCACAGACACGATCATGGCCCTCTCGGGGCTCATGGTCCCCTGGAAAGTGAGGAGTGGGATACAGAAAATGGAAAACTCGGATTCTGCCCATGCACTGCAGAAGCAGCCTCTGCAGTTCCACTTAAACCCATCACAGACGAATAAGCGATCCATAGACCATACCTAAACAGTTTTGGCTGCCAAGTTGTGCCTAGGACCCTGAAACTGTCATTTCAGTTGCTAAGTAATGGCTTGTGGAACTATCATTTCAACTGCTAAATAAGTTGCTTCTAAATTGTGTAATGGGAATAGTTATGTGTTTGTGTGCGTATTTACCGAACTAAACAGATGTAGTTAAAAAAAAAAACCCTCAGATTCTAATATAGTGTAATAAGTGTTAAAATAGGGAATTTTCTGGGGGCTCAGGCAGCACACAGTAATAGCTTGTATGTAGTCACGGTTTTACCACACACCAGGTTCTGTTCAAGGGGCTTCTCTTGTATTAACTTATTTAATCTTCAGGACAACCATGTAAGATGAAAACTGCTATTATCCACATTTTTTTTTTTCCAACAGGGATTCCAAAGAACAGAGAGGTTAAGCAAATTTCCTAAGGAACTCGCTTCAGAGTATATATCCTAACCACTGCATTGTAAGAGACACAACTTAGAGACTGGGGAATTCTTTGAGAAAGTGCATATAAATTATGCCTCAGTTTTCTTATGTATAAAATGGAGACAAAGGGAATTTCTACCTCCTAGGTTTGCTCCAAACAATAAGTGAGATAATGAGGGAACTCCCTGGCAGTTCCAGTGGTTAGGAATATGCTTTCACTGCTGAGGACACAGGTTCGACCCCTGATAGGGGAACTAAGATTCCACAAGCCGCAAGGCGTGGCCAAAAAAAAAAAAAAAAAAAAAGAGATAATGTATGTGAAGTCAATAATATGCTACATCTAGTCACTGTAAGTAGTTAGTAACATTCTTATTATAATTATTATTAATAAAACAAAAAAGGGAAGTTGATAATTAGTCAAGCAAAGTGAAATGAGGTGACAAAGCATATCCTTAGGGAGGAAATGGCCTGTGTGAAGGTCCAGAGGTGAAGGAAAGGATAAGATCAGATTCAGATATTTGGTCTGATATATTTTGACCCTATTTGTAGTCCGGCAGTTTTTTTTTTTTTCTTGGCCATATAAATGCTTTTGTCTTTGCCACTGGATAATTTGCTGCCTTGATGACAAAAGCCAGAAAAAGTTTTTAGCTTAGAATTACCAGTGAGTTGATACAAATTTAGTCTCTACCTATGAGGGGTAATGATGAACAAACTTTACAGTTTATGTAACATCTCTACAAACATTTCCTCATCCACATCTTCATCAGCATCTCTAAAGGTCATTGTTATTAACATCAATATCAATTAGAGCTGCAGAAAATAACTTGACCACACCTGGACTTCTCTCACACATAAGGTTGCCTCACTTGACTCTGAACTCTCATGTCTCTTTGCAGCCTTACTTACATTGTTAGAAGGTAAACTTGTTTAAAAGCTACCATAGATGTCCAGTTTAACATGGCAGATGGACCACGTGTGTATTCACACTTCCTCTACAAACCTCATTAAATGGCAGGAAAGCTATGGAAACAAAAGGGAAAGAGATTGTGAGAGGAAATGAGAGTAGACGGTTCATGTCAAAAAAGCTGGAAGTTGGAAAGCAGTTAAGTAAATGGTAAGAGACTGTGCTGAACAGAAAAAGTTGACAGCTAAGTGCGTGGAGGGGTAGCGCGAACATCCAAAAGGGACACCATGGTGCTCACTCTCTCCTGAGAGTCAGGAGCTGTAGGTAGTATGTACCCCTCAAGGGAAGAGGAGAGGTATGAGTCCAGTAATGGTGTGGTTGCCTGCTTTTAAATGAGGTGATGAGACTTTTTATACTCCCTCCTCCACCCAGGCTGAAGACTGGAGCTTTGGTTTCAGGAGATGCACAATAGAGTCTGGTGTCTGCACCAACAGGCAAAGCAGAGGAAGGGGTAGGTGCTACATGGAAACAGGGGGATTAAGTGAAAGTTTTATACTAAACGAAGAAGTCCCCATGCCTCTTTTCCATTTTTACCCCCCAGAGCATGGGAAGTCCCTCTTTTCCCACTGACACAGGAGAGGGAAGGATTTCTTTCTGAGGAAACGGACCCACTCAAGGTTTACAAGAATGGACATTTAAGATTTCCCTGGAACACTGGCAGTCTGGTGAATGCCCTCCACCCAACTTCCTTTACCGAAGCCCAATATTTGACACATCCCACCCACGAACACAGATATAGTCCAACCAGCATTGTACTACTTTGCTGAAGTTGAAGTGGACCCAAAAGATTACCTGAGTTTTGAGATAAGACTCTAACGTAAAGACAGCGACTGAAACAAACAGGAAACAGGAAGCCGGGGATAAAGAGACCATACAGGGAGCTAACAAAATCTCAAAGAAACTATGTTTAGTATCCCAAGAGAGATAAGAGAAGATACTACATTCATGAAAATGAAATCAGTATAAAGTAAAAGGAAGTAAAAAGTGATTCAGTATTAGAGTATAAAAGAGAGTTTTTGGAAATTAAAACAAATATGAAACAGATATTAAAATTCAACATAAGGGTTGATTAATATACTTGAGCAAACCTTCTAGAAGAAGTAACAAAAAGTCAAATATATAAATACATAGGAGAAAAGGACAAGAAAGTTAGATCATTCTAGCAGTTCCAATATCCAAAAAACAGAAGTTACTGCAAAAGGTAACAAAGGAAATAGAGGGAAAGAAATTATCAAATAAATGTACAAGGAACTTTTCCAGAACCAAAGGATAATAATTTCTAGACCTAAAAGTCTTACCAAGTGAAATGCCCACCATGGCAGGGACCCATAAAAATGCAAAATGTCCAGGACCATTTATGACATTCAGAACAGCAGAGATAAAAAGCAAATCCTGGGGCTGGCTTCCCTGGTGGCGCAGTGGTTGAGAGTCTGCCTGCCAATGCAGGGGACACGGGTTCGAGCCCTGGTCTGGGAGGATCCCACATGCCGCGGAGCCACTAAGCCCGTGAGCCACAACTACTGAGCCTGCGCGTCTGGAGCCTGTGCTCCGCAACAAGAGAGGCCGCGACAGTGAGAGGCCCGCGCACCGCGATGAAGAGTGGCCCCACTCGCCGCAACTAGAGGAAGCCCTCGCACAGAAAACGAAGACCCAACAGAGCCATAAATAAATAAATACATAAATTAATTATTTAATTTTAAAAAAAAGCAAATCCTAACAGATTCCAGAGAGAAATACATAAATGAATAGGTCACGTGGTCACATATAAGGAAAGCAGCAGGGATAGAAATGATTTTAGGCTTTTCAACAACAGACCTGGAAGCTTAATGACAAAATTCTGTGACAGCCACTCTCAGTCAAAACCCATGTCAAGTGGTGTGTTCACATAATGAACTCAAATGCAATTGCAAGCCTTACAACTTGGTCATAGTTGGTGTTACTGCCATTGAAGGAGGATTTTTGTGCCTTTTTTCCGTGGACAATTTGTTGAGGATCCAGAATGAGCACACTCTGTTTTGGACATGAATGAGTTAGCTTGTAGTGTGGGTATAACCAGTGCACGGCATTGCACAGACTTTTCATAGAGGGACATCAAAGAAATAGATACAGTAAACACAAGACTTTGCCTTTTTACTTGCATCTTTTGCATATTGAAGGGATTCAATTCATGATGCATCCTACACATCTTAATTGTGTTCTCTCTTATCCCTAACTCTGCAGCTCTGGAGTTGCTCAAACCCCAAACTTTAAAAATTCTCCCCAAAACCCAGTCCAGGAAGGTTCTCTGTGTTACACCTCTGGTTGCTTTTCCTCCTCAAGTCTTTATACTGTAGATCAGTTTAAGTCCCTTGGCTTAATTCCCTGTCTAGGTTTTCAGTAACAGAGGAGAACTCAATAACTGACTCAGTAGGGAATTTGTCTTCTATTTTTCTCTTCTTTAGAATCCCATAACTTTTTACCCATGTTCTTGATGTAGCCTCATAACAACGTGGTATGAATAGACCAGACCTTAGAAAACAAGGGCAAATTTAGCTGATCCTCAAAAGACAAAATTATTTTTGGAAAAGAGGGAAGTATACCTGTAAGCTGAGAACACTCACACATGAACAAGTTTTATTGTTGATAGTTAGGGAAAAGTTTTCCTTTGAGGTTCTAGAAGTACTGTAATTTTTATATCAGCTCAGGCGTTTGTATACACAGGAAACCCCAGCTCTACGATTGTCAGCAGTGCTAACCATCGTCCTATTTTCTGCCGTCTGAAACAATGAAAGAAAGCTCTTTACATCCAGAAAATATACTGATTGAAATATCATCTTTGGGAAGTCTGTTCTAAACACACTAATTGATATTGTTTGAGGAAGTGTAAGTATCTGTCATGAAAACCATTTTAACGGCCAGCTTGTTTTCTTCTTTAGTTTGCTTAACTTGGCAACATGCTAACTTCCCTCTTAGAAAACCTCCTATTTTGATTTATGAATGTTTTCAAATTTTTAAGATTCTCCACACCGTTGTTTCACCTGTAAGTAGAGAGATAGCTTGTTTGGCTAACTGCCTTGCATGACTCTGTGCCAGGCAATGAATAATGCCATGTTCAATATTCTCAATTTGTGTTCCAAATTCTGAATTTCCAGTGAGCTGCATGGAACTCTACTGATAACTGACCGATTTTCCCTGCAAGGATTGTCTTATTTTAAACTTCAAATTTAGTTGCCTTACTTCATGCAAGGCAGTTTTGAATGGATTTTAAAGTGAGGATTCAAAGACTATTCATACTTTCTAAACCTAGAAGGCAGAAGAAGGGAGCTAACGAAGGCGGGCCTCTTATCTAAGAGGACTGCAGGTCTTAACAGTAGCGCACAGGGAAGGCTCTTTCTTTTGCAATGGTGCTAGCCAACCTTTAATAGAAACCTCGGATACAAAGTATTACCAAAGTTGCTAGTATTCACCCCAAAGGATTTCTCCATGTTTAAAAATATAAACATATTTATGTTCATGGAACCAGAGCTGAGGAAACAATAATAAATCATACGAGTGACTAGGTATTCCTTCAGCACTAAAGTAGGCTGATTGGGAATTTTAAAATTTGGATGAACTTAAAAATATTATTTACCCATTTTGTCTTCCTCTGCACATTTTTTCTAGGCCATAAGGACCAGGATAACGTGAGAAAGCTTTTCTTAGAGCCTTTCCAGCATAATGGGAAAGAAGCATTGCCCACAGTCACCTCTCAGAGAATGGTTGTGAGTAGTCCAAACCAATTTTGTGAACTTGAGCATCGTTATTTTTCCTTTCTTTTTTGTTTCCAGGAAGCAAGTCAGTCAAGGCAGTACCTAACTGGACCTGAGCTTGCAAAGATGATCCAGCTCATTTAGGTAGTGTAGGTGGTTTGAGTATGAGCGCTTAGACGATTCATACAACTTTCTAGACTGACCTGGGTTGACGAGATTAGCGCACACTGCCCCACGTCTCTTTAGCTTTGTAAACCTGTCAAGACATTAAAAACAAACAACAAAGACTTTATTTCCCTAATTCATATTTAAAATATATTCAATATCATTAGTCAGTGGTTTTGAATACTACAAATTTTGACTTAAAGGTATAAGAGATGGATTTATAGTGGATTTAGGGACCACTGCTATGGGAGAAATGGTCATGCTAATGTCTTTCTTGGAAAAGAAAGGTCCAGTCTCTTTGTGGCTGGAACTGTGATTGAACAGGCAGGATTCTTTCATTGTCTGTGGTAAAATCAGACTGGTAGTTGATATTAGTACCTTATGGGAGGGACAAAACAAAACCGATGATAAAATTTCCAATAAATACTGAACTAGGAGAAAAATACAACACCGGGCAGCCAGGATACCAGTCAAATTCTGCCCACTGGGATTAGAAGTGTGTTAGTGTTGGCATGCATTTTGAGTGAAGAGTCCTCTTGAGAAGCTTTTTTGTCCTTAGCTAATTAGGTGGGTGTGCTTAGTGTTGCTTCCTCTAGTAAGGACAGGAAAAAAAGTATAAAAGCCAACTAATGGGGTCAGGTGACCACTTCATATTTTGTTCTGACCTAGAATGTGGAGAACGTGTTCAAGATTGATGGATGCATATGCAGATTCAGCCATGAACCTGCTGGATAGGGGTCAGAGTTGCCAACTTTCCTGCTTGTTACCCTTTATTTTGAGAACCATCTTATGTAAAACACAGACTCGTTAAATATAAGAATGAGTTATTAAAAAATAAAGGAATAGCTTGTATTAACATCACCTTTGCCCACTTCCACCCAAGAATGGCTCATTGAGGGGAATTATATGGTTTGTCCCAGAAATGTCAAAGTGCTTTGAGTGGTAGAAGTAGAAGTAGTGACACCTACGGGCGGTTGGGGGGATCCATTTCTCCAGTCCGGGGATGGGAGATGCTATGACAAAGGCCAGTGGCACAAAGAACCTCAGGGAATGGTGTGAGAAATGGAGTCAATTGTCAGGAAGGCAGATCTCTGAGAGTCCATCTAGAATGGCGGTGATTAAGTCAGAGAGCATCAGCAAATATTCACCTGTGTGACATGTGACACAGACCAAGAAATATCAGGCCTGCAGTAACCATGGGTAAAAGAAGCTGCTTCTTATCCAGTTTCCTGGCACTGCGTATGTCCAACAGATTTGCATGGTACAAAATAGAGTGGCGACGGGTGCCCTGATGACTAAGATTGAAATTCTCCTCAGCCCAGTGGTTGTGGGCTTGAAGCAGACACAATTTGATTCAGAGAAATGAAAAAGAAAAAATGTGACGCCCTTAAACTCTGATGTTTCAGGCTTAAATTCATACATGTCTTGGAGGTGAGAAGTACAAAGCACCTAGTTCAGTGCATGGCTAATGACAGGCAATCATTATTCCTTCAGTACATGTTTACTGGTAGCTACTCTGTGCCAGACCCCATGCTAGATGTCAGGCATAGCGAGGTGTAATAACAAGATGCAGCCCGTCTGCTTGTGGAGGTTACCTAGAGGGAGAGAGACATATTAGATGATTAAATACCCAACTAATTTTTAGTTTCATGAAGGGAGCCAGTCTCAGGACAAACCTGACTCATAGATGTGGTCACAACCAAGGGAACTGCAGAGAGGTGGAGCCAGAGGCCTGATGACACCATGAAAGTTTGGATTAAATCCCCTGGATTTCCAGCTACAAGAGGGAAGAGGTTTTCCTACACACACACACACACACACACACACACACACACACACACTCACTCTCCTTTTCTTTATTTAAGCCAGCTAAAGAGTTCTGACACTTGAAACCAGATGAATTCTATACCAAGAGAAAAAGAAAATAAGAGAATGCCAGATGTGTATCAGATTTAGGGATGGTAAATTAGAAAAATAAATCAGTAACAGGAAATGTAAGCATGTTCCCATAGCCTAAAGACCAGAAAGGGAAGTTGCTCAAAAAAACAAACAAACAAACAAAAAACAAACAAACAAAAAAAGAGGCCCAGTGCCTTTCACATAGCAGGCATGCAAAGGCATGCAATAAACATTGTTTTCACTGAATACAGAGTTAAATTTACCAATATTGGAAATCTGCTGCTATAGTAAAAAGGATACTTTTTTCACCCAGTTTTATTGAGAATTGACATACATTGCTGTAGAAGCTTAATGTGTACAGCATGATGATTTAATTTACATATATTGTGAAATGATGATCACAACAGGGTCAGCTAATATCCGTCATCTCATATAGATACAATATAAACAAAAAGAAAAGAAAAAAATATTTGTCTCCTTGTGATGAGAACTCTAAGAACATACTCTCTTAACAACTTTCCTAGATCTCATACAGCAGTACTAACTATAGTCATCGTGTTGTACATTAATTCCCTAATATTTATTTATCTTATAACTGGAAGTTTGCACATTTTGACCACCTTCCTCCAATTCCCCTTCTCCACAATCCCTCCTCTGGTACCCACATGTCTGATCTCTTTTTCTATGAGTTTGCTTTATTTTTTTGAAGATTCCATGCATAAGTAAGATCATACGGTATTTGTCTTTCTCTGTGTGATTTATCTCACTAGGCATACTGCCTTCAAGCTTCATCCACGTTGTCACAAATGGTAGGATTTAAGAAGACACTTTTAAGGGACATGAGGTGATTGCTACAGGAAACTCTCAGTCTTTAAGCATTCATAGAAAAGAGAAAGGGGCAACCATAGCCCAGAAGGAAAACAACAGAGAACAGTCTGTAAGAATTCCATTATACTATAGAACAAAACTCTAAGATGCTGAGGTTTGTGAAAACTGCTAAGAATCGTAAAAAGGAGTTTCCAAAAGTTATGGAATAAACTCTCCTAACTGACCTCTGCCTAATGGCATGCCAGATTAATGGACACACTTCATCCTGTTTTTAAAACATCCTTGATAAAGACTGCAGGCCACTAGGCTCATGGTTCCTGGGCTCTTTCTAGAATGCCTATGAGTACCAGGCAAAACCTGCCATTGGAGCTATATATATCCCAAGGCTCAATTGTTTTTCTCCTCAATTTATGCCAGTTTTATATGTTGTGATAGTTAAATATTATGCAAATTCATGAAATGACTGGGAAAGGGTTTATTTTTTTAAAGAAATTACTACCAAATTAAATGTTCTAGAAAGGGTATAAAAATGAGTGGCTAGGGGCTTCCCTGGTGGCGCAGTGGTTGAGAATCTGCCTGCCAATGCAGGGGACACGGGTTCGAGCCCTGGTCTGGGAAGATCCCACATGCCACAGAGCGGCTGGGCCCGTGAGCCACAATTACTGAGCGTGCACATCTGGAGCCTGTGCTCTGCAACGGGAGAGGCCGCGATAGTGAGAGGCCCGCGCACCGCGATGAGGAGTGGCCCCCGCTTGCCACAACTAGAGAAAGCCCTCGCACAGAAACGAAGACCCAACGCAGCCATAAATAAATAAATAAATAAATAAATAAATAAATAAATAAATAAATAAATAAAGAGTGGCTAAAAAATAATTAAAAATTACATTATAACTAAAAGAGATTGGGAAAAATGTGAAAATTTGGAAGATTACTGCATTCAGATGATTTTGCTAGTGCTCTAAATTTTTATTGCACTTGAAGGAAACAAAAGTGGAAGATTGTAGCCTACGTTTTAGATGTATGGTATATGCAAAAAAGTAGTGCAGAACTCCAAACAAGGGATTCACACTCAAAGAATAAGCCTTCACCTTGTATCGAAGAAATGGTGAAACAATGTACACTTAGAGAGTTTAAGTGTAAAACACACACTTAATCCATCAACTACTACAGCTGAGTCACATTAATTAAGGGGTTTCTACACTATATTCATAGGAAGAGCAATGAGAAGGAGCAAGTCTTCTCTACAGGACAGTTTGTGTTAGGAAAACTGGTGAAGTGGACAGAGAAGCACTACCCAACTCGATTTCTGTTCTATCTCTCTGTCAAGAACAGTGAGCACTCTTTGCACCAAAAATAATAGAGCAATCCTAGTGAAGAGGGGGTTAAACAAACAATGCAATGTGAAAAGTATGCCAAGATGTTTTAAAAGTTCTACTCCTCTGGCTTTAATGAATTCATCCTAAGGGTTTCAAGAGGAGTTCTTGCTGAACATTAGAGGATAATGAAAAATGGAAGAAATGATAGAGGACTTGTTCCAAGTTTCCAAAAGGGAAGAATTTGGATTCTACATATTAAAGATCAGTACATTTGATTCTATGCCTAGGAAAACACTGGAATCAATTATTTAATATATTATTTATGATAATTTAGAAACAAAATCGGTGATCATTTAGAAATCACACCAAAACAACCTCACATCCTCCCTCTTATGGTTGTGATTTTCTAATATGATTCTGAAACACAGGAAATGCTCAGGGAAACTCTAGTATATCTCTCATGATATTCTGGTGGACAAAATGAGGAAATACGCTAATATGGCTAGAAGGAGCTGACACGGATGGAAGGGCTATACTCAGAGCAGAGGAGCCAGAGGATGAGTCTCAGCCTGAAGAGAGGTCTACAATGGTGCAAGTGGGTTTTCCTCTTTGTCTTGTCCTAGCTGACTTTATTATCAAACAGTTCTGATCAAATTTTCAGGTGACAAGAGACTAGAAGAAAGGTTTAGTACAAAGGATGATAGAATCAGGATCAAAGGGAACATAACCAAATAGAACAATAGGCTGAAATCTATTAGACTGAAATCTAACAAGATTGGGTTTAATTGGATATAAGTCATGCAGTTATGGGGAGCTGAACTTGAAACTAATTTATTCAGGTTGGTTCAACAGGAAGTCTTGTAGCAGGCACTTGACTCAATGGTGTGGAAGCACCATTAAGGGATTGTATTGTTGATGGTATGAAATTGGCAATGTCTACCTTACAAAATGTTGAGGTTAAAAATCATTAGCCATTAGATATCATCTCTGAGGGAGGTTCAGGTGCGTGTGAAACATTGTAGTCTCAATCTTCATTCCAGTCAGTTCCAGGGCATCCTGCTCAGAGTAGAGAATAGCTGTTGGAGAAATCTGGCCATTGTGTGGATGTTTAGAATACCAGAGAGAGAATCAGTTCATGATTCTGAGAAATCTGTCTTATAGAAAGAATTGTTGAGGGAAGTATAGCAAAAGGAAACACAGTGAAAATTAGCCAGCATACAGGCGCCCATGGATGGGACTGGAGTGCTACAACTGGGGTCATAGCTGAAATAACAGAATGAAACTTACATACCTCCTTCGTTGATCAACTCAGTAGAGGCAAGAGAAAAGGGTCAGGGATTGACCAGAGACTATATGACGAGAGTAAATATATGGAAGCACTATGTTTGGATTGTTCCTTCTAGAACAGTAGTTCTTTTATTTGGCTGAGCCTAAGCTTGGACTTTCGAGTGATGAACAGCAGCATTCACGTATCTCTCTTTCGGCAGCGTTAATCTATTTCTATTTGGGAATTTCATCTCACACACTGTGTAGTCTTGGTGGGACTACAAGCCAGGCCACCTTCCCACCTCTAACCAGTGTGAGCACATGACCCCAGCCAAGCCACTGGACTGTGTCTAGACTTTGAGCTTTAAGCAAGGTGAGATGCAAAAACAAATAAAAGTACAGTTAAATCACTTTCTTTTTTTCATTTTTGGTCCCTCAAGAGGTTTGTTGAAGTCCTTACTTTTCTGAGCCTAGTCTTCCTGACTTCCTGTTGATCATGTAACCTTCCAAGGAAGTTATTTTCTGCCGGGAGAAAGGAAATTTGGGGCAAAACTGTGGCATAACATTGTCAGAAATGTACTCGGGTAGTTGTTTGTATACTAAAACAGACTTCAAGCTGCTTTCTGAAGAACATTTCGGCTTTTCCTATAGGTTCCCTGAGAGGCCACCTCAAGGCTGCCATTCTCCACCAAATCATTTTGACACATTTGTCTATCACTATCCGTTGTGTTGGGTGCCATGAATGATTTGTTTCTGTAAAGTAGTGGTGTTTATGAATGGTTTAGGTTTTCTTATAAATTAAATCAGATCCAAGGCTCTCTCTCATAATAAGGTCACTCACACTCGGTTTCAAAAGCCTTTCTTAAGTGGGAGAGAAAAGTCTGGAGTGACCGGTAGTTACTGGAATTATTCATACTCTGGTACGGGCCGACGGGAATGTGTCATGCATGGGAATCCCTCCTGTATGGACTGACTGCTTTCAAGAGCATAGTGAGGCCATCGGTTCTTATTATAAGGCCAGCTGACAGGTAATATTACCTTCAGGAATCTAAATTCCATCCTGGGATAAAGTTTCCCAGCCTACACTTGAGGCTATGTAACATGCATTTTAAGATTTTGCTCTCTATGTTTCTAATTTTAAGGAAACATGAGAAAAAGAATCCACCAAGTTCTTACGGCATATGCTGTGCAAATATTGCTGAGTATTTTTTGAGTACTTTCTATGTTTTAGATCCTGTGATAATCTTTGGGTGCACAATGAGAATGAGGACAGATCCAGTTGCTGAGCTTATGAAACACATTCTAGAGGACAATCGTAATCAAGTAATCACAAAAAAGAAACGTTTGATGACAAATTAATTGTTATAAAGAAAAGACATACTCAGTCTTTCACAAGGGATTCTCCCCTCATCCAGGAAGGAGTAGAGGCCAGGGAGGCTTTTCTGGAACTTGTAGGATGATTTGAGAGCTAAAGCATGAATGGGAGTAAAGTGCCCATAGGGGCAGGGCAGGGACTTACATCTACAAATTTGCTGGCACTTGGGTATCATTATTGTTTCTTTACCTTTCCTCAATTCCTGTATGCAGTTTCAACTCTGGATAGGTTGTATTCATTACCTTGGAAAATCTGTCAGAGGCATAAAAAGGCTTATCGTTGTAACTTTTTGAAAAATGGAATAGTTTCTCTCTTTTTTTCTAGGAACATTCACTTCCTAGTTTGAATTTAAATCTTTTTTTTAAATTGATCTGTTTTGTAAATTTTGGTTGCTATGACAATAAACTGATTCACTTCAAAGGCTATTAACAGCAGCTTGGCTATTCTATTTTCTTTGTTGAGAATATTATCATAGGTAAAATGTCAGCAATAATGAAGAAAATTTCAGGAACAGGGAAAAATGGTACAGGAGTTTGGCAAGATGTGATATACTTTCTGATTCATTAAACATTATAGAATTTAATTTCTGGTGAAAAACTGAGAGATATTAATTCATTTCATATGAAAAACCAGAAGAGTAGGTTTAAGAATTATAACCTTTATTGGGTTTTCACATAGTTTTGTTCATTATTTCAAATCAATATTTATTGAGCTTCTACTATGAGCCAAGAACTGTGCTAGTTATAGAAATAAAAGATGAATAAGACAAATCTCCATCCACTGATGAAGCTATAAACCTGAATTTTCAAGGGCACAGTGGAGAAACATTAAAGCCAGAAAAAAATGTAGTAAAGCTGTGATGCCAGGCATGTTTCCCTACTCTTAGGCAGCATATTATAAGAAAGGCATGAGCACACCTGAGCAAGTGACATTATTTTTGGTGTATTTTCCCACTTTCTAACAACAGTGGATATGAGGTAAACATATACTCAAACACATCACTTGATGGTGAAAGCACCATCCCCATGGACCCCCAGTCCCAAGCTGAGAGGGTCCATGAATTACACACCCTGAGAAGAGGTGATGTCAATGAATTAGCAATCAACAGTTTTCTGCCTGAGTTAAAAGCTAGTCTGATGCTAGAGCGAGAATACCTGCATGTGAATTCCACAACTGCCAGCTAATGTCTGTGTAACGTGGGGAAAGCCATCTATTCTTTTCTGAGTTTCATTTCCTCATGTGTAAAATGAGAGTAATAGTTACCTACCATACGGGGTTGTTACGAGGATTAAATAAGTTAATATTTGTAAAGCTCTTAGAATAATGCCTAACACATAGTAAATGGTGTGTGTGTGTGTGTGTGTGTGTGTTTGGGCCAAATAAAATGAACAGCTACATATGGCAGTAGTGCGTGCTTCTTTATCTTAGGAGGAACCAAGGGTAGGAATGCACAGGTAACACTCAGAGCTCACTTTAGTCCTTACCTCATCATTCTTCTACATTAGAATTGCTTTAGAATTTTGAATAAGAATATTCACTGATTTCCAAATTCAGTCCTTCTATACTTCATGGCCCAGGAAACTTACTAATAAGCCATTGAATATATAAAAAGCAAATAGTATGAAACAGAAAGATCAATAAAAGGCATGGATAATTTAGAAATTGGAAAATAGATCCTGGATAATTGAAAGGTGATGGCAGACCTTGAGCTATGAAGTCAATCCTTTTCCCACTTTAGGAAGAGCAGTGGAAGTGACATGAAGACAGTGACTGAATGGTCACAATGGGAAGAAGATGGCCTCTGGAGTGTCGCAGATCAGAGCTTTCACATTGGACTTGCCAATGACTCGCTATTTGCATGTGAACATTATTTTAAATTTTCTGAGCTCTGGCATCCTCATCTATGAAATGGGTTTGTAAAGCTGGGATCAATTTATGTCAAGCTCTTATAATGGCATTGGCACAATGTAAATGTTTAAGAAATTGTACCTGTTACTCTTCTTACTATGAGTTTCTAACCCAGTTAGATGTACAGACTGAAGGAGATTTTTTAAAACGGGAATGTGTTAGAAGTCTGCTTAATTTTTAAGGTTAGAGAACTAAATAATGCAATGATATAAATAGTACCTAAGGAAAAATACCAAAAAGGCATTGAAATAAAGTATGTAATCACAGTAATATTTTCACACGTTAAACTGGACAGCCTAAAATGTTAGACCTAAAAATGAAAAGGAACTTGATATGTGCAACTGTAAAAATAAGCAGATGGATCCTTAGTAAAACACACTTGTCTTCAAATTTACATGTAAACGATCACCAACGACCTGGGAGAGGTTGGAAGGAGTCTATGAACTTTCACGATCACATTTTACTGACTATGACATGCCACTCCTTGGTCAATATAGAGGGTTGGACTAAACCAGTCGCCAGGCAGACATTTTTATAAAGTGAGTTACTTTCAGTAATGAGTTTTTTGTTCTTATTGGACTGAGAGCTGATCAAAAGCAGTGCCTCCTGAAAGTGAGCATAGCTTATTTGTACTCTGAGGGAAACCAACGTTGCAGGGAAGCACTTAATAATTTCTACAACGACTAGATAGCTTTGGGGACATTCACTCTATGTCTGTGTGTGTGAGTGTGTGTACACAGGCATATATATATACATATTTTTAATGTTATATATTATATACGTTTAAATCCCGTATAATTGTTTCCCACTCAATACCCAAACTAACTTCTATCATAGCTACTTTTAAATCCACAGCTAGGTTGGTTTTGCCTGTATCTGAATATCGGAACCATTCGTATCCATGCCACGCCAGAGTCAACTGGATCCTACCTCCTTGAAGGCAGCACCTTACCTTGTTTCAATAGATTCCAAAGTATGTGCCAGTGTGGGAAGTGTAACACGTGTTTTGAAGCATGCTGCTTTTCGAGGCTTTATGTTTTCATAAGTAGGCTTAATATGCCTCCTACTCCACTAACCCCTCACCACCAGCCCAGTCTTGGTTTCTTTTTTAAATTTGCATAGCAAGATTTTTCTTAATCTATAGTCTAGCCCAGGACACACTATCACAAATTATGCATTCGTGTAAGCCTAGTTAATAACGTTTTACCAGACTAAATCCATATCTTATTTTTTCTACTATTCCCAGGTTTATTCGTCTTATTTTTGGTAAGGATGAACCCCTCCATCACAAAGGAAAATTACTTAACAAGTGACCTTCCCAAATGATAGAAATACCAGTATATGTAAAAAATATGCCTGTAAGCAGTAGTGGCTCACACTGGTCTTAACTTTATTGAAAGCATCATTGTGTTCCTTGGCATGAGGAAAAGTAATACTTTAAATCTATCAAGTGCGATAATAAGAGGCTGTAGTGCTTTAGGAAGTTGGAATCTAGAAGTCATAGGATGGGTCAAGAGACCAGTTCCTCTTTAAGGAGCCTGGGTAGAAGGAAAAATAGCTGCATTGTGCTGGAGGTCTAAGGAGACGCCACCAGCAGGGGTCTCCTGCTGAACTTCCATTTCACTTTCTGAATGCTTTGAAAAATCTTGCGCTCTTAGGTAATTCTACAGCTGTAAATTGGCAAATTGGCAAGCGTCCTGAACAGCCTTGAATTTAAGGTCGAAAAAGGAGGAAAAACGGGATATTTTATCAGGTCTTGTAAACTTATTTGGATTTTCCTCAGAGACCAGACCATCACAAAACACCCATTTTGACACTGAATATGTCTTACACAACCTCCAAGAGGCCATTGAATTCTTATCTATTTATATCCAGACAGACACGTGTGTGTATGTTGTCTTTAGCAAGTGCAGCAGTTGAATGTTTTACCTTTTTTGGGGTCCTTGCAAAATAACTTAAAAACAGTTATACAGAAGTGACATAAATTTATTAGCTTGCCTTCCTAAAATGATTTTTTTTCAGAATAAGAAAGCTTTAAAAAAATTAGCTTTGAGTTGATACGCTCCCCTCCCCCAACTTTGGTATTGCTTTTTGTTTGTGTTTTTGAGGTTGAGGGTTATCTATGACTCATTGGCAAGCTCCAGTTCAATCAATTTAGAGGGATCTTTTAGGGCTGAGTTATTTTTAAACGCCTGAAAATGAGGGAGCTGTAAATGGAAATCTAATCACAGCTTAACCTGTAGTCATGCAAACAGTCAACTATGAAATCAAATGAGTTTCCAACCCTCTTAACCCATTAATGGTTACTGACTAGCTATGTTGCCCAAACATCATTTTTCAAAGAGCAGGAAAAGGAAAAGGCACATATCTGGCTGGGGGTGCAGTGGATATAGGAAGGGAGGGGCGCTGCGGATGCAGAGAAGGAAATCTCTAGGATACAACAATTTCCTCATAGACACAAGCATGTGCGCTTACATAAGCACAGATCTTTCTTTGTTACACATTGTTCCTGGTTGTTTATGAAGCCTTTCCCTGGTAAATAAATATCAAGCAAAGGGCTGCACTGTCCTTGTTAAACTGCATCTGATTTTGAATACTTGACATTACAGAGGTTCAACCCCTGCCGTCGTCATGATTGAAATTGCTGAAAAACACAGTCCCAGGATTTCTCTGGAGTTTTGTGTCCATCTGAAAACTATATAACCTTGACTGGCTCTCTCCCAGCCACCTCCCATCAGCTCTCCTTTCTTTGCAGGTTTCCATCTACTCTCTATTTCTATTTTCTTGGCTTCTGACTCTATCTTCTTTTTCCTGCTATGTTTAAGGATTCCCTGCTCTTTTATCACATGCTCAGCTCAACTTTTATTTTATTACTATCTATCCTAAGAGCCACACCCCAAAACAACAAAAGAAGTGTCCCAAAAGGCGAATTTGGTAGGGGGGAACCCAATTGTCTAAACACCCAAGGATTCCAAGTAGTGAACAGTGTGCATATAAGAAAGGAGATGTATGTATGTGTATATGTATGTGTATGTGTATGTGTGTGTGACATATATAAACACCACTACATGTAGTTAACTGATACGTGTTAATTATCTTACTTTCAATGTTGTATTTAGCCCTCTTCAGAGAAGGCAGGCATTCCCATATAATGGCAATTACAACAAGTATGCAAAATAACAGTTTGGGATTGTTGAATTAATATTCTCTACTCTGTTAAATTACCAAGTCTCCTTTCTTAACTTCTGAATTGCCACTCCAACTAATCTGAACCAAGACCAATGTAAAAACCTTCCTGAATAAGGAAAGTCCAGTTTGGCATTCAATGAAAGCCATGCTTGACTATTTCATCTCTCAGTAGAAAAAGGCAAGCTTGTTAAATGTCGCTCTAGTGCCAAGTGGTAATTACCCCCAAGTGATTTCCTGGGGTTGGACCAAGGCTCTTTTCATGAACATTTACCTCCAATGGCAGAGTATGACTGAGAGGAAAAACAGTCTTTGTTTCTCTTACACACACATTCATAAAGATGAAAAAGAAAAAGAAAAGCCAAAGTAAACAATTTTTTTCTTTTCTTTTGTTAAACGCGAAACCTTGAGTAATGCATCTTTCCCTGTGTTTTTGGAAAAAAGGCGACTGGGAACATGGCCCCTTGGTGGAATTTATATAAGCTGCACATATTTAGCCCAGGAAGTAGCTGGGTTTTAAGCTATTACACTTGTACCCAAAGGCCCACCCCAAACGGCAGGAAAGAAAGAATGTCTTGGTTTTGAAAAAGTTGAAACTGAATGGAAAAAATAAAACCTCTCTCTCTTTTTTAGAGCTGTCATTGTTCCTGTCATTGTTCCTTTACCTAAGACCCCCATGTGCCATTGTACACTTATCCATTATGAATACTCTGCCACATCCACACCACCAAATGGGTGAACACTGGAAAAGAATGAAAACTGCCTGCCATAGCATATGCGGCTCTCATTTCATAAATCGATATGAGTAACGCTTAAGGGCTTATGTGGTCTTCCTTTGAGATACGTTATCACAATATTTAATAGGTTGGCGGTTGATTCATCTTCCAAACTGTATTCTAAAGGATCTCAAAGTCCTTTCAAAATATTGTGAACATGCAACAAAGTATTTTGTCCTAAGTTTTTAACATTTGTGAGAGTTATAAGCTGCTTTGTCATTAATATCCATCAAACGGAGGACATTTGGCTGAAAATGAAGAAAAGATTTATTAAATTTAGTTTCAGTTCCATTCATGGAACTGAAATATATGTAGGAATATGGAAAAGACTAATGTCCCTATGTTAAAGAAATCTATTTCCAGGGTGCCTAGTAGAAAAGTATAATTGAAATTGACCCATTAAATGATGACATTATTTGTGTACCAAATCTATTTCACAAAACTATAGAGCTGTTTCAGTAACTACCTGCCAAACTGTGTATATAGTTCCTAATTAAGTTTTATAAATGTACTTATAGAAATGTGACGTAGCAGAATTATCCAAGTAATATGTCTCTACATTTATGAAACTTGTTCCAGAGAACTAAGACAAGGCAGTGCTTTTCTAATCTCATGACTACTTTATGTCTAGTGAAAGCTATAATAAACAGTGACAAAATGAATATTCAAGGAAGCTTCCCAGTTAAATTTCTAAAATATACTTGGAAATACACCTATTTCTTTTTTAACTTCTAGCATTGCCCCTGGTAAATCACATTGTAGTAAACACTTGACCTTTACAAGTGTATTTAAAACTCATTTTCTGAGTACCTACTATGTGCCAGACACACGGATTTTCAAATCTGTAATTTTCCTTAACCCTGTCAACCACTCAGTATAACAGTTCTCATTATTCCTATTTGGCAGGTGAGAAATGATGGGCAACTCAATTAAGGTACAAAATATTTAATTTGATGGCTGCTTTTAATCTCTTTTCCCCCTTCATTATTAGACTGTGTGTTTCTGAAGGACAGGAATAATGCTCTATTCATCTTTGTATTGAAAGAATAAAAGAAAAATATGTTATTTTCCATATGATTTAAAGGTCACTTCCCCCTTTGGTTTTGTTTTGTTTACGTTTCATTTTCACTGAAGGCAAATAATCAAAAGACTCTAAGATACTTCGCATTTTTCCAAGTTACCAAATTGAAATGTATTTTTTAAAAAAGAGGATAAATAGTATAAAATTCTCTTTGGAAGAAAATACGTTCTCCTTCATATAAGAAGATGATGTTACTGGCCAACTTTATTTTATCGAGTAAAATAAATAAAATTAAAAATAATTAGGGCTTCCCTGGTGGCAGAGTGGTTAAGAATCCGCCTGGCAATGCAGGGGACACAGGTTCGAGCCCTGGTCCGGGAAGATCTCACATGCCGCCGAGCAATTAAGCCTGTACGCCACAACTACTGAGCCTGCGCTCTAGAGACCGTGAGCCACAACTACTGAAGCCCGCGCGCCCAGAGCCCATGATCCACAACAAGAGAAGCCACCGCAATGAGAAGCCTGCGCACCACAACGAGGAGTAGCCCCTGCTCACCGCAACTAGAGAAAGCTTGCATGCAGCAACAAAGACCCAACACAGCCACAAATAAATAAGTAAAATACATTTTAAAAAATAAATTAAAAAAATTATTGGGTACAAAACATTCCTGAGGCATTATTTTAAGGACATATAGAGATGAATAAGGCAAGATTCTCAAGGAGTTCTGGAAAATTGTGAAATAGGTTGTTTGTCACCCTCTTCTGCTGCTTTTGCTCTCTCTGGCCCCAAGGGCTTGTTCCTTTCCCAGGACTACCTCTCCTGGGCAGAAATAAATACTCCTTGTTAATCGTAAGGATAGGACTGAGAGTGATCCTTTAAATTTATGAAGTGACATATATAGAGACCGGCTTCAAGAATTGGTCTCTCCTTTGTAGTACTGAAAGACAAATCTAGCTGTAGAGTACAGTATCTACAAAACAAAGATAAAGGCAACAAGCAAGATTTTGTTTAGTTCATTCATTTTGTTTTTTTAGATTCCACACATAAGTTAAATCATTAGGTATTTGTCTTTCTCTGATTTATTTCACTTAGCATGATACCCTCAAGATCCATCCAGGTTGTCACAAATGGTAAGATTTCATTTTTTATGGTTAAGTAGTATCCCATTGTATTTATATATACCACATCTTCTACAACCATTCACCCATGGATGGACACTTAGGTTGGTTCCATATCTTGGTTATTGTAAATGTTGCTGCAATGGACATTAGGGTGCATATATATTTACAAAGTAGTGTTTTCATTTTCTTTCAAAAATATCCAGAAGTGGAAATGCTGGATCATATGGTAGTTCTATTTTTAATTTTTTGAGAAACCTCCATACCATAGTGACAATACAAATTTACATTCTCACCAACAGTGCATGAGGGTTCTCTTTTCTCCACACCCTTGCCAACACTTGTTATTTGTTGTCCTTTTGATAATAGCCAATTCTAACAGGTGTGAAGTGATATCTCACTGTGATTTTGATTTGCATTTCCCTGATGACTAGTGACGTTGAGCATTTTTCATGTGCCTGTTGGCCATCTGCACGTCTTCTTTGGAAAACTGTCTACTCAGATCCTCTACCCATTTTTAATGAGATTATTTTTTTGCTGTTGAGTTGTCTGAGTTCTTTATATATTTTGGATATTAGCCCCTTATCAGATATATGATTGGCAAATATTTTGTCCCATTTAGTAGGTTGTATTTTCATTGTGTTGATGGTTTCCTTTGCTGTGTCAAAGTTTTTTATTTTGATGTAGTCCCACTTGTTTATATTTGCTTTTTTTGCCTTTGTTTTTGGAGTCAGATTAAAAAAATCATCACCAAGACCAATGTCAAGTAGCTTAACACCTAGGTTTTCTTCTAGGAATTTTATAATTTCAGGTCTTACATTCAAGTCCTTAATCCATATTAAGTTAATTTTTGTGTATGGTGTAAGATAGAGGTCTAGTTTCATTCCTTTGCATGTGGCTGTCCAGTTTTCCCAACACCATTTATTAAGGAGACTGTTCTTTCTCCATTGTATATTCTGTCTACTTTGTAGTAAATTAATTGGCCATATACGGATGTATTTCTGGGCTCTCTCTTCTGTTTCATTGATCTATGTGTCTGTTTTTATGCCAGTACCATGCTGTTTTGATTACTCTAGCTTTGTATTCTTTTTTCTCAAGATTCTTTCTCAAGATTGCTTTGACTATTTGGGGTCTTTTGTGGGTCCATAAAATTTTTAGGATTGTTTTTTCTATTTCTGTGAAAAGTGCTATTGAAATTTTGAAGAGGTTGCATTGAATTTGTAGATTGCTTTGGATAATATGGACATTTTAACAATATTAATTCTTCTAATCTATGAGAATGGAATATTTTTTCATTTATTTTGTGTCTTTTTCAATTTTGTTCATCAATGTCTTATAGTTTTCAGTGTACAGATCTTTCACCTTCTTGGTTAAACTTAATCCTAGGTATTTACTTTTTCTGATGCAATTGTAAATGGGATTGTTTTCTTAATTTTTCTTTTTGATAGGTTTTTTTTAGTGTATAGGAATGCAACCAACTTCACATACTATATATAAAATAGATAAACAAGGACCTACTCTACAGCACAGGGAACTATACTCAATATCTTGTAATAACCTATAATGGAAAAGAATCTGAAAAAGTTTTATATATATATCTCTATATATACACATATATACATATATATGTAACTGAATCACTTTGCTATACACCTGAAACTAATGCAGTGTTGTAAATTACCTATACTTCAATTTAAAAAATGGTAAAAACTAAATGCAACCAATTTTTGTATATTGATTTTGGACCCTGCAACTTTAATAAATTTATTTATTAGTTCTAACAGCTTTTTGGTGGAGTTTTAAGGATTTTCTGTATATAAAATCATGTCATCCATAAATAGTGACAGATTTACTTCTTCCTTTCCAATTTGGATGCTTTTATTTCTTTTTCTTCCTTAATAGCTCTGTCTAGGACTTCCAACACTATGTTGCATAAAAGTGGCAAGAGGGCATCCGTGTCTTGTTCCTGATCTTAGAGGAAAAGCTTTCAGATTTTCACCACTGAGTATGATGTTAGCTGTGAACTTGTCATATATGGCCTTTGTTATGTTAAGGTATGTTCTCTCTATACCCACTTTGTTGAGAGTTTTATTATAAATGGATGTTGAATTTTCTCAGATGCTTTTTCTGCATTTATTGAAATGATTATATGATTTTTATCCTTTGTTTTGTTAATGTGGTGTATCCCATTGGTTGATTTGAGGATCGGCTAGTACCCATTTAATTGCAGCACCTTATGTATAGTTTCTTCATCTGTAATATGTGGACAATTATAGTTTCTATAATTCATGAGACTCACTTCATGTGAGTCTCATGAGGATTAAACAAGTTAAGAAAGACACATAGAACAGGATCTTGCATAAAATACGTGATGAGCAGCTGTTAATTACTGTTGTTTTATTATCATTAGCTTCATTATCGTTATTATTTGCCCTTGCTAACCTAAATAGAATAGGATGATCTCCTGAAGGATACTGAAGGGTATAGAGCTTTTAAAACAGCAACAACCTTCTTTTCCTTCATATGAGACAGGTTTGAGCAAGACAATCATTTTGAGTCATTTTTTTTCTAGTAAAGGTGACGAATTTTTGTCTATCAACTAAACTTTCCAAGGAGCCCAGCTTGAAAAATCATTGCTCTAAGAGACCAAGGACCACAAACTCAAATGCCCCCAAGGCCTGGCTAGTAACACAAATGAGAGAAGCAAATAGGGTGTAATTCATTAGAGATCTGGATACTCTGGGGAACTGGAGCACCACCTACACATAAGAAGGCCACTCTCAGTTAGAAGTGGTTTTGGTTTGTGGTGGAAAGAGAAAAAAGGCCATTTCTTGTGATCACAGCTTTTTCAGAAGGTAATGAGATAGGTTAGAGGAATAGAAAATAAACATGATTCAAGTAGTGAGATAACTATAGACACTCTTGAATTTGAGACTGAAGTCTTAGTAAGATAATTTGGATTTAACATGGAGATACTGATTCAGTGGTAAAGGTGACTTATTTCTTCATTTAACTACATTTAATAAAAAACAAGAAGAAATAATATAGACCAGTGAATAGCAGATAAAGAATAAAGATTACCAGGAAAGTTGGTGTTTGTTGCTGAGAAGCTGAGGTCCGAGGAAGAAGCTGTGGATTTGGGGAGTGAGTAGTCTTTGAAGGCAGAAGAGAGTGGCCTGAGGCGCAGAGGTCCAGCAATGCTAGGGATTCCACATTCCTCACTAAAACTCTCTTTAGATGTGCCACAATGAAGCATCAACGTAACGCAATAAGTCATTCTTTGTAACAGGGAATGCCAGCAGTTTTTTCTCCATAGTATCCATCCAGTGAAGAGTGAATCTGGGACATATGCATTTCAGTGAATGTGTGCAGACAGAACTGAAAGGTTTAACATCACCTACAGATATTCCTGGAAGTCCTGCATACAGATTGCTGTCCTTTTTGTGGTAAATCTACATATATTCCTGAATATTCCTCTGGCTTGAAAATTTGGTTTTCATTAGAGTGTGTCATCTTCCTAAAGCCAATCCACGAATAGCCATGCACTATGGCTCTATTATATGATACTCCCTCCCAAGACCAATCTATTAAGTTGGTTGAAAAGCCTCAGCCACATCCTCCTCCTTTGGTTGGTGGATTTCATCCCACCCTTCTAGTAAATCTCCTTAGCATCCTTTATTTTCTCTTGTAAGTGATATTTTTGAGTTCATCCTATTCCTTCTCCATTCAGTGGGAGTTGGCAGTAGTTCCAGGTAGCATGTTTATTATAATATCCACTTGAAGCCACAGGAGATTAATTTTTTGCTCCAAATTCTAAGTGTTTCCAAACAGATGCTGAGCTTCTCTCAAAATATGCCTCCATCAGTCCCTGTCTCTGCAATCCACTGGTCACCTTCAGATGTCAGGCTTCACCTGCCTGGTTTAGAGTAGGGGTTCCTTAGTCAAGTTCCAACTCAGTCTATGGGGTTGACTGATCCAATGAATGCAGATTGTAGTGAGGGGCTGACTTCAGAGGGGACTCTTCTTGGACTGGACATATCCCAAGAAAGAGGCATCTTTGGTTTGCTGAAGAAAAGGTCAGTGCTTTCTTCTGACTTGGAAGCCAGGGTCAAAGTGAAGCTCTACAATCTCACACAAAGACTCCTCTCTAGGACCCTCCCATCTGCCACACCTGTGGCTCAGGTTCTTCTCCAGAAAACAGGCTTTGGAGGCAGCAGTACCTGGTGCTGAAAGAACACTGATCTGTGTTTCTAGACTGAGCAGAGTTTTGTTATAGGCAAAGGATTTAATTTCTCTATGCCTCATTTTCTTTCTCCGTAGAGTGGTGTGTTCCTGCTAGACGATTACAAATGTTTTTCAGCGCTAAGATTCTAATCATCTGTAGGTGATAGGGAGCCACGGTAGGTTCTTGAGCAATATAAATTATTGTGAAGATATATGGGCAAGATTGGGCTACTGTCACCAAATACAATTTTTAGCAGATCAAACTGTCATTCCCCTTCCACATTTTCCCATCATAGGTCCTGCTTTCCTACAGTTCCTAGACACATACAGAAAGCAGATCAATAAGGACCAAATAGAGAATGGAAGAAATAAAATGGTCACACAAATGGGAAAACTTGATTTGGTGTATCAGGATATTTTATCCCTCCAGACAGATCTAATGTGTATCAGAAGGTAACTTAGGATAGAAAAATAAGATGAAGAAGATGTAGTGTTAGATAAACTGAACTTTAAAAAAATCAAGAAAAGACATTCTGATGCATCCATTTCAGGGTAAGTAGTTTACTGCTAATGGGACCTGAAATCTGCTGAATCTTTTGATTTTTAACTCCATGCATTCATCCTCATGCTTGAGATGGCCTTCCATCCCATTTGGCAAGGACACACTGACATCCCAAATCCCCTTTTGGACAGTGCTCAAGTAGGCACAGCCAGTGTTTGCTCTATGATTCTCCTTTTGTATGTGTTCTTTGCTGACGGAATCTTTATTAGTTGCTATTTTATTTATCAGATATTTTTGTTTATTGAAGCAGGATACAGTCCAGCCTTGCTGACTTGAGAATCACTTTTTCTCCTTGGTGTGACTTTACACATCTCTGCTTTGCTCCACAGTTGATATTCTTGATTTCTTGGCGGGAAATCTTATTTCTCTCTTTTGCTAGTGCATGAGAGGTGAAAACCTCAGTGAATTCCCAACTACTAGCAAGAAACTTACAGGAGTTTCATTTTCATTCTTAGCATGACTTGTACACAATCTCACAGGAAGAAATTAGGATGTATTTCAATATTATGTTCTAGTTCCATAAAACTTTGTGGGATTTTATTGGAATCATATTCTATGAGACTCTCCTTTCTCAGTTATGGTAACGATTTTTTAAATTAATAATTGTCCCCTTGCTCCTCTCACCCCCACCCAGCATTACTTACTCAACTTTGCTGCCTGTCTGCTCCATGGGGGCAGGCACTGTATTTATTTTATCCCCAGATCTGTAGGGCATCAATATACTATGCTACACATCAAAAGCGATATTTATCTATAATATGACTCAGCCTCAACCCCACTCCTATCCATTACCTTTCCTCCCACTTCCCGTCCTACCTCTTGGTAAAATGGTACATAACTTTACCCAGAAGTATGTGTATAGCTATGTGGCTTTATTTGAAAATATTATTATACTTTCAAAGATACCATTTTACAGTTGTCTATTTAACAAGAATTATGTGAATGTTTGAAGAAAGAAAAGTCATAGCTTGCCTAAGGAATTGTTTCCTATTCTGAACACCTACCACTCTCCATATCTTCTTTAAATCTAAATTGACCTTTATCTAGATCTCTATCCCAACACAGTACTGACTTGCCATCAGCACTGCACAATTTCACTTTGGCAGAAGTCATAAGCTTTCCTGAATTTACCCAGATGATGGTTTGCTATTTTTGCAAGAGAACACTGCCATTTCTCCAAAAGTCTTCTGTCTTTCAGGAACTGGCTGCCAGTGCTATTTTCTTGGGCTGCAAATAGGGCAACAGCTGTCCCTTTATACCAGACTGTGGATACAAGGTTGCCAGAGAGGCACTGTTCTAGAAACCGAGACACTATGATAATCAGCTCAGCCATCCAGGTGAACTTAAGTGCTTTTATCTCTTGGAATGACAGGAAATTTTGGACTAAAAATAGGTATTATTTAATTTTGTGTAACTTTTGTTAAGCCTCTGAAGTTCACTAGTTTGAACTGTAGTTGACAATGTTGTGCAGGGAAAAAAACCTCTGGATTGAAAATGAGAATTTGATCCTCGGGATTGCTCTGCCTTGCTGGGATACATATTCTAATCTCCTTTTTGAGAATTTTGTTTTGCCATATATAAAGTGGGGTTATTGTACAAGATGATATTTAAGGCCTTTGGGTTCTAAAATTATCTGTGAACATGTACCTCTAATTTTAGAAAAGGGCAATCTTTTGATGGGGAGGTTTGTTTTCTGTGTGCTATGAAATTTGCAGGTAAGTTTTTGTTAAGCCAGTACATCTACCTATGCTAGTAAATCTCCACCTCTAATTTACAAGATGAAAAGATGAAATATTATTAGAGAAGTTTACAATCACACTTTACCTTGCCATTCACTCAGATTTTTTCATTTAATTGGACAGCAACTGCAAGCTCAGTGTGGGGAATCTTCTTTCAACTGAGGCATCGGTCTCCTTGTATTTGTGCCTCTGTATTTTCTCTCTCTGTCGCTCTGTATCTCTGTGTTTCTGTCTCTCTCTCTCTCTCTCTCACCTCATTTCACTACCTGTTCTGTAGTTTAGCAATTTGAAAAGAGAGATCTTCAGAGTCCTAATCAACACTCCTTATTACACAATTTAACTATTTAGATGGTCATTTGAGGTCATTTAGTAGTTCACCATTTGCGAATTCCATATAGAAACTCAGAATGTATGTCTTTCACAAAGAAATGGATCCCTCATATTCCTTTGAGTCAGCAAAGATCTCAGCTGGGCTTCCTTGTCTTTTTCACAGTGTGTTTCTGCCTAAAAACGGTGCCTTTCCAAAGCCACTCTCATACCCCGACATTTAAGAGTCAATGTCATGTTCTCTCTCTAGCACCAAGTATTGTTCTTTCCAGTCATATGAATTTTGTTTTAGCAAGCAACAGCATAAATCATTTATTTGTTCTGCCTGAGAAAGGAAAGGAGAAAGTGTAGAGTTCAAAAAATTCTTTTCAAAGAGCCACAAGATGTAGTTTTTCATTAGATTATATAAGATTTTTGCTTACTCAAGCCAAAAGAATATGGAAAATAATAATTAGCCCATAGTAAAGCTACTTGAGGGCTTTTTGAAGAGTTAAACTGTGGTATTATTTATAGACAAAAAGGTAATATTTTCTGTGTTTTCTCGCCTCAATTTGTCTTGTTGCTTTAACACATTACACGTTATAATGTAATCTATGAGATAGAAACAATACCAGGAGTCCTAATTAAATTAAAAGTAATTACCAGTTGTACAGATAGGGCTTTCAATTGAGCAGCAGGAAGTTGATATTTTGTCATCCCCAGTTTATCTCCATGCACCGAGCACGATTCTTTGTACCAGTTATTAATGGCGTTTTCTCAACGGTCATGAAGAGTGTGGGAAATAGGGAACGAGGAAGAGAACAAAAGGAAGAGAGGAATTAGAGGAGGCTCAGAGGGCGACAGAGACAGAGAGGAAGCTTTCTGCTGCTGTTCTTCAAACAGGATCCAGGGAAATTTTTCATACATTGAGGGACCTATTGCCATCCTTTACTCACCTATGAAAGAAATATTTGCCCAGCCCATATTCGTAACATATCCTAATTTTTCTTGACCACAAACAGAATTTTAAAAAGAGAACCTCACATATTCTATGCTCAAGGTTTAGTTTATGATGTGACAGATTTTCTATTTTCAGGAAGAAAAAAAATAGTTCCAGCTCCCAACAGGAATTTAATTTGAGAGAGGGAGGGAAATGGCAATATATAAAGATTTCCTACTGTCCAATTTCTTAGTCTGCTTTTCAGCTGGGCATCTTTTAACAATTGGAAGCATTGCCATTCTCCCACCAGGAAACACAGCACAGGCTTTTAAAGAGCATTTACAGGGTGATGTCCATTTGATTGACCGTTATCTTGCTGGCATGCTGCTGCTACAAATATGAGCAATTATTGGGAAAGCAGTCAAATTAAATTTTCATAACTATAAAACTGCATTTTACCTTAGGGGCACAGCTTCCTTCCTATTTCTACAATCTATTTTCTATGCTTTATATTAAATCTAAATAAATGAATGTTTATCAACATTAATATTTTAACATAGTATGCCAGTCTGTGCCCTCTCTCCTAACAACTTTTTCATCTTTTTTTAAGGAATGTACTACAAGAGAGTTTAACTTTTCTAGTAAGATGTGGGTCATTTTGTATAGGCTATTGTTAAGGTGTTCTTTCTTATCCACGAAAAGAATACCTTTGACTAATTCTTGCCTTTAATAATCAAATAAAATCAACAAATGTCTTACATGAAATCAAGTTTAATTTTTTTTTAAGATTATTCTTACCAAGGTATTAAAGGCTGGTTACCTCAATAAAGCAATCCAATATGGCTGACAAATATTGTAAGTGGTAGGTGGCTTGCTGTGCTCCCTTCCCATACTCACGGCTGATGTTGCCAAATGATTACAGCACACAGTTCATAATTGAGACCAGATATTGGCTCTTGGCAGCTATTTCAACTGATTTGAGTTGACAGAAAATGTGAAATCTATTTTGCTATCCCTGTTGTTTTATCTTTGTGCTCTTTCTGTCCTGTCTGGCATTTTCCCATATCTGTCCGTCTTAAACTACACTGGGAAACCCAGCCTCACCATGTCTTGATTCTTACCTGAACCACCAAATCCTGTTACTCCCAGTTTTATCCTTCAGATCTAGCTCAAATCCTATCTCTTTCATGCAGCATGACGTTTCCCCAAATTTCTCTGGATCACATTGATCTTTCTTCTCGGGTGATTATGCCCTTGTTGCTAGAGTGACCATCTGTCTTGGTAATATGACAGCAGAAAAGAAAAATCCCTGGAGATGTAATCTAAGTTAGCGTCTCATTTAGAGAGGCAAAGAGTCTCAAAATTCTGTAGTTGAGCATATCTCATCTGGATATAAAACTGGGCAGATCAGAATTAAAATACTTCTCAGTTCTTCTGTTGCTTGATTTCTAAAAGATGAAATTTTGATTTAAGGAAAGGAAAAAAATCTTTCCAGGAAACAGCCATGGGAAAGGATAAAGAAAGAAGGAAACATCCTAGGAAGAAATGATAGGTTTTTTTGGGAATCTGTCTATAGAGCTGCTGGATGTGATGGGGCATTTATAGCTCACCTCATTGACTTTATTCATCATCAATAAATATTAATAGTGAGTATGTTAAGTTGAAGATTTATTCATGACTGTGACCTTGACCATGTGCAGTATTGCTATTCGGCAGGACTATTATCATCCTCTTACTTTAGCTGCAGCTCTGTTTTAAAATGGCAAGAAAAAGGAGGAAAGAGTAGGAAACAAACTCTTTACTGTCAGGACGAAATTAAGTAAAATGTTGTTTGGAATATAGAATGGTGAGGAATTAGAAAAAGCTCATTTAACTACTCACTCTTAGGCATGGCACCAACCCATGCATATACTACTTTCAAGTAGTTGAAACATGAGGGAGGATAAAATATTAATTTAGGGAGCTACATGATTTATTATATTAGAGACTGTGTGTGCAAAAGAATGATGCAAAAATGTTTGTTTTCCTAATAATGGTTCACCCTCTTTTTTTCATTCGTTACGTGCTGATATGCCTTTTTGATGATTTTCTTAATTTTTTTCCATCTCAAAACTGTCATGCCAAAGTTACATCCAAAGTGAATATTAGCAAGGAAGTAACTTTTTGAAATATCTGCTAATCTTCCAAATCTTAAGCATTTGTATGGACTGATATGGCTTTAGTAAATGGGAAGAAATGAAAGAAATGTAGGAAGTGATTCATACCTTCCCCATGGTAAAATATGGGCGACTGTGGACTGAACATCTGTGTTTCTCAAGGGAATCAGCCCTACAGTTTCAGGCAGTGAATGACATTTTTGAATCCCTTCCAAAGGCTACCCACCTTTCTTGGCCACATAGAACTGGGCTAGGCAAATAAACAACAGCATTTTTTATCTCTATCTGTGCTGGACAGTACACTAGGTGCTTTGGGCAAGGATGCCAGAAGGTGTATATATGGTGCATTGATACAGCTGCATACTCTATTCTTGCTCTTGACTTATTATCAAAGGTCTTCTTTCTCAGGACAAGAGCTGGATGAGCTTCTTCTTACTTCAGCAAAGTGATGCCAAATATTGGTTTCTGAAACTGGCCCCCTGATACAGTCCTTTGTTTCCTGAGAGACCCAGGCTTCAACCACCTAGGAAAGACCTCAATACACCTCATTGCTTCATTTGTTGAGTTGCCAATTGATGTTCAGGATTTTCCAGTGTGATTACCAGCACAGACAACCACTCTGAGTACTCCTTTTAGCATCATTTTCTTAATTAGACTTTTTGGGAAAATTATTGAATCCTGATTCAGGAGGTACATTCCACTGTGCAAGTGAGACAATTCATGTTTACTTAAAATTATTCGATGATTCATCTTAGTTTCCCACTTTAGTTATTCATTTGTTTATTCATTCCATAAGTCATTTATTCAACAGTCATTTAAAAGTCTATTATTTGGCAAGTTTTGTGCTCATTGCTGGGAATTCAAGCAATGAAGAGATGACAAACAGGTTACCGGATGCAACGAAACTTAACTGTGGTACTGGAGATCTGCATTACAAAGTAATTTTTGACTTTCAACTACAGTAGTATAAGATTATTTCTATTCATTAAGCATTATGAAGTATCTACTCTGTGAACTCATAGGCAGTTCTAGATACAACACTGAGTGCTATGAAAGGAATGCACTGTGGTTCTTCCCTTCTAGGAATCCTAATGTGATCCCAGATTCAAGCATATTTAACATTATTCTTAGAAATAAGACATTGTAGGAATAAATGAAGTGCTATGAGAGGTAAGGGAGGGAGAGAGCAAGAGAGAAAATGAGGGAGGGAGGGGCGAGGGAGAGAGGGAGAAAGAGAGAGAGAAAATTTGGGAAGATGTCTTGAAAGAGAAAGCGTTGGAATTGAACCTAACACACACTGAAAGGGTGGAGAGGAATTGGGAAGAGATGGCAAGTCTTTCCTAACAGATTAAAACCAACCCACCCACCAACCAACCAACAACCTAGATGTTAAGATAAGCAAGTAAGCCTGATAACAAAACCAGACAAAGATACTACAAAAAAAGAAAATTACAGACCAGTATCACTGATGAATATAGATGCAAAAATCCTCAACAAAATACTAGCAAACAGAATCCAACAAGACATTAAAAGGATCATACACCATGATCAAGTGGGATTTATCCCAGGGATGCAAGGATTCTTCAATATACGCAAATCAATCAATGTGATACACCATATTAACAAATTGAAGAAGAAAAACCATATGATCATCTCAATAGATGCAGAAAAAGCTTTTGACAAAATTCAACACCCATTTATGATAAAAACTCTCCAGAAAGGGGGCATAGAGTGAACCTACCTCAACATAATAAAGGCCATATATGACAAACCCAAAGCAAACATCATTCTCAATGGTGAAAAACTGAAAGCATTTCCTCTAAGATCAGGAACAAGACAAGGATGTCCACTCTCACCACTATTACTCAACATAGTTTTGGAAGGCCTAGCCACGGCAATCAGAGAAGAAAAAGAAATAAAAGGAATACAAATTGGAAAAGAAGAAGTAAAACTGTCACTGTTTGCAGGTGACATGATACTATACATAGAGAATCCTAAAGATGCCACCAGAAAACTACTAGAGCTCATCAATGAATTTGGTAAAGTTGCAGGATACAAAATTAATGCACAGAAATCTCTTGCATTACTATACCCTAATAATGAAAAATCTGAAAAAGAAATTAAGGAAACACTCCCATTTACCATTGCAACAAAAAGAATAAAATACCTAGGAATAAACCTACCTAGGGAGACAAAAGACCTGTATGCAGAAAACTATAAGACACTGATGAAAGAAATTAAAGATGATACCAACAGATGGAGAGATATACCATGTTCTTGGATTGGAAGAATCAATATTGTGAAAATGACTATACTACCCAAAGCAATCTACAGATTCAATGCAATCCCTATCAAATTACCAATGGCATTTTTTACAGAACTAGAACAAAAAATCCTAAAATTTGTATGGAGACACAAAAAACTCCAAATAGCCAAAGCAGTCTTGAGGGGAAAAAACGGAGCTGGAGGAATCAGACTCCCTGACTTCAGAGTACACTACAAAGCTACAGTAATCAAGACAATATGGTACTGGCACAAAAACAGAAACATAGATCAATGGAACAAGATAGAAAGCCCAGAGATAAACCCATGCACCTATGGTCAACTAATCTATGACAAAGGAGGCAAGGATATACAATGGAGAAAAGACAGCCTCTTCAATAAGTGGTGCTGGGAAAACTGGACAGCTTCATGTAAAAGAATGAAATTAGAACACCCTGTAACACCATACACAAAAATAAACTCAAAATGGATTCGAGACCTAAATGTAAGACTGGACACTATAAAACTCTTAGAGGAAAACATAGGAAGAACACTGTATGACATAAATCACAGCAAGATCCTTTTTGACCCACCTCCTAGAGAAATGGAAATAAAAACAAAAATAAACAAATGGGACCTAATGAAACTTAAAAGCTTTTGCACAGCAAAGGAAACCATAAACAAGACGAAAAGACAACCGTCAGAATGGGAGAAAATATTTGCAAACGAATCAACAGACAAAGGATTAATCTCCAAAATATATAGACAGCTCATGCAGCTCAATATTAAAGAAATAAACAACCCAATCCAAAAATGGGCAGAAGACCTAGATAGACATTTCTCCAAAGAAGACATACAGATGGCCAAGAAGCACATGAAAAGCTGCTCAACATCACTAATTATTAGAGAAATGCAAATCAAAACTACAATGAGGTATCCCCTCACACCAGTTAGAATGGGCATCATCAGAAAATCTACTAGCAACAAATGCTGGAGAGGGTGTGGAGAAAAGGGAACCCTCTTTCTCTGTTGGTGGGAATGTAAATTGATACAGCCACTATGGAGAACAGTATGGAGGTTCCTTAAAAAACTAAAAATAGAATTACCATATGACCCAGCAATCCCAATACTGGGCATATACCCAGAGAAAACCATAACTCAAAAAGACACATGCACCCCAATGTTCATTGCAGCACTATTTACAACAGCCAGGTCATGGAAGCAACCTAAATGCCCATCGACAGACGAATGGATAAAGAAGATGTGGTACACTTATACAATGGAATATTATTCAGCCATAAAAAGGAACAAAACTGGGTCATTTGTAGAGACGTCGATGGATCTAGAGACTGTCATACAGAGTGAAGAAAGTCAGAAAGAGAAAAACAAATATCATATATTAATGCATATATGTGGAACCCAGAAAAATGGTACAGATGAACCGGTTTGCAGGACAGAAATTGAGACACAGATGTAGAGAACAAACGTATGGACACCAAAGGGGGAAAGCGGCAGGGGGTGGGGGTGGCAGTGAGATGAACTGGGAGATTGGGATTGACATGTATACACTGATGTGTATAAAATGGATGACTAATAAGAACCTGCTGTATAAAAAAGTAAATAAAATTAAATTCAAAAAAAAAAAAAGATAAGCAAGTAAGGTCAGTTTCCAAGAACAGTAAGAAAAATTGTTCTGGATAGAGAGTTCAATCTAGAAACGTGAATAAAGGCTGTGTTGTGAAGGAATTTAAATAATAGGTTGGGCAAGTCGTACATTATGGAGCATGTGGAAGAGACCTAAAGGAAGCTTTTCCAGCAACGGAGTGACATTAGTTTGATCTGTTTCAGAAAATAATGTCGGTGGCAATACTCAAGATGTATGGAAAGGGAAAAAGCCTGGATATAGGTTAGGCAACAACCTTAATTGTTCGGGTGAGAGATAATGAGATATCCAACTAGGACCGAGGAAGTGATTATTGAAAGGAGGAGATAGATTGGAAAAAGTGAATTGAGGCAAAACCAATAGAGATTTCGGACCAATCAGATGGTAGTGGTGTGGTATTTGTGAGTGAAATGAGAGGGAAGCTCGAATGGGACATTTTCTAATACCTGTATTCTATGACTGAGTACTATATTCTATAGCATATTGGATTTTGCAATTAGTAAGTTTTTGATAATTTTTAAGAGAGCTGTTTTAGTAACTGTTAGAGATAATACCACAATCATAATAAATTGCTTGCAAAGTGGAAAAGAGGAATTTCTATCAGTGAATAAGGTCAACACAATTTGTTAACTGCAGAACTAAAAACTGGTTCCCCAAATCAGATTTCTTCAAAATCAGATTTCTTCATTTCTTAGAGCCAAATATATGTTTCTTTGATGCAAGAAAAGATTATAAAAGTATTTCCTTATTTTAATAATAAAAATGACAACTAACATTTATGGAGCATTTGGTATGTGCCAGGGACTGCTCCCGACTGGCTTATATGCACAGTGAGAATGCAGATCATATAGATCATACAGGAATTGGTATTAGCACTCATCAGCAGCAGTTTCATTTTCTGTTAAAAATGATAAATACGAAAAAAAGGTTGAATCCTGATATCTAATTTGTAAAACGGTTTGTTTTTTTTTTTAGTCCGATATTTGTTTGGATACCCATCATGCAGAAATCCTGATGCTGAAACAGAAAATGAAATGAAATATTCTGCAATTTCTAGCTGGCTACTTGGCTCTTCTGAGCCCTTAGCTTCAAGGATTTTTCAAAATATATTTTTCTGCACCACAGCTCAAAGTTGCTAAATCCAGAAATTGAAACATTCTGAGAACCAAATCATTTCAGGGTGAATCAAAGCTCTTGGAACATTGCCCTAGGATTTTGAAGATAGTGTTTAATAGTGAAAAATGTTCAATATTTTTAAGGAAATCCCAATTACGGAAGGCTGCCCCATTCACATCCCTGACGATGCAGGGTGTCTGACACAGAATGCCTTGTTTCAACCTTCACTCCTGTGAAGAGCCAGGACCCCATGGGTGAAGGTGAAGGTCTTCTGGCCCCTGGCAGCTCTGACAGCACTGCCCTCTTGTAATTACCAATTGTGAGGAAATCTGAGGCTGATGTCTGTTTCTAACTCCACCTTAAAACCTGGAAATATGTTCCCTCCTTTATTCCATTCTAACCAGCTTCTATTCTGGCTGCCATTTTAATTCCAACAACTGTGACGGTTTTGAGCAAGAGTTTGTCTCTCTGCTCAAACCCTCTCTAGTACCTAGTCTGTGTTTTTGCTTGTTTGTGTTCTGCAGCACTGGTAATGGAAACAGAAGATGGGAAGAGAGAGAGTGAACATAGTTAAACAAATCTTAAGACTAGGAGGTGTTTTAACATAGTGGGAGGGGCATGAATTATGGAATCAGACAGTAATGTGAACTTACTGACTGTGTAACTTGAGGCAAGTTATTGAATGATTTTGTATCTCAGCTTTCTCATCTGTGAAATGAGGATAATAAAACTCACATCATAGGACATTTGGGAGAATTAAATGAAATGAACACATAGATCATACTGTAGGTGATTAATACATGGGGATGGGTGCTATTAGTAGTAGTAGTAATATTGATAACAGTGAAAGAGTGGAATAAAAATAAAGATGAAGCAGGAATGATGGAAAACCATGGGGTAAAGAGCCATCAGCTGCAATGCTTGACAATTCAGAAGATGCTCTAATACCTCTCTATAAAGTGATGGAGCAACTTGACCATCTTGATTCCACAGAAACTTTGCCTCTCATAGACAGGAATGTAAGGTAGTGTGAAGCTATGTTAACCTGAAATAACCTCTCTCTCCTTTTCCCAAGTTCAATTCATTTTTCAGAGGCTACCAGAGTTATCTTTTTCTAGGATGCTGTCACCACTGATCTAACAATGACCTCCTTTTCTACTGAATTAAGGCAATAAATTACATACCATCTGGTATGTCCTCTGATTACTTCCTGGAGGTGTGGTTTCCAAATGAGATCAAGTTTTCCTTGAGTAAAAGAAACTTGCCTTATACTTCTTATATATTCACCATAGGACATTGGGTGTTTGAGCAAACACAGAAACCCTAAACCAAACACTGTAATGAGGAGATGAAAAGAGTAGTAGCCTTAAGTTTCTTGTACCAGAGAAAGTCCATTAAAGGGGCGGGGTTTTTTCTTTCCTCAATAGATAATAAATTTTCTTCCAGATGTATAAGGAGTATCTACATTTTCCTTGTTAATTTTCCACAATTTAGCCTCCCTGTCCTCTCCTTCATAAAAATTCATAGACTCTTGACTTAGATGGACTCTTTACCATTATTTTATTTAATGTTCACATTTGAACCATGAGTACAATGTTAGCCCAAGTACTGTAGTGATAATAATTAAGTGAGGTTTGATGCCCAAGACTCAGAGGACTTCAAGCCCAGGCTTTTCATGGCTTTCCACCCTTAATGAAAGATGACTCTCTAGCTGACCATCTATATACACTGCCTTATTATCATCTCTTATTTTCCCCCATTCAAATCATTTAAGAAAGTTACATTTCACAGAGATGAAATATATGTTTAAGCAGGGATTTCGATTGGGCTCAATTAAATTTTGCTAGGGTTCTATGGAGCAATTCACACTAAGGCTTTGTGTTGTGAAATTAATTTTATATTACATTTCTAAACTTGAGAAGAACACACATACACCTGCATATATGCATATGTATAAATATAAATGTGTATATATACATACATGCAAACATGCACACACACTTCTCAAATCTCTTCTCTCTGATAAGCAACATTCTTATCATTATTCTTTACATTTGTTTGTCCCAGTGTAATAAAATGCTGTCAGAAAGCATTCAGTACAAATATTGTCATTTAGGTCAGAATATATAATGTGGGGGCATGGAGATTGACAAAACCCAAGTAAAAAAAGCACAAAAATGAGAGGGGAAATGTAAATAATTCTCATGTTCTCCAGTCTTAACTTGATTATCCTAATACCGTATCGCCTCATATTGTTCCTCCACCTTTCCTCTATTGTATTAGTGGATTGTTGTTATGTAACAAATTATTCCCAATCTTAACAGCTTGGAGGATCTCTTTAACAGCTTATTAACTCACACAGTTTCTGAGAGAGTCTTAGCCTCTTACTTCTGGCTCAGGGTGTCTCATGAGGTTGTAGTAAAGTGGTCCATGGGGGATGCAGTCATCTGAAGGCTTGACTGGGGTTGGAGGGCTTCCTTCCCAGCTCATTCATGTGGCTGTTGGCAGGAGGCTTCAGCTCTTCACCATGTGGGATCCTCCATATGGCTGCCCACACATGGCTTTCCTCAGAGCAAGTGATGAGGGGGTGGGGAGGATGAGTGTGTGTGTCTGTGTATTTGTGCATGTGTGTGTGTGTGTTTGTGTGTGTAAGAGAGAGAGAGAAAATGATAGAGGGACGTCACAAAGAAAATGGAGCCAGTGTCATTTATAATCCAATATATGGATCACACAGACCCGCCTGTTACAGTGTGTGAGGAGATGACACAAGGATGTGAATACCAGGAGACAGGGACCGTTGGGGGTAATCTTGGAGGTTGGCTACCACATCTCCCCTCCCTCTTAACTTTCCTCCTCTTTTTGAAACCTCTCTCTTTGGAATAGTCGCCAACTGGTAACAGTTTTGCTTCATTGCTATTTATCTACATATATCATCAATTTTCATTGCTTGACAAAAAGGTTTTCGTTTGAAAAATTTAAATGATTTGTTTCTTCAGAAAATATAGCCAATGCTCTTTTCACCGTGTTACTGGACAGTAGAGGGTGCTGTTGGTGTGTGTGGACCTACATTGAACACTGACGGTCGAGCTAAGATGGGGCTGGTCCAGTTCTCATCTTGAAAAATAGTCAGATGATTTCTAATCTGATTGGTTTCTAAATATCTGTATTTCAATTCTAAAAATTAAAATTTCTTTTTCTTTAGCCAATAAATACGCAACATTAGGCTTTCCATAAACGCTTCTGTTAATTCCCAATGGTCTATTTGTACTTTTCCTTGCTGCATGCTTTTTGGCCCTAATAATGGCTGAGAAGAGCTGAAGGAGGAGACACATGATAGTTACTTTGACAGGGATTGTGCACAGATCATGAGGGACAATACCTTCTTTACTGGATTTGGCTTCTCCTTTAAGATTGATGTTTTTAAGATCCTTTTTGGCATGTTGGCATATTGCAGGAGTATTGACTACAACCAGTCATTTCTATGACTGATACTGAGTTGATAAGGGATGAGTTATTTTCTCCTCCATTAGAATGGGATGAGTGTTTTGCAGGGGCCCTTGTGGGGAATGTTTTTTCTTCCTTGACTCTTTCTTTCAGAGAGGATTTCCATCAGTGGTATGGGTCTTTTGGGGGTACTCAATTGTTTTTAGACACATGACTATATGAATAAATTCCTAGTATTTGTAACAATATCCTGATGAGACTATTGTGCACTTGGCATGCTAATTTCTAGAAGAAAGACCCAGTTGCATCTCCCTAGTCTGAAAAATATTTTTCTTCTCTATCATATTTCACAAAATCGCATTTGGTCACCACTTATCCTATTGCAGTGTAGCGCAAAAAGCATTAATTTTTGAAGTGAAAAAGACCAAGTTTCAAATAACACTGTTCCTTACTTGCTGGGTGGAGTCTTATGCCTCACTTTGTCCCTCTGAGAAGTGAAAAGTAGTAATAGTAAGTATATTAGGCACTGTGTTAAGAGCTCCGCCTACATTCCATGGTTTAATTTTTATAGTAAGCTTTTGCCATGTGTACTAGTATTTTCTATATGTTTAAAAATAAGGAAATGAATTTGAGATACAAAGAGTTTAAGTAATCTGTTCAAGGTTATACAGCTGATAAATCATAAAGTTCAGATGCAAGCCCAAATGTGTGTAACAGTAAAGTTATCCCCTTAACCATTCTGCTATGCAGCAACCCATAATAATGCTGGTATTAGTAGTTTGAGAATTACATATGAAAATGAACATCTATTAGCCAGCAGAGAGTCTTGTAGTGTTAACACTTTAAATAAATGTTAATTCCCTTTACTTCTCTTATTTGGAGCCACTTAACTAACAGATGAAAGGAAGAACATCTGTTTAGAATGATGACCTCTGCTAAAAGAGGCTCTGTCGTAGTTTTGCATAATGACACCATGATTGTTTTTCTTGGAAAACAAATTACAAATGTCCATAAAATTGACAAAGGAACAAATTGGGCACTCCTAGATTCTTTCTGAAGCTTGAAAATCTTTGTGAAAAAAAACCACATTAAAGGGAGTTTTTCCTCTCTTAAGTAGTGCTTATTTTAATCATAACCTTTGGAAGAAAATTTAAATGTAAAAAGGTGAAAATTAAAAGAACTATAAATAACAACAAATGTCTACCTTGTAAATACAAAGCCACATTCACTCCCAGGGCTGTTATGTCTACAAACTATTTGAACAACAGTTAATAAGCACATTCCCAATGAAAGAAAAAGGTAACTGATGTTCCACCTGAGTGCACTCTTTGTTGAGCATGTACGGAAATGGAGAGCTTGTAGATAGGGATTTCTGTGCTTTTTGCCTTAAGACATGTGCGTGTGCCCACCAAAGAAAATGAAGGGTTTTTCAGGTTCCCCAAATATTCCTTTACTAAATATTCATCTCTGTCAAAAAATAATAATGTGCTTTACTTGGATTAGCTGAAAAATCATCTTCCTTTCTTGATGGTTTTCCTTTTCTCTGTGTTCTCATGATGAGATAACCCACTTATGGTTCCCAGGCTGGGGTTATCTTGATTTACATGTTGTTTTTGAGGCTGTTTTATGGGGGATCAAAGGGCTGGACCAGGAACAGTGAAGAGTCTAAATCTTTGTGAGGGCAGACCAGTGAGTTGCTGGCCTACCTGAATTATATCCCATCCTCTACATTCTTAACTATAAACCTGGGAAGCTGTAGGGCTTACTTAGGCTTGTTGTTTAGAAATTGGATGTCATATTCTTTGGGCCACAGAGGAGGCAACCCCAAATACTAAATTCTACCTTTTTTTCGTATTCAAATTCCTATAATTCCCCTGAATCTCTTTTTTCTTTTTTTATTATTATTTTTGGGGCAAATGCCATTATTCCAGATCATATTATTTTATATGAGAATAAATCTATGTTTTTGAAAAATCTGGCACATGAACAAGCTATTGAAGTGATTAAAGCTAGCATATAAAGGAAAGAATCACTTTTTATAATTGTTTGGGTTTTGGCTTACCTGGTTTCAAGTTCCAGCTTCATGAGTTACTGTGTTTAATCATGGGTAAGATATCTAGTGTTTCTGAATCTTAGTTTTTAGTCATAAAATGGGGAAAGATAATGCTTATTTGGTACAGTTGTTTTGAAAATTCAATGAGATGGTCTATAAAATGCTTAGCATGTAGCCTAGTAGAGTTACATTTTACAGGCTGTGCCCCTTGACTATTTGAATTCACAAGGACAAAGAAAATCATCTGGATGTAGTACCAGAATATATTACAATTATAAATTAGTTATGCAAAACAATCTATTTCCTCTAGCCTACAAATATAGGTATCCAAAAGAAACATCTATGGCCCATAATTATTATTTATTAAGGACCTAATATATTTGTGGGAACCAATATAACTGGTTTTTTAAAGATATATTATCTAAATGAACCCTTCTAGTCACCAATCTTTACTTTATAGATGAAGAAACCAAGGCTCATAGACAGTGAAGGTCTTGCTCATGATCAAATAGTTAATGGCAGAGCAAGAATTTAAAAACAGGTTCTGGCTTAGCCACTATCTTCCAATGCCAACCCATTAGAGAAACTAAAAAACAATTGTAGGACTGCTCACAATATAGAATCATAGCCTTTATTTCTAAAATAAATGTTACTTGTATATTTCAAAGCGTACATTCTATTTTTAAGAGCTTTAACCAGTTTACGTCCCGAGAAAGAGCTTTTGAAAACCTTTGGCTCCATGAAGCTTTACACGGCTTTATTTTGACCACTGCTTTAGTTAGACTACAGCTGAATTTCTTCTGTAAGGTTTTCTTATATTTTTATGTTCACATTAATTGCACCATGTACAAAGGAGTTTCACATATGCTTACAAAACAAACCCTTACTATACTTTTGTAATTACAAAGTCTGCCACTAAATTACTGTTTCATGTGTTTGTGTTTCAATTATTAACTGTGGCGGCATATAACTAAAGCTGAAAACATGTCATTTCTATGATAACAAGTGAACACAATTAGCAGCATATCTATTCCACACACAAAATATATTCATTTGCATTCTGTCTCTATTTAACTGTATTTAGGCCAAGTCATGTCATTTCTCTGTTACCTTTTTTCAATCTAGAAGAAATCTGTCTTATTTTATATAAGTGCTTTTATGATGTCTAAATAAACAGAGTTGGCTGAGGTGAAGATCTGCAGACATATGCCTTACTCAGTTGGTTAATTTTCTGAAACTTCTAAAGCTCCCAATCTTCAGATTTGTGGTGATTATTTTTAAATTGATGAGATGTGTGCATGATAGAGCTTTGCAAATAAATTATATAGTTTTACAAATCTGACTGATGAATAAAATCTCTTTACTGCTTGCCAGCCATAGGTAAGTGGGAAAGTAACTATATTTGTTTGTGTTGTATTCACATTATATCAACCAGAACTTTTTGTGTGATAAGTAACAGAAATTCAACTCAAGTTGAATAAGTAAAAACGTGAATTAATGTAAGGAATTTGGGGTTTCACATAGAACTCAAACATCAGACTGCAACTGAACCTAACATATGAATTGACCAGGAACTTAAAGCCAATCTGATTTGGGTTCTTTCTCTGTTCTCAGAGTTTCTGCTTCATTCATCTCTCCTCTCCACATTCTGCCTTATTCTGCTTTGATCAGCCAGTCAGCTGTGGCCAGGGGGTGGAGCTTGCTGGGTGGGCCATGGGGTGGGCCATCTTGTTCCAACATGGCAGCTCCTTCTGTAATCTTGTGGATTGATTGCACATTTGTGATTATGAAGAGATATTCCTAGGAACAGGAATTCTGGGCAGGCATTCCTATCCGCTACTTACACACATGTGCAAATGAGCATATACAAATTAATGGTATATTTAAATGACCAAAATGTATTTCCAATAGCATTGCCTGCTTAATGTCATGTCCTCAGATTACATGAAAACCAAACATGCTATAGTGAAAGAAGAAAGGACAATGGTTTCACTAAATGCAGTGAAGTAATAACAGTAGCTGCTATTATTGAGCTATTACCACAGAGCAAGGCACTGTGCTAAATGCTTTAGAAGCATGATCAAATTTAATTTTCACAACAATGCTATAGAGTGGAAAATAGTATTATCCCCATATAATGAAAGAAAAGGATGATGATGAGCTCCAATACTAACATTATTATTATATGATGAAACGGCGGTTTAGAGAGGGCAAAAGCCATCTCAAAATTGCTCAGTCATGAAGGGGCCTAGCTTAGATTCATTCTGTGGGCTTTGGGCCTATAAAGCCCATGCTTTTAACCATGCAACAGTTCATAATTGCATTTTACTTTTTATAGTGTGCCCTCTGTTCAGAATCTCAAGGTCAATTCCTAAAAACTAAGGGTCCAGAGCATTCCATTCTGCCATGTTTTGGTGGATTGAGATAAAGTGATAAGATTCTGCTTATTACAAGGGAGTTGTAATTGTAGCAGAAATTGTCTCGAAATGGTTCTTGAACTTTTGTATCTTACTCCAGGTCTCTGTTGGTTTTAACCAGTTCTCCTTTTTAATGTCCATCTCCTTCGCCCTGTGTACCAATTTTTCTACTCTTGTTCTTGAGAATAGGGTTCTGTCTTTGTTATTCTGCTTTTTCCTTTAAATTTTGAAGGCAAAAAACAAACCAAAAAACCCTGTAAATCAAACCAAAACCAAGCCAAACAAAAAGGTATAAAGGATACTATATAACACCTGTGCACATGCCATCCAAAGTGAATAAACATTGGCATTTCGTCATATTTGATTCAGAACATCTTTAGGAACTAAAATATCAGAGACAATGTTGAAGTCCTTCATACTCTCCTCTTAAGGCCCCCTCCCTCCCCCTCACCAGAGGACAATATGTATACAGTCCATGATGTTAGCCTTTACCACGAATACATTCTGTTGGGCTGACTATGTACATATTTTTAAATTTACATCATTTGTATCACACCATACATAATGCTATGCTATTTGCTACTCAGTATTATGGGTTTGAGATCTCTGTTGAGTAATGTCAGTTACCTAATCATTGAATAATAATCTAATACATTAGTATTATAAGATTTAATTATTAGTTAACCCATGAATGGACAACTAAGCTATTTCCAAGTTTATACTATTTAAAATAATGCCACAATAATATCCTTATACATGTTATACAAATATTTGAGAGTTTCTCATATATATGAGCTTATAGTACAATGGGGAAAGATGCCTTATATTAGTGGTTATTCATAAATGCTATGAATAAAAATAATGGTACAAGGGGAAAGAACATGAATATGGTGAGGAAGAAAGTTGTTCAAATATCTTGGAGGAAGACTCATCCTGGCTAAGGGAATAGCAAATATTAAGGCCCTGAGACAGAAAAATCCTCAGTATACTGATATTTTATCCTGAAATACAGATGCACTCCATTATTTATTTCAATTATTTACCTAGAGTTTCTATTGTATTTCTGCACATAAGTATAGCATGATTTATAAATGATGGGAGGTTATCACTTCCTTATCAAACTCTATGTCAATTATTTCTTTTTCTTATTTAATGATTGAATGTAAACTCCAGTATAATGTAAAGGAAAGGGAAAGAGAGAGCTAACATAATTTCTTTAACTTTAATGAGAATATAGCGAAATGTTTAACATATCTTTAGTAAAAACCCTTCATGAGATTAAGGGTGTTCTTTTTTCTATCCTTTCACTGTTAAAATATTTTTTTTAATTGGTAATAAGTTGTAAATTTTTCTGCAGAACTTTTAATGAAAAATAGCAGTACCACGCCTAACTCTGATTCTTATGCCAAGATATCACCAATTTTGGTTTTCTCCATCCTTCCTTTTAAAATTTCCTTCATATTTCTGAATAATATGCTAACATGACTATTTCTTGATTTTTTTAGTGTTAGTTTAGACTTTCTGCTAGAGGAGCTGAGGATTTAACTCTTTTCTCTACTCCATTCACACTTTCCCTACCCCTTTCTTATGATAGATATATAAAATTTTCAGTTAACACAGTATTCAGTGTTATTATACATAGAATACATATCTCAGTAATGTATATGTAATAACATAAAATAATGTATATATGACAGCCAAGCTATGTAGTATGCTATGTGTGCCTTTATTCTCTTGTATAACTCTGTTCCATTTCCCCCTTGCTTTTGTGGAGCACATCCTCCAATAGTTTCCCAAAAAAGGATGACTGTGGCAGGTAGTACATATTTTAGATCTCTACCATCTGTAAAATTTTTTATTTCTACCCTCATACTTGATTGGAAATCTAGATGGAAAGAGAATTCTAGAATATAAAAACACTCCCTCAGAACTGTGGAAGAATTTTTGCATTGTCTTCTAGTTGCCAGTGCTGCTATTAAATGTCTGATGTTATTTTAATTAATACTTTTTCTATGATTCTTTTTTACATTAGAAACTGTTTTTAAGTTTTTTCTTACTAGAAGCTTATAAGTTCTCTTTATCCTTAGTGCCTTGAAATCTCATGATAATGTGGCTCAGAGTCTGCAGTTCTAGGAAATCCTTTTCTTTATTCTTTGATAATTTTCTCCCTCCTGTTTTTCTGCTTTTTCTGAACTTTCATTAATTCAGATACTCTTTTAAAAATCTTTTCTTCCTTATTTTTTAAAGTCTCTTTGGGTTTTTGTTCTACTTTCTAGGAGATTTTTCCAACTTTATCTTTCAACTCTTCTATTAATGTTTTATTTCTGATATCACTTTTTTTTAAATTTCAAAGACCTCTTTCAGAATTTCTGAATGTTTCTTTTATAAGACTACCTATTCTTGTTTCAGGAATGCAGTATCTTCCCTTTTCTTTGAGACTATTAAATTATTATTTTTTTGATGTTTTCTTCTGCTTCCTTTGTCTCTGAATCCTCCACTTTTCTTTTTTTGCCTTATTTATTTGTTTCTGTCTCTTTCTCAAAAGTCTGGTGATCTGTCAATATTTGCCCATGTTAAAGTATGAAACACAAAAAGGCACGAACCAGATATGAAGATGTTGGGCAGTGAGTTTATTATAAAGTTATGGGACCGTTATTGTAAGTTTTTCTCTTAGGCAGACTGGTTTCCTCAGAGAGGAGTCTCCTAATTCTCTGCCTGAGGATTGAAAGTTTCTCTCCCAGGGGCAAAGGGAGAAGAGGCTAGTGTTCTCACATATCGAGACATAAACATTCACCGAGCCTTTTGTTTCCAGGACAGTTCCCTTAGCTCTAATGTTTGTGCTCATGCCCCCTCTTGTTTAAGAGAGTAGACATCTTCAGCCAGTTGTCTAACCTAGGTGGCTGGCAATGCTGCTCTGTGCGATGATGAGGGTATCTAGGACTCTAATGTCTTCAAATGCAAAATTTCAATCAATCTGCCTGTTAGTCCCACCGACATCTTAAAAATATAATGTGTCTCTAAGTCCTGTTTTTCAGGGCTCGGAGGCATGGACTGGCTTATTTTTGGCTCCGCATTACTCCACCCCTCTGCTTCCCAGTTCAAACATTTTGTCAACATCATCATTTCTCCCATTCTTTTCTCTTGTGGACTTTTTGCCCTTTTGATATCTTTAGCATCATTTAAGTGGGGTTTCATAAAGGAATTAAATGCAAGGATAGTTTTCAAATATCAGGGCAGTACTGAAAAGACAAAGTTGCTAACTTAAATGGATTCCTACTAGTCAAATTGTGAAAATTTTGAACATAAAATAAAATCAATACTAAATGTAATAATTAATGTTATTATGATGGTTAATTGGAACAAGTTGAGTCTGTGAAAGGTCATAGATCCTTAATGATTCTCATATAAGAGAGAATATAAAGTGTAAAAAATTAGATAATTGTAATTCAAATAGGAATAAATATAATAGGATATGTTTTATTTTTATTGATTTTAACAATTAGAAAAGGGTTTATATGTGGATAGGTTGTTTCTAAACTATGAACATATGTAATTGTTCATATTTTAATGATCAAAAAATAGGAATTCCCTGGCAGTCCAGTGGTTAGGACTCTGTGCTTCCACTGCAGGGGGCACGGATTCGATCCCTGGTCAGGGAACTAAGATCCCACATGCCTCGTGGTATGGTAAAAAAATAAAATAAAAATAAAATAATGTAAAATAAAGAACACAAGGAACTTTGAGTAAGCCACATAATTCTAGAACAAGTGGGGAAAAAGGATGACTAAAAATGATGGACTATAAATGTGTAGTTTAAAAAGACTTCTACAAAAAAATAGAATTCAGATTATAAATCATAGTGAAAAGTATATACAGAGGTAGACATTCTGACATGGATGGAGTGTGGTGGCATCTAGATCCTTTCCTGTGTGCTCCTCCAGCATCAGTCCAGATTAAAAGCTCATTGACTCAAGATTTTTACTTTGCTAAAATAATATAAACTTTATTATGCTCAGTAATTAGCCTTATAATAAATCAAGACTGTAGCTTCTTTAGGTAATTATAAGCTTCCAAATGATAAGAGGAAGTAGACATTTTACTAAGTAGCATAACAAAAAAGAAAGCAAAGACTTTTCCCATGTGTGTGGTGTGTATTATAGGACCACACACAAAATGTCTAAATTTATGTAATGTGAACTTTAAAGTAATCAGGTAGGAAATTAGAAGAATTAGATAGGAGGAACTGAGTATGGGATTATATCATTCTTTTCCCTTTTCCTTTGTGTTTTATTTATTTTGACGTAAGCTGGTCTTAATTGAGGAATTCTCAATTTTTTTCTGTTGCTGGTATTTCTGTTCTCTTGCTTGAAGAAATGGATAATAAGGAGACCAGGGAAGTCACATCCCTGAGGGTACAATTTATGTGTTATTTTTTAGCATGATTATTTGGGAAATCTGCAAGTTTAATTTATTATGTTTCATTATGAGTCTGAGTCATGAAATTGGGTGTTCCCTTTAAGTTTGTGATTTTGCGTGTTCCTTTGACTGTGTAACATACACTAATAAATGTCAGGTTTCAAATAAAATGAATTATCTGGTCCAATTACACATCTAATATTTGAGTTTTCCCAGCAACATTCCTACCAAGTGGAAACCATCAACCTCTGAATGCTAGTAATGGTATTGTCAATTCACTTCCTGTTCTCATATACCTACCATTTTTTCTAGTCTTATCCCTTGTATTGTCGAAACAAGCCTAATGTGTTGTGTTCTTTCTGCCTAGAATGCTTTTTGCCGCCTTTACAAGACACAATCATACCAATATTTGAAAAATAAAATTAAATTGTATTTCTTCTATGTGTGTTCCACGGTTATTATAAATAATTTTTGACATTCCTTCTCTCAGAAAAAATAATTGCTCTCTTTTTGGTAACATGGGAAATTGTCTTAAGCATCAGTATAAAAATTGTCACATTAGGCATGGTTAGTTGTATAAACATTTATGTCCCTACTATTAACCAAAATTTTAACCTACTTAAGATGCCATATCATAGTCACCTTGTACTTCCCAGTATGGTATCTTAAACAGTAAGTGTAAACAAAATACTTTGAAATTAATTTATTTGAAAAAAATTTCCCAGCTCTATGACCATTTTTATGGCAATGGACTTCTTAGAGAAAAGTGGTATAAAACACAAGACAAAACAAGCAAGATTCCATATTCTTGCTATAAAGGGGACTGCAGAATTTTAAAATTTTACATATAATTATTCATCAGCTTTTAAGGGGCAAAACTAAGTTGCCACCAGCTGCAAAATACTATTCTTCTTGAGCAGCTGTAAACCAACATCTCAACAAAACATAAGAATACACCCAAAGGAGTAATGGGAACTTCATTTATTCCAGACTATGTGATGAGCTTTTGGAAGACTTTTAGGATTCTTCCAACATCAGAGCCATAGTTCCTATACCCAACAAGTTAGTGGGCAGATCTATGTTGGGTCACCACTTGTTAAGAAAGAAGTTTACTCATGTTGATTAGTGGTTGCCTCTTCTTAAACTTGTTTTGCTTTTGAGGAGATAATTAAACCAGTATTGCTAGAGGTGACACTGATTTTGTTGTGGTTAAAATCTTGGGGCTTGAGGCTAAAGAGACATTACTTCAGATCTTTGATCTTCTGGGATAACATAAGAACCTATGACAAGTCCAACAGCTTATCTCCATTTCCCTTTTCTCATCTGAATAAAAATGGAAAAAAAGATCTATTTATCTCTGACTGATGTTCTGTAGATTACATGGCATATTTAAAGCATTTGCTGAATGCCCAGCACTAGTAAATGCTCAAAACTGTCAGCCGTCACATCAGCATCAGCATCATTATTAGTAATAAGAAACTCGGTATTTATTAGGTGCATATAAAACAATAGATGTAATTACAAATTAATGTTAATAAGTGTCAGATGAAAACTAAATAAATATTTGGCATCAGTAGGGACCAGGAGGAAATTTCCTTTTGCCACTTTTTTCTCCTTCCATTTATCAGGCAAAAATATTGGATTGAATGAGAAAAATAACACAGCTTTAAAAATAACTTCATAAATTCCTCCTTGTGCATGTGTCCATCTTTGTATGCTGCTTCCTTTAGATTGCAAGGAACTTGCAACCTTTAGGCCAGGGACTGAATTTAACCTAGTGTTTAATATGGGCATTTATTTATTCAGTTCTTAAAACTTCACTCTTGAATAAGCTGCCTTGGAGCTAAGGAGATCAAGCATACCATTTTTTGAGGGATTATTTTATTTTTTAGTACATTTGATGTGTGGCCTGTGAAATCCTAAGAGTATGGCAATTTCTCCCCCCATTTTTTCATATTGCAAATATGCTTACTCTAGTGTAGTAGGATTGTCATTTCTGTGTTCAGGCAGTGGCTCTGCAGTCAATACTTCGTCAGCATTATTTAAGCACAATTCTACCCAGACACTCTGAATTTACAAGTCCTCGAATTAGTGAATGAATGAATGTTAAGCATTAACTTTGGACCAGGCCCAGAGCTAGACATTTTCAAATATATTATTTCACTTAATCTTCAAATAGACCCAAGGATGCATAGTATAATCCCCATTTTACAGATGAGGAAACAGGCTCAGAGAGGTTAAGTGATTTACCTAAGGCTATTCTCGGTGCAGGGGCCAACATATAGAGAGGTAAATTTGGAATTTTGGGAGCATGGGGTGCTGGGAAGAGAGCAAAGTGAAGATTCAGCAAAGTAGGATCTGGAAAGCTAGGCAAGGACCATAATATGGAATGCCTTTCTGCCATGCTAAAGGACTTGATCTTTGTCCTGGAGGTCAGTGGTTCTCAAATTTCAGATTCATGAACATTATTTGTTATGACTATTGAAAATGTGTATTATTGCCCTCACCCCACACTCTGAAATGAGGGGGCTGCAATCTGTATTTTAATAAGCATCTTAAGTTATTCTTTTGGTCTCCAGTCCACACTTTGAGAACACTGCAGAAGGCAATGGGAAGATTGTGAAAGAATATTTTGCAGGTGAGTTTCATCATTCTTGGATAATGATGAGAATGGGCTACAGGGATACTAAATTAGAGGCAAGGAAATATTTAGAACACTGGTTCTCAAACTTGTCTGCACAGAAGAATCATCTGGAAAGCTTTAAATAAAATACTCATGCTTGGGTCCCATCCCAAGCTTTGGAGTTAATCAGTCTAGAGTGTGGCCTGGGCATTGGAATTTTTTTAAATTCCCAAGATAATATTTATAGGCAGTAACTTTTGAAATCCACTGGTTTAGGAGACTATTGCAATAGTCTACTTGGGAAACACTGTAGCCCTGAATTAATGGTGGGCTGGCAGCACCACTGATAGTCGATTAGCATTTCTCGTGGGTTAGAAAGAGGGAGTTCTTCCTCCACAGGAACCCTGGTAACCTTGTGTCATGAGCCTGGCCCTGATTCTAGTACCTACTTTCACCTTCTGTTGAGCAGTCACATGGTGCACTGCCCAACCCCGCAACCCTGGAGATGTTCAGGAGGTCACAGGGATGCGGATAAAGCCAGAGGGAAGGAGAGACAGGATGGTTCCCAGCGATGTGGTTTTAGTCTTACCCCCATTGTCAACTTCGAGCCCTCACTTTGGTCCCTTCTGTTCTGGTCATGGCCTGGTAGGGGAGTTGCTTAGCTTGACAAATACAGTTGAATTGTAGTGGCCACCTGGGATGTTGTGTTGGGAATTATTCACAAAAGCTATATGAATTAGGAATTATCATCCCTGTTTTATGGATGAGAAAACTGAACATCAGAAAGGTAACTACCTTGTCTAAGGTCAAATAGCCAGAAGTGGTGAAAATGGGATTCATACTACTTTGACTGACTCCAAAGCCCTGGTTTTCTTAGTATCTCTTAAAGCTTACAATAATAAGTGGGAGATCAGCGGCCTTGTGACTTGCAGTCCAGGATTTTTGCTGTGTTACCATCGTAAGTGATTTCTACTATCTTTCTGTTATCAAAGTAGACTTAGCCTGAATCTAGACAGATCACATTTGACCCCAATGTTAAAAAAGTGTTGTCTCTATAGTTTTAGAGCGTATTCTTACTACAGGTTTCAAGCTGAGAGCTCCAGAAGTCCTTGGGCTACAGTAAAAGGATTAACCTAAGATATATTATTATAGCATACATGTATGAAGCACTTACTATGTACTTGACACTCTTCTAAAGTACTATAAACATTTAACTTATTTAATTCTTCTACCAACCACCCGAGTAGGTGCTATCATTAGTCACCTCTTACAGAGAGAGAAGCAGGGACACAAAGAGTTTGAATAACCTGCCAAGGTCCCATAGTCAGAGCCCAAGTCCATGTTCCCAATGACTTTGCCATGCTGCCTTTATACACAGCTTTCTTCATGTCTCCTCCTCCAGCCTTTACCCTCATCTTGACAAGTGCTGCCCAGCAGGCAGACCTTCAGAGTATAGCTACTCACTGTTCACTCTAGTTTTTTTTTTAAATCACTTTTATTCTTTAGTTTAGTTTTAGTTTTCTAGTGCTTAATGTGTTTTTCTGTTTGTTTGTTTGTTTTGCTGAGCCCCATGGCATGTGGGATCTTAGCTCCCTGACCAGGGATGGAACCCATGCCCCCTGCAGTAGAAGCACGGGGTCTGAACCACTGGACCACCAGAGAAGTCCCTCACTCTGTTTTTTGACTGTACTTATCTTACGTAAACTCTTTCTTGGGGATTTCTAAAATAATTCTTTTCTTTCCCCTTTAAAAGAACAGCCCAGTAGTACAGATCTTGGGGTTATGCTGGCTGGAGTCTTCCACTTTCCATCTTTACTGGAATTATGTTACTCTATATCTGCTTTACACTTATCTGTTTGCTTTCTGTGCCTTGGTTTTGGTTTTTCTATGACCATAGAAGCTATAGTCTCTGAAAAATAATTTTCTTCACATTAAGTTACATTACTGAATATACTTTAATGGTGGATATTTTAATGTTCTATTGTAAAGAAATGACACTCCCTTTAGCTAGCTTGCAGTTCAATTTATTTGCTCCCTGAGTCTCAAAAAATCAAGAGATTATTTTTTTTAATATTGACAATGGAAAGTATATTAATGTTTTTGGCAATATAGGTACTATATAAACCTATAGGAAGGTTATGAAGATTATTTTCTAAAACTGAAATTGATTATTCCCCACGAAGGTTGATTATAACTATTGAGATCATGAAAACAAAATGTCAACTATTTCATTATTTAGTGAATAGGAGTGCTTTCCTTTACATGGATAAAATAGCAGTTCCATGTTATAACTTTACAAATGTAGTTGAGTTGTTTTTTTTTTCCCCTAAATAGTCATTTTCAGAGGGATGATCTATATAGCTTGACAACTTACAGTACAGCTGATGTAAAAAGTTTGTGATGGCAACCCTAAATGTTTTATCACCTGTCAGAAATTTCAATGATAATAAAAAGTAACATCTTTTAAATTAATTAGACATGATTAGGACTTCAAGCCCAGAGGCCACTTCATTATGTAAAAATTATAACAGCTATTTAAATTACCATTAAATTGATTTTTATGTTAATTGATATCTCACTTATAACCTTAGATTTTAATTTATATAAGATCTTTGGAAATAATAATAAGGTGTAATCAAATATTATTTGGGGAAATTCTTTTATGAAAAAATGCACTGAAAAATTGATTGTTATATCTGACCCTTGGTAGAATGTCTGGATTAGAATGAAGCTAATTTCTCATGAAATGGCTCAGATTCATCTCCTGTGTTTGTGCAGCCTCCACAAACAGCAATAGAAGTTGCATGTGTGGTTCAGAAGGGTAGTTTTTTCCCCAGTGAGCACTCTTATCTTCTCCTGTCTGACACAGGAAACAGAGTTTAATTTAACCAGTTGAAATGCAGCATGGGCTGTGATACATTTTGGAAAAGGAGGGTAATGTGACTGAGCACACAGTCGACTTTTAAAGATAGGAAGTGATATATATTTCAGAGAAGAACTGACACCATGGAGTAGAATAAACCTGAGTATCATCTCACAGGGTTTTAATAAGCAGGTGTTGTTGAAGTAATACATTTTCGAAGTTAAGATGTCAGTTGCAGGAAATTGAAATTAATTGTTCTTTAGGGACAAATTGAGATGAACTGTGGCATTTCTCAGTTCAGGTACATAACTTCCTCATGCATTTTTTGTTTCAAGTGACTAGTTTTGAATCTGCAAGATGGCAGACAAATTAAAATATTGTTCTGGCCTCTTTTAGAGTGTCCAGTCTCTACTAATTAAAATCCCTTTTCATTTTTATTCCTAAATTTCTTTCTATATTGCAAGTTCCACAAGTGTAGGAAATAGAGTTTATCAATACCATATGGGCCTAGTTTCTGGGGCTAACTCTTTAATTACTTAAGAATTTTCTAAGGAACTTCTGGTTTGCTTTGCAGATTTTAGCAATGAACATATTCAAGTTGTAAACTGCAATTACAATATTACAAATTACAAGAAACTGTATTTATGGGTATGGAATCAAGATTGGGTTATTCAGGAAAAAACTGTTAGAAATGGAAAAGTAGGTTTATGTAGTTGTAGGCTAAACTCCCTCATACTATCATTGCTTTTCCCCCTTCACATCTAAGATCTTCATTCATGTTTTAGTCGTTTTTCTTTTGTTTTGTTTCTGTTTTGTCTTCTTTATTTGTTACACCTTGTCACATCCTGGGGACTGAGCAGAGACACATCTAAAAGTTGAGCAAGGTCAGTGCCCACTAAGGTACAATTGAAAATAAGTGCAGTCTGAGAGGAGATGCAGACTTGGGGAGGAGGTTGGTACAGGAGTTCATGAAGGAGTTCATGAAGAGGGAAGACAGTTTTATCAAAGAAGTTCCAGAAGTCATAATCCATGGAAGATGCCGAGCTAGTGTCTTAGCATCCCACCCTTCCACTTTCTGCTTTGTGATCTTATTCACACTTCATTTCTGCACACTTCATTTCTGCTTTTCCAGTGTTTTTCAGACACTTCCCAATAGGGGGCGCTAAAGGGAGGCTGGAAAACTCCAAGAGGAAGGTGAGATTTGCTCATTTCTGTTACTCCCTGTTCTTGTCAGCGTCACCACAGCAATGCAGCTTCACCCCAGCAGCTGCTGTTCACTCCAGTAGCAGCTGTTGATTTACTATCCAGTTTTCTCAACACTCATGAAATCACACCAGCACTAGTTGGCCAAGGCATCTTCCTCCAAGGTCTGCATCTCAGAGGCACAGGATTTCTTCTCTGAACTCAGAGGCTCCAGCACTGTGTTAACCAATATGGTAGCCACTAGCTGCTTGTGGAATTTAAACTTAAAATTAGACACAATTAAAATTCAGTTTCTCAGGCACATTTCAAGGTTCAGTTCTCTCACGTGGAGAGCACAGAACATTCCACCACTGCAGAAAGTTGTGTTGAACAGCCATGAGGTCCCGCACTAGTTGAGCAGTGCTGACTTTTCTGAGGTCTGAGCTTTTGTTCTGTGTGGCTGCTCCAAGCTTCTAAATTTTGATAATCTCAGCCTCTTCCCTGTGCTGTCTCCATTCCTTATTTCCTTTTTTTGCCTCTTCAGTTCTCTGGTACCGTGGTAACAATTCTTCATATCAAATCAAGCTCAGTTACATAATTGGGGGAATAGTGCAAAAAGAAAATCCAGGTCCCCTCGTTCAAAAAGTAGGGTAAAAGTGCCATTAAAAGTACATATAGGGCTTCCCTGGTGGCGCAGTGGTTGAGAGTCTGCCTGCCAATGCAGGGGACACGGGTTCGAGTCCTGGTCTGGGAGGATCCCACGTGCCGCGGAGCGGCTGGGCCCGTGAGCCACAATTGCTGAGCCTGCACGTCTGGAGCCTGTGCTCTGCAGCAAGAGAGGCCGCGATAGTGAGAGGCCCGCGCACCGCGATGAAGAGTGGCCCCACTTGTCGCCACTGGAGAGAGCCCTCGCACAGAAACGAAGACCCAACGCAGCCATAAAAATAAAATAAATAAATAAAATTTGAAAAAAAAAAAAAAAAAAAAGTACATATAAAATTTTTTTTCTTTCTTCTTTGGTCTCTCAATTTGTCATGTTGTTTTTATTCTATTTAATGTCATTCTAAGTAAAAACACAATTCAAATTTTAAAACATTAGTATGAATTTTACCATGTATCTTTATATTGTACATGTCAATTTTAACTATAAATATCAGATCTTTTCTTAAAATGAGGAATCTCCAGCACTGCACAATTTGTATTTTGTGGCTCATTCCTGGAGGGTGCCTTGAGCTGGCCAGAAGGAACTGATGCGAGTGATACTCAGGAAGACTGGAGAAGGAAAAATGATATTCCCAGGCAGAGAGCCAGCTAAGGGAGGGCTTTCAGGCATGGGGATACTCAGGGCGAATGCAGACAGAAGCCCGGGACCAGCCCACTAGACAGAGTGCTGGGCCTGATAGCTATTGGACATCCCCTCTCTCTGGCCCTTGAACTGACGTGGCGCACCCTGGCAGATGAGTGGCCTCCAAGGAACTTTAAACCTCAGTACTGGGAACACACTCGGTACCTAGATGGGGGTGGGTTAGAGGCTTTCTCCATCCAGACAGGGCTGGCCAGCCTAGGGAGGGGATGGCTGCCGCCATACCTGTTCCCTGAGTCTGTGGGATACATGAGTCCAGCCCTGACCTTTCAGCTCCTGTGCTCAGGCCCAGGCTGGGGGTGGAGGGTGGGAGTAGTCACTGGGCAGTGGTGGGGAGAGGGTGGCCAGTCGGGGCGTGAAGCAGCAGAGTGAGGAGGGGTGGGAGTCAGTCTGGGGAGGTAACAGGAGGTGGGACGGTGTGTGAGTTGATACTCTAAGCCCTTGGAACTTGCTCTGTTGTCCCATTGGACTTCATTTATAAAACAAGTTCAAATGTAAAATGATTAAGCAGTTCAGTATAGTGACAACAGAGCACGGAAATGCAAGTGCGGGACTCTTCTGAGCAGGTGACTCTGTGCAGGTGCGCTGGTCACTTGTCCATGGAGCTGGCCCTGATTAAAATGACTTGAGTGACTCTGTCTCTTGATTGGCCCTCGACTGAGATGGGTGGGAAGGCAGGCTTTAGGTTAACTCTGGGGGAGAAGAGACAGGGCAGCAAATTCTGGCACTTCTATGGGAACGTCTATCAGTTAGCTTTTGCCACACACAGTTCATTGGAGCTCCCTTTTGCTGCTGACATTTCTCAGTCGACTCCAGTGTTCATGGCTTGAATTCTTTATCTTTTATCTTTCTTTTTTAAAATGTAGAGTGGTAGTAAGTTTGTTTTTCTGTATTGCTGTTGTTTTGTTTCTACTCCCCCTACCACAATTTCTACCTTCTTCTGATGCCTCTACTTTGCAAAATTATTTCAAGAATAGATACTGCCCTTCAATATTATTCAGACTTCTATTTCTGTCTTTGCTATACTGCAGCCTTTTACTTATGAAGTATTTTTTTCATAGAGAAGAATCATTTTTCACACTGTATTTTTCTCTATGTAGAGTATTTAAATTCTGAGCTTTTACATACAAATTCCAAAGAGTCTCACTCTCCATGAAACTTCCATCAGGGTTTACAAATTCCTCGGGTGGCAGATATGCATACCTGTGCTCTCTCTTCTGTTATATTAACTGTGGTGTCATCCAGGAGCAATTTTCAACTTAATGTTTCTGTCTAACCTGTGTGCTTGATGTACTCACAATTCTTTGGAGGTTAAGAAGAGAGTTGCCTGCTGTTCCTCCTGGATACCTAATCTGGAAATGGCCTGGAGTTGCTTTCTACTCTTTGTGCTTAGGGCAGGTCTCTGTAGGCCTGCTGGGTAGCTCGTACTAGTGCTTCCTAGTCTTTTCCAGTCCTTTGACACTGAGTTCCTTGGAGACAGAACTATATGCTCAGTAAAAGTTTTGGTTAGATTGAATTTAATCGATGAACTTGTTGGGATACAAGAGAAAACAGAGAGGATGGAAGATTTGGCATTCTGCTCATTCAAACCCTGGACCACATCTTTGTTCTCAGACAACATACATCCACATTTAGAGTCAACCATATGCAAATAGATTTTCATATTTGAGGAAAGAAATTCCCTAGTACAAATATCTCCTTACTATTCTGCTTCAGTTAGTAAAATCCCTAAACAAACAAACACAAAAGAATATCTATAAAAGTGTGTAGCTCTGTCATTTGAAGAGGGCTATCCCAGAGCCAGGGACCATGAGGTAAGACCAAATAGCCAAGGGGAACAAGGGATCTAGCTCCCAGAAAATGCCAGAAAGGGGTAAGACATTTCAGGCAAGCCAGATTGAGAGCATTCGTGATTTTGCACTGAGTCATTTTCATAGCCATCAGCATGCACATACATGTGTATATACACCAGCCATTTTTCCTCCTCTCTTCCATAGGTATCATCTTCAATATTCACAGTAAAAACTCAACTAAGGAAAATGAGAAAATCCATGTCATTTGATCAGATAAATGAAAACTTTGGGATATACCAAGAAGACCCATCTCACAAGTTGGAAAGCATTGATTAGTAGGTATAGGTGGCTGGGAAAATGACAGGAGAGTTCTGCATTTGAAGAGCTGAATAACTGTAGGAGACTAACAGAAACTAAACCATTGTTCTTTTCACCTGAACATATGCCCAGACCAGGAAGGGAGTCTGGGAAAAGGCAGAAGAAGTTTCTACCTGAGGAATGTTACTTCCCAGAACAGAGGCAGGAAGCACCAACCATATTGTAAAGGGCATTTCTGATTACAAGTCATGTAAGTATTGCACAGGTATCTGTAGAAAATGTTTCCTCTCGGGAGGGAAACAATCTGCTTTACCAAGGCAAAACTGATCAAATGCATATTTCCAGGTAGACAGCAGGCTCTCAGACTTCACCACAGGCCGTTGAGGTGTTAATATAGAGAAAATGGTGTATCTAATTGTTTGCTCCTATGATGATCATGAGTAAATGCCAAGTGGTATTAAGCAGTTATTTCACGCCTGAACCTTACTCCTTAAATTCACTGAAAATTAATGATGATGAGTGACTTCTCAATAATAAAATTGCAGATTCAATTCCATGTGTTTGTATGTATGTTTGTATTTATTAATTTACAATAATAAATACGTTATACAAGTCCCCTACATACGAACGAGTTCCATTCCAAGAGTACATTCGTAAGTCCAATTTATTCCTAAGTCCAACAAAGTTAGCCTAGGTACCCAACTAGCACAATCGTCTATATAGTACTGTACTGTAATAGGTTTATAATACTTTTCACTCAAATAATACATAAAAAACAAAAAAAATTAAAAATAAACATTTTTAATCTTACAGTACAGTACCTTGAAAAGTACAGTAGTACAGTACAACAGCTGGCATACAGGGGCTGGCATCGAGTGAACAGGCAAGAAGAGTTACTGACTGGAGGAGGGAGAGGAGGTGGGAGATGGTAGAGCTGAAGGATCCTCAGCAATAGGAGATGGAGAGCAAGCTGCAATTTCACTCACGCCTGACGTTGATGGCACAGGTTGTGGTTCCTTGCTGGATTCACTTCTATCTACGCTCTTGAAAAAACGATCCAGTGATGTCTGGGTAGTAGCTCTTTCTTTCTCTTCATAGATGACACGGTAGCACTGGATTGCCTTCTGAACGGCTGCTGCAACCTACGTGTATCGTTCTACGTTTGGGTCTTGTGCCTCAAAAACTAACAGTGCCTCCTCAAATAAAGATAATTCTCTTGCCATTTCCTGCATTGTGAATCTCTTCAGTTCTTCAGTTACTTCTTCCTCCTGTCTCTCTTCGTCCTTTCTCTGGGCCTCCGTTCCATCAGGGCTTCATTAGTAAGCTCCTCGTGTTGCACAGCAAGGAGTTCAGTGAAGTCGTCCTCTTGCAGATCTAGCTCCAGCTTTTCGCTGAGGGTCACTACGTTGCTCTTTGGACTCCTCATCCACCTTTTTTTTTTTTTTTTAACATCTTTATTGGAGTATAATTGCTTTACATTGTTGTGTTAGTTTCTGCTATATAACAAAGTGTATCAGCTATACATATACATATATCCCCATATCTCCTCCCTCTTGCGTCTCGCTCCCACCGTCCCTATCCCACCCCTCTACGTCCTCACAAAGCACCGAGCTGATCTCCCTGTGCTATGTGTATATATGTCAATGCCACGCTCTCACTTAGTCCCAGCTTACCCTTCCCCCTCCCCGTGTCCTCAAGTCCATTCTCTATGTCTGCATCTTTATTCCTGTCCTGCCCCTTAGCTTCTTCAGAACCATTTCTTTTTTTAGATTCCATATATATGTGTTAGCACATGGTATGTGTTTTTCTCTTTCTGACTTACATCACTCTGTATGACAGACTCTAGGTCCATCCACCTCACTACAAATAAGTCAATTTCATTTCTTTTTTTATGACTGAGTAATATTCCACTGTATCTATGTGCCACATCTTCTTTATCCATTCATCTGTCCATGGACACTTAGGTTGCTTCCATGTCCTGGCTATTGTAAATAGTGCTGTGGTACATGATTCTTTTTGAATCATGGTTTTCTCAGGGTATATGCCCAGTAGTGGGATTGCTGGGTCCTATGGTAGTTCTATTTTTAGTTTTTTAAGGAACCCTCATACTGTTCTCCATAGTGACTATCAATTTACATTCCCACCAACAGTGCAAGAGGGTTCCCTTTTCTCCACACCCTCTCCAGCATTTATTGTTTGTAGATTTTTTGATGATGGCCGTTCGGACCAGTGTGAGGTGATAACTCATTGTAGTGTTGATTTGCATTTCTCTAAGGATTAGTGATGTTGAGCATCCTTTCATGTGTTTGTTGACAATCCGTATCTCTTCATTGGATAAATGTCTATTTAGGTCTTCTGCCCATTTTTGGATTGGGTTGTTTGTTTTTTTGATATTGAGCTGCATGAGCTGCTTGTATATTTTTGAGATTAATCCTTTGTCAGTTGCTTCATTTGCAAATATTTTCTCCCATTCTGAGGGTTGTCTTTTCCTCTTGTTTATGTTTTCCTTTGCTGTGCAAAAGCTTTTAAGTTTCATTAGGTCCCATTTGTTTGTGTTTTTATTTCCATTTCTCTGGGAGGTGGGTCAAAAAGGATCTTGCTGTGATTTATGTCATAGAGTGTTCTGCCCATGTTTTCCTCTAAGAGTTTAATAGTGCCTGGTCTTACATTTAGGTCTTTAATCCATTTTGAGTTTATTTTTGTGTATGGTGTGAGGGAGTGTTCTGACTTCATTCTTTTACATGTAGCTATCCAATTTTCCCAGCACCACTTATTGAAGAGGCTGTCTTTTCTCCATTGTATATTCTTGCCTCCTTTATCAAAGATAAGGTGACAATATATGCATGGGTTTATCTCTGAGCTTTCTACCCTGTTCCATTGATCTATATTTCTGTTTCTATGTCAGTACCACACTGTCTTGATTACTGTAGCTTTGTACTGTAATCTGAAGTCAGGGCCCCTGATTCCTCTAGTTCCGTTTTTCTTTCTCAAGGTTGCTTTGGCTATTCGGGGTCTTTTGTGTTTCCATACAAGTTGTGAAATTTTTTGTTCTAGTTTTGTGAAAAATGTGATTGGTAGTTTGATAAGGATTGCATTGAATGTGTAGATTGCTTTGGGTAGTATAGTCATTTTCACAATGTTGATTCTTCCAATCCAAGAATGTGTTATACGTCTCTGCAACTGTTTGTATCATCTTTCATTTCTCTCATCAGTGTCTTATAGTTTTCTGCATACAGGTCTTTTTTCTCCGTAGGTAGGCTTAATCCTAGGTATTTTATTCTTTTTGTTGCAGTGGTAAATGGGAGTGTTTCCTTGATTACTCTTTCGGATTTTAAATCATTAGTGTATAGGAATGCAAGAGATTTCTGTGCATTAAGTTTGTATCCTGTTACTTTACCAAATTCATTGATTACCTCTAGTAGCAACTTTAGGATTCTCTATGTATAGTATCATGTCATCAGCAAACAGTGACAATTTTACTTCTTGTTTTCTGATTTGGATTCCTTTTATTTCTTTTTCTTCTCTGATTGCTGTCGCTAAAAATTCCAAAACTATGTTGAGTATTAGTGGTGAGAGTGGACAACCTTGTCTTGTTCCTTATCTTAGTGAAAATGGTTTCAGTTTTTCACCATTGAGAACAATGTTGGTTGTGGGTTTGTCTTATACAGCCTTCATTATGTTGAGGTAAGTTCCCTCTGTGCTTACTTTCTGGAGAGTTTTTATCATAAATGGGTGTTGAATTTTGTTGAAAGCTTTTTCTGCATGTATTGAGATGATCATACGGTTTTTATACTTCAATTTGTTAATATGGTGTATCACATTGATTGATTTGCATATATTAAAGAATGCTTGCATTCCTGGGATAAACCCCACTTGATCATGGTGTATGATCCTTTTAATGTGCTATTGGATTCTGTTTGCTAGTATTCTGTTGAGGATTTTTGCATCTGTGTTCATCAGTGATATTGGTCTGTAGTTTTCTTTCTTTGTGATATCTTTGTATGGTTTTGGTATCACGGTGATGGTGGCCTCACAGAATGAGTTTGGGAGTATTCCTCTCTCTGCTATATTTTGGAAGAGTTTGAGATGGATAGGTGTTAGCTCTTCTCTAAATGTTTGGTAGAATTTGCCTGTGAAGCCATCTAGTATTGAGCTTTTGTTTGTTGGAAGATTTATAAACACACTTTCAATTTCAGTGCTTGTGATTGGTCTGTTTATATTTTCTATTTCTTCCTGGTTCAGTCTCAGAAGGTTGTGCTCTTTTAAGAATTTGTCCATTTCTTCCAGGTTGTCCATTTTATTGGCATATAGTTGCTTATAGTAATCTCTCATGATCCTTTGTATTTCTGCAGTGTCAGTTGTAACTTCTCCTTTTTCACTTCTGTGATTTGAGTCTTTTCCCTTTTTCTTAATGAGTCTGGCTAATGGTTTATCAATTTTACTTATCTTCTCAAAGAACCAGCTTTTAGTTCTATTGATCTTTGCTATCATTTCCTTCATTTCTTTTTCATTTATTTCTGATCTGATCTTATTTCTTGCCCTTGGGCAGGTCCACAGCCTTTTCCCTGGACTCCCTCATGGCTAGCTGTGGCGCACTAGCCCCCTTGAGGCTGTGTTCACGCAGCCAACCCCAGTCCTCTCCCTGGGGTCTGACCTCCGAAGCCTGAGCCTCAGCTCCCAGCCCCCGCCCACCCCGGCGGGTGAGCAGACAAGCCTCTCAGGCTGGTGAGTGCTGGTCGGCACCAATCCTCTGTGTGGGAATCTCTCCGCTTTGCCCTCTGCACTCCTGTTGCTGTGCTCTCCTCCGTGGCTCTGAGGCTTCCCCCCCGCCACCCCCTGTCTCTGCCAGTGAAGGGCTTCCTAGTGTGTGGAAACTTTTCCTCCTTCACAGCTCCCTCCCAGAGGTTCAGGTCCTGTCCCTATTCTTTTGTCTCTGTTTTTTCTTTTTTCTTTTGCCCTACCCAGGTACATGGGGAGTTTCTTGCCTTTTGGGAAGTCTGAGGTCTTCTGCCAGCGTTCAGTAGGTGTTCTGTAGGAGTTGTTCCACGCGTAGATGTATTTCTGATGTATCTGTGGGGAGGAAGGTGATCTCCACTTCTTACTCCTCTGCCATCTTGAAGGTCCTCTCCTCCACCTTCTTCAATCCAAGAAAATCATGAACAAACTGCGGGCAAAATTTCTTCCAAACCCCATTCATGGTGACTGCCGTAACCTCCCTTCAAGAAAAGTCAATGTTTCTTATGGCCTTGTGGATGTTATAGTTTTTCCAAAATTGTCACAAGGTTGTTCCTGATTCATCGCTCACCTTTACTGTAGCTGACCGGGAATTTCCTGAAACGCTTTGAGAGATTATTGATGAAGGTGCTTATTTACCTGAGTAGGTTTTTAATGTGGATGAGACAGGACCTGCTCTGGTAAATACGTGCCTTCATCAATAATTTCTCAAAGCATTTCAGGAAATTCCCGGGCAGGTACCGTATCTGTACTTGCTGCCTCGCCACTTACTTTTACATTGTGAAGGTTAGCTCTAGCCTTGAACCGATGAAACCAGCCATGGCTGGCATTAAAAGATGTGCTCTCTGATTCTTCGCCATGTTTCTTCTTCAAGTCTTCATAAAGGCTTTTAGCTTTCTCTTGAATCAGCATTAAGCTGAGTGGGACTCGACACTGATGCTGATCCTGCATTCACACACTGAGAAGTTCCTCCACGTCCTCCATCACTTTTCCACGCTTCTTCGATATTATTGTTGACATCATCGGCACAGCAGACTTCACATGTGCCATGATGTTGTCCTTGTTCTTTAGAATCATGCTGATGGTTGAACAATTCATGTTATAAGAACGAGTTATGTCTACCATCTTTTCACCTCACTCCACTCTCAATTATTTTCACTTTTGTTTCCATTGTTATGGCTTGGTGCTTCTTAGCAGTACCAGATACATCACCACTGCTTTTACACTTGCTTCTGGACATCCTGGGCTTGAAATAAAGATACTGTACTACTGTACTCTATACAGTACTGTACAGTACACAGTACAGTAGATACTGTACTACTGTACTCTATACAGTACAGTACAGTACTACAGTACACATAACTACTTGTACAGGAGGCACGCATGTGACAATGTACGCTAGACACAACTAACTTACGTGACTGGACAGTTCGCAAATTGAAGGTTCATACGTAGGGGACTTACTGTAGTTGTGTTGTGACAAATTTATGTAACTCAAAGCTTAAATCAGGAGCATTTTGTTTCTATAACTAATCTTTCATATTGCATTGTATCTTATTTTGTTAGGCACATTTTCTAATTATATTATTTCAAAGATTATTCAGTGTAAAGTTTGGATAGATGGACTTAATGGTCTTTTGATATGTTTTTCATTCCCATAAATGTGACTATTTCATATTATGGCTTAATTGGTTTTGGTAGAATATGCATTTTGTGAATATAATACAAATACATAATATGCATATAAAAATGCATATAAAATTCATGCATAAACTGTTTATTATTCTAAAAGTAAAATATTTCAACACTCTTACATCTTCCAGTCAGTAGACACCATAAATGAGCCGTATCGTATGAAACATCTGTTATAATTGGAGAATTCCTTAAAATGTATATTTCTTCATCATGCTTAAATATCATCCACCTTTGTACTTACCTTTCAGTTTTGGGTGGCACTAGGTTAAACAATAGAGTGGATGGATTGGGACTCACCTTAGATGCTATTTTAAATCAGTGCCTGTATCTATGATATTACCCTTGCAAGATGCTTTTGGAAGAGTTGATTTTCAATTATACCATTAGAGAGAAAGGCTAAAAATATTTTAATTCGTTTTTCTTGCTTGTATTTTTTCAGCTAGTTAAACTAGGGTCTGTTTTGTCTAGGTTATTTGCAATCTCATCATCATCCAGAGAAATGTGGTTTGCAAATTAAAATAGTAACATCAGCAATTTCCCCCGAGACAGACTTGTTTCTACACTGCCAGAGGCAGTGTCACTAACTAACAAATAGTGAGAAGGTTTCTCTCAGCTGCTTCTGTGCTTATGAGTGCGTGAGCACTGGCAGGGAGGGACCTGTCCTCTACAGATGCTAATACAAACTAATGTGAGCCATAATCATGAATTTCTTTTGGAGACATGGCATTACTATTATTACTACAAGAATGTTTGCCAAAGGCAAAAAAAGCCAACCAAATAACAATACAAAATCTTTCTGATTCCTCCACTGTCTGCTTCATTAAGTGATTCTCCAGACCTCAGCTAAACATATTTTCTCTCTGGACCTAATCTTGCAATCCTCACTCCTGTCAAAGTAGAAGCATTGGCCAAGTAAAGAAATGTGCAAAACCACAGCCTAAGAATACAAGCCAATTGTGTGTTTGTTTTGTTTTATATTTTTTATTATGTCCCTTAGCTTAAGTGAAGCTGAAGACCTAAAAGCTAATGTATCTTTCACAATTACTGCATTTTTTTGAGAACTCATAATTAGGACAGAGGGAAGAGGAGTATAAGAACACATATATGTATATGTTTATGAAATAACAAACCATCAACATCTTTCTGAAATCAGTATTTATTGTGATTATTGCTTGTATTATGGAATTATTTTTTCTACTGTCTTTCATTATTTATAAAATAAACATTGGTGGAGCTGTTTGCCAGGTTGTGTGATGATGCTAGCATGGAAATATGAATTAGCCTCTAATATAAAGTAGGAACAGAGAAGGATGGGAACATGGAGTAAGAAGTGATCATTTTGGTGAGGTGGGTTTAGAGGAGGTTAGATTTAAGCCAGATGTTCATGCTAATAGTCTTCTTGGGAGAGTGAGCAATATGAAAATATCCTGGCCACATGAGACTAGCTCCAGAATCTAATCACATATTAAAATGCATGAAATGGGCAGTATGTGGGAAAGAGTGAAATCTGATTTTTCAAATGACTTCAATGACATATCAGAAGGAAAGGGCAGGTAGTTGATGCTGTGGCTTTTACCCTAGCTTCAGGGACACAGGAGGTTTGAATCTCTCTTAAAACATTAACTCAAGTAATTGTCAGGTGCTTACCTTTATTGGATCCAAGATGAATGAGAATCTATCTGAGGGTTAGGTATCAGAAGAAACACCTGTACGTTTTGTCCAGATGTTTATTTAGTACCGAGTGGCCAGTATTGATAAGATGGAGCTACACTAGAGAGTGAGAGCTAGTTCTGCACCTTTGAGGGAGCTACATGGCCAGCTAGGTGTAAAATCCAGAGAGACCCCAGAGCCCATGTGTTTCCTAATTATCCACACACAATGAGCCTTGCCTATTGTGAATACAAACAACTAGGCTGTTGAATGACCAAGACATTAGAAACTCTGCCTGGAAGTCACCAGACCTCTTTTTATGCTCTGCTTTGCATGCAGCATTTTTTCCTTTTCTGTTTTCTTTTTTAACACTTACCAAACAGTACCAGGTGAAATCAGTTCTACCTTGTGAATTGGATGCTAATCTGAACTCAAGACCACTGCTGTTAGTAGAACAGAGTTGGAATCGGAGATAACAAGAGCTTCACATGTAATTATTTTTTATCATAAATATTTCATTATCACAGTATGATCATGAAAAATTAAAACTAAAGCCACCAGTGTCCACAACCTAGAGATAATTATTAACATGTACGTGATAGTGATATATATTTAATAATAGTCAGATTTCATAAATGTACTCTTTTATGTATGACTTCTCCCATGTGCCGTGAATATTCTACCATGTTGCTAAGGATAAATATGCATCATGATTTTTAATGGCTGCATAGAATTCTACTGTGTGGCTATTACATTATTTAACCAATCTCCTATCAATATAATTGCTAATTTTTCACTATTAATTTCAATACTGTTTTTGATACATGTGAAAAATTGTTTTTCTGAAAATTATCAATTTATAATTCCACAAGTAGCATATGAGAGAGCATACCTACTTATTCTCCCACCAACACTGAACTTACGTTGTAAAAACCTTTTGTCAGCTTAGTAGATGGAAGACATTTTTTGTTGATATTTGTATTTTCTAATATTCATTACATTTAATGGAAAATTATAAAGAAGAAAATATCACTCAAAATGCTGCCATATAGACATAACTATGTTAAAATCCTGGTGCTAAAAAAAAAAAATCTTGCTGCTTAGCCTTCTGAAAATTTTCAATGCATATATGCACATGATTTTTAAAAATAAATTGGACTATACAGTTCATGCTACTTTTCACCAACAATATATTCCTCTAAAAATTTTTAATGAGAAAATGTTCTATTGTGTGTATTTCACGATTTCCCTATTGTTGAATATTTATGTTGTTTCTTATCTTTTTGCTATTATATAATAATGCTGTGATCAACATCCTTATATAGAGTGTTACTCACTTGTCCAATTATTTCCTTAATATTCTTCTCTGAAAATGGAATTGTTTGGCAAAAAATTATGCATATAGTCACATTGTCTCTTATAAATACCAATTCCTGCCTTTATCAGTACTATATACAAATATCTATTTCCCTACACTCTAACAACACTAGATATAATAATATTTTAAACCTTTACCAGTAAGATAGATGAAAGATATTTTAAATTATACATCTTAGATTCAGTGAGATTGATTATTCTTTAATATTTATTGACTATTATTTCTTCACTTGTAAGTTGCCCTCTAATGTACTTTGCCCATTTTTTTATTAGACTGTTCATCTTCCCTATCTTTCCTTTAATGAAGAATTCTTTATATATTATAGGATATTAACACTTTGTCTGATACATGATTTTTACTTGACTTTTAATTTTGATTATGGTGATTTTACTGAGCTAAATTTTAAAATATCTAAGTAGAAAAATCTATAAATCTCTTTTGATATCCTTTCTGTTATAGGATTTTTCTTCACCCTAAAATTATTGAACTATTTTTTAAAATTTCTTAGAGTGTTTTCTTTTAAACTAGAAGTCAGTCATTAATTCATTTAGAGTTTTTGTCTTTTTTTTCTGCATTTTCCCAAATCCACTTTAACTCTTCTACTTCCTCTATCAATTTGAAATATTTTCTTGTACAATATGTATACTGTGTGTGTGTGTGTATATATATATATATACATTCTCTCAATAGTGTTTAAAAATAAATATTAATAACAGATAGAACATGTCCCTACAGTACTTAGTGTATCATATACATTTTGGAATACTTTTGCCTCATTCCAATTTTAAATCCATTACGATTTTCAGAGACACTACATGAAATTTATAAATTTAGTGAGAATCTTTAGCTCCATAATATTGATCTTCCTAATCTAAAAAAGAATTCTTCATTTATTCAAGGTTTCTTTCACGATGCTCATGAAAAGTTTACATCATTTACAGAGATATTTTGCCCATTTACTTTTTCTTTTTTTATTAATTTTTATTGGATTATAGTTGCTTTGCAATGTTGTGTTAGTTTCTGCTGTACAGCAAAGTGAATCAGCTATATGTATACATATACCCCCTCTTTTTTGGATTTCCTTCCCATTTAGGTCACCACAGAGCATTGAGTAGAGTTCCCTGTGCTATACAGTAGGTTCTCATTAGTTATCTATTTTATACATGGTAGTGTATATTTGTCAATCCCAATCTCCCAATTCATCCCATCCCCTCCATAACCCCTTGGTATCCATACGTTTGTTCTCTACATCTGTGTCTCTATTTCTGCTTTGCAAATAAGTTTACCTGTATCATTTTTCTAGATTCCACATATAGGCGATATTATACGATATTTGTTTTTCTCTTTCTGACTTATTTCACTCTGTATGGCAGTCTTTAGTTCCATCCATGTCTCTGCAAATGGCACAATTGCATTCCTTTTTATGGCTGAGTAATATTCCATTGTATATATGTATCACATCTTCTTTATCCATTCCTCTGTTGATGGACATTTAAGTTGCTTCTATGTTCTGGCTATTGTAAATAGTGATGTAATGAACACTGGGGTGCACATATCCTTTCAAACCATGGTTTTCTCCTGATATACATCCAGGAGTGAGATTGCTGGGTCATATGGTATTTCTATTTTTAGTTTTTTAAGGAACCTCCATACTGTTCTCCATGGTGGCCGTATCAATTTATATTCCCACCAACAGTGTAAAAGGGTGGAAGACCTACAATAAATACACATTTCTCCAAAGAAGACATGCAGATGGCCAACAAACACATGAAAAGAGGCTCAACATCACTAATTATTAGAGAAATGCAAATCAATACTGTTGTCTATTCTCATGGTTTTTTGTGTATGGGGTTATTATGAATGAGGTTTTTTCTGTATATACATACACAGATATACATACATGTATGTATATTTAATTTTGCATTGAAAAATGAAACATTCATTTAAAAAAGTTACAGAAAACGTAACTACTATTTATAAAGTGTTCACTCATTGAACCACCACTGAGGTCAAGACATAACTTCTAAGTGTTCTAGAAACCCACTATGTGCCCCTCCCCTACCATGACCCTCTTCCTCCTCCAAGATGGTCAGTAACTTGACTTTGTGATGATTATTGCCTTGGCCTTATTTATAGTTCTTATGTTAGAACTATACATGTCCTTATTTATGTTAGAACTGTACATCTGTAAATAATACAGTTTAGTTTTCCTTCTTGTTGAACTAAAATAACCATTATACTTTCTGGTGTAATTGATTTGTTACTTTTATACTTTAGCTGATACTCTGTTCAATAATTTAGTTGATGATCTTTTTTTAAAGAAGTAATTTGTCTTATATCATCAATAAATTATGTTATTTATCTTTTCCTTTCCAATGTCTTTAATTCTCATTTAAACCTATAGGGTCTTTTCCAGCTCTGTCTAATAGCATTGGTTAGAGCTAAGAGAACAATGATAAATAATGGCAATAGTGAGAATTCCAGGATTTCTTCCGAAAAATGGCCATACTTTTATTGTTTTGTCATTATTACCATACAGTGGTTGTTTTGAGGTATATGTTTATCACATAAAGCAATATTATTTTATTCCTATTTTCTGAGAGATTTTTTTCAGAAAGAATATAAAGTATTATCATGTGGCATTTTAGTGTCACTCAAGGCAATTGCTTGGCTTTGCTATTTTGAGTGCTAAATAAAATTTGTAGAGCTATTTGGAGAGAAAATTTATTTTATACTATTGGTATTGCCACCTGGAAACATGATATTCCCTAACTTAATATTCTTCAGGAAAATTGAATAGTTTTATTCATACTTTTTACTCTATATTTCTTAAGTTTACATGTAGTGATTCTGTATTTTTGTAGGTATCGTGAATAGAATCTTTTAAAATTACAACTTAAAGTTGAGTTTTATAAATTTATTTTATAATTGGCCTCTATAATGACCTCTCTTAGTAGCTTTAACAGCGTTTTCTATTTGTTTTATCCTAAAGTTTTTCCAGCAAATAATCGTAGCATCTGTAAATGATAATTATTTTCACTTTTTCCTTTTAAATATTTATAATTTTGGGGCTTGTACTTTTGGCCAAGATGCAGTAACAGGGACCAAATTTACTCTCCACCCTAAACAATTACAGAACTGGACAAAATACATGAAACAATGACTTTTAAAAAAAATTACTCTTACTTCATTTTTTCCAGCTTTATTGAAGTATGATTGACAAATAAAAACTATATATTTGTGATGATTTGATGTACATATAAATTGTGAAATGATTACCACTCTCAATCTAATTCGCAAACATCACCTCATGTAGTTACCCTTGTGTGTGTGTGTGTGCGTGTGTGTGTGCTTGTGTGTATGGTGAGAATACTTAAGATCTACACTCTTAGCTACTTTCAAGAGTACAATACATTATTATTAATTATAGTCACCATGCTGTACATTAGACCTGTATCTTATAACTGAAAGTTTGTACCCTTTGACCAACATCTCCCCATTTCCATCCCACCCACCTCCTGTCCCAGTCCTTGGTAGCTACCATTCTATTCTGTTTCTTCATGTTCAAGTTTTTTAGATTCCTCATAAAAGTGAGATCATGTGGTACTTGTCCTTCTGTGTCTCCCTTATTTCAGTTAGTATAATGTCTCCAGGTTCACCTATGTGGTCAGAAATGGCACAGTTTTCTCCTTTTTAAAGGCTGAATAATGTTCCATCTTATGCATGTACCACATTTTCCTTATAAATTCATCCGTTAACAGACACTTAAGTTGTTTCTATAGCTTGGCTATGGTGAATAATTCTGCAATGAACATGGGAGTTCAGATATTTCTTTGAGATGAATGCACTTCCTTTGGATAAATACCCAGAAGTAGAATTGCTGGATCATATTTTTATTTTTTTGAGAAACCTGCATACTTTTTTCCATAATGGCTGTACCAATTTACATTCCCACCATCAGTGGACAAGGGTTCCTTTTTCTCCACATCCTCATCAACACTTGATACCTTTGAAACAATAATTTTTAGACACTGGGGGAAATATTGTGTAGGCCAAAAATTTCGTTTGGGTTTTTCCATAAGATGTTATGAAAAACCCAAATGAACTTTTTGTCCAACCCAATACAAAGCAGAACTGTGATCCCTAAAAGAAGAGAAACAAAATGAGCCCTATGACTGGACCAACTTGCTGTCTAAAGGCAGTTTCCAGGCTACAGTGCAGACAGAGAGCATCCAAACAGCATCAATGAGGGAAAAATATATTAGAGGTCAAGGAAGTCAGGGAGCTACAGTTTGTAGAATATTGGAGAGGAAGAGTCTGCACGTACAGACAGAGAAAGCTCTGGTGATCTGTAAAGAGGTCTTCTTGAGTCTTTGGTGTGTACTGATTTGACCCTGTGAGAGAAGTTACCCAAGACAGGAGAAAAACACTGAACAACAGTAGGCAGGAGAATTTCTGGAACTTTAAAGACTGGGGATCGTTTGTGTTTCCAACAGCCAGAGCAGAAAGATGTCAAAATAGATGGGGCTTTGTGTAGAGTCCCAGAAAAATATTGCCTTAATGGCGGGGCTAAGTTAGGGTTAGACTAAGGCTGACTCTGGACCCCCTCTAAAATATCTTAAAAACAATCTTTGAAAATATTCAACTAATTCCAAGAAATTCTGTTGCAAGCTAAAATAAAACACAACACTACTTAAAGGAGAACATACAAAAAATCCAGCATTCAATAATGTCATGCCAAGAATACAAAGAAGCATAAAAATTTGACTTACAACTAGGAGAAAAATCAATTGATAAAAAAAAAAAAAAACCAGAAATAACAGAAATGATGAAAACAGCAGAAAAAGTCATTAAGACAGTTATTATAAGTATGTCCATGTGTTCAAATAGGTTGAGACAAACAGAACCATGAGAAGAAAAATGGACCATATACAAAAATACAAGTAGACTAGAAATGAAAAATACATTATCTGAAATAAAAATTACACAGGGTGAGAAAAGCAGCAGATTAAATGCTGCAGAAAATTTTTTTCTCAGTGAATGTGAAAATAAAGCATAGAGAAAATAAAAGACTGGAAAAATTGAAGAGAGCATAGATATGATATCAAACAGCCTAAGAGCCTAATGTGTAACGGGAGTCCCAGAAAAAGAGTAGAAAGTAGGCAGAACAATGATGGGGGAAAATCATTTGATAGAAACTATAAATGTATAGATCCAGGAAGCTCAAATAATTTCAAATAGAATAAACATTTTTTTAAAAAAAGCATGTCAAGTCATTTAATATAAAAAATGTGATGAAAACTAGTGCAAAAGAAAAAAATCTTAAGACAGGTAAAAAAGACTCATTATGCCCAGCAACAAAAGTAAAATGACAGTAGACTACTCATCAGAAACTATGCAAGCCAGAAAATAATGGAGAAATGTCTCTGATGTAGTAAAAGGGGAAAAAAATAAAAATTGGTTTAGGTTTCTTCATTCAGCAAGATTTCTGCACTCAGCAAAATTTTCTTTAAAAAATAAAGACATTTTAGACAAACTGAAGCTGATAGAATTCATTGTCATCAGATTTGTACCTACACAAATGTTAAAAGTATTTCAGGCAGAAGAAAATGATACCAGATGGAACTTAGGATCTACACCTGGGAATAAAGAGCACCAAAAATGATAACTACATGGGTAAATTTAGAAAATAAATTGTTTCCACATTTTAAATCACTTTAAGAAAGAATTGATTGTATGAGGCAAAAATAATAGCGATGTATTGTCGCATTTAAAGCATATGTAGAAGTAAAATATAGGACAACATCACAAATAAGTAGGTGAAATGGAAATATTACTTGAAGGCAAAATTTGTGGGATGAAGCTAAAGCAGTGCTTGGAGAAAAATTTACAGCATTAATTACTTATTTAAAAAGGAAGAAAAGTCTTAAGTCAATAATCTAAGTTTCCACCTTAATAAGCTAGAAAGAAAAGAGCTAATTCTACTCAAAGCAGAAGGAAATAATGTAGATAAGAGCTGAAATCAATAAAATTGAAAACAGAAATGCAACAGAAAAAAATCAGTGAAACCAAAAGCTAGTTCTTTGAGAAGATCAATAAAAATGATAAATATTACAGAAAGTAAAAGAATAATAATCAGTTGTTATGAACAACTTAATGTCAATAAACTTGACAACTCAGATGAAATGGACAAACACTCTGAAATACTCAAAAAGCTCACTAAAGAAAGAACAGATAGCCTGAATAACTCAGTATCTCTTAAAGAAATTGAATTTATACTTAAAAACCTTCCCAAAAAGAAAGCTCCAGGACCAGATGGCTTCATTGGTAAAAAATATATCAAAAATCTAAGGAAGAAATAATAGCAATTCCACACAAATTCTTCCAGAAATAAAAGAGAAGGGAACAGTTACCAACTCATTTTATGAAGCCAGTATTGTTCTGGCACTGAAATGAAGGACTTAACAAGAAAGGAAACTTCAAACAACATCTCTCATGAACAAATGAATTCAGCAATATATAAAAAGGATTATATATAATATATAAAAAGGATAATGTATCATGACCAAGTAGGATTTATTCTAGGAATGCAAGGTTATTTCTACATTTAAAAAAAAAATCAATGTAATTCCCCATATCAAAAGAATAAAGAAGAAAAATCGTATGGATCATCTCAACAGGTATAGGAAAAGCATTTAAAATAATTCAATATCCGTTAGTGATAAAACTCTCAGCAAACTATTCTCAGGAAAAGAAGGGTACTTCCTCATGTTATGAAATCCATCTACAGAAAAATCTACAGCTAATATTATGTGTAATGGTGAACAAATGAGCACTTCTGCATAAAATCACGAACAAGGCAAGGACATCCAGTCTCACCATTCTGTTCAACATTGGGGAGGAAAAAAATGCATATAGATTAGAAAAGAAGAAGCAAAAATATCTTTATCCATAATTATATCAGTATGGAAAAATGCTAGCAGTTCTGAAACAAATCTATTAGAAGTAATGAATAAATTCAGCAGAGTCTCAAGATATAAGGTTAATTTAAAATTATCAATTGTGTATCTTTAAATTAACAATGAATAATTAGAAATACCTAGAAATAAATTTAACAAAATACGTACAAGACCTGTACATTGAAAACTACAAACCTTGCTGAGAGAAATTAAGAAACTTATATGAAATATGTCTTTTTCATTGTTCAAATCTACAGACATCAATTTTTTCCACAAGTTGATCTATAAGTTTAATGCAATGACATTCAACATCCCCCCAGTTTTTTAATAGAAATGCAAAGCGCCTAGAATGGCCAAAGCAAATTAAAATATGAACCAAGATGGATTCAAACTACCTGATTTCAAAGCTTACTATGAAGCTACAGTAATTAAGGCAGTGTGGTATTGTAATAAAGATAGATATACAGATAAGTGGAAAAGAACTTGTAGCCTAGAAAAAGACCATCAAATATATGATTAATTGATTGTTGACAAAGGTGCCTTGGTTATTACAGTGGGAACTCTAACCCTAACCCTAACCCTAATCTTTTCAACAAATCATGCTGGAGCAATTGGATATCCATATGCAAAACAATGAACCTAGACTCTAATCTCACACTACACACAAAAACTAACTCGGAATGGATCACAAACCTAAATGTACTATGTAAAATTATATAACTTCTAGATGAAAATTGGAAAGAAAAACTTTGTGATTTAGTTAGGCAAACATTTCTTACATATGACCCACATAAGCATAAACCAAAGAGAAAAAAATTAAATTTCAAAATTAAATCCTTTGTCCTTCAAAAGATACTGTTAAGAAAATGAAAAGGTATATCACACAGTGGAAGAAATTCTTTCCAAAACATGTAATTGATAAGCTTGCATCGAGACTATATAGAGAACTCTTTGAACTTAAGAAGACAAGCCAATAAAAAATGACAAAAGATTTGAAACAGAAAATTTAACATAGAAGATATAAGAATGTCAAATACACTCATGGAAAGATACTCAACATCGTCATTCACTAAGGAAATACAAATAAGAGCTACAATGAGATACTTGTACACATCTCCTTAAATTGCTGAAGCTAAAAAAGAGACATTATTGAAAGTTGCCAAGGATATGCAGCAACTGGGAAAGCAAAAATTTTACAGCCACTATGAGAAATAGTTTGGCAGTTTGTTATTAAATTAAGTATACAGTTACACAATGGTCCATCAAACCTACTATTAGGTATTTACTTAAGAGAAATGAAAATATGATCATACAGTGACTTGCAATAAAATATTCACAGCAACATTATCACAGTAGTCCCAAACTGGAAACAATCCAAATGTCCATCAGCAAGTTAATAGATAAATAAATTGTGGTATATCCATAAAATGATATATATATATACATAGGGCAGTAAAAAATAGCTAACTACTAATAAATTCAACAATATAGATAAATCTCCAAAGCATTATGCTAAATGAAAGAAGCCTAATACAAATTATATGCTGTTTGATTCTATTCATATTAAATTATGGAAAAAGCAAAACTATATTGACAGAATGTGGATCAGTGGTTGCCAGGTGCAAGGGGTAGGATGAAGTGATTAATTTCAAAAGGCCACAGGGAACATTTTGTGTTGATGGCCTATATCATGATTATGGTCACAGTAACAAAATTATGTAAGTCTGTCAAGTCTTGCTGAATTGTATACTTAAAATTGGCAAATTTTATTTCATGTAAATAATGTCAATGTAGCTAGTAAATATAAATTTATACCTTTTAAAAAACTTTTTTTCTTTTGCTTTCTGGCCTGATAATATTGACTAGTACTTTTAGAATTACAGTAAATAATAGTGGTAACAGAATGACCTTAGGCTTTTTCCTGATTTCATGACTTGTGTATCCACTGTTCCACTATTAGGTATGATGATGGACTGTTGGTTTGGAATAGAATGTCCTTACCATGTTGAGTAAGTATATTATATTCTTGTTTTGCCAAGTATTTTCACAAGCAATATCTGCTGGCACATAACTATATGATCATATGGATTTTTAAATTTGGTTTTTGAATAGGATAAATTATATTAATAGATTTTCTATGTTAAATCATCTGTGATTCAATACTGGTAAAAAAATATGCTTGCTTTTTATGTATTTTTTTTTAAATGTGGGACCTCGGCCTCTATTTTTAAAAGTGAGATTAAGCACTTGTTTTCTTCTTTGCTCTATCTTCATTAAATTCTGTTATTAGAGTTTTAATTAATTTATGAAATAAATTGGAAAGTTTTCCTTCTTATCATATGCTTTGAAACATTTTAATAAAATTGCATAAATTCATTGGCTATTTTAACATAATTGGCTTTCGAAGCTACCTGGGTCATTCACCTTCTTGGGGGTATTTTACAAATTTCCCTAGTTCTCCTAGGATTATTGAGTTAGTTTTGTTAATTTGTATTTTCTCATGAGATTTTTTATTAGGGATGGTTTGTTTTTGCCAAGATTTCCTGCTTTGTAAGAACAAAGTTAAATTGATTTAAACCTGTTATTCTGCTATAATTTCAAATATGCTCTGCATGGTTGTTATATTGTTAGTGTTTTCTCTTTTTTATTAAATTAAGCTTACCAGAGTACATCCTCTTTATTGTTTTTTTTTTCCAAAGAGGCAGCTATTACATTTATTTACCATTTTCTGTAACTTCTTCTTATATTTTAGGTTTTTTGTTTCTCTTTTTCTAGCTTCTATTTTTAATTCCTAGTATTTGTATTCATTCTTTTTATTTTATAGTAAGACATTTAATTATGACAAAAAATAGCTTTGACCACATTCTATATATTTTAATATACAGTTCTTTTTCTGAAAGATTGTCTCTTAAACAATATAATTATTAAGAGTTTTATTTCCTCAAGAACTGATTTTTCCTTATTATTTAAACAGTGGGGAGCTAGTAAAGATTTTGACCAAGGAAGTGATATGTTTAGATCTATAGAGAAGTACATGACAGCATTATGGAGAATGGATTGCAATAAAGTGACACTTAGGATGAGGTTTAAGAGGTTATTGCAAAAGTTTACAGAAGAGGTGATGACTGATACGAGCAAAAGTCACACTGCAGAGGGGTGATCAGTTGAAGGAAGGAAAGATGAGGAAGCAGTGAGAGTCTGATCATAAACTTAACCAGACAAGCAGGGTCAGCTACATCTGAGAGTGTAGCATTGGTTAACCTGATAACCAACACTCAGGTCAACAAGAGCTGAGTCGGGGCTTTGGAAGAGATTGAGAAGTGGAGCCTTGAAATTTTCCTGGCACTATGAGACCGTAGCCACAGTTGCTATTTTAAGACATCAGGCATGGCTGAAAGGTAATTCGTGAGGGTGTCAGCGCAGCCAAGATGGTGATTCTAGATTATACATAAAGAAGATAAGCTCTATTTGGAAGGAAAGAAATTGCACTTAGGTGGAATTGTTCTATGAATGACTTAACATGGGCGTGTTTGTATTTGGAGAGGAAAGTGTCAGTGATGAGGGAAGTTCTGTTTGGAACCCAATAATGGCATGATGCCTTAAATCCCTGAACTCCTGGTCCATCATCCAAAGGCAAACCTCTTCTTCATCTGGACTCTTCTATATTCTCATCCATATACTGCATTTTCTTCACTGAACCCCATTCCACCATTCTCCTCCTCTTGCCTCATTCTTGGTCAATGTATTCATTTATCTTTACCATTTGTACATTTTATTTAATAGCAGCAACCTATTTAAAATAGTTTATTCTTAAAAAAATACACGTCCATAATAAAGAAAATTAAGCAAAACCAGGACATATAAGATAGCAAGTGTTCTCCCTACTCTCCCCCCTACATCACGCATCTCAGTTCACACAGGCAGACACTGTTAATGACTTGCTGTATAGCCTTCTAGCCCATTTTCAATACATAAGCAAACGCAAGAAAAAAAATGTTTTTCAAAAATTATATTACGATATACATACAAATCTATAACTTTCTTTTTTTACTTAAAAATACATTTTGGACTTCATATTTATAGTGTTTATAAGATCCTCCTCTTTCTTAGATATTGTATCATGTTCCATTATAGGGCCGCATTGTAATTTTTAATGAACATTTATGTCATTTCCTTTTTTTGTTCTTATTATAAAAAACCTTTCAGTACTTTGAAAACTTGGCGAATGCTCCTTTAGGATAAATTCCCATAGTGGAAATGATGGATCAAAGGCTAGGCATATTTCAAAATTTTAAAAGACATTGTCAAAAGTTTATATCAATTGAGACCACAGCAACAGTTTAGGAGAACACTAATGTCCTCAGATTCACTCTAGCTTTGTCAATATTTTTAATGTTTAATCTATTCATTCTAAGTCAGAAACCTCTACAAAGAAATAGTGTCAGAAAGACAAAAAGTTTTGCATGGTGTCCTCTCAATTAACAGTGTGGTTAGTGCTTTAACTTTTGCAAAGAGCTTTTATATATATTATGCCACTAAATCTTCAAAAGAATTTTTTGAAATACATTTTTTCATCTTCACTTCATATAGGAGCAAATTTAGGTGTGAGAAGATCAATTACTTGTTCAAAATCACACAGATGCTAAGTGGTTGACTTGGAATTCAAACTCTGATCACACATAACAGTTTGATAAAAATGGATATTTAAGTTCTGCTATGTTATATTCAGATAACTGATACCACTTTGACTTGACATTTTTTCAACTAAACATTATACTACCTTAAAATGAGTATATTTTACTTTTTTGAATATCCTTATATATTTAAAATTATTATTCTCTCTTTAAATATTCTTTTAGAAGGCTTAGTAACAAAACATAATACTAAGTGTTAGAGAAAATTTAACTTTCAGAGTAGAGATGCCTACTTTTTTTGATGAAAGCCAATGAATAAATAAGGTATAAAATACTAAAGTTTTCTCTGCAGAGAGGCTATTGACATCAGTGTTAAAAGAATTTTGGGTCAGAGAGATATGGATTAAGAACTGTTTCTGCTACTTTCTGTCTGGCTGACTTTAGGAAGCTTACTTAACCTCTCCAAGGCTCAGTTTATACATCTATAAAATAGAGATATTAATGTACTTACCTCATTTGATATTACGAAGATTTAAAAAGGTATCCTATGTGAAATGGTTAGTGAAGTGCCTGGCACATAACTGACATGCAATAATGTTGCTGCCATTATTATTATAATTATTATTGTTGTGGCTACTAATATCATAGGTAATTTTTTAGAGACAAATATATTTCAGAATATTAGGTATTCCCATAAAGATTGACTGACTGTCTTTCCTATGTTACAGAAACCACCATTTATATATGTTATTTTTCTCTTCCTTTAGAATGTATAATTTGTTCTAATCCTGACATGTTAAAGCTTCAGTGGACCTAAAAGATTATTTAGTTATACAAATAAAGACATTTAAGACCAGATCTCTTGAGAAATTTTCCAAAGTCACACAGATTCTTGCTGCCAAAATAAGAATTTGATTCCTGGTCTCTGTTCTTTCTCCTTAAGGTTAATTAATTTATTTTAAAAATTACTGTGCATATTTGGAATATTTTACAGTAATTTCTAAAATTGTAAGCCAAATATTGAAAAATTTCCTTGGCACCACTGGTGACTGAATACATATCTCTCCTGATTTCAGTGAAATGAATTTCCCCCAGTTCAGAAACTGGTGAACTTTTGCCCTCTGTTATGCAAGTTCAGTTATTTTTAAGGAAAGATGACCAGACTGCAACTCTGGTAATTGTGTCAACTTCTTCAGTAATACAAAATTTAATTTATTTTGCATTTGTCATGTATCTTGTCTCTGTGATATTACAGACACTTAAAAGCTTCATCCAGTAACTAGTTCAAATTAAAAACATTTCCATGCCTGCATGTAAATTGTGCTGCAACTTTGTAATTGACTAAAATTATTATCTTACTATCATAATAGTAACTCAAGAAACTTAGACAATAAAATAGAGAAATGAATTGTTTTATGGAGGTAAGTAAAACTGGATAGTTGTTCTGCCTTCATACTTTAAAGCATTGGTTCTCTGCCTGTACACCCTTAACTATGGAATAAAGTCACATACACACAAAAGCGATCGTTGATTTGTACAGTGGCTGCCTTAAAAACAAGCTGGCTTCTAACTTTAAATCAACAGAGAAAATTTTAAGCTCCAGCTGGTTAGACAACTATCCACTGGCAAATCAGAAAAAATAATTTAAAAATTTTACTTCAAGTTGGTTATTTGTAACTTAGGTTGTTTTTCTATAGAGGTAACGAGAATGATTCTTGGTCTGACAAACTTCAGGGAAAAGCCTAGTACTCCATAGATACCTCTAATATTGTTCTTATGTTAATGTGGTCATTGTGAGTCATATTTTCCCTATGGAAAATGAATTTACTTTTGAAGAGTTACATTCTTTATGAGGGATGTAAGTGATGGGATTCAGAATTTCCCAATGTTTACTTTCTTATTTTGGCTATCCATTCATCTGTTGTTGGCAAGTTGAAACCATCAGTAGTTAAGACATTACCTCAGATTTAAAAAGTTGAACATTTTGGTTTATATCTTTTAATTATAAGAATGGAATTCAAAGGATTGTATTTTCTGAGTATGTTATTGCTCTAAATTCGAATTCCACATCTTTTATTCAGAAATAATAAAGTGGGTTATAATGGAAGCAATGAAGGACATAGAATGAACATTATTTCTTCAATGTTTGTAGAAGAGATAAACAAAGGAACGCAGGGTAAGGATAGAGAGGAATGGAAGGATTATGATCAATTTCATTCTTTCACAACATAATGTAAATGTATTGGGACCTTCTCTGAGACTACAGCTTGAAGGTCAAGTAGAAGTGTGAGGTTACTGAATGAAGTTTAGAGAGGAAAAGTTATTGACCCTGGAGAGTAGTGGTGCCCTGAGACCCTTAATTAATCACGTACCTTTATCGTACATGTGTCAGTTTCTGCCTCTACCCTTCTTTCTGCTACTGATATTACTCCTGCCACTACTTCTGTCTCTTCTTTACCTCCATGGCTGGGTTCAGCTCAAATAGGGGCAAGCAGGGAGAAAGACCTTCCTTTCTAAGGTAAATTATGTTGACATTAGAGAAGGCCTTTTAAAAAAATGTCTTTAATTCACCCACATGAACTTCTTTAGAGTTTTCTTGGTTAAACTTGGCCTTTTGCATTTCCATGTCAAGTTTAGAATCAACTGGTCAATCTCTTTCAAATATCTGGTAGGATTTTGACTGGTAAAGCATTGAATCTACAGTTCAGTTTTAAGAGATAATTGATATGTCTGCAATTCAGTTTTAAGAGATAATTGATATGTCTGCAATAGTTTATCTTAATAATGTGTTCCATATTCCTGGTAATTCCTAGTAGTTGATGATTCTTCTCACTCCTCCCACTCCACTCCATAAAAGAGTGAGCTATTCCATGCTCATTATTTCAGATCATTAACACCAAAACAGAACAGAAATCAAAGTTGTCAATTTTTGGTTTTGGAACTCATGACAGAGCTAACAGTCTTGAGAGTAAAGGAATTTAAATCACAAGAAATTAGGTTTTTTCAAATTTCAAGTTCTCAACGTTAAAGGACTCAAAGCAAGCATAAAGTCTATGCATAAAAACAGTCTTTGGAGTACATAGATGAAGAGCCAGATGGTCTCACATCCAGTCTAGATAAAGATTTCATGGGTGGTGCAAGAAAAAGGCAGAGAAGAGTCAAAGGGCTCTGACGTGATGAATCCTTGAGAAGAGACTATGTGCGCAGCTCCACCCAGGCCAAATCCCAGAGTGCCGGTGAACCAATAGAACCCTGGTAGATTTGCAATTAAAAAGACAATGTGACTTGTGCATATCTTTCTGGGTGGAACTCTGAGAAGTAGCCAGCCTTATAGAGTTCCCAATACTTAGCTTATCAGAGGAGCAGAAAGAAAGGGATATCTAGGCAGATGGGCCTGAGGCACTGCAGAGTCCTTGAGCCCCTCCTGGTGAGGGTGAATTTAAAAGCCCTCTCATTCCTCATCCTCAGAGAGGAGATTGGAAATAGAAAAGATTCCAGACCTGCAAGTCCTTGGTTGTAAGCCGAAAAGAGTGTTTGTGTTGAGACCCCCCTAAAGAGACTGAGAATAGTGGCTTGAAATAGAACTTAGTTCAGACATAGAAAATAAGAAAATTTACATTAGTTTAAAATACTTTAACAATTTTAAATTTTATTAAATTTATTATATTTTAATTAACAAATTTATTTTGGGGCCTAATATTTATACACAATTATTCCACATATTCTTGGCTAAAACAGAAATTTCTTGTTCTTGAATGGGAATATAATACAGTAAGCATGTCAACTTGCCCCAAATTAATTTATTAATTTGGAAAAAGTCAAATTATCTCTACCCTATAGCTTATGACAGAGTGCATTCAAAATGTGTTATAGAGTTAAAATGATAACACTATACAATTATTAGAAAATGTGGGATGTATTTATCTGATTTTGAGTATGCTTTTCAAAGTTTAAAAAGAAAACAGAAAGAAAAAGATTGATGGACATTTGACTATCTAAGAAACCTAAAAATTCATAACATAAAAGTAAAATCTAAATCTAAAATATTATTGACGTAAAAATAAAATTCACCATATGTAAAACTAAAAGCAAAGAACCACCTGAAAATAAATATCTAACAAGAAAATGAAAACTCATTTTAATAAAAATGCAAATTTAGTGTCACAGTCTTTTCAATACCAAATTGGAAAAGGCATGAAATAGATTAATACTAGATATTAAGGTTTGTAAACATGCAATCTCACAGAGTAGTGATGATAGATAATAAAAATATTTCTGATAATCAATTTGGAAATGGGTATCAAATGCCTTTAAAATATTTACTTCATTGATTAATTCAATATTCTAGGAATATTGTTTAAGAAAATAGAAGTACACATCAGACTGTAGTATTATGTGATAGAAAAAGCAGCAGTAACTTAAATACCCAACAATAGGGGATTAGTTGAATATTTTATAGTGTATAGTAACAGATTCCACACTGCTGTGTAAAAAAATCACATTTTATATAATCAGTGATGTGGGAAAATTCTCACAAAATATGTGGATGATTAAAAAGAATATGTTGATGTTGATATATGATAGAGCATATGATCCCAATTTATAAAAGTAAATGTAGAGAAGCTCTTTTACCTGACCTGTACTTAACAGAAGCATCAGATGTTCCCTCTTCCTTTTGTAAATTATCTTTACTGATGTCAATACTTATGGAGAGCTGGCAGCTCCCTAGGATAGCCACATTTTTATTCCACCTGTTGATTTATATATAGATTTGGAGTCAGATGTTTGTTTTTATATCTTAATATCATTTTCCTTGGTCCTATAATTACAAAGCCTAATTACAGATTAAAATGTCTAATAAACTATGAGTGCTAAAAGAGAGTAATTGTTTATGTTAAATAAATAGAATTCTTTGGGAAAAGTCGATTAATTTGAGTAGGTAAGAGGATTTGCTCAAATTATGCGTGGACGAGAAAACTGTGCAACACTCGGAGAGATGATTAAATTCTAGACTTCTACACTGAGATTTGTTTATGTCTTTATATTATTGTTCCCATTTTAGGAAAACCAATCTAGAAATCATTTATGGTTCATTAGGAAGATGATTTATGTTATAAAGATGACCTGGAGCTCCCATCAGAAGATCTGTGGTCAGAAAAAAAGCTTGGTTCTACATGAAAAGATTAGTGAAGAAATGCTTATTTATTAATTAAATTAAACTTACATATCATGTATGTATAATTTTTAAAGGTTCTGCACCTTATAAAACCTTTTTCTGATTAACCAAAGACTGTTGTTGGCTATCAGATAGAAGGGATTCTACTGCACATGTGTGTATAGAAAAAATATTGGGAGTCTTAACACCAAAATGTTTTAGTAGTTGTCTCTTGATAGCTATCATGATTTGTTTTTTCTTCAAACATTTATCTTTCAATTTTCCTAGAGTGAAAATGAATTACTTTGATCATAATTTAAAGTTATTTGAAACAAAAAAGGACCTCTCCAACCCCTCCCCCACAGAAGGTACTGGGCTTTTTGCCTAAATATGGGATCATTGCCATTGTGGTTCCAATGTGGTGTGAGCTTGAGATGTTTGCTTCCATACCATTGGAATCTCCACCTATTCTGTGTTCTGATAGACACAGCTAAAGGTGAGACAATGTACCTTGAGTTTTTTTAAGTCTAGCAACTACACAAAGCTCATGATGAAAACAAGCATCCATTACAGCAGGCAAATTGTACTTAGTGCCCAACAAATGTTCAGAACCAGGGTGTGAACGATCATCCTTGTGAAGAATTGACATCTTGCAGGATAGGTACTTCCAGACCCTGCCCCAGCCCTCCAGGTATGCTTGGTTGGCAGCTTATTACAAGCAGGTCATACACTAACTTATACCATGTGTTAGTTAGTTATAAGTTAGTTATACACTAACTTATACCACATATATACCATGTGTTTGTCATTCAACATATAAATATCAGTCCTTTGCCTAGCACATAGTAACTCTGTAAATAGTAGGTTTTCCTTTAGAAGATTATGGGAAGGGGGGAATGTGATAACAATAAATTTTGTTTAGATGATAAACTACATGACAGTGGTTTTTAGGTCTGTTTTCTGTATAACTTCTCTGGACTAAACACAGATTGAATCATGTTGGAACTAAATGCTATTTAATGTGCTAGTGAAGTGTCTTCCATTTCGCATGAGTGCTTTCTGTCCATGGTGTAACATTCTGATGGCATATTCTTTCAAATTATATTTATATTCCCAGACCCAATTCCCTAATTTGCTTTTCTTTTCTAATGCCTTTTCTTCTCCTCTGAAGTCCATAGTATTTTAAAAAATACGTATTCCTTGAGAAGATATTGAGCTTTTGCTTAGGGTCATACATAAAAGTGTTTGATTTAAATAATCACGGGAGTTAAACTGCATCTGCCAGGGAGTTCTACATTTTTGGCAGTTATAGGCTGCCTTTATTCAGTTTAATGATGAAGATTTGACTTCGTTGGAGTTTTTCTTCTTAGTAAAATGAATGGTGCATCTTTCTTTAATTGTGATCCTTGTCAACCATTTGGCCCAGTAATGGCATGCAAATTAAACTCTTTAAAAATTAATGCTAACATTTATTAAATAATGCATCATACAAAAAGGTAATTTGAAATTCCAAGTTAGACTCCCTATCTGCTCATGAAAAGTATTTTTTGTGCCATCTTCCTAAAACATCTTTATAGTCTTTCTAAATACCTTGAATGTTTTTCCAGTATTTTGCAAAATTATCACCATGGAGACTGTTCATGTAGACAGACTCTTTATGCTTTTCAATTTTGATTTGTATAAACTCTCAGATTTTGAATTTATATCACTGCTCTGACTTTCTAAACTTAAAAGTGCTTATAGATGTTTCTTTACAACAATTTAAAGACAAGTCTAATTAAGGGGTATGTAAACTTAATTGTACAAGCTTACCTTCACTTCTGATTCTCAAATCAGAATGTATATCATATGCTTGGGAATTCCCTGGCAGTCCAGTGGTTAAGACTTGGCGCTCTCACTGCCGAGGGCTCAGGTTCATTTCCTGGTCAGGGAACTAAAATCCTACAAGCCGGGCTGTGCAGTCAAAAAAAAAAAAAAAAAAAGAATGTATATCACATTGCTAGTTGGACAATTGTAAACCTTATGTAACATCCCCACCCAGACAGCAGTGAGCACTAGCATTCAGCCTTGTACATTAGTGATTTTGTAAATTTGATTTGGGAATTTTAAATGATATTATGACTATAATCGGCATAACCTGAGAAGAATGAAACTTCTCAGAGGCAGGCTTAGTATAGTGTTAAGAACAAGAGTGGTATAGTGTGACTGCTGCGTTTGAATGAATGCCAGTCCTATCAGGTATGAGCTTTACTATCTCAGACAAATTCCTTAACCTTCCTGGGTCTCAGTTTCTTCATCTGTGAAAATGACATCAATAATAGTAGCTATCTCATAGAGTTGTTATGAAAACTATGAAATACTAATAAAGTATCGATCCATAGCAAGGACACAACAACTATTAAGGCATTATTATTATCTGGAACATTTTTCCCTTCACTGAGAAAACTTTAGCAATATTACTTAAGTGAATCTTCAAAGGATTTGACAATAATTTCGATTTGATTTGCTAACCTAAGAGCAAGAGTCAAATATCTCTTTACTTTGCATTATCTATAGAAATAGAATTTGGGAAAGAAGGTAAAATTCTTCATTACAGACAGCTGTTTCTTCCATTCGATGTGAATTACTAAAAAAGAGAGTTTTCTCATGCATATTTTTATTTCAACAAACATGCACTTAACACCAGCTATCAATATATGCAAGGCTTTGCGCTGACACTAGGCAGGGAAACATACTAAGAGGAGATACGATCCTTATCCTCAAAGTTATCCCGGTAGTTAGCAATAGCCATCCTGATAGATCAAAAGTTAATCATAAGATTAAAAAAAACCCAGATATTTCAAGAAGTTATAATAATGAAAAAAGTCATCATAAGACAGCATATAATTAAACATCTAAAAGATGATATAAACAATAAATGTGTTTGCTTACTTTATATTTGCTTAATAATAACCTTCTTGTTTCATAAATACGTAAAGATTCCATGCTAAGCATTTAGATAGGAGTAAAGTGGTTGGCTTGGTCTACGAGGGCTTCATGAAGGAGGTGGACCTTGGGAACATTTTGAAGATTGAGTTCCAGGCAGGCTTCATCTCTTAGACCGTCCCATAAGTGTTAATAAGTGATCTACATGTTAATTTGGAGATGGGTATAGCTTAAGGTCTCAACAGTTGCCATCATGCTTAATTACTGTTCACATCCACCCTGCAGTAAGCTTACTGAGCTTTCATCAAGAAGCAGGTGGAATTAGTAGTAGAAGATAGATCACAAGCTTGATCGTTTCAATAGTTCTATGTTTATTGAAGACCCAGTCAATCTCCCCCAACCCCCAAAATTCAATATATATCCCAGGCACTAGGGAGAAAGAAATGGATTCATTGTTGGTTCCTGGCGTCCAGCTGCTCACAGAACATGTAACAAGTATTTGTTCTGCTTTATAATACATGCAAAGATAAGAGTAGGCCAGAGGTGTGATGAATGGGGGAGTGGGTGGGAGTGTATGTGTCAGGGAAAGCTTCAGAGAAGAGCCAGGGTTTTTCATTCTCTGCATTCCTGAATAGAAGCCAAATAAAAGTTTTAATTTGGGGTCAATTCAGAGTGCTTCACAGCTTTTTCCTTTCCACTGAATCTAAAGCTATGATCAGTGAGTAAAAATTGCGAAGATAAGTATCAATCAACCAGGAGTCTGTGGGACAATCAATCTTTCTGACTGACACTTTGGTGTCCTCAGAGTTTGTTTCAAAAATGGATTTGGAAGATACGCTAAATCACAAATAATTAATAATGGATGTAAGCACAAACTGGTTCCCCCTACACTTAGGATAAATTTTTTTCAATTGCTCATTTATTCTTTTATTTATTCAGTCATTCATGTATGTGCCAGACAGGCTCTGTACAAAATTTTTTGGCTGATTTGGGAACAAACAAGTACAATTTATTTCTTCATGGATTCTTTTTTTTTTTTTTTTAAATTTAGATGATTTTATTTACAAAACAGGTTCTTTTGTTTTACAAAAATTGCAAAATATGACAAAAATAGAAATATCTTCTTGGACTGTTGGGAACTACTTCTAAGCAACCAATGAGTTAAAACACCGATGGTCTTCGTCTTTTGAAGAGCGATGACGGCAACGCCCAGTCGTGCTTTGTGTCTCCCCAGAGCCCCGCGGCTGTGGGCTGCCTCTGGCGGGAGGGCCAGTCAGGCCAGAGTCTGGAGCAGCAAGATCTTCTCATTGATGCAGAACCTGTGCAGCACCAGCATCAAGTTCTCCCCGCAGCGGGACGCGTGGAGCTCCACGGCCAGGCGGAAGTCCTCCTTCACGCCCTTGGTGATGCCCCGGGTGACCATGTGGTGCTTGATCAGCATTCCTTGATTGGGTTGTGGTTCCAGATGGATCTTCCCACCTTCCTGAGTTCTCAGGTAGGCGAATTCCTCCAGCATGTCGATATTTGTAACATAACTGAAAAAATTCTCATATTGGAAGTTTCCTTGCTGGCAAATCTTATTTGACAGCTTTCAAGAAAAGGGGGGTCTCTCCCCACGGCCACTCCTGCTGAAGCAGCACGATCACGTGCCCCAGCACCATGTCGTCTCTGCTGTCTGTGAAGGCTCTAAGCTTAAAACAAGCTAACATTAAGTGCAGGCAATAGGGCACGATAGCCTTGCTGGTACAAGGCAGAAGCTTCAGGTATGAACCTTTTCTAAACTTGGGTTTATTTTTGAGGGTTCTTCCTGTGACTTGCCTCCATCCTGGATGGGGAGGACCACGTAGCACATCAAATCAAGGACTTTCTCACAGGTCATTCTGTACTCCCCCAAGGCCAAGTGGAAGGTCACCAGCTGGATGAGTGCCCTCTGACGCTCCAAGGTCCCCTGTCCTGAGATCGTGGCTGAGGAAGTGGTCCCTGGAGAGCTGCCAAGTGGTGCAGGCTCGCTATGGCCTTTTTATATTGACCCTGATAGATGATCATATCACTGAGGAAGATTCTCAACCAAAGCCAAGTATCAGTCTTCCATGCCAAACAAATTCTTGTAAATTCCTTGTCAAGGAATTCCAGGGAACAGAGCAGCTCCCAGCTCTCTCTGGCCAGCTTAAAGCTTTCCAACACCTCGATTGAGTTAGCAAGTTCTGCCTTATTGACAACAATGTGACGATTCCTTCCTTTTGCTGAACAGTCTTCATCATCCGAACTCATGGTTTTTTCTCTTCCCTCAGCTAGTTTCCTCTTTTTATGTATGTGTTTATTGCGATCAATTTCTACATCACCATATACATTTGATATGTCTTCCAGAAGAACCAGTGGAACTTGGCTAGGGGCATTAGGACCTTGGAATAGAGACTGCTGTATGCTGTTGACATACTGAAATGCATTCTTAAAGAAGACCAACATAGTGGAATAAACCACTTGGTTTTTATATTTTGCATGAGCTTCATTATCAAAGTTGTTCAGGTATCTGCAGAGATCCTTCAGTCTATGCAAAATATCACCATAGCTTTGTCTTCCTTTATCCATCTGCCAGTCACATCTCATTCCAGCAACATTCAAAATCTTAAACAACCTCTCCCAAGGGTCCAAGATCTGGGACGATTTTTCAGTCAGTCCCTCTATTATGTACTTCTGAGAGCTACGTTTGCTCGGTGACATTAAATCAGACGTTTCTTAGGCACCTTGATGCTCTCTATTTGAGTAGATCTAGTGACATAATTGGTATAAAATTCAGCTGCTTTGTTCTAGTACTTACACACCAAATTGGCAGGCAACCGAACGTCATGGTTGTTAATTATTAGAGGAAGGACATCACACACAAATAATTTTCTAAAACAGTTAACAGGAGATTCTTGCTCTTCAATAGTTTCAGCCTCCAATAGTGCCTCCCCAAGACCGACCCCATGCTGTACCACTGTTTCAGGGAATCGTCTCAAAAGTAGAGGCAACAATTTATTTATTTATTTAAAGTACACAATTCAATGGTTTTTAGTATATTCACAGACCTGTGCAACCAACACAAGAACCAATTTTAGAACATTTTCATCAACACAAGAGGTAATCCCACCCCCGAAGCAACATTTCTGATCGTTCCAAAGTGTTGAAGCATTGTTCCGTAACCTTTAGTAACATTTCACACTGGACTCGACCAGGAAGAGTTTCAAATAAACCTGGATGTTGGAGTCGGTGGGGTAGAGGCTGCAGGCCGTGATCAGCCAAGCCTTGGCAGCCCACAGGCTCCTGCTGCACCAGCCCGTGGGCTCGCTGCACCAGGAACTCGCAGTCGCCCTAGGCCGACACGACGCAGAAGGCCTCTTTTTTTTTTTTAATTAATTAATTAATTAATTTTTGGCTGCGTTGGGTCTTCGTTGCTGCGCGCGGGCTTTCTCTAGTTGCGGTGAGCAGGGTCTACTCTTCATTGCGGTGGCTTCTCTTTGTTGCGGAGCACGGGCTCTAGGCACTTGGGCTTCAGTAGTTGTGGCACGTGGGCTCAGCAGTTGTGGCTCATGGGCTCTAGAGCACAGGCTCAGTAGTTGTGGCGCACAGGCTTGGTTGCTCTGCGGCACGTGGGATCTTCCCGGACCAGGGCTCAAACCGTGTCCCCTGCATTGGCAGGCGGATTCTTAACCACTGCACCACCAGGGAAGTCCTCTTCATGGATTCTTAAAGTCTAGCATTTTATACTTAGTTGTCTTACAGAGCTGTCAAAGTCCATTAGTTGGTAAGAATAATTATCCAATAGATAAGGAACTAGTCCATTGCAGTGTGGTCTTAGATTCAGAGCCAGCCTAAAATAAGGGAAACTTTCAAGTACTATCTAATTCATTAAATATGGAATCAATTCAATTCAAAAAAACATAGCAAAATAAACAAGATACAAGTCCTTAAACTTAAAAACAGCACAGTCTAAATTCAAATGATGAATAGGACGTTTATTAGAATATTTCATTGAGATGAAGTCATTATAATTTTTAGTGATAGTTAAGAAATTGGGAGATTTCTGAAAATGTTACTATTACCACTCATACCACTAATAATGACTGCCAAGTGCTTTACATTTTTTTTAAAGATTATTTTTTGATGTGGACCATTTTTAAAGTCTTTATTGAATCTGTTACAATATTGCTTCTGTTCTATGTTTTGTTTTGTTTTTTGGCCACGAGGCATGTGGGATCCTAGCTCCCCAACCAGGGATCGAACCCGCAACCCCTGCATTGGAAGGCAAAGTCCCAACCACTGGACTGCCAAGGAAGTCCCCAAGTGCTTTAAATTTAAGGTATATTTTTTCCTCACAGCAGGTACATAAGTACGTACAATCATCCCTATTTGCAAAGGAGGAAACTGAGGCTGAGAAATGTTGAGTGATTTGCCTTCTGTCAGGAAGGAGTTGATAAGTGGTAGAGCCTGCACCGTATTTGATCTCTACTCAGTCTGTCAGAATTCTGTCTAATAGAAAAGAGATATTTCAAGATGGTCATCAATGAATTACAATTGTTTAGCTTTTATGCACTGAATTTTAATCATAATATCTGGACAGTCTTTCCAGAAGGCTGCTTTTTCCCTCTATTATCAAGGTCTTGGTAGCTCCAGTGCTGGCGATCATGGAAGGTGAGTAAGTATAACTCTTATAGAAACTACAAAAATGTTTTGTATTTTACTGGAATCAATACATAAAACACTGGAGCAGGGACATATGTGGTATGTATATTACATAATGGAAAAGTATAAATTAGTGCTAGGGGCAGCATGGGTAGTGATTACATAGTCCCTATCATTTTAGGCAGGAAAGGCCTTCTGGAATAGGTCTTATCTCAGAGCCTGACTGAATGATGGGAAGGAGATAGCTGGCAGAGGTGGGCAGGGGTGTTATTTTTGGCAGCAGCTAGGACTTGAAGGTGGGAGTTAGTAAAGGGCTTTGAAAAACATGTTTAAAAGAGCAAAAGGGATTAGTAGGGGTAGTTAATCACATCTGGAAAAGACAGGGAAAGTGTGCATTTTGCATCTCCTAAATGAAACATTTTGAAGCAGAAGAAAGCTTTTTTTTTTTCTTTGATATTAATATGTGGGTAGGATTCTAGCATAATGCCCCAAGAAGCACTAGATTCATGACATGGCAGATATTTTATAGGACTTTAACTGGTTTAAGTACAGTTAAAATAAAGATGGCCTGACCAATTGTTGAGGGCTGGGCATGGGAGTGTAAATGGTAGAACTATTTTATTAATAAAAATAGTCATACTCAACTGTCTGTAGAAAACAGAGCCTGAGTCAAGGATTGAGAGGTGATGCTTTATTTGGGGGGTACAATTTTCAGGGTAGTGAAAGTGAGAAAGGAGGAAGTGAAGTTGCTAAGGATGGGAAGCAATAGCAGGTGAAGTGTTACCTCGCTGGCTTCTGCTTTAGGATAAACCTAAAAGAGACAAAGACAGTGGCTTGGGAGGTGCATCCACTTGGTCACTTGGTATCTCTGATCAGACTACTTGGTGAAAGTGCTTTAGAACAGTAGGTGGGAGGAAAAGAGGGAGACAGACTTTATCTGACTGGAGGTCTGCATCTCCTCTCTCTTCTTTCTTACTGGTCAAATTTCTTCCATTAAAACACCCCACCCCAACCAACACACTTACCCATTAGACAGCTGCTCAGAACCTAGATTTTATACTCCTCAGTGTGCTGTTACATTCAAGTCTGGAAGTGGTGAGAAAAACCACAGATTCCAGGTTTGTGTCTGGTCAGACTGGTTGGCCCTAGACAAGGGATCACCAGAGCATAAGCTGAGTTGGATGGTTGTGACTGTGTCAGAGCAAGTGGCTGAGCCTCAGAAGAATTGAGGAGGTGCAAAGAGATACATTTATTTCCGCTTATTATATACCAAGCACTACACTAGAACTTTGCATGCCTTCAATCTATTACTATTCCCATTGTACAGTGAGGTATTCAAACATTAGAGAAGTAGTCTTGTCTTCAGATTTGAAATCAAGCAGTTCTTATTAACCTATTGGAAGGCAATTTGTTTTTTTACCTTCTCTCCCCCTCCCCCTTCCCTTCTCTCCTTCCCCTCTCCTTCTCTTTCTCCCTCCCTTTCTCCCTCCCTCCCTCCATTCCTTCTTTCCTTCCTTCCTTCCTTCCCTTCTTCTTTCCTTCCTTTCTCTCCCCATCTCTCTATCCTCCTTCCATCTCTCTTGAATCATAGAAGGTGAAGATAATACAGGAGAATGAACTAATTTAGCATGTTCCCAGAATGATTTTGTTCAGTGAAAGCAACTGTCTGTGTGGAGTACTTTTGGAAGGAATGTGACATGCTACAATGCATCATGGAACCCACTTCTGGGTGCCTGGTTTACAATAAGGCTAAAGAAACGCTGCAGAGATCCTGCAGAAATCAATATTGTCTTTATGCCACTAAATATTCCCCCCATTCTCAAAGCTAAGAAAAGATACCTGGTTTCCCGTAAATATTCACAAAGACTTCAATACATGATTTCCCAAAGCCTGTGTGCATTTGAAAGCACTGACTGTTTAAGGAAGCATTGACTGTGCTGTGTATCTGCATGATGCTGGGCTCTATATTAACAGAGCACCTTGACTTATAAAACATATTCAAAGCAGTGAGTTTAATATACAAGTGGTAAAGCCTATGTTACACCCCTCTCTATTTCATGGATAGTATATAGCAGATCTGGTATATAGCAAGCTATAAACTGCATTTAGATTAGGAATCAGTGAAGAAGGAAGAGCACTTTCCTTCTGTTTATTTGAGAAGATGAGTTTAGGATTCTTGATAGAAATGTAAATTTTAAACATTTTCAATGACAGTAGGAAAGAAATTGATCAGCTGTGAGCTGGCACTTACTCCCAGCATTCAATCAGGAGGCATGGAGGAAATCGGTATGACCTCACATATCAGAACCTATACTCTCTCAAGCCTTGACTTCTCTTTGTACAGTGAGCAGCCAACTATTTTGACCATTACTATAGAAAATCTGGGAGATGATAGCTTTGGAAAATCTGGAAAAAAATCAGGAAGACGGTAGAAATAGATTGTTACAAAACTTTTAAAACAGTTTTTAGTAATTAGAAACTAACCAGAAAAAAAGCATAACTGAAAAAAATATGATTAATTGAATATGTGGACAAATAATCACACCATCCATTGATAAGTTTCCAAACACAAATTTATTACAAATATGAAAGGTGGTATAATCCTTATCTATGATGACTGAAACTATGAGTTAAGGGGGAAAAGTAGATCTGATTCCTTCTGTATTATTTTTATTTTTATTTTTTGACCGTGCAGCATGCAGGATCTTAGTTCCCTGACCAGAGATGGAACCTGCGCCCCCTGCGGTGTAAGCGTAGAGTCTTAACCACTGGACTGCCAGGGAAGTCCCATGCTTCTGTACTTTTAAGTGTAGGCTGAACACATGTGAACTAAACACTTCTTATCAACATTCTTTCTGATTATAGGCATCAATATATGATCTCTAACTCTTCCTGTTCATGATTTTTTTTTTTAACAAAAAATTTTACTTCTTTCCTCCACTGTGTATGAATCTTTATCAAATATTAAATCCTTCTTTACACTAAGGTCTATTTTGAGGTTATCTATTCTATATCACTGATCTGTCAATCTTATGCCAGTTACATAATATTTTAATTTTATTACATAATTGTTGGAAGCAACCCTCTTTTTCTCTCATTTTTCACAATTGCATTTGTTACTATTTTTAAACTTTAATTCGGGATGAAATATAGAGGAATTTTCTAAAGGCTTCTCTCAATAAAAATCTCACTGAAATGGTCAAATCTGTTAATTAATTTGGGAAAAAAATGACATTTTTCCCAATGATATTAATTTCTTGTAATATTGTATTATTGCCAGTGAATAGTGCTTGTGAAATAGTTTCTTTTTTTGAATTAATTAAGATCATCTTTGTAACTTCAAAATGATTAATTTTGTAAATGCACCAAAGGTATTTGAAAGGGAAATATTTGCACTGGTACAACCATGTCATTTTTATTTTTTGAATTTTCTATATTCCTATTTTAAGCTGTGGTATTATTTAAAAAATCTGAACATTTCAAGAAGCATATAGAATAGTACCATAAACACCCCTTTTTTTTTTTTTTTCCTAACACCCAGCTTCAATAACTACCAACTCACAGCTGGTTTGTTTCATCCTTACCTCAATATGTACCCCATTTCTGGATTCTTTTTAAGTAAATCCTAGACATTACAAAATGTTATTTATAATGATTTCAGTGTATATGTCTAAAATGTAGGACTCTCAAAACATAATGTTAGTATTTCAACTAAATAAAACTAGCAATAATTATTCAATATCAAATATCCCCCAGTCAGTGTTCAAATTTCCAACTGCCTCATAATTTTTTCTTTTTTTTTAAGTTTGCTGGATTCAAGCATTGTGACTGGATTTTGTGCTTCCCACACTTCTTTTAAGCTATACATTCCTCCTTCATATCTTGGTATTTTTTCCTCTCAATTTGTTTGTTGAAGAAATCAAATTGTTTGTTTATAGTTTCCCACAGTCTGTACTTTGCTGATTGCATCCCTGTGGTCTGGTTTAAAATGTTTCTCTGTCCTCTATTTCCTGTAATTTGGTAATTAGATAGAAACGCTAGATCAGATTCAGGTTCAATTTCTCTTTTCAAGCAGAACTATTTCACTGGTGGTGGTAAGTTCTTCCATCAGAAGGCACATAGTGCCTAGTTGCTGCTTTTTGTCAGCGGTCTTTAATCATTGCCCAGCTCCACTCATTAGGAGTTGCAAAACAGTAATATTTTTACTTTGCTCTACATATTTATTTATTTTTTATTTTTAAAATTTTATTTACTGTATTTTTATCTTATTTTATCTTTATTTATTAATTTACTTCTCATGTAAAGAAAATTTCCCTCATCATCTTTTTGGTTACTTTGAGGTAAAATTCATATAGAAAAAATGATAAACAGTTAAGTCTTTTCATTTATTTACTATGTCACTATTTTTGGTCAATTTGAAATGTGAAAGGTTGAATGAGGCTTTAATGTCTCTAAAGATGGTATTTCTATCCACTTTTTCTCAGTGATATATAGTGAATATTATCTCACTACAAGTCTATTGAACTTATTTTTTCAGTGAGTGCATTTTATTCCATAGTATGGATTTACTATGCTATGTCTTACCAATCTGATATTGATGAACAAGTTGTTATTCTTGTAAATTACATGATAATAAATATGCTTGTGCAAATGTACCTGTGTGAGTGCTTCCTAAAAATGGAAATGCCTTCTAAGAGTATACATATTTTAGATGTTTTTAAGTGCTGACAAATTGTTTTCCAAAGCAGCAGTATTGCTGGTATTGCTTAAGTGTGAGTGTGCTCTTTACCTACACTCTTGCCAATGTTATCGTATCCATTCTTTTAAAATGTTTGCCGATTTGATATGGAAAAATGGTGACTCATTATTGTTCAGTGTGCATTCTCCTGGTTACTAGTGTGGTCAAAGATTTTTAAAATTTGCTTCATTGCATTTATATTTCTTTGAATTGTCAGTTGAATATCCTTTGTCTTTATGTTGTCATAGGTATTTTATTATCAAGTTGGCTGAAATTTGGTTTGTGGCTACCCACGAAATGTAAGATTAACCTGAAAGTGTGATCAAGGATTTGGTTACTATAAGATAGCAGAGAGTTTGAAATTGGCATAATTTGGTAAGACTGTGAAGGGCAAATATTTTCTATAAGGGCATAGACTTATGTTCTGATGAACAACAAAAGAAAGAAAAGGTTTCTTTTGTGAAAACTCAGGACCCTTCCTTGGGGTACATAGAAATGTAAGTAGGTAATTTTCTCTTATTTCCCTTGAAAAAGACAGCACAAAAGAAGGTCAATCTGGCATATGTGGTTAGCACCAATATTTTCCATGGGTGAAAGTTCTGAATTTGAGGCTTTTAGCCTCATGGTCATTTCCTAGAATGTAGGAGTAGCAAAAGCATGGCATGCGTGCCAATACTTCTCTATCCTGCTCCCACGACAGACATCACTAGTCAATTCTGGCAGTCTTTCCTCTCGAACTTATATATATTATCATAGTTCTTTGTAACATAGTTCCCTAGGCTCATCTTTAATCAATGTGCATAGACAATCAAAATGAAATTGATTTATGTCCCTGTCATATACCCAGGCTCATTAGAATTTAAGGTCCAATAGAGATGAATTTGTCTGATATGCTTCCCAGTGTTTACAACACTTGGGACATACTAGACTCTCAATAAACATTTGTTGAATGAATGTACAAATAATCCCTTTCGACAGAAATTTTCCAAGGCAGGTTCACATATCCTTCACATTGACAACAGAATTTTAATTTTAATTCATGGATTATCTATCACTGAGCATTTAACTTCCTAGTCATTAGTTCCGAGGTTGAGGGAAATCTTTGCTTTTGATGTTATTTGGATGTTGGGAGTTTGCTGTAACAGATTTTTTTTTTTTTTAACTTGAAAATAGAATTCTGTTGAATCATTGTGAACATAGCAATTACAGCAGAAGCATTCATGGGAAATGGCTGTATTTTCAAATACCTCCATTGTCATCAGTATGATTAGTATCCTTTAGTTCCACTCCTTCTGAATTTACAATTTGACTTTAGATCAAACTTGACGGTAGGTATGACAGAGAATAAATTGAACTGGATGGTAAAACTTACAGCCCATTTTTCTAAGGTCAACATCTTTTCTGATTCCTGTGTGAATATGATGTGGGGAAATGTGCTTTCAAGCTGGCTTGAGCAAGGGACAAGCATGATATCTTTCTTTTTTTTTGTCACTGAAGCTTTGGGGTTGACACAAGATGGGGTAAATCAGGAATTATGGCAACTCAGTTTGAATTTGAATTGCTTGAAAATTGTAGCTCAATTCAAAATTCAGTAACGTGGGAATAGCAGTTCAGGTATGTGACAGTGTCAGTTTCCTCCTAAGAAGCCCCGTTACACATGGCCACTTAGTCTATATCCTCAGCTTCATTAATTTTCCAGACTCCTTGGTAACTTTCCTCATCAATCTTATTTGAAAACCAATGATGTCTCAAACAATTCATTTTCAAATCATTTCTCACAATTGTATAGAAGTTTCTAGTTTACAAAGTGGAAAGTGCACTCATTTAATTCTATTAGGTTAAGTATTTCTATTGTTATTTGGATGCCAAAAAAAAACAAAAACAAAAATCAGACCCAGGAAGGTAGTGCCCTTTGCCATATGATCACATGGCTATTAAGTGACAAATCTGTGTTCTTTCCACTCCACATCAAATACACTTTCCGATAAACCACTTCTGCCTGAAATCACATAACTGTGACTATTATTTTTAAATGGGGGTACACTATGAATATTGGAAGGAAAGTTTTTTATGGCCATTTAAAAATCAATGCAAAGACTACTGCAGGAGGCAGTTAGGTATTTCCCATATGGGGACTTTATTTTTAAATATTGCATGAATAAGTGAATGCTTCTTGTGCTTTTTTTGTTGCTAACTTGGCCACTCCCCTCTTTGTGGAAGAATTGAGGGCTAAGATTGAAGCGTCTCTTCCTTACAGCTGAGCTCAATTTGCAGTTCAGATCATTTCCTTGCTAGAAGTGAAAAAAGCACTCCAATAACTTGGTGACAGGAACTGTTTGACCAGGCATGCATAGTAATCATTAGATTATTTATGCCTTCCATAACAGAATTTAATCCAAAGATTTTTACAATCCTCTGTCTTCCTAGTAATTAATCTATGAAATCAGGCAAGTATAAGTGCCTGGAATCTCTGAGAATGTGTAACGATTTTGCATTCCTTAGCTGTGGCATGATTATTTTAGTATGGATGAACTCCAGTTGTACAGAGACTGAGGCTGTCAAATATACAGAAACTTGGATTTCCAAATGATGATCATTTCACTTTTCAGGAACCTCTCCTGGCTATGGAATGCCTGAAAGTCTTAAAGACTGGTTTTCATTACAAGATGGGAAATACCTTTATAAATATATTTAAGAACAGTTACAACCTTCAATTTGAAATTGGTGCTCAGGAGGCAAAGCCTGGGGATTGGGAAAATGTTTACTTTGGGCCTGAATAATCTCCCTGTCTATGTCAAGATGTAGTAGCATGTGTGGTTTTATAAAATCCAACTGATTCACATTCTTTCTGAGAATTGGGTGAAGACTGTTGGGACACAGCGTTCTGGCCTGGAGAGTTTTCAAACCTATGTGTGAAGACTCAGGTATCCTCTTATTCTGAGGAAATTCAGACGATTTAAAACAGGATAGCAGCCCTGATTATAGTATATGCTGGTGACAGTATCATAACTAAGACTAGCTAATCCTAACAGAAAACTAAAAGGATCTGGGTACTTTTATTAACTGAAAATCAATCCTTTTGTGTGATTCAATTAAAAACATCAATAAAAATCTTATTTCAAAAGTCACAAGGAGAGTCTCTACCAATACAGCACATACCATAGATAGAAAACTGCTCAGCCCCCTCTGAATCGTTGCCTGTTTTAATAAGTATTCAGAAATTATACTCAGACTTCAAAAGAAATTGTAAGGAATTGTTAGCAGGTTTATTAATGTTTTATGTTTTATTAAAAGTTTGGGTGTACATTTCACAATGAGCAACATCAAAAATCAGACTTTCTGCCTGTAATTTTGCTTCCTCCTGTCTTTCTGCCTTTGGGATTCACTCTTTTCCTTTCATCAGCTGCCATTTTCAGCAGCATGCAGTAATTTCATGGCTCATTGCAAGCGCTGAAAACCTTTGAAACCACAAATGCTAACCTACCTGGCCTGCAGCCATTTAGGAAGAGATTAATTTAGCAAACAGAAGCAAAACACTTTCTACTTCTAGCCTGTGCATAATTTCACTTCTATCTATATTTATTTTACAGTGAGCAGCGTAATGACAATTTCAGTAATTGCAACTCTATAAAAATTTGCCTACCTAGCTTATCTCACTATCACAAGACTGTGAGTCAGTCAGATTAGAAAAAGTACAGCATGTGAAACAGCACTGGTTGCCTTCCAAAAATATGGGCCTTCTATAAAAACTCAAGTGATGCTTTGCACTTGTTTGTGTTCTTATCTATTGCGCAATGGTTTCTTCCTGATGTTTTGATTGGGACGGGTTCGTTCCTCTTTAATTCATGGTGATTTATGGGGGCACTCTCCTTACAAACAGACCGATGTATTTGTATTTGGAAGACTAGAAGCGCCAGCCCATTTCTGCAGACTTTGTTATAAATGGCTGTTATGTTGCTGTCGAGCAATTTGAACAGAAGAGAAAGTCCATCTGGGGCAAATTTTAAGCTATCATGCTTGGAAGGATTTCAAGGACTAAATTAGCCCACAAACTGTTAGCTAAAAATAAAAGTTTTATTGTTTCTTGTCTAACTTAAAAATCCCACCATCAAAATTAACACCAATTATACGTACTGTATATTTGTATGTATAGTTTCCCCTAAGGGATCATTTGTTGCTTCTTTTTATTCATTTTTGTAGTTATTACACACACACACACACACACACACACACAAATTGTTTAGCGAATAATGAACCCATGGAGAAATAATGACTTAAGCAAAATAATGTTTAAGAATTAAGAGAAAACATAATGAAAGTTGGAGACAGCTAATATACCAGAAAAATCATTTACACTATTTAACCAGTAAGAGGCATCATGAAGGAATTAAATTCAAGGGGCGAAAAGAGAATTCAGTGTGAAGCTGTTGACATCAAGCCCTGTAGCTGGAGCTTATCGTTGAGGGATTTTTATATGTATGTAAAGGATAGGACAAGAATGTCGCATTGCTAAGTGACTCTTTTCTTAGATCAGCTACCAGGGGGGCCTCTGTTGATAAGTGCCTACAATGTTTGTCGTATAAAGAGTAATTCAGAGATGGGAATCTAGGGTTGAGGGTGGCATATTATGGTTTGTTTTTTCCTCAAGAAGAAAGGGATTTGGTAGTCATTGAATGACCTTGAGGTGTGGGATGGTCTCTCCAGTCCTTTGATAAAAGATCACTGCCCACATCCTAGGTTGCAAAAACAATGCTGCCAGTAAAACAGGGCGACACAATGAAAGGGAGAAAAAGGAGAACAGCCAAGCAGTGTTCATAAGGCCTTTCTGTTTGGGTGCTGTAGCTTTTCCATTTTATACATACCGCATTCCCAAGTAATAGCAATTGAACATAATTTTGTCTTCCTTTACTCAGATTTGAATATTCTGTACCCTATAAAGGAAATTCTATGGCATTGAACTTGTTTATGTGCTGTTTTTATATTAGCTAATTCATTTAAGCATACAGATACACAGACGGCAGTGGGATGACTGGCCAACCCCCGCAGATGTACACCTCCAATCTGCCATCCCATAACATTCATAAAATACGTCAACATAGCCTGGAATTCTTCCATGGTTTATGTTATACTATTGGTGTTCATAGCATACTGGCAAAATATTTCATGTTGAAATTTGTGGTAGTAAAAAAGAAAAAGGAATTCTCTCCATGTTTTGAGGCCATTTGCAAAAGTATTCTATCAATATCCTTCACCTATAATAAGCACTTAAATCAACACAAATTGAACATGAAAACACACGCATGTGCCAGGGTGTTGTATAATAAATAGCTGTTCATTTCTTTAAACAATTGATGGTAATTATGCTGCCTTAATGATCATTTTTAAAATGCAGTGCATCTTTCCAGTACTGTCCAAAGAATCATAATATTGTGTGATAGAATCAAAGTAATAACAGAAACATATTAATAACCAGTATTAGTTCTTCTGCAGAAATAGATTTCTTTTTTTAAAAAAAATAAATTTATTTATTTATTTATTTATTTTTGGCTGCATTGGGTCTTCATTACTGTGCGCGGGCTTTCTCTAGTTGTGGTGAGCGGGGGCTATTCTTCATTGCGGTGCGCGGGCTTCTCATTGCTGTGGCTTCTCTTGTTGCGGAGCACGGGCTCTAGGCACTTGGGCTTCAGTAGTTGTGGCAGGCGGGCTCAGTAGTGTGGCTTGTGGGCTCTTGAGTGCAGGCTCAGTAGTTGTGGCGCACGGGCTTAGTTGCTCTTCAGCATGTTGGATCTTCCCGGACCAGGGCTCGAACCCATGTCCCCTGCATTGGCAGGCAGATTCTTAACCACTGTACCACCAGGGAAGTCCCAGAAATATATTTCTAAAGCAAATAATAACTTTTGGTGAAGAGTGTTACTAGCATCATGTGACTACTAATAGTGAACATTTCACAGCCAGAAGTTGAGAATAACAGCTTCTTACTGGGGGAGATTGGTGAGTTAACATTTTCCCTTCCAAGGGTGGCTTTTGACTCATATAGTTGGAGGTTGCATCCCACTGAGCCCCAGATGGTGTCCAGAGGCCGTTCTTGGCCAGTCCCTCAGGACAGGCAGTGAAAGAACTGTTGTCAGGTCCTCCAGAAGACTTAGGTCTTAGGAAGCTCCATTTTATGTCATTTTTCTTCTTTTATCCCCAAACTTTTGAAGATGACAAAATTTCAAGGGTCATTTTTGTTCATTCTCAAGTGTCAGATGGTAGAAAAATGAAAGAGGTAGTGTGGAGTAGTAGAAAGTCTCAGGAGGCAGCCTGACTGCAGAGGCTGTACTGATAATCACTAAACCATCCTGCTGCTCACAGGTGAGACTTCTCTTTGATTAACCATGTCTTCTGCTCCATTCTCTGCTTTGGCTTTTTAGTGCTTTAATTGTTTGTTTGTTGCTGTTGTTTTTTAATCTCATTTTTATTCCCAAATTTAAGACCACATTTGGGACGTATCTGAGTCTCCTTGTCATACCCATTAAGTTATTCATGAGATTTCAGGTGTGCTTTTGCATGTTCTGGTGTTGGTATCATGAAGGCAGGCAAAGCAATCCTGATGGTTTTCCTCTATTGCTGATCACAATGGATTTGGGTAGTTGCAAAAGGACAAGTAAATGAGACTCTGAGATTTAAAAAACATTATTTTACATATGTATTGTTTATTACTGAACACTAGTCCTAATTTACCTTCACATTTTAGTACCCTATAGTTTTACACAAAAGACTTTTACAAAATAGGATATTTTAAAATTTCTGATTTCAGATATTTCCCTTTCATGGTTCCAATGCAGCCATTGTAGATGCTGCCTATTTTCTCTCCAGTGTCTTTGATTTTTCTGGATCACTCTCTGAATAGAATCTCTAGTAGATGCTGATTTCCTTCATTTAGATCTTTTGGTAAGTTTCTATCCAAATTACAAGTATCACCTGTATTTATAGTTCTTATAATCTGGGGTCTGATAAGCAATAGCTAGAAGAATGTTGCCATTTTAATAGATTTTTTCCACTCTTTTCAAGCTAATTATTTTTCCTCCATTTTTAAGGACCTCTTGAGTTTGGAATTGAAATAAAAAATTAGCCAATTCTTTTTCAACTTAAAATATTTCAAAGAATTGCTCAAATTGAGAAATTTTCTCTTTTTTGCCTGTTTGACTTAGAAAACTAAGGTAGAGTTGTTAATGTTTGCAAATTAAATCTTGGGCAATCTACTCTAAAAGTCAAGTTTCCATTTTCCATTCTTCCATAAGACAAAATTATATTTCTTAGGCATGAGAAAAAAGAATGAATAAGACAGAATATTTGAGGTAGCTCCTAGTCTAAAGAGAATCTCTCTTTTCAGCAATGAACTATATGGATTTAGGCATTTGCTTTCTTAGGTCCAAACAAGAGCTACAGTGTCAGAATTTTTCCTCCTAATTATTCTTTCACAGGACATTTTTTCTCTCACCAAAAGACTCTTTTGGTCTAAGTCAGCAGAATTAACATCAGTGCCAAATTATTATAAGTTTCAGGCTTTTAGGGACACAGGTTATGCACTGTTTATAATTTTCTACATGGTTCCTAATTCTCCTTCTGCTACTACTGAACAGGTAACATTTATTATTTTACTAGAAGAATTTGTCTCCCATTGAATATATTTTTCAGACAGTACAAATTAAGGCAAACTATACTTAGAGTCTAAATATTCTCTCCTCCTGTTAAGGGTATAAGATGAATACAATGAAAAAATTGCCCATTTTCACTCGGGCTTATCGAAATATTTGATTTCCTCTTTATTAATGTCTTTTATTAAATTTGATAGCCTACTTTTAGTATAATTGTGTTTCTGTTTTCATCTGGGACTATGTACCTTAATCAAAATGTCATATTATTTGCAGAATTGCATATAAAAACATTTTAATATATGTCATTTTAGGTATTTTATAGTAAGTTATTATAGTGGTCATACCAATTAAAGAACATTGAATGCACTGAATGTTCTTCATTTTTCTAAATACAAGTGTTGAATGTATAGGCAAACCAATGGATAGTGTGTGTGTGTGTGTGTGTGTGTGTGTGTGTGTGTGTGCTACAGAAGAGGATTTCGATATATGCAAAGTATAGCCAGAAAACAGTGTAAGTACTATTTAAGTTTCCAATTTGATTATTCAATAACCATGTGACAATCAAGGAAAACCAGCCTTTGACTGAAGAAAACAAAAAAAACCCAAAAACATGGCTAGTTTCAGGCTAGAGTATATTGTCAAGACCAAGTTGTAAACTTCTGAAAAACAAGAATTATAATGGAATTGCGGCTACAACCTTAAGTATAACGGTGTGAGTGTACTGCTATTATTTACTATGGTAACATAATAAAAGACAGCACTGTTTGGGCCATTATCCTCACTGCTCTCTTTTCAGTATAAATCATTATATTTATTATCTGTCTTCTTGTATAGGGGGTCATGAGAAAGGCCAATCAAAAGCTGAAGAAACCTACATTTCTAAAAGAAATTGGGCCTATTTCTAATTCTTTTTCTTTATCAAACACAAGGGAACAGAGACTTTTTTTGTGAAAAATTGTTTCATGTAAGATTAAAGTGCAGATTATTGGTGAGAAAATGACATTCACTTCTAGGCATCTTGTAGATCCCTGGGAGATATTGCCAGTTTCCCTCTGATATTTTTACCTTTCTTCCTTGGGGGATGTGTTTCCTGGCAGGTTTTGAGCAGTGGGTTCTGGAGCTTTTATTCTGTTCTGGGGACTTGTGTTATTATTGATTGATGACTAAAGCTATGGTCTTAGTGAAATAACTCCTTTTGAGTGAATTTACTTAAACGTCAGAAATAAGTGTCTTATACAGCTTTTCTTCCTTCCTCTGCAGAAATATTACAAAATATACCTGTTTTCTCTTGCTTAAATAATTACCTAGCATATTAGCTAAAATACTTAGTCATATTTTATTTATAAAATTTCAGAAAAAGATGATCCAATTTCATTAATAATTTGATTGTATATTGCTTTTTGAATTTGTCCTCAGTCACATTAAGACCCAGGTCCCCAATGTGAACAAATGACTTTACACAGAATGACAAGGTCTCTATATTCAACTCTCTGAAGGACAGTCAGGAGCCGGCAGCATCTGGATATAAGGTTTAGAGCACTGAGGTGCGTGGGAGATTGAAGGCTGAGAATGAATGGCGGGAATATCGTAGAAGACAGCTCAAGGGCCCCTTTCTCTACTTCCAGGAAAAAGAAAAGTGAATATAAAATATAGCTGAAATAATTTTGTCTGGATGGAAGCTGAATCTCACACCAAACTGCTTCTAACTCAAATAGGGTAGATAGGTGGGAGTGTGGTGATAACTTGTATAAGAAAAGAATGTTACTATTCACATAAGCAATTATCCATAACTGAGAACTCCAGTGCAGTGGGCACCCTGGAGAAACAAATTTGGAGGTACTTTTCCCACCTAACTAAAAGCAGAGATCCTTTCATATAAATGCAACATGCTACTACCTATGGCCAATTCATGAGTGCTGGCTAAGAATAAATTATGCCTATGACTTAGCTCATGTCCATGGATCCTGGGTCATGGAAAAACAAGGAAAGAGTAAACAGGTCACATTGCAAAAAATAATAGAGCAAATTTCACGCCCTGCATCTCTTTTCTGCTAGTTTTTCTTGAGTGTACCTGTGCAGTAACAACTGTTTGCCATAGGTTAATGATGGGATTATCATTATCTAGCAAAGTTAATTTCCAATATTTCTATTTTATAGCCAAAAGATGCATCTTGGGATATAAATGAAAATGGGTACCTGGGACACAACCATGGCTGGTTTTGAAAACAAGGATATAATCCTAGATGGATTTGTGAGTATTTGCTGTGTGGCCCTGAGGATTCATCACTGGCATTTTTTCCTAGGAGGTTTGGAATGTACCGGTAAGCAGTTGTCATGAAAGCGTTACCTGACATCACAACCCCATTTTCCTTGATTCAGAATGAAGGTCCATTACCAGATTCTCCTGCTCCCTTTTGATAGGTTGATCCAGATTATTTGAAATTTAAATACTGGTTGCCTAGAATGCCTTTAAACAATATCAGCACTTAGACCACATCCACAACCAATTGAATAAGAATCTCTGAGGGTGGAATCCAAGCCCTGACCCTCCCCTACCCACAAAGTAATGTGACTCCAGAGTCTGGGCCTGGCCACATTGCCATTTAGTCAGCCACCAACAAACATAAGATCATAACTCTGCTACTGTGCTTTACCCCTAGCTCCCAGCCACCACACACATTTGCAACAGTCTTTTCTCTCTGGGCCTTCGCATATATTATTCTTGTTGTCTCTAATGGTGGCTTCCTGCCATATGTACCCTCTCTCATCACCTTTATCCTTCATCCCCCACTCCCTTTCTCCCCAACGCTGCATGTGTATCTAACTCTTACTCATTCTCAGGTCTCTTTTGTCTTCATGTCACTTCCTCAGTAAGCCTTCCAGAACATTCCGCACGCTAACACCCAAGCCTCGGTTACAAGTGTCCATAGAGTACAGTGCTTATCATCATTACATTGGCTTGAAATTGACTTTTACTTCTGTTCCTCCCAATGGGACTAGAAGCTCTAAATGAGTTTGAATGTCTTGCTCACCACTGTCATTATAACCCCTGCCCAGTATTCTTGATAATTCCCTGTTCTGTGATTTTCAGTAACCCATCTTGAGTCTTATGACACAGTGAGATCAAAATAGACATATTATGAACATTCACCACAAATACTTTTGTGAATTAGATGGCATTTTTAAATTGGGGCATTGTTATCATCATAGTTAACTTGAGTATTTCCTAGGTTCTAACAAGTGATTTGCACACAGTATCTCATTTAATCTCACAGTGATCCTATGAAGTAGGTTCTGTTTTTATCTTCATTTTACAAATATGGTAAACCAAATCTCAGAAATTAGGTAAATTGCTCCAGGCCACCCAGCTAGTAGGTGGTAGAGTTAGCACTTATACCCAGATCTGTGTGATACCCAAATGCATACTCTTAACCATCACCTGGCTGTTACTATCTTGAGAAACAGGTGAAACTAGACTGTCTCTGCTTTTGACTTGCCAGAAGGTGTGCAGAGCAAGAACCCCGGGCTTTAGTGGCACCATGCCTGACCCATCAAGGTAAAGGGTTCCAGCAATCCCTCAGGTAAGTGAATTAATGCAGGTCCAGCCTAGAAGGAACTTGGCCTCCATGCTATGACTTTCCTTAAGAGTCTTCATTCACCTTGGGCCAATTTCCTATAGTCTTATGCAAGCCAGTCATGGGATTTCTCATTAAGGACTTTAGTTCGTGTCATCTGTGTTTGTGTAAATACAGTCAAAGCGCACAACACAGGATGGTAGCCTGCCTAGAAGTTAGGTGTCTCTCTTAGCCATTCAGTGATGGACAGTAAACTTCCAGTCAGTTGACAGTGGACCTCTGTAGAAGAGGCTAAAGCACGTGTGTCATCCTCCCTTTTTCCTAGAGACTAGCTCCACTGATGCTTTCCCATAACAAACATACCAGGATTTTCTGGATTTTATGTTAAATTAAACTTATAGTATGTTCTGTTTTCCTCAAGGAAAAAGTAATTTATTAAAATATGTTTTGGAAATATGATGAGTCAATATTAATACTGATGACACAAGGTTATTATCACTCTGACAACATTGCTTAATTCAGCAAATATTCCTCAGCATAGTAAACATTAGCCACAAAGCCTGTGGTTAATACGAAGTAGGTAAATTGATTGACATATAGAGTCTGTAGATTCAGGGCTCTATGAGTTTACAGAGGAACAGTTTGTTGGTAACTAGTGGTAAGGTTGGGGTGGGAACACTGATGTGATCTTTAACAGTTAAGTCAATTTTTTTAAATGTTACTTGATAAAATACTACTTCTGAACAGGCTTTCAGACAGACTTGCTAATTTGTGCAGGGGCTTTTCATTGCAGAAGAAAAAATGTGATGCTTAGTTTGAAAGCATTTGAAAAGACTGAATTTGCTTAACACACAGCTTTATTTATTAGAAGCTTGTGGCTAAAATAAAATTTCAATGATATGATTCTACATGAATTTTAAAAGTATATTTTACTATGAAGGAAGACCTTGACGAAGAGGGTTAAGAAAATGTTATTCTAGTCTATCGGTTGTTATCTGGAAGCATGTCAATAGTTATGTACTTCAAAAGAATTGATGGGAAATGTTTATCAGAGATAATGAAGTCAAATAGATTGTTTATGACAATATGGGAAATACATTTCTTGGCAAGGTTTTGAAGTATAGACATGAGGGTCATTCTCATGGCTGCTTTTGATGACATTCATCATTGTTGAATATCTAGATTTTAAAATACAGTGTGTTTTTGTATGGAGAGAATTGCTAGGTGTTTATATTAGCCTTGATGGCACATTCATGCACAAATGTAGAGTCTACGTTATTATTTTAATATGTGGTCATTTTCCTGCAATTTACTCTTGCTTGTGCTTTATTTTTCTTCTTTATAAGGATTTTTTTAGTGCCACAAGCAGATAGGCTTATTTGGATATCTTAACTCCATTTCCATGTATTTACTTACAAATCTATGATTTAAAAGATTAGCATTCATTGACTAGTGCTTTTCAAACATCAAAACCGCTGTTAATTAGTCAAGTTAAATGGCATGCAGATATAAAGAAATTATACATTTGAGATATCGTCTATTTGAATATTTTTAGTCCATCACTAAGTTTTTGCTATGATTTAATTTGGAAAAAAGCATAAACAAGATTTCAAAGAAGACAAACAGGATAACAAATCTGATTAGGAATTACTACATTGGGAAGCATAATTATCATACATACGTATATACACATATATAACAGTACTATATTCTTTAATATCTGTTTTCTGTGTTATTTTCTAATGTATGAAATAGTCATTTGTATAGTCTGTGAAAGAGCAAGACGGGTCACTGGAAAGTGGGTCAGCTGTGGAAAGCAGCCTTGAATTTATTCATTTCTGGATCAAAGCTTCTTATAGAAGTGATTTTTAAAAACATGGACGGTGATTGTTAATGATAAGTTATAAATCATTCAAGTGGTGGGTAGCTGAGGTATTATGCTAAAAAATACACAACGCTATGGACAGCAGGTGATTTGTTGAATGTCATAGTCTGAGACTGGCAACAGGGCTGCAGAATGAGTCCACTGCATGACTGTGAGCCATGGTGGCATCCCACTTCCTGTGCTCTATTCATTACAATGAGATTCTTTAAGAAATCTCTGCCCACTGGAGCAGAACTATGTGGGATTTTTGAAGTCCTGAGTTTGCACATGTCTTAGAAACCTTTGGAAATGCTGAGTTTCATGCTCTTTTTTCTGCTCTGAACAGTAAAAATGGTCAAGAATCTTCTATGTATAAACACTCTACAAGATGGAATGAAGGATGAAAAGATGAAGGTGGCTCTGGACTCACGGCCCTTGTAACTTAGGGCGATCAGACGGGAACAACGTAAGGCCGAGCATGCTGTGCACCATATCCAGAAAAGGGCAGGAGGGACACATTTTTTTCTGGGGAAGTCAGGAAGGCTTTCTAGCAGAGGTGTGAATAGGCTGAGGATAAAAGGATTGAGATGAACAATGGGGAAAGAAGTTCTAGAGATAAAGAAGATTCTAAGTAGAAATGTGAAGAGTGCAGATCTTGTTCAAGGAGGCGTTGGAAGTTGGTTCACCTAAAGGCACAGATGTAGTGGATTGGACATACGCATTTCACACTTCCTGCTTGGATATGCAGGTGCCATTTGTAAAACTGTGCTCGTCTCTAAAGCTTACAGTGAGTAGGTTGTTGTCTATGAAGCTGTCTCCTCAGAAGACACCTAGAAAATGTAAATGACATTGAGCCTATGTTGGAAATGGGCAAAATTCAGGAAATCTACCTAGAGCTTATGTTCATGAAGCAGAATAATTATTACTGACACTGATAATTCCTTTACAAGATATTCTTTAATTCTTAGGTATTGCCCAAATGGTTTCAGTAGTTGGTTCTTAGAAAGCCTTTCTTCTTTAATAAGTTTTTGTCTCTTTTTTTTTGGCCAAAGCAGTGTAGTTAATTTTAGCACAAGTTATACTCCTTCTGTTACTCTTGCTTAAAATCATTAATTTTCTGTTGCTTATATGGCTATGGTAAGTCTTCACTATTTCTAACATTTGTCAGTTGTTCTGTCTCTGCCCCCAACTTAAGATATTAGGAACTTTCACCTTTTGCGTATTCATTTTGGCTGAGTGTTAATTAGAATTTTGCGTCTTCCTCCTGAGTCTTAGCAAATGGTAAATCGGGATACATGAGAATAGTGGCAATTGAATCCAGATTACTTTCAGCCATTTTGTCTACAGCTCACCCAGCGTTTTGGATGATTTTCTGGTTGAAAACCCCTCACTATAAAAATAAAGGATGTTGGTATCATTGGTACATAATCAGTCTTTTTTCTCTTTATGTACAGCCCATTTTCAATACCATGTTTGTGTGTCTCTGTGCATATATGTACTGTGTCCTGTTTCCTTTGTGGGTTATCTACAGCAATATTTTCAAACATGACTGTATTTCTGTTCTTACCCAGAATACTCTCAGACTGGCTTCTCTCAGCTTTAATTGGTGAGTGTGGAAAAAATTTATTATTTTTTATTCTATACAAAGTTAGTAAGTATTACTATGTGTGAGGCACTGTGCTAAGCATTGAAGAAACAAAGCTGATTTTCAGCCAGTGTGGGCATTATGTCCATGCTAGTTGTTAAAATCTTGCCCTGGGCACCTCACCTACCCCAGCCATTGTTTTAGCCATCTTGTACACCCCCCTGGAATTCAGACTTTTCTATGGTCCAGCAACAAAAGATTAATACCAGGCACACAGCAGGAGTTCTCCAGGCCCCAGCTCTAGCACCTAGGCCAGTTCTTAGCTCTGATGGGTTAGTGCCCATGACATACTGTCCATTACCAATTTTGTTTTTGTTTTTGTTTTGGCTTTGGCCACGCCAAGCAGCATGTGGGATCTTAGTTCCCTGACCAGGGATCGAACCTGTGCCCCCTACAGTGGGAGCACGGAGTCTTAAACAGTGGACCACCAGGGAAGTCCTGTTAACAATTTTGAATATCTCCCTGGACACACAAGCAAGTAGAACATGGTCTCTGACCTTAAATTGCTCATATTCTTAGAGAGGAAACAGGTATACAGTTACCAAACAATGTGCTTTAAATATTTGTGTTTGTATGCAAATCTATCTATCATCTATCTCTCCACAAGAAAAATTTTTAAAAAAAGAAAAGCTCCATTTAAAATAAACACCTTAGAAAGTTAATGATAAAAGATACTGTCTTGTTCTATCTATAGGCGTAATTAAAAACAGATGCTCTTGTCAACACTATGCAGATGTTTTAAAAATAAAGATAAAATACCACTCAGCTCCTTTTAAATACAGTAGGGCACAATTTTAACATATCTAACTTACATTCTGGTAACATATATCCCACAATTAAATTATGTCACCCCAAATGGACAAACTGCTTCTGGTAAAAGCTGAATGTTATGAAGACTGTGGGCTCCTCCAACTCAGACACAAGTCCATTCATTTTAGTTTCTTAGTGGAAACCATTATCTGTCTTTGGAAAATGCTACTTAAATTACTGAATCCAATTAGCCCATGAATTTGGTAAATTCTTGCAGAGGAGTGATAGGTAGAGATTCACTCTTTCAATTTTTTTGAACTTAAAACTAAATTCAAAATGCCCCAGATGTCTTGATATTTTCTAATGCTTTGACAATAAATCAGATATATTTACAGAATAGGATTTCACTACAAAAACTTGTGTTCACTAAAGGTAAAGTCACCATGAACAGTTTTTTCATTACACTATACTTTTATTAAAAAAGAAATACTGGACTGAATGTCAATATTATGACATAGTATGAGTGTGTTTCATGTTTGGTAATTGCAATCATTGTTGCTTTTGTTGTGGTCATCCATGTACAATGCTTGGTGTCAGTCTATTTATCTCTTGTAAAAATAAAATACAGTGTGTGTGTGTGAAAAAAAAAAAGAAATAAGTTCTAAAAAATCAGCTGATTTTCGGCATTAAGTACAAAACAAAAACAAAATTCCTAAGGATCCTTGATCAGGGTAGTTTCAGATCCAACTCCTACAGAATGAACTACAACAACATTACAGTTAGAGTTACTGTTTAACAGGTTGTTAAATCCCATTTAATCTTAAGATTTAAGTTTTTATAGTGCTGCAGGAAAGCAAATTGATTTGTTTCAGAAATATGTTTTAAAAAATAACGATTGAAAAATAGTTTTCCCTTCATCTTCAGTTAACTAGAAAATTAATGGAACCCAGACCTTTCATTCACTGATGTTCTGGATGTTCAAGGTTTAATACCTTATCATCAAAATGTTACCCTGCATTTATGTAAAATTTTAAATATCTAAGCATTCCTACATATCGTTTCTCATTCTATTTAAACCTCATCATTACCCTATGATATAGGTTTTGTTGGGACTGTTTCACAGATGAAAAAATACAAAAGTCCAGGGATGTAAATGGCCTTGCCCAAGATCTCAAGATCCAGGACCAGAATCCAAGCCTCTTGACTTTTGAGACTTTTGTGGGGTAGGAGGTAGAGGGTGGGAGAGAAGAGTATTAGTTTCAGTTACTATATAAGGGCAAATGTCACTTTGAATAGTGCTGTTTGACTAAATTTCTTCAAAGTTAAACATTTTATAGACCAACTCTTAGGAATTTATACCAAAAATGTGAGAGTTAACCAAAAAGCAAATGATAGTTAAAATAGTGACTACTATGCTATTATCTAATACAAAAGAAGCACAGAATTGCCTTATCTTTACATTTATAAAGTTCTGGATCATTTTTGTGGGTTCCCTCTGGTGGCTACTTCTACAATAAGCTTAAACCACAAAAATCCATCCCAAGTCACCCTAAACACAGAAGATGCAAATGCACACATCTAGAAAAGCAGTATAATTCACCATCATTAGAGGACTGGAGAGGAAAACAACCAGGTCCCTGAAGTATGTTTATGAGCCTCAGATGAATGCCTATAAGACTCGAAAGGTGAGCTTTCTTCATTCAGAAACATTACAGTCCTAAATATAGTGGGATGGACCAATGTGTTATGAGAAAACTACTTCATCTGATCCAACCAACATTTACTGAGGAACTAAGGTGCAGCAGGCACTGGGTTACAGAGATACAAAGATGGAGTAGAAAGCAAATACAGTCCCTTCAGTAATCTAGACATTTGTTTGGAAAGTAAAAGTCCTATGCTTGAAAAGCTAAGATTATTACCTTTTTAATTATTCAAACTTTTGCTTATAGTGTGATTTCTCAATATTTGTGTGAGTAGAAAAATGCCACACATGATTGTGACAATAATTTAATTCAATAATTTAGTTTCTTACTTACAGTTTCTATAAAAGAATTCTTTTTGCTCCCAGTCCTTTGATATTTTAAGAATTAGTGAAATGAACAAAATTTTTTGAGTTATTTTAAATGAAACTCTATACATCAGTTATTTCACAATTTCCAAAAATAGTTTAGACAGATCTTTTTAAAGTCTCATTCATTTTTCTTTCAAATTTCCCATCCTTTGGGAGCAATAATGAATATCATTAAGGATATCTCTGTGTGTGTGTCTGTGTGTGTGTGTGTGTGTGTGTGTGTGTGTGTGTGTGTAGCAAGTAATTCAATGGTTTTAACTCTGAAGCTGGTGAGATCATGTCCTGTTTTCCTTCCGGCCTAAAGGTGCCCTTCATAGTCTTTCATTTTCATATTGACTTTACCCAGGACCAGGTTGGAGGTTCAATCAGTGAAATAAAATTACATTACAATTATTTCTACTTAGAGAAATATGACAGCTAGAATTTTTATGTTAATTAATCTTTGGTTTTTTATTATTGTGTGACTACCTATCATAAATTTCCTTGCAATTCAGTTTTAGTACATTCTATAAATTATTTTAGTTTATTCCAGCATTAACCTGACTTGCAAATGGTTAAATACGCACTGAGTCTTTCATGCTCTAAAACCCAGTATGCTCTATATTAACATCAGAAGGAACCGTTTTGATATTCAGAAATAATTGTAATAGCGAGAATAAACCACAATTCACTGAATTCATGGTCAGATTATATTCTTGTTATCGTGTTAGATTCTATGTAAGTAAATTAGTACATCTTAAACATGATGAACTGTAATTCACAAACATACTGATATTTTCCTCGGACTCGGACTAAAGAACAAACAGGTCGCTGCTGTTCTTGTCGTGCATCCCACAGCCAAATGAGGAAGCTCCTGCTTCCTCACCTGCATACCCAGTTAAGCACCATCTGTTTCCTGTTTTAATGTGATATCTCACATAGTTTTTCCAAAGCTTTCACATCACTGAGCACAATCCTAATAGACAGTTAATATGAATTAAGAAGCATGTTTTCACCAAAACTGTGTTCTATTTCTCTCTCTCTCTCTCTTATTTTCTGAAATACGTACCACTACACTGGTTGCACCAAACCCACTTCAGTAGCATGAAATTCCCAAGATTAATATAGGTTATTTACAGCATATTGACTAGACTCTGGTGTCCAGGAGCTGGGGGATGGGCATTGCAGATGCATACATGCCTAACAAGGAAGCCGGAATTTTAATTCTGTGTGGAAGGAAGTATTTCCTACTGCATCTTGCCTCCTTCTCTAATAGTTGAATCGTCCCTGCTCCCCACCCTCTCCATCCCTTACCATGTGAAATTATCAAAATTATGAGTATCTGAGCAACCCAGTCAACTGTGAATCTACTTACTGCACCACCTTTACTGGCTGTTAACGGTTTTCATTAGTGACACGCTAACTGGCTGAGGCCAAATCAATCAGGTAACGATGTACACTTTGGTTTCCCATAAGTTATGGATAACTGATCTGTTTCCTCTTGAAAAAGTGGTTTGAGTCCCATGGAATCAATGAATAAAATGATGTGCAAAAGACACTAACCTTCAGTTGGATCCCAAGCAGCTTCTCGCCTGCCATTCTTACAAGGATGTGTGCTATTGATGCTATTTACTGAGCTTCTCTAGGCAAGAAGTCCACCAGTTAAATGGTTATGGAGCCTTTTGAATATGAATTGTTTATGAATGTCAACCATGTTGATTTTATGGAGGACATATGTTTCTCAAACTTTAGCATCAAAATAATCCAAAATGTTTGTGAAAACACAGAACATTGGGTCCTACCTACCCTCTCCACCACCAGATTTCTGATTCAGTATTTCCATCATGGAACCCAATAATCTGTATTTGTAACAAGTCTCCAGAAGATGCTGCTGCTGCTGGACTTAGGACCACACTTGGAGAACCACTGGTGTACTATGCAGAGCTCCAAGGGTGGAGTTGGATTTGCCTGTATGTTAGACCTGGCTCTGCCCCTTAACAGCTGTGTGACCTTGAAAAAGTTATTAACGTCTTGAAACCTCAGTTTGCTCAGCTGTAAAATGACGGTAATACCCAGTTCATGAAGTTGTAGTGAGATTAAATAAGAGGATACATGCAGAATGCTTAGGCCAGTGCCTGGGAAAAAAATAGCTATTCAGTAATGTCACTCCCATGCTCCTGATCTGTTTAGGGGAAAGAATGCAATGTGGGCCATTTTGGTATTTCTATATTTCACTGTACTAAGATCTGAAGGAGGGAGAGGAAACAGACAAGTAAGGTGAGAATTTATAAAAATAGACAGAGACTTCCCAAGAGTTAAATATAATTTAGTTTAAACACAAAGTAAATTATTTCTTTGATAGTGTGTAGCTCACAAACTAGCTACTCTTTATCTTAGCCACTGGAATCCCATCCAAGAATTAATCCCATCCAAAAATAACTCAATGTTAGGTGTTAGGTTGATTTCCCCCTCTGCTTAATTCTGTGAATCTCTAGCCCTGAAATAATGTGTTTATTAAATACAAACCCATCTTTAGATTCACCTAGTAAAGTGTGTTAGTTGCAAATTAAAAATATAAAAATAATGTATATGTACTCATGTATACACACTATTGTAGTAGTTTTGATATTTATATTTGTATCAATAAATTTTTGTTTTCTCAATAACATCAAAACTCTTCATGGGTATGAATAATCGGGATTTTATATCTACTTCTAAAATAAATTCATAGAGTTAGAAGGAATCTTAGTGATTGATTTTCTAATATAAACCTTGAATAGGTCACGTCTTATAAAAATACAAAATGTTATGAAAATTCTTCTAACTAAATCATATCTCTCCTTGACCTAATCTATTTTAGTGAGTACAGGCATCTTCATCACCATTTTACAGGTGAGGCCACTGAGGTATAAATGTACATGCTGTCTCATGTGATGCAAATAATTAGAGCCAAAAACAGAAGTAAAACCAAAATGTATTGAATCCAAGCAAATTTACCATTAGCATAATTATTTCTTGTGTGAAAAATCTATTCTGTAAAATTGTCAAGCAATAGCCTTTGGCTTCATTCAGTTACTTAGCAACCATTTACTGAGTACTTACTATGTGCTAATACAGGCACCAGATATGGAACTACCATCCCACCATTATGACATCAAGAATTACTTATTTATTCCAGCAAATCTTTTCAGTTTTTCATTATTTATTTGTTTCACACACAATCTGTACTTTCAAGTCAAAATTTGTAGCCACAACTGAAATTAGGATCATCTTCAAAAATAAAACCTACTGAAAAACTTACTTTAGAAAACCTACTTTAAAAGCTGTCTTGTGATCCTTCCTGAATAAAAACTGAGCATTTATTCTATCGAAGTCTACACCCTTAAGTAAGAATATTTGCAAATATTGGACTGTAAGTAAATCTGTAGATATTTACATGCAGTTATTTCCAGAATTTTAAAATGTGAGCCCTGGACAAGCTGATTTTTAAGATCCCTTCCATTTCTAATATTATGTTTCTAGGATTCAAAAGTATTCAGAATATAAATGTGTATTGTGTTAGTTTACCACATATTTTGACCTTAATAAGTGTTCCAATTTATATTAAGCTTTACTGTCCATAATTCTTTTCAAAGGAATTGATACCAGAAGCTCTATGGCACTAAAATTTACAGATAAAGCTAACATTTTGAGAATGTCATATAAATGGTCATATATATGGTATAAAACCTTTCATATCTGACTACTTTTACGTAGCAAAATAAATTTGATATTCATCCATGTTGTTCATTTGTTAGTAATTTGTTGCTTTTTTTTGCTGAGTAGTATTCTATTGTATGGATGTAGCACAATACTTTTATCCATTCTTCAGTTGATGGACTTCTGGGTTATTTCCAGTTTGGGATATTGTGAAAAAGCTTTTATGAATATTTACACAGACGTCTTTGTGTGGACAAATGTTTCCATTTATCTGGGGTAAACACCTACAAGTGGGATTATTGGCTCATATGGTAAGTGTATGTATAACTTTGTAAGAAAGTTTTCTAAAGCGCTGTACCATTCATTTTCCCACCAGCAATGGAGAAGTGAGCATAAAGAACAAAATTTGACATTATCGAATTGTACTTCTAGCTATATAATCATATGTATTTATATAGTATTTAATCACACTAAATGTATGTGTATGTGGATACTATTCATCGTATTATCATACCATAAGAATATACTCTGTGTTCCTTATTTTGTGCAAAAAGTTGTGATTAGTTTTCAGTTGTCCTTTTCTACTACCTACATTCAGAGATTTTTTTTTCTAATTATTTCTGTGCCCTTACACCCAGGGTGAATATTTTTAGTAAGGCAATATCTCGGTACCATGATTAGTTAAAGATAAACTATTAATTGAACTATTTGTGCATGTCAAGGATGACAGGCAGAGGGTGGGCCAAGGAGCCTCCTATCAAAGAGCCAAGGCCAAGAAGACTGGGAATGTGTCTTTCCCAAAGTCACAACATGTGAACATAAGAAAGCAAGGAGTTCTGGCCAGGGTTGGACAAGTCTTGTGCATGAAATGGTCATCAGAACTAGAGACCTGAATTGAAAATTGGGAACGAAGTTTTAATGCCAAAGAGAAGTCAAAGAACCCCTTTGACTTTGGGGAAATGAAGGCCAGGGGTACTGTGAGTGGAATGTACAATAGGCAATGGCTGGGGAAATTCTGGAAATAGAAGAGACTGAAACCTTCAATTCAGTTTCTTCGCATTCTTTGCATACTTGGATATAGTTGGTCAAGGTAATTCAAGGAGGGCAAGTAGAAAAGAGATATCTCCAACATTTAAAGGTTTGGTGTGTTTTCCACTCCAAGGTGTATTGCATAAATTAATTTAACTTACAAGTGAGTTTCACAAACCATCCAAAGTCCCTATGTCCACACAAATCAGTAGTTTATTCATCACTCTCAACCTGTAAATCTCATAACGATAGAACCTGATGCTTTGTGAAAATAGTTCCTACACAAAATGTGGGTCATGGTGGTTTTACAAATTTGGCAGTTCAAGGTTTCAGGACATACTCCTTACCCTTGTTAAAAATCTTTGGGGGGTTCCCTGGTGGCGCAGCGGTTGAGAATCTGCCTGCCAATGCAGGGGACACGGGTTCGCGCCCTGGTCTGGGAAGATCCCACATGCCGCGGAGCAACTAGACCCGTGAGCCACAACTGCTGAGCCTGCGCGCCTGGAGCCTGTGCTCCGCAACAAGAGAGGCCACGATAGCAAGAGACCTGCACACCGTGATGAAGAGTGGCCCCTGCTTGCCGCAACTAGAGAAAGCCCTAGCACAGAAACGAAGACCCAACATAGCAATCAAGCAATCAATCAATCAATCAACAAAAACTTAAAAAAAAAAAAATCTTTGGTAAGCAACTCCTTTTCCTTGTTAGATATTAATTTCAAGTTCCAACCTCTAGATGGCCAATACAGAAGCAACAGGCTGACATGCCCTGGGAATAGAAAGCATCAAGGATGCAAGTGGAGATGAGAGGTGTGCTTGTGGCCACCTCCTCTAATAAGGCACCCTTCTGATCCCTGTACTATGACCACTTAACTTCTACCCATGACTCAGATTCCTATCCTGCTCAGGCTCAGAGGTAGGAGAAAGCCAAAAACTTGGCAACTAAGCATACCTGGGCCAGTGAGATCCACCCAGCTGGCCCCAATACACCAATTTGTGTACCCAGTTCTCTCTCATCTATTGATATTTCTGTGCTTGAGTTGGTTTCTGCATAAGAACCTGATATTTCAAAGATTGGGGGTCCTTTACTGACACTCTCCCTGCTGATAATAGGGAAAATCATATACTTACTGTGGTTGGGTCCCTCACGCATTTCCAAGTGTTGAGTTCCCATTGGCTGCCACTTTCTAGAGCCCCCCTGACTCTCCTAAATCCATGGTCCTCTGAAATTCTAATGCACAGAATTCTCTGCTTACTACTGCCTGTTCTTTGGGTTCCCTAAACAGTCTTCTGTACGAGCTGTCCTGATGGACCTTTACTGCTTTATATTGGCCAGTCCCAGTAGGTCTGGCCATCTACACCATAGGTCAGCCATCCACACCATATCTTGTTCCAGTGACAGCTGAGTTACTATACTAACAAAAGGAGGGATGTATATGATTGTCTGAGTGTGAATGTGCATATGTGTTTTGGGAGGGAGGATGTGTGAGATGAGTGGGGAAGAGAAAAGACATAGAAAATGCAATTTGAGAGGTAGAGAAAGAGATTGGGAGAAGGAAAGAAAGCAAGAGCACCTTCAATGATGGTATATAATAGATGCTCAATAAATGAATAGATAAATGATAAAAGCAAACAAAACAAAACAAAACCAAAAAGGGAATGGAAAGAAGCAGAAGAGGTCTTCATAAAAACCTATAGAGAAATAGGACAAAGACGAGTAGGAGCCTGAAAAAAAAAGAGAAAAACAAAGAAATGATGTAAACTACAAGCATGGAACTATAGAGACGGGCTCCCTAAGACAAGAGTAATTACTAAAATAATATTTGAAATCAATTTATAATTTTCTTGTCACTAATTTATACAATTCTGTTTTATTCTTAACCAGAACATAAGCTGACTTCTACTAGAGATGTTAACTCTCTACCATTAAGTGTAAATACTTCTTAACTAAAGTCAAAGGTAAGTGATTATTTCTTTCTAATGTATAATTTATTTGCTTTTTAATGTTTCTGCCTGATTTGGAGAGAAGGAGATAAAAAACATATGAGACAAAATGGCTCTTCTTTTGTTTTACAGAACAGATGTTAATGTGATTTTCACCTGAGTTTGAAAGCTGAAGAAATTTCCGTTTCATTTCCTCTTTGGGATGACCTTGTCATTAAAAAGAAAGAAAGTACTTAAGGTAGCAAGGGATTGTTGTACAATGTGCCTAGCCTTGGGAACAGTTTCCTTAAGTTCTACCCACTGGGGCAAAACTGCCTCTTCCTTCAGAACATACAAAAGCGATACCTGAAAGACTAAAGGTGTCGCTGTCATTAGGACATTTCCTTTGTTTTTTCAAGCCTTGACTTCTACCTCACATACATTCCAGTAGAAGACACATCAATTCTGGTTTGAATTTCCCCAACTGAAAATCCAGCCCAGTGTGTATAATTCATGTTGTGTCTTCCTGTTTCACACATCGTCTCCGATAATAAAGACCCTAGAATCAGAATTTAGCTGGTGATTTTCTTGAAGTGCAAGAGAGGCAAGAAGAGAAATCTTCCTCAGCTGAGCTATACTGGTGGCATGAAAATGCCTATTGTTAACGTGATTTTGTCAGTCAGCTACAACCTGCAAGCATCCCGTGTGCCATAGGAGGATGTCAACCTGCCTTTTCTCTAGTTACACTTTCCTGTGTGTGCTTAAAGGGGGAGGAGATGATGGCAGCTCATCTGGAGTCACTTTCCTAGCCATCATGAAGCTGCAGCAGGTTGGCAGTAATGGGCTACAAATAAAGACCTCTACCCATAAGTAATAGTTACCCTTGGTGAGGTAGCACCTTTCAGCCACAGATTTTCTCTTTATGCGCAGTTCTCACCTCACTCCTCTGGAGAATGTGATGTGCAAGAAGAATGAAGTCAATGAAAATCTGAAAGTGATTCAAGAGCTCTAGTTCCCCGTTTGCTGAGTCCATAACTGCATTTAATTTCCCAGGGTTTTTTCCTGGTCGTGAAGGGGAAATATTAAAGATATGGGTTAGAAACTGGAGGGAGGGGAGCAGAAGTGTTTTCACTTGGCATTAATAAGAAATGAGGATGAATAGAGAACTGATGTATACTGTAGAGGAGTACAATTCTACTTCTTCCTTTTTCCTTGCTATTGAACGGAATGAAAATATAATGGCAGGAACGAAAGCAGCTACCTCAAAACATGAGATGAAAGCCATGTGCTGGGTATGGCTGAGCAACTAGATAGAAGGGACCTGGGTCTGCAAAATGAGATGACCATATCAGCCCTCAACTGTTTAAACTCAGGTTGTTACATGAAAGAATAAACTTTTATCTTGTTCAAGTCGTATTTTGGGGTTCCTTTTTAACATAAATAATTATCCTAATTGATGCATAGTTTCTTCTACTGGGACATCCATCTTTCAAGGTCCCAATGCTAATTCTCTAAAACATTTATTGTCTTTTCAGTTTCAAGGAATGTTGTTATTCCAAGTACCCTGCCCATTTTGGCCCATTTCTTCTTTACAGTTCACTGGACTCTCCCCTCAAATGTCAGCTTCTCTGCAAGGCCTCCTCTGAATTCCTAAGAGTTTGTTGTAACTGTTATCATATCACCACTAGAGTAGGGGCAGAATTGTAACTATAGCCTTGCATGTGTCACTAACCTTGTATTCCCTGCATGCACAGAGTCTGGCCCCTGGTAGGTACCAAACAAAGATGAAGTCTTGTTAAATAAATGAGTTCTCCAAGTTCCAATGAACTTACCTTTCTCTGAATTCTCATTTCCTCCAAGTTTCTCTACCACAAAATTTAGCACATTTGAAGATTTACCATGTTGTAAGGCTTTCTAAAAATGTTGGTTATTTATTATACACCCCAGAGTATATAAATAAAGCAGACAACTGGCAGTCATGAGCTAGCCTGTCCCCAAGGGATCAAAGGTAAAATTAAGGACTATCCTCCACAATCACTATTTCAGTCACCTTAAATTGGCAAGCCAATATCATTTCAAGGGCCTGCTTTATAGGGAATATTGGTTGTCTTTATCACAACGAATTCATTCACTGAACAAATATTTTTGAGCATCTAATGTATACCAGACACGTTAGGTGCTGAGAATCCATTTGAGAACAAAACAAAGATCTTTGCCCTCATGGAGCTTTATATCCTAGACAGAAATTGTTTTATAAATTCAGCTTCTTTTAATAAAAGCATATATATTTTATTTGAACAATTTAAACTAGCAAGAAATAGGATTCATTATCTTTGTACACCAGGAGATTTCATAAACTATGCATTTGGTCACATAGGTAATGTCAAAGCATGATGTAAAATGTAAAGCTTTGTGTAGGCCTAAGGGCTCATAAACTATTAAATATATGATTTTATAAGGCACATCATTTAAAGGTAGACAAGAGACTGGCAAATACAGTAAGATCACCTCTCACTTTGGACCCTATCATCTGAAACTAGTATATTTCAGTTGATAACTTACAAAAATCTCACGAATGGGGTTTAGAATTGAGACACTGCATAACTTCCAGCATGCCCTAATATTAATTCACATTTGAGAAAATGGTTTAGGTCCTCCTCCAACATGCCATACAAGACCAGCCCTTATTCACTTTATTATTCTGATAAAAAAACATAACTTTAATTAGAAAAGAAATAATTTTAAGAAAATTACATAACATTATGCTGTCTTAGAAATCTGTCCACTGCTAAGGCATTAATAGGTTAATGTGAAATTGTAAAAAAGGGTTAAATAATTTATCCACAATGAATTTTATATTTAAAAGGCAGAAATTGTGAGAAATGGTTTTAAGCTTCCTATTGTCTATCATTTTACAAATAAATACATCTAGAAAGTTTAATAATATAATGTTTTTAAAAAAGAAAAACCTAGAATCTTTTTTATAAGCATGTCTGATATGAGTAACTAAATATCAATTTCCTCTAGATGCATTTTTCCATGGAACAAATCACTTTTTTCCAGCAGAATACCTCTTACAGCAGTCACATAATGAAAGTGTTTCCCAATAGATATCCATCTCTGAGAACAGATTTTATTTCTTTGCCTGATTTCCAAAAATGCAATCTGATTTCATGAGGACGTAGGCCAGTGGACCAATAAATGACTGTTGTAAGCAAGTATCAAGAAATAGTCACAACTTGTGATGCAAAATCTGCCTTGGACTTCTTATTTCTTTCCATCCGAGAGTTGTAATTCCAATACCATGCCATGTACATGGATTGAGTGCAAAGATCAGCCCCAGGCAGGTTTAAATAAAACACTGACATTTTGAAAAATGATCCAAGTGTTTCCTTTTTTCACCTTCTATGTTTTTTTACTTTGCTATTTCAGGTAGTATCAAGAAGGAAATGCCTTTTTTGGGCTGTGTCTCTAATCACTGAGTAGATTTCATATTCTCCAGGGTATAGCAGTGTAATGACAATTTGTAAACCATGAAAGATAAAGTTGTAGAATTGGGAAAAGTTGGTTTTTACTTCATCATACTGTCTTCTTTCATTGGAAACTGAACCTGGGAAACCAATCGTGTGCTCATGGGCTGAAGCATTATATATACATAAATGTAATAGTCACCACATATATAACATATCAGCCATTCTTGAAGTTAATTTCAAGACATACAATTGAAGACCATGATTTCCTTTTATTCCAACTTTCTAATTTTATTAAGATTTTATTATGAATGTTTTGATGGTACACACATATTTTACAGCACACCTCCTTATTCTTAAGAGATAAGCAAATTTACTGTGACACTGTATTAGCAGGGACTGTCTCCTTGTCAAGGAACTGGTAGATGGGGTAGCATATTCCCAGAGACTACAGCTACTGCCTCTGACCTGAAAACAGATATATTGGATTTAGTTTGTTGGGCATACGTTAATTATCAAGTTTCATCATATAAATTGTCTTCAAAGAGAAAAGGCAGCAGGATGGCTCATTACTGCAGAGTTCCTTGCTCTACTTCATAGAAGCCCTTGCTCTGTTGATGCCAAGAGCCACAGCTTCTGACGGAGACTTTAATTCATGGTGATACTGCAGTGCAGTTCATTTCAGGATCTCTATTGTTGCGTTGCTAAGAGTTCATTCTTTTCAGTAATGGGAATGGCTCTGCTCTATAGGAGGTTAAACATACAGTACCCTAGTGGTTTGTATGATTTCTGACTTCAGAATAGTTCCTGGCACACAGATGATGGGAACGAAGCTGTCATTTTTTTTTCCCCAGCAAGCAATAGCACCTTGTGTAGAGTTTTCCCCAAAATGCTTTACGAGACGAAGGCTAATCACACACATATACGTGCATACACACGACTGGAATAAAAAAATATATACAAAAGATTCCAGGCTTGTTTCACATTGAAGAAATCAAATCATCAGTACAGCTAATCATCGAGTTCCTCTGTAAGTATTCCTTCAGGAGGGGATTTTCATGTAGAAGTTTCATGCTTGTTTGTTTAAAGCTTTAGGATAAATTTGCAGGCGATGAGAGCAACCTTCACTCTGATAAAAGAACAGGCCAAGTTACTGATTGGAGAAAATTACATGAAGTTTTTTAATCAAAGTCTCTGTGGTCTACTGTCTGATTTTCTAGGCCAGATGTCAAATGTTTTTCACTGATGTCTATGTTGAAGTAATCACTAAACCAATTCCAAGAAAGAGTGAGTGAGACGGTAATAATGTTTCATTTCAGTATTACATAAGGTCTCTTCCTCAGCCATGAACAAAGTAACAGGACCTCTCTGATTCAGTATAATTACACAAACTGTTACTTTGAATTTTTAGATAGTTTAGTCTCTTCAGATTATGTGACTTTTTTATGAATATGTGAATACGGCATGTATCTAGATGCTTTCAGTTAAAATGTGAAACAACCTACAATTACCAAATTGTTGATATTTTCAAGATTTACATTTAATTTAAAATGTAATTAAGCATTTATTATTTAATCTATTTTGTACACTTTTTTGGGTTTTTTTGCAACAATAATAATCAATCGTTAAAAAACAAAACAAACAAAACCCAGAGCTCACTAGAAAAGCAAATCTTCTGCTGTTTGACATGCCAGGAAAATTGGTTGCTAATTTGATATATGTTGTGATTTTTTTTTTTTTTTTTTTGAATCAGCAAAGCAATCTGGATGGGACAGAGAAATTAGAACCAAATAAAGTTGTAAATTTCTGATTCAGAGTTTTATGAAGTTACAAATGAACATATATTACTATTTTCTGTTTTTCATCGGCACTGATCTCCTTTTCCTGGAAACAGTAATATCATAGAAGACAGTTTTATTTAGGAGGACAAATACTTCCTCAAATTTATTTGATATCAATACTAGGATATTTTCAAAATGCTTGAAAGAATGCGACATATCCCCCACTGTCAGGTAAAACTCAGTCTGAAGAAATTTCACTGGCACTGGCCTCTCTGCCGTGGCACCTGGTTTAATTCCTAGAACTTCCCAACTCCTCCTTCTGTCCGTCACATTGTTAGCCTAAGAGAATTAAAATACCTAGAGACAACAGATCCTTTAAGGTCTCTTCTAAGCAGGAATTTCTTTGAAAACCAAAAGGATAAGGCAAAAATATCTTAGAAAAATGTAACTGATATTAAAAACAGTATTGGTAGCAGTGGATGGGACCTAAGAAGGACTCCTCCCAACTAAAATGCACAAGGACCAGTAAAACAGCACCCTCTTCCCAACAATGTGGTCAAAACATGCCTACCACAAATGTCCACTTATCAACTAATCCATGTATTTATCATGGACAAATAATGGGCTTTCTCCTGAGGTTATTTTGATGAATGAAAAATTTCCCATTTCACTTCTTTTATTTCATGTCTTCATTTTCTATTAGACTGTTGGTAAGACCTTGGTTTTTAGTCATCGGTTCCAGTTATTTATGGCTGCATAACAGGTCACCCTAAATTTTAGTGACTTAAAAGAGCAACAATCATTTTATTATTATCTCTCACAGTTCTGGAGGTTGACTGTGCTCAGCAGGATGGTTCCTGACTGGAGCCTGGGATGGGAGTCATTTCAAAGGCTTTGTCAGGTGCATGTCTGCGGGTTGATGCTATTGACGTGAGACGTTAGCTAGGACTGTCATGGCCTCTCCACGTGACTGGGGTTTTCTCACATCAGACAGGAAGTAGAAGCTCCCAGTTTCTTAAGTTCCAGGCTAGGACAGGTACAGAGTCACTTTTATACTCTATTGATGCCTAAATTTAGAGCCTAAATTTAAGAAGAGGGGACATAGACCCCATTGCTTAATGAGAAGAGCGTCAAAGAATTTTGGACCAGTTATGAAAAACACTTCATTATCTTTTCACCCTCGGTACATAATATATTGTTAAACATTTAGTGTATGTTGATGTCTGAATAAATTAAAGAAGTTAAAGCAAAAGATAATGAGGGTCTAAATTAGGTCAGAATCAATGTCAGTACATAAAAGGAGAGAGGTGCGAGAGACTTGTAGAGAGAAAAACAGAACTAAGAAGAGGAGGCTCTAAAGTATACCCAAAGTCACTGGCCTACATAACTTGGATAATGAGGGTGCCATTATCTTTAACAGACTGTGAGGTTTCAGAAAACACCTGGACATTAGAATCACTCAGAAGTAGGTTTGAATCTCTGCTCCACCACCAACCACATGCATGCCAATTTACATTTCTGAGCCTCAGTTAAATAATATCCGTAAGTGAGGATAGTAACAGTTAACTTCTAAAGTTGTTGGGAAGATTAGAAGTCATACCTGGTTACACTAAAAACACAATAAGTGATAGCAATACATAAGTCCAACAATTCAAAGAGAATGATTAATGAATTTCTTAGTATATATAAATGTCCTTTAAATAGTGGTTTTTCATTAAAATGTCATGACTCAGTGTTTTTATTTTGTGTTATTTTAATTGATTAAATCAGTCTTTAGCAGTCTGTGAAGAAGCTTAATCCTCCAATTTCATTGAGGATATAGGCTACATTCTGTACATTGAATCAAATATTAGGCTCGAATTCCACATATCAGTTGTGAATTGCCGACAGTCTCTAAACCTGATCCATTTGGAAATTTGCTAAAATTCCTTACAAATATTCACCACCCTAAAAATTCTTTATCTGTTTTGATCTCTCTCATGATTTTGAATATTAATAATTATGCTTAACGGGAATGTTCTTTGTTTCTTAGCATATTTAGTGAGAGCATATCTAGAAGACCAATGCCTATGAAACAGTTAGAAATACTTAATGTATTAACTTTTTATTTGAGATGAGTTATCTTCCAAAGTTTTAAAGTAAAGACATAATATTCTTACTGTATGAGAAGATTCTTGCATGGTCTTTCCTTCTTCACCTCTCTTAGACATATTCTCATGCAGAAAAAGGGAGGTACAATTGGTAGAACTTATTCAAGAATTTCAGCAACTCAGAAAGAGCTTGTTCATATGCACAAATCTTATACTTATTTATTTAATATCCAAAACAGATAATTTGGGTGAATATTAATATATGCAAACTAAATCCATTGTCAACTCAGGTTTTTAAAAAACTATAATAGTCATTTTGGGAAGAAAGGGGCAATGAATTCCATGGTCTTTTTATAGAGCTACTGACTGCCTTAGAGAGTATATAGAAACCATTATCCTTGCCATATTGCAGGTTACTTTTTCAACTTAAAAATAAAAATCTATAGACCATGTTGAATAATCTCTCTTGCAAGACCATCATCCTAACTGCATTGAAACACTGAGATAAGATATTCAATGGGTGTGAATGCTCTTTACTTATCACTGAGCTTAAAAAAAGGCTCATGTAACTAGATTCACATTTTATGCTAAACTGGGCTCCATTTTGAATTCCTATGGCCACTGAGGAATGAAACACAAAGAAGATGAATTTTTAGCCAGTGAGTCAGATGTTTATAACTTCTGAAAAAGAAGATTCAGAACACTCAAAAAGTTAGAACAAAATGTGGAGATTTCCTCAATTCCATGTGAATCAGATAGTTGTGATAGATGACTACATTAATATAATGTTTTTATAATTCTTGTTTTCAAGAAAAGAGAAGAAAATTATAAACTCAAGACACAATTTCTACTTGGCTTTTTAAGAAACATAAGAATAATATTTATTAATCTATTATCTAATATTTATTAATCTATTATTAATGTGGAAACATTCATAGGCAACATGAGTGTGTACAAAGAACACAGGACTTGGAATAAGAATTCATGAATTAAATTCCTTCTATCTTTTGAGGGCAGATTTTGGGTACAGGTTTGGTTATTGTTATTTGCTTGTTTATTTGTTGGCTTTTGCAAAATAGAGATAATATACCAATAAGTTTTTTGTGAGCATCCACTAAGTTAACAAATGAGAAAGGTACTAGGTACACTTCTGGCCCATGGCAGACTGTAAACAAATGTTAATTTCTTGTTTGCTTTATATTAGATGGTAGGTATTACTGTAACTCTCCAGCATCAAGCTGATTCATCTCTATCTTTGGCCACACTAGGAACATATTATGTCCCCTTCTCCTTGAAGTTAGTAGAGGCCATATGACTTCCTTTGCACAATGAAATTTGGATAGATATGATCGTTGGCAGAAATGATATGTCATTTCTGGGAAGAAGCATTTAATTGCTGATATTCTACTCTCCTTGTCATGCTTCACCCTGCTAAGGTGATAGTGAAAGAAAATGTGTTAAGAGGTTTCAGAAGTTTAAAGCTACCTGGAATGTTGAACGAACTCATGAGTGTGGCTACTCTTGAAACCTACTTGGACTTGAAGTGGTCTTTACATGAACTAAAAATAAATTTTTGATATTGTAAGCTACTTATATTTGAGGATTGTTTGTTACCTCAATATAATCTAGTCAATCTTGAATTAATTTACCTAAATCATTTTTTTACTTATATTTCACTTATCTCATGGTATAGACACTATTTAGAAGAAAAAAAAAAAACGATTTCACTGTGTATAAAATAAAAACTGAAAAATGTGGGTCTATACTATGAGAAAATTTATGCTAAATGGATTTTTCTCTGACTTATTTTGTTTAAAAATGACTTAGTACATTATACAGCAGAAACTAACACAACAATGTAAAGCAATTATACTCCAATAAAGATTTTTTAAAAAAATGACAGTGCAATTCAAAAATATAATTATTCTGAAATCTGTTTTCTGTCTTATGGATTTCTAACCATGCATCAGGATATGTAGGTCATTTTCTAATAATTATTATGGATCACTTATGTGCGGAAAGAGAAAATTTTTACTTCATGTTTGAGATTTGGAAAATGCAAAACTTGAAAGTGAAATCTGAAAATGTTTTCATTAAGTTTGAAAATCATCTTAATTGAGTCATAATTTAAAGAGTTCAGAATTATAAAACGTAAGGCCTGTAAAGAATATGGTATATAATTTGGTCCCCAAATCCCATTTTGCACATTGAGATTCTGAGAGCCTAGGGTATACATTAATTGACTTGCCCCAAATTATTTTTGTAGGGATATTCCTCTGTTAAAAATCAACCTCCAGTGGCACTCTATTTCTTAAGATATAAGGTCAAAGCTCTTTAGATCACATTTAATCTGGGATCACTATTACCACAAAGAATCTAATCCCACAATTGTGCTAAAGAGCTCACCATTTCCTGAACAAGACAGACTCTTTCTTTCCTTTATGTCTTTGCAAATGGACATCTTTACCCTCTGTCTGGGATACCTTCCCTATCTTATCACTTTGACAAACTCCTGCTCAACCTAAAAGACTAAGCTCAAGTATCACTTCTCCTGCCCTTATTACTGCTAAATGCTATATTTAAATGATCTGATTTATGTGATCCAAACATATTTCATATTCATCACATTGCTTTGTAATTAATTCAGTATAAATTACATATTTGTTTCCAATTTTTTTTCTCCACTCTAAAAGAGGATTCCTCATCCTTACCCATTGCCCTGTAACTTGGGAGGAATATATATTCTCTTGTTTTGTTGATGTAAAACTTGGCCATGTGACTTGCTTTAATCAATGGAATTTGGGTGGAGGTTCCATATGTCACAAAGAATTCATTTATTTCTTTTCATATGTTAAAATAATGGCATGTGCCAAATAGGGGCTTCTCCTTCAATCTTAATACTAGAATGAAAAGGAGGTGGGGCAAAGCCATAGCTAACCTATAGCCACAACAATCAATATTTAATGTGAGAAATACAGTAAGATTCTGAGTTTTTGAGATTTTTGTGAATGTGGCATTATTTAATGAAAACTAATACATGGTTGTTTACATAGTTTCCCCTGGTTCCATTAAAGTAAATATCTTAAGGGGAGGCACTATGTCTCCTTAATTTTTGTGTTTCCAATTTCTTGATCAATTTCTGATACATAGTAGGTACTCAATGTTTTGTGAATAGATGACTGTAGTTTTGTTACATTATGCTAAAGCTGTACTTTCTGAAGATTCCTATTTTCTAAAGATTTAGAAACTGAATCAAGTTCCAGTGATACAGAAAAACAAAGAAAAAAGGTTTATGAATGGAATATGAATGTTGCACAGATACATACAGAGACAATAAAATTATTCACACTATGTTCTGGTTATTTGCAAGTTGGAAAGGAATCAAGTATAAATTTTTTTTGTTGAAGGTTGAAGAACAAGGGGAGTAGGACGTGGACTTCAAGGGTCCAACAGAAATCATTATTCTCTTTCTGATAATCTAAGATGGATTTATGGAGGATGTGGATTTTTAGTAGTCATCTGCAGAACAGAGATATATGGTGGTATTAGTAAAAGGGAGAAAGATTCACATAGTTTTAATGTGCAACCTAAGATTTTTTTGCATAGTTTTCATATTCCATACAAATGTAAAATGAACAAGGTAAAATAAGATCACATAATATACTTTTTATCTTTTTCTAGGAATATTTCACTGTTCATTTTCTAGTTTCAGTGCTCCAGCAGGTATTATTACCAACTATAAATTTAAAAATAAAGTGTTTTAAATCAGACTTCAATTTTCTAATAAAAAGTATGCATATTTGTTTTTATTAAGGAATTTTCTAAAGTAGTTTATTCCATTTGTGTTTTACTTTTTAACTCACGTATTAACTTTTTAAAAGTTGGGGCTCTATTTATAAATGTCTAAAGTAAAATGTACTCTTATCTATTTCTATTCCCTTCACTCATTTCAATGATTTGAAATTTAATAATTAAAAGGTTTGAAATAATTTAGACATGAATCAATAGCCCCTCAGTAGAGATTCTGATAAATTTGCAGTTTTGCAAATCTCACACAGGGGAATAATGCTAAAATTTACCAACAGTTATATATGATAAGTCTAAAGGATGTGTTTGAGGTTAAGCCAAACACAGTCTCAGCCATGTGCTTAGTTCTTTCTTATTTAGGATTGCGCTGAATCAGAATCAAGGTGGTCTGTATGAAATGTATTAATTTTTATTTCAGGGACTATTGCATGACTTACCAAACTGATAAGAAAAATCATTAGGAAATGATATAAGAGTATATATCCTAAGAGCTCACTTGTGAAAGTTACACAGAAAGGAAATCAGACCTCATGCTTAGCCAACACAACATCATGCTTCATTTCAGTAGGCTTTATGGAAGAATTTCTGGGACTCTGATGAGAATCGTCTGGTTATAGTTGTAAAGATGCTTATCATGTCACTGTGGGAAGGATGACCTATTTGTGTATAGAAATTTAGAAGATTCTCAATTTTTAACTTCTTTCATCTACTTGAAAACTTTTCATCTCTTTGCTCAACCATACCTCACCATAATTCTTTCTCTAAATGAAATAACTCCTCCCCTACGTATTTGAAGATTTCTAAGTTTAATGCTGGTATTTGTATATGCTAAACACTCATTTGGGAATTTTCTGTTGGTATACATCCTCAAATCCACCATGCGGCAATTATGGAAAACTACAATTCTCACGTTACATTCAATATCTCTAATTTATGCCAGATTTACTAAGCATGAATGGTCTCATAGAGACTACAAATAAAATGCAGTAACACATTGCTCCCAGTGAAGTAAAAAATGCTATAATTAAAACACTACTTTATATTATTGGTGAATTATTCTCATTGTCTTTATCATTTTACTAAACATTTCTGTTTACTCTCTTCTGGAAAAATCTGAAAAAAAGTCTTTTGAATTTTTCTCATTACTGAATTTTCCAAATTCATTGCTATTTATACAAACTCATAACCAAACAAACAAATACATCAGCGTGCTGGGCCTCATGTCATGATTGTACCAGGTGCTGGTACAACAAACTGACAAAAAGACATTTCAAGTATTCAGTATTATTTCAAGTATGGTACCATTTTGTGACCTTAAAATAAAAATTGTTCAAATTATTTTATGTGTTAACTATTAGCATATAAAGTACGGAAAGCCAGAAAGATATTAAATTTAATTAAGAAAATTTATTCAACAAATTTTCATTTTATGTGTGTGTTTATATGAGGCATATCTGTGTGTGTATGAAATTATTAATTTTTAAAATAAATTACTTTAACCGAGTAAGATGTTTAATCATATGAAACAAGAAGAATTATTTTTAAATTAGTGAACATTTTCTGATGCAGTACTCAGTCCAGAAATTGTTTTTGCTAAAAGCCAAAGTAGGTTACACTACATCCTGCACATTTTAAAAACCCCTCTACGCACAGAAACATACACCCACACACATACACACAAACATACTTATACCAAGTAAGCAGTTTTACAGATAAGTCATACTTAGGAATAATGAAATGCCTTAAGTTCCAAAATCCATACCAATATTTTCAGTAACATCCTCTGAAAACAAAACAAAACAAACAACTCAAACAACAAACAATGTAATTACCACTATATAACGATTTAACGATAATTTTCTAAAGACATAAAAGTTTTGAGCAATTATCAGGGGAGAGCGAAGTTCTTGGCTAACTGTAAATCAGCACTGATGAAAGGAATTGACCAGATCAGTGTAGGATATGGACTGGCTTGGGGCAGAGAAGACAAACAGTGGATAATAAAACTGTAAGATGATAATGGAAGAAAGGGACCATGACAACATATTTCCTTTAATGCCTCTTGACTAGAGATTCACTCATATCTTAGTAAGGAGGGATTATAATATAACATCTTCAAACTACTCTCGTTCTACTACACAGTGTTGATGAGCAGTATGATGTACTGGTTAGGAACATTGCTTTGAAATCAGTGAGGCTTGAATTTAATTTTGATCTTGCTATTTACAGTTGGGCAAACTTGAGTACCTAATATGACCTCTGCACCTCCCTTACCTCATTGATGAATTGGCAATGATAAAATAAACCTGCTCGCTAGCATGCATGAGCTTTAAACCAGCTAATGGTCATAAGATACACAGCACCTGTACTTGGTGCTCTGGATGCTCCCAAGAATGCTAGTTACTTTACCTTGAGAATAGCTGTTCAGCAAACTGTTCATAATTCGTAACATGACTCTATTGCAGGAGGTAGAGCTTATTTCTTAACTAATCTTTGTGTGTGTGTATGTGTGTTTGTTGTTTTATTATGAGACTGCAAGTTAAATGAACTCCTTGTGTTTTTTAAAAAGAGGTAGCTGAACTGAGTGGAAATAAATAACAGGTTAACAGCCCTACCTCTCAGATGCCACAGGAAAACACCACTTCCTCAGGCGTATTTTCGATATGCCATCAAATGGTAGGAAACCACCCTATAGGATAAATAAACCAGGAGTTTGTCATCTGAGCACAATGAATAATCCAAATCCAGGTTAATATTATGGGGATATTCTTTACATCTCATATTTCTTACTGATCATATTTTTACAAAGCGCATACATTTAGTTCTAAAGGTATTGATATTACAATTAATGGCATAATTGAACTGTCTTATTGGCTTCAGAGTTTTTTGTAAGACAAAAGACAGAGCAGGATAAACAGGACCACAGACAACCTTCTAATAACTTTTTGTAAACCAAGACAGAGCTGGAAATGGCTGTAGTCCAAACTCATCACACAGGAGATCACACAGATGGGGAGATAAAAGTTGTCCATGTAGCCCCTGACAATGCTCAGTATTTTATTCAGAATCTCAGGTAAGCCACCTGCATGCTGATGGCATCACAAAAATAAAGGCCAAGGGCTGATTACTGGATGGGTACTCTTTATTATCATATATCAGGTGTCACCTGTAATTTCATGTCTCTGGCAATGCGACAGAATCCATCTGTCATCTAACCATGCATCTTAGTCAATTATCTTTGCTCTTTGGAAACAAGCTTTTATATTGTTTGGGAGTAGCAAGAAGCCAGCCCACTTTCTGAGACTGACTGTGAAATAAATAGAACAACAGTTAAAGAAAACAAGCTGATATTTTCTACACAGTGCAAGCAAAGAAAATGTCCTATTTCTCTGCAGTTTTAATATATGAAACTATAACTGGCTCATATCCGCAGGGATGTTGTTGGCGGGTCCCAGTATGGAGTCCCGACAGTCAATGAAGCAGAGACATTTGAGCACAGGGGTGTGTTATAAATGCAGTTGTATTACAACAAGGTCCTTGAGGCACTCACAGTGGCTCACCTTCTAAGATGTGCTTCAAGCAAGACAGATACTTTATTATAAGGATTCACTTTCTGTGAACAAGCACCTAAAGAACAGGTTTTAAAAAAAATAAAAGGTAAAACTTCTCATCTTGTGAGTACAAATCTCCTTTCTCATTCACTTCCACTCCCATAGAAAGATGCAGAACAGGACCCCCAAGTGACCCCCCATCCGCTTATTAAAGCCTCCTTTAATAAGCCCATCTCTAGACTCAAAGGTAAAAGGCCAATGTACAGAGTTCCTAAAATTTTGGAGATTCTGGAAATGTTCCACTAATGGCTAATTTGGAAGGAAAAATAAGGAGTAAACTAAAGGCTATTATGTAGACAAAAAGAAAAACCTGTTTGTATAAGAAAGGTGGTTTGCAGCCTCTGAACACAAAGGAGGTAACAATACAAAGAACCACTGTAATAATTTGGAATTTTTTTCCATCATTTTAGATTTGGCATGCCATTCAAATGAGAACATATTTAAATAAGGACAGAGTTTACATGCTTTTAAAAGTGGGAATGGGAGGGAGCCTGTTTATTCACAGTCAGTGATGATGAGGCCTCCTTCAGGCAGGAGAATGTTTGTATGCCATCACACTGGAGATGCAGCAGTCTTTGCCTTTAGGGAGAGTTATATGCTGAAATGCAGGAAGTTGTGATTTATCTGGGTGAGATGAAACCTCTACAGAGTAATGTCTGGGATTTCTTTACAATATTGGGTAAGCTGGAGGACTGATTATCAAGTAAATTTTGGTATAGTGGGTAAAAACACATTTTTATTAAAAGCAAATTCAGAATGTGCAGTGCATCTCTCAATTCTGAATTGAAGTGGACAATTAGGGAGTTGGTTTTACAATACATGCTCCATTACAACGGGCTTGATTCTGCAAGAAGCTTTAAGTCTCTTTCGAAGTCAGTTACCAGGCAGGGTTTCCAGACCCTGCATTTGTCATAATTATATTTGAACCTGTTGCTGATGATTGGAGGGCTGTGTGAACCTACTTAGATGGAGAAATCCAAAGCAGAAAGAAGAAGCAAGGTGAGGGCTACAAAAGGTCAAAAGGGCGCCAGTCTCACTACAGTGCTATTTTCTAAAAGCCATATGATCATAAAGAGTAAATCCTGAGAAGTAGAATTAGGGAACACCTGATGCATAATGTCACAGTAAAACATCCAAACTGAAAAAAACTAATGCTGCAGAGAGAGGAAAGAACGTGAAAATCCATTATCAAGATATATTTTTAATTATTAGTGATCAATCAATCTGAACCAGACTGATCATTTTCACTGGTGGCAAGTTTTGTCCCTTGATGATGGATTTAATTTTGGGTAATATTAAATGCTTTTTTGGCACCCCATTTGCCCTTCTTTTATTTTCACAAGCCTCAATCTGTCCTTTATAAATGAATGTAGTGCTTAAGGACACATTTTCCTGGACCTAGGCTCTGCCATAGAAACAGATTCTCTTTTACCTAAAAAAAAAGTTCTCTTTAACCACGCAGTGTGCTGTGGAGAGAAAAGGCTGACAATATTGTCGTATTCTCTTGCTTAAGAACAAACACTTGAACCATCACATATAAAAAAATTTGAATTTTTCATATGTGAATTTTTTTTAAACCACGGTTGGCAAAGATTCTACAGTGTATGTGTATGTAATAAATATATATATACATAGTACGTATAAAACATTTCCGAACCCCCAGCCTAGATAGAGAAATCTATAGGTAATTTTTTACCAATGACAATGAAACCAATAGTGTCTCTACAGCAGTGCAAGTGCTAGATTGAGGCACTCATAGTGGCATACCTTCTAAGATAGCCTTCAAGCAAGATGGATACTTGATTCCCTCTATACACTAGGCTGGTTCCCAGTATCCTAGGACATTCTGCTCCTAGCAAGTCACTGAAGCCTAGGCTCTCTCCTTCCTGCTATCACTGTCAAGTGCACAGTCCTTAGACCGGCTGAGGATTGCAGGAGTACAGGTCCATATGAGGACCTTTTTCTTCTTGTTTTCTGTTGCTGCTACTTCAGGTTACTGTCACCACTGCCAAGGTCCCTTCTAGTGTATGACGTCAAGGAAACTTTTGTTGTTCCTCTCTTCCTGACCTCCCAGGATGATGGCGCCATCACTTCCATGCTGGGAGAAAATAGGGAAACCTTCTTTACCAAGGGCCACCATTTATATGACTCATTCAGGGACAGAACCATTTCTTGCCGTGGAGCTGGGGCTACTTCCTCCTGGTTGGCTGAAGCCAAGTCTAGGAGCTTATAAATCTCACTCTTGCCAAGGGTTCCAGGTTAACCACCCAAGCTACCTTGACTCCCACTGCCTCTCCTCCACTCAGGACGAGCTTCTAACTTTGTTTTTCCAGAGCAAGACTTCTCCCTTGTTGTATCTTGGATTTGACCTCACATCTATCCCTTAAGAGAGGTCGAAAGAAAGACAGACTTCTATAGACTTAAAAACAGGGAAGACAGTTGTTTTCCTCTGACTGACAAAGAGCATTAACCTTCAAAGCTGAGTACCAATTTCCACTGCAAATAATTTGTGTTCTCAAGAGATGTTATTTTACTAGTGTCTCCATTTTTCTCCTCCATTATTTATTCTCTGCAGTTTTGAGATGGAATTCAAAACATATATTTTCAATGCTACCTTAGGTAGGATATTATAGTGGTTAATTCACTATGGTGCTGCCTGGTTTAATACTATAAAAATTAATATATTTATACATATTACAAAATAATATATTTTGTCATTTTATTGTGTAAAATGAAATAGAAACAATAAAAAACCAAAATGTCATTTATTGTTAAGGTACCCTTGAATAACAGTCTGTGTCCTTTTGGCCCAGAAATTTCAATTTTAGGAATTTATCCTACAAGCATACTCACATAAGTGGACATAGATAATGGTAATGAATGCTCACTGTAATACAGTATACATAAAAATGGAATATTAGGCAGCCTAATGGGTAATTTAATGTAGATCTATAGATCTATATTTACCTACAAAGAAAGAATTATAAGAAATACTATCTCAGAAGGCGAACTGTAAAACATTGGGTATGTCATGATTCCATTTGTGTAAGAGAAGTATGAACATATATAAACTTGCATATGCATAGACTGTTTCTACACCACATATTAAAATATGTTTTTTTACATTCTTATAAATGGTACTGGCCAAATGCGGATGACCATGTTTATTTTTATTTCTACTGTTTAAATATTTTATCATGAGTTGTACAATCTCATAATAAAAATTAATTAAATAAAAGCATAATCATCTTAATTCTCTCCTCAATAAATACTGTACTATTTATTACATTGGCAGAGAAATCTCCACATTTCATGGCACTCTGGTGAACACTGGAAGATCATACATTTTGTCAAGTAAGCTAATTTCATCCACTTGAAATAAATGTGAATGTGGAGAGGTTAGCTAACAGGCATTACACCCGTGGTGTTCAAATTCTTCAACCTGGGATGCTTCTTAGAACTCCCCCAACCCTTTCTCTTATCTAAAAGTCACCTTCTCTCTCACTAGCTGTGCTTTTCCCCAGTTGAACCTTTTTTAAGATAAAAGAAATTGCTGAGCAAACTTAGAAAAAGAATAACCTCCTAACTTGGGATAAAAAAAATTCAGTGCAAACCTAGGCTAGTTTTTAGCTTCTGTCCCAAACTAATCATGATTGAGATTACTTGCTAACTGCCCATTTCCCAGAACTAACCTTAACCAGAATTAGGGGGACCAGACTTAAATACTTGAGTCCTCCTTCTGAAAGTCTGCCCCTAACCCATTGCCACCTTTGAAAACATTATCCCCAGAAGGCTGCCCAGCCCCAGGCCATATTTCTGTTTTGGTTGCTGTTAATTAGATTCCTTTCTAGTGCACTCCCAAGAATACAGCTTTCCATTAGGACCCAGGTCTTCCTTTCCCTACCCTGCCAGTTACCAGATTTCTGCTCCAGTGACTAGGAGCTTGCTTCCTGTCAACACATTTCCAGGTACTACCTGTCTGCCTCTCTGCCTTTTGGGGTATCCATTAACCAACTATTTTACTCTGCTTATCTGTTGAGATTTTTAATGCATAGTGAACGTCTCTGAGGCACACTCTCATCTGTTTATTCATCCATTTCTTTAATAAATATGTATTGAATGCCCACCGTGTACCAGCTACTATGCCAAGAATGGAGGATATGTTGTGAACCAGCCTCTGTCCAGTTCTCAAGAAAACTAATTCTCTTGTCAAGTGATTATCAAACAACAAGTAATTCCCTCTCTCCTCTCCCTTCTTCCCCCTCCTCCTCCTTCTCACAACTAAACTCCATTTTTTTTTCAAATGAAATCTTACAGGAACTCCAATAAAAAGTAAAGGCTAGAGTTATGCTGTGAGCCCACTCTGTCCGTCCTTACTTTTAAAATATTTCCTGTAGCACTCTAGATCCCTGAACTAAGGCTCCCTGGATATTATGTGTTTCCTACCAGACTCAGTTTCTATTCCTGCAACAATTCTTCTGGGTCCCTGGCTCACTCACCACAGTGGGCAGGTCTTGATTTAACTCTCTGCCTTCATCCTCACCAACTTTAAGTCCCTGCTACAGATATCCAACCATTCCTAGATAAATCCTAAACTGTGGCATCCAGATCAGAAATTAAGGGTTCAATATAACCTCAAGAAATAACTACTTTTTATTTAAAAATTTTTTAAATTGAAGTACAGTTGATTTACAATATTGTATTAGTTTCAGGTGTACAGCAAAGTGATTCAGTTATATATTTTTTCAGATTATTTTCCATTATAGGTTATTACAAGATGTTGAATATTGTTCTCTGTGTTAATGCCTCTCATTTGGAGATACTTTTCAAGTGAAGAGGGTGAAAGCAGCCCACAGTTTTAGAATCGACTTATTCTCTCACTCTTGCTATACAACATAGGCCAAATTTTGGTATATGCTTCCATTAAAAAAGTTAAAACAAAAATAGAATCTATTTTTCTTCAATCAAAAACATAGAGATTGCAGAAATATATAATCAAGTACAACTATGATTCAAATTTCTATTCTAGGCAGAAACTTTATTTTCTTCTCCTTCACGTCTCTCAAAAACATATGAAAAATATTTTAAAAGATAAAGGAAAATGTTTTTCTTTTTCCATTATAATACTTATCTCTCACTCATTAGGCTTTCCCTCTCTTGAAACAGCCTTAAGAGATCTCTTCAGAAGAACATAATGTCCTCATCAGGCCTCACAAAAGTAAATAAAAGCTGCAGCAGGGCCTGGCCACTGGCTGGAATGAAGGAAAATGAAAGCAAGTATGCATCTGCCCTTTCGTCACAGCTAGGCTCTTTCATACAGCACCCACCTTCTTATATCTTTATTGCATCATTGGTTTGCCAGTGTCAGGACAAGATGGCTCCAAAAAGGCTTCAACTCCGGGGAGAATGGGCAGCACAATCTGGGATGTAGTAGCATCTTTCCCATAGACCTAAGGTCTGAATCTGAGTCTAGAAATAAAAGAAATCCATAAATGTAAATGTTCCTCTTTGATCACCTGCACATTTCTTTTTCTTATTTTTTGGTCCTTTGCTGCTGCTACCGTGAAAGTAACCCTGTGTTTAAGCAAATGAAGGGAGACAAAGTTGGAAAATTCAGTTTCCAATTAATGCTCCTAATAATTGTGGTGTAATTTGGGTGCTTTTAGTAAATGGGGACCATAATCACAAAGATTAATGAGGGTTACCAAAGGTGGAAAATCCAGATGCTGGCAGGATTCCAAATCTCCAAGTTAGTGAAAACAGCAGAGAAATATAGGAGTAAATATGATAATTAATAGAAGGGTCAACTAAGTGTCCAATTTTGAATTTATTTTTGAAATGTGATAAACTTCTAAGTATGTCCCTAGAATGTAAAAGAGAATTCAATCAATAAACAAGCCTATTTAAGATTTCCTCTTTTCAATAGTGAGCTAAGTTGGCAGAGTTGCTGTGTAAATAAAACCAGGGCTCTGTTCCCTAACCTAAGGTTCATTAAAATCTATTCATTGGATGAAAAACAATATATATTGAATAATAGTGGTCAAGACAGTAAACTATAATTAAAGCATTAAATTGGGTCAAATAAACATGAGCTCTTCAAGTGTGGAACCAATATCTCATCTAATATTGAACTTGGACTGGCAGAGGATAAATGTTTGACAAATATATGTTTGGGTGAATGAATGATTAAAAAAATAGAAAAATAATGAGGATTGGGGAAGGAATTGTTACTGAAAGTGAATTTTTATGAAAAGAATGTATAAGTTAGCAGGATGAAGACAGAAACACATTCCCAGTAAGTGATCAAAAATTAACAGACATGCGTTCATAGGATGGTGTGAAGGCCAGCCTTATTCGAATGAAATTGTGTTTATTTTGATTAAGTAAGATATAATACCATAGATCAGACATTGTGTTAGGTGCTAATAATATAGAAATAACCAAAGAAAACCTAGCTTAGGCTTTCAAGATACCCTGGTTCAGTGGATACTTAGTGAGGACCTTTGAAACTAAGATTGAAAAGACATGGTAAATCCAAATGAGAGAAACTTCAGAATCTGGACCAAGAGCTTAGATTTCATATAATCTGATTTATTTAATAGTAGAAACTTTCGTCAACATGATAAAGACAAAATGAAAGATTATGAAAATAATTTCTAAAATATTAGAATGATAAAGTAGGTAATTACTATTGCCATCCCTACTTTAGCTATACATTTTAAGATTTTTTATACAGTGTACCTAATTTTTAACAAAAATATTGACGGTTCTTATCACAAAACTGCAATATTGAGTGCACTCACTGTGTTTGTTCATCTCTGTACTCAGTACTTACTTCCTGTGTGAACTGCATAGTCCAGGAAAGTAACAAAGATTACCAACAACAGATGTAGACTCTCTTCCACTGGCCCACTGCTCCATATGTGCTGATATCTGAGTATTTTTAACACAGTACCCAAGCTCATTATGTTGCCATTCAGTCACTTTAACAGTGGCATGGACTTATATATACTACCAAATATAAAGTAGATAGCTGGTGGGAAGCAGCCGCATAGCACAGGGAGATCAGCTCAGTGCTTTGTGACCACCTAGAGGGGTGGGATAGAGAGGTTGGGAGGGAGAGGCAAGAGGGAGGAGATATGGGGATATATGTATCTGTATAGCTGATTCACTTTGTTATAAAGCGGAAACTAACACACCATTGTAAAGCAATTATACTCCAATAAAGATGTTAAAAAAAAAAAAGAGGTCTTGAAAGAACAAGGCAAACGGTTATTAAAATGCTTAGAGTTGATGGTGCATTGGAATAGTCGAATGCCAAGCCTTCTTATTTTGATCAGAAATTACCATTTGATGAAAGCTCTGGTTTTCATTTACACTTGCTTATTAGTCAACGAAGTTTGGGAAAATCACTCACTGCACTTACTTCGAGAATGTTTCTATTTCTTCATCTCTAAATTGCTATATTAAAAGAAAAGGGGCTTCCCTGGTGGCGCAGTGGTTGAGAATCTGCCTGCCGATGCAGGGGACACGGGTTCAGGCCCTGGTCTGGGAAGATCCCACATGCCGCGGAGCAAATAGGCCCGTGGGCCACAATTGCTGAGCCTGCGCATCTGGAGCCTGTGCTCCGCAACAAGAGAGGCCGCGATAGTGAGAGGCCCGCGCACCGCGATGAGGAGTGGCCCCCACTTGCCGCAATTAGAGAAAGCCCTCGCACAGAAACGAAGACCCAACACAGCCATAAATAAATAAATAAAATTAAAAAAAAAAAAAAAAAAGAAAAGAAAACCTTCCAGGCTTGGTATCTTAGAGTTAGCCAATCAGGTAGCAAATTTTAGTCTATTAAGTTATTTTGAAAAAGTATATTTAGAAGCAACATTTCAGGGAAAGAAATGAATAGATTAATCTAATTGATCAGATACCCACAATCTAAATGGGTGACTCTCCTGGACTGTCACAAGTAAATACTGTGAGACAGCTAAAGCCAAGGGTCAGTTGGAGGCAATGCCACAGTCCACAGACTTGCCTATGTTTGAAACTGTGTCTGTTCATGAGTGTTATTCCCTGTGCCTGGCACTCGCAGGTACCCAAGAGCATGTGGCATTATCACAATATTGGTAGTGTTAGGGAAAGACTTAGCAAATTAGGGAAATTTACAGATGGGCCTGATACTCCAGATTATCAGCACACTTGTGTTGTTGTTAAAATAAAATACTCTCCAACTGTTCCATAGCTCGTTTGCATTACTGCTAAAGAAAAGTGTATTATGTAGACAGCATTTTAGGCCCAGCTAGCATAATGACAGGGATTTGGCCCATTTTAAAGGAGAGGTAAAAGTAACAGGTAACATTCTATATGGAAAATACTAATTTGCAAAAGCATAGGCTATTTAAAATTAAATGACCTTTTTTTTTTACCCATTTCCTAATTTGTTTGGGGAGGTTACTTGAAATTTGGTATGGTTCTCTTTTTTTCCTCAAAGCCAAGTATTATGTAACAGGAAGTTTCAAAAACTTCAAAAAGTAATGGATTTCCCTTCACATCTATGTAAGCTCAAGGTGTATTTTCCTGACCTCTCTCGTGTCCATTTTCAATGTTACTAAAGCTTTAAAAAATACAACAGGAAGAGAAATTGATCCGAATCCTATGAAATCCACTTTGCTTCAAATCTGTAAGTCTGTGGTAGACCAGTTCAACAACAAGAAAAATTTAGCCTTGCATCTGGAACAAAATTCAATACTGTGGTCCATTATTAACCAGAGTATGTAATCAATATCTTTAGTAATTTGGATTTCAATACATAGAAATAAATGTGCCACAAAGATTTAATAGCATAGTTGGGTGTATCCCTTCTTATATCTCTGGAACAGAAGCATGGTAGCCTTTCCTGCTGCCCTGCTTACTTTGTGCTCAGTCAAAAATTTTTAAAAAATTGCTAACTTGAGTACTGGTTTTCTTTAGAACAGGCATGATAGATAAGACTTAGCCTTAATTCTGACCAAGGCTTTTCCTGGTCATTCTGAAGAGTTTTTTCAGGTGTACAGCTCTTTCTTGGCAAGAATGGAAAGAAGAACAAGAATCCTTAGATGGCAGGGAGTAGATACTCCTCCCCAAACTCCTATTTTTTCCTCTTCTTATGACTTCCAAAATTGTAAAAACCTGACTTACAGGATGAAATCCTTAAAGCATCTCCATCTTCTACTGCTGGCAAAACTGTGAAAATGTACATTGCTTCTCTTCATAACTTTCTCTCCCCAAGTCTGAGGATCTGGCATTTAAAAATGGAGGGCTTTGCTTTTAATTCCGGGACCCAGTTCAAAGTTGATGTTGGATAAATTAATATGGAGAAAAATACTCTTAGTAAATAATCGTTCAGTAGTAGGTAGCTTCACTTTACTTCAGTGAAAATAATTTATGTGTTTTTCACCTTTGAATCAAGAATTAGTTTAGATTTCCAAGGGAGAGTTTTACTATAAAATATCCTGCATTTTAAATACTACTTAATTATGATTTGCTTCCTTGGGGATTATGTCATCATGTGATTTAATTCGGTATATACCCTAAGGGGGAGCATATTTCAATTATAAAATAATTCCTTCAGAAACAATAATGGTTCAATGATTTATTTCAGGATGCTATTATAAAATGGCTTATTCAACTGGAATTTGAATGCATTTGATTTTAAAAATATGGTATAAATACCCCAAAATGCATGTGAAATGAACATATGTGCTTTAGTGCTCACACACAAAAATCATATTTATATCTATTTTCAGTCTTTACATAATACTTCAATTATTATACCTTGAAAAAAGAACTTAGAAAACTGAACACTATGAAACATTTATATTATTATCTCTTCAAAAAGTTCATTTTTGGACAAGTATCATTTGGATAGGGATTAACTTAATCAGAGATTTTGAATCTACTTTAATTTTTAATCTCTTTTAAAAAAAATATGTCTGAATCTTTAAAAGACCTAAACCTGTAGTCACAAAGCACTGCTTCAAAAAAGGAAAAAAAAAAAAAAAAAGAAGGGAAAGTTTTTAAAGCAGTCACCGGCTGTAAGAGAGATAGTGCAGGCAGCAGATTTGTGACAGAGTGGAGCATGAAACCCATCAGCTGATGAGTGAAAATCCCTGGTTTCTAATTAATCGAGGTACACAGGCCAAGGGATGAAGAGGATCAGGGAAATGAAATCAGGAAAAAGATACCATCAGCCATTTCTGCGGCCCATTGTCATACTTCAGAATCTGCTGTAATGAATCACTCAGGCATTCCACAGATACATTCAAATGGTGAAGAAAATTCATTGTCCGGTGGAGAGCGTTTGATAAAAATCTCCACCCCCCCACCCCCACTCTGTCAGAAGCCTATGATCAGAAAAGGAAATCCAGACAGCACAACAGGTGTGCTTTTTGCAAGCCTGGTAAAATCTGCAAATGAACCAAGTATGGAAGAATTTTTTTGTACTAATTTTTTTCCCCAAAATGTGTATGAGGAGAGTGTGGAGACAGAGTATCCGGCAAGGGGAGGCTTGTTATTGAAAAGAATTGCAAAAAGTGTAAGATTAAGAAAAGCAGAAGAGTGAGCCCCTTCCTGCAGTGGAGAAATGCATGTTTCTGTCAACTCTCAACTAGAGAAATAAGAGAAGACATTGGGGAAATGTAGTAATATTTAATTTAATTTATAAAGAGAGACATTTCCTTTGAAGGACAATCTATCCAATGAAGAAAGCATTAGGCATTACAGCCTGGCTCTGATCAAAAAAGAAAAACCTCATTCTCAAAATCAGACTGAGGCTCTTGGGCCCATGATTTCTGGGGTTTCCTGGAGAAAGCGTTTCCTTTAAAGTCAGTGAGACTTACCCGTGATGAATGCACATTTCAGCCTGAAGGTTTTGTTCAAAGGTTTCCTAATTCAGGCCTGCATTCCTCCTGGGTTATAGCCCACTTTTGCGATATTTATGCATTTTAATGGTGAAAATACGCATTGGGGCACCTATGACACAGTATCTGTGGTTTTCGACTCTGCAGCAACTTTGTGACTGAGAACAATTTCTTGTAGCAGCTCCAAGTGCTGTGCGGCATTAGGTGACATGCGAAGATAATTGTTTTCAAATAATCAGGTACTGTACTGAGACATATAAGGATGGCTGATTCATTTTAAATTTAATTACTATAATATAGAGTTTTGCTGTCTATATTATCAATCACCAAGACACTTTGGAGTTGATAATATTAAAATTGCAACAATAATGAGAATTCTACTTCATGATGAAAATAATTTTAATCATGAGTAGATTACAAATCCATTTACAGTTACGGTTACTGAGAATTCTATTATCTACGTTCTCTTGTAAAAGATGTTAAGACATGTTTTCAGGAAGTAGAAAAGATTATAGAAGTATGCTGCTGCTATAAAGTTCCAAGCACAGGCTTTAAGAAAACCTCGGGAACAGCTTCCAAACTGTCAAGACTTGCGGGGTAGAATGTGGAGCCGGGGAGGCGGCTGGGATTAAAGGGAGGCAGAAAGCCCTCTGTCTTTTTCGTTCCTGTTTGCTTTATTCAGTCAAAATTATTTTGGAGAACCTGCTATGTAACAGGCACAGGACTGGGTGCTGGGGAGGAAGCAGATAACAAGCAGTGTGGTCGCTGCCCTCATGGTGCTCACAGTCTAGTTTGTTTTAATGACAGCCCTGGCCTTGAGGGTGTTTTGGATTTTAAATGGATTCCAATGGAGGGCAGTAAACGAGGCTAGGCAACAACTGATCCTCAACTCTGCCTGTGCATTAGCAACACCTGGGAAATTAAAAATATATATATACTTACATATGTATGTAATATACTATAATAATATATAGATAGGTATCTTTATCCAGACCCCATCCCCAGCAGTTTGGTATGGGGTGGGGCTCAAGCATAAGTATTTTTGCAAAGGTCCCCAGGTGATTCTAACGTGCAGCTAAGGTTAGAAAACACTAGACCACCAAACACATCTAAAGGACCACCACTATGGATATGATTTGAGATGACTCTGCTCATCTGGTAAGCCTCTAGGAAATTGTTTTCTAGTGTCTGACTGAATTAAACTAGCCCCAAAGATGAGCAATTTATTTTGCAGAGAATATGTTAAGTTCATATACATAATACTTTATAATCACCTTTGCTAGCTATGACTTCATCTCTCCTTCTAATATGCAAAATAATCAGACTTGGTCTGATAGTTGGTCCCAGAAAGATTTACTCACTGCTGCTCATTGTTTATTCAATCTTTTATCTAGGAATTTCTAAGAGGTAGGTTTAGTTACACCAATAGTTTAAGAAGCTGAGTCAAAGCGATACTAAATGAGTTTGAGGGGACTGAGTTGTAGGAAGGTAGGCATTCAATGGTAACGGACAGCTGAGCTATCCCAGCTGTAGTCCCCTAGTCCGTGTGGCTGGGCTCCAAAATCCCTGGTAACTTGTATTCCCCTCCACAAAATTTGTCGTCTCTAATTTATGCATTTGGGCATTTCTTGGTTTAGGGCTTCACACTTGAATGACTTTCTATTTATATATTTAATTCCTATTAAACGTATCTTGTATGTATACATTTACAAAATAACTAGACATAAAAATCATAATTTCTACTATCAATTCTAATTTTCTTTATACCATATTCTTTCTTCTCTTATTCTCTCTTAATTAGGATTCTTTCTCTTCTCTACTTCTCTTTATCCTGAACCCTGCTTCCCCACTTGAATGTGTTTTTTTAATTTTATTTTATTTTCCCTTTGCTCTCTCAGGAACTAACGAAGTCTGTAATCACAGATATCTCCAAACATTCACTTGATCCCTTTACTCAGTCTTTGTTTTCCATAATACTCGTCGAGTCCTAGAGTGTATGTGTGCATCTATACGCACAGACGTGGAAATCGTTAGTCTAAAACATCAGTCTATTACCCTCACTGTCACTTAAAGCATTCCCACAAGCATGTGAACTGCGCCCCACACTGGTCCCCTGCTTGGTGGAACTCTATGAATAAATTATATTTCCAGAGTCTGCCAGCTTTCTGACTCCAGTTTACTGCACTTTGGAACAACATCTTTCCTTCATATGTTCCATCATTGTTGTCTTCCTGGGTTTATTTTCATCTTTCTGTTTCTCTAGCTCACCAATAACTTTTGCAGGAAGAGCTGGCCTCTCTCATGGCCAGAGCTTCTTCGGACTTAGCCTGTAATTAGGTCAAATTATTTGTGTGATGATCAAAGTAGAAATACCTACTTCGATGGCGTTCAGTCAGGAGTATCATTGTTTAACATTTGTGTTTGCATCCTAATTTTCAGGATTGGAAAACACATGGATACAAGTGTGAGATTAAATTGTATTTTCTTTAAAGCAATAAACTAGGTTCACTGTCATCACTTTCAACATTTAGAGAAATACAAAGCATTAGCCTGTCAGATTTTAGAGTAACGATACAGAATTGTGAATTCTGATTTGAAGGCACAAACATTGCAATCATTAACTATAAATACTTGAATTTATAAAATGAATTGGCAAAGGGAAAAGAAACAAAAAGTTGTAAATAAGTTAAATCGTTTGAGAAGATTAACACAGCCATTGCTCAGCCCACCATTTTAATCAAGTCACTTTGCAAAGAAGGCTACTTGGATGGGTTTCATCAAAAAAAAAAAAAAAAAAGAAAGAAAGAAATTGACCAGAGAGTCCACAGGTGATCAGGTCCAAGCCTTCCCCCAGAGTCAGACCTTCAAATATTTATCATATATGTATGTGTGTTTGCTTGGATCATGATAAAGTACCTATTTGGGATTTTTGGAAAGTGAGCTAGAATGTCACCTGAGACATCCATCTGATTTGGACTGAGTTCAGAAGCAAAGTGCTTTGAGAGGCCAAAAGAGAGAGGGTGAGAGGAAGAGCAAGCAGGAATGGACAGCCCATGTTGCCAGCTCTAATATCCCAGCGCAATTATTTTGTGGACATCCACTCCTTGCCTGCCCAGGAGATAGGGCTATAAGTGTATGTTATTTTTTAATTACAAGGGGCGGGGGTAGAAAAAATCCTGATGATGGGCTGGAAGGTGCCATTGCATTGTTATTTTTTCCTCTCCCTTCGTTTGCTGATTATGTGAGCCGGGCTCCTTTGCTAGCCGATGATAAGCAGAATTTCCATGTTCTCTGCATAATTAATCCATCTCTGCCTCTCTTCATGCCAACTCGCCCGTTATCGCCGGCACATGCCTGAATTGCAAAAGAATCCGCTCTTCAATTGGAACTTATTGATATTCTAAGAAAAAAAAAAAGGGAGAAGGGGGAAAAAACTGAAAATCCTTAAGTTTAAGCTGCAGATTTTTAAATGGATTAATTTCGCTGCAATCGCAGCCATCTAAGGCGGGAAGGCAGGCAGAGCAAATTGAAAGCGTCTCCATGTTTGCAGAATTGGGTCCAGAACGCTGAAATGTACTGGCACAGCTCTCTTTTAAAGTCAGAAAATTACCATTCATTTACATCACATGAAATACTTTTTTATGCTAGAAATATTCAAGAGACGTTCTTTAAATGCCTGCTAATGCTTGATAACATTTCTAACTTTCAACGTTTTGCTAGACTTTGATGTGACATGATAGGAATGCCTTCCAGTAGAGAATATTATATCTCTCTTTATCACATATAGATTACATCATCTCTTTCTTAATCATCCCCAAGTAGTCTTTAAACAATGAAGTCTGCCATTGGTTGTGTGGGATCTTGAGTGCTGATGGAAGTCAAGGTTAGTCATTTAGTTTTTGTCTACCTACAAATGAAATGTTTGTTTTTGTTTAATATTTATTCTTCAAATACCTAGAGATCTTGGATAGTAATAATAAGAATATAAAAATAATCATAATAATTTCTCAGTAATCATTGTTTTGACTATTGTCCTCAGTCTTATGATAAAGTCTTATTTTTGGGAGACTTGATTCCTTCTTATTTTAACTTAATAGTTACACTTCTAAATCTCCTTGGGTTTCTAAAAGGGTCAATAGCTGAAGTCACTCCACAAAGTGTACAGTTCAGGAATCACAATACATAAACTTCCAGTTCCAGGATTCTTGCAATTTCCAAATAAAATTACTAAACCTTGCTTAGTTGTTGATGTTTTATTTTTCTGATCTTTAAATCTGTTGTATGTTAATTCCCCAACTCCTGGAATCAAGCACCGCCAGGACTGGTTTCCTTAATACTCTAGTGTAGCTTCAGCAATGCTTTCTTCCTGTGTTTGGAGACTCACATAGCTGCAGTTTCTGCTGGTCTGCACGACAAGGCTGATGTGCTCTTTTAGCTTAGAGAGAAGAGTTGTTAATATCGAACAGCAAAGAAAATGGGAATTTAAATATTTAAAAATATTCACCCGTAAGTAGGTCCTATGCATTTTGAATTTAGCAAAACTCAAAAGGAAAAAATAATCATAATCATAATTTTTTAAAACAACAACTGAGTTGAGAGGTACATTTCCTAAGGAAAATGAGACAGGGAGCAGTGATATTTGGAGAGATTTGTTTCAGTTACGAAACAAGGATCTTCCTAACTATAGGCCACCTTAACGTAAATTACTGGCATAGGGGTACAAAGTCTGTATTTCTAATGAATGATTTAAATTGTGACTGTATTTTTTCCTCAGAAGTAAACCAAAATGAATAAAAGGATGAGAAACACATTAAAGAGGAAAATGTTTTATAGTCATAGTAAAATAATTAAGATGGTGATGATTATCATAAACATAAGAACAGTTAAATGATACATTTTTAACATAATCATCTTAATTGTAAAATCTTATATAATTCTTAGGCTACCTATAGTTGAAAATAGAGGAAACTGCTAGTTGCACATTGAGTAATTTTGTAGAGTCAGCTAAACACTTTAAAGCAATTTTAAAAATGAAATGAAAAATGACTCTTCTTAAAATAGATGTAGCAAAAACATTTCAACCATAAATAACAATTTCACTGACCTTGTATACTCAACCCTTTCATTTAAAGGCATGAATTAGAAGGACTTGAAAATTGTAGGTATATTTGGGGAGAGGGAACTTCTCCTGGGCTTTCTGTTTTGAAATAAAAATCGTGACTTAAAACTCAAAAATTTTCTATTGTATGCATTTCATTCATATTTGAACACTCTATATGAGAGTTGTAAATATTCTGATGGGAATGTATGTTCTTGTAAAAATTATATTTTATCTTTCTACTCTGAAATCATTATGATTTTTCTATCTATAATTAAAAATTATAGTTTAGTTCATAGAGTTTAACATATTTTTTCCTGTGAAATATGAGTTATGCTGGTTTTATTATTATATCCTAAATTCACTGGGTATTTTAAATAAATTTAAGGTATCATATTTCTAATTATTACCATATGTGCAGATCAGAACAAGAAGAGTGATGAAAATGGTTTCGAGATGCTCAGTGTCAGATGACAGGCAGTGATTCACTACGAAGTAGTGACTGTGAATACAATATGAATTAGCTATTTCACTGAAAAAACTAAGACACTGACATGGATTCATAAATGATGAACTGACTTATAATAGAAACAACTGAATGGACTTTTTTCTCTCTTTTAAATTTAAGGATGAATTGAAAAGTGAAGAAGGCTATTACAAATGATTTTCTTGGTGTCAAAAAATTGCTAAATAGTTCTTTTTTTTCGACATTAGGAAAATGAGTGACAGTCCTTTATTTGTATTGTGCATGATGGATGGGTCCCTTCATGGCCTCCCTTCTCCTTCCTCTTTCCTTTGTATGTGGATGGAATTGAACTATTTACCACTCTAACTTGGCTTTTTGCTCATCAGATCTCACCATCTTCTAAAACTTAAACCTCTCCTATGCTTATTCTAAAGAGCCAAACATATCAATTATATCTTCCACACAAAGTGAAATATTTAATGATTCTTTTCTTGATCTTTTGCCTTTCCTTGCCCTAAATCCAAGGGGTTTAAACTCACTCAGTCCTGGAAAGAAACTTAATATACTTGAACACTTTTCCCTTTTCTGTTCAATCCCCTCAGGTCAGGTGGTTCTTGTGATAAGGAACAAGGCTCAAAGAGTCTTTAACCTCTTGTGTTTTGTACCCAAACTCTCCAATATAATTGTTATCTCCCCAGCTTCTCATATCACTGTGGGTCACTGAATATTGGCATTCATCAATTAAGAGGCAGCCATTGAGAATCTCCCATTTATTCTTTCACTGCTCTGTGCACTGGAGAGGGACTGAAATTTTATGTCTTGCCTAAATCTGTTAAGTGGACTTTCCTCAGCAAAAGTTTATGGTAAAATCTCCATATGTTTTGTTTAATTCTAATAAAACACATTCTAATCATTCTTTCATACTTAGCCTAGAGTTCATTTCTTTAAAGATATCTGAAGACATTTTCCAAATTTGTGATTTTCAAGTATAGATAGCTTATGTCTATCTTCTATTAATATCAGGTACTCAAATTTTACAAGTATAGTATAGAAATGTATATTTTAAAATAGTTGAATGACAGTCTCTCAGGGAACAAGCAGTTGTGTTTTAAAGAGGCAAATGGAACTGAAAAGCCCCTTCTAGCTACCTGAGTGGGAAATAATACTATAATCACATATGACTTCCTACTTTAGAAATATCCCTAGAATATTTTCCACAGCCTTCTACATACCAACTATAGTCTTTACTAACCAGAAGAAGTTTAGGTGTTTTCTTTAAAACTATTAAGAAAACAGACTAAAGAAAAGACAGCTGTTGTTTCTAATTCTGACTGATCACTTATCATCTTTATAACATCAATAATGAGACCTTAATTCCCTCATTTGTAATAATTAGACAATAATACCTACATTAAAGAGTTGTTATGACAATAAAAATATGAAAACACTCAGCACATTTCCTGAAACACCAGCAGTGTCACACAGTTAGTATCCTTTTTTAGTCATTTAGTCATTATTTTATGTGAGTCAAATACTGGAAGAGGAGAGCGGGGCTAAAGAAAGGATTAATGTGTGTCTATGAATGTGTGTATTCTATTTCTTACAGGTATCAGCATGTATCAGGTATTTCTATTCAAACATTGGGTAGAAATGAAAAATTTCTTCGTATTTTTTTCAGGGACTTTAAAAAATAGCCAATGTAGTCTTCTAAAATAATCTTTCTGTATTTTATATAAATCTTATAAAAGATAAAAAGGATTAGAGGACAAGTAAGAATTTGTTGATATTGCTGCTTTCATATAAGAAGATCTTCCGTAGTCTCAGCTTTCTAGCTACCTTTTCTTTGGGGCCTCAATTTGTAACCTCCATAGCAGCAGGCTCTATCAGGGATGAAAATTGTGATTTTGGAGTACATGTAAATAGTTCATTGGAACCAAACATATTTTATGAATATAATTTTGAGGAATAGGAGAAGGAATTATTGAAGAAAAAAATAATATAGTAAGTTTTTCTGAGAGATGTCTCACTTTGAGAAATTTAAAATATTAAATCATTTTTATTTCTTAAATATTAATTTATATTCACTTCAGAAAAGTATATGTATTTTTTTAAACATCTTTATTGGAGTATAATTGCTTTACAATGGTGTGTTAGTCTCTGCTGTATAACAAAGTGAATCAGCTATATGTATACATATATCCCCGTATCTCCTCCCTCTCACGTCTCCCTCCCATCCTCCCTATCCCACCCCTCTAGGTGGTCACAAAGCACCAAGCTGGTCTCCCTGTGCTATGCGGCTGCTTCCCACTAGCTATTTATTTTACATTTGGTATTGTATATATGTCCATGCCACTCTCTCACTTCGTCCCAGCTTACTCTTCCCCCTCCCTGTGTCCTCAAGTCCATTCTCTACGTCTTCGTCTTTATTCCTGTCCTGCCCCTAGCTTCTTCAGAACCATTTTTTTTTTTACATTCCATATATATGTGTTAGCATACGGTATTTGTTTTTCTCCAGAAAAGTATATATTTAAATAACTATTTTCCCTATTGAATTAGAAAGAAAAGCATACTTTTAAGTGTACGTTTTTATTTGTAAATGTAAATTTACATGCAATGAGGGTCTTACTAAAGAAATGATCAGTGAGATTACTCTTAGTTCTTGGATTGTATTATTATTTTTATAACAGATTATATTTCATATTATTGTAAAGTTCTTAATTGGTCTAGATCATTATAAACATACTTTCACAGACATATCCTGGTATTATGATCTGTATCTAAAAGCACTGATTTTCTTAAAAATATGTAACCATACATGATAGATTCCTAATTTTACATATTTATTATAACACAATTCTATTAACAAACTAATTTAATAAGCACCTACTATATACAGATCTCTGTGCAGAAAAAGTTATTTATAATCTAATTATAACACAATGGAGACTGTGATAATTTCCAAGTCCCATGGAAACACAGATGAAGTCCAACTTGGATAATGTCTGTTGATCTGAAATGTTGTGGAATTTGCATTATTCTATCACTTTATATATGCCTCTGGGTTTTATCAAGTTTTATTTGAAACAAGTGGATCACTCACTAACATTTGGAAGACCTGGCTCATCCAAGATCATCATTACAAATGACACTGTAACAATAAAACTTGATCAACACAGATAAATGGACATATCTAATCTATGCTGAGGCAGTACAGAGTAAGGATAGGATCATAGCTAATGAATATACATGTAAGGCTTTTCAGTTGAGATTTTAATTGTTGTAAAGAAGAAAGAGCCATATCACGGATACACAGGAGAATAAGGAAAAGTGCATAGAGGAAGAAAGAGTGTAGGAATTCAGATTTTATCTAGAATTTGAAAGCCATGTTGTAAATTTGGGTAATAAGAAAACAGAATATATATATACAAGTTAATGTTTAGAGAAAAAAGAAACAGCAGGATATTGAAAGAAATTGTTTTCACATTTGGATACAGAATGAATTAGAGACTAAAGACTGAGGGCAGAAGTACTGTCAGACTGTGTACAAGGGTTGAGATTCAAAGGTAATTCTGTACTGCAACCACAAGGCAATGCTTTTGAGGTAGATAATTTGATGAAAGATGTCATGGCATATCAGGAACATGTGGACACAGACTTGTATTTTACTTACATGGCAGACTTTAGTAGATTTAATTTGAAAATGAAAAATATAGCTTTAAGTATATAATTTTATAACATTAAAGGAGGAAAGTAAGCACACATAACCCCATTTTACAGATGAAAAAGTAATCTTGTTATTGTTGTTAAGTTGTATGTTGCAAAGTTGAAAAAGTAAGCTCAGGTATTAGGAAAATATTCCTAAGTGCTAGAATTACTGCATGCTGCTTTAATTAAAGATAAATATGTGTGCATATTTTTATGGCAAGGTTTTATTTAAATAATTTTATTCCTACAAATAAGTCAATGAGCATATTTAAATGCCTTATTATGAAAATCCATTTCAAAAAATTTGGGGATCTCCTTCACATTTTTCCCCAATTTTTTCCCCAAAGTGTATCACCACTGTTGTTAGTTTACTTCTGTGTTTTTAACTATTAGCCTTACATTAAAGTTATGGTTTAGCTACGCTTGACCTGGTGTCAGACTACATGTTTCAAATCCCAGCTATGTCTCTCACAAGCTGTGTGATAGCACGCATATAATTTCCCTCTCTGGGCTTCAGTTTTCTCACCTATGCAATAGAGATAATAATAGAATTTATCGCAAAGAATTGTTGTGAATTTTTGTAAATCACTTCATATGTATAAAGCACTTAGAATGGGGTATGGCACAAACTAAGTGCTTAATAAAGACTCTAATAGAAAGTGTGACTGTGTGTATGTGTGTGTGCTGGTGTTTGTATGTGTATGTGCATGCACTTTTGTGTGTGTTTTGTGGTATACTGGGAAGAGGGACTGATGCAAACGGAATGCATTTAGAGCGTGATATGATCTGTCCAACAAGCCGGGGTTTCTGGTTTCTTAAGTTTTAAATCATCATGTCCATTGTACAAGTAACCTGAGCTATTTTTCATAATGAGGTGATGAGAAGTGTATCTACCCCAAAGAGATGCCTGTTCTTGTCCCCCTCATTACTGTTATTGAGTTATGCCACCCCCAGTTCTTTAAGGAATCTGTATTCCAGGAGCAATATCCCAGTCTCCCTCATTGAGATAGTTCACTGCTGTCCCCTCTAAAGAGTGTGTCCATATCTGAAGTCCAGGTCTGTCTGACTGCTGGGCAATTTCACGACACTGTTTCCTCCCTTTTTATAAGCATCAATCAATCCCCCATGACACTTATATGTTGATCAAATTTTTGGTTTATGTTCTACTATTAATCAACTAAATCCCTTGGGTCTTTTGTCCTGTTGAAATTGTTCACCATTTATAACGCCCTAACCACACAACTATGTCATCTTCTCTAATAATCAAAGGAATTAAAACTAAAGTAACAACTAGATAAGGATTTTTCAGTTTAAAGTCAGCAAAGTTTAAAAACTTATAATATCTATTTTCTAAGTAGGAAAGGAGAAATGGTGGTATACTCATCATATATTAGTTAAGGTAATACTAGTGGTGGTAGCAAAAAATCAAAAAAATGTGAGTCAGTGTTGCAGACATTGAACAGAGCTGAGTCTGTTGTGACCCTACAGTCCTTCTTCCATGACTTTCTCCTTCTATCTCTGTGACCCTAGCTCCTACCCCGGTGCCTCGCATATATTAGGTACTACTTGTATTTGTTCATTCCATCAAAACAAACATACATGCTGTAGTTTGTTTGTGTTTCTCCACTTTGCCCTAATTTGAGACAGAGTAACAGTGACAATAAAAATTAACATTATTCAGTTCTAACTTTGTGCCAGACACTGTTCTCACTGCTTTACTGGCATGTATTCATTTAACCTTACCAACAAACCTATGAAGAGGTATTATTACCATTCATGTTTTAAGATGAAAAGGTGTAGAGAAATTACATGACTTGCCCAAAGTCATAGATTAAACAGCAAAACCAGGCAGTCTAGCTCCAGAATCTATGCTTTTAACTGCCATGCTCTACTGCCTTAATCATCTGTAGGGCTCTTAAGTGTTTTATATAAGTTTGTATAAAACTTTATACAAATGTATCACCTTATGTGGCATGTGCTATTTGTCCAGTTGTATTTGTGAATACAATTATAGTTAGGAAGTGAAGGAACTGGAATACACTATTTTCAATTTATCCACTCTTTCTACAATATTTCTGTACAAATAGAAATTGTACTAGTGGTGCATAGTTCATCTTTGGTGAACCTCTACTGGCTCCTAGTGATTACTGCTTTCTTTTCTAAATGTTTTTTCAACTAATTTTATCATAAACCCTAGACATCTTTAAATTATAAAATTTTAAAATTAAAATCAAGCTTCCTGGTGTCTGATTGCATCCCTTTTTAAAAATTTAAACATTTAATTGTCACAATCTTTCTGGCATACTTCCTGTCGAGGATTTCACGGAGATTGCTAGCGTGGTCCCAGGCTCACAGCTGAAAGTTCCTTTTGTGAGATGCCATTTTTCTGAGCTGAGAGACTTGAACTTGTCTTACAGCATCTTGGCACTTTACTATCTCCTCATCCGTCTTAGGTTTCAATTTCCTCAACCATGTTTGTTCCCCCTTTCTCAGTTTAAAAGTAATTTTCTTCCATAGAAGATGGGAGTGAAATTGAAGCACATTCATTTCCTATCATTTGTTAACTTTATATTTTCTGTTCAGTGAAGTGGCCCAATCCTTTTCCTTGTTCTCCTTGTTCCACACATTTAAAAAGACCATTCCTATCAATATTACCTTGTACTGTTATTGTTGTGTTGGTAGTAGTAGTAGTAATAGCATTTTTAAAAGTTTCACTACCTTTTGGACTATAATTTCCTGAGACAATTTAGCTGTTTATATAGCTTTTGGGGATGGATTTCTGTGCATATACCTCTTTTTCCATCTTTTATGGCCACCATTTAAAGTTCAAGTTTGTTCGGAGATAACCCTAACAAATAAGGCTAGAACTGTAAACAGATGTCCATCTTTAAAAGTACTGTTCTGTTTTACAGCTCCCATGTACATAACACACTGATTAATTAGGACAGATTATTTGTGTTATGCCAGCCTTCGTAGAGGATACAGTATTCACATAGGAAAAAACCTATTGCTTGCTCTGTAAACACCTAGCCACTTTGAATGGTTGACTTCTCAGATGATGCTTCATTATATTATTTATAGCTGAGAATTATTTTGAAATGTATTTTAATGATCTAAAAATGCTTTCATATTGGTTAGGCCTCTTCAGAATTTTCTCAGTGGTGTTTGGGTTTGTTTGTCATTTTTTGATCAGCCAATTTATTATTTTAGCTTTCAGTACAGAATATACTTCTGCCTAAAGAATCCATTTATCACTGAAATTTCTTCAAGAAAAATAAATGTTATGATGAGGTTGTCAATGTCTAAGCTCTATCCTCTTTTATTTCCTCTAAAACGACTGTTTTTTGCAAAACAATTTTCGGTATCTAAGATTTTGGGGGAAATTAAGCCATTCCGTTACAGCAAAACAGATGGTAATTAATTTAGTATCAGAGAACAGAGTCAGCTTTTATTTTTTGGATACATCTTCATTTTTCTAATAGTGAGATTGTTTGTGATTACATAGTTAAAATTTCTTTAATTTAGAATGTTATAGCATTATTAAATTATCTTCCTTTGTAGATGCTGGCTATGAAACTGTTGCTGTATTTTCATCTAACTGTCTGACTTTCCCCAGTATTCTTCTGAGTATTATGACCTTTAAGAAAACATCATGTTAATCTCCCAATATTTCTATCACTTCTACTTTTCCAAATGATTCATATTGGTTGAACAGCTTCCATTAATACAAATTAGGATATCAATTCAATACCAATTTTTGCTAATAAGTAACCAAAATCTTAGCAAAGAGAGAGAGTTTTGAGTTCCATAACTGGAAAGAAGAGTGAGATTAGCATCAGGCACTACTGGTTCTGCAGTCTGACATGACATCATCAACGGCTTATTCTCTCTCTTCATGTCTTGGCTCCACTGTTTCCTATTCAGGCTTCATTCTTAATCAGGCTTTCTCCAGGAGCAGGAAGATGGCTGCTGGCATCCTTACAACTGAAAATGAGAGAGAGAGAGAGAGAGAGAGAGAGAGAAAGAGAGAGAGAGGGAGGGAGGGAGGGAGAAAGAGGAAGAGAGAATGAGAGAGAGAGAGAGGCCCTCTTGCTCTCAGTCAGGGAAGATACTAATTGGATCTACTTTGATGACTGGCCTATCCGAGAACCAATCATTGTACAGCAGGGGGTGCAGCATTCTTATTAGCCGAACTGAATCATCACTTCATCCACGTGGCAGGGGTTAAAGCACCATTATTGGCAGTCCAATCCTAAGTACATGGTATGGAAATTTGTTAATTTCACAACCAGAAGTGTAGAGTGCTACCACCAAAAGAAAGGAGAAAGAATGCTGTGCATGCTAACAGATATCCCCTTTACTCTTTATTATTGACTCTTTATTCTTCTGGCTGAGAGTATAGCATGGCAGGTCCAGGTTGCTTTATCAGAGTGTGATTTTCCAGTAAATTAAATTAATTTTTATTATGTATCTATTATGTGGTAAGCACTGTGCTAAAACAATGGCTTATCCAAAACGTAAGTCCCCTATATATCACTTCTAAACTGTTCCAGTATTTTGATCAGTATTAGGAAATATTATACTCTTGTCTGGCCAAATGTTTTTTATGATTGTCTTAGTGATTTATTGCTGTGTAACAAACCATCTTGAAACATCGTGGCTTAAAACAATGATACTTATTTTGTTCACCAATCCGCAATTTATGTAAAGGTCTGTTAGGGTACTTCATCTCTGCTCTACTTGTCATCAGCTGGGGCAGCTTGACGCCTGGTACTACAATTATCTGAAGGTTTATTTCTCATTCACATGGCTAGTAATCGATGCTGGCTCTTGCTGGGACCTTAGCTGGGGCTATTGTCTGGAGCATTAACATGAAGTCTCTCCATGTGGTCTGGGCTTCCTCATAACATGGTGGCTGGGCTCCAGTGGTCAACATCCTGAGTGAAGAGCCAGATGAAGTCTATGTTACCTTTTATGACTTAGTCTTAGAAGTCACATAGTAACACCTGCTGTGTTCTATTCTTTGAAATAGAAGAGCATATGAGAAAGATCATGTGAGACTAAACATATCTCTGTGGTCATTGTCAGAAAACACAGTCTGCGGGCTTCCCTGGTGGCGCAGTGGTTGAGAGTCTGCCTGCCAATGCGGGGGACACGGGTTCGAGCCCTGGTCTGGGAGGGTCCCACATGCCGCGGAGCAGCTGGGCCCGTGAGCCACAACTACTGAGCCTGCGCGTCTGGAGCCTGTGCTCCGCAACAAGAGAGGCCGCGACAGTGAGAGGCCCACGCACTGCGATGAAGAGTGGCCCCCGCTCGCCGCAACTAGAGAAAGCCCTCGCACAGAAACCCAACTCGAACAGAAAACCCAACACAGCCAAATATAAATAAATAAATATTAAAAAAAAAAAAAAAAAAAAAGAAAACACAGTCTGCTACAGTGAACACCTAGGGATGATAATACAACTTGCTTGCTTCTCTGTCCTTTTTAACATCTCCCAAGGGCTGTTTATTGCTCTCTGCTACTACCCTCTGCATCATGGATCTAATTTTCTCCAATAAATATGAAATATATCTTGACTGTTGTAAGATACAAGGAGAGATACAAAGAACAGAAAGACTGAATAGCTCACTTTAGAGAGTTTACTTATGCCTGACCTCTTACATTAGAGGAAGAGCTTTTGAATAAGGAATCCCTTCTAATATGATATCATCAATAGAGTGAAGATCATATTTTTGCCTCATAAAAAAATAGCAGTTTACATGTACTTATTAACTGTACTCTGTGCATTGAAGTATAAATACCTGAATACAAATGACTTATTCTGAATTTTTTTCCCTAATGTTTTATTTAGAGAAATACTTCTTTACTACCTTTTTGCTCTATCACACCTGTTATCTTTGGCATAGGGATTCGTATTTTTATTTAAATTACTCTTTGAGTTGGAATTCTTCTAAATAATAAGTCATTTAATTTTTCTTATAATTTTTCTTAGTTTCTTCATCTATAAACATTTATATTTTTGCTCTAAAAATTCATCTTTCTATAAATATATCTCCCATAGGAAACAACACATCTTCATTTTTCCACATATTTTGTTCATATTCTAATTAACCAGAAATTATTAACAGTGAACCAATCAGGTCTCTCTGTTCACTCCATATTGAGAAAAGCAGAGGACTGAGTGACCCGTGGCCTGAGTGATCTTCACTCAGAAATAATGATTATCACTCTGTGGCAAGTGTTGTAATCTATCTAATCATCTATCTGATGTTTCTGATAATAGCAGAAATATCAGATTTTTAATAGATACTGTGACAAATCATTTTTTAAAATATTTGGTTCATTTGATGTCACAGAGTGAGTTTTCTAGAACCATATACAGCTCTTTCTTTATACCCGCTTTGCCACATTTTTCTCCCACCTGTTACATTGCAACCTCAAAGTCCTGCTTACTTATCTATTTCCATTTCTTCCTTGGAGGGTCACAACAAAATTCACAGGAGGGTTGCAGAATACAGCTTATTCCTCAGCAGTCTATAATTTTACACATAATTTAGAACAATAATACGGGTTACCACGAGCCCATTCAGCACTGTAAAGCTACCCCCTCTGGACAGACAGAGCCTTGCAGGGAGTAAAGACTTGGAGAAATGCAGGCAGACTACCTCTCAGCCTTTACTACTCCTGCCTGCCTAGCCAGAGGCAGCAGCCCTGTCTATTCTGGCCACTCCTGCATTTGTACAATCCCATGAGCAATTAGAAGCTGTGAAATGTGCCTGATCCAGCCTGCAGGCAATGATGACTATAGCTTCTGTTCTGAAGAATATATTTTGGGAATTTATTTCTGTCTTTCTTCTTAAACCCTGAGTCAGCATAACCTGCAAAACCATCAGTTGAAGAGAAATCTTAGTTTTTTGAACTAATAGTTTATTATGGGGGATAAAAAGACCTAATAGCAACAGAAAGGATCGAACCAGAGTTTTTTTGAACTAATAGTTTATTATGGGGGATAAAAAGACCTAATAGCAACAGAAAGGATCGAACCAGAGTACAGTCTTTGAGTGTCAGAACTTGGTGAAGTCTGATTGGTCAACCTGACCCTTTGGAGGACATTTCAGATGAGCAAACCAAGGCTTAGTGAATCTAAAATACTTGTCCACGGTCACTCAGCTAAAAAGTGAAGAACTGGGACTAAACTCAATTTGGTCTGGCAATAAAACCCATGCTCTTAACCCCTGAATGAACTCCCTTACTCTGTGATCCTTTAATACTGATCCATATACCTTGGTTATAATATTTTGCGGTCTTACTTAGTTTGGATAATTTGCATCAAATTATCTACTGATGTGAAGCTATTTTTTCGAAGAGTTTGAACTCAGTAGAGTGTAAAATGATTTTATTTATTTATTATTTTTTTGGCTACGCCATGCTGCTTGCAGGATCTTAGTTCCCTGACCAGGGATTGAACCTGGGCCCACAGCAGTGAAAGCGCAGAGTCCTAATCACTGGACCGCCAGGGAATTCCTGATTTTATTTATTTTTTTAATCATTGCTATACTCTGTGGAATTGTCCTGTCCTGTGTCTTCAATGAAATCTTGGGCAGATTTCATAATTTTCTGATCATTTTGTAAATTTCCTATCCAATCAAAATGTTCCTCTCCTCTATGCTGATCAGATTTTTAAATTAGAGGATAGCATTCTCAAGGGGGGATGGTTCTGTTTTACTCCTTCTTTCTCCCCTCCAATCTATCACTTCTCTTTTGGGTCTAGCTCTTACAAAGCTGGGGGCCGGAAGGAAGGAAAGAGGAATGACTTGGGATTCTCTTGTATCACTGACCTTAAATCACTTTTGTGTAAGTTTCCTTTGTCTTACTTGCTCTGGCATCTCCAGATTCTGCTTAGGGCTGATGTGATGTACAATTTTTCGAGATCCTGTTTAGCTTCTGTCCAGCCCCTTTCTTCACTGAAAACTTCTTCGGAAAAAGGCAACATTTTCCCTGCTAGCAGTTCCATCCAGCCTATCCATGTCTGGGGGAATCAACAGCTCCTGTTGTACTTCCATGCCCTGCCTCTCTCCCTGGAACAAAGACCTTTCCTACCTTTCTACACTGTACTGTGGCCCCTCTCCCCGTGTGGCAGGCCTACATCAGCAAATCTCCCACTTTTGGAACTATCCAGATCAGGCCATATGTCACTTTCCCAGGAATCTCTCTCCATGCTTAGCACCCCACTAGTGGAATGAACACCCAGAAATGCAAGCATCCAGACAAGGACCAAGGCATGGTACCACCTTCTAGAATTCTCTACCTCAGTTGGCCTCCAAGGGAGGTAGAGGCCCACTGCAGAGGGAAGGGGAGGGCACAGGAAGGCTTCTCAGCTAAACTGCACTTCCCTGACTCTCTACCCCGAGACTCTCTCCTGCCTGGGCCCTGAAAGGGGTATGGGGGGGAGGGGAACTATGATTGTGTTGGTGCGCTGGTTCTTCTGAATCTTCTATGAGCTCTAGAGGAAGGTTCTGGCTCCAGTTCTCAGTAGTTTAATGGCAGTTTTTAAAATATGTGTGTGACAAATTCTCTTCTATTCAGCTTTAGGGCTTTAACCACAATTCCATCAGAATAGAAAAAAAAATCACATCCAACACTGTATTAACACATAGAAATGGTAATTTAAAGTGGTTTCTGTCTAAAGTGGGAACTGTTGCTTTCCTCAATAAATATTTTATATTTTAAAGAAAATTAAAAATATAAGTGAGGAGGGCTAACTAAAAGTGCTTACATTTGCACATGCCCTTTTAAGCATCTTTATGTACATGTGTGAGTCACAACAGTGCTGTGATGGAAATAAGGCTTCCTTACAACCATTTTATAAGTCGAACACTGAGTGGTAAATGATTTTTCTACAGTCTCACTCTTAAGAGGAAGCTCTGGAATCCTGGCTCTCAGTGTACTGCTCCATCTCTATGTACCTGTCTTAGGAGGGGTTCCCAGAAGCAGAACCTGAGAATGGGAGTCATGTGCAAGTGATTTATTGGTTTTTACTCTCAGGAGAAATCTGTATGGGAGTGAAGAAAGCAAAATAATCACGGGGAAGAAATTAAACAAGGAAGTGGTTTCAAGAGAAGTCTAGCCTCAGCCTGGTCCCAAAGGGAGCATGAAAACGTAAGTTGCACCATAGAATTTGCTTTTTCCTTGATGCAAGGATCTGGGCTTTTATGTCCTCCACTGCTCAGTCATTGGCTATGGGTTGCACTACAGGGAGGGTGTTAGGGGATGAGGGAACTTCAGGCACTTCAAGATGAGGGTCCAGCTGCCCAAGTGTAGTCCCCCTGAGAGGATTTCAGCAAGCCCTGCAGTGGTGACACCTACAGGAGTGGAGGAATGGCCTTCTGAATCAGATTTTACTGAGGAAGGAAGTGGGGCACCGAACGAGTCAGCAACAGTAGTACTGCATTGCCTCTAACCATGTTAGTAGTTAATGGAGATATAGGATACCACTAACATGAGACCAGGGTAAATGTCTTAGAATATAATTTAAGAGGTCAAGAGAAATAGAAGTAGTGTTATATTATCCTTTGGGTAAAGACATTTACTCTAGCTGTACCTTCGTAGAAAGGCTTTTGGAAACCCAAGTCAAGTAGATTATAATGAATATTATTTGTTGAAAGAAAAAACATACTTTTACGCCTTTCTCTTCTAACTTAGGCAAAGAGGAGCACAAAGGTAAGTCAAGTGGTCATGTGATTTAAGGCAATGTCCTTAATGAAAAGGCAATTTGGGTCCTATAGGAAGAAATTACATGGCATGTGTGAATGATAATTTATTATGCTTAGCTTTAAAACACATTATGAACACACAACTGAGACATTATTGCTGGGTATTCTTACCAGCCTAAGAAAGAAGTGGATATGATTAACCTTCTTTAAGACAATTACTCACATTTTACTTAAGGCATCTAAGCAATTTCCTTATTTCAATTTGAATTCATGTTAAATAAACATAAGTATGTCATTCTAAATTACTTCATTCAAACAAATATTGCAGTATAATTATATCACAATAATAGTAACTTTTAACATCCATTGATAGTAGGTCATGTGCCAGGTAATATTCTAAGTGCTCTATTTGTCTAATTTATTTGATCTTGACAACATTCGTAGAGGATAGGTACAATTATCATTCCTCTTCTACAGATGAAGAAGCTGAAGCCAGGGTAGTTCAATAATTTTTCCTAAGTCACACGATTGGTGGAGGGGTCAATATTTGAACTCAGTCAGGTTCCAGAGCCACATTCTGAGTATGAAAAATATCTGAATATTGGTTTTTAACATCCATAAGTTCTGGTGGTAATTTTTGCTACAATATACAAATTAAAAATTTAGGATCAGGGCTTCCCTGGTGGCGCAGTGGTTGAGAGTCTGCCTGCTAATGCAGGGGACACGGGTTCAAGCCCTGGTCTGGGAAGATCCCACATGCCGCGGAGCAACTAGGCCTGTGAGCCACAAGTACTGAGCTTGCGCGTTTGGAGCCCGTGCTCCGCAACAAGAGAGGCCGCGACAGTGAGAGGCCCGCGCACCGCGATGAAGAGTGGCCCCCACTTGCCACAACTAAAGCCCACGCACAGAAACGAAGACCCAACACAGCCATAAATAAATAAATAAATAAATAAAGTGTTAAAAAAAAAAGTTTAGGATCATAATGTAGTTGACATAAACAAGAGCTTAGAGGGTCAATAGGAGAATAACTGGACAAGGTATACGGTGGAATTCAAAAATGAGTCATTTCCTCAAGTAAGTATATTAAATCCTGGATGTTACATAATTCAAAATACATTGCTTTGTATTTTTGTTTTTACAGTTGGCTACATCCCTGTATATATTTTATAAAAATTTGTCTGAGTATTAATTTTTAATTTTGTTCAAATATAAAATATATCCTTATTCTTTCCTGTTTTTGCCAAATATTTTCCAGGTCCTACATCTACTCTTTCATAAATAAAATATATGTACATACACATATGATTAAGCATATGTGTGCAATCCAAGTAACTAATGAAGGCTTAGTGAAATATCTAACATGAGATGAGGTGAAAACTGGTTAATTTACCCCATCCTGACCTTACTCCCTATAATTTATCAGATGTCCTTTGGCATTATCTTTTATGAGCTAAATTTTCTCAATTTTTCCTCGCTTTCTTCCTTCACCCCTCCTCCCCTCCTTTCTTCCCTTCTTCCCTCTCTTTTTTCCTTCCTTCTTCACCACTTATTTGAATGTACTTTATAAACACATATAAGGCTAAGGTATATGAGTCATGTTCTAGGCCCTTAATGAATATACAGTCTAGCAACTAGAGGAGCTTAGACTTTTGGACCTCAAAGGGTTCCTAGCTGTAATTTATTTATGTGAAACTTGGGCAAAAACTTCTTTTTTCCCTTTTGGAAACTGAGGGGGTTTGATGGTCTCCAAAGTCCCTTTAAATTTTGAAAACAAAATTAACTTGTAAATAATTTCTATTTTCACAATCTAAGTCAGAATAAATAGACAACAAGAAATGTCAGCAATGTAACTATTTAAGTATAAGGCATGATTAATAAAATGGTTAATAAAATATTTTTCCTATCAATGCAAATGATTAAGCAGTAGGTGCTATCAGTAAATCTGAATGAAGAACCGTGGTGGATCTGTAACGGTGGACATATTACAAATGGACAATAGAGATTTGTCTGAAATATTTTTTGAGCTGTATCACTGGAATATTAGAAACCCCATTCTGATTTCTCACAGGTCTGGTTTCAAATGCAAGTCAGCCCTATTCTTAGTTTGTTCTTTTACCATATTATTCTGACATAAAAAGTGACAGACATTTATAGATTATTCATAATACTATATCTCTCCAGCCATTTTCCAAATATCCTTGAATTACTTTAAACTATTATTGGAAATATTTTTCTAAATATAAATTAATTTAGAAAAATACTTCAGGGTTTACATTGACTATAGAATTTATTGCTATTTTATTTCCATGAAGTATATCACCTAAAATATGGACATTTTTCTTTGCACTACCAAATCTGACTGACAAATGCAAGCTTTTTTTGTAAGTGGCAGTGGTAGTCTATGTATTCATTTATAAGTGGGATTGGTATTCTACATATATATAATATAAAAAAGTTAAGAAAAGTTTTAATTATTTCATAATAAAGGATCTTTTTAAAAGATTTTTTTTACTGTTCAAGGAAACATTCATGTTGCGTGTGGTTATTATTATTAATTTTGAAATAGCTTATTTCTCCACAAAGTGTTCTAGGGTTTCTACACAAATTGAATTTTAATTTCCTCACCTGAAATTTCATACATTCTTAGCTGAGTCTCAAACCAGGGGATTTTAAGGAATCAATTGCATTTGCTTTTTTTGGCAAAGCAAACAATGCCAAGGACATGGATATTTGTAATTATAAGTTTAACAGTACTGCTTTTTAAAACAATCATGTTACATGGTGTAGCATGTATTTAGTTTTAAAGTGAAAGTGAATTTAGATTCTTTTCTCGGCAAGTATAGAAAGAACATTTTAAAGGGGAAAAGAGAGCCCCTTCAGGGTTGCAAGCCCAGCCAAGTTCTGGGTCTATCTATGGAGAAAAGTCACTTTTCTGTCTGGGGTAATGATTGAGCTGCCTTTTTGCCAACAAGTTATAGAATTCCATACCAGCCGTCAAAGAACTCAAGAGCCTGGGAGCAGATACTGGTGACCCCTTGATTTAAAAGAAAAGAATGGTACTCCACTTTGTCCAGCCCATTTTGCATTCCCGTCTCTGTGTCTTTGCAGGCATGGAGCCCGATGCTGTGGTTCTGTCTCCAGACCCCTTCCAGTCTATGGTAATCGGCGGGGTTGCTCCTCAGATGAGAATAGATATTCATGTGTTACACGTACTGCTCCCTCATAAAACAAAAGGGAGTAACAGTGAACACAGACAGGTGACACTCAGTGATGTGAAAGATTATTATCCTTCAGGCTCCCCTCCAAAGAGAGGAGGAGGCTGCCCTTGCATTCTGGTCTTTTAAGTCAAGAAGCTTCTGTATTAAGAACCAGGATGGGGGCTTCCCTGGTGGCGCAGTGGTCGAGAATCCGCCTACCAGTGCGGGGGACACGGGTTCGAGCCCTGGTCTGGGAAGATCCCACATGCCGCGGAGCAGCTAGGCCCGTGAGCCACAATTACTAGGCCTGCGCGTCTGGAGCCTGTGCTCCGCAACAAGAGAGGCCGCGATAGTGAGAGGCCCGCGCACCACGATGAGGAGTGGCCCCCACTTGCCGCAACTAGAGAAAGCCCTCGCACAGAAACGAAGACCCAACACAGCCAAATAAATAAATAAATAAATACATTTATTTAAAAAAAAAAAAAAAAGAACCAGGATGGTTGGCAGAGAGGAACCAGAGAGACAACTCATGGGAAGACTGGCAGGGTTTCAGCAGGGGCTCTAACCCAGTCCTACTTTTACAGGGTAAAATCTGGGAATAAATGGTGCCTTTTAGTTACTTTTGTACTTTCTCACTTTAAAAATCATGTTTCCTAATGGATAATTCTCTGGCCAGCAATTTACTGTTTTGAGAGTCGAGTGTACTTTAAACAGCATTCTCATGGCACTTCAGAAATAGGGAGTGATAATTTAAAAATCCTTCAGAAATGAAACAAGCTTGTTATATTTCGATCTCTCTAAAAGAGGCATAAGGAGAGATTAGTTAACATCCATTTTCCACTTTTGATGCCCTCTGTAGGAGGTGATAGCAAAATTCAGATATGTTTCCAAGCCTCAATTTGAGGGTCTTGCTGAATGACTTATCCAGATGGAAGCAATAGAACTAACTGTTCTTTCTCATCATGTGATAAATAAGCTTATTGAGGATTTTTGCTAGAGTCTTGCTTATAAAGAGAATGGTTTTTAAACTTGTTCTTCAAGTTATGTGCTCATATATACCCATACTACTGAGGTTCTGTAACATTTTCTGGTATGACAAAGAATATATCTTTTGGCCACTCAGAAAAGATACCTCCCTACAGAAAAGTCCTTTTTATTTTTTTTAGTTTTTTAATTTATTTTTCAGAAAGACCTTTTTAAAGTGGTAAGTTATGCAGTTCTTTGTCACCGCTTTTAAGCAAGGTGCCTCATTTTACCTCATTTAAATACCTCTATATCTTGAAATTGCTATTGCTTTCAGACCAGATGGCATGGAACACATTTGTTATACATCTAGGATCAAATATACAGTTAAGATTTTTTCTAGAATAGGTCACATCACTAAATTTACTAAATTTATTAAATTTAATAATACACTGACCATTAGGAGCATTATATAATTCACATCTGAGATATATGTTACCATTAATAAATCTATAAACCACACAGCATCTATTCAGATAGTATAATGCAGCAATTTATTATATACTATGTGAATTTTGTCAACAAGGAATCCCCCAATGAAAAAATAGCATAATATTAATTACTAGTACCATCTGTGCAAAACAATAGGAAAACCCATATTTTAATACAATTACTTCATGCGTGTCAGTTATCTTCAACATTAAATGCTGCAGTTTTGTTGATGCAGTTTACCTGTCTAATAATTTAAATAACGGATGTTCTAACAGAGTTTAAAACTATGAATAAATGAATTAAAATTAAATATTATGAAATGTTTAAATAGGTATAACATGAAGCTGATTCATTCTCCAAGAATACATCCTGCATGTATGTATATACAAATTACTGTACCATCTGCTAGTTTTTTACAGGTTGAGCATAAATTTTCTTTCCACACATGAAAGGTATGCTGTAAAAGCTTTGTAGTGAAAAGATTATTCAGTTGAAAAGGTTGAGACAGTTGGTCTAACTATTGCCTGGCAGTGGTCAGACTCAAACAGTACCTTCAAAAGATGGGGGCAGGGGTCATTATAAGAAAGATCATATTCTGTTTAAATTTTGAGCTCTCAAGCTCACATTTTGCTAATTATGACAATGGATGCTGTTCCAAGACCAAAGGACCCCCTTTCATTTGTCCTTTTAAACTACTGTAACCTGCCACCTGGTATGTTCTTTTTATTTACCTACTTTAAGTTCTGGCTTCAATAAATATTTATTGAAAAAAATTAATGAATTATATTTTGGAGAAGATGGTCAGCAAAGAGGCTTTTCTTCGCTGCCAGTACAAATCATCCTTTTTGTTGGCTCTTTAGATTGCTTAGTATCTCATACTGCCAAAGTTCTTTTATAACCAAGGCACAGACTTCAGAGCCTCAGAGTACATAAAGTGGGGTTGGTAATCATTATTGCTAGGAAATCTATGGACAAGCAGTAAACCTTTCATTTTGGGGTGTCTTTTGTAGCAGCCAATCAATCTAAACCTTTCATTAAATAACACTGAGCAGTGATCGTCAAACTTCTTTACCATGTTCTGCTACAGCTAGAAAGAAGTCTGAGGTCCATCGTTTTCACCTTCTAAGACAATAAAATTCTCTGTTGGAGAGGGAGGATCTTGAAATCCCATTACGCATATATAGCCCTAACTCAGAATTTCCACTTATTTTTTAAAAATTGTATCATGTTCTTTTTTAACATAGTTTGGGATGAGCTTCAAGGCTGGCTTCATTATACAAGGTTGTATTTTTAGAGCATCAACACTAGCATCACACTCTTGGGTTTGATTTCTGAATATCATAGCTTATGTGACCTTGGACATAATTGTCAAATCACTTAACTTCTATTTTTAGGGTATAAATTCATGCTTATAAAATGGAAATTATGCTGCTTACCTCTCACTAATTATAGAATGAGGTAATATCATGATCATCAACAAATATTATTTATTGTTCATCCACTGAGGTAAAGGAAGCAAAAGAGTTAAAAAGGATGTTGGTCTTTCAGAAAAAATATGAGCAGGCAATCGCAGACTAAACATAAATGCATATAAAGGTGAAGAGACTCTCAAGAATCATTAGTAGTGAGGAAAAGCAAAATTAGATAGTACAGCACAGGGGAATTTTTTCTGAAATTGTAATATGTGGTACAGTCAGAAGTGTAGGGCAACAGGCACTCTCAGGCACAGTAGGAGGGAGGGTGGAATGACACATCTTTTGGGAGAAGAAAATTTAGCAGCAGCTCAAGAATTCAAAAGCATGTTTTTTGACCCAGAAATTTTACTTTTAGAAATCTAACCTAGGATGATTCTTAGCCAAATGGTGAACAGGTACAGCTGTCTCCCTTAACTCCTTCACCCTGTTCAAAAACACAGGAAATAAAAAACAGGCTGATACCAAATAACAAATACGTAAAAATCAAGTTAAAAAATAAAGACATACATACATGTGAAATAAGAAAATCCTTAGTTTCTAGAAATAGAGAACTAAAAATCCAGCATGAAAAATGATTAGTAATAACCCATATGGAATTTGACCTAAAAACACTGATGTTTTTCATGCTCTCTGATGCACAGGGACAACCTGTGGCTAAGTGAGATGAAGAGCTGGAACCAAGAATCTGATATAAAATTTCTAGCTGAAAAAGGGAGCTTTATGAAAGAAGTATCAGAAAAACACTATTCATTGTCCTTCCAAGGAGTTTTCTGCCTGGCCAGTTGTGGACAGAAATAAACAAACAAACAAATAAATTTCTAAAAGTCTACTGCAAGGGCTTAGAGATAAAATCTGTTAGTCACCTATATTTTAAGTAATAAAGGCAAGATTTGAAAACCTGAAAATATTTTCAGGTTTACATTATACTTAATTGATAAATTTCCCTTTTCCTATGTAATTAATAGCCATAGATCCAACTATACCTCTTTTCTTTTTGGAGGAAAAGGAAAGTAAAGTTGAGGGATAAATTTTCCACTGAACTATAATAATTGTATAGAAGTCCATAGCCGAGGCAAGAACCCTGGCAGTCTTTGTTCCAGAAACCCTTGCCTTAATCACTTATGGAAACATCACAATGAGAAGAATAAGCAGATGTAACAAAAATTTGAATTAGCACAACAAGAATGGGAGAAAACTAAACAATTTCAAAGAGATTATCTTTTTAGATAATTAAAGAGAGAGAAGGAATAGAAATCTCAATAAGAGAATAGGACTCTACAAAAAACATTGGACAGACTTGAAAAAGAATGAAGTAGAACATTTGGAAGTAAAAATATGTCACTGAAATAGAAAGCTCAGTAGAATGCTTAAATGATAGCTAGACACAGCTGAAGTGAGAATGAGAAAATGGGGAGACAGTTCTTGGGGAAAAAAACCCAAAAATGCAACCCAGAAAAAGAAAGAGGCTGACCACATGAAAAAGCAGTTAAGTGAAATGGAGGATAAAATGAAAACATACAACATACATCTAAGATTCCTTGATTCTGAGAATAGAGAGGGAATAAATATCTTTGGTAAACATATAACAGATAATGTCTAGTATTGAAAAAGACATAATTGCTCAGATTATAGCTAGTAGCACAGTGAATTCTGAATAAGGGAAACAGAGAAGTCCTTTTAAATGAATTGGTTTTTTGACTAACTCAGCAAATTAATATGCTTACACCATTTTGTCTTACTGATTCTCACAGTTTGATAAATACAACTAGGAAGTGATTATGTGGTACATCAGTGCACTATTGCTCCCACCAGTTGAATTCTGTTCTTAAAAAGTCAGTTGTGTTTTGTCCCTAACTGTAAAAGAGAGTTATATGTGTTATTTTAATCACAAAAACAAAATATCAATATAAAACATAGAATTCAGTCAAGAAAAACTAAATTGAATGCTTTAGGAGAACTCCATAAAGATATGCCTCTTTAAAAAAATTAGGTGTGAAATTAGGTTTTGGCACAAGAACTGTAAAATAGGGGTTAAAAGTCATAAATATCTGGAATATGGTAAACACAGAACTTCCAAACAATGTCTTTAAGTTTTAGCATCCACTATAAAGATACTGAAATTGGAAACTGTGGATAATTCATTATGCATGTGGTTCATGAAAGAAAGAAGACATGAAAATTTGACCAGCAGACCCACCTCAAAGGAAAAACCTTGTGCTGCCACAACCACTTACCAAAAAATATAAATTTATATATTTCAGTTGAAGTAAAATGTTTAAGGTGAGCATTAACCTTTTTTTTAAAGGTTTCTCAGCTTTAACATCTTTTTTATTTCTTCAATGAGCTAATGGTTCTGATAAGGGATCATCCTTTAAAAAAATCTACATCCATGATCAACCTACAGAACATCAAAGTCATGAAAAAAAGAGGGAGAAATTACCTAGCAAGAAAAAAAATACACCAATAGCAGAGTTCAAATCAGCAGCTTTATCTAAGAATCCACTGTCAAATCCAAGGTCATGAAGATTTCTCCCACGTTTTCTTCCAAGAGCTTTATGTCCTTAGCTCTTACATTTAGATTGTTGTCCTAGCATTATTTGTTGGAGAATACTGTTTCCCAATTAAATGGGCTTGGATCCCTTGACAAAAATCAATTGGTCATATATGTATGGATTGATTTTGAGACTCTCAATTATATTCCATTGGTCTGATTTCAATCTGTATGCCAGTACCACACTGTTTTGGTTACTACAGCTTTGTAGTAAGTTTTGAAATTTCACCACCATGGCTAAATTTATTCCTAGGTATTTTATTCTCTTAGATGGTATTGTAGATAAACTGCATTCTTAGTTTCCTCTTTAGATTGTTCATTGCTGGTATACAGAAACACTACTGATTTTTGTGAGTTGATCTTGTACTCAGTAACTTTGCTGAATTTATTTACTAGCTCTAGCATCTTTCTTGTGGATCCTTTGGGATTTTCTACATATAGAATCATGTAGTCTATACATCTGTAGATATAGTTTTATTTTTTTTTTAACAGTTTGCCTTTTGCTTCTTTTTCTTGTCTAATTACTTTAGCTAAAACTTCCAGTAAATGTTGAATAGCAGTGATGAAAGCAGGCATCTTTGTCTTGGTCTTGATCTTAAGGGGAAATTTTCAGTTTTCCACCATTGAGTATACTCAACCATTGAGTATAGTGTTAGCTACAGGTTTTTCATAAATGCCCTTTGTCATGTTGATACATTGACTTTTAAAAGTAAGAAACCATTACCCCAGAAATAAACCCATGCTTATATGTTCAAAAGAGGCAAGAATATACATTGGAGGGCTTCCCTGGTGGCGCGGTGGTTGAGAATCTGCCTGCCAATGCAGGGGAACACGGGTTTGAGCCCTGGTCTGGGAAGATCCCACATGCCACGGAGCAACTAGGCCCGTGAGCCACAACTACTGAGCCTGTGCGTCTGGAGCCTGTGCTCTGCAACAAGAGAGGCCATGATAGTGAGAGGCCCGCACACCGCGATGAAGAGTGGCCCCCGCTTGCCGCAACTAGAGAAAGCCCTCACACAGAAACGAAGACCCAACACGGCCAAAAATAAATAAATAAATTAAAAAAGAATAAAAAAGAATATACAATGGAGAAAAGACAGTCTCTTCAATAAACGGTGCTGGGAAAACTGGACAGCTATATAAAAAGCAATGAAACTGTATCACTTCCTTCCACCATATATAAAAATAAACTCAAAATGGATTAAAGACTTGGATGTAATATCTGAAACCATAAAACTCCTAGAAGAAAACATAGGCAGTAAGCTCTTTGATCTTGTTCTTAGCAATATTTTTTTGGCTATGTCTCCTCAGGCAAGGGCAACAAAAGCAAAAATAAACAAATGGGACTACATCAAACTAAAAACCTTTTGTACAGAGTGGGAAGCCATTAATAAAACAAAAAGTCAGCCTACCGAATGAGAGAAGATATTTGCAAACAATATATCCAATAAGGTGTTGATACCCAAAATATATAAGGAACTCATACAACTCAGTGTCAGAAAAAAAAAAAAACAACAACCAAACAACACAATTAAAAATTGGACAGAGGATCTGAATAGACATTTTTTTTTTCCAAAGAAGACAAACAGATGGCCAACAGGCAGTGAAAAGATGCTCAATATCACTAATCATTAGGGAAATGCAAATCAAAACCACAATGAGGTACTACCTCACATCTGTCAGAATGGTCATCATCAAAGAGACAAGAAATAACAAGTGTTGGCAAGGATATGGAGAAAAGGGAACCCATGCACACTGCTGAGACTGTAAATTGGTGCAGCCGTTATGAAAAACAGTATGGAGTTTCCACAACAAATTAAAAAATAGAACTACCATACAATCCAGCAACTCTACTTCTGGGTATCTATCCAAAGAAAACAAAAACACTAACTTGAAAAAGAAAAAATATATATACCCCTAGGTTCATTTAAGCATTATTTACAATAGCCAAGATATGTAAGCAACCTAAGTGTCCATCAACAGATGAATGGATAAAGAAGATGTGGTATATATACACAATGGAATATTACCCAGCCATAAAAAAGAATGAAATCTTGCCATTTGCAACAAGATGAATGGATCTAGAGGGTAGTAAGCTAAGTGAAATAAGTCAGACAGAGAAAGACAAATACCATATCATTTCAACTATATGTGGAATCTGAAAAAAACGTATGAATAAACAAAATAAAACAGAAACAGAACTATAGATACAGAGAACCAACTGGTGGTTATCAGAGGAGGGGGCGTTGAGGGTACACGTGAAATAGGTAAAGGGGATTAAGAAGTACAAAATTCCAGTTATAAAATATGTAAGTCACAGGCAGGTAATGTATAGCACAGGGAATATAGTCAATAGTATTGTAATAACTTTGTATGGTGACAGATGGGAACTAGAGTTATCGTGGTGATTGTTTCATAATGTGTAAAAACATTAAATCACTATGTTGTACACCTGAAACTAATATTGTATGTATATTATAATTCTATATCAATTATATCACTGATATAAATTATAATTAAATAAAAAAGTAAGAGACAATTTGGGTATATTAAAGACTAGAGAAATAAAGAAGAGGATTAAAAGAATTTCTATTAAACTGATTTGATTCTATTCTATTAAACAGTTTTGATTTTTAAAACTTCAGTAGCATGTAGCTCTGAATAGTTATAAAGGACACATCTGGAAATAATGAAAAACATAAATTAAAAAGATGGAAAAATATGTATTAGGAAAATGACCAAAAATAAAATTGTTCTACAATTTTAATAACAGGCACAGTAGAATTTACAGAATTCTAGTCTACTTGCTATTGGAAGGATATCAGAATCAATGGGAGCAGGAGGAAGACACTGGAAACTCCAGGAAACAAGGAAGCTCAGAATGAAATCAGGAAGCAGGAAACATCGCAACGCACTCATGCAGGAACAGCCTGGCCAGTGTGTTGCCACAGCTGCCACTGCTGTCATCACCTCTGCTGCTGCTACTGTGAGGATTCTGACCCTGAAAATTCCTTAATTCCTTGTTTCACTCACTGTTCAGAGTCCCAGGAACACACATCAAGCTGACTGAGCTTGTGTCTCAAGCCATCCCTGGCTGTTAGAAGAGGCTTGCAGGAAGGCTTGGATTCCATGGTGGAGACAGATACTAGGAAGTGGTCTCTGGCCAAAATGATCAATAGTGGAGGAGAGGAAATTCACACAAAGGAAACTGGAGAGACTTTATGAAGAATAATATATGAAAAAATTTTAAATGTCTGGAAAGATACAATTACAAGCAATTACCAACATGGAAGGAAAGGAATAGACTAAACAGTGTTCGGAAAATCCTATATCCTTATGTACAATTTTGCAATTTTTTTAACGACGAAATTGCATTCATGCATGGCTTATGTATTTTTAAAAATAAGTTTTAAAATTATACTTAAAAAAGAACTTTTGCCTTTAAGAGTGAGAATTAAATACTCACAGCACTTTTAAACTTTCATGGGAATAACTGATGAAAACCCCACTTCAGCAAAATTCAAGAGGGAGAAATCTCCCTGGGACTGCAGAGATTTCACTGTTGGCTAACCTACTTTTTTTCCCCTTGAAATGCGTTGGCTTCATCTACCTTTAGAAGTTCCTTCTGTTGAAAACTCTGGATGATTTTTTTCTCTCTCTGAAGCCATCCGGATACTCTGTAGTCAAATAAATTGTCAGAAAAATTGCTGTATCTAGAGATTTTGCTGTAGTAAGGGCACAGCCTTCTCAGAGTAGCTCAACATTTGGGACTATGTTAAAAAACCCATCAAAAATAAAAGCTGTATTATATCATTTTTGAATTCACCATGCTCTTAGGGAAATGTAGTTTTACATACGTGTAGGAATGTTTCGTGTGTGGGTGCATGCATGCGTGTGTGTGTGTTAGTGAGACAGAGAGACAGACAGAAAAACAGACAGACTCGCTTCAACTCTGTAAGGTCAATATAGATATTTATACTCCAAGAGATGATCTGGAGCATTAAACTAACTGAAATTTGAATCTGTGTTAATAATACTTACCTAACACTGTAACTGAAGTTAGTTGTCTACAACATAATCCAAGAGGGTTACCCTTTGGAGCTCTCTTCTGTGATACCTGTACATTTTCATTCACCCACTATTTGATTCACTCATTTATTCCTTTAACGAATCTCTAGTAAGGGATTCTTCTGTGGCAGTTTTCGTGCTAGACTATGAAGACCAAGAATGAATCAAACAACAGTTATAGGGGAGAGACGTGTAACTAACCAGGCAGTTAATATGAAACAGTGTGATCTGTGCTAGGATGTCCCAGATGCTTTGTGAGCTCTGAAAGACACACACTCGAGATTGGAGTGAAGATCTGGTGGAGTAGAGTGTTGGGGTATGTCAAGAAAGCAAACTTGAACTGAGTCTAAAGGGAGGGAACTATAAGTAGAAAAAGTCAAGAGATTTAAAATAACTAAGTAATGGACAGTGAGATCTCTCAAAGATTCTGGGGTAAAAAACAAACAAACAAAAAAACACCAGAATACTCTAGGGACATCATTGTTTTTAATGGGTAGGAAAAGATTTCTACTCGAAGCACGACTGACTCTGGATTGATAAGAGGGGATCTACAGTGGACATGTGCTGTTTTTACTGTCCAGTATACGGTCACCTCTTTTTCTGGGAACAATAAACTGAATGCCATTTGGGGAATTCACTCCTCCCCTGACACATACCTCATGTACACACACACATACACACACACACACACACACACACACACACACACACACACACAGCACTCCTCAGGTGGAACACAGGACCTTGGACCCCCATGCATATCCATTTCTTTAGCCACAGTAATTGGTCAAGTTTCAAGCATGTGACCCAATCAGAACTAAAGTAAAACTAGCTTAGCAACTTCCAAGAAAAAGATGTTGACTCTTTTCTGTTCGGCCTGAAACCTGAGGGAATGTTGGGGCTGGAGTTCCAGGCAACCTCTTGCTACCATGTGACGCCTGATGCTGAAGCCAATATGACAGAAGGCAGAGTAAAGAGATGGAGAGAAACCAACTCCTAATTATATTTTCTGGGCCCTGAATCCAGTCTTGTCATTTCTTGTGAGCCAATAAATTCCCTTTTTGCCTAAATGAGCTGGTTGTATTTTTTTCACTTGCCACCAAGAGTCCTAATTTGATACCGTCCTCAGTGAGGAAGCCGTGGGGTGGGGATGAAAGAGAACAAGCTAATATTTATTAAGCAACTATTTTGTCTCCAGCAGGTAAAGCTAGGCACTGCTGTGTCCTTGTTTTTAAATAAAGTTCACAATATTCCAGGAAACCAAACGAGAGTATCCATCTTAGCACAAAGGTCTGCCTGACTTTAAATCCTATTTGTTTTACATATCACTGGGCTATCAGTTTGAGGTTTACTCTAAGCCGGCGTTTCCTATATTGTTTTAGGGAACACTAGTGTTCAGTGAAACGTTAATAAGTATTATATAAAGAACACTTACTATATAAGAAACTCAATATGTAAGAAAATTATTAAACATACTTATGTGTTGAACTTATTTTATATGTCTTGTAGAAATGGTTCGAAGGATCTGATGAAAGATCACCCACAGCATAAATTAAGGATGTTTAAAAAGTATGCATTGGTGCACAGGTGACACTGTCAACCTACACAACATATTGATCTATAGTTTTTATATGAGAATTTAAGTTTTGTGCTTCTAACTTCTTGGGGGGATGTTATTCCATGTGTGTTGGCAGTAGAGGTTCATACTACACATGGCTTTGTGGCTGATAAAGGGAAGTTTTTAATAAAAAACAGACTTTAATAGTTCTCAGATAAAACAACAAAGAAAATCAGAATGATTCAAAGTGAATGTGATGAATGACAAATGTAAATTTCCAAACACAACTGTGAGGTAAACTGTTCAAGATTAAATAAGTAAATATTTTGGGAACTGCCATATATAAGAGTTAAACATTAAATCCGTGTTATTCTCTTTTCTACAATTTGCTTTTGAAAATAAGAATCTTATAATATCCTGGAATTAAAACAAAATATTGGAATATATTTGATGTGCCTAACATGAAGACCTGACTCATAAACATCATTCCTACTATTTAATAACTACATGAATAAAAAAGACATAAAGCACTGTTCTTGTACAAAGGATGGGTGTTTTTATGTCATGTTGTATTACAAAAATGTACAATAAATTATTATTTACTTTATGTAGGTATTTTCATTATTTTTGTGCTTAATTTGAAAAAAATGATTTAATTTCTGGAAAGGTACATTTGTTCAGTTACAGAACTTTAAAAACCTATGAATAAGTTTAGATTTCTTACAGCAATTATTTCATCTGAGACCATTTTTGTTGCCTTGTATAATGTAAGGGAGACTGTTATTTACTGTACTTATTAGTTTCACATGTGGAAGAAATTACAAGGTGATTCTTCTTAATTATAAAATGTGAGGAGGTTTTGCAGGAAGCTATCTATTTTACTGCTATGTCTCTAGATGTTCAGTGGTCCAACTTCTGTCATGGGGAACTTATGAGTGTCTTGAGATGTTGACAACTTGGGGACTGTCCTCACAGTCTATGTTGTAGTGTAATTATATAGATATGGTTTTGCTGGAGACCAAAATTTTCTTTAAGTTGTTGGGTTTGATTGTTTATTTACTAAATCCTATAAGAAACAAAATCAGGTTACGTTTTAATATTTGTTACACAAGATAATTTCTTTAATGTTTTCTTAGTATAAACTAAAAATAGATTATCAAATGATTTCTGAATAGGAACTTAAATACTTATCTCAAACATTTCTCATAAGCACTAAGGGAGTACAAACCTCCTGAAGAATTACAAATAGCTCAATTTCTTTCTGAACAATTTTTATACCTTTTTCTGAGTGTTAAATTTAATACTCTTAAATTATAGGCTACAATGATTTAATCTTAAACTACTAAGGATACTTAGCTTACTTTATTTCCAAGACATTTTCTGCATTTAGTTAATGCTTGTTTATACTTGCTAGAACATATACAAAACCACACATATTGTATTACAACATAGAAAAACAAAGGGAGAAACTTGGTAAATTAGAAGACAGATACTTAGAATACATATCCTGTTTAAAATTTTAATAATCATAAGTTTTATATTTTAAATCTATATTTTTAGGATTCATTTTAGAGAAAGAGGGAAGAGGCTCTTAAAGGTTGTTTATCTGTGCTGTACTTTGTTTCAAAATATTACATTCTCAAAATTTCTTCACAATTATGTTCTTGCTAATGGTATTAACTATCTGTAGCTGTACAACAAATTGGCCCAAAATTAAGATGCTTAAAATAACAAATGTCTGTTATCTCAAAGTTTCTGTGTGTCAGGAATTCAGGTGCAATATAACTAGTTGCCCCTGACTCAGGGTCTTTCACAGGCTGTAATCAAGGTGTCAGTTGGGTCTACAGTCTCATCTTAAGGCTTGACTGGACAAGAATCTGCTTCCAACTGAATCATGCAGTTTGAGTGCCAACAACCCTAGATTTAGTCTTTCCTAGGCTGTTGGACCGAGGATTTCAATTCTTCCCTGGCTGTTGGCCAGAGGCCTCTTTCTTAATTCTTTGCCATATGGGCCTCTCCGTAGGAAAGTTCACAACACAGCAGCTTGCTTATATCAGACAAAGGGCTGAGGGAGACAGAGAAAGTAGACAGAAGCTAGAGGGTTTTTTTGAAACCTAATTTCAATACTGACATATCATCACTTTTGCCATACTATATTCAATAGAATTAATTCACTATATCCAGCCCACACTTGAAGGGAATTATAGAAGAGCATGAATAATAGGAAGCAAGGATTGGTACTTTCCTGACGGTCCAGTGGTTAAGACTCCACACTTGCACTGCAGGGGGCATGGGTTTGATCCCTGGTCAGGGATCAAATATCCCACATGTTGTGCGGTGTGGCAAAAAACAAAAAAACAAAAAAAAAAAAAGGAAGCAAGGATCATGAGGAGCTATTTAAGGGGCTGTTTACCACACCAATCATTGTAACAACTGGGAAATGGGTACTATTAGATATTTTTTTTTAAGTTTTGTAGGAGGTTCAATTGAATCACAGATGATTGACAACTTACCTAAGGTAGGACAGCTTTTCTGTGAAAGTCAGAAGCCCAGGGTTCTAAAACTAGCTTTAGTAACTGTGACTTTAGATGATTTGTGTTTTAAATCTTTCCTGAACCAAAAGAAGGCCTCAGGAGGTATACTAAGAAACACAACTGAGTATAGGATTGAGGCAGAGTAGCCAAGAGCTAAATAGTGTGGGGAAGAGGGAATCCAAAAGACAATCTCCAAATGAAATGGTGAGAGCATTACTTCTGATAGTAAAGCCAGACAAAAGCACACCAAGAAAAGAAAAATACAAGCCAATATTTCTGATGAATGCAGATACAAAAATCCTCAACAAAATACTAGCAAACAGAATTCAACAGCACATTAAATGATCATACACCATGACTAGGTAGGATTTATCTCTGGAATGCAAGGATGGTTCAACAATCCATCAGTGTGATACACCACATTAACAGAATAAAGGATTAAAATCACATGATCACATGATCATCTCAATATATTTAAAAAGTTTAACAAAATTCAACACCCTTTCATGATAAAAACACTAAAAAAAAAAAACCCCTAAGAATAGAAAAAATTATCTCAACATAATCAAGGCCGTATATGAAAAGCCCACAGCTAACATCATACTCGTTGGTAAAAAACTGAAATATTTTCTCTAAGATCAAGAAGAAGGCAGGATGCCCACTCTTGCCTCTTCTATTCAACATGGTACTAGAACTCCTAGCTAGAGCAATTAGGCAAGAAAAAGAAATGGAAAGCATTCATAAATCATAAAAATCATCCATAAATCATAAAAAGGGAAAGTAAAATCACCTTTGTTCATAGATGACATTAACTAAAGATTCTACACACACACACACACACACACACACACACACGTTAGAACTAATAAACAAATTTCACAAATTTTCAGGATACTAAACAACATATAAAAATTAGTTGTGTTTCTATACAGTGATGACAGTCTGAAAATGAAATTCAGAAAAAAAATCCCATTTATAATAGCATCAAAAAGAATAAAACACTTATGAATAAACTTAACCAATGACATGAAAGACTTGTACACTGAAAACTACAAGATGTTGCTAAAATTAAAGAAACAAATAAATGGAAAGTCATCTGTTGTTCATGTAGTGGAAGACAATATTGCTAAAAATGTCCAACTTTCCCAAAGCAATCCACCGATTTAATACAATATGTATCAAAATCTCAATGACACTTTCTTTTGGAAATAGCAAAGACATCCTAAAATTCATATGCAGCCATAAAGGATTCTGAATAGCCAAAACAATCATGAGAAAGAATAACAAGGCCAGAGGCCTCATACTTCCCGACTTCAAAACATACTACAAAATTTCAGTAATCAAACAGTATGGTACTGGCATAAAGACAGACATATAGATCAATGGAACAGAATAGAGAACTTAATAATAAATCCATACACATATGGTCAAATGATCTTCAACAAAGGTGCCCAAGACCACACAATGGGGAAAAGAATGTCTCTTCAACAAGTGGTGGTGGGGAAACTACAAAAGAATGAAACTGGACCCTTATCTCACACTGTACACAAAAGTAAACTCAAAATGGATTAAAAACGTAAACATAAAATCTAAAACTATAAAACTCCTAAAAGAAAACAGGGGAAAATCTTCATAACATTGGTCTCAGTGATGATTTCTTGGATATGACACCAAAAGCACAGGCAACAAAAGCAAAAATAGACAAGTAGGACTATATCAAACTAAAAAGAAATTCTGTGCAGGAAAGGAAATAATCAACAGAATCAAAAGGCAACTTAAAGTATGGGAGAAAATGTTTGCAAACCATACATCTCATAAAGGTTTAATATCCAAAATATATAATGAACTCCTACAACTCAAGAGCAAAACAGACAAACAAACAGATAACCTGATTAAAAAATGGGCAAAGGTCTTGAATAGATTTTTCACTAAAGAAGACATACGAATGGTCAATAGGTACATGAAAAGGTGCTCAGTATCACTAATCATCAGGTAAATGCAAATCAAAAGCACAATGAGATACCATTTCATACCTGTTAGGATGGTCAATACCAAAAACACAGAAAATAACAAGAGTTGGGGAAATTGGATCCCTATGCACTGTTGGTAGGAATGTGAAATGGTGCAGCCACTATACAAAATGATATGAAGTTTCTTCAAAGTATTAAAAATAGAATTAATATATGATCCAGCAATTCCACTTCCATGTATTTATCCAAAGAATTGAAAATAGGCTCTCAAAGAAGTATGTATTTGTACTTCCATGTTCTTTCCAGCGTTATTCATAATAACCAAGACATGAAAACAACCTAAATGTCCACTGATGGATAAGTGGATAAAGAAAATTTGGTATGTACATACACTGGAATATTATTCAGCCTTAGAAAGAAGGAAATCCTGTCATATGCAACAGCATGGATGAATCTTGAGAACACAATGATAAGTGAAATAAGCCAGTCACAGAAGGACAAAGACTGCATGAATCCAACTTAGACAGGCTATCTAAAGTAGTAAAGTCATTGAAGCTGAAAGTAGAAGGTGATCATCAGGGGCTGGAGGGAGGAGTAGATGAGAAACTGCTGTTCAATGGGTACAGAGTTTCAGTCATGGAAGATGAAAAATTTCTATAGATCTGCTGTACAACAACGTACATATAGTTTGCAATACTGTACAATACACTTAAAATTTTGTTAAGAGGGTAGACTTTGTGTTATGTGGTCCTTACCACAATAGAAAAAAGTAAGAATAAAGTGGATTTTAAGCAATTGATAAACTGATAAAAGAGTTGCTTGATGTGACTGACATGGTGACTAAGGTCAATTATTTCCCAAACAACAAAAAACATAAAAGTAATAACAAGTAATCAAACATTCTGGAAAAACAATGAAAATGTGTAGTAAATTGATGGTCCAAATGTTAAGCAAATCAAACTAAATTAGTGTAAAAACTATGAAGTATAGAAAAATCCATTTCACCTTTTTATTAGGATTATTCTCCCTTGCTTTGCTTGAGAACCCTGCTATTGAATCTATAGTAAAGGAACTAAATTTTGCACACAAATTGTGCACTAAAATCTATTAGAGTCTTAATAATGTAATTATTTGTTGATTTTCAACTTACAGATTTAACTTATGGACATAACATAGAAGACAATATCAGGGAGCAGAATGTAAAAATTTCAACTTCACAGTGTAAAATTTTCAGTGGACAACATGTTGCGAAGTTGAAAGGGAAAGATGAGGTGCAAAGAATTGTAAGAGCTCAATATCTCTAATATGGTGTATAGTGAAGAGACACTGTCTAAAATTGTTGAAACATGGAAACTTGAAGTTGGTGGCCTTGCTATGTTTCTAGGAATCAGATTATAGTACATGGTATAATCTGTAACATGCTAATTCTTTCTTCCTCTTCTTCTTTTTCCTCATCTCCTCCTCCTTCTTTCTTTCTCCTCTTCCTTCTTCTGTAAACTGAACTTTCAGACAAAACAAATCTTGTCCATGCTCTGAGAGTTTGTGGCCTCTGATTTAAGTATAAGCGTTGAAGCTTTCTTGTCAGTGTTGAACCTCTTTGTTTACCCAAAGAGGGGCAGCAAAGTCTGACTCTCTCTATTCTATTTCTGCATAAACTCTATCTTCTGTTTCTTTTAACATTTCCATCTTGGAGTTCCAAAACTCACAGATCTTGCCAGTTAAAAGCCTTAGTTGTCTTCCTTGTGATAAAACTTGAAGCCAAGAATTTGTCTTTTTTGTTCTCTCCATGTTCTTTTGTACTTCTCCTTATGAAATGAACATCCCAGAGGCAATGAATAACACTGAGTCAGAGAGAATATTGGGGGAAGGCATTAAAGTATTTGGGAGACAAGCACAATGGATAATATTTACAAATGTTATGCTACTAAATTTATTATTTAAAGATAAACAATAGAGAAAATAAATAGTAAAAACCAAAAAATGAGATAAAATTAGAAAGGGGGGGGCTTCCCTGGTGGCGCAGTGGTTGAGAATCCGCCTGCTAATGCAGGGGACACGGGTTCGAGCCCTGGTCTGGGAAGATCCCACATGCCACGGAGCAACTAGGCTCGTGAGCCACAACCACTGAGCCTGCGCGTCTGGAGCCTGTGCTCCGCAACGAGAGGCCACGATAGTGAGAGGCCCGCGCACCACGATGAAGAGTGGCCCCCACTTGCCACAACTAGAGAAAGCCTTCGCACAGAAATGAAGACCCAACACAGCCAAAAAAAAAAGTTAATTAATTAATTTAAAAAAAAAAAAAGAAAGAAAGGGGGTAGGCTTTGTAAAGAAATTCTCTCTTTAATGTTTGGTCATCAATAGGTAATATGTTAAATTATTAATCAATTATTCATATTTAAAGTTAAGGAGATAATTAGAAGATTTTTTAAATGAAATACTGTATTTAGAAGATTTTGCTTCATGGAAGTGAGACTAAGAAGGGGAGGTGTGAATCAGGTAAATGTTGCTTTTCATTATAAGCTTCATCTGTAAAAACATTGATGATTAATATGAATTTTTTGTCTTTTTCATTATATTCATTCCCGATGTCTGTAGCAGGTCTGTTACATAGGACAGGCTTCTGTTGGTGATGCCTAATGGAGAACAAAGAAGGAGTGGGTGTTCAATCTTAGTCTAGGGCAGCAAATGGAATAGTAGCTACCAATGTACTGTGCTACTCTCTGTGGTTTGCATTGTTCCAAGAAGTGACTACCAGCTACCTAAACAGGTCCATGGTGGAGTGGAGAGATACAGAAGTCAAACAACTGAAGACAATCAATACATGAAAAGAAAAAAAAAAATAATGCTTTCTCCAAAACACTGAATGAAAGAAATTCTTGAAGGTAAAGGATTTGGAGCTATACACTCAAGTTACACTTGCTTGCAGAATTAAAGTAAGGAACTAAATTATTTTCAAGACTCCCACTTCACCACTAATTTCTATGATCAGTTCTACAAAGCAGGCATCAAAGTAGACTTCCTCATATGGCCCTATGTTCATAGAATGCATAGTTCTTCAACTTAGGCCTTTTTTTCTTTTTTTGAGTCTCTCACCGGTCTGTGGTTTCTCTAAAGTTTTCCACATGTATTTTCCACACCACCCTCCCTTTGGATTTGTCAGAATCTCGAGCTCTGTTTTCTTTTCCTGAACTTGGCCAGCTTACCTCAGCTGGGAGTTTCCTCCTGGCTTTGGTCTGCTTCTGTTCCTGGGTACTTTTGGCTTGGATAAATCTTCTTATGAATGTAATTGTCTCTCTTGGACTCAGTGCCCAAACATGAAATCCAATAGACATTTTATGACAAGGGTACATTTTTCTTAATGTCAGAGATTTCTTCTCCTTTTATTCTGTTACTTAATATTTTTTCCATTGATTTAATTGCTTCATTTCATCTTTAGGATACTGTTCCCATCTAAATAGGATGCACACTTTCTGTCCTACTTGCTGTATATAGCCTATGTAAAATGAAGCCTATTACCAGGATAGCATTTGCTTTGAGGCACCATCTAGTAAAATAATGTAGTTGTCAACAAAGCATATACAGAATTTTGATTTGATGATAAGGATAATTTTGGAGGAAAATAACTGGAAAAATGTTAAATCAAAAGACCTTGATTTAATTCACAGCTCCCTTTCTGACATAACACAGCATATTGAACAAAAGCTTAGTTGCACTGCCTAACGACCTAAGATCTAATTTTATGTGTTTGAAATGTTTTTATTTCACTGGGAAAATTTTTTTTTCCTTTTTATGTACTTTATAGAATGTAGTGTGTATTATATATATTTGAGGAATTTACTTAATTAAATATATGTATATTTCAGGACTTATTTAAATACATAGTTGAAATATATTTATATAATTTCATTAATAATAATAATTATTACTAATATCTCTGCAACTGATTCTCTTAGTTTCTACACATGATTTTGAACCATGGAACATAATTCTTTATGCATGATCAGGGAAGCTATGCACATCTCATACTACTCCTTGAATTTGATGCAGCTTAACCTATATATGATTCTTAAATTAATTCTATATCACATTTATCCTACTAGCTTTTCTCTCTGAGATTTAGCCAAGGACAGTTTTGTTGTAATACTTGACTATTCTCCATAAATTTGGATTTAAAGTCCAGGGAAGGATTCCAGTAAATTTATGGAGTATTAAGCATGACTGTTTTTCTCTGATTTCATCACAAACCCGCTAAAATGAGGTTTCAGCCTGCAAGGACCAAAGGGTACAAAGAGGTGATGAGAGCACATGAAAGTTGATGACAAAATTCTAAGTGATATAAAGAAGATGGATGAGTGATAACTAACATAGCAAATCACAGAAAGATGAAAACTAAGTGCCTTGCCAAAAAGCAAGGGCAGAAATTTGGAAAAGCTGTGAAAACTGGAGGCAAGAGATCCTCGGAAGATAGATGGTATGAGGTGGACCTGAAATTAAAGAAATAGATTGAAAGTATACAATTACACCTCTCATGTCACCTCTCCCATCTCATACAGTCTAACAGTAGACCTTCATTCACCTGAGCAAAAGACCCCTACTATGTAGTAGGCAGTGTTATGTGTGCTGCAGATATAGAAGGGAATAAAACAGACGAAAATCCCAGTCCTTACAGAACTTAAATTCTAGGAAAGGAAGACAAGCAAAAGATGTTTAGTCATTAAATAGTATAGCATATATAATATTTTTAATGAACAAATAAAGGAAAGCAGTTAACATGGGACAGTGCCAGAAACAGAAAAATACAAGTTTAAAATTCTCAGAGATATAAGACAAGATATTCCATTTATTTCATAAGAATAGGATTCTATACTCACAAAAGAAGAAAAAAATTCACAAGAAAAAAAAGGATAACGAAAATTAACAATGAAATAGCAGACCTCTTTTAAAATAAATAGAAAATTTGGAAAATTGGAGAAAAAAGTTGAGGAAATCTCTAAGAAAGTAGAACAAAAGGCAGAAATGTGGGAAGAAAAGAGAAAAAAAGGAGAATAATATTAAAGAATCTAGCCAGGAAGGTAAACATCAAAAGAATGAGTTCCAGAAAGAAAGAGGAAATAGAAGAGAAGAAATTAACAAGGAAATAATACAAGAAAAATATCCAGTACTGAACAGTATAATTCTACAGATTAAAATGGCTCAGTTCATTGTTCATCTTTTTTTGCATAAATTCTTTCTTCAAGAACAATTTTTCCTTCCTTTTAATGTCCACCCTTTAGAAGTTCCAATTTCTTTTCTAAAAATGCTTTTATTTTATTCTCATTCTTGAACAAATATTGGTTATAAAATTCTAATTTTCACTATCAGCACTGTGAAGTGAAGACATTGTTTCATAGTATTCTGGAATTTATCGTTGCTTTTAATATATTTGCTGTTCCCCAATTTTCATTTTCTAATGGTTGTTTTTCTGTAATGTAAGCTCTAATTAATTTCCACAATGACAGGAAAATACACACTATATCAAGGTTTGAAATGTGTAAGGCTTGATTAATTGCTCTAGGACCTATTCTGAAAAATGTTTCACATTCAGGTGAAAAAGATGTATATTCTGAAATTACTTGACGCAGTATTTAGAAATGGCAGTTAGGTCAAGTTTGCTACTGGTATTGCTCAAAACATTCATATTCTTGCTCCTTTTGTTGTCTGCCAGTTCTGTCCGTTATTGAGAGAATCATGCTAAAAGCTCTAAGATTTTGGATTATATCCTTTTAATTCTGTTGACTTTTTTTGTTGTTGTTGACTTTTAATTTATGTATTTTGAAGCTGTTTTCAAGTGCACACACTCATTTAGAATTGTTACACTTTCCATAAGTGTCACCTTTTCCATAAGTTATCTTTCAACATATCTATATTTATACATATATATATTTTAACATCCTTATTAGAGTATAATTGCTTTACAATGGTGTCAGTTTCTGCTTTATAACAAAGTGAATCAGTTATACATATACATATGTCCCCATATCTCTTCCCTCTTGCATCTCCCTCCCTCCCACCCTCCCTATCCCACCCCCTAGGTGGTCACAAAGCACCGAGCTGATCTCCCTGTGCTACGTGGCTGCTTCCCACTAGCTATCTATTTTACGTTCGGTAGTGTATATATGTCCATGCCACTCTCTCACTTTGTCCCAGCTTACCCTTCCCCCTCCCCGTGTCCTCAAGTCCATTCTCTACTAGGTCTGCATCTTTATTCCAGTCTTGCCCCTGGTTCTTCTGACCTTTTTTTTTTTTTTTTAGATTCCATATATATGTGTTAGCATATGGTATTTGTTTTTCTCTTTCTGACTTACTTCACTCTGTATGACAGTCTCTAGGTCCATCCACCTCACTACAAATAACTCAGTTTCGTTCCTTTTCATGGCTCAGTAATATTCCATTGTATATATGTGCCACATCTTCTTTATACATTCATCTGTCAATGGACACTTAGGTTGCTTCCATGTCCTGGGTACTGTAAATAGAGCTGCAGTGAACAGTGTGGTACATGACTGTTTGAATTATGGTTTTCTCAGGGCATATGCCCAGTAGTATGATTGCTGCATCATATGGTAGTTCTATTTTTAGTTTTTTAAGGAACTGCCGTACTGCTTTCCATAGTGGCTGTACCAATTTACATTCCCACCAACAGTGCAAGAAGGTTCCCTTTTCTCCACACTCACTCCAACATTTATTGTTTGTACATTTTTTGATGATGGCATTCTGACCGGTGTGAGGGGATATCTCAATGTAGCTTTGATTTGCATTTCTCTAATGATTAGTGATGTTGAGTATGCTTTCAAGTGTTTCTTGGCAATCTGTATATCTTCTTTAGAAAATGTCTATTTAGGTCTTCTGCCCATTTTTCGAGTGGGTTGTTGCTTTTATTAGTATTGAGCTTCATGCGCTGCTTGTATATTTTGTCAGTTGTATCATTTGCAAATATTTTATCCCATTTTGAGGGTTCTCTTTTCATCTTGTTTATGGTCTCCTTTGCTGTGCAAAAGCTTTTAAATTTCATTAGGTCCCATTTGTTTATTTTTGTTTTTATTTCCATTTCTCTAGGAGGTGGGTCAAAAAGGATCTTGCTGTGATTTATGTCATAGAGTGTTCTGCCTATGTTTTCCTCTAAGAGTTTTATAGTGTCTGGCTTTACATTTAGGTCTTTAATCCATTTTGAGTTTATTTTTGTGTATGGTGTTAGGAAGTGTTCTAATTTCATTCTTTTACATGTAGTTGTCCAGTTTTCCCAGCACCAATTATTGAAGAGACTGTCTTTTCTCCATTGTATGTTCTTGCCTCCTTTATCAAAGATAAGGTGGCCATAAGTGCTTGGGTTTATCTCTGGGCTTTCTATCCTGTTCCATTGATCTATACTTCTGTTTTTGTGCCAGTACCATACTGTCTTGATTACTGTAGCTTTGTAGTATAGTCTGAAGTCTGGGAGCCTGATTCCTGCAGCTCTGTTTTTCTTTCTCAACACTGCTTTGGCTATTTGGGGTCTTTTTTGTTTCCATACAAATTATGAAATTTTTTGTTCTAGTTCTGTGAAAAATGCCATTGGTAGTTTGATAGGGATTGCATTGAATCTGTAGATTGCTTTGGGTAGTAAAATCATTTTCACAATGTTGATTCTTCCAATCCAAGACCATGGTATATCTCTCCATTTGTTTGAATCATCTTTAATTTCTTTCATCAGTGTCTTACACTTTTCTGCATACAAGTCTTTTATCTCCTTAGATAGGTATATTCCTAGGTATTTTACTCTTCTTGTTGCAATGGTGAATGGGAGTCTTCCATTAATTTCACTTTCAGATTTTTAATGATTAGTGTATAGGAATGCAAGAGATTTCTGGGCATTAATTTTGTATCCTGCTACTTTACCAAATTCATTGATTAGCTTTCCATCCAAAAACAACAGAATACACTTTCTTCTCAAGTGTTCATGGAACGTTTCCCAGGATAGAACATATCTTGGGTCACAAATCAAGCCTTGGTAAATTTAAGAAAATTGAAATCGTATCAAGTATCTTTTCCGACCACAATGCTATGAGACTAGATATCAATTACAGGAAAAATCTGTAAAAAATACAAACACATGGTAGCTAAACAATACACTACTAAATAACCAAGAGATCAATGAAGAAATCAAAGAGGAAATTAAAAAATACCTAGAAACAAATGACAATGAAACAAGATGACCCAAAACCTATGCGATGCAGCAAAAGCAGTTCTAAGAGGGAAGTTTATAGCAATACAATCCGACCTTAAGAAACAAGAAACATATCAAATAAACAACCTAACCTTACATCTCAAGCTATTAGAGAAAGAAGAACAAAAAAACCCAAAGTGAGCAGAAGGAAAGAAATCATAAAGAACAGATCAGAAATAATGAAAAAGAAATAAAGGAAAGAATAGCAAAGATCAATAAAACTAAAAGCTGATTCTTTGAGAAGATTAACAAAATGGATAAACCATTAGCCAGACTCATCAAGAAAAAAAAAGGAAAAGACTTAAATCAATAGAATTAGAAATGAAAAAGGAGAAGTAACAACTGACACTGCAGAAATACAAAGGATCATGAGAGATTACTACAAGCAACTATATGCCAACAAAATGGACAACCTGGAAGAAATGGACAAATTCTTATAAAAGCACAAGCTTCCGAGACTGAACCAGGAAGAAATAGAAAATTTAAACAGACCAATCACAAGCACTGAAATTGAGACTGTGATTAAAAATCTTCCAACAAACAAAAGCCCAGGACCAGATGGCTTCACAGGCGAATTCGATCAAACATTTAGAGAAGAGCTAATACCTACCCTTCTCAAACTCTTCCAAAATATAGCAGAGGGAGGAACACTCCCAAGCTCATTCTACGAGGCCACCATCACCCTGGTACCAAAACCAGACAAAGATGTCACAAAGAAAGAAAACTACAAGTCAGGCCAATATGACTGACGAATATAGATGTAAAAATCCTCAACAAAATACTAGCAAACAGAATCCAGCAGCACATTAAAAGGATCATACACCATGATCAAGTGGGGTTTATCCCAGGAATGCAAGGATTCTTCAATATATGCAAATCAGTCAAGGTAATACACCATATTAACAATTGTAGAAGAAAAACCAAATGATCATCTCAATAGATGCAAAAAAACCTTCTGACAAAATTCAACAACCATTTATGATAAAAACCCTCCAGAAAGTAGGCATAGAGGGAAATTCCCTCAACATAATAGAGGCCATATATGACAAACCCACAGCCAACACTGTTCTCAATGGTGAAAAACTGAAACCATTTCATTTAAGATCAGGAAAAGACAAGGTTGTCCACTCTCACCGCTATTATTCAACAAAGTTTTGGAAGTTTTAGCCACAGCAGTCAGAGAAGAAAAAGGAATAAAAGGAATCCAAATCGGAAAAGAAGAAATAAAGCTGTGACTGTTTGCAGATGACACGGTACTATACATAGAGAGTCCTAAAGATACTACCAGAAAACTAGTAGAGCTAATCAATGAATATGATAAACTAGCAGGATACAAAATTAATGCTCAGAAATCATTTGCATTCCTATACACTAATGATGAAAAATCTGAAAGAGAAATTAAGGACACACTCCCATTTATGATTGCAACAAAAAGAATAAAATACCTAGAAATAAACCTACCTAAGGAGACAAAAGACCTGTTTGCAGAAAACTATAAGACACTGATGAAAGAAATTAAAGATACAAACAGATGGAGAGATATAATATGTTCTTGGATTGGAAGAATCAACATTGCGAAAATGACTATACTACCCAAAGCAATCTAATGATTCAATGCAATCCCTATCAAACTACCAGTGGCATTTTTCACAGAACTAGAACAAAGTAATTTCACAATTTGTATGGAAACAGAAAAGACCCCGAATAGCCAAAGCAGTCTTGAGGGAAAAAAACGGAGCTGGAGGAATCAGGCTCCCACACTTCAGACTACACTACAAAGCTACAGTAATCAAGACAGTATGTTACTGGCACGAAAACAGAAATATAGATCAGTGGAACAGGATAGAAAGCTCAGAGATAAACCCACGCACATATGTTCACCTTATCTTTGATAAAGGAGGCAAGAATATATAATGGAGAAAAGACAGCCTCTTCAATAAGTGGTGTTGGGAAAACTGGACAGCTACATGTAAAAGAATGAAGTTAGAACACTCCCTAACACCATACACAAAAATGAACTCAGAATGGATTAGAGGCCTAAATGCAAAGCCAGACACTATAAAACTCTTAGAGGAAAACACAGGCAGAGCACTCTATGACATAAATCACAGCAAGATCCTTTTTGACCCACCTCCTAGAGAAATGGAAATAAGAACAAAAATAAACAAATGGGAGCTAATGAAACTTAAAAGCTTTTGCACAGCAAAGGAAACTATAAACAAGATGAAAAGACAACCCTCAGAATGAGAGAAAACATTTGCAAATGAATCAACAGACAAAGGATTAATCTCCAAAACAGATAAACAGTTAATGCAGCTCAATGTTAAAAAAAAAATAATCAACCCAATTAAAAAATGGGCAGAAGACTTAAATAGACTTTTCTCCAAAGAAGAAATATAGATGGCCAAGAGGCACATGATAAGCTGCTCAACATCACTAATTATTAGAGAAATGCAAATCAAAACTACAATCAAAACTCACACCTCACACCGTTAGAATGGGCATCACCAGAAAATCTACAAACAACAAATGCTGGAGAGGGTGTGGAGAAAAGGGAACCCTCTTGCACTGTTGGTGGGAATGTAAATTGAGACAGCCACTATGGAGGACAGTATGGAGGTTCCTTAAAAAACGAAAAATAGAATTACCATATAGGTTTACCCAGGAATCCCACTATTGGGCATATACCCAGAGAAAACCATAATTCAAACAGACACATGCACCTCAGTGTTCATTTTAGCACTATTTACAATAGCCAAGTCATGAAAGCAACCTAAATGTCCATTGACATTTATCCTAAATGGATAAAGAAAATGTGGTACATATATACGTATAATGGAATATTACTCAGCCATAAAAAGCAATGAAATTGGGTCATCTGTAGAGATGTGGGTGGACCCAGAGACTGTCATACAGAATGAAGTAAGTCAGAAAGAGAAAAACAAATATCAAATATTAATGCATTTATGTGGAATATAGAAAAATGGTACAGATGAACCAGTTTGCAAGGCAGAAATAGAGACACAAACATAGAGAACAAACGTATGGACACCAAAGGGGGAAAGAAGGGGGGGATTAGTGGTGGTGGGATGAATTGGGATATTGGGATTTATATATATACATTAATGTGTATAAAATAGATAATAAGAACCTGCTGTATAAAATAAATAAATAAATAAAATAACCAGTGGCAAACAAAACAATTTGCTCACACAGATGAAAGTAAACAAATAAAATTATTGTTAATTTTTTTAAAAATTAAAAAATAAAACCATGAGCCATGAAATAGAGAGAGATAAAGTAGATATACAGAAAGATAGGAAAGCATGTCTTTCTTCAGGGTTCTAGTAGCTGCTCCCTTTCCTTTTCCCTTCAGCCTAGGGGTTCACAGTGGTTTACTGTTAGTTTGTCACCTGGATACTTAAGTATCCCTTTTAGTTTCCCCAAATATTATCAACTTCTTTTTAAAATAGTACATTTATTAAACTCCTCTTGAAATCTTCCTGATTGATACAACTCTCAAATTTGTATCTCTACCTATAACCTCTCTCACAAACTCCAGATTTGTTTACAAAACACTCACTTGTTTTTCTTTCTTAGAAGTCATTTTGAAAATACCTCAAAATCAGCATGCACAAAACTGAACTTCTGAATTTCCCCCAAATACCATCTCTGCCAGAGCCTTCCCCATGTTATTTAATGGCAACTTCATCTTGGAGTTGCTTTAGCCATTCATTATATCTTATGATCCAACAATTCCTTTATTAGATGCACACCCCTAAGAAATTCTTGCACGTGTACCCCAGGAGACATGCAAAAGACTATTAATATCATGTCTATAATTCTTGCAAAGAACAGGCTAAATCTCATTAAGAATAGATTGGATAAACAGTGGTTATACAGATGGAATAGTATACAGCCCTGAAAATGACTGAACCACAGCACTGCGCAGACTCATGAATGGATGTCTCAAACCAAAGATTAGGTTAAAAAACAAGACTCAATAAAGTTCAAATATTGTTTTAAAACAGTGAAAAGTAAAATATATTATTTGAGATTTCAAATCTAGGTGGTAAAACTATAAGGAAAGGCAAAAAATTACAAAACAAAAAACAAAAGTCAGGATATGTTTATCTCTGGTTAGAGAAAAAGAAAAGCATTTAAGAAAGGGGACAGCAGGGGGCTTCCCTGGTGGTGCAGTGGTTGAGAGTCTGCCTGACAATGCAAGGGACATGGGTTCGAGCCCTGGTCTGGGAGGATCCCACATGCCGCGGAGCAACTGGGCCCATGAGCCACAACTACTGAGCCTGCGCGTCTGGAGCCTGTGCTCCGCAACAAGAGAGGCCGCGACAGTGAGAGGCCCGCGCACCACGATGAGGAGTGGCCCCCGCTTGCCACAACTGGAGAAGGCCCTCGCACAGAAACGAAGACCCAACACAGCCAAAAATAAATAAATGAATAAATAAATTTATGAAAAAAAAAATAAGGGGACAGCAGGTATTAAAGGTAATGGCATTGTTCTATTTCCTAAGATTGATAATTGCATTTATATTCCTTTTATTATTATATAAACATATGTATATACTATCTGCTCCCTTGCAGATAGATATGTTTCATAATAAAAAGGTTACACAGTACATTGTTGATGACATCTAATTTATTTCCACAATTGGATTCTACTTGTTAAAAACTAAAACATATTTTATAAAGATTCTAAGTTTTATCTGAGAGATATAATTTGAGAAATTATAAAAGAAAATACTGAAAAGAAATGTAAAATTATAGGGAATTAACTATTGTTAATTTTAAGAGTTAAAGGACTGCTGGTCTAGCTGTAGAATATGCAATTAAAAGCCACTGGAAAAGAATAGACAAGACAGAAATAGATCTTTTAGCTCATAGACTGTTAAAAGTTGATAAAGAGGCAAGAGAAACTGATGGGAAACTTGAATTATGTTGTAAGAACTGATTCAAAACATGGTTTAAAAATGTTCATATCATACACCAGAAAAAATTATAGGAGCATATTTAAAATTAAATTGTGTTTTAAATGCAAGGAGGTAGAAGGTGAAGCCTTATAGAAAGCATGGACATTTGGTACATTAAGGTGATAAATATTATGAAAAAAATTTAATACATGAAAATATTTTAATATTCAAATATTATAAGCTTCCCTGTGTAAGTAACAGAAATACCAACACCAATAGAAAAATGGTCTGGGGAATTACTGGACAAATATTTTATCTTAATCTATATGAAAAGAATTTAGAAATTCCCTTTAGAGCCTATGTGGTTAATATCAAGAGATTTTAATGTGGAAATCCAAGGAAACAACAATATATGCACAATGTAGTCAACACAACAATTTTAAGAACATAAGCAAAGGACATATCAGATGCACAAAGAAACTAGAGACCAAGCATATGATAAGATGTTCAGGCTTATCAATTTTTTTAACTACCGAAAGAAATTTAAATTAGTATATAAGTAAGTTGTAATGATAATAATCAGCATAGCAAAAGTATCATGAAACTGGGACTTAAACAATACTAGTGTCTGTTACATTACATTTTGGAGTTATTTAGTAATATTGCATCAAGTTTGATAAACATATTTCTAACTAGTGACCAGATAATACCTTACCTGGGAATCTACCCTAAAGAAATAATAATCCAAAGTGTATGAAAACATTTTCAAGGATAAAGATATTAATAGCTGCACTATTAGTAATGGTATGATATTGGAATCTATCTGGATATCCAATAAGGGGAAGGTGAAGTACATTTTCTTGAAGTGATATTATTCCAGAGCAAAATGATGGCTAAAACACTATTTAAGAAACATGAAGGTGTTTATGATGTGATGTTAAGTGATTAAAGACCAGAGAGACAGAAATGTGTTTCAGTGTTTCTGAAATGTTAACCTATAAATAATTTAAGTTTATGTCCACAAAGAAGTTAGAGTAAGGAGGAGACAACAACCACAGTAAAAGGCTTCTGAGCATTGCAGTGATGTATTATTAACATGTGTTTGCCAGGTCAACTCCATGTCAGTAATTATAACATCACCCTCCATTTGTGTCACTAATGATGCCACACCATCTACACACCAATAGAAGTAAGGCTCACTCCAGAATATATCACTAGTTATCTTTGTACCATCTTAGGTGGGAAAACATTTCAAGGTTTTGGAAAGAATTCATAATTTTAATTTACAGAAATATTTTTAAATTATATTATTTCAAAACTAAAAGGTCCGGGCTTCCCTGGTGGTGCAGTGGTTGGGAGTCCACCTGACAATGCGGGGGACACGGGTTCGAGCCCTGGTCTGGGAGGATCCCACTTGTCATGAGGCGGCTGGGCCCGTGAGCCATAACTGCTGAGCCTGCGCGTCTGGAGCCCGTGCTCCGCAACAAGAGAGGCCGCGATAGTGAGAGGCTCGCGCACCGCGCGATGAAGAGTGGCCCCCGCTTGCCACAACTAGAGAAAGCCGTCGCACAGAAACGAAGACCCAACACAGCCATAAATAAAAAATAAATAAATAAATAAATTTTAGAAAAACAAACAAAAAAACCCCAAAACAACTAAAAGGTCCTTGCCAGCTGCATCAGATATTTGCTTTAACCTTTTTCCTAATAAGTTGAATTCAGTCCAAATTAGAGTCATCCTGTACCTCATCCAACACTTTCTCATTAAGCAAACAAACAAAAAAAACCGCAGACAAACAAACAAAAAAAAACTAGAATACATGTAAAACTAGCATTATGGGGAAAATCCATTTTTTGCGATATTTAATAGCCATTTTCAAAACTGTATACTTGTTTACTCTTTTTGTATTCTTACAGGACTCCCAGCTCTTTGTAAGATCAAAACCCAGGTCATCTTTACTTTAAAAATGAGCCTTCATTCATCAAAAATAATTTATGAAACACCTACAGCATACACAGAGGATACAGTAATGAATTAAATAGACAAAGTCCCTGCCCTCATGGAACTCACATTTTAGTGGAAGTGGGAGAAAATTTTCAAGTATACTAAAAGCTATATAAATGGCGTCAGCAATAAATGCTATGAAGAAAAATAAACAGTGTCAGAGACGGAGAAAGAGAGGCTAGTTGCGGAAGAGCTCTATGAATTTGTTACCTACCTTTCCCAGTTGCTCCCCAACAAGGGTCCTTCTGCCTGGTGTCATTCAAGCCAACAGAACAAGCAGAGTCCAGTTCAGAAGCAAAGGAAAGGGTTATTCTTTGGTCAGAGAATGGAGAGGTGGGAGCTCGCATTCTAGAAACCACGCTCCGCCTGACAAAGCGTCAGTCTGCAGAGCTGCTTCGCAGGGACCTCGTCAGCGGAGAGGGAGGAGTTCTGGCGGGCCTGGCGCAGGCGTGCTGCTCACGCTCCAGCTCGCAGCGCCGCGCTCAGCGTCTCTTCACACGCCCCGCCGCCACCATCTTGAATCGAGGTGCCGGGTGCAGCGCTTCTGCGCATGCCCAAGCTGAGGCGTCACCACAGCCATTTTGCAGGAGGAAGTCTGGTCTGAAGTGCCCTGTGCGAGGCTTCTGCGCGCGGTTCCCTGTGAGCAAGTGACGCTAAGCGCAAAGGAAAGAAAGAAAAAGGTTAGACTTTATTTTATTACCCAGATTCTCATTTTATTTTCCGGGAGTTGTTAATGGGCTTTGCCTGTGACAAACTGATGACATTTGAGTAGAGCCCTGAATGACGTAATGTGAGGGAAGAATATTCCAGGCAGAAGGAATAGCAAGCACAAGAGTACCGAGGTGAGAAGCAGACCAGGCTGTCTATCACAGAGCAATGGGAGGGAGAGTAGGAAGAGAGAAGGACAGAGAGTATGTGAGGGGGATTACTGAGATATTATTACATTTTAAATTTTTTATATGAGCTCATTACTCACTAAATAGAAAATCACTAGCAAACAAACAACAACAAAAACCCCCGCTCTTGTGGATTTTTTTTTTTTCTTGGAGGGGTGACAATTAACATATAAATAATGGCTATTTCATTCTCACCAGGCTCGAACAATCATCCCCCAAAAGGCTAAGGATGTGTTGCACTGTGCACACAGTTTGCATGCACCAGACTGTACGGTTTTTCAGGACAACGAGGAAAAAAAATCAGTGCCCCACTTTGTCATCTGATATTTTTGAAGTGAGGACATTGCCATAGCAGTTGGAGATGCAAAGACACTGGTGTTAGAAAAGTCAGACACCTATTTCTAAATAAGTTAGGATTTATTTGTTATTTTCATCATAGCCACAGCCAGTCATTCACCAGAGACTTGAACCCTGCCAAACAAGCCCCTCCAGGCACTCTTGGAAAGGCTTGCATACCCCTTTCCATGCCTGGTGGGCTCAGGATGAAGCACAACCATGGGAGCTGTCAATATACATTAGATTCAGGTCTTTTATCTAAAAGTGAGACGATTCAGGGAAAGAGAGGCAGATTTTTAACATCTTATTTCTCTAATATGGGGGCGGGGGGGGATGGCAGGTCTACATCTGCTTCACTGACTTCCATTTAAACTAAGTGTTAAATAGCTCCAAAAGCGAAAAAAAAGAAAAAAAGAAGGGAGGGAGGAAGGAAGGAAGAAAGGAAGAAAGAAAGGAAGAAAGAAAGGGAGAAAATATTCATGTTATATATGTTTGGGGACTTCATAAAATATGTGTAAATTTTAGAGCTCTGGTTTATAAATCTGCTATAAACAATGGGATAAGGGGGTTTCATTTGGGGTGTAGTATCATCCTTTGGTCTTTACTGATGATTATGTAGTTATTTAATTTGTCAGGATGTTAAAGGAGCACTATCTTTTTTTGTTAAGTTATTTAAAACTCCTTGGGATACAGCATAATAAGTGTATCATAAAATATACTATGCAAACTGTTCATATTTCTCCATCATGAAAAAGTAACACATAATTCATGCTCAGTTCAGCTGATTTAGCAAACTTAAAATTGAAAACCGCTTTTGCCTTTTTTTTTTTTTAAACATCTTTATTGAAGTATAATTGCCTTACAATGGTGTGTTAGCTTCTGCTTTATAACAAAGTGAATCAGTTATACATATACAGTATGTTCCCATTTCTCTTCCCTCTTGCATCTCCCTCCTTCCCACCCTCCCCATCCCACCCCTCTAGGTGGTCACAAAGCACCGAGCTGATCTCCCTGTGCTATGCGGCTGCTTCCCACTAGTTATCTATTTTACATTTGGTAGTGTATATATGTCCATGACACTCTCTTACCCTGTCACATCTCACCCCACCCCCTCCCCATATCCTCAAGTCCATTCTCTAGGAGGTCTGTGTCTTTATTCCCGTCTTGCCACTAGGTTCTTCATGGCCTTTTTTTTTCCCTTAGATTCCGTATATATGTGTTAGCATACTGTATTTGTTTTTCTCTTTCTGACTTACTTCACTCTGTATGACAGACTCTAACTCCATCCACCTCATTACAAATACCTCCATTTCATTTCTTTTTATGGCTGAGTAATATTCCATTGTATATATGTGCCACATCTTCTTTATCCATTCATCTGTCGATGGACATTTAGGTTGCTTCCATGTCCTGGCTATTGTAAATAGAGCTGCAATGAACATTTTGGTACGTGACTCTTTTTGACCTATGGTTTTCTCAGGGTATATGCCCAGTAGTGGGATTGCTGGGTCATATGGTAGTTCTATTTTTAGTTTTTTAAGGAACCTCCATACTGTTCTCCATAGTGGCTGTATCAATTTACATTCCCACCAACAGTGCAAGAGGGTTCCCTTTCCTCCACACCCTCTCCAGCATTTATTGTTTCTAGATTTTTTGATGATGGCCATTCTGACCGGTGTGAGATGATATCTCATTGTAGTTTTGATTTGCATTTCTCTAATGATTAATGATGTTGAGCATTCTTTCATGTGTCTGTAGGCCATCTGTATATCTTCTTTGGAGAAATGTCTATTTAGGTCTTCTGCCCATTTTTGGATTGGGTTGTTCGTTTTTTTGTTATTGAGCTGCATGAGCTGCTTGTAAATCTTGGAGATTAATCCTTTGTCAGTTGCTTCATTTGCAAATATTTTCTCCCATTCTGATGGCTGTCTTTTGGTCTTGTTTATGGTTTCCTTTGCTGTGCAAAAGCTTTTAAGTTTCATTAGGTCCCATTTGTTTATTTGTGTTCTTATTTCCATTTCTCTGGGAGCTGGGTCAAAAAGAATCTTGCTGTGATGTATGTCATAGAGTGTTCTGCCTATGTTTTCCTCTAAGAGTTTGATAGTGTCTGCCCTTACACTTAGGTCTTTAATCCATTTTGAGTTTATTTTTGTGCATGGTGTCAGGGAGCGTTCTAATTTCATTCTTTTACATGTAGTTGTCCAGTTTTCCCAGCACCACTTATTGAAGAGGCTGTCTTTTCTCCACTGTATATGCTTGCCTCCTTTATCGAAGATAAAGTGACCATATGTGTGTGGGTTTATCTCTGGGCTTTCTATCCTGTTCCATTGATCTATATTTCTGTTTTTGTGCCAGTACCAAACTGTCCTGATTACTGAAGCTTTGTAATATAGTCTGAAGTCAGGGAGCCTGATTCCCCCAGCTCCATTTTTCGTTCTCAAGATTGCTTTGGCTATTCGGGGTCTTTTGTGTTTCCATACAAATTGTGAAATTTTTTGTTCTAGTTCTGTGAAAAATGCCAGTGGTAGTTTGATAGGGATTGCATTGAATCTGTAGATTGCTTTGGGTCGTAGACTCATTTTCACAATGTTGATTCTTCCAATCCAGGAACATGGTATATCTCTCCATCTCTTTGTATCATCTTTAATTTCTTTCATCAGTGTCTTATAATTTTCTGCATACAGGTCTTTTGTCTCCTTAGGTAGGTTTATTCCTAGATATTTTATTCTTTTTGTTGCAATGGTAAATGGGAGTGTTTTCTTAATTTCACTTTCAGATTTTTCATCATTATTGTATAGAAATGCAAGAGATTTCTGTGCATTAATTTTGTATCCTGCTACTTTACCAAATTCATTGATTAGCTCTAGGAGTTTTCTGGTAGCCTCTTTAGGATTCTCTATGTATAGTATCATGTCATCTGCAAATAGTGACAGCTTGACTTCTTCTTTTCCGATTTGGATTCCTTTTATTTCTTTGTCTTCTCTGATTGCTGTGGCTAACACTTCCAAAACTATGTTGAATAATAGTGGTGAGAGTGGGCAACCTTGTCTTGTTCCTGATCTTAGTGGAAGTGGTTTCAGTTTTTCACCATTGAGGACAATGTTGGCTGTGGGTTTGTCATATATGGCCTTTATTATGTTGAGGAAAGTTCCCTCTATGCCTACTTTCTGCAGGGCTTTTATCATAAATGGGTGTTGAATTTTGTCGAAAGCTTTCTCTGCATCTATTGAGATGATCATATGGTTTTTCTCCTTCAGTTTGTTAATATGGTGTATCACGTTGATTGATTTGCGTATATTGAAGAATCCTTGCATTCCTGGGATAAATCCCACTTGATCATGGTGTATGATCCTTTTAATGTGCTGTTGGATTCTGTTTGCTAGTATTTTGTTGAGGATTTTTGCATCTATGTTCATCAGTGATATTGGCCTGTAGTTTTCTTTCTTTGTGACATCTTTGTCTGGTTTTGGTATCATGGTGATGGTGGCCTCGTAGAATGAGTTTGGGAGTGTTCCTCCCTCTGCAATATTTTGGAAGAGTTTGAGAAGGCTAGGTGTTAGCTCTTCTCTAAATGTTTGATAGAATTCACCTGTGAAGCCATCTGGTCCTGGGCTTTTGTTTGTTGGAAGGTTTTTAATCACAGTTTCAATTTCAGTGCTTGTGATTGGTCTGTTCATATTTTCTATTTCTTCCTGGTTCAGTCTTGGCAGTTTGTGCATTTCTAAGAATCTGTCCATTTCTTGCAGGTTGTCCATTTTATTGGCATAGAGTTGCTTGTAGTAATCTCTCATGATCTTTTGTATTTCTGCAGTGTCAGTGGTTACCTCTCCTTTTTCATTTCTAATTCTTTTGATCTGAGTCTTCTCCCTTTTTCTCTTGATGAGTCTGGCTAATGGTTTATCAATTTTGGTTATCTTCTCAAAGAACCAGCTTTTAGTTTCATTGATTTTTGCTATTGTTTCCTTCATTTCTTTTTCATTTATTTCTGACCTGATCTTTATAATTTCTTTCCTTCTGCTGGCTTTGGGGTTTTTTTGTTCTTCTTTCTCTAATTGCTTTAGGTGCAAGGTTAGGTTGTTTATTCGAGATGTTTCCTGTTTCTTGAGGTAGGCTTGTATTGCTATAAACTTCCCTCTTAGCACTGCTTTTGCTGCGTCCCATAGGTTTTGGGTCGTCGTATCTCCATTGTCATTTGTTTCTAGGTATTTTTTGATTTCCCCTTTGATTTCTTCAGTAATCACTTCGTTATTAAGTAATGTATTGTGTAGCCTCCATGTGTTTGTATTTTTTACAGATCTTTTCCTGTAATTGATATCTAGTCTCATAGCGTTGTGGTTGGAAAAGATACTTGATATGATTTCAATTTTCTTAAATTTACCAAGGCTTGATTTGTGACCCAAGATATGATCTATCCTGGAGAATGTTCCATGAGCACTTGAGAAAAATGTGTATTCTGTTGTTTTGGGGTGGAATGTCCTATAAATATCAATTAAGTCCATCTTGTTTAATGTATCATTTAAAGCTTGTGTTTCCTTATTTATTTTCATTTTGGATGATCTGTCCATTGGTGAAAGTGGGGTGTTAAATTCCCCTACTATGATTGTGTTGCTGTCGATTTCCCCTTTTATGGCTGTTAGTATTTGCCTTATGTATTGAGGTGCTCCTATGTTGGGTGCATAAATATTTACAATTGTTATACCTTCCTCTTGGATCGATCCCTTGATCATTATATCGTGTCCTTCTTTGTCTCTTGTAATAGTCTTTATTTTAAAGTCTATTTTGTCTGATATGAGAATTGCTACTCCAGCTTTCTTTTGATTTCCATTTGCATGGAATATCTTTTTCCATCCCCTCACTTTCAGTCTGTATGTGTCTCTAGGTCTGAAGTGGGTCTCTTGTAGACAGCATATATATGGGTCTTGTTTTTGTATCCATTCAGCCAGCCTGTGTCTTTTGGTGGGAGCATTTAATCCATTTACATTCAAGGTAATTATCGATATGTATGTTCCTATTCCCATTTTCTTAAATGTTTTGGGTTTGTTATTGTAGGTGTTTTCCTTCTCTTGTGTTTCTTGCCTAGAGAAGTTCCTTTAGCATTTGTTGTAAAGCTGGTTTGGTGGTGCTGAACTCTCTCAGCTTTTGCTTGTCTGTAAAGGTTTTAATTTCTCCATCGAATCTGAATGAGATCCTTGCTGGGTAGAGTAATCTTGGTTGTAGGTTTTTCTCCTTCATGACTTTAAGTATATCCTGCCACTCCCTTCTGGCTTGCAGAGTTTCTGCTGAAAGATCAGATGTTAACCTTATGGGGATTCCCTTGTGTGTTATTTGTCGTTTTTCCCTTGCTGCCTTTAATATGTTTTCCTTATATTTAATTTTTGACAGTTTGATTAATATGTGTCTTGGCGTGTTTCTCCTTGGGTTTATCCTGTATGGGACTCTCTGTGCTTCCAGGACTTGATTAACTATTTCCTTTCCCATATTAGGGAAGTTTTCAACTATAAACTCTTCAAATATTTTCTCAGTCCCTTTCTTTTTCTCTTCTACTTCTGGGACCCCTATAATTCGAATGTTGGTGCGTTTAATGTTGTCCCAGAGGTCTCTGAGACTGTCCTCAGTTCTTTTCATTCTTTTTTCTTTATCCTGCTCTGTAGTAGTTATTTCCACCATTTTATCTTCCAGGTCACTTATCCTTTCTTCTGCCTCAGTTATTCTGCTATTGATCCCATCTAGAGTATTTTTAATTTCATTTATTGTGTTTTTCATCATTGCTTGGTTCCTCTTTAGTTCTTCTACGTCCTTGTTAAATGTTTCTTGCATTTTGTCTATTCTATTTCCAAGATTTTGGATCATCCTTACTATCATTATTCTGAATTCTTTTTCAGGTAGACTACCTATTTCCTCTTCATTTGTTAAGTCTGGTGTGTTTTGACCCTGCTCCTTCATCTGCTGTGTGTTTTTCTGTCATCTCATTTTGCTTATCTTACTGTGTTTGGGGTCTCCTTTTCACAGGCTGCAGGTTTGTAGTTCCTGTTGTTTTTGGTATCTGTCCCCAGTGGCTAAGGTTGGTTCAGTGGGTTGTGTAGGCTTCCTGGTGGAGGGAACTAGTGCCTGAGCTCTGGTGGATGAGGCTGGATCTTGTCTTTCTGGTGGGCACGTCCACGTCTGGTGGTGTATTTTGGGGTGTCTGTGGCCTTATTATGATTTTAGGCAGCCTCTCTGCTAATGGATGGGGCTGTGTTCCTGTCTTGCTAGTTGTTTGGCATAGGGTGTCCAGCACTGTAGCTTGCTGGTCGTTGAGTGAAGCTGGGTCTTGATGTTGAGATGGAGATCTCTGAGAGATTTTTGCCATTTGGTATTACGTGGAGCTGGGAGGTCTCTTGTGGACCAGTGTCCTGAAGTTGGCTCTCCCACCTCAGAGGCACGGCCCTGATGCCTGGCTGGAGCACCAAGAGCCTTTCATCCACACGGCCCAGAGTAAAAGGGAGAAAAAATAGAAAGAAAGAAAGAAAGAGGCTATAATATAGTGAAGTAAAATAAAGCTATTGTAAAGCAAAGCTATACAGACAAAATCTCACCCAGAAGCATATACATATACACTCACAAAAAAAAGGAAAAGGGGAAAGATTAATATATCCTGCTCACAAAGTCCACCTCCTGAATTTGGGATGATTCATTGTCTATTCAGGTATTCAACAGATGCAGGCACATCAAATTGTTTGTGGAGTTTTAATCCGCTGCTTCTGAGGCTGCTGGGAGAGATTTCCCCTTCTCTTCTCTGTTCGCACAGCTTCTGGGGTTCAGCTTTGGATTTGGACCCGCCTCTGTGTGTAGGTCGCCTGAGGGCGTCTATTCCCCGCCCAGACAGGATGGGGTTAAAGGAGCAGCTGCTTCGGGGGCTGTGGCTCACCCAGGCCGCGGGGAGGGAGGGGTACAGAGGAGGCTGGGCGAGCCTGCGGCGGCCGAGGCTGGCGTGACGTTGCACCAGCCTGAGGCGCACCGTGTGTTCTCCCGGGGAAGTTGTCCCCGGATCACGGGACCCTTGCAGTGGCGGGCTGCACAGGCTCCCGGGAGGGGCGGTGTGGAGAGTGACCTGTGCTCGCACACAGGATTTTTGGAGGCGGCAGCAGCAGCCCCAGCGTCTCACGCCTGTCTCTGGGGTCCGCGCTGATAGCCGCGGCTCGCGCCCTTCTCTGGAGTTCGTTTAGGCGGCGCTCTGAATCCCCTCTCCTTGCGTGCCGCGAAACAAAGAGGCAAGAAAAAGTCTCTTGCCTCTTCGGCAGCTGCAGACTTTTTCTCAGACTCCCTCCCAGCCAGCTGTGGTGCGCTAACCCCTTCAGGCTGTGTTCACGCCGCCAGCCCCAGTCCTCTCCCTGCGATCAGACCGAAGCCTGAGCCTCAGCTCCCAGCCCCGCCCGCCCCGGTGGGGGAGCAGACAAGCCTCTCGGGCTGCTGAGTGCTGCGCGGCACCGATCCTCTGTGCGGGAGTCTCTCCGTTTTCCCCTCTGCGCCCCTGTTGCTGTGGGATTCGCGCTGATCGCCACGGCTCGCGCCTGTCTCTGGAGTTCGTTTAGGCGGCGCTCTGACTCCCCTCTCCTCGCGCACCAGGAAACAAAGAGGGAAGAAAAAGTCTCTTGCCTCTTCGGCAGCTGCAGACTTTTTCCCGGACTCCCTCCCGGCTAGCTGTGGTGCACTAACCCCTTCAGGCTGTGTTCACGCCGCCAACCCCAGTCCTCTCCCTGCGATCAGACCGAAGCCTGAGCCTCAGCTCCCAGCCCCGCCCTCCCCGGCGGGGGGAGCAGACAAGCCTCTCGGGCTGGTGAGTGCTGGTCGGCACCGCTCCTCCGTGCGGGAACCTCTCCGCTTTGCCCTCCGCACCCCTGTGGCTGCGCTCTCCTCCGTGGCTCCGAACCTTCCCCTCTCTGCCACCCGCAGTCTCTCCCCGCGATGGGGCTTCCTAGTGCGTGGAAATCTTTCCTCCTTCACAGCTCCCTCCCACTGGTGCAGGTGCCGTCCCTATTCTTTTGTCTCTGTTATTTCTTTTTTCTTTTGCCCTACCCAAGTACGGGGGGAGTTTCTTGCCTTTTTGGAGGTCGGACGTTTTCTGCCAGCGTTCAGTGGGTGTTCTGTAGGAGCAGTTCCATGTGTAGATGTATTTCTAGTGTATCTGTGGGAAGGAAGGTGATCTCCGCGTCTTACTCTTCCGCCATCTTCTCTCCTCCCTCGCCTTTGCCTTTTTATAGCCTGATATTAGTAGCCTTCAGAGCCAGTACAACCTGCTGTGAAACTTGGGACTTACTTAAAAATTACGCCATAAGCCACATCATTGATGTAGAAAATTTACTTCTGGATAGAAAATTTTATTAAAAATTAATATGAGGACAAATCAGGATATTGCATAAATTACATTTTTATACAAATACAATTTTGTCTGCAATAAAAATTATTGTTTCAAAGACCATACAATCCTTAATTTTGTACTAATTTGCTTTACTTTCTGCTTGTATGCTCTTAACTATTTAATAAGCCTATTTATAACCCAAACAATTTATCTTACTTCACTGCATACAGATATAAAATATCTCTGAACACAAGAGAAACTCCAAAAGCCTACAACTATGGTGAATTAGAAACTACTTCAAGAAAGTGTGAACTCTGAAGAGATGGGAATTATTAGACTTCATATTGTTTCCCTAATAAGCTTAAATCATCCTAAAACTTTATCCATTTTATCCTCATAGACTCCTTGAGAAGGTCTGGGAAAAGGCATTATTATCTCTATTTGAGTAAGAAGGAAATTCAGTGTGACATTTACTGGTATTTTATTTTAAATTTACTACTATTATTAGTAGAGGTTGAAATGAATTTGATATATTTCAAAATGAAAAGCATTACAATCAGTGAAGAATATTTTTACACTAGAGATAAAAATAAAACAAGGAGTTAAAATATAAAAACTCAATGGAAAAAGCTACTTGAAAGAGGTGAGCTTATTAATTTTTTTCTTCCCATGTACTTGGTCTATCTTATTCTGTCTTTTATTTAAATTCAACCTGCTTTCTTGTCCTTTAAGAAAAGACCTTTAGGCTCCCTTTTTATAAAAGGTTTCAGAGAAGTTTTAAGGAGGGATTTGAGAGAGAAGATGATTTTGAATAATGGGCATGAAATAGGAGAGTGTTTTTAGAGTTAAGTATGGTGTGGAAAATTTCAATCTTAAAAGTGGGAATAGGAAACTATATACTATATGTTTGAATTCTTTCTAACAAGGATAATAGTTTTAACTTTTTAATGTGATTTTCCTTTTTCTTCCTTCCTGGTACATGACCTTCACTCTCTTGGCCTAAGGCATCCATCTCTCTGGGTTTGTATGTGAGGAAAATAGGGACAGAGAGGTGTATCCAGCTTTTTAAAAGTTGAAATAGAATTAAGCAGTAAAACAGGCTGTAATCTTGAAAGACAATTTTCCAGATTTGTTTATTTCCCACTTTATCTAACAACCAAGCCTGCATGACCCATGCTCATAGAATTCTCACACAGTAGAGGAGATATCGCTGGCCACCACTAGGGCTTAGTTGAAGTATGAGAAGAGAAGGATAAGAAAAGAAAAGCCCATCTTTCCCAATTGTGGAGATTAGTAGGAAGTAGAAAGAGAGAAATAGGAATGCAAAGGGGCATAATTAAGGTGCACTGATGTTTTCTTCTCTGGGCTATATGAGAGTAAGAGTCATGTTTAGGGTAGAAAGGAATACTACACATTCACACCTCCACTTCTTATTTGAGAGTATGAGAGGAGGTCCCTTTGAAAACTATCTTAGACCAATCACAAGTCAGTTTGGGTGGTCAGCATGGTCAAAAAAGACTATGAAATGCTGCTTTTCTGAGCCATCCTTGTTTCCAAAATTAGCCATGAGTCTGGTTGTGGAGTTTGCCAGAGAGGCTCATGGGAGTAAGAATAAGGCATCTTTATTCCCAGATTGAAGAGCTGGAACAAATGTGATCTCAGTCAAATTCTAGAGAGGTCTATTGTGTCAACAAGAACTGGTAGAGTCCAAGTCAGCCAGGAGGCCTATTGAGCCTAAACAAGTACCAAGAGGCAGGTCATAAGTTCTAGCAGCAATGCAAGTTGCCCCATCAACCAAGACATCATCTTCGAGAGAGAAGCAGGCATAGAAGCGTTTCCCTGGGAGACTGGGTATTCTTAACCAAATGAAATGATGAGTATTATTTGAAAGGGCTGTTTAAACTACTGATTAGATTTTTACTTAATTTGCTTCCCCCTTAATCAGTAGAGAGGTAAACCTTAAGAAAAAGACCAGATTAGCTATAGAAAACTCAAAGGATGCAAGCCGGTGGGCCAGCTAGGCAGGGAATGCGGGTCGGCTCTGTGGGATGAGGCTGCCGCAGCAGATTGACCCGTGCTCCGCCCCTTAGCTGGGTGGGTGAGTGCCTGTGGCAAGCGCCTGTGCCCCGGGGGACAGGGATAGGGACCCCCTGAGAGGGAGGGACTACTGGAAGTGGGGCACCCGAGTAGAGAGAGAGAGACCCTGGGAAATGGGGACACCTGGGGAAGTGGGTGACCTCGGAAGATTGTCAACAGGACGTGTGGTCTCTCAGGCTCCAGGAACGATGGGTTCCTGACCTCTCCTTGGGGTAGGGTGGGGAGGAAGGTGATTCTCGAAAAATGATGGGCTCCAGGTGAGGAAGATTCCCGGCTTCACCCTAACAAATTGTGTTTGCACCCATCCATATGCGCACCCATCAGTTCATTCCCCAGACTGTGACTGAGTCCTGCTTGTGCTTGATACTGCCAAGGCCCTGGAGATTAAACAGGAAGCTCTAGGTGCAGCGTAGAGCCCAGTGTGGGGCTATATACATCTTTGCTCTGCCTCACTAGGTGTGTACCTTGGGCACTTAACCTCACATCATCTGCTGGTACTTACAGAGCACTGTCATAGGCCAGGCACTGGGATAGCTGTGAACGTGGCAGGCAAGCTGTCTGCCCTCATGGAATTTACATTCTAGTGGGCAGTTTACCCTTTTGTAAGATAGGAACAGTAATAGTGCTTTCACCAAATATTGTGAAGATTAAACAAGAGATGGATGTAAAGTTCTTATCAGGGTGCTTGATACATGGTAAAACGCTCAGGTACATATTAACTCTTTTCCTCATTCTGCTATAAGTTAAACTTCATAAGGCAAAGAATTATATTGTTTATTGTTGTGTGCCCAGCTCCTATGAGCACAGTGCCTGACATATGCCAGCTGATCAGTAATTATTTGATAAATGAATGGATGAGTGAAACTGACTGAGGAATTTGAGGTAGACACACATGACACTGGACTGCAATTTCTAAAAGAGAAATAGGAACCCAGTGCTGTGGAAAACTGGAGGGAATCACCCTGGGGGTGTCAAGGAAGGCTTCACAGAGGAGGTGACATTGAAGCTAGGCCTGGAAGGTGATGAGTTGTCTGGTTGGGAATAAACAAGTTGAGGAAATTCCAGGCAGAGATTTAAAAAAAAAAAAAAAATCAAAGGAGTTAGATTTCTTCTGTACATTCAAATTGCGGTATGTGTGAAGATGTAGGAATAGGACTCGGTAGATTCACGTTCAAATATAAATAAATTTATATTTTATAATTAATAATATTAACTTTTCCATTTGTTTCCAACTCTTCAATATTAAACTATTGAATATTTGATTTATTTTTCATAACATTACATTTGAATAAATGGATGTCTCAAAGAAAAATGTGTGTTGCTATTTCCCCAAGATATAATATAGGCCTGTCATATTTAAGGTAATCAATACATACTTGAGTAAAGAAAGTAATAAAGTACCTAATAAGATCTTCATTCATAATAAGTACTGGAGGAACAGGTATTATCTATTGACGATCTATAACTCCACGATTTTAATTTACTTTAGTTCAGTGTGTATCTGTCAATTGCTGAAAGGACCAAAAAGAAGTTTGAGCTATGATTCCTGCTGTTTAAGAGCTACAGCCTCATCAATAAGTTAAGATTCATAGCCTGGACAATATGAAGACCAAGACTGTAATACCATCTTGAGGATTATGAGATTCTGAGAATAGAGAACTGAAGGCTTCAGTTGATTAAAGGCTATACTGGAAGGATCTAGAGAATGATAACTACAGTGAAGATTTCTTTAACTTAGATTTTAAAAATTGGATCATTAACAAAAGACCAAATATGGAGGACCTAGAATTATGAACATGGGATTTTATCCTTAATGGTACAGGAAATAGAAAATGGGTTCTTGAATTGGGTATCCAAGTGATGAAACTCTGGTAGCAAGGGTCATGTGATTCCCTTTATAGCCAAGGAAACACAAGTGAGAGTATTCTAAGGACTCCAAGGAGGAATACATTTGTTCTTCCTGATAAGATGATCAGGTGTAGGTAGCACCACTCTCTCCATTTTCTTCCACTCTTGAATACAGATGTGACACCTGAAACTAAGCTAGTCTTTTTGTGACCATGAGACAATAAACCAACATCCCGTAGATGATGAGAAATAAAAAGATCATGAATATTAGATGACATTTTTGAGTGGCTTCACCACTGCCTACCTCCAGACTTCTTATATGAATAAAATATATCTACATGTTATAGTCTCATTGATTGAGACTTCCTGTTACTTATAATGAAAAGTGTTCCTAAGTAGTAAAAGAAGAAGCAGAAGAGGATTATAGAAGTCCTGGTATTCTTTACTTACGAAGTAGCTTGGGTTTTATAATAAAGAAGAATATGATTTAAGGATTTAAAAAAGGAAAGTGACTTGGTTAGAGTTCCATTTTAGAAAAATATCAATAATACTAGAAACATTGTGAAGTATGAGTGTTAGAAAATGGTAAGACCAAACTAAGGAAGAAAGAACTAAACTGTGAGAAAGAAATGATGGCTTAAAATAAGAGAGTAATATTAGAGATGATGAGATAGAAGTCCAAAATATCAATATGTTAAGGGACTTGTATCAACAGGATTTGATGGTAAGAGAGAAAGGAGTCTTGTATCATTTCTAAGATATTTGGAAAGAGTGGTGGCATGAATATTAGAATGAGGAACATAGGGGGAAGAACAGTTTGGAGGTTGATAAATTCACTTTTGAGATTTTGAGTTTAAGATGCTTAAGTAACATCAAAATGGCATATGGGTTTATAGTTCAAGAGACATCTGATCTAGATAGACAGATTTGCGAACGATTAGAGGTGACAGTGGAATACGGAGAGCAAGAAATGTGTATTATAAATAATTCTGGGAAATACCAATATTTAAGGGAAAAAAGAGAAGAGATGCCTTTGAAGGAGACAAAGAATGGGCCAAAGAGGGCAGAGAAAAACCAGGAGGGAAAGGGATCACAAATGCCAAGGGAAAAGAGACCGTGGTCAATGGGTCAAATTCTGCTGTTAAGTAAGTGTTAAATGTTAAGTAAGATAAGAACGGAGAGTTGGATTTAGCACCTCGGAGATTATAGGTGACCTTGGTGGCAGCAGTTTCAGTAGAGTGTTGGGAGGCAGAAAACAGACTGTGGTGAGTTAAGGAGTTAATTTAAAATGAGAAAAGTGTGACAGTGAAAGTAAACCATTCTCTTGCTGGGCTTGACAGAAAAGAGAAAGTAACTGGCAGAGGGTACACAATTTAGGGAGAGGTTTCAGCAAATGCATAGGTTGTAAGGGAAAAGCTGTTAGAGAGGGAGAAATTAAAAATACCAGAGATAGAGTGTAATTGATACAGTAAAGCTCCTAAGAGGACAGGAAAAGGTACGATCTAGCATTGCTAGAGAGATTCTCTCCTGGAAGGGGGAGGCTTACCTCTCCTACTGTGTTGGTTGAGGAAATAAGTTAAGAATGGATGCGTATTATTCTTAGGTTGTGGTATGACTTTATTTGAAGGGCTTTAGTTGGTGCTCAAATAAATGTGAGTTAATGAGGTTATATGATGGAGAGGAGGCAGTTTCTACTCATCTCAAAACTGAGATGTTGAATGGCAAGGACTAAACAGTAATACAGATCTTGGGCATTTAAACTGTTCCCTTCACAGTAGTTCTTCTGGTGCCTTTTTGCATTCCCACCAGCAATAGATGTTTGATCTAGCTTCTTCATATCGTTGCTGACATGTATTTGGTGGAGTTATTATAATTATATTTTATTTTATTCAATCTTATATGTGTGGCAATATCTCATTGTGGTTTTAATTTGCATTTACCTAATAGCTAAAGATATTGAATATCTTTTCCTGTGCTTATTTGCATCACTCGAATATCTATTCATGTAGTTTGTCAATTTTCTAATTAGTTTGTTTGTTTAATATTGAGTTTTTGGAATTTTTAATGTATTTTAGATATAAGATTCTTGTTGGATATGAGGTTTACAAAATTTCCTCCAAGTCTATAACGTCTTTTCATCCTCATAGCAGGGTTTTCACAATGCAAAATTTTAAATTTTGAAAAGATGCAATTTATTAATTCTTTCTTTTAGAGAGACTGTGCTTTTGACATCAAGTCTACTAAGATTTCATTGCCTAGCGCTAGGTCCCAAAGCTTTTCTCCTATTTGTTTTCTAAAAGTTTTATGGTTTTACAGTATGTCCATGATCTGTTTTGAGTTAGTTTTTATAAAGTATGAAGCTTAGATCAGGGCTGGTTTTTTTCCCCCTATGCACACCCAGTTATTTCAGTACCATTTGTTGTAAAGACTGACCTTCTTCCATTGAATTTGTTCTTTTTTTTTTTTTTTTAACATCTTTATTGGAGTATAATTGCTTTACAATGGTGTGTTAGCTTCTGCTCTACAACAAAGTGAATCAGTTATACATATACATATGTTCCCATATCTCCTCCCTCTTGCATCTCCCTCCCTCCCACCCTCCCTATCCCACCCCTCTATGTGGTCACAAAGCACAGAGCTGATCTCCCTGTGCTATGCGGCTGCTTCCCACTAGCTATCTATTTTACGTTTGGTAGTGTATATATGTCCATGCCACTCTCTCACTTTGTCACATCTTACCCTTCCCCCTCCCCATATCCTCAAGTCCATTCTCTAGTAGGTCTGTGTCTTTATTCCCATCTTGCCACTAGGTTCTTCATGACCTTTTTTTCCTTCTCTTAGATTCCATATATATGTGTTAGCATACTGTATTTGTTTTTCTCTTTCTGACTTACTTCACTCTCTATGACAGACTGTAACTCCATCCACCTCACTACAAATAACTCCATTTCGTTTCTTTTTATGGCTGAATAATATTTCATTGTATATATGTGCCACATCTTCTTTATCCATTCATCCGATGATGGACATTTAGGTTGCTTCCATGTCCTGGCTATTGTAAATAGAGCTGCAATGAACATTTTGTTAATGACTCTTTTTGAATTATGGTTTTCTCAGGGTATATGCCCAGTAGTGGGATTGCTGGGTCGTATGGTACTTCTATTTTTAGTTTTTTAAGGAACCTCCATACTGTTCTCCGTAGTGGCTGTATCAATTTACATTCCCACCAACAGTGCAAGAGAGTTCCCTTTTCTCCACACCCTCTCCAGCATTTATTGTTTGTAGATTTCTTCTTCCATTGAATTTGTTCTTTCTCCTCTTTGTCAAAAATCATTTGGGTATATTTGTGAGCATGTATTTTGGGTTTGCTATTCTGTTCCACTGCATAGATCTCAATGTCTCTCCCTTTCCCAATACCACATTGTCTTGATTACTGTTGCTAGGTAGTAGGCCTTAATATTGAATAAAATGAATCCTCCCACTTTATTTTTTCAAGATTATTTTAGTTATTCGAGGGTAGTGCCTTTCTATATCAATTTTAGAATAAGCTAATCTATATCTACAAATTTTTAGTGGGTTTTTGACAGGAATTGCATTGAACCTGTACATTTCGGGAGGATTCACATCTTTACTATTTGAGTCTTCCAATTCATGAACACAGTATATGTATCCACTATTTAGGCCTTCTTTGGGGTTTTTTCCAGTACTTTTGTGATTTTCAGCATACACATTTTATATATATTTTGTTAAATTTATGCCTAAGTATTTCATTTTGGTGAAATTTCTATAAATGACATTGTGCTTTTAATTTTGGTTTTCAGATGTACATTTTTAGTATGTAGTAATGTGATTGATTTTTGTCTGTTGTTCTTCCCTTTTGCAAACTTGCTGAACTCACTTATTTTTGTTGTTGTTCTGTTTTGTTGTTTTGTTTCTTTGGGATTTTCTAACTAGACAGTCATGTCATCTGCAAATAGAGATCATGTTATTCCTTCCTTTCCAATTTGTATATCATTTTTTTCTTTTTCTTGCCTTATTTGAGTCACTAGAACTTCCAGTAGTTTATTGAATAAGAGTGGTGACAGTGGACATCCTTGTTTTGTTCCGTATCTTCCAGTGGAAGCATTCAGTCTTCCACTGCCAGCTACGTTAGCTATGTTTTATGTAGATACTTTTTATCATGTTGTGAAAGTTCCCATCTATTCCTAGCTTGCTGAGAGTTTTTCCTCATGAATGGATATTGAATTTTTGCCAAATACTATTTCTGTGCCAATTGATATGATCATATGATTGATTTGTGAATGTTGAACTAGCCTTACATATTTGGAATAAATCCCACTCTGTCATGATAAATAATCTTTTTATACATTGCCAGATATGATTTGCTAATATCTCACTGAGGATTTTTATGTATAAATTCGTGAGAGATATTGGTCTGTAGGGTTTTTTTGGTTTTTTGTTTGTTTTGTTTTGTTTCATTGGTACTGTCTTTGTGTACTTTTGGTATCAGCATATTATTAGCCTCATAAAATGAGTTAGAAAGGTTTTGCTCTTCCATTTTCTGGAAAAGATTGTGTAAAATTGGTGTTAATTCTCCTTTAAATATTCAGTAAAATTCTCCAGTGAAACCACCCAGACTTGGAGATGTCTTTTTCAGGAGCTTTTAGATTATAAATATTACTTCTTTAATAGTTATAGGTCTGTTCAAGTTATCTATTTCATTTTACTTGAATTTTGGTAGTTAGTGGTTTTTATGGAATTGGTTCATTTCTTCTAAATCGTTAAACTTACGAAGCAAAGTTGTTTGTAGTATTCCATTGTTCTTCTAATGGCTTCAGGATCTGTAGTAATACCTCCTGTTTTGTTCCTGATATTAGTAATTTGGGTCTCTTCTCTTTGTAGTCTTTGCTAGTCTTCCTAAAGGTTTATCAATTTTATTGATTTTTTTAAAAAAAAACACAGCTTTTTTTGGGGGGGGCCATGCAGCATGCGGGATCTTAGTTCCCTGACCAGTGATGGAACCATCCCCCCCTGCAGTGGAAACATGGAGTCTTAACCTCTGGACTGCCAGGGAAATCCCCTGATTTTCTCTATTTTTTTGTGTTTCAATTCCACTGATGTTTGCTCTTATCTTTTTTTAAAAAATTATTTTTATTGAGGTAACATAGGTTTATAACATTATATAAGCTTCATGTATAAAACTTTATATACTTCTACTTCTGTATACACTATGGTCTGCTCACCATTAAAATTTTAGTTTCCATACATCACCATACAGTTGACATCTTTTACCCATTTTGCATCCTCTCTGGTATCCCTATCCCTTCCCCTCTGGTAGCTACTACTCTGTTCCTTGCATTTACTTGTTTTTGTTTGTTTTGTTTTGTTTTGTTTTTTAACTTCCTTTGAGACTTCTTTTTTGAACTATGGATTAGAGGTCCGTTGTTAAATTTCTTAATATTTAAAAGTGTTTTTGTTGTCTTTTTGTTACTGATTTCCATATGGTCAAAGAACATACTCTGTATGATTTTTAACTCTCTTAAGTTTGTTGAGGGTTATCTTATGGCTCAGGATTTGGTTTATCTTGGTGAATGTTCCTGTGTGCTTGAAAAACAAATTGTGTATTCTTCTGTTAGAGGCAGGATATTTTATATATACATATGAATTAGTACTGTTATTGATTGTGTTGTTCAATTCTTTTATACCTTTGCTGAGTTTTTCTCTAGTAGATCTATCAATTACTGAGTGGGGTGTTGTAGTCTCCAAGTATAATGTAGATTTGTCTATTTCTCCTTTCAGATCTATCAGTTTTTGTTTCATATGTCTTGAGACTCTATTTTTTAGATCATCATACACATTATGTCTTCCTGGTGCATTGATCCTTCTATCATTATGTAATATTCCTTTTTTTTCTAATGATTTTTTTGCCCTGAGGACTAATGTAACTGATATGAATATAACCACTTCTGCTTTTTTCTTAAATTTATTTTGCATGTTATATTTATTTCAATCCTTTATTTTTAACCTGCTTATATAATTATATTTGAAGTGAGTTTCTTATAGGCAGTATATTGCTGTATCATGGGTTATTTTTTAATCCACTCTGCAAATCTCTGGATTATTATTATTATTTTTTTAAATGTGTTGATTGATTGATTGATTGATTGATTTATGGCTGTGCTGGGTCTTCGTTTTTGTGTGAGGGCTTTCTCTAGTTGTGGCAAGTGGGGGCCACTCTTCATCGCGGTGCGCGGGCCTCTCACCATCGTGGCCTCTCTTGTTGCGGAGCACAGGCTCCAGATGCGCAGGCTCAGTAATTGTGGCTCACGGGCCCAGTCGCTCCGCGGCATGTGTGAACTTCCCAGACCAGGGCTCGAGCCCGTGTGCCCTGCATTGGCAGGCAGATTCTCAACCACTGCGCCACCAGAGAAGCCCCTCTGGATTATTTTTAATTCACATATTTAGACCATATACATATAAGATAATTATTGATATGTTAGGACTTAAGTCTGCTATTTTGTTATTCATTTTCTGTTTACTTCCCTTATTTGGGGTAATTTGAGCATATATTTAAGATTCCTTCTCGATTTATTTATAATGTTTTTGAGTATATCACTTTGTATGATTTCCTCAGTTGCTGTTCTCGATGTTGCAATATAGATATGTCCCAGTCTACTGGAATTGATGTCTTACCACTTTTAAGTGAAATGTGATACTTTATTTTCATTTAGGCTCTTTATTCTCCTCACTTTTTAAATTTAATTAAGTATTTCTTCTACATACATTGAGCACCACATCAGATGTTGTTAAAATTTTTGCTTCAGCCATCAAATGTGATTTAAGAAAATTACAAAAAGTGGGATAGACAAGGACTTAATTTCCAAAATGTACAAAAACCTCATACATCTCAGTAACAAAAAATCCAAACAACCCAATCAAAAAATGGGCAGAAAACCTAAATAGACATATCTCCAAAGAAGACATACAGATAGCCAAAGGCACATGAAAAGATGCTCAACATTGCTAATTATTAGAAAAATGCAAATCAAAATTACAGTGAGGAACCACCTCACTGGTCAGAATGGCCATCATTAAAAAGTCTACAAATAACAAATGCTGGAGTGGGTGTGGAGAAAAGGGAACACTCCTACACTGTAAATTAGTGCAGCCAGGAACAGTATGGAAGTTCCTCAAAAAACTAAAAATAAACTTGCCAGATCATCCAGCAATCCCACTCCAGGGCATATATCCATATCCAGAGAAAATTATAATTTAAAAAGATACATGCACCCCTATGTTCATAGCAGCACTATTTATAATAGCCAAGACATGGAAACAACCTAAATGTCCATCAACAGAGGAATGGGTAAAGAAGATGTGAGATGCATATATATTTAATGGAATATTACTCAGCCTTAAAAAAGAATGAAGTAATGCCATTTGCAGCTACATGGATGGACCTAGAGATTACCATACTAAGTGAAGTGAGTCAGACAAAGACAAATGCCATATGATATCACTTATATGTGGAATCTAAAATATGAAACAAATGAACTTATCTGCAAAACAGAGACAGAGTCACAAACATAGAGAACAGACTTATGGTTGCCAGTGGGGAGGGGGAGTGGGAGAGGGTTGGATTGAGAGTTTGGGATTAGCAGATGTAAACTAGTATATATAGGATGGATAAACAACAAGGTCCTACTGTATAGCACAGGAAACTATATTCAATATCCTGTAATAAACCATAATGGAAAAGAAAAAAAGTTGGATTTTTTACTTATTTTTACTTATTCTTATGTTCTCCTTTTCTTTTTGAAGTTCTAGATCGTTTGTTATCATTCCTTTTTTGTTTAGAGAACTTCCTTTAGCCATCCCTTAAGGATAGTTTTTTAAAAAAACAAATTATGTCAGTTTTCCTTAACTTATTTCTCTTTCATTTCTGAAGAATATTTTTGCTACATATAGAATTTAGAGTTGACAGTTCTTTTCCTTCAGTATTTCAAGAATGTTGTGCCACTTCCTCTTTCTGGACGCCATGGTTTCAGATAATAAATCAGTGTTGTCCCATAAGTACTACATTGTTTCTCACTGGCTAATTTCATAATTTTCTTTGTCCTTAGTATTCCTAAGTTTAATTATGATGTGTGTTGGCATGAATTTTTTGTGTTTATCACATTTGGGGTTTGCTAGCTACTTGTATCTGCTGTTTTGTCTCTTTCACCAAATTTGGGAAACTTTCAGCCATTACTTTGAATATTTTTCAGTCCCACTCTATTGCTTCCTTCTGGGATTACAATTATACAAATGTTAGCTTTTTTGCTATATTACCCCAGGTACCTGAAACTCTATTCATTTTCAGTGTGTTTTCTGTTCTTCACATTGGGTGAATTTATTTTTCTGTCCTCAAGTTCAATGATTCTATCCTGTGTCATCTCCATTCTACTGTTGAATTAAACCAGTGAGTTGTTGGTTTTTTTTTTTTTCTGTTTTTATATTTTTCTGTTCCATAATTTCCATTTGGTTCTTTTTTATAAGTTCTATTTATTCACTCAGATTTTCTATTTTTTCACTTATTTAGAAAATTTCTAATTGCTTGTTGAAACATTTTTATTACAGCTGTTTTAAAAATCCTTAGATAATTCCAACATCAGAATAATCTTGGTGTTGGCATCTGTTCTTAGAGCTTTTCTGGTCTGGAATTGTTGGAGGTTAAGTTGGGGGATACTGCAGCACCTTGTCCAGAATATACGGGAGGCAATATGGAAGCCCAGGAAACTCATCACCATGTCACTCCTCGACTTTGAACTCAAGGTTCTTAGGCAACCTGTCTTCTTTCTTCCTTTCAGAGGCTCCCATTCCTGTTTTTTGTCTTATCTCTAGGACTTTTTACGTGAAAGAGTGAGGACATGGGAAGAATGGGGCTTCTCCATTTGGTGCAACTGTAAGTCCTCAAGTTACTTTTTTGTAAATATAAACACTTCTTTCTAGTAAAAGAAAGAATCAGTGGTGGAAATGACTTCTTAAGTACTCATTTCGAGAAGGCTGATTAAAAACACAGGTACACATTCAAAGTATAGTATTCTAAATCCAGGAAATAAAGTAGCATAGTGGAGGAAAGCATTTGTTTTAAGATCAAATAGGGTGAGTTTGAATGTTGTTTATGTTACAGTTTCTATACACACATTGTAAAAGAATACTCAACTTGACAGTGGCTGTGAGAATGAAGTGTGTGCCAGGAACTTGCTGAGAGCTCATCAAGTGTCATTTCCCATATTTTACCAATAAAATCTCCATAATGAATGTAGTTGTATAATACATAAAACTTGTAAGGATGAATAGATTTTATTGATGTATTTATTTTCTTCTCAAAAAAAATAACGACAAGGAACCTGAAGTACAGAAGGTTTATAACATATCTGAGGCCATTCAGCTAACTAGTGGTGCAAGAATCTAGACCAGTGGTGATCGAGTTGTGGTTCACAGAGAGCCAGCAGTTGCATCACCTGTGAACTTGTTAAATATACAAGTTCGCAGATCCCTCCCTGACTGCTGAAACAGAACCTCTCAGGGTGGTGCCCAGAAATTTGTTTTAACAAGCCTCCAGATGATTCTGATGCCCATTAAAGTTTGATAACTACTGGCAAGGCACTGATCTACCTCCCGGGATCTTTCTAGTACATGTTATAGAGTGCTGCCTCTTTTAACCTAGTGGATTCTCTCAGCTTATTTATGGCACTGATACTGATGTACAGAACCTCTATATCATAATGTGTTCATAACACACTGAAGAGTCTTACAATTTGGAATTCATGTCCTCTGCCTTCTGGAGGGAAAAAAAATCATTTCCTGGATCCCCTCTAAACTCCTTTCCCTGCCAATATAGCCAGTGTCACCCTGCAATACTCTCATGGGGACAACACATTGTTTCTGCTGACTTTATTCAGAACATGGCAACCTACAGTTCAGCAAGCCCAGTTCATTATATGTGTTATTCTGTTTTTATAGCAACATATGGATGCCCTTGGGGAAAATCCTGATCATTTCAGACCAGAGCCCTTGTTTCTTTCTTTTTAAGACTTCCTTCAGCCCATAGTCAGGACATGGTACCTCTCTCTCTACACTTCTACTCCTGACTGAGAAAGTGACCAATTGTGCATGGTAACACAATTGACAGCTCTAATAGGCTCAACTTGGGAGACATTTCAAAGCTCTCATCCATCCCTCCCTTGGAGTAGACACTATCCTCTTGAGATTTCCCAAATGGCTATGACTGGCTCCCTGGAGATAACATCAGTGACCTTGGGAAGGGGACAGAAGAAAAGTACATCTACATCTCTGTTGCTGCACTTTATCAGTAATTAATGCCAAAATCTCTGTGATCTATTATGGACATCCAAACTTTTCCTATGTTATCTGTTTTGAGTACATAGTAAATTGATTGCTGTCAATACACACTTCTAAACAACACTCCATATACATAGTCCCCAAACTTATCAGTGCTTACTTATTTTAGGGCCAGGAGATCTATTTTGTGGATAGACTACTAGGTGTCATGCCTAGACAGACTCTAGCTAGCAACAGATGTCACTTTGTGCTCTCTCTCCTTGTTTTTACAGACTAGGCAGCCAAAGATGGAAGTCTTGTAAATAATGAAAAGCTGAAATCAGCCAAGGATAGGCAGGAGTTATATAATCCACCAAAGCAGCAACAGATTAAAGTCCTTCCCCATATCTTCCTGTACATCTCAAGCGAAAAGGGATGGGGTTGGTAGAGCACTGAATTCCTGTTATCCTGTGAGCTTCCTCCACTTTGCTTGCAGTGCCCAACTCCTAACCTAACATTGGTCATTTAGTGTCTTAGAAATCTGGGAATATTCCTTTGTAAATTGCTTATAGCAACCACTTAATCTCTAAAAAGTGTTCAATGTTCTATCACTGTGGGGCCAAGTGATGAAAGCAGATATCCTTTCAATATTTATCTTTACTTGAAATGGGTACTCTGGCCTGACAGTTGCACTGTTAGAAAAATTAGCTCTTATCTTTAGGCACGTGAAGGCATTTCTTTAAGGTGTTCTTATTAGCATAGGTATTTGATAATTTCTACTTTTTGGAAGGCTGACCCCAAAACTTCTCATGCCCTTAGAGTTAATCCCAGGAATATGAATTTGGTTTATAGAAAAACAATTTTGTGTGCGTTTGTGTGTGTGTATACCTATATAGAGACTGTTATTTTTGCCTGATTTCTGGGGGATTCTCTAGATTCTAGGACTATGAAATTATACCATTTATTTGAAATTCTTCAATGTGTTCTCCGAAGGCTTTGAATTGAGACAATGGAACTTTTCTAGACCACCTTTTCCTTAAAGTTAAGTGAATATTTTGATTTATTTTATACTTCTCATTCAAAACATCACCTCATCTCATTTTTGGAGAAAGAAAATGTTACCTCTGACTTGGAATTACCTTCTAATCCTCTTTTTTTTTTTTTAACTTTATAAATGACCATTAAACTCAAAGTTCTCAGCTCTCAGTCTGAGAGATCTACATGGTACAGCTTCAGGACAGTGGACAAAAAGCAGCAGCTGTTGTCTATGTTAGGTGTCTATCCTGCAGGCATTAGCTCACAAAAAACAATTGAGGAGAACACTAAGTTCTCTGTGCTCTATGCTGCTAACAGAGCTAGGCCAGTATTTTAAATAGGTTGGAATTTATCCTCATCAGCACAACTGTTTGCTTGCCTCTTATATCTGGCCATGCAGCAGTGTCGGTATGTACCTCACCTAGGTACCACTACTGCCTTTCTTTAAGAAACTCCAATTTAATAGGTATTTAAGTAAAGTAAAGCTGGAATTCAGTATTCAAGCTTGACTGAGCCCACCATCCAATCCAGGCAACCATGATAGATCAGATATTATTAAAAATTTTTAACAAGGTGTTGGCTTGAGACCACTGAGTTCCAAACCCATTTTATCTCTGTCTTCTCACATCTGTTGTGGACTGCATGTATGTATCCCACCAAAATTTATATGTTGAAACCCTATCCCCTGATGTGATGGTATTAGAAAGTGTGACCTTACGGATGTGACTGGGATTAGAGCAGGTCATGAGGTTGGAGCACTCTGAAAGGGATTAGTACCTTTATAAGTCAAGAAAGAGGTTCCTTCTTTCTGCTCTTTGCCATGTGAGGATATAGTCAGCAGTCTGCAACCCAGAAGAGGCCTCTCACCAGAACCCAACCATGCTGGCACCCTGATCTTGGACTTCCAGCCTCCAGAGCTATGAGGAATTTCTGTTGTTTATAAGCCACCCAGTCTATGGTATTTTTTTTTTTTTAAAGAACTAAGGGTTTTTTTTTTTTTTAATTAATTAATTTATTTATGGCTGTGTTGGGTCTTCGTTTCTGTGCGAGGGCTTTCTTTAGTTGTGGCAAGCGGGGGCCACTCTTCATCACGGTGCGCGGGCCTCTCACTATCGCAGCCTCTCTTGTTGCGGAGCACAGGCTCCAGACGCGCAGGCTCAGTAGTTGTGGCTCACGGGCCCAGTTGCTCCGTGGCATGTGGGATCTTCCCAGACCAGGGCTCGAACCCGTGTCCCCTGCATTGGCAGGCAGATTCTCAACCACTGCGCCACCAGGGAAGCCCCGTCTATGGTATTTTTGTTACTGTAGCCTGAGCTAAGACATCCTCCTGCAGAAATCAAAGCTAAAAAGATAGCTTTCCATTAATCTGTTTTGGAGGGGTCCAAAATGTCTTTACCTGTCTTTTACAGAAATCTCTGTTAGTTAGGGATTTCATTTGGCTGCATATAATGAGACATCTAAACAACAGTGGCCTAAACACAATGGGAGTTTTTTTTTTTTCACAGAACAGGAACAAAAAGGTAAACTGCCTGGAAGTGGTATTGTCCTGCTCAAGATGTTAGGGTCAAGTTCTTTGATGTTCCCTTGGCCTTTAATTCATGGACATTTAGAAGATGACTGCAGTCTTTCAGTTAGGAAGGAGGAATTACAAAAAGTTAAAAGAGTACATGTAAATTGATTTGACCTCTCTTTTAAGGAGCTTTCCCGGAAGCACTAGCAGACATTTCATTGGCCAGAATGGTGTCACATCTGGCTGCAAGGGATGCTACAAAATGTAGTTTTGACTAAAAATAGAGTTGCCATATGATCCAGCAATCCCACTCCAAGGCATGTACCTGGACAAAACTATAATTCAAAAAGATACATGCATTCCGATGTTCATAGCAGCTCTATTCACAATAGCCAAGACATGGAAACAACCTAAATATCCATTGACAGATAAATGAATAAAGATATGGTACAGGGGTGCCTTCAAGATGGCAGAGGAGTAAGATGTGGAGATCACCTTCCACCCCACAAATACATCAGAAATACATCTACATGTGGAACAACTCCTACAGAACACCACCTGAACGCTGGCAGACCTCAGACTTCCCAAAAGGCAAGAGACTCCCCATGTACCTGGGTAGGGCAAAAGAGAAAAACAGAGACAAAAGAATAGGGAGGGGACCTGCCCCTCTTGGAGAGAGCTGTGAAGGAGGAAAAGTTTCCACACACTAGGAAGCCCCTTCACTGGTGGGGACGGGGGATGGGTGGGGGGGAAGCTTCGGAGCCACGGAGGAGAGCGCAGGAACAGGGGTGCAGAGGGCAAAGCGGAGAGATTCCAGCACAGAGGATCGGTGCCGACCAGCACTTACCAGCCCAAGAGGCTTGTCTGCTCAGATGTCGGGGCAGCTGGGGGATGGGAGTTGAGGCTCAGGCTTCGGAGGTCAGATCCCAGGGAGATGACTGGGGTTGGCTGCGTCAGCACAGCCTGAAGGGGGCTAGTGCACCACAGCTAGCCAGGAGGGAGTCCAGGAAAAACTCTGGACCTGGCTAAGAGGCAAGAGACCATTGTTTCAGGGTGCACGAGGAGAGGGGATTCAGAGCACCGCCTAAACAAGCCCCAGAGATGGGCGCAAGCTGCAGCTATCAGCGCGGACCCCAGAGATGGGCGTGAATGCTAAGGTTTCTGGTACAGTGACCAAGAATCCTGTGTGCAAGCACAGGTCAAAATCCACACCTCCCCTCCCGGGAGCCTGTGCAGCCGGCCATTGCCAGGGTCCTGTGATACAGAGAAAACTTCCCCGGGAGAACACACGGCACGCTTCAGGCTGTTGTAACATCATATTGGCCTCTGCCGCCGCAGGCTCACCCCACATTCTGTACCCCTCCCTTGCCTCTGGCCTGAGTGAGCCAGAGCCCCCTAATCAGCTGCTACTATAACCCCATCCTGTCTGAGTGAAGAACAGATGCCCTCAGGCAACCTACACGCAGAGGTGGGGCCAAATCCACAGCTGAACCCCAGGAGCTGTGTGAACAAAGAAGAGAAAGGGAAATCTCTCCCAGCAGCCTCAGGAGCAGCAGATTAAATCTCCACAATCAAGTTGATGTACCCTGCATCTGTGGAATAGACAAACAGTCATCCCAAAATTGAGGCAATGGACTTTGGGAGGAACTGTAGACTTGGGGTTTGATTTCTGCATCTAATTTGTTTCTGGTTTTATGTTTATCTTAGTTTAGTATTTAGAGTTTATTAACATTGGTAGATTTGTTTATTAATTTGGTTGCTCTCTTCTTTTATTTATATATATATATATTTTTTTCCTTTTTCTCTTTTTGTGAGTGTGTATTTGTATGCTTCTTTGTGTGATTTTGTCTGTATAGCTTTGCTTTTGCCATTTGTCCTAGGGTACTGACTGTCCGTTTTTGTTTTTGTTTTTTAAGTATAGTTTTTAGTGCTTGTTATCATTGGTGGATTTCTTTTTTGGCTAGTTGGTCTCTTCTTTCTTTTTTTAAATTACTTTTTAATTTTTTTATTTTTAATAATTTTTTTCTATTTTGATACCTTTATTTTATTTTAATTATTTTTTCTTTCTTTCTTTCTTTCTTTTTTGTCTCTTTTCTTCTGAGCCATGTGGCTGACAGGGTCTCGAAGCTCTGTCCTGGTGTCAGGCCTGAGCCTCTGAGGTGGGAGAGACGAGTTCAGGACATTGGTCCACCAAAGACCTCCCAGCGTCATGTAATATCAAATGGCGAAAGCTCTCCCAGAGATCTCCATCTCAACACTAAGACCCAGCTCCACTCAACGACCAGCAAGCTACAGTGCTGGACACCCTATGCCAAACAACTAGCAAGACAGGAAACAAACCCACCCATTAGCAGAGAGGCTGCCTAAAATCATAATAACTTCACAGACACTCCAAAACACACCACCGGATGTGGTCCTGCCCACCAGAAACACAAGATCCAGCCTCACCTACCAGAACACAGGCACCAGTCCCCTCCACCAGGAAGGCTACACAGCCCACTGAAACAATCTTACCCACTAGGACCAGACACCAAAAACAACGGGAACTATGAACCTGCAGCCTTTGAAACGGAGACCCCAAACACAGTAAGTTAAGCAATATGAGAAGACAGAGAAATACACAGCAGATGAAGGAGCAAGGTAAAAACCCACCAGACCAAACAAATGAAGAGGAAATATGCAGTCTACCTGAAAAAGAATTCAGAGTAATGATAGTAAAGATGATAAAAAATCTTGCAAATAGAATGGAGAAAATACAAGAAACGTTTCACAAGGACCTAGAAGAACTAAAGAGCAAACAAACGATGATGAACAACACAATAAATGAAATTAAAAATTCTCTAGAAGTAATCAATAGCAGAATAACTGAGGCAGAAGAATGGACAAGTGACCTGGAGGATAAAATAGTGGAAACAACTACCACAGAGCAGAATAAACAAAAAATAAAAGAATGGAGGACAATCTGAGTGAACTCTGGGACAACATAAAACTCACCAACATTTGAATTATAGGGGTCCCAGAAGGAGAAGAGAAAAATAAAGGGACTGAGAAAATATTTGAAGAGATTATAGTTGAAAACTTCCCTAATATGGGTAAGGAAATAATCAAGTCCAGGAAGCACAGAGAGTCCCATAGAGGATAAATCCAAGGAGAAACACGCCAAGACACATATTAACCAAGCTATCAAAAATTAAATACAAAGAAAAAATATTAAAAGCAGCAAGGGAAAAACAACAAAAAACAAACAAGGGAATCCCCATAAAGTTAACAGCAGATCTTTCAGCAGAAACTCTGCAAGCCAGAAGGGAGTGGCAGCACATATTTAAAGTGATGAAAGGGAAAAACCTACAACCAAGATTACTCTACCCAGCAAGGATCTCATTCAGATTCGACGGAGAAATTAAAACATTTACAGACAAACAAAAGCTGAGAGAGTTCAGCACCACCAAACCAGCTTTACAACAAATGCTAAGGAACTTCTCTAGGCAGGAAAAACAAGAGAAGGAAGAGACTTACAATAAAACCCAAAACAAGAGAATAGTAATAGGAACACACATATTGATAACTACCTTAAATGTAAATGGATTAAATTCTCCAACCAAAAGACATAGACTGGCTGAATGGATACAAAAACAAGACCAACATATATGCTGTCTACAAGAGACCCACTTCAGACCTAGGGACACATACAGACTGAAAGTGAGGGGATGGAAAAAGATATTCCATGCAAATGGAAATCACAGGAAAGCTGGAGTAGCAATTCTCATATCAGACAAAATAGACTTTAAAATAAGGCTATTACAAGAGACAAAGAAGGACACTACCTAATGATCAAGGGATCAATCCAAGAAGAAGATATAACAATTGTAAATATTTATGCACCCAACACAGGAGCACCTCAATACATAAGGCAATTGTTAACAGCCATAAAAGGGGAAATCAACAGTAACACAATCATAGTAGGGGACTTTAACACCCCCCTTTTACCAATGTACAGATCATCCAAAATGAAAATAAATAAGGAAACACAAGCTTTAAGTGATACATTAAACAAGATGGACTTAATTGATATTTATAGGACATTCCATCCAAAACCAGCAGGTTACACTTTCTTCTCAAGTGCTCATGGAACATTCTCCAGGTTAGATCATATCTTGGGTCACAAATCAAGCCTTGGTAAATTTAAGAAAATTGAAATCATATCAAGTATCTTTTCTGACCACAACGCTATGATACTGGATGTCAATAACAGGAAAAAAATCCGTAAAAAATACAAACACATGGAGGCTAAACAATGCACTACTAAACCAAGAGATCACTGATGAAATCAAAGAGGAAATCAGAAAATACCTAGAAACAAATGACAATGAAAACACGACGACCCAAAACCTATGGGATGCAGCAAAAGCAGCTGTAACGGGGAAGATTATAGCAATACAATCGTACCTCAAGAAGCAAGAAACATCTCAAATAAACAATGTAACCTTACACCTAAAGCAATTAGAGAAAGAAGAACAAAAAACCCCCAAAGTTAGCAGATTAAAAGGATCATACACCATGATCAAGTGGGGTTTATCCTAGGAATGCAAGGATTCTTCAATATATGCAAATCAATCAATGTGATATACCATATTAGCAAATTGTAGAAGAAAAACCACATGATCACCTCAATAGATGCAGAAAAAGCTTTCGACAAAATTCAACAGCCATTTATGATAAAAACCCTCTAGAAAGTAGGCATAGAGAGAGCTTACCGCAACATAATAGAGGCCATATATGACAAACCCACAGCCAACGTTGTTCTCAATGGTGAAAAACTGAAACCATTTCCTCTAAGATCAGGAACAAGATAAGGTTGTCCACTCTCACCACTGTTATTCAACATAGTTTTGGAAGTGTTAGCCACAGCAATCAGAGAAGAAAAATGAATAAAAGGAATCCTAGTAAGAAAAGAAAAGGTAAAGCTGTCACTGTTTGCAGATGACATGGTACTATACACAGAGAATCCTAGAGATGCTACCAGAAAACTACTAGACCTAATCAATTTGGTAAAGTAGCAGGATACAAAATTAATGCACAGTATTCTCTTGCATTCCTATACACTAATGATGAAAAATCTGAAAGAGAAATTACGGAAACTCTCCCATTTATGATTGCAACAAAAAGAATAAAATATCTAGGAATAAACCTACCTAAGGAGACAAAAGACCTGTATGCAGAAAACTATAAGACACTGATGAAAGAAATTAAAGATGATACAAACAGATAGAGAGATATACCATGTTCTTGGATTGGAAGAATCAACATTGTGAAAATGACTAAACTACCCAAAGCAATCTTAACATTCAATGCAATACCTATCAAACTACCAATGGCATTTTTCACAGAACTATAACAAAAAATTTCACAATTTATATGGAAACACAAAAGACCCTGAATAGCCAAAGCAATCTTGAGAAAGAACAACAGAACTGGAGGAATCAGGCTCCTGGACTTCAGACTATACTACAAAGCTACAGTAATCAAGACAGTAAGGTGTTGGCACAAAAACAGAAATATAGATCAATGGAGCAGGATAGAAAGCCCAGAGATAAACCTACCCACATATGGTCACCTTATCTTTGATAAAGGAGGCAAGAATATACAATGGAGAAAAGACAGCCTCCTCAATAAGTGTTGCTGGTAAAACTGGACAGCTACATGTAAAAGAATGAAATTAGAACACTCCCAAACACCATACACAAAAATAAATTCAAAATGGATTAAAGACCTAAATGTAAGGACAGACACTATAAAACTTTTAGAGGAAAACATAGGCAGAACACACTATGACATAAATCACAGGAAGGAGACCATAAACAAGATGAAAAGACAACACTCAGAATGGGAGAAAATATTTTCAAATGATACACTGACAAAAGACTAATCTCTGAAATTTACAAGCAGCTCATGCAGCTCAATATCAATAAAACAAACAACCCAGTCCAAAAATAGGTAGAAGACCTAAATAGACATTTCTCCAGAGAAGATATACAGGTTGCCAAGAAACACATGAAAGGATGCTCAACATCACTAATCCTTAGAGAAATACAAATCAAAACTACAGTGAGGTATCACCTCACACCAGTCAGAATGGTCATCATCAAAAACTCGACAAACAATAAATGCTGGAGAGGGTGTGGAGAAAAGGGAACCCTCTTGCACTGTTGGTGGGAATGTAAATTGATACAGCCACTATGGAGAACAGTATGGAGGTTCCTTAAAAACTAAAAATAGAACTACCATACAACCCAGCAATCATACTGCTGGGCATGTACCCTGAGAAATCCATAATTCAAATAGAGTCATGTACCTCTATGTTCATTGCAGCTCTATTTACAATAGCCAGGATATGGAAGCAACCTAAGTGTCCATCGACAGATGAATGGATAAAGAAGATGTGGCACATATATACAATGGAATATTGCTCAGCCATAAAAAGTAATGAAATTGAATTATTTGTAGTGAGGTGGATGGACCTAGAGACTGTCATACAGAGTGAAGTAAGTCAGAAAGAGAAAAATAAATACCATATGCTAACATATATATATATATGGAATCAAAAAAATAATTGTTCTGAACAACCTAGGGGCAGGAAAGGAATAAAGACTCAGGCATAGAGAATAGACTTGAGAACACGGGGAGTGGGGGAGGATAAGCTGGGACGAACTGAGAGAGTGACATGGATATATATACACTACCAAATGTAAAATAGATAGCTAGTGGGAAGCAGCCACATAGCACAGGGAGATCAGCTCGGTGCTTTGTGTCCACCTAGAGGTGGGATAGGGAGGGTGGGAGGGAGACCCAAGAGGGAGGAGATATGGGGATGTATGTATATGTATAGCTGCTTCACTTTGTTATACCACAGAAACTAACACACCATTGTAAAGCAATTATACTCCAATAAAGATGTTAAAAAAATTTTTTTAAAAAGAAGGTATGGTACATATATACAATGGAATACTACTCAGCCATAAAATAGAATGAAATAATGCCATTTTCAGCAACATGGATGGGCTTAGAGATTATCATACTCAGTGCAATATGTCAGAAAGAGAAAAACAAATACTGTATGATATCACTCATATATGGAATCTAAAATATGATACAAATGAACCTGTCTACGAAACAGAAACGGACTCACAGACATAGAGAACAGACTTGTGGTTGCCAAAAGGGAGTTTGGTGGTGGAGGGATGGATTGGGAGTTTCGAGTTAGCAGATGCAAACTGTTATGTATAGAATGGATAAACAACAAGGTCCTACTTTATAACACAGGAAACTATATTCAATGTCCTGTCATAAACCATAATGGAAAAGAATATAAAAAAGAATTAATATATATTTGTGTAACCAAATCACTTTGCTGTACAGCAGAAATTAATATAACATTGTAAATCAACTATATAACAATTAAAATTTTTAAATAAAAATTTTAAAACTTTTCAAAATGTAGTTTTGTTAGCTGAATACATTGCCACCGCTGCAAAGTCTGGTTTGTGTTAGTAAGGAAGAAGAGAGAACTGTTATAGAATAGACAACTATCAGACCCTATCCAAGGGAAAGTGTATAACTTAGTGAGTTTTTATTCATTTATCTTTAAATTGTCTTTAATTTTATTATGAAAACATGTGATTAATCTTGTTTTTAATTTACCTAAAATTGATTCTATGCATATATGGCTAGTGATTATAAAGTTTTGCATGAAAGCTACAGGTTTGAGAAGCACTTTTTTATAACCCAACACTTTGAGGCCATTCATGTTGTAAAATTTTAGAAAATGTTGATGACTGTAGAGGATGCCCAGGTACTCTTGAGCAGCAGTCTGACAAGTAAGGGACCAGAAATTCATGAAGGCATGACCCCTTCCTATCTACCAAAGTTCGTGCTAGAGAGGACACCTCCAAGAGTAGTCTTAGGCTCAGGAAATATGAATCTGATCCATTTGAAATGTTCTGCAGAGACTCAGATTCTCTTCTAACTCATTACATCTTATAAATTGGAAAACCAAACCTAATAATTACAGATTGTCAACAATTGCAAGTCTTTAGTAGTCTTACCTGGCTTTTCTGAAGTTTTAGGTTGAAAATAAAACCAGAAAGAACTCCTTTCACTGCTCTGCCAGATGCTAAATTTTCAAGAATATGGAACAGGAACAACATTTTGGGATACTCCCCAACTGGTAGACTGTTTCTGTTAGTACTTATTTGTTATTAAGACCCAGGGAAGGGAGCTGGGCCATGTCACCCCAAGAAGAAAGATGACAGACAGAGTTGCTCACAGATGATGGCAGGACTAAGCACAAGATCAGCCACTCTCCTTGCCAAAAGTGCAAGTATCAGCAGCTCTGGTGAACATGCAGACTGAATTTGAAGGGGCAGTAGAGATTCATGTTTGAAAAGGACCTAGACTTTAAACTCACTGAATTGTTACCCGATAGAGACTATTTAAAACTTTAAAATTCTGTTTGAACTGGAAAAGACTAAGATATCATCACTTAGAAAGTTTATTTTTTCTTCTGCTATTCAGTGGGAAGGGAACAGTTAAAGAAGATAAATCAGTTACAAAGAAATATACATAGTTTCTTTGCGTGTCTGAGTAGTAATGTGAGTAAATTTGCAACCTCACTACACGTCATTCTCAAAAGTTGGATGGTGAAATAGGACAGCTTAAGTAATAGCAAATTCATGTTCCTTTATTCATTCAGATAATATTTATTTTGGTCTTATCACATTCTTTCATTGCATTAAAGTCTTGAAATAATTTCCTTTTTGTGTTTGTTGAAACATTTGGATGGAGTTTTGAATATGATCAATACTATATTAACAATTGCTTTTTTAAATTAAGGAAGAAAGAGTTGTGTTGGAAAAGAGTCAAACTCTTAGGCAAGCAAGCACTAGAACATCAAACCTAGGAGGTCCCAGCTCTTCGAAGTGATTAAATGAAAGACTGGGACTTGTTATTACGCTTTTACCGTGTGATGCTAGTTGAGTGTGTGTTCAAGCTCACTTTAAATGACAGAGCAAGTTAGTCTTCTAATAAAATTTGAATATCTTCAACTTTAGAAATCATGATATTTTGTAATATCACGTCATAATAGGTTGAGGCTTTTAAAATACTGACTGTACTGATGACATACTCTACTTGTCAAAGCTACTTGAAATAATGAAAATAGATTTTGCTAGAATAGTATAGACTCTTGATGAAACGTTTATATTTTTTTAATTGTGCTCCACTTTTACTTGTCAGCAGATTTTTCAATATGGAATAACAGTGCTTGTGTTACTGCCCGTGTCAGTGAACAATGGATTGACAGGTTGGACATTTGTGACTATCTTTTGATCATATTCATATTCTTCACTATTGCTTTTAACTTTGAATTAAAGCAATGATATATGTTATTGTTGGCCAATTTAACCTTTGGATAAAGCAATACTTGAGTTTGCATTCAGGTGCAAAAGTTTTATTCACATAGTGATACACTTCCTTGTTATACATAGCTGCTGTTGCATCAGAACTGATCAAAACACCATTTTACCATTTATATAGAGCTCACAAAAAATTTAAAAAACAGCATAGATTTTCAGTGAAAAACAGAATAAGGATTCCTCAACCCTGGCTCTCCCATATATACACACTGTACTTATCAAGAGTGGGTCATAACCATCTGATTGTAATCTGCACATTAATGGTTTCATCCAGTTGTAAAGTAATAAGGAAGTACAGATCTTCCTTGAAGGATGATGGGGCTATGTCCTGATAAACCCATCATAGATTAAAAATAAGTCGAAAATGCATTTAGTACATCTAACTTACTGAACATCTTAGCCTAGCCTAGCCTACCTTAAACCTGCTCCGAAAACTTCCATTAGCCTAGAGATGGGATAAAGCCAATTTTATAATAAAGTGTTGAATATCGTATGTAATTCACTGAATACTGTGCTGAAAGTGAAAAACAGAATGATTATATGGGTACAGAATGGTTGTAAGTGTATCAGTTGTTTACCATTGTGATTGTATGGCTGACTTGCATAAAGTCAAAAAATTTAAGTCTAACCATTGTAAGTCGAGGCCCCTCTACATGGGGAAATTTTGTGATTGGATTTCTTGGAATGGACACAGAATGAGGATAATTATGTCTCATATGAAAGCTCATTGTGGAGCACTCTATATATATCAGTCAGTCTTTCTCCCCAGTTACTGCAGTGATAATTTACTGGGCTCATGAACAAAGAACCATGGTGACAGGATGGATATTATTTTTGTGCCCAATAAAATGGGCTTCCCCTCACCAATGATTAGCTAACAATGACATTAGGTGGGTACCCAGTTTACCAGTATCAGACCAATGTTATATCTCCAATAAGATATTATTCCCTAGGTAGACTATCTGGCCAGTGGTGGCCAATTGATTGCATCGGGTCCTGTCTATCACAGAGTGTGCAGAAATTATTCCTCATTATAGAATAGACCTTTACTAGAAATGCAGACTTGACTTTTCTACAAACAGAATTTTTGCCAGCACCATCATCTGTGGACATGATGATAGCCCTATCCATTAATATGATATCCCACTCAACATAGTTTCTGATCAAGGAATTTACTTTCATAGCAAAATAAATAAATAAATAAATCAGTGAGTTACTATCTATAGGACTGACCACTTTACCATGTATTCAAAACACAGAAGCAACTGGCTTAATAGGGAAAAAATTTATTGAAGAGCTCTTTATTTTTAAAAAAAAAATTGATAAAGCTTTAGCTGGATTTTTTTAAAAAGAGAATATTCAAATAAATAAAATCAGAAATGAAAGAGGAAATCTTGTAAGACACCACAGAAATAAAGGATCCTAAGAGACTACTATGAACCACAAATTGGATAACCTAGAAGAAATAAATTCCTAGAAATGTACAAACAGCAAGACTGAATCATGAAGAAAAAATTTTTTGTTTTATAAATGAAGCAGAGTTGATTTAAAATATTGTGTTAGTTTCAGGTGTACAGCATTGTGATTCAATATTTTTGCAGATTATATTCCATTATAGGTTATTACAAGACAATGGGTATAATTCCCTGTGTTTTACAGTATCCTTGTTGCTTATCTATTTTATATATGGTAGTTTGTTAATCCCATACACCTAATTTGTCCCCCCTCCATTCCCTTTCCCCTTTTGTAACCACAAGTTTGTTTTCTATATCTGTGAGTCTGTTCTGTTTTGTATACACATTCATTTGTATTATTTTTTAGATTCCATATAAGAATGATGTCATATAGTATTTGTCTTTCTCTGACTTATTTCACTGAATATAGTATTATCTAGGTCCATTCACATTGATGCAAATGGCAATATTTTATTCTTTTTTATGACTGAGTAATATTCCCTTTTCTCCACATCCTCCCAACATTTGTTATTTATAGAATTTTTGATCATAGCTAGTGTGGACAGACCAATAATAAATAAAGAGAATGAATCGGGAAAAAACAAAAACAAAAAACTTCCCAAGGAAAAAAAATGTCCAGCACCAGATGGTTTCACTGATGAATTATATCACACATTTAAAGAAAGATAATGCAATCCTTCTCAAACTATTCCAAAAAAATTGAAGAGTGAGCACTCCCGAACTTGTTTTACAAAACAAGCATTACCATAATGCTAAAGCCATATAAGGGCACTACAAGAAAAGAAAACTACAGACTAATATCCCTGATGAATATAAATATAAAAATTGTCACCAACATATTAGCAAATTGAATTAAACAGAATATTAAAAGGATCACATACCATGATCAAATTGGATTTATCACTGGGATGCAAGGATGGTACAACATAAAAAAAACCAATAAATTTGATACACCACATTAAGAGAATGGAAGACAAAAATCATGATACTCTCAATGGATGCAGAAAAAGCATTTGAAAGAATTCAATATCCATTTATGATAAAAATATTCTCCAAAAAGTTGGTATAGAAGTTATGTACTTCAATATAATAAAAGTCATAGATGAGAAGCCCACAGTTAATATCACATTCAACAGTAAAAGGATGAAAGCTTCTCCTCTGAGATCAGAAACAAGACAGGAAGGTCCACTCTCACCACTCCTATTCAACATAGTACCCAAAGCAATCCTGTGAACAAAGAACAAAGTTGGAAGCATCACAGTCCTGATTTTTAACTATTTTACAAAGCTATAGCAATCAAAACAGTATGGTACAGGCATAAAAATATACACATAGACCAATGTAACAGAATCAAAAGCCCAGAAATAAACCCTCACATATAGGGTCAACTAATATTTGACAAGGGAGCCAAGAATACTCCATAGGGAAAAGATGGTCTCTTCAATAAATAGTGTTCAGGAAACTGGATAATCACATGCAAAAGAATAAAATTATACCCCTATAACCATACACAAAATTCAACTCAAAATGGATTAAAGACTTAAATGTAAGATCCAAAGCTGTAAAACTACTAAAAGAAAACATAGAGTAAAAGCTCTTTGACACTGGTGTTGGCAACAGTTTTTTGAATATGACAACAAAAGCAGAAGCAACAAAAGCAAAATAAATAAATGGGACTCCGTCAAACTAAAAATCTTCTGACCAGCAAAAGAAACAATCAGCAAAATGAAAAGGCAACATATAGAATGGGAGAAAATATTTGCATACCATCTGTCTGATGAGTAATATTGAAAATATATAACAAAGAAGAAAATATATAACAAACTCAATTCAACAGCAAGACAAAAATCCAATTAAAAATGGGCAGAGGACTTGGATAAACATTCTTCCATAGAAGATATACAAATGGCTAACAGGTACGTGAAAAGATGCTTAATATTACTAATCATCAGGAAACTGCAAATCAAAACCATAATGAGATATCACCTCACACCTGTTAGAATGGCTATCAAAAAGACAAGTGATAACAAGAGTTGGTAAAGATGTGGAGAAAAGGGAATCCTTGTGCACTGCTGATGGGAATGTAAATTGGTACAACCATTATGGAAAATAGTATGAGTTTCCTAGAAAAATTAAAAGTAGAACTAATATATAATATTATCCAACAATTCCACTTCTGGGTATAACTCCAAGGGAAATGAAACCACTATCTTGAAGAGATATCTGCAACTCATGTTCATTGCAGCATTGTTCACAATAGCTTAGATATGGAAACAACCTAAGTATCCATTAACAGACAAATGGATAAAGAAAATGTGGAATATTTATATATATATAATTCAACCATAAAAAGAAGGAAGTCCTGCCTTTTGTGACAACATGGACCATGAAGGCATTATGCTAAGTGAAATAAGTCTGACACAGAGAAATACTGTATGTTCCCACTTATATATGGAATCTAAAAAAAAAAATTAACTAATAGAAATAGAGAGTAGAATGATGGTTACCAAGAGCTGAGAGTGGGGGAAATGGGGAGATGTTGATCAAATGGTACAAACTTCTAGCTATAAGATGAATAAGTTCTGGGTATCTAACACACAGCATGGTGTGTAATACAGTAATTAACATTACTGTATTATATACTTTGAAGTTGTTAAGAAAGTAGATCTTAAATGTTATCACCACATGCAAAACAATGGTAATTATATGAGGGGCTATAGGTGTTAACTTACATTTTCGTGGTATTCATTTCACAATATATTCATATATCAAATCATCATGTTGTACACCTTAAACTTACATATATGTCAATAATATCTCAATAAGGCTGGGAAAAAAAGAGGGTAGTTAGTAACAGTATTTCACAGGAAGCAGAGAATATATGAGACAAGGATTAGATCCTAATGCTTATGTGTTTTCTCATACATTTGCTAAGAGGGATGCTAATGGACCAGATTGAGTACAATGGCACTTCTAGAGGAATCCTGTTTGTCCAGTGAGAAGGAAAATAAGAGCTCAAATAGGAAGAGAATATCTCTGTTGACACACATTATGCTTTTCTTTATGAAAGACCACAAAGATTTAACTAAGCAGAAGATTCAACAAGGTGACAATTTTCCTTTTCCATCAGAATTCCAGGGGGCCTGATTTTTGAGAAAGGAAGGGATAAACATTCAGAGGGATAGATAGACAATGACTTGTTAGTGGTTTTCACAAGGGAGGGAGTCATATTTTTGAAATGTATATGGGAGTATGGGGAATTGGTAGCAGGATAACAGCTTTCAGATGTGGAACATGAGCTGGGACAGCTGGCTGGCAGTGACTGGACTGATATTTAACAACTGCAAAAAGAATTATTTGGAAAGTGGTAAACTTAAAGATAATTTTAAGAAGCTTTTTATTTAATTCACTGTAGAAGACCTTTACCTCTCTGAATTAGTCGGAATTCAATCACTAAAATGGAAACACACAGTTTTTTGTTTAATCAGAGATAATCTAATCTAAGAAATTGGTTAATCAATTGGAGGTTAACTTATTGGAGGTTAAGTATTGGTTAATATTGGAGTACTGGCACTACAAAATGGAAACACAAAGCAACACAGAGATAGTAACTACAGGAAGCAGTTGCTAACCCCAGGTTTTCCTGTTCTACAAAGAGAGGTGGTTGGGATTATCAGAACATAAAAGTCTAAAGGAGGGGCCCCAGAAATCCAACCAGAGCTGAAACACAGACCTCTGAGGGATGGATGCAGCTTGGGCTCACATCTTAGAATCAATGAGGTTGATTCCGAGAATGGCAGAAAAATCTGAAGGCTGTAACAAACTGTTTATAGAATCAGGGAGAAGAGCCATTGGTGGGGTGACACTGATGGGAATAGCAAGAAAATAGGAAGGAGCAAATTCTTTCTTCCCTCTCCTATTTTTTTAGCTTCCCCCTAGTGCCCAACTATTGGCCAAACTTAACAAGGAGCCAGATGGCAAAGGAGAAATGTAATTTGCAGAGTATCAGCTCCAGCATCACAAAGCCAACTAGAGAAAATGGGCTGGAGCTGAGAGAAAATTGCTTAATCACTAACCCTCTCCCATTAAAGGACCTGGGATAATGATAAATATTTTTTTTCAAAGCTTTCTGGATTCAGATTTGTAGTTCCAAGTTGTGTTAATGATCAACAGCTCTCAAGATGGCTTAGCTATTAAAGTTTTAAGCACAGGTTAATGCCTCTATACCCTGTAACCTTTTCCAGGTCAAGACATTTTTAAAAATCCCTGAATACAGTATATTTAATATTACTATATGAATAAATGCCATTATTCCCTTCAATGGTGTTATGTAATTGCTTACCTGGAAGGCCATGAAATCAAACGCAATGCAGGTTTCTCCTCCTAACAGTAACCTTCTTTCTTCTCACAATGTTTGTGCTTCCCTGTAAACCAATTAGATAAAATGCAAGAGGACATGAATATGGGGGTTACAGTTGGTCCTCTTTCCCATAAATTGTCCTAGATTTCACATCCAAATGCTTAAGAAAGCTACACTTTGACCCAGAGAACTTCTTCTATATCAGGGTTTGCCAGGGTGCAATACAAGACATACCACTGGTTGATAGGAATATTTTAGTTAATGCCAAAATGACACTTCAACCTCACTCATCAGATGCTGATTGGAGCCTCACAGTCCAGTCTCAGAAGGGCTATGTCAGAGCCTGCATGTACCTTATTTGACTCTCCTCTACTGTCTGCTCCCTCTCCCTGGTATATTTTAGGGACCCTGGCTTACCTCCCTGCAGCCATTCCTTGGCCCTTTATCATCCCTCAACTCTCATTTTAGCAATGCCGCCTTAACTTCCTTTCTTTAATTCTCTCAGCTTCTCAATTTGGGCCTCAACTGCTTCTTTGTACTCCCCATTCACCCCTATTTTCCCAAACAACTACCCTGCCTAAATTTTAGTCCCTAGGTTCCCATTTTCTCAGCCCACCCCCTATTCCCATATCAATCCACACAGCTTCAAATTCCTCTCAGTTCAGAGTTCCTTCTTCAGTATTTGTGATAATGTCAATAGTATCTGTGAAACTACTGATACTGTGGCTTCAGCATCTCTCTATTGATTTCAGATTCCAGTTTCCCCTCTTCTTTTTCTTTTTCTTTTTCTTTATTCAGTTTTCCCTTCTCAACATCTTCCAGATGTTGATTGGGTAGCTGAGGTCCAGCCGCTTCTTTCCTTCTCCTTGCTCTTACCATCCTCCTCTTTTCTTGTGTACTAGGTCTTGGAACCTGGACAGCCAGCCCCAGACCACTTCTCTGGGTTCTATTTTGACATCTCAAGTCTTAGTTCAGTTCTGTCATCTGGAGCTGTGATCCTTCCTAATTTCACACCTACATTTTGATTTTTAACTGAATTTATTTAAGAATAAAAGTGATCCTCCTTAACGAATATTGTTAAATAAACTAGAAGCGATGGTGTACACAAGGGTTTACGTTTGGGAAATATTCTCCTGAAGGTCTTCACATGATTAAAACGATGAGTGCATGGACTTCTTGCTCCCCTAGACTTCTCTAATGAGAAACATGCTGTTTTCAAGGTTCTAAGTAAGATTCCACTTGAGAAAGTAATCTGCCATGGAAAACATTATCTACAATGCAATTTGTCTGAACTCACTTCCTGGGCAAAAGGGAGCCTGAAGTGCTAAGCCAGAGCTAGAGCCTTGAGGGTATGTAGCAGACATTGTGAGGAGGCAAAAGAGTTTAGTGACAAGAGTTATTGCAGAGACTGCACATACCTAGGCCATCATAGTAGAGGCAAGGATCCAAAATAGCAAAGAGAAACGCATTCACAAGGAAAAAATGCTTGAACACCCAAGAATACAGATCATAACAGGAAGGCTAAGGATGGTGAGAAGGGGTGTTACCTGGAGAGATGCTGTGCTAAAGGGTAATCATTACAGGTCTTTTTTAGGTTGCTGCAGTTCCAGCCTTCCTGCAGTTGGAAGAATTGTTAGGAGTGTGGAGATCATACATTTGATGGTACCCAAAATAGCAATTTTAGTAATTGCCAAAAGAAACAAAGCATTTAGGAAAACCCCACTGAATATACATAGCCCTTGTCACTCATTAATGATTTACTGAATGAAAAAGCTCTTTACTGTGTTAAAGTTCCAAGGTGCTTAGCAGAAGTGGAGAAAAATGGTGAGGTAAATGGTATAATGGTAATTTATAGTATTGTGATTCATGCAATATTGGGCATGAAGTGATTCTTCAGTAACCTCCTAAAAAATAACTGAAATGCCCAGTCATTTAGTAATATTATAAAGGAAGTGCCATGGAATTCAACAGCTCTCAACTGAGCTCTTGTAAAATTTCACTTCCTTCTTCCTTTTCTTCTTTCACCTCATCCTCACCCAAAATGAGAACTCTGGAATATTTTGACTTCTTCCCTCACTCTAAGTTCACCCCCGCATCAAGATTTTATTTCAGAGAATTTAATGCTTTCACCTTTAGGTTATTATCAAAAAATTCCTTTTCAGTATGGAGCTACCAACCCATGTTAACAATTCCCAGACCTTTAGAGTAATTATATATTTATAACTAAGTTTATTGACCATCATCTTTCTTCTCATATTTTCTATTATGAAGTTTTCATTCTGGTGTTTTATTGTTTATTTGTTTTGGTTAGTGTCCTTTCATCCTTATTTTCTCCTGAAAGCATACCTAACAATATATTTGGATCTCTGAACTTTTGCACATATCTTTCTTTCACTATCACAGGTAATATTTTGGTTGGGTTCAGTAATTTCTCTTAATACTAGGAGATGTTATTCCAATATCTTCTAGCTTCAAATGTTGCAGAAGAGAAGCCTGGTGCTTTTCATTTATAGATTACTTGTTATTTGCAGGATTTTTCTCTATTTTTTGGATTTCGAAATTATTTCCAGGATATGTATGTGTTTTTATTTTTCATATAATATGCCTAAAACACTGTAAGTAATCCCTTTTTCCCTTGTCCTTTTACAATAATCTTCCTTTTGAGCTTCCAAATCATTAATTTAGCAATCAACAGTGATCATTCTTTCCTTAAATTTACCCAATTTACATTGGGAAGTTAATAATTAATAAAAAATTACATTTTTTAGTTAGACTTGACTTTACCTAAGTGCTTTATTATTTTTTCTATTCTTATGGGCACCAATTTCTTTCTAGAAATTATTTCACTCTATGTGGACTCCAGGTATGCTGACTGATATTTTTGCTCTGGCTATTGGGCCTCCTCAGAAGGGTTGTTATTCTTTGTTGGGCCCACTAGGCTCATGTCTGATTGCTAGAATATCCTCAGCGTCAGCCATTCCACAGTGTAGAAGTTGTCACATTCTCTCCCCTTGTTTCCTGGGGATTTAAAGCCAGATGGCCCCTAAGCAACTGGAGCAAGCCTCCCAATATTTACCTTCACTGGTACCTTGTTCTCTTTTTAAGCTTTTGGAGGCCAAGGAGACCAGGCATGCAGCCAGTGTCTGGTTTCCTCAGGGGTCACAAATTGTTACCAGCTATATTCTTTCCAGAATATGCTGCTTTATAATACTTGGCCATTGTATTAATTACCTATTGCTGCATTACAATGTCGCCACAAATTTAGCATCTTAAAACAACACACATTTATTATCTCACAGTTTCTGTTGGGCAGGAATCCAGACATGGTCCAAGTGGGTTCATTGCAAGATTATAATCAAGGTTTCCACTAGTGCTGAGTTTTCATGTGGGTTCAACTGGGAAAGGGTCTGCTTTTAAGCCCACTTGTTTGTTGGCAGTACACAGTTCCTTGTAGGCTGCCAAACCACGGGCCTCAGTTCCTTGCTGGCTTTTGTCTTAAAGTCTCCCTCATCTTCTTGCTGTGTGGCCCTCTCTATATGGCAGCTCACAACATGGCAGAGCAGGTTGCTTCACCAAAACTAGTGAGTAAGGGAGCCTCCTCTCAAGACAAGGATTACAATCTTATATAATGTGTTCAGGTATACATAATCAGGTACATCCTGCCATCTTTGCTATATTCTGTATGGCTAGAAGCAAGTTACAGGTCTTGCCCACACTCAGGGGAAGGGAATCACACAAGGGCATGAACACCATGTGATCATGGGAGCCACCCTAGAGTTTGTCCTCCACAGACATCATATCCTGAGAAGGAGAAAAGCCACTCATCTTCCTCTGTTTGGACTACCTTGGGTTATAAGACATTTTGGGCCCTGTGTCTCATAGTGCCTACCACCATTTAAGGTAGGAGAGTTATAAAAACACAGGCATGGCTGCAAACAGCAAGAGAGCAGCATTCAGGCAGCCATCTTCCCAGAGTTCTAGTCCTGTCATCTTTCTCCATGAAATAACTATCCTCCATCCCTGCTGCTTCCACTTTATTTATTTTTTTTAGGAAAAAAAGAAAAAAAAAAGCCATCTTGTATTGTACTAATAACACTCTAAAATTTTAAAATCAGGACACTTTTTTTTTTTAATAAATAAAATAAATAAATTTATTTTTTAAAAAGTGCACTGGTGATGAAAAAGCAAAACCTACTGCACTTCTAATAAGTACGAAAAACAAAAAATAAGCTTGCTGGAAAATATCTGTTAGATGTTTGGACTGGAATCTTACTTATGACAAATTGGAGAGTAAAAATAGGTAAAATTGCTTTTTACATAGGAAAAGATTTAGTTATCATACTTATCTGCAAAGCAAAAATTCCAAGGGTTTCCAGTGCCCAAAATGTTTTTCTAAATCTGCCCATTTAATGTACCCATAAATAGGCTAGTTTCCTCATGTGGGTTCTAACACAAGCATTCTTTTTTTTTTCAACGTTTAATGGAGTTCTCCAGAAGTCTCACCAATCTTTTATTAATAGTTGCAATAAATTCATGGTAATACACATTTCAAAATTATGAGCAAAGACTCAAAAGCAATAACCTCAAATTCTACGTAGACTAGAATACACTAATGTATATACAGAGAGTTTATGATCACCTAAAATACATATCCTGCAAGAAAAAAACCTATTCTGCCAATAAGTGTATAAAACAATCACAGGACTTAGAAGATTACAGATTCTAATTATATATTTCTAAAATAAAGGTGATGACAAAAGGTAATTCATTTGTAAGCAAACTACTTATTTTCATCATTTCTGTAATGGTAATAATGCTACCTACCCAGAATGGATGATAAGAGAATTAAATTACATGATGTGTAAAGCACCTAGTCCCATACCTCACATTAATAATGTATCAAAATTAATAAATTTTCTTAAAATTTTCTGTCACAAATCATTACAAAATTTGGTTTTATGTATACTATTAATCATATGTATATAAATATATATATATTTTTAAACATTTTAAGTGTACAATTTATTGGCATTAAGTACAATCACATTGCTGTGCACCCAATACCATACCATTTCCAAAACTTTTTCATCATCCCAGACTGAACTCTGGGATTAAACAGTAACTCCCTATTCCTCTCCCCACCATGCTCCCCAATCTCTGGTAACCACTATTCTGTGTTCTGTCTCTTGAAAATCAGGACACATTTTGAAAACCTGAATAAGTTTTTTCATTTCTAATACTCTTTTTTTTAAATTGAAGTAAAGTTGATTTACAATGTGTTAGTTCGGATGTATAGGAAAGTGATTCAGCTATATATACATGTACATATATACATATCTATACATACATGTACATATATATATTGTTTTTCAGATTCTTTTCCCTTATAGTTTATTACAAAATATTGAGTATAGTTCCCTGTGCTATATAGTAGGTCCTTGTAGATTATCTATTTTATGTATAGTAGTGTGTATATGTTAATCCCAAACTCCTAATTTATCCCTTTCCCCACCTTTCCCCTTTGGTAACCATAGGTTTGTTTTCTATGTCTGTCGATCTATTTCTGTTTTGTATATAAGTTCATTTGTATCATGTTTTTAGATTCCGCATATAAGCGATATCATATGGTATTTGTCTTTCTCCGTCTGGCTTACTTCACTTAGTGTGATACTCTCTAGGTCCATGCATGTTGCTGCAAATGCTGCCTCCACATTAGATGAGTCCACAATCAGATTTGGACTGGGTTACTAAGGCAACCTCCAAACTGACCTCCCTGCCTCTGGGCTTAAATTATGCCAGTAAATTCCCAACATTGCTCGAGCAATTTTTCTTAAATCTTTACCTTTTAAAAATTAATTTTGTCTCTTTCTCATTTAAATTCCTTAGATGGCTCCTCAGTACTTTTAAACCAATATCCAAATTCCTTAACACTGCTCACAAAGCCATGCGTGATTTTATCTTTTCAAAGTAGTCTTTCTCTGCTTTCCCAATCTATATGGTCCAGTCACAGTAAGTGTCCTTCCTTCATTTCCCTGACTTTATCAATATATCACATCATCACCTTCAGACCATTATATATGCTATTCTCTCTGCCTTAGATACTTTCCTTTTGCCAAGAAACTTTCATTGATCTTTCATGTCACATTAAGCACTAATGCTTTGAGGAAATCTTCCTGACCTAGCAAGTCCAATGTGGATTCATTCTTATGTACGTTTTTGGCCTCCCATACTTCCCTTATTGTCATATGGTTAACTCTGCATGTGACAGGAGTATTTTTTATGAGGAATTAACATTTTTATTAATATTTTTATTGATATAGTAGCCTCTCCTACTAGACTATAAGTTCTATGAGAGAAGGATTCAGTTTTATTTCTCTATCAACTGTTAGCTTGTATGCAAGCAACAAATACGCTCAGGCTAACTTAACCAAAAAAAAAAAAAAATTATCAAAAGGGCATGGATTAGCCCACAACATCAAAAGAAAAACTGAGGAACCATTTTTTAAAAAAGGTAGGTAACATGGTAGTTACAGTGAGCTAGAAAGCAGGATGAACAAATGAGTGAGACCATACTATAAAGAAAAATCAGTGCTATTTTCTATCCTTGTATCACTCTGCTTAAGATTCAAATTCTCATGATAGAGTCCTATTAAGCTAGTTTGGGCACATCTAAGGCTTATGGTGGGGAATGTGTAGTTTCCCAAACAAAATAGGAATGCTGCTATCAATAAAAAGAATGGGCGCAGAATAAACAAAAACAACAGAGGTCTACTATAAAAGTATTTACCCACAGCAATAAATATTTGTAGAATGAATGGACATCTGAAGTAGACTGAACTTAGTGGAGTTTGCTGCTATACTAGTTATAATAGAATACTTGGAATTGTTCAAGTCGCATTATTGAGGTATGACTGAAATGTAAAAAGTTGTACATCTTTATTGTATACAACTCAATGAGTTTTGAATAAGTATATACCTGTGAAACCATCACCACCATCAAGACCACGGATATATCCATCACCTCCCAGAGTTTCTTCTTACTGCCTTTTTTATTAGTAGTGGTAGTAGTACTAGTAGTAGTAGCAGTAGTAGTGCGTGTATGTGTGTTTAGAACACTTAACGTAAGATTTGCCCTCTTAGAAAATTTTAAGTATATAATACTGAATTGGTAACTATAGGCACTATGCTAAGTAGAAGATCTCCAGAACTTATTCATCTTGTATAACTGAAACTTTGTACCTTTTGACCATCACCTCCCCATTTCCCCCCGTCCCTAGTGCATGGCAATCACCATTCTACTCTCTGCTTCTACGTGTTTGACTATTTTAGATTCACATATAAATGAGATCATACAGTATTTACCTTTCTGTATCTGTCTTACTTCACTTAGTATAATGTCTTCCAGGTCCATTCATGTTGTCACAAATGGCAACATTTCCTTCTTTTTTAGGGCTAAATAATATTCCATACCACATTTTCTAATTCATTCATCCATTAATGGACAGTTAGGTTGTTTCCATATGTTGGTTATTGTGAATAATGCTGCAGTGAACATGGGACTGAAGCTACTTTTTGAGATCTTGATTTCAATTTGTTTGGGTAAATACCCAGAAGTGGGATTGCTAGTTCTATTTTTAATTTTTTGGAGAACCTTGATGTTTTCCATAATGGTTTTGTCAATTTACATTCCTACCAGCAATGTACCAGGGTTCCCTTTACTCCATATCCTCACCAACATTTGTTATCTTCTTTTTTTAAAAATAATAGCCATACTAGTAGGTGTGAGGTAGTATCTCATTGTGGTTTTAATTTGCATCTCCCTGATGATTACTGATGTTGAGCACCTTTTCAGGTACCCATTGGCCATTTTTGTCTTCTTTGAGAAATGCTTATTCACGTACTTTGCTCATTTTTTAAATTAGGTTATTTGTTTCTTGCTATTGAGTTGAAGGAGTTCCTTATAAATTTTGAATATTAACTCCTTATCAGATAGGTGGTTTGCAAATATTTTTTTCCCATTCTATAGGCTGCCTTTTCATTTTGTTGGTTGTTTCTTTGGCTGTGTAGGAACATTTTAGTATGATGGAGTCCCATTTGTTTATTTTTTATTTTGTTGCCTGTGCTTTTGGTGGCAGATCCAAAAAACAGTTGTCAAGACTAGTGCCAAGGGTTTTTTCCTCTATGTTTTCTTCTAGAAGTTTTATAGTTCCAGATTTTACATTTAACTTTTTAATCCATTTTTAGTTGAATTTTGTGTATGGTGTGATACAGGGGTCCAAATTTATTCTTTTGCATGTGGATATCCAATTTTTCCAACACCATGGAGACTATCCATCCTTTCCCCATTTTGTATTCTTGGTGCCCTTGTTGAAAATTAGTTGACAGTATATGCATGGGTTTATTTCTTTGCTCTTGATTCTGTTCCATTGATCTGTGTATCTGTTTTTATGCCAGTACCATACTCTTCTAATTACTGATGCTTTGTAATATGTTTTGAAGTCAGGAAATGTGATGCCTCCCGGTTTGTTGTTCTTGCTCAGGGTTGGCTAATAGATTTGGAAATTGAAAACAGGGTATCTTTATATAATTTATAAATTCTTAAATATGAGTCAAATTATTGTCCAAAAGGTCCATGTTTGTTAGAGGCAATATATTATAGTGGTTAAGGAATTGAACTGGAGCTAGGCTTTGAGGTTTCAAATCTTGACTTTAACACTTAATACCTATGTGACCTTGGGAAGTTAATGTCTTTAACTTTCAAAAGGAGATAATGATGGTACCTTCCTTCTAAGGTTGTTGTAAGGATTAAATGAGTTATTACATATGAGTGGCCTAGAACAGTCTTTGGCATATAGTAAGGGCTATATGAGTCTTATCTTCATACCTCTTCATACTTACTTTTACCCATTCATACATCAATATACCTCTTATCTAAGGTAAAGAACTCCAGAGTTATTCAAATATACACACCTGAACAGTAACTGACTTGACTATTTGACTTAAGATTCTTTACACAAAGACAACAAATCCAGGTAAGCAGCTCTGCTGAAAGAATTCTGCCTCAATGAAATTTATTTCTGTTTATGCTACATATTGCAATATCAAAAATTATAAACAGATTATATAGAAATAGTCAATTCCAATAAATAACCTCGGTACAGGAAAAACTGTACTTTTAAATGAAATACTGTAATAGTAGGCTTATCACTTAAAAGAAAAATATTGACACCCACTACAGACAATTTTAAAAAGGCTTTTACTTCTTTGTGTAAATGCTCAGCAGACAATAATTACCTTTATGTGATAAGCTAAGGTTAGGATGCAGTAAAAACTACTACAAAAAATAATCGTTATGGAATTCTCATTCTCTTGGCAATAATCTGCAAAAGCTAAATAGCATTCTCCTGGGAACTTTGCAAGCATAAGAAATTTTTGTTGACTGTTTCTTGATTACTTAAGTGAGACTATGAATATTGTTTTTGTACTTCCTTATTCACATCAAATTCCAAAGACAGGAAGTTTTCTTCTGTGCATTAGACATTATTTTTGAAGATATGGTCATAACTGACATACAAATGTTTACACTAATGCATATTTCTCAAACTTTTCTTGTGCTTGCAACAGAATCCTTGTCAAACAGAATCTGACTTGGTACCCCTACATCTTTTCTAGAAGAAAGGAATGTGGCTCTGATTGAAGCTGGAGTGCAGAAAACAAGGGCCTTTGGTCCTCAGGTTCTCCTTTGTTCAAGTCCCTCCCACTCTCATCCTATTGGCATTTGAACAGTACTAGGCAGACAATTGTGTGCTCTGCTGAACAAATGTCTTACTACAGAGAGCACTGGATTAAAACCACTGACCTAGATTAGAAGGGCCCTACTTGGAGGGTTGTACCACTGTATGAAAATGGGAAACCTTAAGACCTAATTTTCTTATCTGTGAGCTGAAAAGGGCTTACCACAAATAAGTTAAGAAATAGGAAATAAATGTTTTTAAATTGTATGTTAGGTTTCCAAATAATGTTTGATTGTTTTCTTAAACTGCCAAACATTAAAAGCAATGGATCCAATTATTTAATACTAAGTTTATCTTATGTATGGTAACTTTGTGAATTTTCTACACATGGCATCTAACTATAGGATCTGGAGACTTAGGTTATATTAATGTCAACAACATTTCACAGTGTTTTTAAAATCAGTTGATCTTCTGAAACCTTCAATATTTGTGTAGTGTATTTCCTTGTGATTTTTTCCAATCATTTTTATACTTTAAAAAAATTAATAAGCACCAACCTCAATTAAATAAAGTTGGGAGACCAAAAGGGGAGCTCTCATGCCATGTGGCAATAGCAGAGCCCAATAGGAAGAAGAAAGACTCCTCTTCTTTCTTGGCAAGGACTCAGCCAATGAAAAAGTATGGACTCTTTGTTTACTATAGCCCTCCCAACGTCCTTTTCACCCTCTATAAAAGTGTTCTCCCTCCCTTGCTATGTGGGGACTTGGATGTGGTTAGCCAGGTTTGCAAACCCCAAATTGCAATTTTCTACTGATCCCGAATAAACCCATCTTTGCTGGTGATATATCTAGCAGTCCACATTTGTTTCAGGTCAACATTTTGGTGGCGCATATAGGGACCAGAGAAGACCCTTGAAGGCTCTGGGGCTAGTGAGCAAACAGGTGAAGGACCCACAGTTGAACCTTTTGCCACTCACTGCTTTTCTCGCCAATGCTAGAGTTTGAAGGTCTTTCTCCTGGATCTAAGCTTATGGCCTCATTGTGTTTGAAGCTCTCCAGGCTTTACTCAGGATCTATTTTAAGGTTTTGCCTTTCTGGTTAAGCCCTTGCTCTGTACGTAAGTACTCATTTGGCACTTTGGTCTGATTCTGAAATCAAACTGTTTCAACCAATGCTAGCTGGGAAGCCGTCAGCCCATTCCTTTGGCATGCTTCACTAAAACTGTGTAGGTTCAACCATTGGCCCTTTTCTTTGGAATAAGGGCTGTTCTCTAGAAACTGGCTGAAAAAGCCCCTTTGCCTGGCTTCTCCGGGACAAAGCTGCTTCCTTAGAAGTGGCTGGTGTTAGCTTGCCAACTGTTTGAATTGAGCTGTTTGAGCTGTAAGCTGTTTAGCTGTTTGAAAATTATTCTTTTACACTAGAGAAAAACCTCTGAGAAATGGGATCCCAGTTATCTAAATATTTTGGGGTTGCCTCCCCTACAGAGACTCTGGCCAATTTTATGTTAAAAACTACCCATCTTCCTTATATGCATTTCTAACTAAATGGACTGACCAGACCAAAGGCAATTTAGAATATCAGTGGCCATTATGGAGAACTTTAGATATCCCCAAATTTAATTTTCTTAAAATCAATTAGACTGCAAAAGCTCAAAAATTTCCAGAAATGAGCGGAATACTTATTTCAATTGGTATTTTGAGGCTTCCCAACATTATCAGGAGTCTAAAATTGCTTCTCTGCAAAATAAGATTTTAAGATTAACTGAGGCTAACTATTAAGGAAAGATAAAGTGGTTCCTGAAGCCTTGGGTCCTTCTTCCTTGGCTTCTTTGCCTCAGGCTCCACCTCTGGCAACATCTTCTCTCTCTCCCTCAGCTCCTCATGGCCAGACTCTGCCTGCAGTGTCATCTTCCTCTTTCCCTTCTACACACCTATGCTTCCTCTATACCCTCAATGCTCCCATATTAATTCTCTCTCCAAACTTCCCCTTTTCTCTGAAACTCTCCCCACTCTCTTTTCCTCTGAACTTGTCAGAAACTTTCTCTTTAAAATGAAGCCTTCTGAGATCCAGAGGTTAAACCCTTAATTTCTTTTAGTCCCTGGACTAAAGCTGAACTGCAATCCATATTCAGATATTTCCCCAAAATAAATAAAGATCCTCACAGATTTGCTGAGGAATTTAATACAGTCATTAAAACTTATCAACCTGGTTTCTCTGACTTATATCAGCTAGTTCATATGCTTGTCAGTGAAAGCCAGGGCCAGCATTGGATGAAAACCTCTAACTGGGAAAATCCTGAAAGGTCTCTAAAATTACAGCTAGGAGACCAGCTCAGTAGCTTACTCTATGATCAGAATCTGGCAATTGCTAGGCGACTTCATCAAGCAATTCTTAGCGCTTTTCCTAAGCCTATTGATTGGAGCAAAATTCAGGCTTGCACACAAAAAAATCTGATGTATCTGTTCATGTTCAATACAATCAACTTCAGATTATTTATAAAGAAATTTTTGGTCTTCCTCCAGATGTTGATTCCACCCAGGGAAGTTTTTAAATCTGTTTATATTAATGGGCTGAACTGGGACCTTTCCCTTCTAGTAAAAAGGACCAGGATGGAATAGAAAACTATGTCCATCCAGATTTAGTTAATCTGGCAAACCAGCTGTCTTGTACTCTAGATGAGTAAGCTAAAAGGAAGATTGCCAGAGTTCTTAATCTTCAACTCCAACAAATGAAGTCTCCTAAATGAAACCAAAACCTTCCCGGTTTCTGCTATTACTACAAAGAGGCAATACACTAGAAAGGAAATTGTTACAAAATTAAGAACTTCAAACACCATGAACCCTCTAACCAGCCTTTCCAGTGTCCTCCCAATTCTTCATGATGGGACTCAGCTTGGAGAAACATCTCTCCAGATGAGGATGAATCTCTTCCAGTCCAAACTGACAATGGAGACATACTTTCAGTGCTCAACCCCACTCTACTGAGCAGCGCCTGTGTCAGAGTAGTAAACCAGTTCAAATAGTGGAGTTCTTAATGAATCTCAAGAGGTTCCTGTCTCTGAACATATTCCCTTTTGTTTAAGCCCTTTGAGAGATACACATTCTTTTCTACTTAGTTCCTCCACCTCTACCTATTTATAGGCAAAGACTTCTTAGAGAAGTATAATGTTAGAATTTCTTTCTCCCAAAAGGGGTTAATAATTCTAGTATTTGACAGTAGTTGTCAAAGTAACCAACCAGGTGAATTAAATAATATCTTTGACATCTTTTATTTGTCCCATCTCTGATGGTACTAGAGAAAATTCTGGAAACACCAATCATTTGTCCCAATTTGAATCAGCTATACCACCTTCCTTACGGGCAAAATCTTCAGCTGGTATCAGCAAAATTCACAGTGGACCACCCATCAAGATCCACATAAAATCCCTCAAAATCTCTTCCCAGGATGAATCAGTACCCTGGAGGTAAAGCAGCCCTTCAAGGCATAAAGCCCATAGGAGATGATTACAAGGCTCAGGTTTCATTATCTTTTGTACCAGACCCTGTAGCATTCCCATTTTATCAGTAAGAAAACCTAAGGGCTCAGGGGGGAGGTTTGTCCAGGACCTCCAGGCAATAAACAACATTGTTATCCCTCGACACTCTGTTGTTCTTAACCCTCATGTGGCACTAATATCCATTCCCACTGAAAGGAAATTCTTTACTGTATATCGATTTATGCAGTGCATTCTTTAGTATTCCAGTTGATGAAGCTAGCCAATACATTTTTGCCTTCACTTGGGAAGGAAAACAATTCACCTGGACAGTAATGCCTCAGAGAATCCTTCTTATTTCTCACAAATCCTGGAGGTTGATCTGAATGATATAAAGTTCCCTAGGGGCTCTACTTTGTTGTAGTATGTGGATGATTTGCTTCTTTGTTCTCCTTGTCAAGCCTCCTTACTAAAGTTTTTAGCCTTAAGGGAATATAAGGTCACCAAAGAAAAATTGCAGTTTGCCCAAACCCAGGTGTGATACTTATGGCATCTGACATGAGAATAAGGACTACACCTAGATCAGATAGACTTCGTGGTGTCCTAAGTTTCCCAAAATCCAAAACTAAGCACCAATTGTGAGGTTTTCTCAGACAAGTTGGTTATTGCCAAAATTGGATCCAAATTTCTCTCTCATGGCCAAACCTCTGTATGTTTTACTAAACAATAACAACCCTGACCCAATTTTATGGGAAGAACTGGACAACGTAGCTTTCAAAGTCTTAAAGGAGAGTTTGATGACCCCTCCTTCCCTTGGGCATCCCAATTATCAGATTCCCGTTTTCCTTTTTGTATATGAAAAGGAAGAGAATGCCCTTGGGGTACACACCCCAAAACACAGGGACCAACAACAGCCCATAAGGTATTAGAGCCAGCAACTGGACCCTCTGGCACAGGGATACCTCTTGTCTTAGAGCCATTGTGTCCACTGTCCTTTGGTTAAGACCACCAAGAAAATCATTGTGGGAATCCCCTTTAGCTATTTTTGTACTTCATGTAGTAGAAACTTTCTTGAATTCTCATCACACGCAACATTCCTCAGCCAGCCGCCTCACTTCCTATGAAGTCCTTTTGTTAAATGCTTCTCACATAACTCTTTTATGTTATAATTATGTTAACCCAGATACTCTTCTCCCTTCCATCAGCAGTGAAGTCCTTCAGGACGGCTTATGCTGATGGATCACCTCCTCACTCCTTGTGATGATCTACAGGAAGAATCTCTAGGTAACGTTGACTTCTCACGGTTCACTGGTCATTCTTATTTAAATGGTGACAATGGCAAATGTTTTGCTGCGTATGCTATTGCAACTCCTTTAGATTTTGGTGGAGCATCATCTTTACCTATGGTTACTTTAGCTCAACAGGATGAATTATGTTCTCTTCCATTGATTTGTACTTTAGCCAAGGACAAAACTTCCAGTATTTATACTGATAGTAGATATGCTTTCAGAGGAGTAGCTCATGATTTTGGAAAGTTGTGGAAGCAACATAGCTTCCTTACTTCCAGAGGAATTAAAAAATGTAAATGGCCCCATGTTTAGGAATTATTGGATGCAATACTTCTACCTGCCACTTTAGCTATTATTAAAATTCTGAGGCTTTTTAAACTTGACTCTCTGAAAGCTAAGGGAAATCACCTTGCTGATATTTCCACAAGAAATGCTGCTTTATAGGGACCAAGAGCAGCCAAATCTCTGTCATGGTCCCAAGGGATATTTTCCCAAATGATAATTAGAAAAACTGGCTGGAGAAGCCCAACAGTTGGCCTCAGAAAAGGAAAAACAAGATTTGAAATTCAACAGTTGTTTGTTTGATAAAAAGAGAAAGCTCTGGTTTGGCCCAAATAACAACCCAGTCCTAACAGAGACTCTAAAATGCCCACTGCTCACCACTGTGCATGCATTAAACCATTGGTCTACAGACAGAATGATAGCATTCATGAATCAATATTGGTGGGGAAATATTAACAAGGCCACAAAAATTGTCTACCTCACTTGTTCCACTTGTCTGAAGTACAACCCAAGGAAGCCTGTTCATACTGCTCTCCAACATTTTAAACTGCCTAATGGACCATTTGAGATCTGGCAAGTGGATTTCATACAATTTCCTCCATCTCATGGATATAAATATAGTTTAGTCATAGTCTGTATATTTTTACACTGTACTGGAGCCTTCACTTGCAAACAGACTACTATCTCTTCTGTGGCTATAGTTCATTTGGAAAAAATTATACCTACCTGAGAACTCTTATCAAACTTCATGGCTATCAAGGAACCCATTTTACTGTCTAGGTACTTAAACAAGTTAGTACTGTTTGGCTGGTTTTACAAAATTTTCACTGTGCTTACCGCTCTTAATCCTCTGGTTTAGTCGAATGCTCTATTAAGACTCAAGTGTCATTATTATTTTTCTTTTTTATGATTTTTTAACATCTTTATTAGAATATAATTGCTTTACAATGGTGTGTTAGTTTCTGCTGTATCACAAAGTGAGTCAGCTATACATAAACATATATCCCCATATCTCCTCCCTCTTGCCTCTCCCTCCCACCCTCCCTATCCCACCCCTCTAGGTAGACACAGAGCACCAAGCTGATCTCCCTGTGCTATGCGGCTGCTTCCTTCCCACTAGCTATCTATTTTACATTTGGTAGTGTATATATGTCCATGCCACTCTCTTACTTCATCCCAGCTTCCCCTTCCCCGTGTCCTCAAGTTCATTCTCTGTGTTTGCATCTTTATTCCTGTCCTGCCCCTAGGTTCTTCAGAACCTTTTTTTTTTTTTTTTTTTTACATTCCATATATATGTGTTAGCATATGGTATTTGTTTTTCTCTTTCTGACTTACTTCACTCTGTATGACAGTCTCTAGGTCCATCCACCTCACTACAAATAACTCAATTTTGTTTCTTTTTATGGCTGAGTAATATTCTATTGTATGTATGCACCACATCTTCTTTATCAAGTGTCATTATTAATGTTCAGTTGGCAAAATTTGTAGAGGCCTTCCAACCAAATACCTTGGCCAAAATACTGGCATTGGTCCTTCTAAATCTTAAATCTATGCCTTTTGGAACTCATAAACTCTCACCATTTGAGATAGTCACAGGATGCCCAATGTACTTGGCTCCTCCTTCTTTTGACCCACACTGAAACAATGAGAGATGCTCTGATATTGCAAAGGCCTAACTGCTTTTATTAAAAATAACAATGTTTTGGTGGAGCAATCTTTATACAGTGTTCTCTTGAGAGACAAAGACCATAAGCATCACACATTGCAACTTGAGATTGCATTTGTGGGAAAAGACACCTCCAGAAGAATGCTCTTCAACCTCACTGGAAAGACCCCTGTCAGGTACTGCTAACCAACACTTTGCTGCCAAATTCCAAGGAAAAGACACTTGGATTCGTGTGACACTCCTAGAAAAGGTACTGTACCCTGACTGGAATTGCACATCATTTGGTGACCTGAAAGTAAAGATTTCCCAGAATTGAAGCAGATGACGTCTGATGAGACAGCTCTCCCAAGACTTTTGGGCCAGACCTAATGGAAGTTTGTGTCAAACATTTGATGGTGACAGAATGCTTCAGATGATCTCTAATGCCTATGATATTGATAACATATGGACATTACATAAAAGTGCCTGAGAGTTTCCCGTCCTTGTTAGTTGTATGTAACCTCATTAGGTTAGCCAACATTTTTTCTTCCAACGTGAGACGCTACACTCAGGAAAGGTCCTTCCTAGCATTGAGAGCCAGAAAGCCACTGAAACTAGAAAACTTGACTCTTGATCAGCAATGCTTTCAGAGAAAGATCTTGATCAAAAGGGGGAAATATAAAATATTGATAAACAGAAACCTCAATTAAATAGAGCTGGGAGACAGGAAAGGGGAGCTGTCACACCCAGCAATAATAGCAGGAAGAAGAAAGACTCCCCTTCTTTCCCATGCCATGGAATCTTTGTTTACTATGGCCCTCCCAACTTCCTTTTCCCCTATATAAACACATTTTCCTTCCCTTGCCATGAGGGGACTTGCACATGGCTCACCATGGTTGCAGAGCCCAGAATGAAATTCTCTTCTGACCCTAAACAAACTCAGCTTTGCTGGAGAAATATCTGGCGGTCTGTTTGTTTTAGATCAACAATACCTAGGATATCCTCCCATATTTAAGATCAGTTAGACATTAAGCTATATTTTCCTCCTGGTTATTAAAATTATTGTTTATCTGTTACATTGAATTCTTTGTAATTCTGTTACATCCCATTTCCATTGACTTGCGAAGCTACCTTTATCATTTTAAGTTCCCATATATCTTTATCCCATTTCTTTCAGTATTTCATCGAATTTTTCATAGCTTCTTTTTTTATTGTAAAGTAACAAGGTGTTTGTGGACATTTTGAAAAAATTACAGAAAAGCATAAAAAATAAAATTAAAATTTCTTATACATATTAAAATTTTGGAGAATTTTCTTCCAGTCATATGTATATTTTTACAAAAGATACTATAATTTTCATGAAGGAATAGCCCAAAAGATAAACTGAAGTAAGCAAAGATGGTTGCTGAACTGGCTTATAAGAAGGCTAAGTGCTCTGTAGGACAAAGCACAGATGTAAATTTAGGTGCAAGAATCTAGAGATAGAAGCTGGTGAAGTATGTAAGAGCAGAGAAGGAAACTTGTAAATCTGTGAGTATGAGAGAACAGGGAAAACCAAACTAAAAACTCCCATGGCAGTGTGCTCTAAAAGTGCTAGGAAAACAAAAATGTCTAGTAAAATGTTTTAAAACTGTTTGCTGAGCTATGTCTCCTATAAGATCTTCAGTAAAATTCACATTACTCACTAAGGTTTTTGTTTAACAGGATTCTTTAGGGAGTGGTCTTCAAATTATTGGTTCATGTACTCTAAAATAAATTTTTTAAGAACTTGAGAACATTTTTAGGTTCACATCAGACATTTTTCATCATGTGTAAATAGTCTCAAAACATACAATTTCTGACAAATATCAAGTATTCACATTTTAAAATAGAAATACTACCTCATTCACTTACAGCAGCTAATAGAATCAATATAAAAGCGGTTTGATACTTACTATCTATCATCCACTAAAAAAAAATCATGAAGATTTTCTTTAACAGTGAAGGCAATGGTAGGAAAAGGATCCAAAATATATCTCAGTACATTTTCAGACAGACCTACATTATGAGAGAGTACACATTCAGGGCAGTGAAGGTTTGGAAGTGAGTTCACTTAAGAATATCTATATCCTGTTGGAGCAAGAGGCAAAGAAGAGAGCTAACACCTGAAATATAGGTATAAAGTCTGCATTTCTGCCTTCTTTCCGGTCTTTCCTTGTTTTTCCTGCAAAAGTGAGGACACACTGTATATACAGTTTTGAATCTTAGAATTTCCACATGGCATCTTTTTAGGTTAAGTAATCTTCAAAGATATTTTAATTGTTTTGCATTATTCTGTCATGATTGTACACTGTTATTTATTTATTTATCAGTTTTGAAATATTAATTTAGGAGTCATGCAGGAATTTGGGAAGAGTTTATATTCAGATTTTGAAGTATATAATTTCCAGGTCTTGTACGGCTCTGAACTCTATTATCTACCACTTCAAGCTATTAAGGTTGTGGTTTCTCACCATCTGACCTGGGGTAATTGTGGAGCTTCCCCAGACCAGAAAGCCACAAAGTTGGAGTTCTTGCCCATTGTAATGGTACTCTTTCTAGAATAAATATTTCTCAAGTTTCTGCCCACTGTTGGATGTTTTCTGGTGCCTTCAAATGATTGTTTTTTAGTATTTTTTGCTCATGTTTTATAAGTGTTTATCTGTGGAGGAATCTCTTGACTTTTTCCTGACACTGTTACAGAAATCCTGCCCAAGTCAGTATTATTAGATTATTAAAAATCTTTGCTAATTTGATAAAGCAAAACTTACTACTTTTTAAATATTATAGTTCAGATTTTTAGTGTCATTGAGCATTTTATGTATATTTATTGGCTACTTATATTTTACCATTTGTAAGTTACCTGCTCGTTTCCTTTGCCTATTTTAAAATTACGGAGGCTTATTTTTTTTCTTATTGATTAAAAAGAGTTCTTTTTATTCAAATGTTATCACTCTGCCAAAATTTTTAAAAATATACTTCCCTGTTAGTAATTTACCTTTACGTTTTGTTTATGATATGATTAACACATAAATTGGTTTTTAAAGGAGTAACATCTCTGCAAATTTGAATCTTCTTATCTAGAGGCCCAGCTTATCTTTTCCATTTATATGAATTGGTGTATATCTATCCTGGTAATAGAGTGAATTTTAATATTGGTCTCATTTATTACATTTTAAAATATTTTCCTTTATTGATATTGCTAGGTATTTTCATTACGTATTTTTTTATTACAACTTCTGATTATTGTCATTTTACAGAAAATCTATACCCGCCTCACTAATTTTTAATCATTTTACTAAAGTTATATTATTACCTCACTTAATTCTCAAAACAATACTATTTGTAAGTAGTATTATTATCCCCATTTTTATATGAAATATTTCCACTATATATGGGTTTTAAAATGTATGGATTATAATATAATGAATAACCATGTACTTACCATCTACTTAAGAAATAGAACATTAAACTGTGAATCTACTTCCTGATACCATTTGCCTCATTGCCCACAGTTAACTACTCATTTAAATTTAGTATATATTATTCTCATGCAAGTTTATGTAGATTTATGACATGGGCTATAAAGATATACAATATTGCTTTTTCATCTTTAAATGCATTATATAAATAGTACCATGCCATGTATATCCATCCATCTTTTAAATTTAATATTGTGTTTGCACATTTTTCCATGGTGAAACATGTATCTCTGTTTATTCATTTGAGCTTCTTTATAATATTCCTTTGTATAAATATATTGCAGTTTACTTATAGTCTCATGTTTATGAGCTTTTTGGTTACTATAAATCTATACTATTGCAAATATTTATGTACATTTTTGTGTCTCTGTTCTTAAGTGCTGGGATTTTTCTACAACTTTACGAAAATTACTATCCAATAGTGACTAATTTACACTCCCACTAACAGTGTGTTATAGTTTCCATTTCTCTACATATTTGCCAATCCTTGGTACTCTCAGAATTTAACTTTTGCCAATCTGATGAGTGTGAATGGGTATCACACCTTTAGAATTTGTATCTTCCTGATTCTAGTGATATTGTACTTCTTTCCCAAAGTATATATTTTTTCATCTTTTAAAAAATCTATTAATTGTCATTGTACAGACATATATTGAGTATTAACTATGTTGCAAACACTTCTCACATCAGTGTTGAAAAAAATCCTTGTCCCAGGATAAAAAATATAATAACAAAGTGAATAAACAAGTTATATGAGTTCTGTTCCAGTGTGGCTGAATAAGTTTCTAACCAACAGACCTTCCCAAAGAAAACAACTATAAACTCTGGACAATAATTGAACTAAATTACCTAAAGGCTCTGAAGAGAGAAGAAAAGCATGTAGATTCTGAAGAAGACTCAAAACATAAAATATGGACTGACACAGGATGAGTTTCCTGTTTTGTTTTGTTTTTTAATATTTATTTATTTATTTATTTTTGGCTGCATTGGGTCTTCATTGCTGCGCACGGGCTTTCTCTAGTTGCGGCGAGCGGGGGCTACTCTTTGTTGTGGTGTGCAGGCTTCTCATTGCGGTGGCTTCTCTTGCTGCAGAGCACGGGCTCTAGGCACGCGGGCTTCAGTAGTTGTGGCGTGCGGACTCTAGAGCGCAGGCTCAGTAGTTGTGGCGCACGGGCTTAGTTACTCCACGGCATGTGGGATCTTCCCGGACCAGGGCTCAAACCTGCGTCCCCTGCATTGACAGGCAGATTCTTAACCACTGCGCCACCAGGGAAGTCCCGAGTTTCCTGTTTTCATATCCTTTATCTTGAGGGCAAACGGACAGGCTGCCAGTGACTCCACATGAAGTAGGAAAAACACTGATAGAAAATTTAGAGTCATTCTAGCTTGATGAACTAAGAGACAGAGTTTGGGGCATCCACAGTTGCTGGAAAGTAGAGGGGAGAATACTGGAAGGGAAAGAGCTAGAGAGAGAATGCTCAAATTTGTGGACAACTCTGCCCAAATCTCTGATCTCGGAATCATCTAAGGGTAGGGCAGATTGCAAGCAGCCCAGAAAAAGGGAAAAAAATAACTGAATCAAGACTTGCTGAATCAGCAAGAGTTGCCGATACTGTGTTCGCAGTTTAACTATGTATATTGCCTACTAAAACAGAAATATAAACATCGTTCAGAGGAATATGACAAAATATAGAGCCTCCACAAAATATCATTCACAAATTACATGCTATAGTTTAAAGTCACTCAATATATGAAGAACATATTTTCTCAAAAGAAAATACAGCCAGTGGGGTTCAGCTTAGAAATTTTCCAGATGTTTGAATTAGCAGGCAATAACTTTAAAGCAACTATTGTAACTATGTTTAATAAGGTAAAGAAAAATTAGTTTGTAGAGAAAAACTAAGAAATTTTAATAGAGAAAAATTTTTAATCTATAGAAAAAGTCTAATAGGAATCTGAGACAAAATACCTAACATCTGAAAAAAATATGAACTTGATGGTTGTAACTGCATAACGAAGAGAACAGAAGAACGAGTCTTTGAACTTGAAAATATCAATAGAAGTCATGTAGTCTAATAAACAGAAAGAAAAAAGATTGAAAATAACTGAACAAAGCATCTGTGAAACAATGTCAGAAGTTCAAATATACATACAGTTGGAGTCCAGAAGTGTAGGGAGAAAAAGAATAGAGCAGATGAAATATTTGAATAAATAATGACTAAAAACTTCCCCAGTTTTGTGAAAGCCAGACATTTATAGACTAGGAAGCTCAGTTAACCCAAAGCAGTATCAAAATAAACAAAAAAATTCTGAAAGCCAACAACAGAGAGAAAATCTTGGAAGGAACAAGAAAACTATGACACATTACATAGAGGGAACAACAATTTGAATGATCTCTGACTTCTCATTAGAAAATATGAAGATTGAAAGGCAATGTATTTAAATTTTTAAACACGCAAAAAGTGATCAATCTAGAATTTTATATCCAATGGAGAAAATTTTTCCCAGAATGAAAAAGAAAAACATTTTCAAATAAAAGAAAACTACAAAAGTTTGTCACTAGCACATCTGCATTACAAGAAATGGTAAAGGAAGTTGTTCAGTAAGAATAACTTATTTCCATTTAGTTTCTTTAAAGTTGATAAGACTGAGTAAAGCAAAAATTATAGCATTTTCTTGTGGGGATTATAATGTATGTTGATGTAATATATGTGATAATTATAAAGGATTTAGGTGGTTGATAGGCCTATATGATTTCAGTATGTATTCCTATATATATTTTGTGTGAAGTAACACAATATAGGTTCTAAGTAGACTGTGAAGAGATAAGAATGTATATTTTAATCCCTAGAGTAAACACTTGAAATATGCAAAGAGGCATAATTAAAATCCAATAGATCAATGAAAATAAAATTCTTAAAGATATTTCAATAATCCAAAGAAGTCAGAAATCAGTAAGAAGAGAACAAAAAACAGAGGAGACAAAGGGAAAATAAATAATAATAAAATGGTAGACCCAAATCCAGCCACATCAATAATTGCATTAAGTTTTAATGGCATAAACTTTCCACTAAAAAGCAGAACTTGTCAGCATGAAGAAGTATGCTCCAATTATATCTTACCTATGAAAGACATACTTTAAATATGAAGACACAGAGATTGAAAACAAATAGATGGAAAAAGGTATACCATACAAATAGGAAACACAAAAAGTCTGGAGTGGATAAATTATTAACAAATAAATTATGTACTATGTTATAAGATAATAAGTACTATGAAAATTTGTAAAAGTAGAGCAAAGTATGGGGAACAGGAGTATGCAGAGGTTATAATTTCAAATGCGTTGGTCAAGGTAGACCTCATTGAAAATGTGACATTTAACAACAACAGGACAATCTCTGCATGATCAAAAAGTAAGAAGCAATCAAGCTCAGTCTCATAACCTAGTTAGGGTGCTAACACTACTGCTGCTATTGATGGTGATGAGACAACTGACCTCCAGGTAGTTCCTCAGTTATTACATAATTAATTCTGTTCTTTGTATTATTCACTCTGATCCTTGTGTTATTCACATGCCATTCCCTGACTGTTCCAAAAAGCAAAGAGAAGAAACTGGGTCCATTATCTCAAGTCGTGGGCGAGAGGGACCTGGAATTATTCCCCTACCAAAGACTATAATCAATGATGAAGAGGTAATTCATCCAAAAGAAAGTCAATTCAGATGGGGTAAATGGAATGTATGCTGTTGTGTTAAAAAAAAAAAAAAGTCAAAAGTTACTAGAGATTTTCTTTAAGTTTGAATTCAATTTGAGTAAAAATTTTTGAACATTTACTATATGACATGCACCTTGCTAGGGCTGTGGATAACACTATGAATAAGAAAAGAACTTGCCTCAAGCACAGTCATTCAAACAAGTAACTGATGTTTTGTGATAGATGTTATTATGAAAGTTTGTTTAAAGTGAAGACAAAAATGGAATACCTGGGAAGGCAAAAGAAAACTAGAAATTAGATAAGTCATGAAGGATGAACAGGTATATGTTAGGCAGACAAAGAAGGAAAAGTGGATTGAAGGCAAATATTTGGAGGTGTGAAACGATATAGCATGTTTGGTGTATATTAAGAATCCCAAAATAGCTGTAACACAGGGTTTATAGTGCAAGAAAAGACTACACAGTTAACATAAAGATACGTTAAAGAAGAATGTTAAAATACGAAGGAATTTGGTATTGAGGAGACATATAATGCTTTTAAGTAGGGAAGTGCCATGATCAAATCTGTGTTTAAATTATATCTCTGGAAACCGTCTAAAGGATGAGTGGGTAAAAGTGAAGATATTGAAGAAAGAGAAAGCAGTACAGAGGCTTTTGTCATGGTCTAAACAAGAGCTGAGTCCCAAATTAATGGCTGAGGCTAGAATGTGTATTTGAGAATGTTTCTTAACTAGAGGTAACATGAAAATTATGAAAAAGGGAGGTACAAAAAGACTTTATTTATGAATCAGAATGTATGAATCTGAATTTCCCATTTTGAGCAATAGGAGGGGCAGTGTTGCTTTTGAGTGAATTAAGAAAGGCAAAAAGGGGGCTTCCCTGGTGGCGCAGTGGTTAGGAGTCCACCTGCCAATGCGGGGGACCAGGTTCGAGCCCTGGTCGTGGAAGATCCCACGTGCCACGGAGCAGCTGGGCCCGTGCGCCACAACTACTGAGGGCGCGCTCTGGAGCCTGTGAGCCACGACTAGTGAAGCCTGCATGCGTGGGTCCCGTGCTCCGCAACAAGAGAGGCCACCGCGGTGAGGGGCCCGCGCACCACGGCGAGGAGTGGCCCCCGCTCGCTGCAACTAGAGAAAGCCCGCGTGCAGTAACGGAGACACAACTCAGCCAAAAATAAATAAAAGAAAATAAATAAATTTATTTTTAAAAAAGGAAAGGCAAAAAGGAGAACAGATTTAGGTTGAGCAGGAGATAGGAATGATGAGCTTCCATTTTAGATACGCTGCATTTGAGTTGAACGGAGGAGAGAGAGAGACACACGTAATAGGTGATTGTTCTGGCATTCCAGAGAGAGTCCAGACAAGGGAATACAATTTTGGAGTCCTTTCCAAATGAGTATTATTTGAAAGCATGTAAGTAGATGAGAACATCTTGTAGGAGTGTAAGAAATGAGAAGGAAAGTCGACCAAGGACAAAATACTGGGGACACCAACACCTAATGGACATGAAGAAACAACAGCAAAATAAAGAAAATTGAATCAGTAAGAGGATAACCAGGAAAAATGCAATCTGCATGAAAATATATTTTTAAATAAAGAAGGATGAAAAGAATAGAGACTCCAATATAGGAGCAAGTACAAATGAGGATTTAATGGGAATATTAAATTGACAGAAACAGGCAAAACTATACTATTCAAAATACATCATCAGAACTACCACTTAGCCATTTGGGAAAAAAAAAACTGGAATTCTATCTCATGTTTTATAAAAAAAATTAAGTCTAGATGGATCAAAGATTTAAATTTATAAAAATTGAAGAAATACAATTAGTTAAATGTAAAATAGGTGGATGTTTTTATAATATTGGAGTAGATAAGACCTTTCATACAAAAACACAAAGAAAAACCGAAACCACAAGAGTAGTTAAAAAAGAAAAAGGCAAATGAGAAAAATGGTAATGCATATGAAAAAGCCTTCTCTCTCATCATATACAAAGAGTTTCATAAATCAGTTTTGAAAAATAAAGGCAAAGATTCCAAAAGAAAAATGACCAAATGATGTCTGGTCTAGAACCACTGGAGGGCAAGGATAGTAGTGAGAGTGAACTGTTTGTCAAATGCTAGACTTGTCACCAGCTCTAACTTTGGCATTATTTTTAGCTTTTCTTTACCTTTCGTGTGTTACAGAAAATGCCATGGGAGAGTAAGCCAAGAGAGTAAGGAACAACAAACCAGGGGCCATGAAAGAGGAGTAAGAGTTAATGGTTTTCTTTAGCAGTATTGTCTTTTTAATTATGTATCCAAATCTCCATTCCAGAATCTGGGAAGAAGGAAGGACAACCATTGAGGCTGATCCCTATTTCTGGAAATGTAGAGAACTCATGGAAACTGGAATGATTGATGCTCAGAGACACATCAAATGGATCTAGGTGTGCAATATAAAACTCTTCTGTTGGGACTTCCCTGGTGGTCCAGTGGTTAAGACTTTGCCTTCCAATACAGGGGGTGCAGGTTCAATCCCTGGTCAGGGAGTTAAGATCCCACATGCCTAGCAGCCAAAAAAACCAAAATATAAAACAGAAGCAATTTTGTAACAAATTCACTGAAGACTTTAAAAAAAATGGTCCACACCAAAAAAAAATTTTAAAAAGCAAACAAAAACAACTCTTCTGTTTACACCATAAAATATCTTTTAAAATCTACTAGTGCTTTTTATAGAAATTATAGCATTCTTTCTGTCTATTCCTTGAAGAAAGGTTAGTATTGGTGAGCAGAGAAACTGCACAGTAGAACAGTTATTTTCCAGGGTAATTTGGGAGATGATGCTCTTGTTGGATTTTCAAATAAGGGTGAAAAGCCTAGATATATTTTGGATTAAACTGCCATAGTCTCCCTCCATGACTGTAAACTGTTGAATAGAAATTGGCCTGGCATGGGCTGCAATGTCCCTAAGAGATCTGTTTCAGGTAGGATAGACTTTGCTATGCTAGAGTAACAAACAGACTTCGAAATCTCTGTTTATTTTTTCATTCAGGTAACAGTCCAGTGCAAGTCAGGCAGCTCTCCTGAGCAGCTCCCCTCCAAGTGGTGACTCAGGAACCATGGATGCTCCTGTATTTAGGTACAGCTGAAAAAAAAGTACAAGGTTAATACTGAAGGGGAATACAGGAATAGAGAATTGTTTGTATTGTTCAGTATTGGTTTAAGGTCTGGTTCTAAAAGTGTTTAACATTATTTCTGCTTACACTCACTCCATTGACCTAAACTAAGTCACATGGCCCCCCACATAATTTCAAGGGAAAATAACCTGTGCAATTGCCTTATGTGCCCAGGAAAACAGTGTGTTGAATATATAACACAGTCAGCCACAGTCCAGATTCTGGTCAACAAAATCTGTCTTGTTCTTCCTCTCATAAATCAAGCAAACTCACATCTGCCTCCTACCCAAGGGAAATAGTCCAATTCTCCTTCATTCACTGCATCCATCTCAGGATCCAGGATCTCTGTCCTCTCCACCAGACCTATTTGTGGCTCCTCATGGTCAGGTGACTTATGAACCAAAAAGACAAGTTATATGCTCTCTCACCTCAACTCCAAACACAGGATATCTTCAATAAGTATTCTGAATTAGGAAGGGGAAGAGTAGAAGATACAGTCAATGTTCTTTAGTAGTTCTGAAATACCACTGCACAGATATTGTGGAAGTCTCACACCCGAGGTGGGGAAAGGGTAGCGAGGAAGGGGTTGCTGGACTAGGCCTTGATTCTACTCCCTGGGAAGAATTATCTTATCATTTCTTCTCTGTGGCCTCTGGTTATGACCCCTTGGAGCCCCTTCATTGTCATTATTCTCCTAGGCACATCTGAAAAGAGTTTGGAGAGCATGCCATCCTTGGAGGAGGCACTCCACGGCTGCTTTCTGTATGTGGGAGTACAAAACTTGATGCCGGTATTTGAATTTAAAAATACTTTCTGAAGAGTGCACTTTTGGTTTCCTTGACAATACAGTTCCCTCAAAAACTTTGTAGATTTCTGATCTATTTGCTTCAGCCAGTTTAGTGTTAGTCAGTAATCATACCCAAAGTTATTTCCTAAAAATAATATTCAAATCTATTTTACATGGCTACTTCTTCTACCCTCATGCCTTTTTCCCACTCAACTTAATGGTGGTTGTCATTGGATTCTTTGAACAATTGGGGTCAAGCCAAATCCTACTCTGATCTTTGCCCTGAAACACTTTATTCAACTGGACATTTTTTTTTTTTTTACTATGTCTTGTCACTCAAAGTCTTTTTAGTTCAATCTCTATAAGCAGTTAGGTTTTCCAACCCCAAAAGACCTTTAATTTATGAACTCTTTCATTTCTGCTTGCAAGCTGACTTATTCTTCCCTGAGCTCATTTTTTCTTTGTAATATTGATACTTTGTGAACTGCAGTTAATAATAGATAACATACACTAGGGCTATGAAGCATTTCAACATCTAAATAGAAATCATCACTGGTATATAATCTTCCTTCTAAGTTAGAGTAGGCAATGGTTTTTAGCAAAGATTTACCATATTCCCAGACTTAAGTATCAGTTTCCCCATCACCTGCCATCTACCCTAAGGCTTTATATTTTCATATTTTGTTGGAGCAGCACCCCACTTCAAGGTGACAACTTCTATGTTAGTATAAGTAATATAAGCTCCTTTAATTCCATCCCCAAACCCTCAGTGACTTAATAAAACACTTAATAATTAGTGCTTAATAAGGTAATGAAATTACTCTTTCAACATGAGAAAAATCTTTTTTTCACTTCCCATTCATCTCATGTGGTCAGAAATGATCAAAACAGAGCTTGAGCTATGGTAAGTGCTCAAAAAACTAGCTATTACTGTTATTATTGTTATTATAATACTAGTAGCCATAGAGTTACAAAAACCTAACAGGAAATTTTGTCAGCAATAAACACAGCTGCAGGCAATATTTTGAATACAGTATTAGATGAGAGATATAGTTTTTAGTTTTCTACAGCTGCCACAATGAAGTACCATAAATTGGGTGGCTTAAACAATGAAAATTTGTCTCACAGTTCTGATGGCTAGACATCAAGGTCAAGGTGTCAGCAGGGTTGGTTCCTTCTGACGGCTGTGAGGAAGAATCTGTTCCATGTCTCTCTGCTAGTTTCTGGTATTTTGCTGGAAATCCTTGGCATTATTTGATTTGTATAAGCATCACCCCAGTCTCTGCCTTCATCTTCACATGGTGTTCTCCCCGTGTGTGTATCCATCTCCAAATTTCCCCTTTTTAAAGGGATACCAGTCGTATTGGATTAGTGCCAATCCTAATGACCTCATTTTAACTTGATTACCTCTGTAAAGATTCTATCTCCAAATAAGGTCACATTCTGAAGTATTGGAGGTTAGGATTTCAACATACAAGTTTGAAGGAGGCACAATTCAACTCATAACACATAATTACCCATTAATAAGTAATATTTCCACTGAAATATTTCTTACTTAAGTTACATATTTACATAGTGGCTAATAATTCTCACCAGTCTCTTCATGAATGAGATCTAGATATTTGTATTAGAAATCCAATGTACATTCTTTACTCTTTACTGGGCATAATTATGCTTAAGTTAATGTATAGCAAACTGTTGTATTGCACTGATCTCAAGAAATCTTTCTGTTGCTTCCTATTTCCCAGAGTTCAAGATACCCTCTGTCTTCTGCATATCATAATAAATGATTAACTATGACAGAACAAGGAAAATCAGGTGGGCAGAATACATCTTTTAAAAGATTGACTTAAAGAAGGCTTCTTTAAGTTATAGCTGTGTAAAAACTATGGCATCATCTAAAGTCTTCTACTGCAAAATTGTTTCACATTGTTATAAAATAAACCTTAGTAGGCTTAAATAAATATGAAAAGAATAAGACCGAGAAAAAATCACTGAGGCATTCATTTAATTAAAATCAATATCTTCATCATTTTCTGTGTTTATTGATATTTTATATTGTTAGTTACTTGAATAAGGTGAACCTTCCATATCATTTACAATGTGGTGAACCATAAACTGGTAGCTGTACTAAAGAAAAATTAATGCATGTTTTAGGTCACAGAGACTGCCAAATAAACTGTTATTGCGATCAGATTGTTTTATTGAAACTATACAAGTACTCACATACAGAAATAATAGTTGTCGGTAAAAGGTTGAAAGATGTGGGTTTGTTTGTTTTTTTTTTTTTTGCTCTAATCTACACACTTGCTTTTGTTTACTCTTGCTAAAGTGTCATCATGAAGGAAAGCAGGGCTGGCCTGGGGCCAAATATGTGAGTAATCAAAATTTAACACAGGCTCCCTTTTGCTCAGCTCTTTGTTCTTCTCATCTTAAGATCATCTCTCTTCCCTGGAACACAGTTATTAAATACTTGTCATCTTGTTTCTAGCTGCAACTTATCTTTCTGTCTCCAGCCTTTAGAAGACAGGGCAGCACATTACAAATGCTGAGGAAGTATATTTGATTGAATACATAAATGAGTGAATGAATCAATGAATGAATTGTAGGCCCAAATCCTAGTTTGTAGCCCAACCAGCACTACATTTTTAATGTTGAAGATCCAAAATTAATTTCCCTTTCCTTATTTTTTACTCCTTTTAGTGTTTCCAGTTTATCTAGTTATAAAAATATAAAATTATGATTGCAGTAATTAACATTAGAATATAAATGATTTGCCCTCACAAAGTTATTTGCTTTAAATTTAAATGAAACTCTATTTTTGTAGCGTTTCAGCCATTGTGGTAAGAAAAAACTAGACTGTGACCAGGTCTTTATTTCAGCTAGTTTTCCAAGTAACAAAGCTAGTCCTGAGAAAGATGGTTAAGTATGTACCAGATACACAATATAAATTTATTTACTGATTGATGAGAGAATTCAAACACTGGGATGATATCTCAAATATGAATGTCTGGGTTTTGTTATATTTCATTGGAAGAAAGACTTTTACCTCATCATTACAAAATTTTAGGAAACTATTCAAATTTCCTGATAGTCTTGTCTAAGTAGTTCATGCAGATGAGGTTAAGTTTCGATCAAAGAAGATGATCAGTGAGAACTATTTCCCCATTTCAGACATCAATAGCAGACAATTTCCTGCCAGCCTGGGAAAATAGGGTAATAGGATGTTGTGTGACAATGTGACAGAGCAGATTTTTTTACAGGAAAATGGGGCTTAAAAGTTACGTCATAAACTCTTTTAGAATATACATAGTTGGCAAATAAAAATCAGGCTGCGCCTAAGATGGGGGGGGAGAAAAAAGAATATACATAGTTGAAACACAAACTATTATTCATAGTATCTATTTTAGTCTTTTGAAATTCAAATTTTATATTACCAAGGGAATATGTAAATGAAATTTTATAGTCATATGTACAAAACCCCCTAGTCTTAAGTCATGTACTAAGTTTCTTAGTGATCCTAAGTATTTCAAAACTTCTTCCTGCCAAATATTCTACATCTATTTTATGAAAAACCTGAGGTACTGTATTCTCTATATTAAATTAAACTAGGACTCTATTTCCCACAACTGCCAAAAACATGATAAAATTCATATTCTCTTTATTCAGACAACTGGATGGGGATTTCTCAATGAAACTAGTTCCGAAGATATGATTGTTTGAGTACTTCCTGTACGGGGTTCCTCAACATATTAAAGTAGAGATGAAAGGGTAATAAGGAAAATACATTTATTTATTTATTTTATAAATTTCTTTATTTGGTTTTGGGCTGTGTTGGGTTTTTGTTGCTGGGCACGGGCTTTCTCTAGTTGCAGCGAGCGGGGGCTGCTCTTCGTTGTGGTGCGCGGGCTTCGCATTGAGGTGGCTTCTCTTGTTGCAGAGCACAGGCTCTAGGCGTGCAGGCTTCAGTAGTGGTGGCTCGCGGGCTCAGTAGTTGTGGCGCACGGGTTTAGTTGCTCTGTGGTATGTGGGATCTTCCCAGACCAGGGATCGAGCCTGTGTCCCCTGCATTGGCAGGCTGATTCTTAATCACTGTGCCACCAGGGAAGTCCTGAAAATACATTTAAAATTTGACAAATTGTCAACATTATCAAGAACATTTTGAAGGTCTCTTTAGATGTGTAAGCACTACATAAATCAAATATTATTTAGACAAGGTTCCTACAATTTAGAAATTCTCAGTCTAAGATATAGTTCTTAAAACAAACATTAAATTATAGATGCCTAGAATTTGAAACCTGAAAAAATTTTAATGATTACCAATGTGAACACTGAGGCTAAGTGATCAGTAAAATTCTCCAAGTTGAAGAGTCTAAACTAGAATCTTGGTTTTCTGATTATCAGTCCAGTCTGCTGTCTGTTTTTTTAAGAATCCAGATTTCTTAACTGTCCACACTATTAAGGGAACTTGAATGATATAAGGAATACTCCATCAGCTTTCTAACTAAGCAGTGCAAGAACAGAATTCCAACTTCTCCAGTTACTGTGTGAGCTTATGAAGTACAGTTTTCCAATCTAAACCTCAGTTACTTGTGGCAAAACTTTTATCTGTGTAGATGTACGTACGTAGGACCAGAAGAGTGACCAATCAACAGAATAACCACAGCTAGCCCTTACTGCCATTGCAGTCTACTCATCTCTATAGGAAATGGGAGCAGCACAGGCCTGGTCTCTTGTTGGTTCCATTCAGGTACAGTCTTACAGGAAGTCAGGGTACACACCGGTGGTTTATGTGCATAAACTGGGTAGCATTAGTAACAACCGCTTTGTTATTATGGTTTTAAAGTGTTTTACAAGGCTGAAAGCCATTACTATAATGCAGCTCCTCAACATGTATATTAAGCCAAGGAGAAGAAAGAAACTGAGAACAGATGGGGGTGAGAAATGCACATTTTGCTATCTTACATTTTTCCTGGTTGGTTTTCTTCCAAAGCCATAGCAACCCCCCCAGAGAGGATTTTGTTTGTTTGTTTTGCCTATTGAGTGTAATATTAGAGTTACTGAATTATCTTCTGTAGCAGCCAGAATTCAAAAAGGGGAAAAAACTGTTTAGAAAAAAACAAGTGGAAGTTTTTTAGCTAAATACACCTTTAATTTTAAAAGGTCTTAATTGTGTGTTGTCTTGTTGTTACTGATGTTGGTGTTTGAATGAAAATGTGCATTGCAGGTCAGTAAGTATGAGAGTTCTTTAACATTTATATATGTCTTTAAATCAGATTCAGAGTTTATGGAATTGCAGTCTATCATTACATTGGGCCTACAGGTATATATTCTTTGAGTGATACAATATTTATTTATTTTAATGATATTTAAGCATCATTAACAAGGTCATACATTTTCCATGTGTCCACAGTTCTCACCAATCCCTGTATCTTATATCTGGATACTTCATTTTTTACCTTGCCCATGGCTCCTAAAAGCATTAAAGTTCACAGTCCTCAGGTTAGGTATTACTGTTGTTATTTCCCTTTCCTCTAGAGGAGAAAATACGAGGATAGAAGAGGAGTGAGGAGTACCTTAAAGGTAAGGAGGATGGGAAGAAGTTATTGAAATTACTTGTAGATAACTAAGCAATATCTAAAATGTGAAAAGAGGATGGAAATCTGTTGAAATATAAAGCAGAATAAGAAAATAACTTCCCTAAAATCAAGATTTCAAAAGGCAAGAAGAGCATACCTCCCTGCCTGGAAGGTCTTGTGGGTAGCAGTTAGGACTGCCTTTGGCCGTATGTAACAGAAACTCCAGTACAGTGCTTAACAAAACAGGTGTTTTCTTCCTCTTACAGTAAGAATTCCAGGATACTTCAGGGTTGATATACTGCTAAGGGAAGTCATCTGCATTGGCTCTTTCTCCTTTTTATCTACATTCCAAAGTGTGTAGATTTTGTTCTTATGATTGCAAGACGGCTTTTGTATATCCAAGCATCGTGTCCCATTCCAGTTATGAACTAAGGGGTGGGGCAAGAAGAAGAGATACATTCTGGCTGTTGAGCAAAAACATTTTAGGTTCTTTCAAAGCCTCCTCCAGTAGTTTTCTGCTTGCATTTTATTGGTCTGAACTGCATTACACAGCCAAATCTAGCTGGAAGGTAATTTCAGAAAATTAGTACTTCTAACTGAACATCTTGAACAAGATTAGGGTACTGTTGCTAAAAATGAAGAGGAGAAAAGATTTGGAGTAATTTGGTAGTAGCTAACAATTAAACAGCACTTTCTACATGCCAAACACTTTACATAAAATAACTCATTTAATACAACTATCCTCTGCAGTAGATACCCTTATATTTCCATTTTAGATATAAGCAAACTAAAGCACAAAGCCATTTAATAACATGCAAATATTACCTAGCTATGAAGTGCGTAGCTCTGTACTCTTGTCTCTAGACCCCATGACAATACTATGTATATGACACCTAAAGAGGCACAAGGTTTAGAACGGTCAGGAACAAAGAGAGTGGAAGTAATGCTATTGGCTAAACTGAAAGTCTGACTGTTAAACTACTCCACAGCGGAACAATCCTATTCCCCATCCATATTTCCAACGCCTCAGTTCACGTGACTCAAGAATGAAAGACGAAAGACTTTTCTACAACTTAGTATCAGTTAAGACACCTTCAGCTTTGAGTAACAAGAAAACAATATAAACTGTCTTAAACTATAAGAAATCTTATTGGCTTTTATAACAGGGAATCTAAAAGCAAAGCAGATGTCCAAGCCTAGTATGATCAGGCTTCAGCTTTATTTGAATGCTATTCTCCTCTGTGGGTTAGCTTTGTTTTAGACATAGCGTTCCTCATTGTCAAAAATGAATGACAGAAGCAAGTGATGCAATATTCTTCCTTGTCTATTTCCAAAAGGAGAGAGAGAAACAGGCTCCCAATAATTCTCTCTTAAGAGCAATAAAGGGCTCTCCCAAAAGCCTCCAGCAACTCTCCCTTTTTCCAGAATTGTGTCCCTTGCCCATTCCTAAAACAATCACTAACAAGGGGGATGAGATCACATTATAAGATTAGAATTAATTAAAGATCATTCCTAAAGTAGAAAGGAAGCAAGTGTAGTTGAATCACAAGGGCTGCATGGAGGAGGAGCAGTTATCGCAATGAAACCAGGCTTCTGTTAGGGATGCTGGAGGAAAGATTACTGCTGGGTTGAAATTCACAATGTTCAATAGTATATAAGTGTAAAATTCCAGAACAGCAAGTTAATGGGAAAATAATAAAAGCATCAACAAATAAGGAATAGATAACATACGAAATTTTCTGACTTGTATCAGATTTCCAATCAATAATATGGAATGCTAGAAGACAAGAGAGTGATGCTCTCTCAAATTTATCAGGGGAAAAAAATGATTTTTAAACCTAGAATTGTATTCCCAGCTAAACTATCAACTGAGGATCAGAGCAAAACAAATACATTTTCACATACATAAAGTAAAGATTCAGGAGTTTTATTTCATATGTATTCATTATGAGGAGGTTATCTAAGGATATACCTCAGAAAACTGAGAGTGAAAAGAAGAGAAAAAGTATGGGATACAAATAACAGGTATCCCTGAAAGTGGGATGCAGGTGCAATTGGAAATACAAGGATTGGTGCAAAGTCTGTGTAAGAATCAATGATACCTCTAAATTTCCTTCCACACCACACTGCCAGGTGTCAACTTCACCATACCTGGCTGAAAGCTGAGACTTACTCATTAGAGGGTAAACCCAGAGAGATTTTGTATTCAGTGATACTAACGGAAGGTGAGAACACTGTATTCAAGGTAGAGATAAAATGAAAGTCTACACACTGAACAATGAGATATTAAAGCTCTTCCCTGACTAAGGATTGAAGAATTTTTCTCTGGGGGTGTTCTGTGTTGAACTTAAGAGGAAAACACTTAGAGATATAGACAGGAACCTTCATCATCAAGGTCCCTGCCTATCACACAAAGCCTACCACTTGACACGCACTACCCAAACTCCACTCTATCCATAGACACAAACTTCCAATAAGGTTTTTAGTGTGTCAATAATATTAGAAACAGAAAACCAAGGATAACCAAAAATGTATGGAAAAATTCTAATATGAAAGAAAATAAAGCACTGAGGAAATGGAAAATTTTCAGGGAACTAAAGAAATCTTCAAAAAAGAAAACCTATAATTACTGGCAGCAGAGAGGTAAGAGAAGAAACAAGAACAGGATACTGAAAAAGAACTCTTTAGAAAACAAAAGAAGCTTAAAAAATTAAAATATGATCATATAAATAAAAATTGCAGTGAAGACTCGGAAGACAAAGCTAAAGAAATTTTCCATAAAGTAAGAAAAGTGGCCAGAGAAAGAAGAAAGGAAAACAGTAGTATCAATTCAAGGAGGCCCAAGATAACTAATTCCAGAGAAAGAGATAATACAAGGAAATTTATCAGAACTGATGGCAAACCACAAGTTTCTAGACTAAAATGGCTCAATAAGATGAGGCAACATATATTCACATTATTAAATTTCAGAAGACTGAGGGTAAATAGAAGATCCTGAAAGTGTCCAGGGTGTGACTGGGGGAAGGAAGCAGGCTACATTCAGTGGATAAGGAATCAGAATGGTGTCAGACTTCTCAGAACAACACTGGAAATGGAAGTCAATGAAGTACTGTGTTCAGAAATCGAGGGAGGTGAGTAACATTATCAAGATGGCTGAATAAGATATCCCTTGTGGAATCCCTCCATCAACAACAATTTGGTATCCGTCACAGAAAAGAGTGCTTCTGTGGGAGCTGTGGGATCCAGCAGCACATGCCAAAGTGCCCAGGAGGAGTTTTGTCCACCTGTGCATTAAGTAGTAAGCAAACCGATCTTGGTTCTGGTTGTGGATCCTGAAGTGGCCCATGAACTGGCTCTAGGACTGGCCCATGGAACAGAAGCCCTGGAGAACACTGGCTTAGACAATCACCCATGGATGAGAGAGACTTTGTGGAAGTCCAGGAGTCCGATAGAGAAGTTCCAGCACACTGTTGGAACAAAATATCTGAGACTGGACAAATTGAAGAGGGTGAGAGGAACAGCTTGAGTTTACCTGCATCACCCCTCCCCCTAGGTGGCACAGTTCAGTGCCAAGAAAGCCCTTCTAAGTCTGTGATTTCTCCCATGAAGGAAAATGAGAACGTGAGTGAGTGCCCAGCTTCCCCAGCTGTGTGGGATGCTACCAGAGGCCCATTTCTCTCTCACTCCATCTGCAGTACTGAGTCATAAGCTGTAGGACTGGGAAATGGTAGGCGGCTGGGAGAACAGCAGCCAGGGCTCAAAATGCATCAGAGGAACATGGATCCCACTAAACTGCATCATGGACTCCATCAGGAGGCCCACACCATAGCTGTTGGGGTGCCTCACCCATGAATCCCCCTAACTGGCACATGGGTACCCATAGCACACTGTACACCACACCCACACACCTCCACCCCGTGACCAGCTCCCTGTAAAGCTCCTGAAGGTAGCAAGAGCAAGATTTGGCAGACAACTAGTGAGCATGTGCAGAAAGCTGAACAGAATTTGTGGGTGAGAAAGTGACCACAAACTTGAACATTTAACATTGCCTTTGGGTAAACAAAAAGGAAGCTGTCAGTAATTGGCCGGCTGTGCAGCAGGATGGAGAGAAAGTATACAAGCTTAATAATTCTGCCACAAGAGGGAGCAAGAAGTGTGGAGAAAGCATATCTAAAGAAAACCTCAGAATCCCTAGTAGGCCCGAAAGAAAGTAGTTCTTTTCCAAAGTTAGTCAGTAAAGACTGGAGAAGGTGACTACTACTTAAAATGTGACGTAAACAATGCAAGACTTCAAGGAGTGTGAAAAATCAAGGAAACATGACACCACAAATGTATTGTAATAATCTTCCAGTAACGGACCCCAAAGGCATGGAGATCTGCCAGTTACCCAATAAAGAATTCGAAATAACTGTTTTAAGGAAGCTCAGTGAGCTACAAGAAAATAGAGAAACAGAACTCAATAAAATCAGGAAAACAATTCATGAACAAAATGAGAAGTTTAACAAAGAGATAGAAATCATTAAAAAGAATCATAAAACTACTGAGGAAAAAAAAATGCAATGAATGAAATGAAAAATACAATATAGAGTATCAACAACAAAATGGATCAGGCAAAAGAAAGAATATAAGAAACAGAAGACAGCACTTTGAAATTATCCATTCAGAGAACAAAGAAAAAATAATAAAAAAGAGCAAAGAAAGTTTATGTGATCTATGGTATACCATCAAATGAACCAATTTGCAAATTATTGGAGTTCCAGAAGGAGAGGAGAGGGAGAAGGGGGCAGAAAACTTATTTTGAAAAATAACAGCTGAAAAATTTCTAAAATCTGGGGAGAGATTTGGCCATGCATGTTTTTGAAGGTCATAGGTCCCCAGACAAATTCAACTCAAAATATCTTCTCCAAGACACATTACATTAAAGCAGTAAAAAATCAAAGAGAGAATCTTAAATGCAGGAAGAGAAAAGAAACTTATCTTACAAAGGAAACCTCATAAGGCTATCAGAGGATTTCTCAGCAGAAACGTTTACAGTCCAGGAGACAGTGGGATCATATATTCAGAGTACGGAGAGAAAAAACACTTCCAACCAAGAATACTTTATCTGGCAAAGGTGTCCTTCAGAAATGAAGGAGAGATAAAGACATTCATAGACAAACAGAAGCTAAGGAAGTTCATCATCGCTAGACTTGCCTTACAAAAATTGATGAAAGGAATTCTCCAAGCTAAAATAAAACAACTCTACTTATTAACATGAAAACATATGAAAATATACAACACTGGTAAAGTTAAGTATATGGGCAGATTAAAAAATGAATTCTGTAATATGTTGGTGTGTTAACAACTTAGTATAAAGATTAAGGGGAAGGAATATTAAAAATAACTATAGCTACTGTAAGCTGTTAACAAATAACATAAAAAGAGGTAAATTTTGATATCAAAAAATTAAAAAGGAGTAAAAAGGCAGAATTATTGTATGCAATCAAACTTAAGTTGCTATTAACTAAAACACTGTTATATCTATAAGATGTTTTATGTAAACTTCATGGTAACCACAAAACAAACACCTACAGTAGACAGACAAAAGATAATGAGAAAGAAATAAAAGCATACCACTATGGATAATCATCAATTCAGAAAGACAGACAGAAGGAAAGGAAGAAAGGAAGACGGAAACTATATAAAAGCCAGAAAACAAAAGATGGCATTATTAACTCTTTACTTATCAATAATTACTCTAAATGTAAGTGGATTAAATTCTCTAATCAAAAGGCATAGAGTAGTTGAATGGATTTAAAACAATACTATATGTTCCCTATAAGAGACTCACTTCAGCTTTAAGGACACACATAGGCTCAAAGTAAAGGGATGGGGAAAGATATTCCATGCAAGTGGAACCTGAAGAGAGCAAGGGTAGCTATACTTATATAAGAAAAAATAGACTTTAAGTCAAAAACTGTAATAAGAGACAAAGAAGCTCATTATATATGATAAAGGGGTCAACAGATCAAGAGGCTATAACAATCATAAATACATAGGCACCCAACATAAGTGGATCTAAACATACAAAGCAAATACAGATCTGAAGGGAGAAATAGACAACAAAAAATAATAGTAGAATATGAAGGGACGTCAATATCCCACACTCAACAATGGATAGATCATCCAGACAGACAATCAATAAGGAAATATTGCACTTGAATTACATTTTAGGTGAAATGGACCTAACAGACTTATACAGAATATTGTATCCAACATTAGCAGAACAAACATTCTTCTTAAGTGCACACAAACTCTCCAGAATAGATCATATGTTAAGTCACAAAACAAGTCTCAGCAAATTTAAGAAGATTGAAATTATACCAGGTATCTCTTCTGACCACAATGTAATGAAACTAGAAATCAATAACAATAGAAGAACTGGAAAATTCACAACTATGTGGAAATGAACACTCTTCTAAACAACTCATGGGTAAAGAAAGAAGTCTAAAGGAAAATTTAAAAAATATTTTGAAACAAACAAAAGTGGAAAATCAACATGCCAAAACTTATGGGATGCAGCAAAAGCAGTACTAAGAGGAGTGTTCATAATGGTAAGCTCCTACATTACACAAAAGAAAGATCTCAAATAAAAAACTTAACTTTACAACTTAAGGAATTAGACAAGGAAGCATAAACTAAGCCCAAAATTAGCAGAAGAAAGGAAATAATGACTAAGAAAAAATGAGAGAAGACTCAAAATCAGAAATGAAAGAGGACACATTACGAAAGATATCACAGAAATGCAAAAGTTAATAAGAGACTACTGTGAACAATTATATGCCAATAAACTGGATAATCTAAAAAGAAAATGGATAAATCCCTAGACACATACAACCTACCAAGAATGAATCATAAAGAAATTGAAAATAGGAACAGACCAATTTCTAGTAAGGAGCTGAAGTAATCAAAAGCCTCCAAACAAAGAAAAGCACAGGATGAAAAGTTTTCTCTGGTGAATTTTATCGAACATTTAAAGAACTATTGCTGGAACTTCCCTGGTGGCACAGTGGTTAAGAATACACCTGCCAATGCAGGGGACACGGGTTCGAGCCCTGGTCTGGGAAGATCCCACATGCTGTGGAGCAACTGAGCCTGTGCACCACAACTACTGAGCCTGCACTCTAGAGCTCATGAGTCACAACTACAGAGCTCACATGCCACAACTGCTGAAGCCCACGTGCCTAGAGCCCGTGCACTGCAACAAGAGAAGCCACCGCAATGAGAAGCCCGTGCACCACAACGAAGAATAGCCCCTACTCACTGCAACTAGAGAAAGCCTGAGTGCAGCAACGAAGACCCAACACAGCCAAAAATTAATTAATTAATTAGTTAATTAATTTTAAAAAATAAATGAAGAAGTATTGCCAATCCTTCCTGAACTCTTCCAAAAAACTGAAGAGGAGGCTAAATTTCCAAACTCGTTTTACAAGGCCAGCTCTGACACAAAGCCATATAAGGACACTATAAGAAAAGAAAGCTACAGGCCAATATTCCAAATGAATATAGGTGTAAAAATTCCCAACAAGGTATTAGCAAACCAAATTCAACAACATACTAAAAGAATCATACACTGTGATCAAGTGCAATTTATTCCTAGGATTCAAGGATGGTTCAACATATACAAGGCAATAAGTGTGATTCACAGCATGAATAGAATGCAAGACAAAAATTATATGAACATCTCAATAGATGCAGAAAAATCATTTGACAAAATTCAGTATCCTTTCATGATAAAGACTGAACAATGTGAATATAGAAGGAACATACCTCAACATAATAAAAGCTATATATGACAAGCCCACAGATAACATCATACTCAATGGTGAGAGGTTGAAAGCTTTTCCTCTGAGGTCAGGAAAAAGACAAAGGTGCCCACTGTCACCACTCCACCTCAGCATGGTATTAAAAGTCCTAGCCAGAATAATTAGGGAAATAAACAAAATAAAAGACATCCAAGGAAGAGAAGTAAAATTGCCTGTTTGCAGGTGATATGATATTATTTTTAGAAAAGTACCAAAGGCTCCACCAAAAAACTGTTAGACCTAATAAATCAATTCAGTAAAATTTCAGTATGTAAAATTAATATACAAAAATCGGTTGTGTTTCTAAACACTAACAATGAACTATCTGAAAAAGAACATAAAACATGACCATTTACAATAGTATCCAAAAAAAATACTTAGGAATAAATTTAACCAAGGAAGTGAAATATCTGCACACTGAAGTGTATAAGACATTGATGAAAGAAATTGAAGATAAATGGAAAGCTATCCCCGATGATGAATTGAAGGAATTAATATTTTAAAAATATCCATACTATTCAAAGCCATCTATAGATTCAGTGCAATCCCTCAAAATTCCAATGGCATTTTTTCACTGAAAAAGAAAAAAATAATTCTAAAATTCATATGGAACCACAAAAGATCACAGAGTGCCAGAGCATTTCTGAGAAAGAAGAACAAAGCTAGAAGCATCACAATCCCTGATTTCAAACTATATTACAAAGCAACAATGTAATCAAAACAACATGATACTGGCATAAAACTAGACACATAGACCAATAGAACAGAATCTAGAGCCCAAAAATTAATTCTCACATTTAGCTTTAACTAATATTTGACAAGGAAGCCAAGAATACTCAATGGAGAAAGGATAATCTCTTCCATAAATGGTACTGGGAAGTGTACAATCACATGCAAAAGAATGAAATTGAACCCCTTTCCTATACCACTTACAAAAATTAATTTGAAATCAATTATAGACTTAAACATAAGATCTGAAACAGTGAAACTACTAGGAGAAAACGGGAAAAGCTCCTTGACATCGGTCTTGGCAGTGATTGTTTGGATATGACACCAAATGCACAAGTAACAAAAGCAAAAGTAAATAAACTGGACTACGTCAAACTAAAAAGCTTCTGCACAGCAAAAGAAACAATCAATAAAATGAAAAGGTAACCTATGGCATGGGAGAAACTATTTCCATAACATCTATCTGATAAGGGGTTAATAATTAAAATATATAAGGAACACAACTCAATAGCAAAAAACCAAACAATCCAATAAAAAATGGGCAGAGGACCTGAAAAGATATTTTTTCAAACAAGACATACAAATGGCCAACCAGTACTTGAAAAGATCTTAACGTCCCTAATCATCAGGAAAATGCAAATCAAAACCACAGTGAAATATCACTTCACACCTGTTAGAATGGCTGTATAAAAAAAGACATGAGATTAAATAAAAAGTGTTGGTAAAGATGTGGAAAAAAGGGGATCCTTGTACACAATTGCTGGAAATGTAAATTGGTACATCTACTATGGAAACTGTAGGGTGGTTCCTCAAAAAATTAAAAATAGAACTACCATGTAACCCAGCAATCCCACTTCTGTGTATTTATCCAAAGGAAATGAAATCAAATCTTAAAGAAATATCCACATTCCCATGTTCATTTCCACACTATTCCCAATAGCCAGGATATAAAAACAATATGTGTCTGTCTACAGATGAATGAATGAAGAATATTCATGTATGAATATTATTCAACACGAGAAAGAAGGAAATCCTTCTAGTTGAGACAACATATATGAAACTTGAGGACATTATGTTAAGTGAAATAAGTCATACAGAAAAAATGCAAATACTGTATGATATCACTTATATGTGGAATTTTAAAAAGCTGAACTCATAGAGTAGAATGGTGTTTGCCATGGGTTGGGGAGTGGAGGAAATGAGATGCTGATTCATGGGTACAAATTTCCAATTATACAATACATAAGTCCTGAGGATTTAATGTACAGCATGGTGACTATAGGTAACAATACTGTATAGTATACTTGAAAGTTGCTAAAAGTAAATCTTAAATGTTCTCACTACATACACACACACACACGGTAATTATGTAAGGTGATGGAGGTGTTAACTATATTGTGGTAATCATTTAACAATATATAAGTGTATCAAATCATCATGTTATATTCCTAAAATTATATAATGTGATATGTAAATTATATTTCAATAAAACTGGAAAAATAAAATTAAAAATTCATGGAAAATAATTTGCACCCTAGAATTCTATACCCTCTCAAGCTATATGTCATGTATGAGGGTAGAATAAAGAAAATTTTAGTTTTGCCAAAAGTAAAAAAAATTACATTGTACATAAATTGTCTCAGGAAGCTACATGAAATTTTACTCAAAAACAACAATGAAAAGAACAAGAAGGAAGGATGAAAGGAAGGAAAGAAGGAAGGAAGGAAGGGAGGGAGGAAGGGAGGGAGGGAAAGAGAAAAAAAAGGGCATAGTAAACCATGGAAGAGGAAGACACAGTATTCAGGAAATCTAGAATATAATACAGGACAAAATTAAGGGAATTCTCAGGAGATGATGAAAAGGAAGTTTTAGTCACAGAGAGAAATTAGTCTAGAACTGAGCAGAAGGGCGAAAGCTTCCAAGAAGGACACCTGCATGGGGGGAAGAAAATGACCTGCTAATTTATCTGTCTTTGAATGTACTGATGTAATAATGTACTTGACTGTATTGCACCGGCAAATAATTTGGGGATAAAATGGTGATAGGTCATGGAAAACGGAGAAAATGACAAAGAAAGTAATTATTAACTTCAGGAAAAACAAAGAGATCAAAAGAAAATGTAATCATCATATCCTATACAGATTAACTGTTAACAAAATATAAACTTTTGGTTTAACAAAAGTTTTGAATAATGTGTGTATTAGGGATGTATAAGGTATTATATGTTCATATTTTTATAGTAGATAGTGATATGGTCAATAATATCTAAACTAATAAAATTTTTAAAGTAGTAAAGCATGTTATTTAGAAATATGAGTTGAACATCAGGAGAATTAGCTAAAAAAGATTTGACAGTGATTATACCTTTGGGAGCAGGAATTGTCATTGGGCTGTTGAGTAGGATAAGGGAGTGCTAATTTTTGTTATAAGCCTTGAAAATCTATTTGACCTTTAAATCTATGTACATCTACTTGTTTAATCAAAATAAAAATAGTTTTTAAAGGAGTATATTAGTCATATAATTTAATTTTTATTATAAGATACATTTTTAAAGTGATATAATTATCCTTTTCAGCTTCTTTTAGATGATTTCATTATCAGTATGCCCTAGCATGGTTATTCATAATCCTACATCTTCAGTTCACCCTAAATCCACTCCTAATGCATTATTTTAATACACTTTGACAAGTAGATAAAAGCAAAGATAACTGATTTGATTAAGTCTATACATATAGCAAGTGTTCTCAAGAAGCTGTTTAATTTCTTCTTTTGCATTTAGGAATTTATGGCAAAAGTTATAGGTTGGAAAATAAAATCTACCACAGAAGTATAAACATTATTCATGGAAATTATAACAACATTCATAAAATTTATGTGCAAGGTAATCTGTTAGATGGTTATTCAAATGTGGCAAAGTAAAGTTGAAAATAAAATCAGACATCTGGGGACAGAATACCTGTAATCAGGAGGCTTATAGATGTGCATGTCAATCAGTCTTCATGCCCTTGAGGAACTCTGAATTTGAAAATGCTACCTTTTCCCCCAGATTTACCCCTGATTGAAGTGAATGCCCCAAGTCAGTAATTGATAACATCCTTATTTATCTATGTTAAAATTGTAGATTTCCCATTTAAAGTTCCTAAGAATGTTCTTTGCCATTTCACGGTTGCTCTGGAAAAAAATATCATCAAAAGTGCTTATGATGGTTATTTTTTTGCCAACTTGACTGGGCCACTGATTGCCCAGAGATTTGGTAAAACATTCTGGGTGTGTCTGTGAGGGTATTTTCGGATGAGATTAACATTTGAATTGGCAGACTGAGTAAAGCAGACTGCCCTCCCCAATATGGGTGGGCCTCATCCAATCCATTGATGACCCGACTAGAACAAAAAGGCAGAGTGAGAGTTTCCCTTCTGCATGATTGTTTGCTAGCCTGGACATCAGTCTCCTCCAGCCTTCATACTGGGACAAAGACTGGAACTTACACCATCAGCTCTCCTGGTTTTCAGGCCTTCAAATTCAGACTCTCCTGGGTCAACTGAAGATCCAGGAACTTCTCAGTCTCTATTACTGTGAGTCAATTTCCTATAATCTCTCTCTCTATATATATATATTCTGTTAGTTCTGTTTCTCTGAAGAACCCAGACTAATACAGTGCTTTTATATAACTTTTCTGTAGGAAAATAGAAAATTCAGTTAAATTGATATTTCTAAGTACAGTGGTCCCCCCTTATCTGTGGAGGATATATTCCAAGACCTCCAGTGAACACCTGAAACCACAGATATTACTGAGCTCTATATATACTATGTTTTTTCCTCTACATGCATACCTATAATAAAATTTAATTTATAATTAAGGCACAGTAAGAGATTAACAACAATAACTAATAATAAAATAGAACAATTATACTGTAATAAAAGCTATGTGAATGTGGTCTCTCTCCCTCAGAATATCTAAGTGTACAAATATAATGCCTTTTCCATAATAACTACTTATCCTGCACTGTGGTCATAACATTAGCAGTTTGAGGTGTGACAGAAAAACTAGCATGAATTTCTTTTTCCTTCTTCACAATTCAGGGATAGAGGATCTTAGATCTTAGCAATCTTAGCATACAATTTTTTTTTCTTTATTGAGAACTTTCACCTTTTCACTTAATGGAAGCGCTTTAAGGCTTCTCTTTGGTACATCTGAATTCGAGCATCACTATTCTTGCACTTTGGAGCCAGTATTAACTAAAATAAGGGTGACTTGAACACAAGCACGGTGATACCACAACGTTCAATCTGATAACTAAGATGGTTACTAAGTGACTAACTGGTAGGATTCGCTGAACAAAGGGATGATTCACGTGGGGTGGGGGGGAATGAAGTGGGATGGTGTGAGATTTCATCATGCTACTCAGAATGGCATGCAATTTAAAACTTACGAATTTTATTTTTTTCTGGAATTTTCCATTTAATATTTTGGGCCCAAGGTTTGCCACTGGTAACTGAAACCACAGAGAGCAAAACTGCAGATAAAGGGGGCTATTGAATAGTTAAGCTAACTGAAGTCATGGATTGCTAATTTTGTCTTTTGGCTTGAATGTAACAAGAATCAACTAATGCTAATTTAGGCCAAAAATAATTTTAAAAAGAAAGGTGGGGAGGAATTTATTTTAAGGAGACATAGTATCTCAGTGACGTGAAGGGCAGAAGCCCATGAAGGGTCTAGAACAGGACATGGGATGCCATTTCATATTCCCAGCTCTGCTTATCTCAGGACATTTGTTTTATTTCGTTTTCTCTCTACTGGCAAACTGTCACTGTTACTCTGTTCACATGGTGGTAACCATGCCATAATTCCAGAGGTTTTACTTTTCATTCATTCAAGAGACTAACCCATGTAAAGATGAAACTCTTAATACTAACTCTAGATTCCTGAGGGAGGAATTTGATTGGCCATATTTGAGTCAGGTACTCCCCTTGGTCCATGTATCCGCCATCAGGAGCATGGAGTCACGTTGTACAAACGTGGCTGCCACTTCTTGCACCTGTGCCCATGTGGATAAGGATTGGGAAGAGTAGGAGTCCCCATATAAAACAGGATAATTCTGACCTTACTTTTCCTTCCAGTAATTATGTTAGGACCGTCTATGTGTCCAGCCCTGGGAATGTAGTTCTGAAAAAGACAGACATATTTCTTGCCTTCACAAACTATCTAGTTAGGTGTAGTAGGTCAGGGAGGGGGCTGGTAAGGATTGAATTTATATGTATTTAAACTGCCGATATAATACAATGCAATGAGTGATATTATGCCGACAAAGAAGGTGTTATGGAACTGAGAAAAGATATCTCACTAAGACTTGGGAGGTCAGTGACGTCTTCCTGTGAAAAATGACATCTATACTAAAACTACAAAGGTGTATAGAGATTAGCCTGGTCAAATAGATGAAGATACAATATAATGGAAATGACCAAGACTCTAATGTTTATGTAGACACATAGGTAATATTGATGGAACCAAAAAAAGTAGTATTGGAATGTTGATGGGTGTCTTGGTTCGGATTTCCCAAAAATCAGATCCTGAGAGAAGATAAGACAGAATTAGTCCTCTAAAACAGATTCTTCCACCAAGGATGGCCAACAGCAATATTAGGTTTGCATTCTTCCAGTGTAGCAACACCAGTCGAATAGAAGCACCCTTTCCTCAGTGGTTTTAGGATAAAGTTCCAGGGCTGACTCTCATAGAAACAATTTGAACCATTGAGCCAATCACTAGAGACGAACACGTGGGATATTCTGATTGGTCAGGGACTAGGGGATTGGGGAAGGCCACACTTGCATTACATGACCAAAGAGAAGACGTGGAGGAGTAGTTCTTCAAAAGACATCACAGCATTACTACCAGAAGAAGAGGGATGGATGCTAGGCAGGCAAAATCAACAGATGTCTTCTAAAACTTGGGGCGTTACTCCTTTAATATTTATTTTGCACTTGGAGGTGTGTTATGCATTATACAGACTTAGCAACAAATACTTTTTTTGTAATAGAGTTCATCCTATGATTTTCCTCTATCAGAATAGTAATTTGGACATAAAGGATGATTGCAAAGAATAAAAACTTAAATCATCCACATTTTGGTTTTCAGTACATTATAAAATTCTACACAAAGAGAATAGTCATTCTTAATGCATATTGGATCAGAGATTTTTTTTCACAGATATTTTTGAAAATCCGATGAATTGATTAATTCAATAGACTGCCCTTTAGTAAATTTTTTGTACATGCATACTTCTGTCAAGGGGATTGACCATCTACATGAAGACCAAGTTAAACCTCGGATCTAGACTGAATGTTTTCAAAGCTCTTGGCTCCTTTGCAAGTAAGCAGACAGTCCTTTTCATAGTTGTAACCTAGGAAATGCCATTTCGATGAATTTGTTGATTTTTATTTTTAAACTGCTGAAATTATAAAGATACACAAACACTAAACACTATATTCATACTGCATTCTTCTTCAATTCAGTGCCACAATCTTAAATTAAGGCAGATAAACTGTATTCAACTTCTGGTGAGGATACAAGGGCAAAAAATTAAGTCTTTCTGAAGCCTTTGAATATTGTTTATTCTCATAATAAAGAAGGCAGCTTGCTGCCTAATAAGATGTGGCCTGGGAGGTTACTTTATCAATTTGTTGATCCCTTAGAGGAAAAAAAGCACATTTTAAAAGCAAATTCAAGAGTGAGACAGACCTCAATGCAATCCATTTACACTGAGAGCATGTTTCGGTACTGTGCCAAATGAAGAATTTTTGTTCAGAAATTTATTCCTTCTACTTGCCTTCCCTAAAAAATATGATGTTCAAGAATTAAGAATATCTGTGTCTTTAGGAAGCACTGTAGGGTTTCCCTGCCTTTTCCATAAACAATATGATAAATAACCACAAATTTGTGAAAATGCTAAAATGCTAAACTTAGAAGTTTGCCAGATAAAATACAGGATGCCCAGTTAAATTTGAATTCCAGATAAACAACAATTATTTCTTAGGATAAGTTTGTCCCAAACATTGCATGGAACATACTTATCCTAAAAAATTTATTGTTGCTTATTTGAAATTAAAATTTAACTGGGCATCCTGTATTTTAATTTGCTAAATCTGGAAACTCTATAAACTTACAAATAATATTCTTTTATTTATTTGTAAATAAACATTTGGTTTGCATATTAAAGTTGTTTTGGTACTGGTGACGCATTTTACTGTCAGATATATGGTTTCTAGCTAAAATGACTATTTGAGAATATATAATTATGTTCTCATTGAAGGTGTAATAGAATACTCGAAGCTTTGTTTTTTTCCATAAACAGTTTCCACTCCATCCCTTTCTGCTCCTGAAGAATTTTATGAAGAAAGCTAGACTGAAGTAGATGTTTCTTTATTTCAGATTGGTTTCAAATCAATTCTTTTAGCATTTGAGGAAATGTTATTAAAAGTTGCATATTTTCTGCTTTTAAAGTAACTTACCTATGTGATTTAAAATGATTTGTCTTTGAAAAAAAGAAACTTTTCAAAATGAACCATTATGTAAAGATGAAATCAGTGAGTCTAGAAAATGAATAATTCATTTTCAAGTAAATGAGAAATTATTTTGTGCTGTTACTTATACATTTTCACATTTATAGTTAAATAGTAATTTGCGATACACAGGGTATTAGTTGTGAATTGTGGTTTTCAATATCACAGACACATTTGTTGCTGTGGTTTTGCAATATCATTCCCTGATGCTTTTCTCAATTGTGGTTTTCATAATCATTGTTTGATAGTCATGTAGCTGTGGTTTGGAGCTGCTATATCCATTTGGACAGAGATAATTGCTTATAGGTTTTGCTGTCTTTTTATTTTATAACCTTAGTGAATTAAATGGGAAAAAGAAAAATTAAACTTTAAATATCATTAACATTCTCATTAAAAATGATGAGAAAACACAAAATGTAATAATATTCCTTAGTTTAATTCATTCATATTGACCAGAATAATATATCTATTTATAAATTTAGATGAGCTATATTTATTTCTAATACTGTAATCTGGTTATCTTATCAATCTTGCCTTGAATTCTCTGGCTTTTGCTCCTTTCAGCTTTTAAAGTGAATATTTAGTTGAGATTTATTTGTTTCTCTTTTGCTTTGCATATTTAACCATTTCAAATGCCAAAAGAAACATTAACTGTTATGATATTTTAATTCCAATGGGCATTCTTTTTGGGTGATATAAAAAAGACAGCCAGTTTTATAAAAAGATCTTTAAAAACCATAATATATAATAATTCAATTCTAAGTATACCACTTTAATTGTAACGAATTGGAAATTAAGGAGGCAAAAATCTGTAGTTCTGTCTGCTGATTCATTCCACAACACAAACACAAATAACCCTGCTTTTCATGGTACTTACAGCTTTAATTTGTTGGTTCTTCAGGGGAGGGACTTTGTCACTTAGTGCATTTTCCACTGCAAAGAACCATGTATTCTTACAAGCTCTGCGGTAATAGTACTAATGGTAATGTAATAAAATTCACGATTGGTCTTCAGCTCTGTATTAACATTCTCTCAGCCATACCTTTCGCAGGGCAACTCTTTACACCTTCCAGAAGATGTCCTGATGGGGTTATCAATGACACTGATTACAGTGCTTCCTGCACACTGAACAGCCTGCATTATGCTCAATCAGCCCAGGCTCTCTGCTGACCTCCAGACCCTTTTAGCGTGTGGAGTTTGGCGGGGCTCACACCCATGTTAGTCAACCAAACAAAGGGGGGCTCGATTTCAGATCAGAATGGATGACCTCACAACCTGGGGGGGGGGGGAACGTCGGGCGCATACATGTTAACGGCAGTGGAGTTTATTAGTAAATACTGATTACATAAAGCAGCCAGTTCCACTGTCTCTTGGATAGATGCCTCGTTCAAGTCCACCTGGGAGAATATATTTAAAACTCAGTGTATATGAAACTATGAGAAACTAAGCTAGCCGCATGCAGCTTAACTTGGCCAAAATAATAACTATGCAAATCACTTCAAAATTTGTTCTTTTGTCTTGCAGTTTCCGACATACTACACACACAATAATTGAATAATAATGAAACTAAACTTTAAAAGCTGAAGAATCATGAAATAGTTATTGGGTCTTACCTGCTTGGGAAATTATGGCAAGATCAAATCTTTTATTAGTCGCTGGTTGCTTCCCTGTGGCAGAAGAACTAAAAGAATGAAAGATTATGGGGCGGGGGTGGGACTTTAGAACTTCCACAGACTTCCTCAAAAAGTTAGTATTCTGATTAGAGATAGTTCCTTTCCCACAAGGGTAATCACCTAGCTAATGGTCCTCCTTTCTGATGGGAGAAAAATATCTGCCTCTCTCCAAATTCGGAATTTTTACAATCTAAAATGAAAACTCGAGGTGAGAAAGAGCACTTTTAGGACGCTGTTCAGCATCCCATCCGTGCTGGCCAAGTGGGGGGATGGTCCGCGTCCGCAGCGGTCTCCTTGGAACCTTGAGAGCAGTGAAATGGTCTCCTGAGAGCCTGGGCAGAGGAGAGGACTTAACTGGCCCCAAGACATACAGCTGGCATTTGTGATCAGCTGGATCTCGCAGAGGATTTTGCCAGTGGCCTAACCTTCCTGCCAAATAGCTGGAAGGGCGGGGTGGAGGCTAGGGGAGGGGGCGGCATAACTGGAAGCACAAAGTTTATGGAGTGACTGAGATTTCTTTGTGCCCCGCTGGATAGGCGAGGCGTGAGAGAGGAGAGTTGGGGTCCATCAGAGGGGCTGTTGAAAAGAAGTTGCCGGGAAGAGGAGGAGGGGTGCTCTGGCAAAAGCCCAGAGCTGACGCGGTGACAACTGCAGAAGGTGGCCCCCCTCCAAGCCCGCCCCACGCCTCCCTCTGTCCCTCCAACCCCCCGCCGCGCTCCTCTGAACCCCACGCGACCAGGCCAGGGCCCTAGTTTGCATCTGGACTGGCTTTGGATGCAGCCAATCCTCCTTTCGCTGATGGAATAGTCCCCCCTCCCCACAGCCCCGGCGCGCCCCTCCCTCCCGCGCCTCGCCACCTCCCGCGGCAGAGCGAGAGCTGCGCGGCCCGGAGCGGCGGCGGCGGCGGCGGCGGCGGCGGCGGCGGCGCTCGAGTATCTGCCCCGCGAGCCGCGGAGAGGAGAGAGCGAGCGCGCTCCTCCTCCCGCGCCTTCCGCCCCCTCTCCTCCCCTCTCCCCTCTGCTCGCTCTCCCTTCCCTCCCTCCTTCTCTTCCTTCTTTTCGTGCCCCCCTTTCCCTTCTCTCTCTCCCTGTCCATTCGTTTGAAAATTCCCATTTCCTCCCCCCCCCATTGCTCTCCCACTCTCCCCCCAACCCTCCCCACTGTCACACTCTCTCTGCCCCCCTCTCTCTCCTCATTTGCCTGCTCATCTCCAAACGTGGATCCGCGGCTCCCGGAGGAGCCCAGCGCCCGGATCCCGCGCGTCCGGAGCACCTGGAGTCCGGCCGGCGGCGGCGGCCCGAGCCTGGCCAGCGGCGGCGGCGGCGGCGGCGGCGGCGGGAGCCGAGGGAGCGGCAGCCCCGACCGCGGGCACCGCGGGAGCCCCAGTGGCAGCGGCCGCCGCCGAAATGTCCCGAAGAAAGCAGAGCAAACCCCGGCAGATCAAACGTAAGTTTGCACGCGGGGCCGAGAGTTGGTGGGATTATTTCTGAGGAGGGGGGCGCGCGGGGCGGGAAAAGGGAGGGAGGCTCGGGGAAATCCGCTCCCGCTGCCCGGGATTTGTCAAACTTTGCCTGAGCAGCTGGAGGGACAACTAGTCGGGCACAGACACACAGACAGCCCGAGCGCCAGGCAAGACAGCGGCTGCGACGAGCAGCCCACTCCTGCTCGGCTTGTCCTTCGCGCTCCGGGGTCCTTTTTAACGCGACCCCCGCGCGCAGTTAGCGCTGCTGTCTCGTGGAGCCTGCCTGGGCAGCCCCACTCATTTAGGACATTTGTTACTAGCGCGGTTGTTGTCATTGTTGTTGCGTTTGACGGGCTGCTACTCTTGGGGACCACTTTTTAGCAACCGGGGGTGAGAACTTAGTTCTCCGAACAGCTGGTCGAGACCTCGGGGCGAGGGGCACAACGTCCCCAGGCGGTGGAAAATCAGTGTCTGGGTCGCGATCCTGGGCGGTGCCAGAGCCACGCCAAAGCCGAAGCGAAACAAAAAGTAGGTGTAAAAGTTCGCGCCTCTGCAGCAGGCAGCCGTGCGCCTCCGCCCTGCGGGCGCGGGACTGGCGGCAGGCGGGTCTGGCCGGGGGCTCCGGGCCCGTCCGGTTCGCGTCGCCGGGGAGGTCTGCGGCGCGGGCGTGCGGTTTACCTCGGGCCCTGCAGGCGCCGGGAGTCCTCGCTGGGAGGGGCCGCCGGTCGCTTCCCAGCGCGGAAGCCGGGAGTTCAAGGCAGCCTGGGCGCCGCAGAGAGCGTGACCTGAAGCCCCCGAGCCCCCGGGGGCCTGGGTGGTACTGAAAGGACACAGCGGGGCGAGAGGCACCTGCCCGGAACGCACACACCCGCAGAGCTCAACTCGGCCAACTTTTCACGTTTGGGGAAAATCCTTCCCATGGTGTTTTGTCGCCCTGCGACACGTCTTCAACGCTTTGGCCGAAAAGGAGAAACAGCCTTATTATTATTATTATTATTTTTTGCCAGCCATGTGGTGTGTCCATTTCTTCGTGTTGTTTAAAGTCTGGCAACTAGTATAAAACTGATTATCGTGTAATTTTAGGAAAAAGCTTTAATGACACTCCTTCCCCCTTGATTATTAACCCTACTCACCTCCTCGTGTTGAAAATTTCATTTAATGTAGTTTTAAAATAAATCATATAAATCAACGTAGCCAGTATGAAATGGGGTCCAGGATATAAGCAGTTTGCTACATAAGTATTTAGAGCCTTGCCTCTCAGACCTGACTCGCTAGCTTTTATTTCGTGGATTTCGTCTCTTATGCTTCAGTTCCTATTTTCTGCAACTTGGGTTAAAGCAAGGACTGGACTTAACTTTTGGCTCAAAGCAGTTTTAATTGAGTAGAGATACCGTTCTTGAAGACTTTCACTTTTTCAGAGTGATTATTGCATGGTTTCAACTAATCGCCTTTTACCTTTTAGAACTAAATTGATCACGTCCCTGTGTGTAAATGTTGCATTTTATAGTACAAAACTGTGCTTATTGTAAGACATGATTGTAAACATTATTAAAGGCAAAATGCTTTTTAGTTCATGGCTGTCGTCTAGATTGTTAATAAATAATTAATATTAATTGATTGTATGGTGCAAAGACCATCTGATTCTACTTGGAAATACTTTGTTATCTTCCCAATTAGCTACATTAAATTTTTTTTTTCTGTCCTTCTATGTCCACCTCATATAATTGAAGATTAAAGCGTTGGAACTAATTGCTGATGCTACACTTGTGTTATAGGTCATAAAACATTTTAGTCTTATTTGAATGCTGTGATTTATTAACTATCAAAAATACTTTAAAGTTCTTTCATTTGAAAGTGAACAAGTATTATATTTATATTTGTTGACAGTGATCATTGCCTGCTGATATATGCATTCATATGTGTTATTAATATACATGCAGTTTAGACTTTTAGTGGATTCAATTTGGGGTCACAGTGATAATCCATGCAAATGTGGACACACTTCTCCCCTTGCACTGTTAAGGAAAAAGAAAAATTAGAGCTCTTTGAATTGTTATATATAGAGCAGTGCTATCTAATAGCTGTTGTTTTTTGGGGGGGATACTAGTTTGACCAGCTGTAAAGTCACTTTGTTTGTAACCTATTGACATTTGCCTCCTTTTGCCTGTCCAGGAGTAGGAGGCAGTTTTGCAGATGGAGAAGTTTGTCTTGGTACTCAAAGTCATTACCATGATAGGTCTCTCCCTCCAGTTTTAGTAGTGTATAAGAAGTGCAGCATTTTTTTAAACAATTACAAACAGCAGTGTTGCTTTTGATATTCTGGATCAAATAGAAGTTTGGAAAATATCAGAAAGAGATGCATTTTGAAACAGTAGCGATTCATGCAACTAATGAAACTGCATTTTAAACTTGGAAACGTCCAGAATTTGAAAATAAAGCTTTGGCATCGCTGATAAAACATACCCAATTTAGAGCAACTCTGACAAGCAAAAGTCAGCTTATACCAGAAACTCTGAAGACAGTCAATTTAAAGGACAAAAAGGTTGTTGGGCACAGTTTTTTTTTTCTTTTACTGCGTACAGTTCCCTGCTATCTAAAATTGTGATTTATGCAGTATTTTAATATTTTGCTTATTCTATCCCCTTGGGTGCTCTCTGGGCAGCGATAAAAAGGCAACGCTGAAAGAGCACCATTAATTTGCTATGATGACTGGCCAGATAAGAGGAGATAATGGGAAAGATAAGCAGAGAAGATATACCATCAGAAACCCGATTATTACCATTAAAATTCCAGCCCAGCAATCTGCAGAAGCCTGATAATTCCTTCTCCGTTTCCACCACTTTGGATGATAAGGCAAAAAATAGTCACTCAGTGCTCCTTGATTAGACTGCCTGGATTTCCTGATAATACAGTGATAAATTATGTATTTTGCCCCCATGTTTTGTCCCAAAATTCAGATTTTTTTTTTCCTATTCCAAGACTGTATTTTTTGCCCTCCCCTCAGAAGCTTTCTCTCCTGAGCTATTATTGTAATCCTGGTTTGATAAAAAGCCCTGATAGGACGGGAGGTGTTTGGTGTGGGAGCCATATCATGCTATCTGCCCATCTCCTCGCACAGCTGCTCGCTGTTGTTGTTTTTAGCCTTATCACCTCCTGCCAATATGCCAATAAATTGCCCAGATTGTTCTCCATTCTGGGGCTGCACTGCAAAATTTATGACAGAAATGATGATTTTTTTTTTCTTTTACCAATGTATCTCTTTATGATTAGTAACTGTGTTGTGTGTACAGTTTACTGTCATTTTCTTCTTCAAGCTGTTGTCTCTATGTGTTTACTGCCCTATATGTCCCCAACTTCATTCACACTTAAGTATATTGGCTATGGGTTCAGGAAAAGATTTTTTTTTTCTTTTTTTGTACAAATGCCAGCTAGTTGTTAATGTAGACATCGAAAGGGAGGAAAGAAACTCAAGTACTTTATTTTCATCCAACAGTAAGAAAAGGCACTCTTCTTGATACCATTCAAGAACAGTTTTCCTAAAACTTTTAGATTGCTTGATGTTTTCAAACATGTAGAACAGAAATGTTCGGTCTAGATCATGTGCCAAATAATTTGTGGTGAAGGAAAAAGAAAGGGTGAATTAAGAGGCAGAATTTTTTTTTTTTAAGTGAAGTAGATATTGGGAATGAATATACACCTTGAAAGTAAAATGTCCCCTGTTAAGAATGATCTCGTTAGCAGTTCTGTAGAGGGGCTTTTGCAGAGGTGGAATCCTTTCATAGTGAATAAATTACCTTTTTGTTATTTGAGATGATCTAATAAATTCAGGCTGTATGAGTCCCTGACTTGCACAGTGGCATTTTAATGTTTTATGCTATTTTTTTTAAAAAGTACATAATATTAAATGTTTTACTTATAAAATGATTATTGTTTTAAATGAGAATGTTGCATATTAAATTTATTTAATATTTGTAAATGTGAAAATCTCTAAGTGGATCATCTTTAGAACCTTAAAATTATGTTACACAAAGAAGTGGTTGTGGTTATTTTTCATTGTTCTAGTAGTGTAGGATTTTTTTTTTTTTTTTAGTGTTTCTGGTATTAATGTTCAATCCATAATTTTGGGGTTAATTAACTACTGTATTATCATTAATATTATTATTTTTAAAGAGGGGTTTGGGTATGCTATGCACATTTGAAATACATTGATCGCTCTTATACTCAGGATGTTTTGCTTTTCGCCTGCCAAATATTAAGACAGATTTTTGCTTTGAAGCATATTACTCATTTCTTTGGATTTTAAAAATAATTAACTATAACGTTTAAAAAATAAGCCATTCTCTTTGGCTTATGGTATGTCTCATGTTAGGGATTTTATTATCTATGTTTTTGACTGAGTAACGTTTCAGAAAGCCTATTTTTACACTGGCCATGAAATAAAGGAAAATACATTATGTATAATAGTTGTTTTATCAATAAAATAGAAAGATTGGTACCCAATGTAAGGTAAAAAATTAATTTCTTTATTTACAAATTTGAAATATATCAATACATAGAATTTTTCTGAAAAAAATCTAAGAATAAATATTTAGTAGTTTTTTTAAAATTTAAAAATGGCTAATATGAATCCTAGTTTTTAAGAGTTATTATCATGAAGTCAGGTTTGTTTTTTTTTTAAGTTCAGTGGAGTCAACAATGCAAATATAAATGAGGTAGCATTTTCATCCCTAGTTGCTATAAAAGAGTTTAGGGTTAAAACTTGGTGATATGTCTTGGAATTAAAAGAGCAGCTCTTATGTTTTCCACTTCTGGTAACTTTCTAAAGTGGTTCATTTGTAAAATTATGCAGTAAGAAAAATTATGAGGTTTAATATTATATATCTCAATATTTTTTAAATGGACAAAGAAGTTTGAACTCTTCTATAAATTATAGCTAGAAACGTTAAGAATAATATAATTGTATCGGTTCAATTACAAGGAGTGTAAGCATCTCTTTGAATTGCACATAAGATATCAGTGTTCACTTTAGACATTACAAGGTACCAATAAGTCTTTGTAAATTAAAATTTTATTTCCTGCGCTATTTAAATATAGACATAGAAAATATGTGACTTGTCCTATATTGTTTAAGTCGGTACTGTTAAGTTTTGCAAGACAGTAGTGCAGTTAAACAATTTGCTTCTGATTTTTACATTCTGCTAATTTAAAATCTATTATATACTTAAGGGTTAATGCAAAGATTTACACATCAGTTTGTTTCTGGTTAATTGTGGGGATAAGTTAAAATATTCAATGATTATGTCAGTTGTCTAGCTCATATGTATGTATGTTTTGCCTGTTTGGTAGTGTAAATTAAGTTAACTTTGTGTTACAGTTAAGGTAACTCATTTCTCCCATTCATGAGGTCTTCAAGGCCTGCCTCATCCATGTTATTTCTGCTGTTTGAGGACTATTTAAGGACTAAATTAGCTCTTACTCCACATGATAAAAACAAAGAAATGAAACTAATTAGCCCATTTTGCTGCTAGTTCTTATCACTGGAAAAAGTTTTGAGAGAACGAGATTGAAGCTAATGTGTTTGCTAAAATGACATGTCTGGAATTAGATGTATGGATTTCTAATACTGATATTTTTGCTCTTCCCCATAAACAAGGCAAATCAAGAATGTACTTACTGGCATTTTAATCACATCCCCTTTTCAATATGTAACTTTTGCTAAAAAGGTATTAAATGAATAAAGTAATCTTATTTATTCTACATTCTGTGATTAATTTTTATGTTCAAAGAAAATGCTTTCTCAAATGAACTTTCCTTCAAAAGAATGTATATTCAGGTTTTCATAAGGTGATACTTTAGAGCAGGTTTTTGATGTTTGGCTAAATCGTGTGAAAAATCTAAAATTAGGTTTATCTGGGAATAAAAAATTTTTCAAGAATACTTTTTTCAATGCAATCTTTGTTCACTAAAAAGTGTGAGTGAATACATTAACTTGGGAGCTCTCATTCTCCAAATCATATTCCCTTGGAGTTTTTGTTACTTTCCCAATTCCAAAGGATTAGTAGGACATTTCAGAAGAACACTGCAGGTATTTCTGAAACCCTGTCTGATTCAGCGCCTGCCACTGTGTAAAATTATCAGTTCATTCCCTCACCAAATGAACACCAGCAAAAGTCTGTTACTTCAGTCCCAGAGAATGTGTTTCCACCATAGATAAAGGGGTAAGTATGTATCATTCAATAAGGTTACATTTTTAAAAGCTGAAATGCAATTAAATTAATAAGCTCAGACATGGCAATATTTGGCATTCTAGAAAGAACTATCTCTTTAAAGGTATTAACATAAAGATAGCACATTTGTTTATTATGCTTCCAAATCAGCTCCTAGTATCTCTGCCACAGGTAACAATTGACTTTTCAGGCTTCAAGTTAATAGCCTTGTCTCTTGCTTGTAGGGATCAATATTAGTATTAATTAATCACCATTATCAGCACTAGGATCTGGTTCTATTTGTTGTTACATCAGCAAAATATCAATATAGAAAGTGGACTCTCTGATCGTCATGGCAACTTCATCTCTTGGGTCAAAGAAAGTTTATCTTATCTGTGCATAGAGAGTGGCAAACTGTTTAGGGATCTAGTTTGAACTCTAAGAACATTGATTTAGTTTTTGTTTGCGAATAGAGGCTGAATTCCAATCACAAGGGATAGGTAAGATTTAAATATTAATGCCGAGAGGCTTGTCTGAGAGGGTGTCATACCATTACTGTCAGATTGTCTTTTTGAGATGACAAAAAGAGAAGAATTGTCTAGTCAGGATTATTTAAAGCCTTAGTAATTTGTGCTTTTGACAAATACTTCTAAAAATGAATATATGATAATTACTGGGTAGAACTGGTTTTGGTCAAGATTTCATGTGTTAAAATAAGAAGCTCTTATTTTTTCTCTTTCATCCCTTCTTTCCTGGTCCATTATAATAATGTATCCACTATTTTTAAAGTACTTTTGAGGACCAGTTTTGCCTCACGATGGGTGCAGGATAACCAGTCCCATGTCTGAGGCCAGAGAGTTTTGCTATGAAAGGTCCATGGAAGAAGTGTCATGGGACTATTTTAGTGTTAACAAATATTCATTGCTAATAAAGGAAATCCTAAAAAGGATAGATGTCTTCAAAGGATGTTTGCAAAGATAATAAAAGGTCCTAAGTTGCGAAAGCCAGGAAACAAAAGACATGCTATTTTGTTGATATTTCTAAGAGACAGTGATCACTTAAAATGAACATTTTTTTTTTCCAAATCAGATCTTTGGAAATTCATCTTATTCTTTTAAAAAATTATGCTAAAGAGTAAAAACTGGATTTAGAAATGGTGCCTGAAATGCTCTACTTTACGCTTAAGCTTGTGGGCACTAAATAAACTTAAATATGTTTGTATATGGGGAAACTGTATATGTATCTCATGACTTTGGAGATTTTAAAAATGAATGTTGAGTGCCTGATGGCTATAACCAATGCCATATAATTGCTTATTCATTCCAGGCATTGTCCATGTAATAGCTGAAAGTCAACTCTTTATATAGTCTGCAAGGCAGTACCATTTAATATTTAATATTCTGGTAACATCCCCATGAGTGTAAAAAAATAAAGGGAATATGTTTATAAGAGGCACTAGTGTAATATTTAGTATTAAATAGACCTTCATTTCATCTGGGCATCTGCCACTGACTGTTGCCCTTTTGAATTGTTAGAAGTTGTTGAATGGTATTAGTCTGATGTTTTCTTATACATGATTTGACTTTTGATAATGTTAGATGTGTCTTAACCAACTACCACAAATATATATAAAATAGCTTATATATAGGCTACCACAAACATATATAATTTTAATAGCCCACATAAAAGCTGTAACACCTAGCTTTTGTGCAGCCTATTTTAAAAGCTATTTTAAACCTTAAAATGCATCTAAAATTATCTCTAAATGGACATTTATTGAAGATATATTTAACGTTATTTTTTAGTTGATTCCTTTCTTAGAGAAATCCTTTTGAAGATATGAATTACTCTAATCTACATTTGTAGAACTTCGGTGAACATCTCTTGTTGAGACAGTAAAAGAGAATTTTCAACAAGTTAACATCTATATAATATTGCATATGGAAGATTTCTTGTGTGAATTACTTGACATAGGTTTTTCAGCACAATCTCTAAAATTATTTTATTTATTTCAAAATTTGGAAATATCTTTAAACTTGAGTAGGGTGAAGAATTAATTACAAAACTGAGACAAATATTTGTCCTTTACCTATTAATCAGGAACTTTTAATTTTCTTATTAGTTGTTCATTTGGGATATGAATAATAGTGTACTCTTTAAGAAAGACTTGCTTTGTTGTGGTATATTCTGAAATTGTTGTGAGCCTGCAATAAACTGGAAGTTAGAAGATTAAAAATAGTTAATTGACAGATATTCAAGTTCAGTTGGGGGCCAGATTCCTCTAAATGTGTGCCAAAAAATAGCTGAAACTCTTATACTACTAAGTGGCCTTAAAGATAATAAAAAAATAATAATGATAGTAAATAATAATTGAATACACATAAATATTGTCCATTTCCCTCTTGCTTACTACATTTAAATTCCCTAATTTAGAAGAAAGGTTTTAAAGATTATCAGGTAATTCAATTAAAAGTTCTGATTATTTAAAATTAAATGATACAAATTTGTGTTATCATTACTTTTAGTAAGAATTCTTGCTTACTGTGTCTACTGAGAAGTTCAAAGGTTTAAAAAAAATTTTTTTTTTAATAAAACACTTTGAATTCAGTGGGAATCTTATGACATACTGTACAATTTATTCTTGCACTTTCTCATTTGTTGTATACAAATTATTTTCATGGTGTGCATTTTCATCCATGTCAAAATATTATCACTGTAATACATTGTGATGTTTCATAGCCCATACTTTTATGATTAAGATATGTATTTATGTGAATAAGTTTTGTGGATAAATTATATGCTGCTTTTAAAATACTTTCAAAATATAGTTCAGTGAAGATTTTAATGAGAGCTGGATGGGATATTGACATTGCCTTTAATGAAAATCCTATATTCATCATAAAAGTTGTTCTTTTGATTTTAAGGAAAATCTTAAAAATTAATTACTCCTTGAAGAAAAAAGAAGACTAAGTTAAGCAAGTGGATACTTATGCTAACATACAGTATTTCTATCCACAAAATATGTCTACATTTCACTCTTCTCACTTTTGTGTAAAAATTATGTAACAGATAGTTTCTTTGAATTAAAAAATTTTAAACTCATAATCTATGTCATAGTTGATTCCTTACCCAACTAGTTTATGTGTACGAGTACATTCTTTATATCATTAGAGCAGTGGGACAGCTAATGTAGATTTGCCAACAGCATTGACAGTCTAAACATTTTTTCCTCCAAGACTCCAGTCAATAGGAATAAAAAGGCTTTTAATTTTCTGACTTATTTTTATTTATTTGGGATAAAACTATCTGAATTTGTATTGTGCGCATTTATCAATTAGGTCTTCTTTCTTTTCTTGAAGTGACATCCTGAAATTCTCATTTTGTTAGCCTTTCTGCCCACATTGCCATGAAAACAGTGACATTTCCCAATGATGTTTGATTTGTACCTAAGTACTTTTACAGATTTTTGATTTATTGGGCCTCCCACAGCCAAGAACAGACTCAGTGGGCAGGAGAGACTGACCAACACGGGGCCTGTGCAGATCTGAAATATTCAAGAGTTCATTTGCAAATATATTAGGTAGCTGCTAAAAATATCACCCCACTTCTTAACGATGTGCATCTTGGACAAACCGGCACATGTTTTGTCATCAAGTTGCTTAAGCTTCTGAAGTCAGGGCTACAACTGGGTCAGATGATAAGATGAGCACAACAGAGAAACGAAGAGAGCGTCTGATAAAACCTGATTGATTGATGTCTGGCTTCCCCACCATCACAGGCAGTTGACAGTTAGTTTGGGATCAGATGATTTGGCTTTTGCGATAGAAGATGGGGCCTGGTAGGCAAGCCTGAAGGACAAAAAGGTCGGTTTCTGTGTAGTGTCAAGTGATGTCGAGCTCCCACAAGGTGGGACATTGTTAATATTTCATTCTTTCTTTTTTAGGTCCAGGCCCTAATATTTGATAGTCACTTAAAGGCCTGAAGATTCAGTCTACAAACAGAAATCTGTGACTACCTTCCTGTTTTATTTAATCTTATGTTTTTACATGCTTTATGTCACAAGGGCAAGGGCATATGTTTTTTTAATAATTATGTGATATTTTATGTGATACTTTGCAATATATAATGACTTTTGCGTATTTCATTTTATTATAATCTTGTAAGGCAAAAATAATCATGACACATAAATTGGCTAAATTTAATATTAGACAATAATTTTTATGGGGAAATATAGATTCACTGAGGGGAAATTACAATGTAAATTAATCTAGCGTTATCAGCTCCAGGTGTTTGTGTATCATAGATTATGCGAAGCTTAGGTGAAAAATATTCTATTACACGGTTTAGACATGTCAGAGTTTGGGAAAACCTTTCTAGGCACGATGGGAGAACTTTATATTTTGTACAGGTCTGTGGTTAGTGAATGATTGTGGCTGTAGTTTGCTGAACTTTACTCTTGCTGGTGATAGGATTATTATAATGTTTCTTTGTATTTTAATTATGGAAAATCCCAAATTCTTGACATATTAAAATCACCTAAAATATATGTTAGCCAGTTTATATGCTACTACAGAACAACACTGTAGATGGCTTTTGAGTTTGAACATAATTAATAGTAGATATTGATTATATCTACTATTAGGTAAATTAGATAAATTCTGTCTACTATTAGAAGAAACAAGGAAGGGAAGAAAGAAAAATGAAAGAAAACCAGAATAACTAGTTTTAGAATAAAATGTTTTCCAGTGTTAGCCATGAAAATTAGTAAAACCGTTATAGTTTTGGAATTTGGACAGCTTGGATTTGAATTTAGATTTAGGACAGTTTGATTCTCTCTAGAAATCCTTTAGGATGTATCGCTTTTCTCTGAGTTTCAAGGGTCAGATCTCCAAAGGACAGTTGGATCTCAGCTAATACTGTAGACTTAATACCAGCAGGATGAATTCTGCAAGGTGCTGTATTGCTGATAGTATAAGTGGAATACTGTATGAAAGCACATGCGCCAAAACCTGAAGTGGTACTCATAATAAGTGATCAGGGAATGGGGGCTAATGGCCATTTCAGTCGTGATTAGTAATACTTCCAAGAAAGGTGCCATAAGAAAATGACCTAGTCTCTTCTACATACATTTATATGGAACAAAGAGACCTATCTATCTATCTGTCTACCTCTCTCTCTCTATCGTCTCAGGAATAATGAGGAATCATTATAGGTGTGGTTACAAAAACTTTTTCAGAAAAGATGTTTCAGGCAAAAGAAGCACTTTAGTGATTCTGTTCTGATGGTCACATTACTGTTGGATATTATTTACTGGTGGTAGCTAATAATGGTCAATACTTTTTGTTACACCAGGGAAATGAGAACACAAGTGGATTTCCCTAGCACAGTTGCTGTATAAGTCTGTGATACATTTCTCAATTATTCAGTAAAAATGATGTTTCATTTAAAGGTGGTATAACAGTTGTAAAATGCAAAATAGCTTTGATAAGTATTTAGAGGTTTTTTTTTTGCGTATCCATGAGCAGCTGTCCAAAGTTTATTAATTTGCTTTTCTGTGCGCGTGCACACACACACAGTATCATAGATTATCTAATACTGCCTTCTGAACCCTTTTATTCCTTTAGCGTTTTTTGTCTGTTTGTTTGTGTTATTCCATGTGTTTTTTTTTTTTTAACATCTTTATTGGAGTATAATTGCTTTACAATGGTGTGTTAGTTTCTGCTGTATCACAAAGTGAATCAACTATACATAAACATGTATCCCCATATCTCCTCCCTCTTACATCTCCCTCCCACCCTCCGTATCCCACCCCTCTAGGTGGACACAAAGAACTGAGCTGGTCTCCCTGTTCTATGCGGCTGCTTCCCACTAGCTATCTATTTTACATTTGGTAGTGTATATATGTCCATGCCACTCTCTCACTTCGTCCCAGCTTCCCGTTCCCCTTCCCCATGTCCTCAAGTCCATTCTCTACGTCTGCATCTTTATTCCTGTCCTGCCTCTAGGTTCTTCAGAACCTTTTTTTTTTCTTTTTAGATTCCATATATATGTGTTAGCATGCGGTATTTGTTTTCCTCTTTCTGACTTACTTCACTCTGTATGACAGTCTCTAGGTCTATCCAACTCACCACAAATAACTCAATTCCATTTCTTTCTGTGGCTGAGTAATGTTCCATGGTATATATGTGCCACATCTTCTTTATCCATTCATCTGTCGATGGACACTTAGATTGCTTCCATGTCCTGGCTATTGTAGATAGTGCTGCAATGAACATTGTGGTACATGTCTCTTTTTGAATTATAGTTTTCTCAGGGTATATGCCCAGTAGTGGGATTGCTGGGTCATATGGTAGTTCTAATTTTGGTTTTTTAAGGAACCTCCATACTGCTCTCCATAGTGGTTCTATCAGTTTACATTCCCACCAGCAGTGCAAGAGGATTTCCTTTTCTCCACACCCTCTCTGGCATTTATTGTTTGTAGATTTTTTGATGATGGCCATTCTGACTGGTGTGAGGTGATACCTCATTGTAGTTTTGATTTGCATTTCTCTAATAATTAGTGATGTTGAGCATCTTTTCATGTGTTTGTTGGCAATCTGTATATCTTCTTTGGAGAAATGTCTACTTAGGTCTGCCCATTTTTGGACTGCGTTGTTTTTTTTTTTGATATTGAGCTGCATGAGCTGCCTGTATATTTTGGAGATTAATCCTTTGTCAGTTGCTTCATTTGCAAATATTTTCTCCCATTCTGAGGGTTGTCTTTTCGTCTTGTTTATGGTTTCTTTTGTTGTGCAAAAGCTTTTAAGTTTCATTAGGTCCCATTTGTTTATTTTTGTTTTTATTTGCATTTCTCTAGGAGGTGGGTCAAAAAGGATCTTGCTGTGATGTATGTCGTAGAGTGTTCTGCCTATGTTTTCCTCCAAGAGTTTTATAGTGTCTGGCCTTACATTTAGGTCTTTAATACATTTTGAGTTTATTTTTGTGTATGGTGTTAGGGAAATTAGAACACTCCTTGTGGTTTTCAACTGCATACTTTTTTTGCGTATGGGTAAGCTGCATCTGAAAAATATCTAATTATTCATTGAGGAAAGTTAGAATTGACAAATGAAAAAACTGCCACATCATAAAAATAATTAAGATTAGCAGTCCCTATGAATGAAAAGTAGCAATCAGCTATTTGGTCAGCTAGACTGCAATTTCTTGATTAGTTCTATGGCTTCGGAACTCTCATTTAAGGAAGAGTATGAGTTTGAGATGCAATGGCTGGACTGATTAGTCTGACATTCACTTTTATGTTTTTTCATCCTTAGTTTGTAAGTTTACATTTTGAAAAAAGATGAACAAAAGGGTTCAGGTGTGGGATGTTACTAAGGAAGACTTTTAGGGATTTGTTTTCTCTAAACTTGTTATCACCAGTGTTCTTTATACTGAGAAATAATCTCTTAGGTATTACCAAAGGTGAAACAAATGTTGAATGCACAGTGTTCTTATTAGCCCAAGAAGGAAAAATTAATTATTATATATTAAATCAAGAACTTTTAGCCTGGGATCCATAGACTTTGAAGAGTTTGAGAATATCCAGACATTTTCTACAAAATTTTGTGTATTTAAGAATTTTTCTGGGAAGAGGTTTTTATAAGACACTCAGTGGGCTTCACAGCCCCACGAAAACTTTAAGACCACTCAAAAGAATTTCTGTGTAGGTGGCTATATGATCACTTGTTACATTGCAAAATGTAGCCGTATAAAATAGGAATAGTTTCATTTTTATTTGCCAGAAGATTCTTTCAAAAACATAAAATCAAATCCTATCACCTTGCTGTTGTAAGTCCTCTAGTGGATGTCCTTTTCAAATGACATCTGAATTTTTAAAAATCATTGCTTATTGCATCCTCTGTGATCTATTTGTTGCCTTCTTGTCTGACCTGATCACCAAGTATACCATGATCATGTGCCACTCCTCTTCCCAATTCCCACCCTGACTGGCCCCCATAAACCACCTGTGTTCACTACATTTTATCTTTACTGGTCTTCTTTTTGTTCCTTGAACATGCCAAGCTACTTCTCTCTCTGAAATGCCATTTCCCTAGATTTCCATATGGCTGTCTTCTTCTTATCATTCACTTTTCACTTCACATGTCAACTGTTAAGAAAGGCCTCCCTTAGCCCTCATTTAGAATTTTCTGTCCCCGTACATGCCTCAATTTGCTCTCTAGCCTGTTACCTTATTTTATTTTCATTACACTGATATTTATCTGAAATTATCTTCTTTCTGTATCTGTTAGTATGTGTACTTCTTTATTAGATGACTTCTCACTAGAATCTAAGCTCGATGGGCTGGACCTGGTCTTGTTCACTTCTATACCTCCAGTTGCTAGAAGAGTACCTGGAACGTAGCAAACACTCAAAGAATATTAGCTGAATGAATGAACAATTTTTTAAAACTCAACATCATTTCCTGTGGTTTATCTTTTAATAAAAGTGGTTTTGCAGTTTTCCACCCAAAAGAAAAAGAGTTACTCACATGCCTTATATTTAAATTAAATTAACTCCCATTTCTTCATTCAACATCATTAAACAAACATAAAGTATCAATTGCGTGTAATGTGTTAAACCATAGGGAGGAGAAAATACAAAAATCAACAAACTATGGTCTCTCCTGTCAAGTAGCACATTAGACAGTGAAGGAGAAAGGCATGATTACTGTACACTATGATATGTTCTTGATAGATGGAACTATAAAGTGATATGGGTATGAAGATGCCTCTGTGACTCAGGATAAGCCTCTAGGATGAGATCTTACTTAAGCTGGGTCTTGAAGGAGGAGTTGAAGATCCAGTCAGGACAAGAGGGAATTGCATCCCAACAGAATCAACAGCTTGGCCAAGAGCAGAAAGGCATTAAGGAACATAACATTTTCAAGGTCCAGTGAATAGTTGTGAGCAAAGATGAAAAGTACATAGAAAACAGTGACAGAGAATGCAGCTTGAACTTGATTTGGGACCAGATTTTTAAAGGACTTTGTGTGCTGTGTTAAAGAACTTGAACTTATTCTTTAGGTAATTGATGGTCAATGCAGATTTTGAAAAATAGAGCCTGATTAGTGCATATTGAATGTATTTGGTAATTACCAATTTGGTATAAGAGAGGACAAGAAAACCGTGAGCTGACAGTGGGTTCTAGTCAACTTTCATTTTGTTAAATTTAACAGTTATTGTTATCTTGAATTTAACCTTAGACCTCTGTGCTACCCTCCAACTTTTAGATGTTGATTTAATAACAGCATTGTAGCGGATGGCTAAAACAGTCACTCAGGGCATTCAGTAGTTTACTATGAATATTTTATTGAGGTGAGACAACGCATGCGAAAATAAACGAACAGAGCAATATCTTTTTAATTGAATCTGTTTGTGCTTAACTCATGAGATCGTCTTTGAGGGTAGTTTTGCATTCATTCATATGCATTAGCCTAATTTCATAACTGAATATCGAGAAGGATAAATTTTCAATAGCAAGTGGGCAGAGCAGTAGTAACTGGGATTGCCAATTGCTGCAACCTCTTTGAAAGCCAATTTGTCAGTTTATAGCTATTAAAATTGCACATATACTCTTTGACCTAGCAATTCCACATATCCCATAGAAACCTTCGTATGTGTGCTCCTTACAGCATGGTTTGTAATAGCAAATAATTAGAAAGTACCTAAACGTCCATTAATAGGGGATGGGTTAAATAAAGTTGTGGAGCCATCCCCAGTGTCATTCATGTGTTATAAAGGATGAGACAGATGTGTCCATGCTGCTATGATAATATCTGAAAGACTTATACAGTGAAAAAAATATTTCAGTATGGCATCTCTCTACTTGAATTTTAAGAAATGAAAGAACGAACAGATACATGTATATGTATATATTTTCATGAAAAGTTTCTGAAAATGTGCAAGAAATTATTAATGATGCTTTTCTCTGGGAATTAGGACTGGGAATTTGGAGGAGGACATAGATTCCCTTACTGTCATACCATTACCATTACTGCTACTAATAAATTCTGTTGTGAGGGGGAGGTGCGTGAGGGGTAGGAAATAGTCAAGTACATATTGCCAGTATAATTAAGTTTTAAATTGCTTATCTTCCCCTCAGTTGTGTAGTTGGGAGGATAGAAGTATGGTTGGGGGTTGGGAAGAAAGGATAGAAGCTGGAAAACTATTTAATAAAATATTCCAGTATCTGTCCAATTCAGACTTTACTGTAAGGGAGAAGAGCTATAATGATAACTTTTTCTATAGTCCTCATTAAGCTTAATATGAGAATATACCAGAAGTGAGCACTCAAATGAAGATAAAGCTCTGTTTTACTTTGGAGAAGGAAATAGCGCGGAGAAAAGGAATTTAATACATTGCCTTTTAAAACACAGCATTTCTCGATTCTCAGCGTAGGTCATGGCTGTGTTATTAACCTCAGATATAGTGTATGATAGTTTGGTTTTTGATAAAAGATCTATTCTTTAAAATGTGATGTGCTACTATAGGCCCTGTCGTACAAAAAGAAGTTTATCCCCACGATGTTGTTTTTCTGAGTTCAGAAATTTTGTCCTGCTCTGCCTGAAACAGTTCATCTTGAACCCATATCCAGTGTTTTACTTTCTGAGTGATTTTAAGATGCCTGTTATTTTTCTTCACACTATTATACGCAGACATATTTATAAATTGGCTCTGTGCCAAATATGCTGCTCTTTTTTTGCGCCTTCTTAATGATTTTGTATCCTTGAAAATCTTCCAAACGATCTCATATGTTCTTGTGGGAGCAACAGCAACTGTAGAAGCAGGAGATGGACCGGAGGATGGTATAAGCTACAGCTTAGAGTTCCACTGGGATTGAAGAAGGACACCTGAGAAAGCGTGAAGGTCTTGAATCATAAATGCCACCCTCCATTTCCTCTGATAATTATTACAGAGTGGAAAAGGAAATGACCTATGTTGATTTTTTTGTCAAATAATTTTAAAGAAGTGGGCATAAAGTTGGTATAGAAGTAACATACGGAGTTGAGGCAAATTATAACCTGAAAACAAGTGAAATGCTTGTTTCTCTCGTTTGAAGGAACCTAAACCTAATACATCTTGCTAAGTCTGTTTTTACCTGGTAGACTGTTCTAAAAATTTCAGCCTGTTAGAACATACGACCAAAAGGTCAATTTCATTCAGTTCATTCTCATGGATTCTGAAAAACCCAGGTGGGGTTGAAGTTTTTATTGGATTTTAGATTCTCATTTTGGACGGAGGTGCTACCCAGATGCATAGTCCAATGTAGGTAAATTCATCTCATGAGTGGCATTATGTAATGACTTTGTGTAGATAGAGAACTAGGTGTATGAAAAAAAAATTGATTTGGCTTCTTGAGGTATGTCTTGCCGTTAAGAAGTCTATTCTTTTTTTAATTAAAGTATAGTTGATTTACAATATTATATTACTTTCAGGTGTACAACATAGTGATTCAATATTTTTATAGATTACACTCCATCTAAAGTTATTATAAGATATTGGCTATATTCCCTGTGTTGTACAATACATCCTTGTATCTTAATTATTTTATACACAGTAGTTTGTACCTCTTCTTAATCCTCTAACCCTCTCTTGCCTCTTGCCCCATCCCTGTCCCCACTGGTACACTAGTTTGTTCTAAGTCTGTTTCTGTTTTGTTGTAAGAGTTCTATTCTTAAAGACCCAGAGAAGTAAAGGAAAGCATCAGCGGAAAACACACCCAAAGTGGATCCAGCCCCCTGCTTCCATGTGGCCTGCTGATATCCCAGCCATCAAGTGTTGAAAAGCCACAAGTGGTTTTCATGATGATAAAGTTAGTGGTTAGCACTAAAAATAGACTCAGAGCAAGGCCTAGTAGAATAAATTATTGAAGTTGATCTGTTAAAACTACCTTTGTCCAGAAGGCTCTACAACATTTCTAGGACGACTGGTTTCTGGGGTGAAGAGTCATCAGAATTATTTTTTTTTTAATTTTTATTTATTTATTTATTTATTTATGGCTGTGTTGGGTCTTCGTTTCTGTGCGAGGGCTTTCTCTAGTTGCGGCAAGCGGGGGCCACTCTCATCGCGGTGCGCGGGCCTCTCACTATCGCGTCCTCTCCTGTTGCGGAGCACAGGCTCCAGACGCGCAGGCTCAGTAGTTGTGGCGCACGGGCCCAGCCGCTCCGCGGCATGTGGGATCTTCCCAGACCAGGGCTCGAACCCGTGTCCCCTGCATTGGCAGGCAGACTCTCAACCACTGCGCCACCAGGGAAGCCCCAACAGAATTATTGATGTTACTAGGATCCATTTTCAGAACTGGGTGACCTGTTACATGCCTCGTATCCTGATTAAATGCTGTGCTGCCTCTTCTTAGCCACTCCGTGGGAAGGTGTTAGCCCGGAGGACTGAATAATCTAGGAAATAACTTTGTAAGCTATCTACTTGAAAATGAGAATGTTGGTAAACTTATACATTAACTTGAAGACACAAAGCCCAGTGGCTGGCTATGGGATGACACTTGAGTGGATGTGCAGCACAAAGCCACATATTAACCTTTTTATTTAGAAAGGGATTGAGTCAGTCACCCTTTAGAAAGAGGGCATGGATGGTATTCTCTTCCAGAAATTTGGAGTCTTACATTGGGGTTCTAATTCCAGCTCAGCCACCTTATTGTTTCGTGTCCTTGAGCAAGTTATTGGGTTTGCCAAAAAGTCCGTTCAGGTTTTTCTGTAAGATGTTATGAAAAGGCCGAACGAACTTTTTGGCCAACCCCGTACTTAATCTGTGACTCAGTTTCCTCCATTTGTTAAAAAGAGGGTATTAAAGAAACCTAAACAAGGGCTATTATGAGGATTAAATGGATTAATACGTGCAAAGAGCTTAGACCAGTACTAGGCATACACTAGTAAAACATCTTTATTATTGGCATTTTTGAGGTCAAATCCATAAAAATAAATTGTTCTCTTTTAGTGATAAATATCCCCAGGTATTCAAAATATATGTTTAAGGTCTTTGGTTTGCATATTTTAATAGATAAATATTCAAATGAATTATTTTTTAAAAAATACTGTTCCTAGTCAGAGTAAAAAGATAGAACTTGTTGAATATTCTAAATAATTAAAGCTTTTCGCCCCGACAACCCTAAAGTCGCCTTTTAAGTAACGTGTACTTTATTCCCAAGAAAGAAAATATTTTAAGGTCCACTGGGAAATGCTTTATACAATATATTGATAGTGAATGTAGTATATTCATCACACATAGAAACTGGTAAATATTTTTAAAATTTATGACATCTGTTACAGATCATTTTGTCTAATTTTTTGGTATTAAATAACATGAGGTGCCTTGGGTATAATAATCATTACCATAAAATGTAAGTAAGGGGTTTTTTTCTTCCCCCCAGACAGTTCTGGAGTTAACACATAAAATTCATTTAGAAAGCTTCTGAGTGGAGTATCTGAAAAGGTCACTGAAGAAACCAGTTGGTTAAAATGCATTTGGATGACCTGAACACATAGTTGTTGTGTCTCTAAATCCCAGACATACTTTATTAGGACAATCCAGCTGGTTTGCTATTTCTATCTCCTCATTATCAACACGTTATGGTATGGCCTCTTCCCCCCTCTTCCAATGCCAAGAATTTGGCAGGGACACCATGTTAGCACGTCAGAGTCTGGGGGGTGGGGAAAGACAGCAGCTTCACACTGCTGCAGGGGTAGGAAAATTTGTTGTCTAAACATTTTGCCCCTGGGTTAAGATTGATAATGGACATTTTTAATCTCCTTACTTGAAGAATTTGAGGAAATAAATTTCATGAGCTTCTAGGTAAACTTTTAAGAAAAATTATGTTTATTCTAGTTTACACTTCCATATATGTGTATGTGTATATATATATATATATATATATATATATATATATATATATATAGTATGTGTGTGTATATTCCATATATATATGGAATTTGTAAATCTCAAAGCTTCAAACTCTTTGCTTTTCTCCCTTTTCCCGATCATCCTAATATTATAGAAGCTCAAGAAGGGAAAGAGAGGAATTGTCCTTAGGTCTTATTTCATAGTTTCCATGATCAAAAACAACTAAACTGAATATCATGTAATATTTTATTATCATGTGAGTGACTCTATTAAGTGGACTGGGTAGATCCTTTCAAATATATCAGCGCATAAAGAAAGCAGACATGGAAACATATTTTTGGTCCTTGTTCACAGTTTTGTTTAAAAATAGTGAAATGAAAAATGATTGGCTTAAGGACTCCCTTGACAGTTTCACAGGATTTCAGATTTTGTGAGTTAGTTAAGCTCTTTGAAATTTATCTTATGAATTTCACAGAAATATGGATTCTCAAATTTATTATGGTTATACCAATGATCTTGTGTGTATGTATATAATTTTGTGTGTAACACATTCACTTCTCACAGACCTTCTTTTCCGTAGGCAACTCCCTTCCAGTTGTCCTGTTGACATTCACTGGGACAACTTCATGAAATATTTTCCATGCTTTGATAGAGTGTTTTAAAAATCATCTCAAAATTATTTATTTCCTTTTTAAAAACCATAAATTTTGCTTTCAGAGCAACCTAAAGGTATTTTCCGTGATATTCCACATTATCCTAAAATACTAGGTTTTAATAAAGGGTCCCCTTACATGTGCATAGTGGTATAACAAGTAAGGTATGACCCTTCCCTTCATATAGGAGGAAACTATAGAAGGATATGTCTCATTCACATATATATTATTTATATATTTTAAAATTCCTTTTCTTTATTTGGTTCTTGGATATATCCCATATATAACTCAGACAACTCAGTGATAGCAAGTAAAAAGTTATCAGTAACAGTAGAAACTCAGTAATATAGAAACTGATACCTAGAGATATTTTTAAATAATGTTCTCTTCCTATTAACAAAACATATTACTCTGATGCTTATTTAATCTTTATTAGCTTATTTTGTATAGTAATGGATTTTCATGTTTTAAAAAATTTAAGTAAAATAATAATAAGGTGGGACTTCAGTAATCTGAGATAGGAGTAAAGTCATAAGTGAAAGAATAACTACCCTAGAGCTTTGATTAAAGAGAAAAACATGTAACCGTTTATATCATTCACTAGTCCAGATTTGTGCCATCAGTATAGAAGTGGGTAAAAGACTCAACTTTCTTCTAAAACCTTGATTACCCGAAGTTTTCATTACCCCAAGAGAAATGGAAGAGTTGTCTGTGTGAGTTTGCATGCATCTTATTTTATGGTTGCAGTAATACTTACTGACTATATGGGTAGGACTTTGAGATTTTACTGTGCATAGAAAAAGAATGCAAATTAAAAGACAAATGGTTTTTTTTTCACAAATTAAAGAAACAGATTGTTCCCCTGGGTGTCTCCTTAATTGATGAAGAGCAAATAAGCAGGGTACAGTTAACTAGACAAGCAGAGAGGGGCAGGCATATCTCTCAGGATTGAGGTTAGAACCTCAGGCTTTCGAAGTGTGAGGGATTTGTAAATGAAGCTACTTTGTTACTGTCAGAATTAATATGTGGATAAAAATCTATGTTTTCAAAGTTCTTACAGCATTTTTTTGTATTTCCTCTTTATTTTTAAAAGAAGTTTTATGTTATTTTATGTATTTTTGTATTAACATTCTACACTTATGACATTTCTGCCCCCTCACTACCGACACCAAACAATAGAACTGCTTCAATTAAGAAACAGAACATCAGCCCCTGGCATCTTATTCTGTTGTTCCATCTTTTTTGCTAGGGAGAATTCATTTGTTTCTTAATTAAGAAAAACACCAATAGCATGAAAAATCTGCTTATGGTACCTGAATGGTAATTAGGCAAAAGGTAAAAAAGAAACATGCACATACATTCCAATGGCAGCCAAAATGAACTTGAGCTGATAAAAATGAACTAAACTACCCTTGCATAAATGGAGGCTGAGAGAAGTGTACAGTCATTATGGCTAAGACAATATGCAAACTATCTTCAAAGAAATCAAATTGCTAGAGTGTTTTCATTTGCATGTATTAACTATTAACATAATGAGGAGAAGTGACATTGGACCTGGATTGTGTGTCTGTTCGGATTGATAACTCTACTGCATCTGCAAACAGACGCCCAAAAATCATGCTAGTAGTTAGATCAGAGTTGAACTCTGCAATGTGGGCTAAAGTGAAATCTAGGGCTTGGTGAACCTGCTGAGTTACTGAATGGTTGACATCTCTCTCTTTTACATTCTGTCATTCTCCCCCCCCTCCTCTCCTTCTCCCCCTCTTTCTCTTTCTCTTTCTCTCTCTCGCTCCAGCTCTCCTTCTCTCTTTCCCTCCCCCCTTTATGTTTTAAAAGCAATAATAATATTTCAGTGCAAATTCTCATTTGAAACTTCTTGGTTTTCCCCAGGGCAACTTTTACGGTATGAGAACTGATGCTATAAAGGAGATCTTAAAAAAATTGTAGGATTAAGGTCCATTATAGGATTTGAAATTTTAGGTTTTTTTATTTATTCCCAGCAAATATGAATCTAGGAATAAAGGAAACTGACATTTATTGAGCTCCTCTTGTGTACCATGCACTGAACAAAGTGTTTTTTTTCTTAGAAAAATGGAAAGCATCCTTGAGAAAGATGAAGGAGACATGGCAATGAGAGACATCTCTAGCCTTTTAGATAACCATGAGCACAGTCACTGAACCTCCAGGTCTTAGTTCATTCTCATCTGCAAAATGGAGTGATGTTTCCTAATCTAAAAACCTTTGAGGCCAATAGCTAATTTCACTGTTTTAAAAACCTAAGAGATATTGGAAGGTCATCACTCCTAAACCTGCCCAGAGCAACTAAAATTCTTTATTTCCTTATAAGCTATGGATTTATCACACAGTAGGATGATGTTCACTAATCTGTGTTGATGAAAAACCCTGATGACTGTATAAATCTTTGACTAATTTTAAGAAGATAAAGCCAAACACATTTCTTGACTTTAGGATTCATATTTTGTTGTTCCTAAAATCAGAGTATAGCTTGCTTTAAAATCAATAAATCCATTTAATATTGCAATAGTTTTTCTCTCTTGAAAAACTTACTGATGTTGTGTCTTACAAACAATGAAGACTGCTAATTAAGAAATTTTGTATCACTTTTTCCCTACAATTCTGTTTATTCTATTTCACAAATATGCATTGTGATCTTTGAGTCCTCTTGGTACTGTTCAGTCGTGCCCTAGGAAGGTAAGTTCTCTGCTCTTCTAGAGTTTACATTCTAGAGGTGGGCAATGGGCAATAAAAACAGTAACTCAGTGTATGTACAGCCTGATGTCAGGTAGGGTAAGTATTATGAAGAAAACCAAATAGGGTAACGTGACAAAGAGTGACTGCTGGGGTCCTTGAATTATCTGTTGGATAAAAATTTCTTAAACTTGATGCTGTTGATGAGGAGCAATGAAATGAATATCTTTTCTTATAAAATTATTGGCAACCACTCTCAAGGGTGAGGGGGCACATGTCTCTCAGAGACTGTGATCCACCGATTCCTCAACAGCCCAGCTGAAAGATGTTATCTTTGTGAACGTGTGGAGACTGGGAAAAAATGTTGGGGACTGTTAGACTTTATTGAACAAGTTGGCTGAGGAAATGTGTCAGAGATGGAGTTAGGTTCTAGGGATAATGTAGTTACTAAAGCAGACATAGAACCCACCCTCATGAGGCTTTCATTCTAGGAGAGAAACATGATTCTACCTAAAATAATGGTAATTGCTCTCAGGAAACTCAATCCAATGCCTTATGATTTTTCAGACATGTTATTTATTTACATGGTTTTTGCATGAATATTTTTCAACAAATGGGGGATAAAGTAATCACAGTAATAATTGCATTATTCTGTCAATATTCTGGGATATAGTTTCTATTATGAAATATTATTTATAAATATATATATAACATCAATATAATTGATATGTCCTCATTGTATATATATATATATATATATATATACATATATTTCTTTTCCTTTGAATGGATATTTGCAATTGATTAGATTATGTGTTAACTCTTGAAAATTTTGTTATTGATCATTATCACTGCTGTTGCAGTAGCAGCTATGATATTTTTAGGTTTGAAGTCATGTTAATTCCACTTTAAGTCCAATTTAATTCCATTTTGCATAACATGCATCACTGCTTAATATAAGTGGACATGTGTGACCTCAGAACCCTGTAGAGCTTCTAGGGACCATGAGGCATTGGGAACATTCTGAGAGATTATAATTTTGTACTGCAGGCAAAATATTCATTCGGCTTTTAGGGGAAGGTTTTCTGCACTGGTTGTTCATCTGGAGATGGCTCAGTGAAATGACCCAGTGTCAGTAAATGTAAGCCTCTACTCAGGGAGACCAGAAGGGGAAAAAATAAACTCCAACAAACTCTGGATGCATAAAGGGCTTTTCTGCTTTTGAAGATTTCGAATAAATGTCTTCTCAGGTAGGAATGGACGAGTTGACAGTATCCTTTGAGACATCTCCACACTTAATAATATCTTAGTGTTCCGTTTTCATGAATATGGAGATTATAAAGAAATCTGTTTCACATTTAAGTGATAAGTTAACCTTTCTGCCACATGTTGGTTATAATGTCAAAATCTCCTTTGAAAAAGTCAAGTTGATGATCTATGCTGAATCATTCATTCAGATTCAGCCTAAGGGGGTTAAGAGGTGAGAATAGGTGTTGTCATATTCTCTCAGAAATTACCTAAGTATTAGGAAGCGCAGTTGCTCCAGGAGAACTCTGGAAGAATCTGTCCCTAGAAGGAAGCACAAAACTGAGTACAGCTGTGTACTTTGAAAATAAGAAAAAGACTCAAAGCAGAATTCAAGACACATGCGTGAAACATTTAGATACTTACTGATGTTAATATTTTCACTTGTGCTTTGCTTTTTTACCTAAAGAAATTAAGCAGAATAGGAGATTCATCGGGAAAAGGCTGAAGAAACTCTTAGAGGGGAATGTAAGTTCTTAACTTATATTTACTTGAGACTAACAACAAAAAACCCTAAAACAAACCAAAAAAAAAAAAAGAAAGATTTGCTTTCTCTTTTTCAATAGCAATTATGTTGATTCTGTTTGAAAGAGAAACAAGCAATTTCAGAATCATTGTTATAAACTAATATTTATTTTTCTGGATATGAAAACTACAACACGTGGATAATGTATCTCTTAGGTTTCTTAGTAATCTCTGCTAATGCCTCTCATGTCTAAACTGCTGGGTCTGGTACGAACCAATAAAAATATACCAATGATTTTCTGGAGGTAGACACAACTGCTGAAGGCCGAGAGGGACACACTTAATGCATGCCTGAAAATCGAATTATTTTTGCTTAAATAGGTTTTACTATATCTCTTAATGAGAAACATTAATTAATAGCATCCAGTTTCACAAATCTGGGCAGGCTGGGATGGTGTCCTAAAACCGTTGGTGACATTTAATAACACCCTGAATTTTGGTTAAAAAAAGTCAACTGTGTGTAGGTACAGAACAAGAAGAATGAACCTTATATGCTGCTAAAATGAAAACTTCATAGGTGTTTCAGTTAATTGTGAGTCTTCAATGGGAGTTGCAGTCCAGAACGATTCTGCAGTGTTAGGCAATTAACAGAGAGCCCTGCTGTGCTTTGTCCTGGCCAGTTACATCTTGGGTATTATATTCAATGTCCATGTCCTCCTTAAAACTTATGTCTGGGGGATGTTAACAATCAAGCAATAGCTGAAGGAACTGGAGATGTTTAATAGGAAAAGAAAATTATAGGTTTCATATGAGAGCTATATTCAGATATGAGGAATTCATGTAGAAAAGGAATTCACTTTCTTTGTAGCTTAGAAGAAATAGTTTCAAAGATCATTCTGGGTCTGCATTCTACATACTGAAGGCAGATTTGGGCTTAGCCTCAGTAGAGCAATTAGAGCTTTTCAAAATGGAATGGCCTTCATTGTCAGGTAGAGAGCTGCCTGTCCCTGGAAAAAAGCAAGTAAAGGTTTACCTGAATAATCATTTGCTAGATTTATTATTTGATAGATCCTTGGAAGGCAGGGGGTGATAGGGATTATGGAGTCAAGGGGCAAAATGGGAATGGATTCCTGGGTGATTTCATATTCTAGATGGGCCTTAGAATGTTTTGAGTGTCTTGGGTCAATTCTAGAAGGATTTAATTGGTACCTATCAAGTCTTTCTCATCATTGTTATTGTATCTGTAACAATCTACTCCCCTGGAAGCTACATGCGCTCAAGTGGCAGGACTCTCACTAGCTGAGGCCCTTTCTAAGGCCTTGGGAGGGGCTCAAGCAGTGGGATCAGGTGGTCTAATATTTTTATAACATTTTCAAAATTAAGATGTTTTAACCACAATTAAGACTGCTAGTTCTTTCCTTCTTGACTTTCCCTCTGCCACACTTCGGAATGGCTACAGGCATTATTGGGGTCTTGGTAAGGGGGAATTGAGCTGAAAAAATAATTGTCCTATTTTTAACATTTGCAATTTGCTGAGGTTTCTCTTTCTAAATAAATATTTACTTGCATACATACTTTGTAGCATGATTTTGTATTCTCTTACAGAGGCCTCCCAATTGTATAAGCTTCAGATCCTGCAATTCCTGGATCTATTTCTCTTTGCCCTGTTTATATGTGTCATGGTTCTAGGTGCCACAAATAGTAAGATGCATAAGTCATTATCCTTTATATCAAGTTATGCACAATGGTAGTGTGGGAATCTGATCAATTTTATTATGGGCTCAACTATCTACTTGAAGAAATGATTAATACTGGTATACAATACAATATTTTTACAACTTTACATGCATGGACATTTTTATTATGGGATATGAAATGATTAATTTAAAAACAATTGGAAAGACCAACAGTGACCATAATCTACCCAATCTAAAAAAATCATATTATTGTGTTGTAATCTAATTTATGTGTGTATTATTCCCATGGCAAAGGTAAAAGCATGTTACTGTATATATCTTACTGATTAGGAAACTAATGTATGTATGAAGATTTCAAAACATTTTTATGCTTTGGGATGAAATCACTTTGACATCAAATCAAGTGAAGCCAGCTAACAAATTTTGAGGATCTTTAAGAAATAATTTTTTCTCTATCTTAATCAATAATAATAGGTTACCAAACATGCCTTCAGACAACCTGGAGCTTTTTCTATATCTTTAGAAACAGATCAGTGCTCTGTATCTTTTTGTCAAAGTTCCATTTTATTCTTTTTTCCATCTTGTAGAAGGCAGTCATGTTGAGCATGATTCTGTGCTGGCATCTTCAGTTTATTGGGGTTCTTTTTAAAAAGGTTCTATGATTTTGAAGATAACATAGTCAGGAGATAACACAGTCATGGTGCCATGACTGTGAACTCCATATACAGTAACATCATTTCTTCCATCCAGGGAAGCTCATGCTTTCCGAAGGGTATAGAAGTTCCTCCAAGTGCATGGCTAGCTAGCAGGTGATCTTTTCATATCTCCTGCTGAGCAGATTGGCTCAAGGGGAAAAAATGCTGTCCAGCTTGTCCAAACACAACTGGTGTGCAAAAAAATATCAGATCAAATATCGTTCCCTTCATGTGTGATCTTTGTTGAGGTTGGTGTAATAGAGAAATTGGAAATTCAGATGTTCTGTTACAACATTGTAGGTAATTCCAGAATGAATTGTATTTTTAAGCACATAGACATGTTTTTAACTCTGAAATGGGATTTGGTGACTCCATCATTTCCTAGAATGTGCTATTACTTTGCTCCACTTATTTTTAAAAGTCAATTTTATTACACATATGTACAATATTTCTAAATATTCTGTTTCCTCTGATTTTAGTGTTTATTTTTTGCAGCAAATATTTGCTGAGCAACTGCAGTGTACTTGAAATTGACAATCATTTGAATGATTTCTCTTGAACTTAAAAAAAAAGAAAAACAGACATTAAATACTGTTATGGTATAGATGTTCTAGTAGATGAGTGGATAGATTTGATTCTTGGCATGCTTGCTTTAAGTGTTATGCATGGTATTAAATTTAATAGGAGGGGAATACACTAAACATTTCCTTCATTCCTCTGGAAATCAGTGATACACAGTTATGTTAAATATATATAGGTGCATTACATATTACTTCTGGAGAAGGGAGGAAAACTTTTGAGAACCCTCCTATGTATTATTAGGGACTCTGCCAGGCATTTTATATACATTTAATTTAATTTGTTTACATTATTTATCTGAGTTATTTTATATAGGACAGGTAAAATTTTATATAGGATAGGTAAAATTTATTATTTATTTTATATAGGATAGGTAAAATTTTATATAGGATAGGATAGGTTTACATTATTTATCTGAGTTATTTTATATAGGATAGGTAAATTAACCCCATTTTGGAGACATTCTTCTGGGTGACACTGCAGTTGCCAGAGCCAGTGTTTGAACCAGGTTTAAGGGGCTCTTTTCACAACCCTGTTTTGTCAGTGGAATTCAATAATGAATATGACACAAGAAAACTTTTGGAGGTGATGGTTATATCTGTTTCTTTGATTGTGGTGATGGTTTCCACAGGTGTGTGCGTATGTCCGAACTCATCAAATTGTATGCATTGAAGGTGTGTAGTTTTTGTGTCAGTTATACATTGGTAAAATTGTTTAAAATATGTGCACAGGCATGACAGGACATATTTTATTAAAAAATCAGAAAAAAATAAATAAGTGAAACTTGTTAAAAACAAAGATGTGGTCCTATAGGTGAAGATGCCTACTAATGGATCTCAGACATAAACACTGAGTAAATTCTAGTCAGTTTTGAAACATGGTTCCTATCCTCATGTGGCCTATAGTTTAAGGAAGCCAGATGCAACTATACATGTAATAGAGAATGAAAGGCAGCAGAGGAGTGCCATGCAACTTTAAACAGAGAGCTATGGGGAGTGAATCCGGGGTCTTTTTGTTCACTTATTTGAGAAAGGATGTTATTGAAAACTTTAGACAATTTTAGATAATATAAAATCCCCTGGAAACCCTTAGGCATCAGAAAGAAAAACTTATTGAAAGCCCTTTATATACCCTTTTAAGAAAGTATTCAATCTAATATAATTATTCTTTTAACATTAAAAATCCAATTTACTGATCATGAATCAAAAGCCTATATGGAACTTAAAACTTCTAGTCATTGATATTAATAAAAACCTTATTTTCTCATAGCTTGTGAGATTTAGCTTAGAGCTGGTAGAGTCTCAGTAAGTTATTTTAACACATTATTATTATAATATAGAGTTAATAAAATACATCCATAAACCTTACTGTGAAAAGTAAATGCATATTCAATATGAGATGTGTGAAAACTCAGACAAGGACTCAGTTTACTGTTTCTTCTATCTCCAAGAGGTTATATTTCAAATATGATAACTGAAGTTTCTAACATTTAGTGGTTATATAGCAAGTACGGCAGAGAGAGAGAACAGCTTAGCAAACCAGCAGTGACACAACCAACCCCAAAGGTGGCATGTGGCATACCTTTACTTCATTCAGAGCCGTGGCATATGTCAGAGTTTTTTTGCCCTGTCGCTCACTTAGTTTGAGCAATTTCCATTCCATTACACTCTTTTAGAGTTTCTGTTTTATCCCCCTTCTGGCTTATTCAAGTGTTTAAATTTCAAATTAGTAGCTTGTCTTTATCATTCATATTGGGATTGGGAAAACATATTACAGCCGTTGGACATGTTTACCATATTAAAAATAATAACAAAGAAAACAAAAATGATAAAAAAAGAAAAACATACTAAGGGTTATGTTTAAGACACAGGCTACCCCGATAAATTACCTCAATGCAGTATTATTGAGCTCCTTTTCTAAAATACCCTTATCAAACTTGAGAACATTGAGAAGAGGTGTGTGTGTGTGTGTGATTTAAAATGTGGGGGCAGGAGCAATTGACAGAAGTAAGTCCTAGAAGTTCTTTCTTTTTTTATACATTTTATTACTTTTGTGTCACTCTCACAGGTCACATCATAGTATGTGTAGATAGATAAATAATCACGAAGTAAGGAACAAGGGAATAGTAACAACAAAAAGCAGTATTATTTATAATTATATAATGCTGAATATTGTATGTTACATTTTTATATATTATTTTTAACAAAGTCATTTGTATAAGAAGCCAAGATTTATAATCTACCATCTTATGATTTGAAATGCTTTTCCAGGAATTTAAGGGAGGGGGTTCTGTGTTATCTCAGTAGAGTCTCATCAAGTTACAAACCTCAGATCTCATCATGGCTCATTGAGGTCAAAATGCTGATGTGTTTCTCTATGGCTTTTTGTATAAGTAAAGTGAAATGAAAAATTGAGGGTATTGTTTATATTATTCAGTTTTACAAATACTTTATTGTGTCTGTAGAACAAATGTTTCTTATTCCAGCTAAGAAAAAAAGTATGCGAATGGTTAATGCACACTGTGACCATGTGAAACTCAGGGATTGGAATTTACTATTGATAGTGTTTGCATTTCAACTTCTGTTCATTTCTTTTTGATGACTAGGTAATGGAGGGTACACAACAGTAAGCCAATAAGGGTACTGGTAGACACTCCACATATTAGATAATCCATTTAAGAATAGGAAGTCAGCATCCCCTTTTGTAATTATGTAAAAAGATGATTGGAATTTGGAATTTCGTTTATAAGTTTGAAATCTGGAATTGGTTGATTTTATTTGCAAATGATTATGAGGTTGAACAGCACACACTCTACTTGGATCCTGTGTAGTGAATTCTCATATGATCAGCATAGATAATAGACTATTTCCTTTCCTTCTTAAAAAGCATTTTCAAAAGGTTTGTAAATATTTGTTTCTTAGGAATCCATTTATCTTCTTCCTCAGTTCCAAAAGAACTATTATGGGGTTACAGAAAAAGATGATAAATGAGCCCAAGGAGTCTGGGTTTAAATTGTCCCACTCTAAGGTTGTAGTATTATTTAGTAGACATGCAAAGTCTTTGTAGGCATTAGAATTAACTGATTAGGTACTGGATTTTTTAATGCCAGAATTTTGAAATGAGAATAAGTCAGTCATGGAGCTATTCTGCCTTTTATTTATCCATAGTTAGATCCATATGAAAATGCAATGTAACACGGAAGAAAAATAGTGGAAGACATTCCTTTTCAAAGGAATGGCCTGGACTTCAGCCGCTCAATTCCCTTTCAATTCTGAGGGCCCGGGGAATGTGGTCCGTAATCGTATACAAACCTTGTAACAAAGAAAGTGACAATAAAACCCATCTGCTCTTAGTTATTCTTGTGCACAATACAAGGTAAAACCTGGAATGAACCATGGGGTCTTTTGATTAATTGAACTTAACTGATGGTTATCCAGAAACTCTGTTTTATTACAACCTTTACTGAAATTCTCAATTGAAGTTTATGTTCACTTTAAGTGAACATAATGAAACGTATGATAATTTAAGACGTTATAGAAACTCTGCATCATCATTCTAAATGATAAAGCTCATTACATACATTGTATAACTCCAGAGATGGAGCTATAGAAGATGAAGAAGTCTGTATTTGGTGTGTACTGACCTCAATTTCTTACGAAAACAATATAAACAGAAAATATACCTGACTACCCTATTACATTGGTTGTTTTTGTTTTCTGTATATTTATATTTACATATGTAATCATAGTATAGATATAATTTTATTGTGCTTGTAAGAAGAAATATTTTCCATACTTCTAGATGGTTTTATTGATTTTAATTTTGCATGTCTGCCCTGTAGTCTCTTAGCTGATTTGCTACAATTTATCTAAACATTCTATTTTAAGGCATTTGGCTAGTATCCAATTTTTATAACTAACACTTAAAGGACTAAACTGATGCATATAGTCATTTAATTCTTTTAGGTTTTTCTGGAAGGATAAATTTCAAGCAGTAAGATTAGTGGATTAAAAGATATGTAGTACTTTTTAGGAGGTTAGAGTGCAGAAGGAAAGGATAAAGAAAAACACTTTTTTATAGCTTTGGTATTAGAGTTTTAGAGTTCCTACATCCTTAGAAATTCTAGAACTCATTGACTCTGGAATATCAACGTATGTTTTTAGGCAGGGAGTGATATCATCAAACATGATTTGTGCAGAGGCTGAAGGCAGGCAGCCCACCTGAGAGTCTATTAAAGCGATTCAGGTGTGCAGTAATGATTTCCTGGGCCGGGGTGGGTTTGAAAATGTAAGGGAACATGGGAACCTACTTCTCATTATGTATTTATTCTGCGTGCTCTGGGAACAAAAGGAGACAGAAGGTTCCTCTCTAAAGTTTATGAAATATGTGAGTAGTAAAGTTATTCAGAGAAGAAATACTAGATAAATAAAGAGATAGAGTACTGTAAATTGATTTAAGTTAGATAGGAAGGCTTTTGTATTGACTGAATCTTAAGCTGAAAGTTTAAGGAAATGGAAGGTTATTGGTAAGAAGGAGGGAAAGATGGCTCTCAAGATAGGGGAAGAGCAAAGAAAAAATTAGGCAAATTCTATTTCATTTTGGGCACTGAGCAAATGAATAAATTCTCACCTTAGTGCATATTTTAGCACATTAGGATTTGCTTTATTCATTCATTCATCTATTTATTAGTGATTTTTGGAGGATACAAATTTAAGTCATACTTTCTCTGATATAAAAATTACTATATTCCATCTTATTTCAAAGTTGTGAAATGAACATCAAATCTAACTAGAATATTTAGGTACAAATTCAATTTTGTACTTAAAGATTCTGACTCAGAATCCTTTCATTGGGATCTGGACTGCTGTGAAATTGTGCCCACTGTCTTTACATATCTAATGATTAAATTTGGTTTACAGATAATGTTGTTGATTAGAAGTGTAAATAATGAAATCTGGAATATTTAATAGGAAAGAAATATTTCTTTATTCCCCAAATCAAATATTAATCTTTAAAAGGTATGTTCAGATTATTGCTGTGAAAAAGATGGGGAACCATTTTTCCCTTTAGATAAAGTGGTCCAATTTTTATATAAAAGCAAAACTTACAATATTTAATTAATGGAGAAATTATTTAACCAAAATGATAGCAATTTCCCTAGGACCCAGCAGCCTCACCAGCCTTTGGGGAACTTGTTAGAAATGCAAATTCCTGAACTCAACTCCAGACCTACTGATTCAGAACCTTGATTGGTGGATTTTAACAAGTCCTCCAGGTTGTTCTTACCTACACTGAAGTGAGTAAGCTGCTAATTTAGAGGGCATTTTATACTAAACTTAATGATGGCTAACTGGTGCCTAATCTAAACTTCAGGCTTCTCACGTTTGGGACCGAGCCTTGGGTACAACGTGGATAGTGTTGTGTTGATCTTGCACACTGCTGGATGTTTTAAATGTTCCTTCATAAAATAGCATTTTAATTTTGTGCCCATAGTAGAAGCTTAATTTAACAGCTTTTAAATTCCTAACTAAAATATGCTTGCTTCTTTCATTATATGCTTTAAAATGTGTTTTTTCTATATAGTAACAATCTCAATTATAACTTACATACTTACTAGGACATAGTTTTTTTTTAAACCCCTTCAGTGAATTTCATTAGAGATAATTAATGGCATTTATGATATTGGCAACACGTAAGCCCACACCATTTCAACGCTAAGGAAGGGCACGACTTTAATTTGTAAACAAGTCTAGGCAGTGCTCATTTTTTTGCATTTTGTTTTTCACTTCTTTTGATGTGACTTTAAAAAAACATCCAAAGTTCCCATTTTATCATCTTTCTTTTCCCTCTCATATACTGGCTATGCTGATATACTTGAGCAGATGACAATAAAAGTCAGGATTTGGCTTTCTAGTTATCTTTTCTCAGCCTCCATAAATATTGCCATAAAAAGCAGAGCTCAAATTGTGGTTAAGGTTTAATCTTGCACTGTTATAGAATGCCTTTTTGCTTATTGAAAAAATCTTTAAATGTTAATATTTAAACCTTATCTATCTGCCTACCTACCTACCTACCTACCTACCTACCTACCTGATTATCTATACCAGTCAGTTACAGTTAGGGGAACTCATACAGATTATTTCACTCTGGAGAACAGCATTAGTGTTGTTCAAATTTTGTTCAAATTGGGAACAAATTTATTTACCTTGGGAAGATAAGTAGTATTAGTTGGGTTCTTGGTTTGAGTCACACTACTGCCTAAGCAAACATGTAAATCTTCAAACATTATGGTTAATAATCTTTCACCTTCCTAACTTGGTCTTTTTCAAACTATTTTCTTGGACTGTCAAAATTCTGCTTTCCAGAAGCCTTTTCTAATTCTTCTGAAGGGACTCCTTCCTGTACTGTCACACTGCGCAGTGTGTGTGTCTTTCTCTCACCATAAATCCACTCTGGGCTCTGTTCAGATGTCACCTTACTAGAGAGGCCTCCCTGACCACCCCATAGTGTCTCCTTCCCTTTGTCAGTGGCTGTCACCTTACTCTGATTTATTTTCCTCCAAAGCACTTATCATCACCTGAACTATGTACTCCATGCAAGCAAGGACTTTGTTGTTGTTGTTGGATTGTTTTAAACAATCTATACGCAAGAACCAGGAATTATCTAGCGTTAATCTTCTTTCTCCCTCTTCTGAAGTGTAAGTTCCATTAGAGCTGGGACTCTTGCCGGTTTTATTTCTTGCGATGCCTCCAGAGTGTAGTACGGTGCCAAGCAATGGTAACCAACCAACAATAGTTGGTGGATGGATAAATATGTAAGTGGACAGGAGCAGAAACAGTGGGTTTTGCGGGTTAGTGCATTTGTGTTACTCATTTGCTACTTACTAGTCTTCATATTAAAGTCTTATATCAGAACTCCTATGTTAGCTGTCTTCATATTGCCCTTTAGGTGTTTATTTAAATTTTTTTTAAAGGACCAGAGTTTCTACTAAATGTTAAATTCTGAAAAATTGTTTGTTTTCAGTTTCTAGTATGTTTCATTTGAATTTTTAATACATTTTAAAGCATCAGTAAACTGTGACTTAATTATACAGATATCATAAAGATTTGGTTGTGACAGTAGTCTGATGAGTATAACTGCCCACTTCCTGGACCATAATTGTCCAGGAAGTACCAGTAGTGGTACTTTAAGTAAACAAGTCTAAAAAAGTAAACCTCAGTGGAGAGCTGTCATGATAGGCTGGTCCAAATGCAGCAAACCACTTATGGATGCTAACTTCTTTACAGGAAGAAATGTGATTAAGATATGTTAAATGGAAATCTATACAAAACCAGTGAAATTGTTAAAATATTCAAATATGCCATATTGTAACAAGAAAACACTGCAATGCACTGAAATCAGCAGTAGAACAGCTGTGTTTTAAAGGACAGTACTTTGAATGTCACTTGACAATTTGCTTTCAATTAGAAGTAATTTACAGGAAGATGCCCACAAGCTAATCTTTACAGGATAATTAAGTTCCATTTTCTTTACTTTTAATTAAAAAGCAGAAAAGATTTAGCTGATCCATAAAAAATGTTCTGTTTAAACATTCATCAGACTTCACACTCTTTTTTTGTTATTTGTTGTAGCAGATGTTATCAAAAGTGCAGTCTGCTCTGTTTTAAACCCTGAGTATTTGGAAAATGAAACATGAGTTGCAGTAGGCATGTACTGGTGAGGTATGATCATTTAACATCTGTATGTTCAAAGAGGATAAAACAAATACTGCTGTTCCATTCCTTAATTGTGTTCCGTCTGATGCATTTAATTGTACAACAAAACCACATACATTAAAATGAGAAGCAGTGCAACTTTTGAATTTTAAACGTTATATGTAGTAGGATGATACTTAAAAAAAACCTTTAAGTGTTTTAAAGTGTCTGTAGATTCAAATGTAACATGTTATTTTATTGTGATTTTAATGGTATAAAACGACACTGTATTTTAACATGAGAGTTTACTCATTGAAAAGATGGGAGATTTAAGGTGACATTCTAAAGTCATTTAAAACTTTATTTCTTGTATTAACATAGTTTTTAGCATCATTGCTGTTTTCATGTGACAAAATATGTTGATGTTTGGAGCTTTGGGTCTATAAATCACTATTGGTCAGTGACATATATATGCACATATGTGTGTGTATATATATATTATTTTTTAACTGATGAGAACTGAATAGTTGGATTTGTCATGCTTACTCTTGTATCATACTATATCTTGTATCATATGATGCTGAGGAGTTTTGCACTGAAAATTCTCCAGTCAAGAATTCTTTAATCCAGTATTTTGGTATTTGTTTTCCTATTCTTTTTTTGGCTGTTTAATCGATCTGTTCATGTTGGTAATAGTTTTGTTTTTTTTTTTGGAATCTAGAAGATTTCCATAACTTGAAAAAAAGTTGGGACACTATAGATCAGTATACATAAAATTTTTATAGTAATAATTTCATTCACTATGACTTTTGTCAAACAAGCTTGATTTTCAATTTTCTTGTCAGTGAGTACCTAAAATTTAAAGATGCTATTAAAGTTACGTATTTTTACTTACTTTTACTTTCTCATTTTATTTCTCTCTGTTTGAAGGAAAACTAGAAATAGCAAGAGAGCTTGCTCACAAGCCCATTTATTTATTTGCTTTTGCCTTGTAGATTTATATATGTAGGAAATATGCCCAAAGGCAGTCTGACCAATACAGTTTAGGAGACTGCAAAATAAAATAAAGAAATGCAATTTATTTCAGCCTATATTATAAATTTCAGGTAGGAGCTTAATTATAATTATCACAGTGCATTCATTTGAATGGAGTATGTGTTTGAACATGTAAATGTCATCAGGTTCTGTAATGAACTGGCAAAAATGTGTGCTTCTCTTATTGAAAGGATAACACTGGGAAAACATTAAGCATGCCCTGTCTCCCTCCCTCTCTCTTTTCTTTTTGGTAACCAACACCTGGTTTGATTACATCTTTTTGAACTATAAAAGCTATACTATAAACTCCTTACATGGAAGTTTTTATGAAAGGGCACTGTGACAAACTGTGCTTAAACTTTCCACTTTCAGAAGGTTTCCACCTTTTTTTTGTCATCCCGTAATTCAGACTTTCCTTGGTAAAGAATGAAGCAGTTTTGTTATTGTTCGAGAGAGAGCAGTGATTTCCCTTTGGTGCTTGGTTTTCAAGTTTATGACTGCTTTAGAAGAGCAGGACAGAGTCTTATGTATTCATGGTGCTCCAAGGAGTTACCAGCTGACCCTAGGTGTGTTTGCCTTGCTCACTGCACCTAAGGCATTGGCTTGTACATGATTGGTCCTCATTAAATATTTGTTAAATGACTGAGTGGTCAACAGTAAAATTTAGACGCAGCTCCATTGTATTCCTTGTACACTTGTAGTGGATTCCTTCTCATTCCTTACTTTTTCTTTTTTGTAAGATCAAAAGGATCTGTGATCTAAGAACCTATAAGCGATTATGTTGCTTTTCACCTCCTCCAAGCCTTCACTTCTTATAAAGGTAGGTGCTGTGAATATTGAAACTATACATATAAACCAACATATCAGAGAAATAGATAAATATATATATATATATATATATACACACACACACATACACACATACATATGTATATATACATGCACACACACGGAAATACCTTCCTAATTTCAGATGAAAAAGATGGATTTCTTTTCTTGTCCAAATTTAGTTATTTTCCTTGGTAGTTGTTATAGCTTATGATCCCTCCCACAGACACACAGTTGATTACTGAAATGCTTTTAGCTTTCATTACTTTAACTAAGATGTTTATATTTCTTGCCTGCATTTTCTAGAAATGGGTCTTGACTTTGCCTCTGTTTCTCCTTGTTACCACTTCACCCTTCTCCACACTCAAGTCTACCAGCTTGATCTTCCAAAAAGAATTTTCAACATGTTGTGATTGCTTAAAATCTTCTATGGCTCCCTGTTACCTACTTCATTAAGTACAACTTCTTCTGCCTTGGTTTTAGTACTTTACATAATTTGTATTACTTTCCCTTTCTCAAATTATTTCTCCGATTCTCCAGCTCATACAGAGCCTCTGCTTCAGTGAGGCAGTAGGGCTCCTCCTACACCCCTCTCCCAACACACACACATTCACTTCAAGTCCCTGCTTCTTGCTTTTGTTCGTAGAATGCCCTGCCTTTTCCCCTCCATCATCTAAATCTTTCTCATTGAAAAGGTGCATCCTCCAAGAAGCTTTCCAGTATTCTTCTAATCCATACTAATTACTCCTTTTTATATTTCTATTGCAATAATAGTGTCAGGCATTTTAAAACTTGTTTTCTATATTATATATATAAGTATATATATTTATATATGTTAGCTTTGTCTCCCTATGAAGAGTGCAAGCATTTTAAGGACAGAAAAAGAAATAGTTCTTATGTATCTTTTGCTTTTTTGTAAACCTTAACTTTCATAGTATGGTGGTAAGCAGGTGATAAGCATTTATTTCATGTTTTGTTTGACTTTTAAAAACAGACTGTACATTAGAAATTCATAACTAGCTATATAAACATATTGGGGGAAATATTGAATAATATTTTCTCATATATTTTGAACAAGCTTTTTTCTTTTTTTCAAAGGCTTGGAAATTAGGTTTTATATTTGTTTCTAGAAAGATATTCTGCCACTTTGGAAAAAATATATTTTTTAAGAAAATAATTACCACTAGCCCGAAGATAGGCATAAATCATCAGGTTTTAAGAACTATCATTTTAGTTCTCAATAACTCATTTTGGAGCTAGTACGTTAGTGAAAGGAAGGATGTGTAAGTCATCTATCTCCTTAACCATAGAGTGGCGGTGCCACCCTGCCACTGCCTCTTACTGTGTTCATCAGCGCCTTTACATATTTGTAATTACCCTTCCATAAATAGTTTGCAACTTGACCATACCATTTTGCCACTCTATTAGAATGAGGCACAAGGTCCGAGTTAAAAGCAAAATCCTTAATGAATTTAACAAAATTAAGCAAAAAGCTTTAGGTTATAGGAGCAGAGTTAATGGATTCAGCTGTTCTTTACTCTCACGTCAACCAACAAATTCTGCGTTCATTTTCCAGATGTGAACCTCATTCAGTTAAAATGGAGTAAAATTAATTTTGTGAAACCGTTATATCACCCATGGAGATAATTGGCGATAACCTAGTGTGTCACAAAACTCGAGCTAGAAAATCAGCCTTTATGGGGTTGGTTTTAGTAACTATGTTGGGAAAGGATTTCAAGATTCATTTTTAATGCATATTTCTCAACTTTTGCTAGGGTTCTTTCATGTGACTTGGCTGTGACCAGAATTGGATTGTGATGGGGTCCTAGAATGCACAGGGGACCAATCCCAGAACCAGAGACAATGCATGACAGTTTCTCAAAATGTGGTTGGTCCACGGACCAAAGCCATCAGCAATACCCAGAAGATGCTTAAAAAAACAAATTTGTGGGCTCCACCCCAGACGACCAACACAGAATCTCTGTGGATGGAGCCCAGGAATCTGCAGAGTAACGAGCTCTCCAGTTGAACCTTATATTGATACTTGCTCAAGTGTAAGAGTTTAATGGTCTATGGAACCCCAGAGGTCAGCTCATGCATTATCAGACAAACCCATCCTCCATATTTCAATTGAACAATCTATATCTAGTGATTTTTCATCTCTTATTCATCATCATAAAATGCAGACAATTTGAATCAAGTTTTTTTTTCTAATATTGGTCATTTCACAATTTTCATCTGTATTCTGAAAGGTATTCTGAATTGATTCATCTGAACTGATTAAAATGTAAGCTACAGAGCTAGATCACTATGATAAGCTGTGGAAATTTCACAATCTTTTCTAAGAACAAATGTGTGTTTTGTTTATCTTTGTGTCCTTCCAGCCTAGCAGAGAATGAAAGCAACTGAAAACGACCTTATTCTGGCCCAATTTTGCCACTTAGGTTTGTTTCATTTTGGCATATGGCCGTGTTCTTTCAACATACAGGAAACTATCTGCAGAATGAGTCAGATTTCAGATTCTTTGAACAACTTGATCAGATGGATATTTTCCTGAAGGACAGAGGTTGTTGATCTCCATTACAATTAATTAACTGTTTTTACATATTTAGATGTTAAACAAGTGACATGGAGTTCTATATTAGTTATAATACAGGACTTTTAAAATAACTTGAACATTTCTTGAAATCTTTGTTTTCACAGTGTGCTACATATATATGCTAGTCTTATATTGATCTGTCTAGCAGTATCACATAATGTCATTAATTAATGTCATTTAAAAATATAGATTATATCAACTTTTACACTTACATAAACCCTTTTTGAAAAATGAACTTTCATAGTAGTGCTTTATAGAAATTACAAGTTTATAGTAGATTCTGTATGTGTGAATGTGTATGTGTTTATGATAGTCTTAGAAATCCTACAATATATTGTAGAGGGTATAAAGATAATTTTTGGCATTGTCAGTTTAGTATAACTTAGATATGAGACACAATTACAACTTGCAAGGCATTGAGAAGTAAAATCATACTGGATATGAACTGTTAAGTATTTATTTAGGTACAGGTAGAATTTACCCTGCCAGAATTTTTTCTCTATCTCCTTAAGTTGTATAATATTATGAGGTGACCATAATTATACTGGATCTGGGCTGACTGATCCTGATACTGGTGCTAAGTCTGTATTTTACATCTAACTGATTGTATTGAATTTGTGTTATGTCTGCTACATACTGAAAAGTTATAATGCCCTAGAGGGTTATTACTATTAGTGATGCTGAGATACTGTGAGGATAGTAGGCTCTCCTCTTCATTTAGAAGGACTAAGATTTTTGCATGCTTCCTTTTTCGCTACATTTTGTTTATTATGTTCATTTATTTTAATTTTATTGACACTATTTAAATACCTATTCATATCATAATGCTAGGCTCTTGGAGGATGAAGAAAGCATACTATGTAAATGAAGCACAGTTCCTTTCTTCAAGATGGTATTCCCCGTGAGTGACTAAATGACAGTGTGACCAAATATGGAAGTAGCAGTCTTAACTAACCCATTTGTAACTTTGGCATTTTTGTGCCATTCAGTTTAAATTTGATAAATTTTATTGCTTGATTCCCAGAATTTTGCTGCAGAGTTCCCTGGGTTGGAAGTGGGGAGGGTAACCCCTAGATGGGAAGTCACAAGTAAAAGTTTTGTTTTACTTTGTTTTCTTCTTGTTTAACTGTTGATTTTATTATCTAATGATATTTCCCAAGGCAGCCAGTTCTTTTTTTTTTTTTCTTTTAATTTTATTTTTTGGCCACGTGGCATGTGGGATCTTAGTTCCCCGACCAGGATCAAACCTGTGCCCCCTACATTGGAAGCACAGAGTCTTAGCCACCGGACCACCAGGGAAGTCCCAAGGCAGCCCGTTCTCTTTAGAGCTTGGGAAGGTGCTAAGACACCTATCACAGGAGAAAGTACTCTTGGTCAATTTTTTTTTACTTTGCTTGTTTACTTTGTCAAGGGATTTATGAAAGTGCTCCAGGATGAATGTGTATCTCCAATCACATTTATATGGTTCTTTGAAAATCAGCCTTCTTGAATATTTCATGTTTACTAAAATACTTCTTAGTGTGTCTTTTAGGGTTTTAGGTCCTTGATGAAATTTTAAATTATGTTGTGTTTATTTCATCTGTGACACTAGTGGTGTCTTAAGTATTTTTTTCTTTATTTCTTTGGCTTACTAACTATATAGAAAACATTTTGATTTGCCCGGTATGGGTGACCATACAATGAAATGTGCATTTTAAAAGATCATTTGATACAGTGGCTCTAAGGTGGAAGCATTGCCAAATTATTTGGTATAAAAATATTCGTGTAACATGTCTTCTTTGAACTTTACTTTTATTTTTTCAATGAAGGAAGGAATGAAGAAAATGAACATTTATTGGGTGCTCTTCCTGTACCGAGCATCGTGCTGTATGCTTTAATTCAGATTATCTCATATTGTCCTTACAATGACACTTCAAGTTAAGCTCTGAGAAATTGAGAACATGTATGAGATTCAAACCCAGCACTGTCTAGCTCCCAGAGCAACAGTGTTTCTACCACGACATGTGGCCTCTTGCATGAGGCCATGTGCTAACGTTTTGTGGAAGGTGCAGTAATCAATGACATCTAGTTCCTGCTTCTGAGACACTAACAAAGGGGTGGGAGAGACAGATAGCTTTAGGAAAAACAGGACATGTGGAATCCTAAGGAGCTGTGCGGGCCGTGTGCTCTGAGTGTATAGGAAGGAAGAAGACCCATTGTCTAAGGTCAATTTTTCCCTCCTCTGATTTTCTCAAAATTGTTTTAAATAACGGATGACTAGGTATTGCTTGGTGTGTGGTTTACAGCTTATCTTGTCCGCTTGCATTTTTCTTGAAAACTGAGTTATAATATTTTCTTTTTCAGAAAAAAAAAAAGAAGAAGAGGATACATAGTGGGCAAGAGATAGGCATAGTCAGCACCAATTCTATAGACTGGTTTTAGCTTCAATCCAGAATTCTGACTCTAGATGGAGATTTTTATTTGTATACCGTTTTTTCAAAATTTGGGGACACTTAAAATGCATTTTTTCCCTATATATATGAGCTCCATTTTACTAAGACAATCTTTATGGTATTAGTGGTATACAAACAGTATTCCCCATATTTAAGACTCATTTGGAGCTTTCTTACTAGAGGGTTGAATAGATGGTTGCTAGATAAAGGCATCCATAAAATAATAATTGAGTGTATTTATAAAAAATAGGTTTTCATTTTGGTTTGTAACATATACTTGTAAATTTTTATAATGTTATGACATATTGTCTAGATTGGTTGATTGGGGGAGGGGAAGACGAATGTAATTCAGGCAAGCAATAATTACTAGGTCAAGAAATAGGGCAATTAAAAATGATTCATGGCAAGTAGGAGTGAGACATTTATATTCTGAAAATTAATTATGGGACTTTATTTAAATTATAATCAGGAAGAAAAGTTCAGGGAAAAGAGAGGTTCAGGGAAATTTTATATATATTCATCTTGAGCACAAATTAGTAAAGATCTTAGATTCAACTAATGTGTCAGAGTCCATTAAAGAGATTGGAAAACCCTATTTCATTGTGACTAAACTGCCTGAAATTTTAACCTCCAAACTTATATGTAATTGTGATATATATAATTGTAATATAGAGATTGTGTCTGTTTTGATAAATCTACATATATATCCATGATGCGAGATATAAAAGAGGTGGATACTTGATTTTACAGGGCTGACATAAGATGTGTTCTGTTGGCCAAAACAAATGGGAGAGCTCTTATAAAATCCTCAAATCTCTAAATTATAAAAAAGAAATTCTTTTATGACATTTAGACAGCAACTATCTCCAGCTGGGCAATCCACTTAACGTACGTATAGTACAGCCTTAGAAGCTGGCTTTTAACCTAAAGTTCCGAAGTTTCACAGCCGTGGTCTTTGGCCTTCTAAGGCTCTGATCATTACTGTCCTCCCGAACTCCCATTTAGTTTTTCCCTTTTTATTCTTTGGCTCACTCTTCCTTCCCCTCACTTCCCCATTAAACTTTTCAGGCCTGGGCCCTCCTATCTCAACTTGCTCTCAGCTTTCCAAACATATTCAGGACTCACCCAGATGAGCCCAGCCTAGTTCATGAGTGCTGGTATAAGGAAGGTCTTGGCCTGTCCCTTCCGATTTGTTAGGTATCAGGGCATTTGGCATGTTTTCAGTGTAAGCTTTGGTAAACTCATGGGACAAAGCTAATATATGATAATTTTATTTTTCATTTTATTTATTTATTTATTGGCTGCGTTGGGTCTTCATTGTGGTGCACAGGCTTCTCATTGCGGTGGCTTCTCTTGTTGCGGAGCATGGGCTCTAGGCACGTGGGCTTCAGTAGTTGCAGCATGAGGGCTCAGTAGTTGTGGCTCACGGGCTTAGTTGTTCCGCGGCATGTGGGATCTTCCTGGACCAGGGATCAAACCCGTGTCCCCTACATTGGCAGGTGGATTCTTAACCACTGAGCCACCAGGGAAGTCCCAAATATATGATAATTTTAGATTCAGTGATAGATAAGTAGGAGATCATTGACCTTGCAATTTGCAAGTCTATTCTTCTCATGGCTAATATTAAAAATCTCATTTGAATTTTGGAATGACAGTATAAAAGCAGAGTTTCAGATCTGAGGACTAGAAATCCTAGACTTAAATTGCTCGAACATGTTTGCTAGAACCACTTAAAACTCCTTCCAGTAGATGATGAACCTCTCTTAGGGTAGCACCTGTATAAGAAATGGAGCAAATTCCACGATCAGATATTTAATTTCAGTGTTTACAGTTGATGATGTCTGTAGAAGTGACCAGTATAGGTAATGGAATTTGGGGTTAAAAAGGATTCTCTTTGCCATAAAAAGCATTTTCAGCTATTCATCCAGTATGATCAACAAGCAGCAGTTAGCTTCAGGTTTTTTGTTTATTTAACAAAATGTAGTGGGGGGGGGGTCTCCAAATCAAACCATATTGGTTAAAAGAGGATAAAAATGATTTCTCTTTTAGTCCATTCAGTATGGCCTCCTGAGGAGAAAGACTGATGAACTCAGCATGAAACACCCGACTCAGCAGTGTGGGTTCCAGCCTCTCGGTGTGTAGCAAGTTGGAGACTCCTCAGTTTCATTTGGGAACTTGTAAATGTAGGCACTTTTCAAGGGAACAACTTAATTTAATTCCTCCCTCCATTTAGTTTTCCATGCTGTTCAGAATCCTCAGAGTTTTTTTGTAAAGATTGATGATTTCTAATACCCCAGTGATCATTTCAGCTTCTGTTAAAGCTTTGGTGTAAGACTGGCCCCGTCTTTATATATTTGTTGTTTAGTTAACTCACTCCTGCTGATGGATTAGTGGTTAAAACCAAGTGTCTTGTTTGATAGCCTGTTTGATACTGGAATATCAAAACAGATGATCATGGTAACTCTGCAGAATGACATAATGACTTGTGAAAACACTGAATTGATGTCAGTTGCCTTTTAATTGTGTGTGGAAGTTATGGCACGTTACATAACTCAGTCCGCAGGCATGCTCCGCAATATTGAATTCCCCCTCAGACTCCCCATCCCTAATCGAGGGGAGTTTTCTTGTTAGGCAGTGAGAGATCTAGGGGTAAAGATTTCTAGATACTTACTAGACTCACTGGAGAGGCATCTTTTAACCTAAGCATTTGTTTAGTTCCCACAAATGGTGTTAATTCTTTATTAAAGAGATATTATGAAGAGATATTAAATCTCAACATGGAAAATAAGTTGGATAGATGTATCATACTGAGGATGTTTTTATATTAAATTTCTGTAAGTTAGGAAAGTTGGATAAACATACAATAAGGAGAATTTTTTAAGGAGATGAGAGATAATTGCTGTGGTACTTATTATTAATGCTATCTAAATTAATCTAAGGCCTTGTGATTTTTACCTGCTGGTCATATACTCTTATCACTTTGAGCCTGATTAGAGTAACGTAGGTGTCATAGGAATTGAAAAGTTAAACTGAAATATTCATGCTTGACTCTAAGTACTGGATATTTATACAAAGCAAATGGGAAGAGCACTGTTTTTTTCTTTATTTTTTTCCTGAGTTTTTTCATTATGAAACTGCATACTCCATTAAGAATATGGCAACTCTCTTCCTCCCCAATTCCTTTTCTCTCAACTTCCATTATTAAAATGACTGTATTTTGCCCTATCTAGAAGAATGTGGAATGTATAACTCCTCTTTCCCTTGTTCTAGTTTTTACTACTACTGTTGATAAATTTCAAGATGGCAAAGAGAAGAGTAGGTTTGGCTGAAATGGGAACTAGTGGGGGCGAGGCTTGATTTGAACTCTGGTGAAGAAAGAAAACATTTCTGTAGGAAGGAAGTGCACTGGGGGAACGTGGGTCACAGCTCTGGATTCTGGAAGAAAAACTGGCAGCAGGTAGCTCTCATTGCCCACAATTCTGGGAATGGGCTTCCTTTAGCCTTAGCTGGATGGGCCCTCTCCATCAATAGAGATGAAAACCTTAGAATGCACATGCCGGATGAACATATCATGTCTAATTTCAGTGTGTTGAATTCAAGTATCATTAGTAGGTCAGTCAAGAGGATATAAATGACTGAACTGGAGATCCCAGGGGCCCTTAAAGTGAAGAGAGTGATCACCACAGTGAAAGGAAGCTGAATACAAGTGTCTGGTGCACTGCTGTATGGGCACAGCCCATCAACGTGTCTGGTGTATAATAGCTGCTCGACAAAAATACATCTCAGCATTGTCTAGGACTGGTCACTTCTGTTATCTTTGTTTAGCCTGAGACAATGTGGAGCTTTGACCTAGGAACTTTTTGAGGTTCATGTCTGAGTCCCAGTGGTTCTGTTTCATTTGATTTACAAAGTACTTTTCAACATTAACTTTGTAATGAAGGAGCTTTATTCCCAGAAGATGTTTTAGCCAGGGGTATACATGTCATGATTTATGACTGGAGCAAATAATGAAATATATAAAACCACACATGATGGGGCCCATTAAGTTATTTCTAGATAACTTTGCTCCTAAGTTAAACTGGCTATGTTTTTCCATGTCTATGCCTGATAAGCAGATTTATCTCAACATCAGGTTTTCACAAGATTAATAATCCCTCTTTGTAAAGAGGATCTGTTTTAAAAATTGAAGACAATTATCCTGACGTGAATTATATAAACATGTGCTAAATAATATTATGCTTTCATATATTTAAAACATAACTGATATTCTAAGTATACTTTTGATCGAGTATCTTACAGAAATGGGAGGTTGTACTCAGTAAGAAAAAAAGTGGTGGTCTAAAAAGACTTTTTTTCTTTAGCTTGAGTAATATTATGGTCTCAGAGCTTTAACCTGAATTATTAGCACATACAAATCCATCTTCTTAATTAAATGGGGTCTTTGGCCATTGAACACCAGCGTATGGACAGAGTTAGTTACTAGATGTTATTATGAGGCCGGCCTGGCCACATAATCCATTAGAGGTAGGATTCAGTTATATTGGTAGCAGCAAAGTGATTTTTATGGTTGTAAGAGTCTTTCTTTGTTCTGTCAGTATCAATTATTTCAGTCCTAATAAAAAGCTAAAAAGAGGGTCAAGTTTATGATCTATGCTTTGGATGGATAATTTGTAACATTTCTATCCAATAAGCCAAGAGTTTCATTTTTCCTTCTGAAAAGGACCTGTGCTATATAGTTTGTCTAAACTACCTCAGTATGTGGCTATGAGGAGAGTGAGAGTGATGTGACAGGATTATGGTAGAAAACTTCACTGAAGGGCATGAACAGACATTAAATTAATAAATAAGCATTTAGCATAGTATGTATATGTGCATTTATGATTGTAATAGTGATATTTGCTTTGGGAGTTTTATTCAATTATGTTGAAAATTTTGGAGAAATATTTTAGAGTAATATGTTAAAGTGTATGGTAACAATGAGAGGAAATCTAGGTAATGATTCAAAGTCTTGGTCCACTTTTCAGATGAAGCACCAGTAAACTAATGAAAAACAACTCATTGAAAAGAGAGTGCAAAGTAAATTAAGTGCAAAACTGGCATAGCATAATGGGGGGAGTAAAAGAGCTTGTTTCATGATGTTAAACAACATCATAAGAGGATAACAAGGGACAGTGCATGTAAATTTCATGACACGTAAGTACTTAATAAATGAAATGCTTGTTTTTCTTTCTAGTGGCCAGACATTTTTATAGGGGGGTAAATATCAGTTAAGAATATGGATGGATTGTCTAATAATTCTTTTATTTCCAAATTGTGACTTGATGAATTTCCATCTTGGAAGAGGTCAAGCAGTGTTTAATCATCCTTCAGCGATATTATAAAGGGAAAAGCATTGAATGGGAGGTTGGGCTACATGACCCTTTTGCATCATTTTTTAGATATTACGTTCAAAGTGCAGGGACTCCATCTTAGTGATTTGTGTTATACTGTATACAACACAGCTCTGTGGAAACCTGAGAAAGGAAGGGGCTATTCCAGCAGGAGGGTCTTCAGCAGACTCTGATTGGTGGAATTAATAAAACTAAACCGAGAGCAAGTTCACCACATTCACTCTTTTGATCATAGCACTTATTGAGGATTGGCTCTGTGCCAGGCACGTTGCAAAGTTTTTCTGTGAATAGTTTTAACCTATAGAGTATGATCTCTATTTTACAGATGAGAAAACTAAGGCAGAGAAAGGTAAAGTGATTTACTCAAGGTCACAAAGCTGGTGGAAGTACAGATCTGGGATTTGAGCCCAAGCTGTCTAACACTAAAGCTGGAGCTCTTCATTACATGTATTGCATTATGTGTACACACAACAGCAGTTGTCTTGATGCATCTTTATGATGGATTTTTGAGGATGCCCTAACTCTGTACTTGTGGGCCTTTAACATATTGGGTACCACTGACACTGTGATGCTAAATTAGACATGTGTTTTGTAGGTCTTGAATCCCGGGAATTCAAGATATTACGTAGAGATTCCTGAAACTCCAGAAACGTTACACCTCTATTTAATACCATTGCTTCTATGTGTGTGTGTGTGTGTGTGTGTGTGTGTGTGTGTGTGTGTGCGCGCGCGAGTCCATGTCCACAAACGATAATGTTGCTAAGATATATATGGAGCTAGTCAAATAAGACTTATAGCAAGGAAAAGGAGATAGGAAATCAAGTAATGTTCTCTCTGTCATGTATGTCCAAAAGAGCTGAATTTTTTAAGGATTGGCACATTCTGATAATGCACATCTAGATGGCTAAATGATATAGACCTGCATACTTAGCTTTCCTGGGTTGTAATGTGCTTTTCCAGTAGTAATGAAAGATGGAGATAATTATACAGCTCACATCCAAGATCTGAAAGGGATTTTAAGAAGAGTTTGTAAATCTTATAGGAAGGCAACCAGATCAAAAGTTATGTGGATAAGTACGGGTTACAGAAATCATCTAAGAGCATAGATTCTTCAGAGTAATCCGAAGGTCATGAAGGAAAAGAGACCAAGATTTAGACTCCTCAGATGGTTATACAAATTCAAATTCAGGAAATCTGTAAATGAGCAGGAGTGTTAAATTATTGGGTTATGGCTAGAGGTATGAAACTAACATATAAATTATTTGCATATGTTGTGAGAGAAAGAAAGGTGATGCTGTCTTACATAAGAATAGAATATGATAGCTGGATTAGATTGTTAACTGGAGAAAAAAAGTGCTATAAAGGACATTATTAGGATAATTGGCAAATTTTTGAATATAGACTGTACATTACATAGTTGTGTCTATAAACATTAATTATCCCTAATTAGTGAGATGTACTATCACTACATAAGAATGTCCTTGTTTTTAGATCATACATACTGAATACTTAGGATAAAGGGCCATAATGCTTACAACTTACCTTCAAATGTTTCAGCAAAATGATAACAGTGATATTATTACCTAGAAAGAGACATAAAGCAAATGTGGCAAAATGTTAGCAATTTGTAATTCTAGGTGAAAGATATATGCGTGTTTACTATGTTAATATTGTAACTTTTGAAGATTTAAAATATACCAAATAAAAAGTAGAAAAATAGATGGTTCTGACTGATAAACATAATAACAGTGGTGGTAGTAGTAGTAGTAGTAGCAATAAACGTGTACTGAGCTTTCTAGGTAGATAAAAGTATGACATGCAAAAGTACCCAAAGGTCAAAATAACTGTGATGGATACACTAGAATAGAATGTTCACTATAGTGTTCTAAGGTTAATTAAATATGTCTGTATTCGTATATGCCTAATAGTGGCAGAAAGCTTTTCTCAAACATTTTCTTGAAGGATAGTGAACTTTGCAAATTACCAAACATATTCCTGAGCTATGTTAGAGACAATATTGTGATGTAGAAAGAAGGGAAATTAAGTAGGAAAGGAAAGCTCTTCTAAATTGTATCCATTAGGAGTGTGACATATTAAGAATTATAACTGGAAGGAAGGAAAGGTTGATGATGATCAGAGTAGAGTGTAATTTAAAACATTGTGTAAATAAAGAAGAGAATGTAGAGAAAATGGGAGAAAAATGTTCTAGGTATGAATAATATTCAAAATCCATAGATCATCTGCCACTTCATGTGCATGAAACCACTGCATGCTCTGAACAATGTGGTTTTAGATCTCATATTCCTTACCTTTAAGCCTTTGGGAAGCAAGAAGTCCATTACTATTCTTGTTGGCCAGAACTACTCTTGTTGGCAAATTGCCTTGGTCTTCTTTGCTCACTATATGCTTCTTGTGGGTCTTTTTCTTACTTGCTCAAGATGAAAGCAAAAGATCTTCAAAGAGTCAAAAGAACCCATATTTCCGTTTTTACTTCCTCAATTAAGCCAGTCATCATTCATGTAAATATTCATTTATATTTTCACAAGATTCTTTCTCATCAAGAACCCCTAGAAATCATTTTGAGGTTTTATTTTGCTGACCTTGTAGTCTAAGCCCATTTATTATTACCTTTCTTCAGTTTTATTTTCCTTTCTCTCTGTTCCTAAACCTCCATTTTAAATACCAAGACATTTTTCCCCTTCAATCTCATGACATCTCTTAAAGGGATCTGACAAAGAGTAGTCTGGATTTCCTAGGGCAGTGGCTTTCTGCCGGCGCCATAATTGTTATTACATACTAGTTAGGCAGGGAAAAAGAAATCTCACATGGATGAATACAGTGATTTAAGAATATAAATAAAGAGTGCTACAGAAACAGAGGGTAGGTTATTTGACAAAAAAATTGCCTAGGAGTTAGTACCTAATTATGTGCTCAAGTCAGAGAAAAGCAACAACTACAACAAAACAAAACAAATGAGATAAAGAAAGAATAAAGAAAAATGAAAACTATATATGTTTTTTCTTTTGAATACATTAAAACCACAAAAATGATAAAGGAGAACATTGTCCCTTTATCAGATGGGAAAGGAAAGCTCCTAACTGATGACATACAAAAGGCAGAGACTTTTAATAAGCATTTTCTTTACCTCTGTCTTCATACAAAAAGGTCATCTTTGATTGAATCATTCAAATAGCCAACACCTGGGCTGGGAGGGCTTAAAGTCATGATAAAAGAAGGAATGAACTAGAGATTGTGTAAAAAAAATAAAAGGTTTTTCAAATGCTGGGGTTGGCAAACTTTAATATATAAATGGGGTATCAATTCTTTTCCTTTATTGGGGCTTTCAGTTCATATGATACATATAATCTCTTTCAGTTAAATAAGAAATAGCTATTAAATAACAAATAGTTTTTTATGTGCAGAGCCTAGGAAATCAGACAGGAATATGACATGGCCCCAACTCTCAAGAAATCCACACACAATAATCTAGTCTTGGTGAGACTTTCTAATAGAGAAAATGGCATAATGTGATTTATTTATAAAATTATTCATGAAAGATGCACTTCTTGCTAAATAAAGTCTTCATGAGTTAAGATGCATATCAATGGGTTTTAAGCAGCCTTGGGACATTTTATCAAGTTACTTAAGTATAGGTTTTAAACTGGGATGTTTTTTAAATGAAAGAGTAAGATGATGATGTCATGGGGAGACAAAAAAGGTTTGGTCAAGTGGACAGGCACAGTCCAGGAAGTAGCGGCATGAAGTGGGAAACCACCCAGAGTGGTAACTAGTTAATGACTGAATCAGAGTCCAAAATGACCACCTGGATTTGCCAATATTATTCCTTATAGAGTAGTTCAAGTTTATGGGACTAAAGTCAACATCTTATTTGCTTTAGAACTTCTTCCATGGGTAGAATGCGGGCTCTGTCCCTAGTCTACTATCCAGGGACTTTGTGCCAGAACCCAGGCTATGAATCTTTTGTGATTTTGTTCCTGGTGTATGTAGCGCAATTTGATTTTAAGTATTCAGCTAAAGTGTCCCATGATACCTTTGTTACTATTTTGTAGCAATGAATTTTGAGATACCATAATATTTTGTTATTATTATTTGATATTTGTCCAAAGGACCTAAAATTCTTGCATTTTTCTCCATTCCATGGCAACCTAGATAGGAAAACTTGACCCACATCTGAATTTTAGGATTTATCGCACTTCAGAAAGGAAAAGAATTTGCTAGAGAGAGATCTAACAGGGGCCTCATGAATGGAGAAAGCCTGGGTAATACTGACTAGTTCTGTAGGGTGAGTTGGTAAGAGAAGAGAAGAGAGTCAAGAGGAGTAAGGAGTAGCCTGGAGCCTCCTACCTGCAGGAAGGAGATTCATAAGGGAAGGGAAAGATAGAAAAAGGGAGGGGAATGGCAGAGGGAGGTGGGAGCTACTGTAGGTACAGCCTCTGGTCTTTTACCAGTGCAGAGGCAAAGAAGGAAGAAGCCAAGGAGAGAATCACATTTCTCCATGTGACCTTCGAATAACCAGTGATTCTACCCATTGGTAAATATAGCAGAATCAGTGTCCTGAAATAGAGCCAAGCAGATTTGTTCAGTAAATATAGCAGAATCAGTGTCCTGAAATATAGCCAGGCAGATTTGTTCAGTAGTAAAGACTGAAGTTTGTAAAGGGACAAATAAAGCCTTGATATGCTGATTAGATATTATAAGCTTAAGTATTTTTTATTATAGCATTTACTAGTCTCTTTAATGTGCACGAAAGTAGAAACCGGAAGAAAGTTGGCCCATAATCATAGGCCCAGATAACTTTTGAGTGTCAACTATTCTATTCTTTTCTGGAGTCTACTCCATCTTGTCCAAGACTTTGCTCCTGTAGTTTTTCTGTTCTTTCCTCTATAACATTTTTCTGTAGATAAAAATTTATTCCAATATGAATAAAAATAAGTTTTATCACCATCTATCACAAAATCTTTCCTTGACTCCGTATACCACTCCACTTCTCTATAGCCTATTTACAGCAAAATGTCTTGAAATTGTCTGTAGTCTTGTTTCCATTCTTGCATCTCCTTTTTGCTACTCGACTTCATCCCATTTAGGATCCCTTTCCCCAGCATTTAACTCCCTGCTGTTAAGATTACCAGTGACTTCCATGAAATCCAATCTAATCTTCACATCTTTTTATTTATTTATTTAGTTATTTAGTTAGTTAGTTAGTTAGTTATGGTTGCATCAGGTCTTAGTTGTGGCACGTGGGATCTTTCGTTGTGGCGTGCGGGCTTCTCTCTAGTTGTGTCGCACGGGCTCCAGAGCGTGCGGGCTCAGTAGTTGCCGCAAATGGTCTTAGTTGCCCCGCAGCGTGTGGGATCTTAGTTCCCCAACCAGGGATCGAACCTGCATCCCCTGCATTGGAAGGTGGATTCTTAACCACTGGACCACCAGGGAAGTCCCTTCACATCTTCTTTTAACTCTTAGCATCATTCAACAACATGGACTACTCCCTCTATCTTGAAGCACTTTCTTCCCTTGACTTTGGTAACACCATACTCTGCTGGTTTTCTTAAGAACCTATGTGATTTGGCTGCTCCTTCTCACTTCCTTGATTAATTTCTCCTCTGTTCAATATCTAAGCATTGGACTTCTCAAAGACTCTCTCCTGTACCATCTTCTCTTGTAAGGCTATGCTCTCTCTCCAGGCGATGACCTTTTAGTCCTATAGCTTTAAATATCATTTTTATATGAAAGTTTCTTAAGCCTTTATTTCCAGATCTGACTTCTTCCTGGAAACTCACTCATATTTCCAACTCCATACTTAAAAACTTCTCATGGGTATCTAATCAACATCTCAGATTTAATGTGTCCTAAGAGCAGCTCTTTATCATTTGCCACCAAAATCTGTACCTACCCAATTGTTCCATCTTAATCAATTTCACCAACACACTCATTGGTTTAAGTAATAAAGCTAGGAGTTAGCATTTATTGTTTCTAGTCCCACATCCTCTCATATCCAATCCACTAATCCATAATAAGTTCTGCAAACCCTAACTCTAAAATACTTTCTGAGTATATCCATTTCTCTCCACCTTAAGTCATCATCCTCTCTTGCCTAGATTATTGGTGCCTAACAGGATCTCTCTGAATTTCACTTTTACTTCCTTAAAAATCCATTATATGTACAACAGCTAGAGTAATCTTTTAAAACATAATTCATGTCATATCACTCACCTGTTTAAAATTTGCCAATTGCTTCCCATTGCAAGTAGAATAAAATATACACACTTGGCCGTGGGTTTTGAATGCCTCATCTTGAACCAGTCTCTCCTCATTTCTGCATCCAGCAGTGCTGCTATTTCTCCAGCATGCCACATTCATGCCCATGGTAGGGCTATGCTCTCTGCCTTGAACACTCTTCCCCTCAGATCATTGTATGGTTGTTCCTTCTTGTCATTTAGATCCCATCTGAAATGTCACCCCCTTCAAAGAGGGCTTCCCTGATTTCCCCAATCAATAAACACCCTGTCACATTTGCCCATTGCCCTATTTTGGTTATCTTCCTAGCACTTATAACGTTATTGTTTATCAGTATAATTTCATTTGCTTGTTTATGTAGTTTATTCATTTGTTGCTTGGTTTATTTTCTGTGCTCAATTTCACCTCCTACTAGAGTATAAACCAAAGGAAAGAAGGGACTTTGTCATTCCTAAAAGAGTCCTAAAAATAGTACCTGACACATAATAGGTATGCTAGAGACATCTGTTGAATAGAAAAATGAATGAATGGATGAATAGATATATAGATAACTTTGAAATCAGTTCTTAGGTACACTGTAGAATGTGCATGCCCCCCGCCCCTATCCCATCTTAACCACAGTGTGAGCTCCTTGAAGTTTGAACACCTTGAAGAGTGTTTAATGTCTGTTTGTTACCCTTGGACTAGTGCATAAAAGGTGTGCTGACCACATTTGCAATAGTGGGAAACCAGGGAAAGATAACTGCTAGGATGGATGTAAAAAAAGAAAATGAGGATTCAAAATTATTATGACAATACATATTATATGTTAATATACTTTTAAATTTAAAGTATTGCTCAGTCTGGGATATTAGATGGAATAACTTTGCATTTAGAGTTGAAAGTTGAGCTGCACAAGCCTAGGTCAGTGAGAACTTAATAGTAATGAATGTGAAGAAGAACTGGGTGAACTGAGAATTAGGGAGGCATGGGTTCCCAAGGAACAAAGCAAATGTCCCTAATTTCTATCTGTAATCCTACACTTTCATGCATAGTTAAGATATGGCCTTTTTTGTGAGAACTGCCATGATATTTCCAGCCTGGAGCCATCTCTCTCCAGTCTGAACTCCCAGAAGATTTTGCCCCTATCTCTAATGATAACTAGTATCTACTGTGTTATTTTAGTGTTTGTGTACATGGCCAAATCTCTTCTCCTAGAGTGCAAACTCCTTAAGACGAGGCACTGTGTTTTGTTTTGTTTAAATTGCTCTGTTTCGAGTAATTTCTTACAAATAGTTGGAGGACACTCAGTAAATATTTACCTGAAAGTAAATGAAGTAGCAGACAATGCATGAGTATATGCATTTAAAAAATCAAACTTCAAGAGCATCATCAATATAGAAACAAAAACTGTTGCTGAGGTTTTATTTAATATTGGTGTTTCTAGGTTTGGGGAGGATGGTAGCCCATTATAGAGGCTTCTATAAATACTGATGAATGAAGTAAAGAGGAAGAAAAGATATTTCTGAAATATGGTACTATTCTAATTGGTTTAAAACTCGGGAATTTTAAGACATTTTATTTAAGAGGTTTAATTTTATCATACCCAGATATATAGATAGATAGAAAGAAAGAAAGATAGATATTAACATCTATGACATATTAGGGCAAGTATATTATTTCCTTATGAAAATAATAGTCTGGACTACTTTAAGTTTTTTTAAACAAATGTAAACAGTTAAAATTTCAAATAATTTCATTTGTACTAATTTTTTTATAACTTGTTAATTTCCACATTTGGCTGGATTTTATTTAGGGGTGTAATTAATTGCTGCTTATTATTCCAATGTGATTTATAAAACTTAATTTTTTAACCATTTTTAAAAATTGACATATAGTTAATTTACAATGCTGTGTTAGTTTCAGATGTACAGCAAAGTGATTCAGTTAATTCAGTTATATGTATATAATAACTATCTAATATAGTTATAGGTTACACAAATTATTGACTTTTTCATTACAGGTTATTACAAGATATTGACTGTAGTTCCCTGTGCTATACAGTATGTTCTTGCTGTTTATCTGTTTTATACATAGTAGTGTGTATATGTTAATCCCAAACTCTTAATTTATCTCTTCAATCCCCCCGCCCCTGGCTATCCTCTTTGGTAACCATAAGTTTGTTTTCTCTGTCAGTGAGTCTATTTCTGTTTTGTAAGTAATTTCATTTGTATCATTTTTTAGATTCCACATATAATTGATATCATATGATATTTGTCTTTCTCTGTCTGACTTGCTTCACTTAGTATGATAATCTCTAGGTCCATCCGTGTTGCTGCAAATGGCATTATTTCATTCTTTTTTATGGCTGAGTAATATTCTAGTTTTATATATATATATATATATATATATATATATATATATATATATATATATATATATATATATATGTTCATCTTCTTTATCCATTCATCTCTTGGACATTTAGGTTGCGTCCATATCTTGGCTATTGTGAATAGTACTGTTGTGAACATTGGGGTGCATGTATCTTTTCAAGTCAGAGTTTTCTCTGGATATATGCTCAGGAGTATGATTACAGGATCATATGGTGACTCTGTTTTTAGTTTTTTAAGGAACCTCCATACTGTTCTCCATAGTTGCTGCACCAATTTACATTCCCACGAACAGTGTAGGAAGGTTCCTTTTCTCCATACCCTCTTCAGCATTTCTTATTTGTAGACTTTTAATGATGACCATTCTGACTAGTATGAGGTGATATACCTCATTGTAGTTTTGATTTGCATTTCTCTAATAACTAGTGATATTGAACATCTTTTCATGTGCCTGTTGGCCATCCGTATGTCTTATTTGGAGATATGTCTATTTAGGTCTTCTGCCCATTTTTTGATTGGGTTGTTTGTTTGCTTGGTTGGTTTTTTTTTGATATTAAGCTGTATGAGCTGTTTGTATATTTTGGAAATTAATCCCTTGTGGGTCACATCATTTGCAAATATTTTCTACAGCTTTTGTTGTGTAAAAGCTTTTAATTTTAATTGGGTCCCATGTGTTTATTTTCATTTTTATTTCCATTGCTCTAGGAGAGAGATCCAAAAAAATATTGCTGTGATTTATGTCAAAGAGTGTTCTATGTTTTCCTCTAGGAGTTTTATAGTATCCAGTCTTACATTTAGGTGTTTAATCTATTTTGAGTTTATTTGTGTATATGGTGTTAGAGAATGTTCTAATTTCATTCTTTCACATATAGCTGTCCAGCTTTCCCAACACTACTTGCCAAAGAGACTGTCTTTTCTCCATTGTATATATTTGCCTCCTTTGTCATAGATTAATTGACCATAAGGTCCTGGGTTTATTTCCGGGCTTTTTATCCTGTTGCATTGATTTATATATCTGTTTTTGTGCCAGTACCATACTGTTTTGATTACTGTAGCTTTGTAGTATAGTCTGAAGTCAGGGAACATGATTCCTCCAACCCTGTTCTTTCTCTAGACTGCTTTTGGCTATTCACGGGTCTTTTGTGTTTCCATAAAAATTTAACATTTTTTTTGTTTTAGTTCTGTGAAAAGTGCCATTGATAATTTTATAGGGATTGCATTGAATCTGTAGATTGCTTTGGGTAGCATAGTCATTTTAACAATATTGATTCTTTCAGTCCAAGAACACGGTATATCTTTCCATCTGTTTGTGTTGTCTTCAGTTTCTTTCGTCAGCATCTTATAGTTTTCGGCATACAGGTCTTTTGCCTCCTTTAGGTAAGTTTATTCCTAGGTATTTTATTCTTTTTGATGCGGTGGTAAATGGAATTGTTTCTTTAATTTCTCTTTCCAATGTTTTATTGTTAGTGTATAAAAATGCAACAGATTTCATTATATCAATTTTGTATCCAGCACCTTTACCAAATTCGTTGATGTATAGCATCATGTCATCTTCAGACAGTGAGAATTTTATTTCTTCATTTACAATTTGGATTCCTTTTATTTATTTTTCTTCTTTGATTGCTGTGGCATGAAAAACTTAATTTTTTATCTGCATATCAGCATATGTACATCAAATTATAAAATAAATCATATTCCCACTGTCAGCATAAAAAAGAAAACACTTCTTCGTTATTGAGAATGCAGTTAAAATCTCTGCACACTTGAGTTTCTGTGTGATGCTTATAGACTTTTAAAAAAATATTTAAGGCTTTCCAGTGAACCAGCAACTAGTGGCCAAAATTTAATTAAAAATTTACATTGACTATAGTAAGGACCAAAATTGGCCATAAACACATGTAGGCTAGTATTAATTTTCTCTTTTGACAATTTGATACAATGATGTAATTGTATTTCACTGTGTAACATGGAGGATGAAAAAAATAAAACTATAACTGTATCATAGGGCATCATACTCACTGAGGACTGGGGATTGATCTTAGTCATTATTGTATTCCTAAGGCCTAGCAGTGCCTGCACATACAGTAAACACTCATTACAAAGTGTTTTGCTGTATAGGAATTCAGATATAATGTGATTGTGGAATAGCTTTCATCCTTCACCTAGTCCCCATTCTCAGCTCATTGGCTTTGTAACAATCAGATTGAATCTTTGGTACTCCACTTACAGATTTTGGCAGAGATTTTTTATAGTTGAGAACAATTGATTATTTGTTGAAGGAAGAAGTGAGTTAGTTGAAAAGGTTATTGAATATTTGCTATGTTTCTAACACAGAGTGATGCTAAAAGTATATAAGACCTAGCTTCTTATAGCCTACACTATAAGTAAAATAGAACTGAGTTCCTGTTTGTAAATATATTGTGGAAATGATGACCCTTTCCACTTTATTATGCTCATTCTTGCTATATCAAGAAGGAGAAAAGCAGTCACTTGTATCAGGGAGCAGGCACGGCGTGCACAGATAGGCCCTCATGTTCTCCTGTTGAGCATAACATTTTACAGACCATCAGCATTAGGCAAGGACCTTCTGTGATCATGATGGAATAGACAAAAAGAAGACCACTCTAGTCTTATACCCGAACTCAGGCAAAGAAAGACATGAACATTTTGAAGATTAGAGAATGACTAAATATTAACCATTTGCTGAATTTTCTTTTGACCAATCACAGCTTTAATCTCACTCTATTCTTACCTTCTAGATAATAATTTTAAAGATGCTCAATCATGGAATGATTCCTGCTTCCTGATAACATCCAATCTAGAGCAAAGCCCTACTTTTTTTTGACTTTCCCCCAAATTATCTAATGTGGGTCCAAATCCTATAAGGTGTTTCTAGCACACACTTGCTGACACATCCTGCAGTTCCTGCATGGCAGTGTGTCAATAAACCCAATAAACCCACATTTGTTCAACGACAGGTATATTACAGATGGTCTTTGACTGAGATCATCTGACAGCATTAAGAGCCTGAAGACTCTCGAGTGTGTTAAGATTTAAATGTTGTGTTTGTGTTTGCTTTTTACATATATGTCAATGTTCTTCTCAGAGAAAGTCTCTGGAAGGCAGTAAAAGTTTGAGTTAGAGAAAACTATAGCTTCAAATGTATGCATAATTGTAGTGTGTACGATCAGCCAGTATTACTGCCTCATGGTGTATTTCCATAGACTGTTTCTGAAATACTAAACTATCAACATGATATAACCTATGAGGTGAAGTTCCAAACACTCTATTGATTGCTAGCTTTTCTGTTAAAGGGTTTGCCATAAATTAAAACATGTAAATCTAAGGGAACCACCACTGAAAGAATCACTGCAAAGAATATATTCAAGATTTAAAACTTATTTGTCTGAAACAGCTGTTCCTAACCTTCTGTAAGATAAAACATTTGGAGACTCTTACAATTTTTATAAGATATATTTTGAATAAGTACAGACTTAATGATGCATCTGTTACTCCTACTGTTTTAAATAGTTAGTATTACTCTTTTATCCTTTTTCTCTGGTCAGTAGAATAATTTCCCTGTACCAACTCTCTATGCATATAATGCACTCTAGAGAGTACTTAAACTTTTTTTTTTAACTATCAGATAACTGTTAGATAATGTGAAAGAGAGTGAAAAATGCTTATGTTAAAATTGCAAAGCACAGTAGATTCTAAATGTCTAATGAAATTTTTATCGTATTTTCAATATAGATTATTGGAAAATATTAATATATAGAACAGTTTCTTAGTAAACACGTTTGTCAATATTATTTTCTTATTCTCATGTTATAAAGTTTACTTTCATCAGGACCAGTATTAAAAACAAAACAGAAAATGCTATTTTAACCTTTACAACACAGTGACGTTATACTGTTTGCATGTATGTTTACTATACTGTAAAATGTGAAATGGGAATGAACAACATTTCAGATAAATTTTACTGAACAGGGCAATAAAAGGATAGCTTCTGAATTTGAGGGATGACTTAAAATATCTCTAATTTTACACTGGAACAATAGTATCTGCGAACACACATGATTTCACCCATGAAGTTTAGACAAAAGTTGGACATAACTTATTCAGCAAAACTTAGAGTTCTGGAAATGGATAGTTTCCTTAAAACCCAAGAAAGTATAGTAATAATGGTACTTTAGAGAGTGTAGAAAAGGAAGTATTGATGGACATCATCTTTGATGAGCTTTGATGATGATAATGATGATGAATATAAAAGGTAGAATATAGTAAATGATTTGGGGGAATCTAAAGGATGGTGTGGAAGTTATACTAAAACATAAGAAGAAATAGGTATTTCAATGGGTGGGTATTTGATGGAAGGCAAATAGGTGGCTAGGAAAGAAAAGAATGAGGGTAGGCTGAAGTAGTCAGGAGATACATCATTAACTGAGGTTAGGCTTGGACTGAGTCTTAAAGAACAGGCAAGATTCTGAGAGATGGAGAAAATGGGAAGGAAATTCAGGTCGTATAATCGTTAATATTTTGATGCTCTTAGTCATCACCATTAACAAGCACCTTAATATATGCTTTCTAGGAGGTATTTTACTAGGTACTTTGGGAAGTAGGATAGAAACAGGAATAAATTCTTATCCATGAGGAATTTACAGATTTATGAGGTGCTTGTTGATTTACTTGAGAAGGCCTTTTTAATAAAGTTGTAGACACCACACAGAATTACAGCATGAACTGGATCATCATGGCTGTCAAGCAGCAGAACTTTAGATGGTCTAGGTGGAATAACAGATATATAGGACTTGATATGGTATTTTTTGTTTTTAGATTTTAATGTGTTTAATGAAATGTGATCTCCAAATAAGCCTTAATCATGGTTTTCTTGTATCTAAAATAAAGATACTAAAGAGCTAGATCTTTGAGGACCCTTTCAGGTAATTGCATAGTTCTTTGTTGTGAGTTTATCAGTCTACAACATGTGCCACAAAAGAGTTACCTACTAGCTCTCAAGTCTTAGTGGTGTTGATTGTATGAAAATTGAATTTTACTCATAAAAATTACTGCATGCTATTTTTAACCTTGTGCAGTTTAAGAAGGAGCTTCAGTTGAAAATTGGAATAGAACATTTGGAGCTCCTGATGGATCAGCCAGCACTAGGAGTTGTGCCCACTATTCAGAATTTTGAAAAAGCTAAGTACCAGTACCAATATATTATCTAATTTTAGAAATGGTGTCATTATTATATTGCTCTTCTCTTTAGTCTGCCAATTCTTCTGTCTTCTTTAAAATCTGCCTAGGGGTTAATATGAAGAAAAGAAAGCTTCAGATATGGACCCCAGCACACTGGACAGCAACAGAATTGTGTTCACTGAAGTGTGCTTAGGCAGGATGCTATAATTTTGTGTGGTGGGATATATTGGGAACTGTTAACCAGCTTTCATGTACCCCCTCTGTGGACAATACTATGGACTCCCACCTTCACCTCCACCATTCTATCAGCCTTCCACACTCATTGTCTCAGGGATGGAGTCACACATCAGAAAGACACAGAAAACAAAGGTGTCAATTCTTGTCTTTTGAGTTGCAAAAGCCAAGACTGCACAGGACTGTAGCATAGATGAGTTTGTGAAAAAGATATGATGAGCCATGCAAAGCTTCCTTTAACTTTGCCCCTCAAGATAAAGTAAGAATTCTCCAGACGGAAGAGAAGTGATGAGTGACTAAATGACAGTCTCTAAGAAGAGAGCAAATCACCCTTTTCCCTTCCCTCAGTCAATCCTAGGAGGTGGGTTTTCGGAAGTGTCCGCCAGTAGGTTAATTAACAGGGTACCAGGCGGGGCCTGCGTTCATTTTTCTAGGTAGGGCCTGAGAAGTCCCCAGAGCCAGATGGGCCTAAGTAGCTTCACTGTTTCCTCATCCCCTCACACTACGAGAGAAGAATAATGATCTTCATGTACCTAGAGGGGTGCAAGTTGTTGGAAGCATTCCCCTGTTTGCACCCAGAGCCTTGAACCAGAACAAAGAGGAAATGCAAAGAGATGCTAGTGTGGATAGACACCAACTCCTCCTCCTCCTCAGTGCCTGCACACTAATATGCTCCCTGGGAGTTAGACGGAACCCGGAGTTGATGAACCTTGTTTCTATCACCTGGGAAGTTGGGATTTGAAAAATAAATTTAGTTATTAAATAATAAATCTAACAACAAAAACTTATAGTATATTACTTACTGTGTCCCAAACACTATTCTAAGCATTTTATTATAGTGACTAATTAAAGACACATAACCATTTGAGGTAGTTATTATTATTATCATCTCCATTTATTAGTGGTAAAGCTGAGGCCCAGAGAGGTTTAGAGTCTGGCCCAACGTCACTCAGCTAGTCAGTGACAAAGCCAGGATTCAAATCCAGGCAGTCTGCATCAGACTACACTAAACTACTTCTCAAAGAGGTGTAAAAGAGTAAAATTATATTTCTGGCAAGACTGAGTCTGTGTCCTATATTTCATATGCATTATGCTTATTTTGGAGAGATCTTGTGAAAAGCAATCTCTGTCATCCTTTTCTGTGCGTCCTCTGTACTCTGGGCATGTTGTTAAGGATGGTGTTTATTGTATTACAGTGTTCTCTCTGGGAGACTATGGAAGTATTTTCTTCCTATCCTTAGTACGAGAAATATCTGGGCTTCTCCTGAGCACTCTGTTTGTATTTTGTAGAAAAATCAACTATTCACTCTTTTTTCTCTGTTTTCATTGGCTGCTATGTAGCTTGGAGCCAAACGTTAAGCTTGCTATTGGCAAGCCTGTAAAGTCACGGCCTGTGTTGTGTGCACTCACTGTCCTCTTCTAGCCTAACTTTCCCTTTGCTTTGCTTTCTACCTATTTTAATTTATCTTATCTGTCAGTAATGTACATATCTTAGTGAAACACCTTAAATCTTTTCTGAGAAAAGAAGGTTGTAAATACATGCAAATATTATTTTTCCTTGCTTTCAGACTACATCACCCTTAGATCTTCCTTGGTCAGCAGAAGGACCCCGATGATTACTTTATAGCAGTAATGCCATTCCTTCATTGGCACATTTCATCCATAGAGGACGGAAAGGATAAGCAAGCTGTGAAGGGCACAGTGTGCTTTCTATTCCCTCCTCTTCATTTTTGAGCCCAAGGGCTGTGGTGAAAAGAAATGTTGCCACATGGGAAAGTGTAGTGCAGTGGCTAAGGATATGGGCTCTGACATCAGAAATGATTGATATCCAAGTTTTGCTACCCACTGCCAGGTGACCTTGGACAAGTTACTTCTCTGTGCCTCAGTTTCCTCATCTATAAAATTGGGCTAAAATAGTAACCCACATTCATGTAGTTATTGTGAACATTAAATTAATGTAGGGGAACATTTATTGCCTTTGATAGGTGCTCATGGCCAATAAATGGGCAGGAGGGGGTAGAGAATTAGAGAGACCTCTGAACTTTGCTAAGCTCAGTAGGATATTCTTGATGTAACTTATGCAGGGCCACCAAAAAGCAATGTAAAAAAATATGGAGATTGCATTTGCCATAAATCATATGTATCATATTATTTTACCCTTCATAAGGCTGAAGTATAAATTTTTACTTGAATTTTCAAATGTTCTTTTAAGCATTAGAATTCTATTCAGCACAGGTTAAGTTAGTGACCCCACTCAAACTGTGATTTAAGGACTGTCAGAGAAGGAGATCTTACATACTCTTTGGGAAAACTAATGTGAGAAATACATTTTCTCTTTCAATAATTTTTTCTCATGCAATGAGACATTCTTATAAAATACTTGTTAAGCCTTCACTTGTCCAGTATTAGAAGAATATGGGCGCATAAATATATTTTAGTGCATCAAATTCATTCAGAACATTTTTTCAGAAATAATTGAGCTGATAAAAGATATGATATTTGATAAACACCCCTGCCTTCCAGGAGATTACAACCAGGTAATGTAGATAGACATGGACCTGAATATCGCATGCCAAAATATGCAAACACATACACAACACAGACACACACACACACACACAGTTGCAGTACTGTGAAATCAGGACCAACATAGAGAATTTCATAGAGCATCATGGGGAAAAACTGATTTGGTTAGTGAGAACAAAAGAGGAAAAAAAGGAAGGAAGGGAGGGAGAGAAGGAATGAGATTGAGGGAGGGGAGAGAGGGAGGGAGGAATAGGGAAGAGAGAGGGAAACACAACACGGAAGATGGCACTACAGACATGATTTGTAATACAGATCTTGAAAGACGAGAAGGCATTTGCTGGCGTTAGCATGTTGGGTGGGAGGTGGGGGAACTCCAGGCTGGGAAGTATTGTATGTGAGGGAACAGATGACTTCTGAAGAGTGATGGGCTGGGCACAGTATAGCAGTTGAGAAGGAGGTGCATTCTGACTACCTGCAGGCAGCAGAAAACCACTGGAACATTTTCAGCATTGAGGTCAACATGATCAGATTTGCCTCTTAGAAAGGTAGAAGTGCAGAATATGCTTGAAAGGGAGTGAGGGTGGAGGAAGAACAGCTATCAGAGGGAAAGTGGAGGTGAAGCATCTCCGTTAGGAATCGTTTCTCATCTGTGGCTTCAGCCTGACAAGCCGCCTATAGTTCTAGCTTCTTCCAGGTGATTCTTCTCCTGTCTTCCTTTCTCTAGCTCAGGGAAGGTCACGGCTTCTTGCTGGTGTTAATATCTAGAGTGCATCATTGCCCACTTTCATCACCTGTATGCTAAATTCCTTGGAGTAAATTCCCTGCAAGTACTCAGAGTTGTTTCCGTTTCCTAGTTACATCCTGACTGATACTCTGTAGCACTAATCTAGGGGAGAGGTGTTAAGGGTCCTAACAAAAGAAGAGACAGTGCCCAGGCAGAGGAGAGAGCTGATTCAGAAAACGGAATTGCAGAATTTTGGTGACAGGTATGTGTGTGGGTGTGGGGAGAGGGAAGAATCATAGCTATCCTGACCTTTCTGGCTGGCCTACTTAACACAAGTGAGGTTGTTTTTAAAAAACAGGCAATATGGGACTAACGGGATTGCAGGAGACTTAACGATGACCATTGGACATTCAGACATGCTAGTGAGCAGTTGGACAAAGAAATCTGGGGTTTGAATTTTATATTTCAAATTTATCAGCAAATGGCAGGAATTTAGCAATATTTAACATTTTGGAAGTAAGATCATTAGGGAAGGGATATAGAATGACAAGAGACGAAGGACAGAACTTCATGGAAGCCTAATATAAAGGGAAAAAGTGAGCAAAGAGGAAAACTAGCGAGAACAGTGCATCAGGAAAGCCAAGGCTTTCAATAGATTAATATTCAGAAAATAACAGGATGGGTTCATTGCAGGTGACTGCTAAAAGGTCACTCACGAATAATGGGTAGATGCAAAGTTTCTTTATTTCTCTCTTCAAAATAACATTCTTATATATTGCTATTTTCGTATTACAATGGAGAGATTAAGGACAAGAGATACAGAATCTGTTTTCCACTTTTACCCAACTGGTATGTCGTGCAGACAGGATTTGAACCCAGTTTTGACTAATTTCCAAAGCCCATGGTGCCTTGTAAATGATTTGGAGTACCAGGCTGACTAATATGTATTTATAGAGATAGTGAACAACCACTCAAAGTTCTGGACAAGGCAATACATGCACGAAACTGTGTTTAAGAATAATCTAAGTGGAGTATGTAATGGAGGGTTAGAAGGAAATAGAGCCTGGGGAAAGGAATGGAAGTTATGAAACCACTAGGTGAGGCGTAATGAGAGCCTGGCTTAGGGTGCAGTGTTGTCAGACTTAGAAAACAGAAACAAAACCAGGATTCCCAGTTAAATATAAATTTTTGAACTTTTGGTATAAGTATGTCTCCTGCAATTTTGGGACATATTTATAGTGTAAAGAATTGTTACTTATCTGAAATTCATATTTAACTGATAGTCTGTGTTTTATCTGGCAACCTACAACACTGCAGTGCAATTCATATGCTAACCACCTGGAGTTAGTCTCAACTCCACAGGTTAAGGGCAATGAGATCGCCCTTGCTTCAGATGCCAGCTGCAAGTTCCAGGGTCCTCAAGACTGTCCACACATTGGACTAACTGGCTCCAAAACTGGGGGTTCCCACAAGCTGCTCGGCTTGATAATTTACCAGGACAACTCACAGAACTCAGGAAAGCACTATACTTATTATTATAGTTTTATTATAAAGGGTACAGATACCAGCCAAATGACACAGATAAGGGAAGGTCCGGGAGGGTCCTGAGAATAGAGCTTCGATGTCTTCTCCCCACAGAGTCAGAATGCATCACCGTCTTGGCACATCAATGTATTCACCAACCAGGAAACTCACTTGAGCCTTGTGTCCAGAGTTTTTATTGAGGTTTTATTACCTGGACATGATTGATTGAATTATTGACCCTGTGTGTGAACTCAATCTTCAGCCCCTATCCTCTCACAGGAGGTCAAAGGCCCCCTGTGAATAACAAAGATACTCTGTTATACAACACAACCTTAGTGTGGTCATGATAATGGAAATAGAGAGATAGATGAAGAAGGAATTATACCAGGGAGGGGTCTAAATTAATGTGAATTTTTAAATCCTGGGGGACTGGAAATATGTAAGGAAATGCCAGTTGGGATGGGAGAGGGAGAATAAGTAATTAACTAACTAACTAGGATGCCTGGAGTTGAGGATACTGAAGGAACGTTGTGATCAAATTCAGGATAGAAGGACAGAAATGCATATCTGGAGTTTAGAAGAATTGTCAGGATTGCATACTAGAGGTCAATACTCCTTAGCATGAAAGTGATTGTTTCAGCTCTGAAATGGAGTAATATACTGTGGAAAAAGAAGTGTAGTAGAACAAAGCAAGAGTCCAAGTGTTATAGGAGGAAAATAGAAACCACAAACAAAATTTAACTAAAAATAGGTTCATCACATTCTAAATTTTCTAAATTTTATAGGTTAAATTAATTTGACAAGGTCTTTTCCATATGAAATCATTTGTTTTTTAAGATAGTATTCATTTCAAAGCTTTTATACATTTTTTCTGTAATTTATTTCTAGTTATTTTTCCTGAATGTTTAACATTATGATACACATTTAGTTTTATTTCTAAACACTAATGGATTTTTGCCCAAATTCATATAAGTCCAAAGTACTCAATGAATTGTCAATATATTAGGATAAAAACTTTACATGGATTTTGAGCACTTTTATTAAGTACCTTGAAAAGGAGGGTGTAAAGCCTATGAATTTTGGTATTTTTAGCATATAAAAATAAACATATTTTGCTTCAATCAATCTTTGAAGTTAACCCAATCTTTACTCTTCAAAGTTTATCTTTTCTTGAAGACAGAAAGGTTAACAAAATGGAAGTGAGTGCTTTTATTAATACATTTAAAACATTCTTTAATTACAAAATGGATTACAACTAGTAATAGTAAATTAATTAAGGTAATTACAGTTTTCAAATGACTGAATTGCAAATAGTTGCAGTGTTTCTATGTAATAGCATAAAAACCATAGGTAAAGCCACATTATAGCACATATTTGTAAAATATCACATTCCTTTCTTCAGCTTCCTGATACAACATGTTGACATTTCACAAAAATTGTTAAGTGCCTTCTCTGTGCCAGAAACAGTTCTGAATTTTGTGGAACAGACGAAAATGAATAATCTGGAATCTGAGAGAAGACTACTTATAACAACACTGTCATTTGTGTTTACTCATTGTAATTTTGGCTGAAAACTACTTTGCTATAATCATACTATCAACCCTTTTATCTGCTGCATTATTAATAATAGGAATTAAAAAGATGATTAGTAGGACAATTTTTTGAAACATGCAAACAAGCAAATTGCTTGAACTTCGGTCCTTAATCTGTACATGAAATATTGGACTAACTTTTCTAGTCCTGTTTTTTGCAGTTCTTATTACTATTTGCGGTGTCAAGTAGTAGGTTTTATTACCTTAAATCCAAGTTCTGTTTCAACCTTTAACACTAGGAATCAGTGATGGGTAAGGCTGCTTTTCATCTAACATGTGATGGAAAGGCGTGGACTGAGAAATAGGAGACCTGATTTCTAGTACTAGTTCTGTGAAAACACTTCAGCATCCTTCAGTGTTCTCATTGTAAAATGAAAAGATTTCATTTATGAACTTTATGGTGCCTTCCAATTTAAAAGTCTGTGGTAAAACAAACTTACCAATAACAAGGGTAAGGACAATTTAATGCAAAGTGTGATTTATAAAATATTTCAAAAATTTTTTACTGCCTTCCAACTATCTGGCTAGAAATGAGGCTAGCATAGAAGTCAGCCTAATAAAAATAACTGAGGCACAGGCTATCATCAAGAGATCTTATTTCAAGTTTCAAATGTGAAATATATCACTAAAATGGGTAAACCTTCAGGTTTTGAGGATACTTAAAAGCAGTTTGTTCTCTAAAAAGCAATGAATGCTCATGTAGTATCTATACAACTCTAGGTGAACTATTTTTAGAAGGCATCTTCCTAGATGATACAAAGACAAAATTTCAGCTGGAGCCTTTTTTATATTATAAAAAATTAACCACTTGCTCTTATGGTAGGGTAAACTGGTAGTGGTGTAGTCATTGTGGACAGTTCTTGGTGGAAGAAATTTGTTTTGTGCAAGGAAAATTTGGGTGAGATTTTTTATTTACTTGAGATTTTGGATGTTTTTTATTTATTTATTAAAATTTTTTTTACTTTATATTGGAGTATAGTTGATTAACAATGTTGTGTTAGTTTCAGGTGTACAGCAAAGTGATTCAGTTATACATAAACATGTATCTATTCTTTCTCAAATTCTTTTGCCATTTAGGTTATTACAGAATATCGAGCAGATGTTGATTCACAAACTGTTCATTAAAAGTGCCAAGGTACGCGTGAAACTTAACCATAACTAAAAGTATCTTAGGTTTTTTCAAGAATTCTTCCCAGTCCTAACTCTAATTTGGGAAATTACCAATTTGAAGATTGAAATTTTAGAAAATTAGACCTAAAATGCTTCTAACTGCTGGTTGCATATCGAGATGCTCCAGCCCATGGGGAGTTTGAATCAAAGCGAAACCAACTGCGGCATCTCCAGGGGTGCTCTGCTACTTTTGGTTGGGGGAGATATTTCCTGCACTACATTTGTTTATTGTTTATTGACGCGCTAACTCGACGAAATGTGTCACTTTTCTCTTGTGTTATTTATTTCTTTAGCGAATATGCACCTCTTTAGCTCAGTTTCAAAAGAAGTTGCTTTTTTAATAGTACTTGGAAATTGAGAGAGTTTAAAAATGTTACTAAAAGTTCCATACTGAGTACCATACAGAACTTAATTCAGACATTTTATATTCTCGGAGGGCTGAGTAGGTGTGATGTTTCAGACAATAGTTTTAAGCTAAAAGGCTGTCTCTTCTGGGATGCATATGATTATGTTCTTTTGTAAAAGCAGGTAACTCTCAAACTGGAGTGTTCACAGACGTCTTCTGTGGGCTCTGGCCACAGAATTCCCATTAGCATTAGCTTGGCACTGCTTCTTGTCTCACAGACAGTGAGGAACATGCCTTTTCCACCCTTGAGGCAATAAAATAAATTAAAGGGTGCAGCATTAAATGAGCTGAATTTTGAGTAGTATTTTTCATGCCTCCAACGTTTTAAAGTCAGTTTATCCTTATGAAACAGCATTTGGAATCATGAAACAAGAGACTCTGTTTGTGCCAATATGCAGGTCCTTTTGATTTTCTGGAATGGTGTGTGTGTGTCAAACAGTCTTTTCTGGTCCTTTTCCCATTGTGGTCTCTGAGTAGTGTCTGTGACTAGAACTTTGTAATTCAATATAAATCACAAATAAATGAGTACTATGGAAGGTAAGACATCTTTAGTTTGTTTCTACTGGGTCTGGTCCAGGCTATTACAATCCCTACATATCTCCATGACACAGAAGCAAGAGTTTTTGCAAAGCATGTCCCCAGGCCCCAACCAAATCCTTCCTCTGCAGAAGCTGCCCTGCTCTGTCTATGTTCATTATGTTTGTGCTTCCTCCAATTTTGCACTTTCTCTCAGTATTTCCTAAAGAGACTGGAGAGCATTCCTTTAATCTCAAACGGAAGTTTATTTTTGTTTTCATGAAACAAATGTTTATCTTTAGTGTTACCAAGTATCCCCTCTAATTAGAAACCCTTATTTCTCATAAATAAGAGGGAATAATTTAATTCTTAGCGCATTTGAACACTGATAACTCCAGAGATGGTAGGATCCACATTTTATCTAATTCTCTTTAAACACAAAAAAGTGTGGACCCTCACCCAGCCACCAAGAGAGCAAGATCTGAAGGTCCTACCTCTTTTTTTTTTTTTAAATTAATTTATTTATTTATTTATTTATTTATGGCTGTGTGGGGTCTTCGTTTCTGTGCGAGGACTTTCTCTAGTTGCGGCAAGTGGGGGCCACTCTTCATCGCGACGCGCGGGCCTCTCACTGTCGCGGCCTCTCTCGTTGCGGAGCACAGGCTCCAGACGCGCAGGCTCAGCAATTGTGGCTCACGGGCCCAGTTGCTCTGCGGCATGTGGGATCTTCCCAGACCAGGGCTCGAACCCGTGTCCCCTGCATTGGCAGGCAGATTCTCAACCACTGAGCCACCAGGGAAGCCCAGGTCCTGGCTCTTAAAGGGAGGCTTCTAACAGAGACACTTCCTCTTCCTAGGTGTATGATATTTTATGTCAAGACATCAGAATAGGAATTCTTTTCTCGTATTGATCTGTCTGCAGTTTTTCCCCCATGCAGTGGCTCTATTGTTATTATCTTTCCAAAGGCATGTTATGATTATTGATAAGGGTATTTCAACATAATGTATTGACAAATTTTGAACATTTACGCTATATCAAGCATCCTCTAAATAAGTTCATCACATAATTGAACACATGTAACTTGCAAATACTACGATATGTTATCTAGTTTTATAGATAAGAAATGGAGGCTCAGAATTTCTGAGGCTCACGCAAAGTCAGACAGCTGATCAGGGCTGCAGCCAAAGTTTAAATGGAAGAGTGTCTTCCAACTACTCATCTCAACTGTAGGCTATATAACCAATTAATTATTTTTCCAAGTGACATGTTAGGCCTTCTGAAAATAATGCTTTAAAATGCCTATTATTTTTTATTCTTTATTTTTTTTAGCTCCATACCTTCAAGTGTTTAAAGTTGTGACTTTTTACTACATGTTCATCATTGTGGTATATTTTTGTGTTATTGTTCTGGTGTCCCCAAATACCGTATTTCTACATTTTTACCATAGTCTCCCTACTTAGGCTCACCTGTATCTCTCAGAACCAGCATGTGTCAGATAAAGCTAGCCCATGATAGGAAACAAAGAAAGAATTAAAGAGATGCAGATGCGTGTGCGTGTGTGGTGAGGGAGGGAGAGAGGGGAGAGAGAACATTTACATAGCATTTTCCTTAGATATGGGTAAATGTGCAAACTTTGACTGTATGAATGCTTTTCCATTGTGCCTGTTGAAGAGTCTTCCTAGGATGCCTGTTAAGCATGTTAGTATTTCATGTTTGGTAGAGTGTGAGTATCCTCCATCTCTTGCCTGGTGGGAGTAAACACTCTGTACCTGTTCAGTCTGAGTCCTTGAAATGGGGAACAGTTAGATCCATATTTTTAACATATTTCTGTGATGAGATTTCCATGTTACATTTGTGGGTGTGGAAATGAAGAATAGGCTAAGGGCTTTTGAAGGCAAGAAACAGAGTGGAAAAGACCCTTCTTAGATAAACAAAGTGAGGAATGCACATTGGTTCTGACATCAGGAAAAGACATTCTTCATCGACGAATTTGAGGAGGGCATAGATATCTTCAGTTAGTGTGTATCCATTGTGCTTACTTTTTGTGTTGCATTTCAAGGACAATGAAGAAGGTTCGGAGAGCATTCACTTGCATTAGAAGGGGCTTTTAGGGGTCTAATAAAATACAAATACTGCTAGTCAAGAAAATAAAGCTGATAAAAACTAATTACTGTGTTTCAGTGGCTGTAGGACTATTGAGCTTGTTCATAACGTATTTTAAAAGTCCTTGTGCCCTGTGTTAAGTAATTTGTATTATTAATTATGCAGCTTTTAAATGTTGCCTGTAACATTATAACAAGGTAATTTTCAATTGAAATTCTGATTAAACCTAAATGTTGGTGTTAATTACATATTACTCAAGAAATAACACAAATGAAACCCCACATGATATAATTTTGTCTTGATTTGAGCTCTGAACAAACACCCCACCCTAACCAATTACTCAGATCACCAATTCCATCATATGCTCTACTTTTGCCGTTTCATTAGTCGTATTTTTCTCACACTCTCGTTGCATCTCCTTCTATCATATCTTATCTTCTCAGCTCCTCCCTTTTACCAGCATAGCAATCATCAATCTCAGGGACTGATGTCATAGTAAAGATATATATCAATAATAAAAAATTTACTGATAAAAAGGGAGCCGCTTTAATATGATTCAAAGTACCAGATTTTATAATTATATAACTGAAGTAACATAATCTTATCTATAAATACCTAATACATATTCTGGAACCTACAGAAGGAAAAAAAAGTTTATTACCTTAAGGCAAAACAGTTTTGCTGTATTGCTGTTCTTGACCACTGTTGAAAGTCATTTTTTATGTTTCCCAGTATATTTGTTCATGATCACTATTAACTTTAATGCTGTAGTATAAAATTATGGTATTTTGTATTTTCTTTTTATGGATTGTTCTTTCGTGTTAAAAACTGTCTTTTAAATGATAGTATTTAATGGAGCAACTGAGGAGGTTTTGCTCTCAAAGGTACATGAAATAGCCAACATTCTGTCACCTGCAGTTCTGTTCCATGGGGGTAATTTTTTTTTTTTTTTAAGTAGAGGGAAGGATTTTTTATTTATTTATTTATTTATTTTTGGCTGCGTTGGGTTTTCGTTTTCGTGCGAGGGCCCTCTCCAGTTGTGGCAAGGGGGGGCCACTCTTCATCGCGATGTGCGGGCCTCTCACTATCGCGGCCTCTCTCGTTGCGGAGCACAGGCTCCAGACGCGCAGGCTCAGTAGTTGTGGCTCACGGGCCCAGCTGCTCCGCGGCATGTGGGATCTTCCCAGACCAGGACTCGAACCCGTGTCCCCTGCATTGGCAGGCGGATTCTCAACCACTGCGCCACCAGGGAAGCCCCGGTAATGACTTTTTTGATACCATTATTTTTATTAAAGTTTTCTGTAGTGTGTTGTGCCGTATAACAGACTCATACTTGGCATTTGTGATATATCAACACAGCAAACTGTGAGTAGGAATTCTCTTTTCTTTTCTCAGAAGAGTTGGTTTCCCCTACCTTTTCCCACTGCCTAGGAAAGAAAAAAAAACAGATATAAACGTGTGTAGACTATGGAAGAACCAAATGTAGTGGCTGTGTTTACCTAAAGTAACCTTTGAGCCATTAAGAGAAGTTTAATCAGCCACATCACATTCTCATGGGTCACAAATATGATTTGTTAACATATAAGGGAAACATTAGGTATAATTCCAAAAAATATTTGCTGATCAAATTATTTATTATTTTTTAAATTGATAACTAGGAAGGGAAAAAAAAGACAAGCTCAGCAAAATGTAGGATGCAAAGTTCATTCAAAAGAGCTCATGAAATTTACTTAGAGCTTTCATTCACTCAAAATAATTAAGCTTAGTTCGGACAAAGTTTAGTTATTTGGTTTTCTAATCTAAAGCTGATTAAAACTAACTACACAAGGATCATATTGTTTAATTGTTTTCATTTAATATATAGTGAACATTTCCCTGTGTCATCAGCGTTCTTCTAAAAGATTTTTAAAGATCGTTTAGCATTCTGTGATATGGATTTATGAGTTTTGAAACCAATCTGAGTTGGCATTTATATTGCTTCTAAAACTTCTGTCTTAGAACAAACATCATGATGAACTTTGCCGAACACTGATCTTTGTCTTCTCTAATTATTTCTGAGGATAAAGACTATGAAGTTGAATTAATGACTGAGTTTGAACTTAAGTTTTTGAAATATATTACCAAATAGCCCTAATCATTACTTTTAATGTCTATAGACTATTCCATTTTGAATAAAGAATAAAAATAATAATAGTTAATATTTTTGAGTGTTTATTGTCAAGTACTATTATAAGAACATTACACTTGTTAACATAGTTCATCGTAAAAATTATGATATGAGGTAGGACTATTGTCATTCCTATATTACAGATTAGAAAAATGAGGCACAGGAAATGGCAACTCACTGAAGGTCAAATAAGCAATATTTTGGAGGCAGGTTTTGAATCCAAATACTCTAGGTTAATAGCTAACATTTACTAATATTCAGTAACAGACAAACAGGCTTACTGAACTTGTAAGTTTAAGAGATTTAAAATACATCTTTTGACCCTCTTAAGAGTTCTGTGCTGTATGAACACTTATTTTCTTAATTTTACAGATAAAAAAAAGCAACATTAGAAATTTGGTGAGGTAGCTTGCCCAAGTCATGTAATTAGTAATTGGTAAAGCAGGTTTTAACCTGTTATCTGGGTTATGTGTCTCGAGTGCCCAAACTCTGAATCTCTCCACTTTTCAACCATTTGGATCATTTAGGTTCTTACAATATGTCAGTATTAAAAATGACATTTAAATGAACATGTTTTGGATACTTACATTAGTAGAGATTTCTGGACATGGAGATCCCACGTCAAAGCTTAGGAATAATCTTAGGTCTGTACATGCATTACTGGCAAATTATTTTGCAAATGTGTGGCACCACTTTGTGAAAGAGAATGAGTTTCTCTGGAGCCTTCACAATAAAAAGAATGCAGAGAAGGGAGAGTGAAGGGGTAGCAGATGAGGCATCGAAGCCCTCTGTGAGGAGGGGACATTTGAGCGCAAACCTGACGGATGATCTGAATCAGCAGCAATGGAGTGTTCCAGGCAGAGGGAAGAACAAAGGCATAGACTCTAAACTGGAAACGAGCTTTGGTTTTTGAAAGAATTAGAAGAGGGCTGATGTGCCAAGATCCAAGGAAGGATGGGGGAATTTGAGTTCATCTTGAAGAACTCTGATGGCCAACTTCAAATTGGCCTTTTTGTAGGGTCTTGTGGGCCATGATATAGATTTTGGACTTCATTCTAAGTACAGATGGAAGACATCAAAGCAGAGGAGTAACAAGATGTAATTTATATCCATGACAAGGAATAGACTGTGGGAGAGTTTGGATTGGAAGGCTGGCCACTGCATCAGCCCTGGTGAAAGATAAAGGTGGCTTGAACTAGGGACACAGAAGTAGAGATGGTGTGAAGCAGTTGGCTTGGGTTACATTTTGGAGGGAGAGCTTAGAACACTTGCTGATAGATTTGATGCACGAGTGAGGGAAAGAGACAAATCAATTATGACTCATGACTTTGATGCTTGAGAAAACTGTGTTCGTTTAATGGCTTAATTACTGTTGTCCCCACTAGATATAGCCTCCATGAGGACAGGGACCTTGTCTCCTTTATTCACTGTGCATACCCACTGACTAGCATAAGAGCTGGCAAGCCACAGAGGAGGTGTCTCAAAATATTACTGGATAATTTAATAATTATTATACACCATTAATGTTACCTGAATTATTTGCTGAAAAGATTGCCCTGTATGTTGTATTTTTATAAATTTTTTGACATTTTAACATATAAAACCCTAAATATATTTAGATTTATACTGCATTTTTTAGTATAGACTTAAGTCCATTTATTTATTGCTTTGTGATTTCTTTCATGGTGTCTAAAATATCATTCCCCATCTTTGTGATTTCTTTCATGGTGTCTAAAATATCATTCCCCATCCAAAGGTTTGAATAATAATCAGTTCTGCTTCTTATGTGCTTACAGCTATAATTTTCTGTTTACTTCTTTTAAAAAAAACCCTGAAATTTAGTTTTTAAATTATATAAGGGCCTAAATTGATTTTTTTCTAAATTGCTAACTAATTACTTCAACTTAATTAACCCATTTCTTTCTCGTAAAAAAGTCTTTATTTATTGAATGCTTACAAATGATAGTCTATTGCTAAATGTTTATTTTAGTACCAACCACATAAGGATATTTAAATATACGTTTATGTTAATTCATACAATTTGAAATTCTGTTTTGCGGTCACGTTAGCCCTGTGTCAGATGTTCAGAATAGCCACGTGGGGTGGGCGGATACCATATAGGACAGTGCAGAATTAGAGAACATTTCCATCATCACAGAAAGTTTTATCAGATATTGCTACCCTAGAGAGTTTCTTTTTTCAAATTCCTAAAAATTTTCCAAAGATTTAAAAAATAGAATAACATGATATATTTAAACTACTTTGGGAATTATGGCATCTTTATAATACTTGGTTTCTACTTCTAAGAGTGTGTTATGCAGCCACATTTGTAAAATAAGTTCTTTTTTTCTCTCATTAAATTTTTAATTTCTTTCAATGTCATATATTGTTTGTATGAGATTAATCCTAAGAGGTTTTAATGTTTGAAATTGTATAATATGTCTTTAATTCTTCTTTCAACCATTTTTCAATTTAAGTATTCTACTTTAATTTGTTAAAATATAGTAAGATTTTACAGGAGAAATCTTGTATTTTACTGTATTTTCAAGTTTATTAATATAATGATTTCCTTGACTTAAAAAATCTGATTTACTGTCTTTTACTCTTCAAATTTTATATACTTGTGTTTACTGTTTTCTCTAATTCTCAAAGGTTTAAAATTTTTTAAGTAATTATCAATTTTTATTCAGTTTCCCCTCACTTTTCATAAAACGTCTCTGAGCCTGTCTACTTTGAGACATTTTGATGCTTTAAGATGATTTTGTGGTTTCCTTCCATGACCTTCCATATGCATTTCATCATTTACCTTCAGGATATCTTATTTGCTTCACTGTGGAGTTCTTACTGGTCATTTTGCTGCCTCTCCTAGGTACTCTGAAGTCAGAAAATGAGTAATAGAAGAAGCTAGTATTTGAATGCAAAACTAGCAAAACCATATTGTTTATACTTTTAAAAAGTTTTTAAGAAAAACTCTAAGTTATTTTAACTTTCTATATCATTTCTATTTGTACTGCTTTGTAATATAATTTACTGTTTTTTTTTAACGTCTTTATTGGAGTATAATTGCTTTACAATGTTGTGTTGTTTTCTGCTGTATAACAAAGTGAATCAGCTATATGTATACATATATTCCCACATCCCCTCCCTCTTGTGCCTCCCTCCCACCCTCCCTATCCCACCCCTCTAGGTGGTCACAAAGCACCAAGCTGATCTCCCTGTGCTATGTGGCTGCTAATTTACTTTTATAAACTATTTGAATACCTAATATTTGGTCAGTGTTTGTAAGTATTTTATAAATTCTTATAAAGATTTATTCTTTGTTTATAGGAACCAGAATATCTAACATCTAGTTTTGTGCATATAGGTTCTATTTTGTTAATTATGTTGTTCAGATTCTTTATATCCTTATTTTTTGAGTCCGCATGTATAGTATTGTGTTAATGGCTTAATGTTTTCCACTTAATGGTATTGATTTTTTAATGAATATCCTATAACTTGAATTTGCTAAATCCTTAAATCTTGCATGATACTAGTATTGTCAGCATACATTTTTGTCTGTGTTTTCACATGGAAACATCTTTAACCATTTTAAATGTTTAATGGAAAAATTAATATGCTTCTGTTTTTCATCCCAACCTTAAACTTGTTCAGTTATCTGTCCTATTATATATTGCGTTCTGTTTTTGTGCTCCTAATGATTATACTCTAACTTTGTTTTTTTGAGTATATTGTTACTGCTTGGTTTTAATATCTTTAAACATATGGAAAGTAGAGGTCCTACTAAATGTTATCTTAAAGTAGTACCCAATTTGTTTTTAAAAGTCTATTTTTATCTAATTATCAAAACCAAAATAATTTAGCTTCCTTTTAGAGAGGAATAAAAATTGGGTGCTTTGCCTTCTTTTCAACCCCACTTCCCTATTCTCTGTTAATCAAATTTATGTTTGCTAATCTTGTTAATATTTAATACCTTTTAAATATATGTTGTCTAATATTCTATTTTTTTTTTACTGTAGTTCAAACAAGCATTTAGACTCATTAGAATCAAACTTCTTTTATTTGTAATTTGACATTTTTTTAAAGTATCTTTTTATTTTTAGTAAGTTTCAGTTTTCCCTGCAAATTATTTTTAAGCACAGTTTTCCCATTCTTAATGGCTAGTAATTCATCTCTCTGAAATTAGGAAAGCATCTTTTAAATAAGGTCTGCAGAAATGATGTCTTATGATGTAGTGTCTGAGGCAGATACTGTGACTGCCTGATCTGAGCAGATCTGAGAGTGTTTTGGTCAACATCACATATAAATTTCAGAGTCAACTGAATATTATGTTCTTTTATAGCTTTTCCCTGTAAGGTTGTGCTAGTTTTTCCTTCTGCTTTTTGCCATTTATTTATTCTTTTTAGGTGATTTACGTTGGTATAGCGATAGCTTTGGGGAGCGAAGGATTGACTTGGTGGTAAAAAGATAATTCTGTCTTTACTCTTGCTCTTTCACAATACAAGCATGAACTTGATATTGATTTTGGTTTTTTTCCTTAATCTCAAGTATAGGGGCTTTCTTCCAGTCTAGAAATTCTTAATATACATAAATTCTTGATATTATACATATTGTCAATTCATCATTTCCTCAGCTTACTTAAATTTAGGCGTATATATTATTAGTGGGTTGCAGCTGTACAACCAGTTTTCTCTAGTTGTCCTTTCCTACCTCTCATCTTTTTAACCTGTTTATATCTTTCTCTGCATTCTCATGTGGTTTCTCATCATTTGTCATCAACATCATTAATTCCATTTTTCTGGAAATGCTTATCATTATACTTTTTATTTTGGTTATTGTGATTTTATTGTGAGAGTCTTTTCTTATTATATATTTAGTTGATTTGAAAGAATACCTTAAAATCTTACTGAAAACATGAAGCATATTTTAAAAATATTTTTGCATTTATAAAGTAAATATATTTCTGAGGAATACAGGGAAGGCTTTCCTTCTTAGTCATTAACATATTGTTTGTCTTATTTCAAAATTGCCCCCCCATCTCTAACCCCCAACTCCAGGAGCCCTTATTTTATATATATTTTTCAACATACTGAAATGACAGAGATAGCCAGGCTGTAAAGCAGAGGGTCAGCACACTTCAGGATTTCTGTCATCTCCTTCAGCTTTGTCCTGGTTGTTAGTTCTTTCTCCTTCTCAGAGGTAAAGATGGCAAAGCCAGGACGGTACAGAGTAGAATGGCTTGCATGGTTCCTGGCCAGGGGCAGATAGATACTCAGTTCATGATGTTTTGTGATCTCCCTGAAGTTGCAAAGGGACCAAAATTGTGATACTTGTGGAAGGCTAGTCATGCTAAGGAACTTGATACACTGCAGTTTTGGCCATAGGCGCTAAGTTCTTACCACAAATAATAGAAAATGAAACAGCCCAGAGGAGAGCTCTAAAGGATTTAGGAAGCTGGAGGATAAGTAGGTTCTAACAATCGGGAATACACTCTTGTTCTTGTGCGCTATCGTTGCTTCAGCCAATTTCATGAGGTGTTTAAAGAAGTGGCTTTGCGTCTTCATTCACACAAACATATTCTTAGAAATACACTTCTGTGTTGTAGAAAATAGATTTTATTGTCTAACTTATTTTAGAGAGGTTTTTTTTTACCCATATTATTTTTTCTTCTTTGTTTTAAATTTGTTTAAATTTAATGGTTGAGTTAGTGGTCTGTCACAGTCTATTTATTTATTTATTAATACATCTTTATCAGAGTATAATTGCTTCACAATGCTGTGTTAGTTTCTGTTGTACAACAAAGTGAACCAGCCATATGCATGATACACAAGATGTTACTGTATCTTGTATATAGTAACAAGAGAGGTTGCTTTTAAAATTTTTAGCTCAACACAGTATGAATCTGAATTTTTCCTTGTTGACGTTTTCCTTGCTGATCTGTATAGTTCTTAAGTAATTCAACCAAATTAGGACAACTCAGCTCGCTTTGAGTTGTGTTAAATGCTTCAGACTATCTCTGACTTCCTCAGTGAAGGAACTTTTCTCTCAATTTTGCAACCCTCCCAAACCTACATGCAAATACACTTTGCACTTTATTCCCCGTTTCACATATTGCTTCTTTCAAGGAGTTTGTGAAATTTTCAGTAGCTGTGTATAGAATCCTGGCAGATTTCTTGAGAACATTTTAGATTCTCAACTCATCAACAGCTCATGAAAAAGATCAGATCTACCTCCCACCCCCAACCCTATCCCTCACTGTAACTCTTCACTGACAGCCACATATGGTAAGAAACAAAACAAAACCAAAGAAAAAGGTAACAGTTTCCAAAACCTAATTTAGAACTGCCTCATTTGTGTCACAGTTAGATCTCCAAAAAGCTCTGGGAAGCATGATGGAATGGAATTTCCCCACAACTTCTGCATGAGCCAACTCTCCATATGGTACATGAATACTTATCAAGAGCAATGGATAAAATAAATGTCCAGACTGATCTTGTATGTCTCTTCAGATGTGGAAAGGAGACCTCATAGAAAATGATGCTACAGAATTAATGAGTTTCATTTTATATCATTGCATACACCATAGCCTCCAAAATAGGATAAGGTGTTCTTGGGCAAAGCAGAACTAAATATAGAGGAACCAAATGATCTCAAGGGTTTACAGTTGAGAGATAATCGTCCATTCTTATCTTGCCCCTCATACTATTGTAAGAATGTCATAACTCAGATCTGCTTCACTCTCCCCTTTTTCCAGGCTTGGAACACTGATCACTAGTGTTCCAATGTGTGGTCTGTATTAGAATAACTTGAGACGCAGGATTAAAATACTGATTCCTGGGTTCTATCCCAGAGCTGCTGAATCTTTTGGAGTGGGGCTTGAAAGTCTGCATTTTCATCAAACATTCCGTGTGAATCTAATTCACACTAAAGTTGGTGCTCATTACAGTAGAGACTAGAGGCTAAGACTTAGGACAAAGAGGAGGATGGCAGAACCAGCAATAGGCGCCATGGTTTCCCTCTGAGGAAGCAGAGGGCATCAGGGTATGTTTTCACAAATGTTTTTCTATACTCCTTTAATACTTAAGCTAGGAACTTCCCTGGCAGTCCAGCAGTTAAGACTCCACGCGTCCACGGCAGGGGGCATGGGTTTGACCCCCGGTCCATGGAACTAAGATCCCACATGCTGCATGGTGTGGCCAAAAAGTAAAAAAAAAAAAAAATACTTGAGCTAAGTGTTAGCCTGATCCAAGATAGAAGGCTGGAATGGGAAAGATGGTGTGGGGTGGAGTGGTGCTGGGTGACAGGTGCATACTTCCTTTTCACTGTCAGAAAGCATAGGGTAATAATAACAGCTCGGGTGGGGGGGATCAGATTGAATCCCTATAGTTAATAGTGAATGTCATCCATTATTTGATTTAATTTCTTGCATTTTCTGGTAAGATTGACTTGTTTATATTTTTCCAAGTCAAGAGTGAAATATTTTAGGTATATAAAAGCAGGGAATGGGGGCTGATAGAATGAGGTTTTTACACAACGGCAGAAAAATTAAATCTGAACTAGGGAAAGATTATTAACATATAAAAATCATCCATATAGTTTGCTTCATGCTGTTTATAGTGTACTGGTTCTAAATAGTAATTGCCCAATAGAAAATAACAGCAAAGAAGAACAACAAAACTAGACCAAAAGCAGACTAAAAAAAAAAGAAGAAACATTAATTCATGTTTAAGGTGAACTTTTTTGAAGGCAGGAAGTTGTTTATTTCTAGATTATTCAAGTTAGATGTATTTGTCTGGTTAACAAGAGTTAGAAAACATGGATTTAAGAGTGCAAATTCTCCTGTACTTGTTGCCAATGCATTGAATATTAGGCAAGTCCTGATAATTCTGATATTCTGGAATTTTCTATTTGGAAGGAAGGAATGTGCATTTCTTTGGCTCAAGTGAGAGGGTGATTGGGGTTGAATAGCTGCTGGTGAGAACCTTTCTAAGTTTTTATTAAGTATGGCTATATAATCAGTATTGAAATAAGAACTTTATAACTTACCACCTTCAGTAGAGTTAGTAAATTCATTTGTGCTCTTACAGCTTAAAGGAAAAAATGAAATTCTATTCAATTGGGCAAGAAGCTGCCATGACCAGTTTTTTCCCCTCATATGATATATATACACATACTCATACACATGTGTGTGTGTATGTGTGTATATATATATATGCCATATAGATGTTTATGCCAGAAGTGCATAGGAGAACGTCTCCTGGAGGCTGGTGCAGGGTTTACAACTCAGACACTGGAGGGCCGCGAGTCACCACGGGGAGTTCATTTATGTGAGCTCTCCACCTTTTGGCTTACCCTATAACTTCTGCCTGTAAAGGTGCTTGCTTTTATTTCATTGTAGGCTTTGTTGCCAAAGACAGAGGATATTTTCTTTTTAAGAGAGCCCTTAGATGCTTCCTCCACATTGCCACTGCTGGAGCAGGGTGGATAAGCTCCCTTTGTTATCACTGGCACCCTACCTGCTCTCCTAATTCTCCAGAGAGCAAGTGTTCTTAAAAATATAGCTATATTGAGTGCCTCTGTGTCTTTAGATACTCGTTTAATGTGTTAGTATAAAATAAAAGTCTTTTTCAACATACTTTTTATGGAGAAGTGCTTTCTGGGGCCTCTTGAGATGTTCACAAGCACTGAATTGAGGTACCTTTATGGTGATTTAATGACAACATAGAACACTTGTTATAAAGTGCCCTTTTGATATATATCCCAGGGCATGGCACAGTTAGAGCCCGGTGAACATGTTGATTTTGTTTTCACCTTCACTCACCAAGCTCCCCACGCCACCCATCGTCTTGTTAGGGTTTTATAACTATAGATCTGGGTTTTTTTCATCCCCCAAAGATAAAAGCAATCTGCCAGAATGGAAATTTGGAAAATTACACATACACCTGTGAAATTAGGCAAATTCTTACTAAGTTTGTATTCCAACCAATGCACAGGATCCACAACAATGCTTTGTTTTGTGTGAGGAATTGTTTTTCTGGCTGTGCAGAGAACATGTGTGCAGGACTGTACAGGCTTAGAGAGAATATTCATCATTATTTACGGTGTCAAACCCAAAAGGAGGGCCAAATTGTCAGCATTCCAGGAGCAGGAGGCCACACCTATTCGTGAAAAATGGAACAGATTTCTGTAGTTGCCCGCACCTTGACTGTTCCGTTCAAGGCGGTGGTGCTAGGACATGTAGTTTCGTGAACCACATATGTAGGTTAACAATGAGGGTTAGCCACGATGCTGCGCCATAAAATCCCGGAGACCACACTTGGGCTGTGCACCGGCCTGATTATAATCAGGGGTTGGAGCGAGGGATGATGAGTGGAGGAAATGTGTGTGATCTGGCTGGGACCTCTCGCTCCACACTGATTGCCACCGATTGATGGGCCTGCTCTGCCTGACTTGGCAGAACACCTTTTACTCTGCCAAGGAAATACCTTCCTTTTTATCTCATGAGATGCTAGACCCTCAGAATAGGAGGATAGGGAGAACGCCGTGCTGTTTGAAGCTTTTAGTCTTCAAAAGACTCACACAGCAGACTGTAATTTTTAAAAATTGAGATGCTGTCCCCATTTGTAGAAAGACTTTTTTTCTATACCGTAGACGGACACACATGAGGAGCTTTTTTAGTCAAATTTCCTGATCAATTGTTTCCGTTATCCAGGGCTCCTAGGAGGGTACGAAGAAGTAACATTTGGGATCAGCCTGAAGCGGCTACAATCTATTCCATGTCATCCCAGAATTGTCTGAAATGATGTGATTGGAGCACTTGCTGGACTCTGGCATTATTTGGGAGAACAATTAACCAGCACTAAATAAACACACCTAACCTGCCACTAATCAGGAGTGACTGTACTGAGTGGCCCAGGTGAAAATTATTTTGGTCACAATCAGCTGCAGTAAACAAGGTGTCTATGCTTAACTTGGGCATGGAGCCTGTATTTTTTTTTTAATAGATCTTTATTGGAGTATAATTGCTTCGCAATACTGTGTTAGTTTCTGTTGTAAACCAAAGTGAATCAGCCATGTGCATACATATGTCCCCATATCCCCTCCCTCTTGAGCCTCCCTCCCATCCTCCCTATCCCACCCCTCTAGGTCATCACAAAGCACCGAGCTGATCTCCCTGTGCTATGTGGCTGCTTCCCACTAGCTATCTATTTTACATTTGGTAGTGTATATATGTCCATGCCACTCTCACTTTGCCCCAGCTTACCCTTCCCCCCCCCCGTGTCCTCAACAAGTCCATTCTCTACATCTGCATCTTTATTCCTGTCCTACCCATAGGTTCTTCAAAACCTTTTTTTTTTTTTTTAGATTCCATATATATGTATTAGCATATGGTATTTGTTTTTCTCTTTCTGAATTACTTCACTCTGTATGACAGACTCTAGGTCCATCCACCTCACAACAAATAACTCAATTTCATTTATTATTATGGCTGACTAATATTCCATTGTATATATGTGCCACATCTTCTTTATCCATTCATCTGTCGTTGGACACTTAGGTTGCTTCCATGTCCTGGCTATTGTAAATAGAGCTGCAATGAACATTGTGGTACATGTCTCTTTTTGAATTATAGTTTTCTCAGGGTATATGCCCAGTAGTGGGATTGCTGGGTCGTATGGTAGTTCTATTTTTAGGTTTTAAAGGAACCTCCATACTGTTCTCCATAGTGGCTGCACCAATTTACATTCCCACCAACAGTGCAAGTGGGGTCCCTTTTCTCCATCCCTCTCCAGCAATTATTGTTTGTAGATTTTTTGATGATGGCCATTCTGACTGGTGTGAGATGATACCTCATTGTAGTTTTGATTTGCATTTCTCTAATGATTAGTGATGTGGAGCATCCTTTCATGTGTTTGTTGGCAATCTGTATATCTTCTTTGGAGAAATGCCTATTTAGGTTTTCTGCCCATTTTTGGATTGGGTTGTTTGTTTTTTTTATATTGAGCTGCATGAGCTGCTTGTGTATTTTGGAGATTAATCCTTTGTCAGTTGCTTCGTTTGCAAATATTTTCTCCCATTCTGAGGGTTGTCTTTTCGTCTTGTTTATGGTTTCCTTTGCTGTGCAAAAGCTTTTAAGTTTCATTAGGTCCCATTTGTTTATTTTTGTTTTTATTTCCCTTTTTCTAGGAGATGGGTAAAAAAGGATCTTGCTGTGATGTATGTCATAGAGTGTTCTGCCTATGTTTTCCTCTAAGAGTTTTATAGTGTCTGGCCTGACATTTAGGTCTTTAATCCATTTTGAGTTTATTTTTGTGTATGGTGTTAGGGAGTGTTCTAATTTCATTCTTTTACATGTAGCTCTCCAGTTTTCCCAGCACCACTTATTGAAGAGGCTGTCTTTTCTCCATTGTATACTCTTGCCTCCTTTATCAAAAATAAGGTGACCATCTGTGCGTGGGTTTATTTCTGGGCTTTCCATCCTGTTCCATTGATCTATATTTCTGTTTTTGTGCCAGTACCATACTGTCTAGATTACTGTAGCTTTGTAGTATAGTCTGAATTCAAGGAGCCTGATTTCTCCAGCTCTGTTTTTCTTTCTCAAGATTGCTTTGGCTATTCAGGGTCTTTTGTGTTTCCATACAAATTGAAAATTCTTTTGTTCTAGTTCTGTGAAAAATTCCATTGGTAGTTTGATAGGGATTGCATTGAATCTGTAGATTCCTTTGGGTAGTATAGTCATTTTCACAATGTTGATTCTTCCAATCCAAGAACATGGTATATCTCTCCATCTGTTTGTAACATCTTTAGTTTCTTTCATCAGTGTCTTATAACTTTCTGCATACCGGTGTTCTGTCTCCTTAGGTAGGTTTTTTCCTAGGTATTTTATTCTTTTTGTTGTGGTAAATGGGAGTGTTTCCTTAATTTCTCTTTCAGATTTTTCATCATTAGTGTATAGGAATGCAGAGTTTTCTGTGCATTAATGTTGTATCCTGGTATGTTACAAAATTCATTGATTAGCTCTAGTAGTTTTCTGGTAGCATCTTTAGGATTCTCTATGTATAGTATCATGTCATCTTCAAATAGTGACAGCTTTACTTCTTCTTTTCTGGTTTGGATTCCTTTTATTTCTTGTTCTTCTCTGATTGCTGTGGCTAAAACTTCCAAAGCTATGTTGAATAATAGTGGTGAGAGTGGACAACTTTGTCTTGTTCCTGATCTTAGAGGACATGGTTTCAGTTTTTCACCATTGAGAACGATGTTGGCTGTGGATTTATCATATGTGGCCTTTATTATGTTGATGTAAGTTCCCTCTATGCCTACTTTCTGGATGGTTTTTATCATAAATGGGTGTAGAATTTTGTCGAAAGCTTTTTCTGCATCTATTGAGTTGATCATATGGTTTTTCTCCTTCAGTTTGTTAATATGGTGTGTCACATTGATTGATTCCCATATATTGAAGAATCCTTGCATTCCTGGGATAAAACCAGTTGATCATGGTGTATGATCCTTTTAATGTGCTGTTGGATTCTGTTTGCTAGTGTTTTGCTGAGGATTTTTGCATCTATATTCATCAGTGATATTGGCCTGTAGTTTTCTTTCTTTGTGACATCTTTGTCTGGTTTTGGTACCAGGGTGATGGTGGCCTTGTAGAATGAGTTTCGGAGTGTTCCTCCCTCTGCTATATTTTGGAAGAGTTTGACAAGGATAGGTGTTAGCTCTCCTCTAAATGTTTGATAGAATTCGCCTGTGAAGCCATCTGGTCCTGGGCTTTTGCTTGTTGGAAGATTTTTAATCACAGTTTCAATTTCAGTGCTTGTGATTGGTCTGTTTAAATTTTCTATTTCCTCCTGGTCCAGTCTCAGCAGGTTGTGCTTTTCTAAGAATGTGTCCATTTCTTCCAGGTTGTCCATTTTTTTGGCATATAGTTGCTTGTAGTAATCTCTCATGATCCTTTGTATTTCTGCAGTGTCAGTTGTTACTTCTCCTTTTTCATTTCTAATTCTATTGATCTGAGTCTTCTCCCTTTTTTTCTTGATGAGTGTGGCTAATGGTTTATCAGTTTTGTTTATCTTCTCAAGGAAACAGCTTTTAGTTTTATTGATCTTTGCCATTGTTTCCTACATTTTTTTTTCATTTATTTCTGATCTGATCTTTATGATTTCTTTCCTTCTGCTAACTTTGGGGTTTTTTTGTTCTTCTTTCTGTAATTGCTCTAAGTGCCTGGTTAGGTTGTTTATTTGAGATGTTTCTTGTTTCTTGAGGTAGGATTGTATTGCTATTAACTTCCATCTTAGAACTGCTTTTTCTGCATCCCATAGGTTTTGTGTCGTCGTGTTTTCATTGTCATTTGTTCTAGGTATTTTTTGACTTCCTCTTTGATTTCTTCAGTGATCTCTTGGTTGTTTAGTAGTGTATTTAGTGTATTGTTTAGCCTCCATGTGTTTGTGTTTTTTACAGAGTATTTTTCCTGTAATTGATATCTTGTCTCATAGCATTGTGGTTGGAAAAGATACTTGATACGATTTCAATTTTCTGAAATTTACCAAGGCTTGATTTGTGACTCAAGGTATGATCTGTCCTGGATAATGTTCCACGAGCACTTGAGAAGAAAGTGTATTCTGTTGTTCTTGGATGGAATGTCCTATAAATATCAATTAAATCCATCCTGTTTAATGTATCATTTAAAGCTTGTGTTTCCTTATTTATTTTCATTTTGGATGATCGGTCCATTGGTGAAAGAGGGGTGTTAAAGTCCCCTACTATGATTGTATTACTGTCGAGTTCCCTGTTTATGGCTGTTAACATTTGCCTTATGTATTGAGGTGCTCCTATGTTGGGTGCATAAATATTTACAATTGTTATATCTTCTTCTTGGATTGATCCCTTGATCATTATGTAGTGTCCTTCTTTGTCTCTTGTTAATAGTCTTTATTTTAAAGTCTATTTTGTCTGATATGAGAATTGCTACTCCAGCGTTGTTTTGATTTCCATTTACAGGGAATATATTTTTCCATCCCTTCACTTTCAGTCTGTATGTGTCCCTAGGTCTGAAGTGGGTCTCTTGTAGGCAGCATAAATACGGGTCTTGTTTTTGTATCCATTCCGCCAGTCTATGTCTTTTGGTTGGAGCATTTAATCCATTTACATTTAAGGTAGTTATTGATATGTATGTTCCTATTACCATTTTCTTAATTGTTTTGGGTTTGTTATTGTAGGTCTTTTCCTTCTCTTGTGTTTCCTGCCTAGAGAAGTTCCTTTGGGATTTGTTGTAAAGCTGGTTTGGTGGTGCTGAATTCTCTTAGCTTTTGCTTGTCTGTAAATGTTTTAATTTCTCTGTCAAATCTGAATGAGATCCTTGCTGGGTAGAGAAATCTTGGTTGTAGGTATTTCCCTTTCATCACTTTAGATACCTCCTGCCACTCCCTTCTGGCTTGCAGAGTTTCTGCTGAAAGATCAGCTGTGAACCTTATGGGGATTCCCTTGTATGTTATTTGTAGTTTTTCCCTTGCTGTTTTTAATATTTTTTCTGTGTATTTAATTTTTTATAGTTTGATTAATATGTGTCTTGGCGTGTTTCACCTTGGATTTATCCTGTATGGGACTCTATGCGCTTCCTGGACTCGATTGACTATTTCCTTTCCCATATTAGGGAAGTTTTCAACTGTAATCTCTTCAAATATTTTCTCAGTCCCTTTCTTTTTCTCTTCTTCTTCTGGGACCCCTATAATTCGAATGTTGGTGCATTTAATGTTGTCCCAGAGGTCTCTAAGACTGTCCTCAATTCTTTTCATTCTTTTTTCTTTATTCTGCTCTGTGGTAGTTATTTCCACTCTTTTATCTTCCAGGTCACTTATCCATTCTTCTGTCTCAGTTATTCTGCTATTGATTCCTTCTAGAGGACTTTAATTTCATTTACTGTGCTGTTCATCATTGTTTGTTTGCTCTTTAGTTCTTCTAGGTCCTTGTGAAATGTTTCTTGTATGTTCTCCATTCTATTTCCAAGATTTTGGATCATCTTTACTATCATACTCTGAATTCTTTTTCAGGTAGACTGACTATTTCCTCTTCATTTGTTTGGTGTGATGGTCTTTTACCTTGGTGCTTCATCTGTTGTGTGTTTCTCTGTCTTCTCATTTTGCTTAACTTACTGTGTTTGGGGTCTCCTTTTCACAGGCTGCAGGTTTGTAGTTCCCATTGTCTTTTGGTGTCTGTTCACGATGGTTAAATTTGCTTCAGTGTGGTGTGTAGGCTTCCTGGTGGAGGGGACTGTTGCCTGTGTTCTGGTGGATGAGGCTGGATCGTGTCTTTCTGGTGGGCAGGGTCGTGTCTGGTGGTGTGTTTTGGGGTGTCTGTGCACTTATTATTACTTCAGGCACCCTCTCTCTAATGGGTGGGGTTGTGTTCCTGTCTTGCTAGTTGTTTGGCATAGGGTGTCCAGCACTGTAGTTTGCTGGTCGTTGAGTGGAGCTGGGTCTTCACGTTGAGATGGAGATCTCTGGGAGAGCTTTTGCCATTTGATATTACTTGGAGCTGGGAGGTGTCTGGTGGACCAATGTCCTGAACTCGGCCCTCCCATCTCAGAGGAACAGGCCTGACACCCGGCCAGAACACCAAGACCCTGTCAGCCACATGGCTCAGAAGAAAAGGGAGAAAAAAAGAAAGAAAGAAAGAAAGAAAATAGAATAAAATAAAATAAAGTTATTAAAATAAAAATTTTAATAATTATTAAAAATATAAGAAAGAAATTAAAAAGAAAGAAAGAAGAGGACAACCAAACCAAAAAACAAATCCACAAATGATAACAAGCGCTAAAAACTGTACAAGAAAAAAAAAAAAAAAATGGACAGACAGAACCCTAGGACATATGGTAAAACAAAGGTGTACAGACAAAATCACACAAAGAAGGATACACATACACACTCACAAAAGAGAAAAAGGAAAAATATATATATATTTATATATAAAAAAAAGAGCAACCAAATCAATTAACAAATCTATCCATGATAATAAACTCTAAATACTAAATTAAGATAAACATAAAACCAGAAACAAATTAGATGCAGAAAGCAAACCCCAAGTCTACAGTTGCTCCCAAAGTCCATTGCCTCAATTTTGGGATGATTTGTTGTCTATTCAGGTATTCCAGAGATGCAGGGTACATCAAGTTGATTGTGGAGATTTAATCCTCTGCTCCTGAGGCTGCTGGGAGAGATTTCCCTTTCTCTTCTTTGTTCACACAGCTCCTGGGGTTCAGCTTTGGATTTGGACCTGCCTCTGTGTGTAGGTCACCTGAGGGCGTCTGTTCCCCACCCAGACAGGACAGGGTTAAAGTCGCAGCTGATTAGGTGGCTCTGGCTCCCTCAGGCCGGGGGGAGGGAGGGGTACGGGTCGAGCCTGTGGCGGCCAAGGCTGACCTGATGTTGCAACAGCCTGAGGCATGCTATGTGTTCTCCCGGGGAAGTTGTCCCTGGATCATGGGACCCTGGCAGTGGTGGGCTGCATAGGGTCCTGGGAGGGGAGGTGTGGATAGTGACCTGTGCTTGCACACAGGCTTCTTGGTGGCTGCAGCAGCAGCCTTAGCATCTCATGCCTGTCTCTGGTGTCTGTGCTGATAGCCGTGGCCCACGCCCATCTCTGGAGCTCGTTTAGGCGGTGCTCTGAATCCTCTCTCCTCACGCACCCGGAAACAATGGTCTCTTGCCAATTAGGCAGGTCCAGAGTTTTTCCCGGCCTCCCTCCCAGCTAGCTGTGGCACACTAGCCCCCTTCAGGCTGTGTTCACACAGCCAACCCCAGTCCCCTTCCTGGGATCCAACCTCCGAAGCCTGAGCCTCAGCTCCCAGCCCTGACCTGCCCCGGCCTCTGAGCAGACAAGCCTCTCGGGCTGGTGAGTGCTGGTCGGCACCGATCCTCTGTGCGGGAATCTCTTAGCTTTGCCCTCTGCACCCCTGTTGCTGCACTCTCCTCCGTGGCTCTGAAGCCCCCCCCCCCGCCACCCCCCATCTCTGCCAGTAAAGGGGCTTCCTAGTGTGTGGAAACTTTTCCTCCTTCACAGCTCCCTCCCAGAGGTTCAGGTCCTGTCCCTATTCTTTTGTCTCTGTTTTTTGCTTTTTTCTTTTGCCCTACCCAGGTACATGGGGAGTTTCTTTCCTTTTGGGAAGTCTGAGGTCTTCTGCCAGCATTCAGTAGGTGTTCTGTAGGAGTTGTTCCACATGTAGATGTATTTCTGATATATTTGTTGGGAGGAAGGTGATCTCCATGTCTTACTCCTCCACCATCTTGAAGCAAGATATTTATTCTTTTTAACAGTTCATTAATTCTGGAGCCCTTCTAGTTGCACAGAAGTGCAAGTATGAGAAACGGAGATTTGGGGCAGCCATTTCTAGGGACACCAAGTGGTAGTTTTATAGTGTCTGATCTTACATTTAGGTCTTTAATCCATTTTGAGTTTATTTTTGTGTATGGTGTTAGGGAGTGTTCTAATTTCATTCTTTTACATGTAGCTGTCCAGTTTTCCCAGCACCACTTATTGAAGAGGCTGTCTTTTCTCCATTGTATGTTCTTGTCTGTATCATAAATTAGGTGACCATATGTGTGTGGGTTTATCTCTGGGCATTCTATCCTGTACCATTGATGTATATTTCTGGTTTTGTGCCACTACCATACTGTCTTGATTATTGTAGCTTTGTGGTATAGTTTGAAGTTGGGGAGTCTGATTCCATGGAGCCTGTGTTAATTGCAAAGTATTATACTGTTTCTATTAAATGATAACAAAAAATATAATTTGTACTGTTACAAAGTAACTTCTAGCATTTATATTCCTGCACAGTTGTTCTCAAACTTGAGCATACATCAGAATCACCTGCAGGGTTTGTTAAAACACAGATTGATGTACCTCACCCTCAGAGTTTCTGAAATCAGATCTGGGGTGGAGTCTGACAATTAATTTTGAATCTCTACCAAGTTCTCTGGTGACGTTAATGTTGCTGGTCCAGGGATGACATTTAGAGAACCACTGTTTGCTGTCAAACTGTAGTCAGACAGTGAAATCAGGCATCATTTTGAGAGCAGTTATTTTATAAAATGTGTTTTCAGAAGGTTCAGTCAGTAATTAATTGCACATGTAAAGAATCATTTTAATAAAGCAGGGTCAGAAAGGGTGTTATTAAACTGAAAGAATAAGTAGAGGGAAATTGATCTATGTGATGAGGTGGGGGTTATCAGATTCAAATTTTATTAAGAAGAAAAAAAAAGTTTATATATACAGTGACCAAAACCTGATGCAAATATTTTTATTGATTTTCCTCTTGTAATTAAAAAAATTCCCCCAAATCTTTGCGGTGATATTTTTCCTTTATTTCCTGCATGTAGCCATATGCTTGCTGTATATTTTCATAAGACACAGATATGTTGCTTATGAGACAAATGCATACTGAATGTTTTTAAGGACCATATTGATTCATCTTTGCCTTATGAAATTGTTTAAGAAATTAGTAATCAGAATCCTTTGTTTAGTATCTGTTGTTTGGCTAGTGCTTTTGTTGTTATTGTGGAGTTTTAAAAAAATCAATATATACATTATCTTTGATTTGCTCTAGAAAGAGAAAGAAATATATATCCATTCTAGAGTCAGAAGACTACAGGCTCCCTCTTCCCCCTATTTTTCATAGCTCCATTTAAATAAGATAATCTATAAAAAATAACATCTCTTTTACTTATACTAACTTAATTTTGTTATATAACTATGTAGGATATTATTAACTAGTTTTGCAGAATTTAGTTTGTTAGATAAGAATACTAGCTATATTTTGATGGTGCTTTGAAGTTTCTAAAGAAAATGGATGTTTTTTCTTGTACGTCTATAAAATTATGTTTTGATTAATTCACCTAAGAAATATTTATCACCCACATATCATATCTAAGAGGTTCCATGGATAGGTTCAAATCCTTTTTTTTCTTACTGATAGTGCTTTTAAAAATCTAATGTACTGTATTCATATTCTGGGTAATACCTGATGTTTTGTTGTGACAGCAGGATTCACTTTGGGGAAATTTTTCTGCTTGCCTGATTCCGCGTCCCCCAGAAAACTTCTGGCAGGCTGTGGGTAGATGGCACCTGATTTGAACAACCATGAAAGGACTGATAGCAGAATAAACTTCCTCCAACAGTATATGGGATTGGCTAAAAACTTCGGGTTTTTCCATAGGGGAAAAACCCGAATGAACTTTTTGGCCAACCTAATAATTAGTAATAATTAAAGCTATGCATCTAGACCTTTTAAAATAATTGACCTAGTATTATCCTCCTTGATTTGGTCTTCAATTTTTTTTTTTAAATTTTATTTATTTATTTATTTATTTATTTATTTTTGGCTGTGTTGGGTCTTCGTTTCTGTGCGAGGGCTTTCTCTAGTTGCGGCGAGTGGGGGCCACTCTTCATTGCGGTGCGCGGGCCTCTCACTGTCGCAGCCTCTCTTGTTGCGGAGCACAGGCTTCAGACGCACAGGCTCAGTAGTTGTGGCTCACGGGCCTAGTTGCTCCGCAGCATGTGGGATCTTCCCAGACCAGGGCTCGAACCTGTGTCCCCTGCATTGGCAGGCGGATTCTCAACCACTGCACCACCAGGGAAGCCCGGTCTTCAACTTTATGACAATTAAATTCAACTAAAAAATTCTTATTTGAATAACTATGAATTAAATGACATGGTTAAATGCTAGGTACCATACTTGCTCCTTCCCTTCACAAATGGAGGTAAGATAGAATTATATCAGAGGAAAAAGAAAAATGTACAAATAACTGGAATTTAAGATATCTAAGAAGCCTTTCCTGCCCTCCTTATGTTAAAATTGAGTATCTTTTTTAAAAAAATAAATTGCATGCATTATATGCATAAAGTTTGTCTCCTTCACCCAGTTATCCGCTCACTTCCGGCTGGGGCCATCCACCTTGTTTGTATACTGCTATTAACCCAGCACCCAACACAGTGCCTGCCACGTGCTTCACCCTCAGTAAATATTGGTTAGATGAATAACAAATGAATGAATAAATACATGAATACATGAAAGTCTCATAAAGAGAGCAAAATAATATACCAGACTTTCATCTATTGTACTTATTACCAATTAAGGGCATTTTATGATTGAAATACATCACAATCATAAGAAATATATAGTTTTAGTAATGAATATACTTTCATGTTTCTTTATGATAGAGTTACCGTCTTCAGTAAGCTTTATGGGGCTCTGGACTGAGACCTGATTACAAAATATGTGGATTTCAATGACATCTCTGTCACTGACTTCCTGGGTCAATGCACAAGGCACTTATTAATGAACTGATTTTTTTCAATGCCTGAGAGTAAATTAGTCATTAGAGATTCTGGTTCAAATTTATCTGGATTTTTTCATCTGACTTTGTTTTTCCTGTGATGTCAATGTTTACTATGTAAGAGTAGTTGCTGCTTGCTGGGTTTGCATATGTTCTAAGCAAAATTATTTTCTTGTTAGCATTATTCACTTAATTTGAAAGTTCCCAAAACAAAGCATTTCAGGGGAAAGAAATTAAAGAATTTAAAGTGTTCTCAGATTTACATATAAGAAGTGTTAATACTGCCATCTAATAAAAATTGCCAAAAACCTTGTAGCAAAGAATATTACTCTGTTTTTATAAAATCAAAGAGTTCATTTTTTCCCCTAAAGAAACAATTTGAATAAAACCTGACCCTCTTCTCTTCTTTTTACAATGGAGTATGGTCAAATTGAACCCTCCATTAAAAATTCTCTAATATCTTTTTTTTGCATTAACATTTCAAAACTCAATTTAAATATTCACAGATCTCATTTTTAATAAACTTAACAAATTCAGGTAATTTCCTTCAACTTTATAGATTGAAGGACAGCAGTTGGTACAGATATAAAAAAGATGCACAGCTATGAGCAAAGCCCCAAATCAATTATATATAAGAAATAACCTAACACATGGAAAGAAATTAATCAAAAAGAAGAATTTCTACCATGTGATTCTCTGGTCTGCTACCTGCAGGCAACAAATGCAAATGAAAAAAAATCAACATTCTTCTGGCAGATAAGAGAAAAATTAATAAAAATGTTTCCTTCCTACTAGATCCCCTGATGCAACTATTGTTAAAAGTGAGTGACTGCAGGAAGAACTTGCTCGTTTAAAATACTACATTTTTATACTACAGAAATAAGGTTTTATTCTTGCTGTTAAGCTCAATTACATGAGTGAGTTTGGATTTGCACTGTCCAAAGAGCATCCCTCTTCCCTGCCCCTTGTCATTAAATGGCTCTGTGGGATATGCATGAGACAAATGTAATAGGAACCAAGTGAGTAGCATTTTGAGGTGTGCCTACAGGATAATTATGATTTATTAGGAATCTGAGCGTAGCAGGTGAAAACTCTAAGAGAGGAACTACTGGGAGCTTGAAAATATGCCCCAGGTAAAGTTAGTAAAAAGATGTTAGTACTCTAAAGATAGAAATGTTCCTACTCCATAATGAGATGGGGAAGGATGCATTTTTTTTTTTAAATGTGACGTATATGTTGTTTTTTTTTTTAAATTAATTAATTAATTAATTAATGGCTGTGTTGGGTCTTCGTTTCTGTGCGAGGGCTTTCTCTAGTTGCGGCAAGCGGGGGCCACTCTTCATCGCGGTGCGCGGGCCTCTCACTATCGCGGCCTCTCTTGTTGCAGAGCACAGGCTCCAGACGCACAGGCTCAGTAGGTGTGGCTCACGGGCCTAGTTGCTCTGTGACATGTGGGATCCTCCCAGACCAGGGCTCGAACCCGTGTCCCCTGCATTGGCAGGCAGATTCTCAACCACTGCGCCACCAGGGAAGCCCCAAGGATGCATTTTTGTGTTTTCTGCTTTTTAATTTAGAGTTGCATTTTTATTTTCCATTTCTAATTGAACAAACAGGCCATATTTGTACAGAACATATGAAACTAATAATCTTTCCTGTTCGAAAGGTTTTATGTTTTGTGTTTTATGAATACCATCCTGAAATTAACAAAGATATATGAGGCTAGAATACAGAGGATTTGGTAACAAGACATCCAATTTAAATATTAGTCTACTGCTGCATTTCTATCACATGTAGAGAATGTAACATAAGTTTAGAATGGAAAATTCTATATCAACTCTCTCTTACCTATCAACTAACATACAGCATACCTGTATAGAGTTTTGACATATTTGTGTATTACATATTAAACGTAAACCAGAATTTATCTATTCCTAGTTTATATTTTCATTTTTACTTTTTGAAAGGTAGCATTACATGATAAATGTGGCCCAATTATTATGTAATAATTAAAGCATGGTATATATTATTGCTTAAATTGTCAGATTTGGAGATCTCTATTGTTTTATATATATTAGAAGGTTTTACATACCTTCTTATTCCTTTATCTGAGTGGATCTTTGGCAAACAACTTTCAAGGAGCACAAAACAGGAGCTGGCAACTTGGAGACAATACACCATTTTCATTTTCATTAATTCATTAATATTTCGAGAAATTTATTTCATCACACATATTCTTTGTTCTGTACATGAGTAAAATAATTTAATAAAATTTTTTGATGTAAGTTTTAATATTAATAATACTATCAGATATAAAAAATGATCTGAAATGGCATACCTTAAGAAGCACCAGAATAAAAAGGTGTGGGAATATTTGTGTATTTTTGGAGGAAATTCACCTAGCAGAATTTCTGAGCACACTGTGATGGATTATTGCAATTATTGGGAATGATAATATTTTAATTCGACTTTCTTCCCACCTGTCAGTTGCAATCAAGGCTGCCCAGTATTCTGAAACAGTCTCATTTTGCTAGGTGGCTAGTCTTGTGCAGCCTCTAGAATGCTCAGAATATTAATGCATGGAGAGGAGACTGAATGCTCTCTATAGTTCCATTGTGGCAAAGTGTTTGTCTTGTTTTAATCAAAAGGCATGCAAAACCTAACTAAAATAATTTATAATGAATTAATGCCAGTGAGTGCTTAAGAGAAAGAAACCCTTTTTGGGGATATTGCATCAGAACCATAGAATTTGACATTTCTTTCCCTTCCTCATACTTGACGACGTATATTAATTCTGTAGGATTTAATTTCTTTCTTGGGTGCCTCATTCTGAAGTGCTTTGAATTTATATGAACAAAGACAGTCTGACATTTAAGTGAGGGTTAGGCTAGTTTATAGTAAGCTACCAAGGTAGGAAGTTTTTTATCAAGACAACATACATTGAAAGACATGTATATTTGATTTAATATTTATGATGTTGGTCTTTATCATTTTTTGCATATCCTCCTTGTATTGCTTATTTTAATTCCCTTTTCTTTTAATCCTTATATATCTCCTATATTTTTTCACTAGACAAAATATAGGAGATATATTTTGTGTTTGTTTGTTTTGTCGTCTAGCTCTTCCTCCAGTGGTTTTGGATGGGTTTCAGGGATTTCTTTAACCATCTGAAATCATAGCAATAATTTTCTCATAAATTTATTTATCTGAGGAGTAGATACTCCTCAAAGATAAATTAATTTATCTGGGAAGTGCTTCTTAACCATACAAATCCAATTCTTCAGTGATTATGCTACCTTTGTATAGGGTAGGACTACTTAATCTTGAACGTTCCTTTTGTCCTTTACCAACTCCAGATCACTGAAACAACCACCAGATGAAAAATTCTCCCACACGTAGGCCCAGCTTTTGCAATATCGCTTTTGGTACTGGATAACTAAGGCTTTATTGCACATTGGGAGGGTGATTGGTATTGTCAGGTGTTGTGAATCTGCATGACACTTCTTAGCTTCAGCTTTATCTTTGGGGGGCAGAAGTAGCTGTGGTCAGTTCAAATGGTTCCTGAGTACCCAGTTGTCTCCCTTTCTGAAAACAGAAGTATTACTTTGCACCCACCAGAATCTTCCAGTAATCTGTATTATTCATCCAGTATAAAAGATGCCTCTACATTCTGAGAGATGATTAACAGCGTTATGGGCCCGACATACAGCATCATTGTATTCATAGCTTTAGGCTGTACAACTAATTATTAGCATTTTTAAAATCAGGTAAATAGTTATATATATAAACATTGACTATTCATTCTCGCGAGTGTGTTTGAATATCTAGAAATCAAAGGCAGTTGAAGAGCTGAAATTCAGATTTCCTTACACTTGCCTGCCAAGTGGCCTCAATCAAAAGTAATTTTCTCCATGAGGGCACATGGAGCTCAGTCGTAAGCCTTTTCTGAGTAGATATTATTATTTGTGTCAAATTACGTGTGGTGATTTTTCTGAAGTGGACTTCTGTGCCCACTAATCCATACACAGGAGGTTCCTTCATTCCCTCCTTCATTGGTGCTATTAATTGTACTTGTGCTTCAAGTGTCTCTTACCTTTTAAAATGTTAGTTTATAGCCACCGATTATCTGTAAGGTTTCCAGTTAAAGAAACATGCAATATAGAGAGTAGGGTGAGATCTAATCTTAAACCATAAATACTATACATTTTAAGAGAAATCTTTTTTGCCAGAGCCTGATTTGATAGCATGGCTAAAGAAATGGTTAGACATTTTAAAGTACAGTACATTATATCAATCTGACACGTGCTTTGGGAGCAATTATTAAATCACCTTTCTCTAGCCTGTTCTAAATATCGACAATGAGATCTCATGTATTTTGAACAATGAGCTCAATAATTTTTTTACCTTTTATTTGGGATTTTGTAGTTTGTTTTTGAAAATAAGTGCTTCTTTTCAATTACATGCTTTGAATTTCAAATCGATAGCCAACATAAAATAAAACAACCCCTGGAATATAGAATACTATACTGTCAATTAAGATCTTATAATCTTTGATAAAAAGTTATATGTGATATACAAGCCTTTTTTGACGTGTGTATATGTGAATGGCTTCGTTAGACTTTTGTTAAGTCTATATCAATGCTTTGTGGGTTTATTTTCTTTCAAATTTTCACATGAGATTTTCCATTTAATTTCTAATGAAGTTTTAATTTAATATTATACCGTTGGAGCCAACTCGTTAAGTCAGAATATTTTAAATAATTGTTCAGTTACCTACCTCACTGGGTTATTTTAAAGATTATATAAGAAAGTGCTTTGAAAGTCCTACATGAGACACAAATGAGACAGTCTAGGTGTCTTCTTTTGACCAAACTTTTTATTAAAATTGTTGCTTGAACAAAATAAAAACATGGAAGATATTCTATTTTATTCCTCGTTAGACTCGCAGTTAATAATTAGAATTATTCAGATAACTGTTTTAGTGATTGCAATCTTTTACCTTATTACTATTTTATATGTTCCTTGCATGTCTTGCTACTTGACATAATTGTTTTAAAAGGTGAAAGATTATAAATTACTTGAAATAATGAATGAGAGAGAAAACCTAATATGAGATCCATGGTTTTGAATGTGGTTTGTGTTAAAACAGAATCTATGGTTTTTTAATGCTCCACCTGGAGTGGAAAAAAAAAACCCAACCCATTACCAGAGTGTTTGGAATTAAGGCATTCTTTCTTCCTTAACATTTGTTATTTTGGAGAAAAGAAGAAAAAATAAATTTTAAAAAGCACAAAGAAACTCTGTAAGAATTTTTTCTTGGATGTCCCTTAATTTCTATCCAAAGCAACTAATTCTCTCCATGAAAATGTGTCATGTGAATTCAGCCCTTTGGGAACTTGCTTTTGGGAAAACAGCCCATATATCACTGTGCTGTATGTACCTATTCCTGTTTGCTCACACATATGTGAAGATTGTAATAAATTCACTATTTTAAATTATTTATAAAATTTCTGCTTTGGTCCTGAAAATTTCCTAGCACATTTCCAAGAAGTAAGAGAAAGAGACTGCCTAAGCCTTTTAAGTATTTAGCCTGTCTGATGAGACTGCTGACATGAGTGACAATTAGTACAAATTACCATAATTGTGTTCTTTGGAAGAAATGCTACAGTGCTTCTTTAGGAGCAAATGTGGGCTTCCGCTTAGTAAAATGAGTCGGATACTTTGATTCTTCTGGGCAGTCGGAAATTCACAATCAGCAGTGTGGTATTCCCACGTTGTCCACTTCAGATCCATCTCAACAACTATAGCCCTCCCTTTCCTTTCAATGAAATAGGTCCATTAATGTAATGCACCTCACTCTCATTCACTCTAAGGAAGTTGTATTTTTATTACAGAAAAAGTATCACATAAATACAAATTACATTTTTTCATTAGAAAACTACTTTTCATTTCAGAAAAAATTCAATTAATCATGAACAGGGTTATGCTTTCATCAGGGAGAGAAATATGTAATTTTTCTTCAAGCCTCAAACACATATAATGAAATCTTTTCTTGGAATCCACTCTTAAGATGGATTTTTTAAAGTATAGACTTTATTAAAATCTCAGTTCAATTAAAATGCATTCAATTACTCTAAATCTTTATTAAAATCTCAGGTAAAATTGTACAACAGTGTAAAAGAGACTTGTACTCTTTACCAGGCAGTTAATTCTAACAAATGAACATAAAGTGCACAGTTTTGCTCTTTAGGAGAGAATAAAAGAACAAGCTTTGGGCTTCGAGTTGGGGGTGGGGAAGGATGGGAGATGGAGGTTGCTTTCTGTGTGGTAACTTCAGGACCTGGTTTCCTTCCACTTCTTATCATAGGTCAACATTACTTGTTGATATGGATGTGACATTATCTTGTGTGAGTACCCTTGATACTACATGGCCAATCCACAGAATACATTTTCCTCACCACCTTAATCAAAAAGACCCTATTTAAGGATTTTATTTCACTCTCTTCTTTGGATGTTTTTTGGTACAGTGTCCCTGTTCTTTTTCAAGGGCCGCTAGAAGATGCCATTGAAGAGGAAGAGGAAGAATGTCCATCAGAGGAAACAGACATCACCTCAAAAGGGGACTTTCCACTGGAGGAAAGCTTTTCCACAGAATTTGGGCCTGAAAATCTGAGCTGTGAAGAAGTGGAATACTTTTGTAACAAAGGTAATCATTAATGGCTGGACGCGATATGTGAGTCTGTTTACTCAGATGATTTCGTATAGTTGAAAAATGCACTGATAGAGTGGAGGAAGAGTGTTGAGTGTGCTATACATAATTCAACAGTCTGCAAATACATACAAGATTTTTTTTAAACATACAATATTATTTTGAAGGATAAAAGAAATTTTATAATCCATAAATCGTATTGTATATTTAAACACATAGTTTCCTATTGATTGGCCGATTAACTGTGAACATTTTCATGTTGGTTGGCCAAATAACTATAATCCATTTAATGTTTATTGTTTATTCTTTCAACAAATATTTACTGAATGTCAGTTTTTTGCAAGGCACTGAATTAGCCATTGAGGGTAAGAAGGGAATGGGCCAGAGTCCCCATCCAAGTTTCTAGCTCATTCCTTTTGAAAACTGAGTGCCTTAACTGTTTGACATTGACTTTCAACATTGAGAATGGTGCTTTTTTAGATATTGTCAAATAAGAAAATACACACTCTTTCTCTCTTCTAGATATTCTTTTTACATACTAACATTATAACAGAAGAAGAACCTGAGACACTATATCTCTATTTCCAACCTTGACTTGGAGCCAAGTGGCCTTGCCAGTAACTATGTCCTCATTGGGCATGTATACTCATTTTTAACTTGCTTTTTTCAAAAATGAGTTTAAGGTGTCTTATGATTCTTTTTAATTTCTTTATTTGATTGTTTTGCCTCTGCAAGTGAGATGGGTCTTCTGTACCTCCCGCACCAATGTATAATTTCACAAGTGTTTGGATCACTTCCTTGGTTTAGAATAGCTACTTTTATTGATTTTACCGTGGCTGTTTCCCAGAGGGCATGACTGTATGTCTGTATGTCTGTTTGTGTTTCTGAATGCACCGTTTTTATTTTTTAGGCAGACAGAGAAGTTATGTGGAGTGATCTTTTTACCTGTTTGTGTGAACGTGATGATGTGAATTGGCAGTCTGAAATCAAGAATGCTGATATAGCTTCCCCCAAAACTGCTAATATGCATGCCTCAGTCGCCAAATATACATTTGATACATATTATTAAAACCTCAGTATAACTTTCTCTTGATTCTGGTGTGTTAGAAACAAAAGAAGCCAGCCAGTTCCCATCCGTGTGGTCAGTAGAACTCCCTGCCCTAAGACTGTGGGAATGGAATGGCAGCACCAACAGTTGGATACATTGAAGTTCAGAAAAACTTTGACCATTAACTCCTGAAGACCTCAAGATGGCTTTGTAACATGGTCCTTGTCCCCCACATCAGAGACTTTTGGTTGAAAACAAGAATGGTATGGACCAAATAGGCCTTCTTAGTGAGTAGTCACTCAGAGTTCAGGCCAAATTAATATTTTCTCTTGTTGTTTTGGTTGTTAGAACCATTTCTTGATGCTACACACCCACAGCAATACATATTAGAGCTGGCTGGAGAGGAAGAGTTTTTAAATCTGTTTGAAGACATCCCATTTTCCATCTTTATCAGAAACTATATCCTTTAGTGCATTGTATAGTACCTACCTTATGTTGTGGGATTACAATAAAAGAAGGAACCAGTAGCTAGAAAGTATCATTTATTCTTCTTGCCCTTGTCCTTAAAAGAGTGAGTGTATGGATTCAGACATTTTTGTCAACTTATTAATCCAGGGAGGCAGTAATAATAGTTATTATTAGGTGTATTTTACATTTTGGGATCATCATTGGTGATGGCCTGTATTTAAGAAAATAGAACTCCAAGTTTTAAGTTAGTAGTTTCTTGAAAGAAAATAGACTTATGGCAGATGCTTATTACAGGATTACATAATTATGGTCCCAGAATAATAACCTCCATCTATATTAAACAGAGTCTTAACCCATGAAAAATAATGACAGGCCTTGAGGAACAACAAAAAAAAAGAACTGAACTACAATTATTAAGAACATTGTTTAGTGGATATTTTTAACTTTGATAAATAATTGGAAAGTTGAAAAATACATCAAAATAATATTTAATATATGATATAGATAATATATTAAATAATATATAATTAGTTAATATACTATATATTGTACAAATCTCTAATGTTTAGTTTGAAACTAGAAAGCAATGGAATGGATAGGTGGAAATAAGAATTCTAATTTTCACATAATATTTTTTAGGATAAATACTACTATTACTATTTCAAACCACTGTTGCCGTATTTAATAGGAAAATAATTTCATTATTTTACTCTCATAGAATGTGAGACCAGGGAATTCCCACTGAAGTAGTAGGAACTGGTGTGAAAGAAAGACAACTCTTTGATATGAATTGCATCCCCTTGAGGTCATACAGGGATTCCTCATTTTTCATTTAAGTTGATTAACTATAATAGGAAGAGAAAATTTCCTCTCTGGAAAATTAGAATCTAATCTTTCTGCAGAAATTTACATATTAGTCTCAGTGACACATAATTATGTTTTCTTGCCAGTTGCAGGGAAAAAGATAGATTAGGCATTAAAAGCGTTTAAGTATTTAAATGGTTAATGCCAGTGTCATGATTGAAAAAGCACGTAAAAATTGTTCTTCTGAAGTAAAATATTTTTAAGTTGGGATTACTGATGAAACATACTTTTTGCACATATTCTAAATCATTTATGACAACTTAAAAATTGTAAGTATATGTAAGAAAATGAATTGGATTACTTGGGAGGTTTCTTTGTCTAAAGATCTAGCCATGATCAAAATCTAGCAATGACACAGTTGTTTTACTGGGTTCCAGGGGTAACATTTTTGAACATCAAATGCTTTTTTCTTATCAAACAAAGGATAGGAATTTAAAAACTCAGATCGCAAAAACATGGTTAGAGTATCTTGTTTTCCAAACAAGGTATTTTGACACATTGTCAGAGAAGAGTACTGAGATACACATATAGTTACAATATATCTTCATTTATACTTTAGCAACTGTATTTTGTATAAAAGCAATCTATGCTATTGTAACTTTCCTTTTTAGAAAAGAAGAAAAGAAAAATCTCTACTCTGTAGAGACATAGCTTATCATAGGTAAAAGTTACTTCTTCCTTTTGAAATTGAGCCTTCTACATTATACAGGATGTTTTCAGTGTTTAGAATGACTCTTATTATTGTGGTATTTTTCTCAGTTCCAAATGGATATTATCTATTCTCTTGTCAAATGGGAAGGCTTTTTTTTTACACGTCTCAAAGTGTCTATTAATTTTAGTAAAGTTGCTAGTTATATTATAAAATGTGATTAAATGCGACCCAAATCACTCTCATAATGTAATATTCCACGGAAATGTCAAAAAATATTGGTTAGAATTTTGTCATCTTTAAATGTGTAGAATTCTTAATCATACAAATCTAAAACATAAATAATCACAATTAAAAATGGAAAAGATCACTTTAATAAAACCTTGTTATAGTCTCAGGCCTAAAATATGAATCTGACAATTCTGTTGCAGATTCCTGTTTCACTTTTTACTTTGGGTTAGTTGCATATTTTATGTTTTTTATTTTTCATCTTTGAAATGAATAAAATGAATTATATTTATAAAAAGATGATATTTCAAAGTTGCTCTGATACTTTTAGATTTTAAGAATTTTAGCAAAGTGTAAAGCAATACTTTCAATTTGCATCATCCCCTTTGGTGCAGTGAGTTTAGATCATTTGGCATCTTGCCTTACCGTATCTCAGAGAGGAAGGAAACAAGCAAGAATTATTTCCTTGAATTTGCAGATGACGAAGACATCAAGGCTGGGTCCATGAGTGCTACACATTTCCTGTGGTACTGGATTATTTGCTTCAGCGACTTTCGTCTGCCTTTATTCTGGTTTATAGAGTAAACATGGAAGTACATCAATATTGGTTTAGAGCTAAGCAAACTAATGTAAATTGAAATATAGGTGGTCTGGAAAGCAACCTGGGGAGCTTTTAGTTATGTCACTACTGGCAGGTGGGAACTCTTATACATTAGCAATTCTTGGATAAACTCAAAGACAGTAAGTTTTATAGTGGGGCTGATATTGGAGCAGCTCTAAAACGGGTTTACTATTATTAATTATTTGGAAGACTGTTTCCTCACTGCAATATTCAAGTTGGTTAATAACTAAAGTAAATTAACATGTCTTGGGATACATTCCAGGAGGATGTCACAGGATATGTGAACAGGAAGAAAATTGTCAGGCCAGTATCACTAGGCTATTAGAATGTAATGCTATCAACAAGCAAACAAACAAACAAACAGAAACCTCCAAAGAAACTACATGTCAGTGAACTTTGAGTTATCAATAATGATTTTCTGGAAAAGTTACCAAGGATCCTTACAAACTGGTCTCTGATGACATCATCTCTAAACAAAGTCTGAAAGGGAAATGATGTCATCAAAGTTGATTTTGGAAGAAAAACAAACCTTACTTCTAGTCCTACTATCTAGATATGGAGAATTGTCAGAGAAATCACTGGGTGCAGTGCTTTACCTAGAGAGATGAATTAATGTTAGAGCTCTTCAATCTGGAAAGATTAGGGTTGAAAAAGAGGGGCATAATGGAAAGCCATAAAATGAGGAAACATATAGTGTAACAATGGGCGTTCTCACCACATTCAAAAAGATTTGACCCTGGTAATATGCAGAAAGTAAAAGTCATATTTCTCTTTTAAAACAACTTTAAAGTAGAAAAATGCAAAGCATCTTAAAGAAATTAGAAAAGAGCCTGAGTTACTCAGACTTGGATTTAGCTCTAGGCCCAGAAGTAATTAATACCAAACCAAAAGCAAACATAAACAGATATTTAATTAGGTTGGCAGAAGCTTCCAGTTCTGTTCAATAGACTGAATTCAATACAACTCAACTCATATATTAGGCATCTGCTATGTGTCAGACCCTCTTCCTGGTGCTGGGGATACAGCAGTAGACAAAAGTCCAGCGCTACTCTTGAGATGAGAGAGAGATAATAATCAAACTCGCATTGTATAATATGACGGATGATGTTGAACATTATGAAGAAAAACCACACAGTCAGGGTGATAGAACGCCATTGTGTGCGTGTGCACTGCATGCTATCAGTAGTTTATAAGGAGTGATGATAGGGTAGGTGAACTCTGAGTGGAGACCTGAGGGAAGGGAGTGAGCTTCCAGTACTCCAGAGTCAAGTTGGCTGTACCTATAAGGCTAATGTTGCAGGAAGCCAGAAGAGGACAGCAGAGAGCTGGGGGGAGTAAGAGAGGTGCGGCCATACCTGTGGAACTTCTAGCTCTAGGAATCTGTTGGATTCTTACCACTGTGGAAGGCCTGGGTGAGCCACAGAGGAGAAGTTGAGGTATAACTGGGAGAAAAGGCATGTTCATGACACAGTTTGTATATACCTAGAGAAGAAAGGTCTGCAGAAAGTAAAAGTTAAAGCAGGAAATGGAGGGAAGTGAATTGGGGCAGCTGTCAGGAGATACAGATAACTCCAATCAGAATCATCCCTTTACCCAAAGGCTTGATGAGATTTCATCTGTAGCTCGTTAATGTAGTTTACGGAAGAACAGTTTGGGGGTGTTTGAGGCTGATATGAGTCACTTTGCTCCCTTCCACAACACCAGAGCTGGGTATATGTTCTCTATAAATTTTCACATCCTTGAATCAGAAAGATAGAACAGGAGGCATGAGAATCAGAATCATTTCATCATTGTGCTTAACTATTCCTGCCAATAAGTTGCCAGACTCATTGGAATGTTCCTCTCCCCCACTTCCTTCCTTTCTTTCTATCATTTGTGTCATTCTGTAGCTTTGATTAAAAATTAAGAAATAACTGAGGAAAAACCATATTTCTCATTGGACTGTAATAAATTAAAGCCTGGATCACTGGCATTTGTCTCCATTCCATGTTAAGTAAAGCAACAAAAATATTATCTAGATTCTTAATACTAGAAGAAGAAGAACAAAAACCCACAGCTTCATGAAGATTTGGTTGTGGGAGTAGTAACTGCTTATTTTTCACTTGATCCAGTGTCAAACATTCATGCTATTTTGTTTCCTATTTTCTTCTTTTCATTTTATTAGTTTTTTAGCTCAGAAAGTATATTTACAAATATTTCATAAATGCTTTTCAGTCACTTTGGTTTCTTTCCTCCTCATTTATGCCTTTAATGACACGTTTTTGCTTCCTCTGATGCTTGGGCAACTGGAATCAGAATCTGCAAAAGGCAGCTCTACCGTACTCTCTTTGAGTTCAATAAGGAAGGAGACCTGTACCAGCGACTTTGTTCCTTTTTCTAAATGGGATTAAGAAGCTGAGCTTTTTAAATTCTTGCATTTAACATTGACATTTCCAGGGTGTGTTTGGACCAGGGCGTTCAAAGAGAAGGAATGAAAAAGAAAAGCCAATATGACTTTGTTTTTTACCTTGCTGGAGGAGCTGTTTAAGCTTATTGACCTGAACCTTTGACTCCTTGTTTTCTCTGGATTTGGCTGCAGTGGAGACACTGATGGAGCCCTGATAGAGCTGATTGAACAGCCCCCAGCTTTGCTTGGCACAGACCTCCCTTCCCTTCTCTGCCACCTCCCCCTCCCTCCACATGACATTACTGTGCCTTGGCAAACCGTCTGTTTTCCTGGATCCAGTATGTCTTTTTTAAAAATTTATTTAAAAATCATTAAATTTTTCTTGCATAACTCATCCAACAATGCAAAATGGAAGTAATTCTTTTTAGAACATAGAAATAGAGGCGGTAATGGTGTCCTACTTTTATTTTTATCTCATAAGATTGGAAAAAGGAAGAAAACATTATGACATTGTGGTGTCACTCTTCTGGCCATCTTAAAATCCCCAAAACATAGTTATGTTTGGAGCAGTTTGATTTTTTTCTTAAGCCACAATTATTGAAAAAATGAAGGAGCATTTGAAGGCAATTTATGCTTACAGAGAGTCAGCATTTTCTCGTTTTTTGGTTTTTTTTTTCTTTTGAACCAGAGGGTGTTCACATTTTGTCCATGACTTAGTATTTTATTTGTAAGAGTCAGATCAAGCTTTATCTGTTTACCTTATCTTTGATCCCAGATATATCATTATAAAAATTTCAACAAAATTATCATGAGTGATTTTATGCAATGTTGAAATGAGTCATGATGATATCATTTATATGAATCATGTATGATAATATATACTGCTTTTTTGCATATGATGAACTAAATTCATTGTTTTCTCTGTGAGCTGACCATTAACAAATCTCCATTGTGCAATCTGCTAAAGGCATTTTTTAGATATAGTAAAACTTGATAAAATATATAATTACATAATTATAATTTATGAAACAATTTCATATTGTAATACAGTGTATTTCATTCTGCTTCTACCTGACTATGTAAAATGTTAAGAGATATTTGCCTGTTTTAGTTATATCTTTATTTTATCAGCATTATTATTGTTTATAATAAAAATTGAAAATTAATATAAAACCATATTTTACCATTTAGAGAAGTTGTCTTTTTTGTGGTTATGGTTTCTGCAAGTGAGAGAACATTTTTTGACCTATAAAATTTAGTGTAAGTTTGTTGTTTTACCTACAATGTTGAAATTCAGGAGAAAAGTATGAATTTATTTAATCTCCTGTTATTTTATATATGTAAAGCTAAGCATCTGTATATTAGGAGACATCTGAATTATTGATTGACTTTTTCACTTTTAATCTAGTTATTTAATTAATCATTGATTTTAGCTGAATACCATAAAGGGAAACTATATATTTTTAAGCCCTTTTATTGCTACATTTTCTCAGTGGTATTTTGGGTAGAATGAAGAGCCCATGTTTCCTGAAGGAAGTAGTTTTGGTCAAGCAGTAATTATATAAATAGTTATTCTAAATTAAAAATACAGTTTTCAATTTTATGTTGCTCAAATTAAAAGAATATATAAAACAATTCATGCAGATCTACACTAGTTTGCCAATCATTTACATCTACTAACTCTTAATTTATTTTTCTATTTAAAGAAAATTACAAGTGTGAATAGCATTAGGGAAGCCTGAGAAGCTAATTTATTTTAATAATATGGAATTAATGTGGTTGACAACTTTGAATCCTACTGTTGGTCCCATAATAATTTGAGATAAAATGTTATTTTAGAGAAACTGATCTCTTGGAAGTAGCCATGCCTTTTCTGCTTTTTATTTTTAAACATCATAAATGATTTAAAAATATTTTCTTGGTTCTGCACTAGCATTTTTTAGGTTTAAATCAAATAAGATTTTCAAAGCTTTTAATCTTCTAATATAAAATTCATAGTTTCTTGTTAGTATGTAAAATTTCTCACAATGTTTTGATTATCATTTGAGAAGCAACAGGCAGTATTAAAGCATTTGCCCTTCCATTACCTGATGGGATAATCTTTACCTCTGGTAGTGCTAAACATAGAATGTGTAAAGGGAAATGTGGAGAACTGCGGTAAGATGAATTTAATTATAGTAATGTAGTCAATCAGTTTTTTGTTGTTCTTAAAAGGTCAAGTCAAAATAACTGAATGTGTTACACCAATGAAGCAAATACTGATAACGAATGCAGATTGCCGTTTCAGCTTCTTTTAGTAGTTCAATGAGATTCCAGAGATTGGCACTGAGACTACACACCAATTATAACAATTATAATAATGGTAATAACAACTTCCATTTGGTGACTGCTCCTGAAAGTCAGACATCTTGCTGTACATGTATCATCTCTAATCAACTTACGGTCCTGCAGGGTGGATGTTGTTTTCACCTGCGACTTCCAAAGGTTCAGTAACTTGGGCAAAGTCACAAAATTACTAAAGGTTAATGCCAAGTTCAAACCTAGGTTACTGTACTTATGAAGATAGAGAGCTAATTTCATTTTCTGATGTCCATCGTTATGTAATCCTTATAGAAGGAGATGGACACATTGGAAGAAGCCTGGCTATATGAAGTATAAAACTCACTTTTTCAAGGTATTTTTAACACTTATTACACATGACGTGTCAGTCAAGATAAGGGCATACATAAAAACAAGACATTTTAAAGGATAAAGTAAATAAGTTAGGGGTGTGCTTAAAAGATTTCTCTCCTTTTGGTCCTCCTTTAAAGACTCTGTCAATATAAACCAGTGTGCAGTAAGTAGAGTTGGCATTTTGATATAATGAAAGGGCTATATTGAAAGTGCTTTAGATTCATTATACTAACTGGAAGATTATGTTACCCTTATTTGGTGGCATGAAATAAGCCACAATTTCTCATTGCTTGTTTTCTTGTGAAGTTGTTTTCAGGTAATTCAAAAGACTGGGGACAACCCAAAATGTGTGTACTTGGGCAGAAGCCAGTAACAAATGGCAAGATGTTTACAAATCCATCAAAACTGTTTGGATAGGAATTTCAGCCCTGTAGAAATGTTTGCAAAGTGAACTCTTTAAAACAGCTTGACCTTAACACAAAATAAGGCCAAATAAAAAGCGGAGAGAGGAAGGAAGGAAGAGGAGAAGAGAGCATTGTTTGCAGCGAAAGCTCTGGGCACTGTGAAAACTTTTCACTTTTCTGAAGGAAATGCAGTGCAGCAGATGGTAAGGGTGGACGTGAGATAAACATAGGAACTGGAAAAGTAAGCAATACATTCTAACAGGTTCTGTATCAAAGATCTGGAGAAGTAGAAAAGATTAGACAAGGAACTGTTCTGAAACTTGACAGTAGCTGTATCTTTACCAAGTCTTACCCACATAGCAGAGATGGAAAGTGGAATTGCACAGACAGTAGGCTGTGATTATATTTTTCTGACAGTGAGAAGGGAAGGTCTTTTTAAGGATTATTTTTAAAGATAGAGATTTATCAAGGTAGAAATCTATAGAACAGATGTATAAAACACTTTGTTCCCCCCTACCTATTTAATAATGGAATTTGATGTAGCTTCTGTTCTTGCTGTAGAATTAGCACAAGACACTGTATTTTGGGTCTTAGATAATCTTTTCCTTTTTTCAATGCAAATTATGGTCCAGACTAGTTAACTAACACTGAAAACCTATGTTACCTGTTTCTAGTTGTATAAGAATCGGTATGTATGAGTGCCTATAAATGACCACGCATGTACAGAGGCAGAAAGGGGAATATATAAAGAATGTTCTTATTTCTTAAAGATACATTCATCTAGTAAAGGAAGGAAAACATATGTACAAGTGAGGCAAGGGAATATGTATATATATGCATATGTGTATATATATATATGTGTGTGTATATATATATGTGTGTGTGTATATATATATATGGAGTGGAGGAATTGTTAAGTTTGGGCTGATTAAAGAAGCAGTGTATTCATTCTCAAGCTTCCTTATGGTAATGTACATCACTCCAGAATGGAAACTATTCACCAGCATGTGTCTGCCTCATTTAAGCCTGTGTCCTGTGCTCCTACATCCTGTCCTAGGGACTGACTGCTAAAAGGGAATACCACAATACAGTAACTCAACAAGAAACAATTCTACAATAATGTAGAGTGACACTGATAGTAAGAAAGAACAAGGAAGATAGCTAATATCCTAAGGAAAACCCAATTTAGAAAAGAATGATGTTTTCTCCATAATACTGGCAGTTTATCTTGGGGAACTTTTAAAGTGGCACTAAAAAATTCAAATAATTAGTAAATGGAATGAATTTTGAAAGTTTATGTAAAATGCGTACCTTATCTTCACACTTATCATTGCCAAAAATATTAAATCTACTCATTCACCTTTTAAATTTATCAATTGTTTAGTTAGTTTGATGTAGTGTAGTGTAGCTTCAGAACTCCTCATTTGCACAGACTCCTTCCAAGGCCCTGCACCTAATTTTGTAATTATAACTTTGCACTCTTCTTTTAAGAAGAGGCCTCTCAAATTGGATAAACTTCAGGCCCCACAAGGCCTGAATCGACCTCTGTTAGTACCTTCATTAAATATGGATGATCTCATAGGAGACAGCAATGATCAAGAATGTTGTTTGGTTTCAACTTCCTAATTTTTGGAAAACCTTGAATAAGATTCCTAAAATGTTTTGGCATTTATAGTAGATATCTGAATTTCAAATCTGTTATCATTCTAGGATAAGTTACCCTGAGCCTAAAGAGAGTATAAATACTCATGAAAGCACTGTGTTAAAAATTAAAGCAGAGAGGGGAAAACATTCTCCCACACACATCTGAAAATCTAGGTGATGCCGTGGGTGCTATCTCTGTTTTTCTTGTGTTATCAGCAACCAAGGACCTCTTGCTGGCCCTGAGGGAGGAGGTGCTATGGGAAGACCTTGTGGTAAGAAGAGTTTGAATGGGTCTCTTGATAACATTCTGGGACTATCCCTGGTGGTGGAAGCTGGGTATGGATCTGAGTTTGGACAGGGCTGACGTAACCTACAATACTTCTTTTTTTCCCCCCACAGATATGAAAAACTTCATTAGGATTAGATTCAGCTATAATAGGTTCCTGGAAGCTGCCCCAGGACTCTCCCATTTACAGTCCATTGTCCAGAACTTAGTCTTAAGGAGTGGTTCACCTCAAGAAAAGGGAGGCTGGGAAATGTGGTCTTTATTATTAGGTGGCCACGTGCCCACCTCTAAGTTCTGTTACTATGGAGGGTTTTCAGTTTTGCAAAGGGCATTGTTTTTATTCATCTTTGCTTGATTATTGGGGTAAGCATTGTGGCAGTCAGTGCATGCCACATGCATGTTTTTGCAATCCAATAAATATTTATTGAACACCTACTATATCAGACATTATGGGACATGCTGTGATTACCATGTGAGTAAATGCAGGGAAGGTCCTGGCTCTTTTGGAATTTTCCTTATAGTGAGGAGGCAGACATTAATAAAATAATCACACAAGTGGTACAGGGCGGTTTGAAAGAGTGAGGAAGGTCAAAGCGTTCTTAAGAATGTGACACTTGAGTTGGTATCTAATGCTGAATTAATTAGGTAAAAAGAAGTGGTAGGGTTCCAGACAGAGGCAACAGCAAGTGGTTAGCAAGAGACTAGTGAGCACGTGGATTGTGGTGGGACTGTGGAAGGAGTTGACCCAGGAGAGAGATGTATGAGCCAGAGAGATCAGGAAGGACAATGGTCATAGGGTGAAGGACAGGCAATGATGAGAGGAAGCAGAAGAGAGGAAGATAAATACTTTGAAAGCTGAAGCATTACAGGCAAATCGGAGCTTCCCATAAACCATAGTAGAGAGAGAAAATGAAAGAGTAAGATATATGTAATTCCAATGGTCAAGCAGTAGAAAAAACAGGGTTTATCAGAAGAAATAAATGTTATCCCCTATTTGTGAGCTCTGAGAGTCATTTATCATCATTAGGGTATTTGAACTAGTGTTGGAAAAAGGGCATTCAGATATGGACCAAAGTCTTTGTTAGCTGCTGTCCCACAATATGCATTCTCCATTGGCCTTGGCTTTTTGGATGTGTGGCTTGAATAAAGTCTATTTATAATGAGTAAATCATATTGTGGTGATGGAGCGCTATGGTAATGAGTGATTGCTTATGACTCATCTTCTTAAATGGATTATGAGAAAGGAGAAGGTCTCTGGAATGAATTGTTAAACAGGACAGAATAAACAATTAGGTTATATGAAAAGCAATATTCAAAGATCATAACTTTCTCAAATTGGTTTGATCTTTCTGTGTAGACGAGGTTGGCTTGTTGGGGAGACAATTTCAGAGATTGTAAGGTTTGGCTTTAATTTTTGTTATTGTTGATGATGATGACGGTGATGATGATGATGGTGGTGGTGATGATTTCCTAAAGGGAATGCTGGGTTTGAAGCTTGAAGACTGAGGCCAGAAAACTGAAAGCTAGTGGTTTCCTGATGGCAGAACAACAGATCTGTGAATAGGTCAATTACAGTTCAGAGTATTATCATTTACAGACCATCAGGCATTACTTTGTCTCCTCTTTGGAACAAGATGTGCTTTAATTTTCCTCCTCTGAGTGGAATATAGTAGTTGCAGTGAATTTTCTTTTTAGTTGCAGTGAGTTTTTCTTGTTTGTTTGTTTTCGTTTGGGGAGGGGGAGCTGGGGAAGAGAAAATAAAAATTACTTAAATACAAACTTTGAAATACGTATTTTAGAAACATTTTTCTTACATATTTGACTCTTTCAAGTGCTCATTGTGAGAAATAATGAGGAGTGAAAATTCTTGAATGAGAGATACACTGCTGAGAATTTGCCTTATTTTATCTCATGTGGAAATTTCCCTTATGTTCCAAATCTCAAACAAACTTAAACTTTGAGGAAAATACTTTTCACATAGAGGCTGATACTGACATCAGGAATAACCATTCAGGACTGTAGAAAGAATTTATAAATCACTGTTCTTCCTAAGTTGTCAATACTTTCAATGTGACTTTTATCTGATACAGTTACCATAAACGTTAGTATTTTCAATGATTTTCCCTTATTAACTATAATAAAATGCCACAAATTACAGTAGTTATGCATTGACTGTAGAGTTTGAGTTTCCTTTTCAAAATGACAGACTTAGCCCAGGACCACTGTCATCAAATATTTCAGGATTGTTTCCTGATCTGGGGTCTGAAAGTTTATAATCAAACAAATGTGGATTCTATTTTTTTATCTGTTCAATTCATACTCTGAGGTATGGAAAAGGCTATTATATAAGTTACAAGGAAATCACATGCATTTAAAGAAATGTTTGTGTACTGACTATTAACTATCCAGAACACGGCAAAATCCTCCATTTTCTTACACATTTATAGTAAGTCAAGGGAAACTAGTTAGACATGATTATGGGAATCCACAGAATAATGAACGTATTCTTTTCAAATGGTCGAAATATTTAGATTTTTTTTAGGTATTAGCAAAAAAGGGTAACAATTGCATGTTTTTTATTTTTTGTCTCTGGAGATAAACTGTGTCTGTAATTTGGCAATGCAGAGTTAATTTAACCTGGCACCTTTGTTTGGATAAGCTATAACCAAACAATTGTTTTAAGCCAAACAATATTGTGAGGCTATTAGGCAGAGCAAACACAAACTGAATCTTAAACTTAAATGTCCTCACCCTTCAATACAAACTGCAGTTTTCTGTTTTTGACTGTTACAGTCCTTTAACCAAAGCTATCTTGTCTGATGATAAAACCATAAGTGTATGAAGCTCACACATTTTTCATCTCTTTTATGACCTTATCTTTCATGAGCGGCTTCTGTGAAGGTATCCTAACTATAGGAAGCACCTGGAAAACATATGTGATATCTATTCTCTGATAAGCAGTTGTGAACAAGAAAGTAGATCTGTCACTTCTGAACTGTTCATTGTTAAAAAATACTTTGATGATTTAGCTGATTGCAAAATACATTATAGGGATGACTAACAGCTACAGTAACACTCCTAGTCAAGAAAGTTCAATAGTTATATTGTACAGGAATTTCTATAAGAGGTTAATATTGATAGGAACTACATGGATTAAAAGAGCAGGATTGAGAAAGGCTGTTTGCTTGCATGACTGCTTTCAAACACTGCTGCTGTTTTGTGCTGAAAAAGTGACTGCCTCAGGATGTGGCAAATCTTTAATTTCTACAGGAATGTCTAACTTTCAGTGAAAAGATATTTATTTGTGTTTTTGAAATTATTTTTGCCTTGCAAGTGGAGCCACTGCTTTTACCACCTTGCCAACAATACCTAATATGGAATTAAAAGATTCTGTTTCATGTGTTCCAAAGACTATATTCTAGTGCATTTCCCCAAGTCATTTGTGTTGTGTATTATAGTGCTCAATAACACCTTCAATTTCCTCCTATGGGGCTTTCATTGATTCTGAAAACTAGACTAAGAAAAATGGAAGGGCCCACAAAATATGTATGATATCTTTAAAAGAGCAACAAAAGAGTTTAATCTTGCAATGGAAAACCATTAACTCCATAGGCATAATTTTAGAAATATTGTAGATTTTGTTACCACTTGACATTTATTCCGTTTCATCATTTTATGAATTGGTCTCTGGATATATATAGTGGTTATCCCATTAAATGTGTTTGTGCTTTGCTAAAAATACACTGAAATTTCTATTTCAAAGTATGTGAATAAAGAATTTAACAAGTAAATGAACGCATGTCAAATGCATTCATAGGTGTTTCTGTAATTTTCTTCCTAGCATCCTTTCTCTCTTCCTTTCCTCTTCCTACCAACAAAGCTTTTGAAGCAATATCTGAATAAACTTGTCATTATTATCTTAGCTATTAATTATTCATGCCATTTTTTCATAAGCTACTCTAGAGTGCTGATTTCAAACATATAAGAATCAAAAATGGATAGAAGTTAAAAAAAAAGAAGATGGTCAATGAAGTCATTTCCATTCAAATCAAGAAGAGGCTGGAGTTGGGTTAATATCAAAATAAAGTTCTATTTATGAATTTTCCATGAGAATAAATATATTGATAGGAAAGAAGCAAGTCTCTATTGTAAGGGGAAAATGCTGTTTCTTAAAAGTAATTTAGAGATTTCATATTCGATTAAGTTATTTTTTAATCATTTCATTTTTCATTAGTAAAAAGATTAAAAATGAATTAGGTGAAAACATTACCATAAAAATGAGAGCTAGTTTCCTGAAATAAACTTAGATGATGAAGGGTCTGGAAGTTGAAAAACGTGACATATTTTAGTTATTAAATAGTTCTGAAAGCAATTAATTAGTAACTGTAATGATATTGCAATAGGTTATGTTTAAAAGAATGAAACCAAAATCTAATTTTCTAACTGCACAGTGAGCAATGGTTATTGATTAAGCACCTGTATGTAGTTTGATTTTACCAAGTTCCAAGTAAAATAGTACACCTAAAAAAAATAATGAAGAAACAAGGTTTATATATGATGAGGAGAAAGCAGCTCTCTGATCACATCCTGCTGTCTTTATTGTTTGACATCCAGTAGGCTTTGATTATAATATTCTAATGGGTTTGGAGTATGGTCTTTGGAGTTGGATTGACTTGGAATTAATTCTTGGCTCTGCCACTTACTAGCAACGTGCCTAGGCATCTTCTCACATATCTGCCTATTGGCTTACTCTTCTGAAATACAGGGATAATAATGCATGGCAGAGTCGTTGATGTGATGTTCGAGAAGCACTTAGCTAGTGCTGAGTGGTGCTCAAGAAATGGTAGCCATGTTTAGGTTTACTATAGAATCTGAGCTTTGTGACATGCTCTCTGCTTTATTCATCTTTATGATTTCAGTATTTGGCACGTAGCAGACACTGAGATGAATATAAATTCAATTCTGACCCGTTTTGTTTTCTACACCCAAGTATATCATTTCATATGACATTCTTATGCTTTTGGGCATCGTTCCCTTTTTTGCTTTCTTTCTTTAAGAAAACACAATTTAATCAGCCAACGACTTTATTCTTCTCTCTCAGGACTTATTTTTATTAATGTGGTATATATTGCACATTTACGCAGTTTCATAAATGGTTTAAAATAGTTGTAAAATGTAATTTCTTTAGAGCTGTTAATTGTGTACAATCAACTATTTTTACAGTGCTTCTTTAACTGAGTACTCTGCAATATTTATTTTCAGTAGTTTTCTAATTATATGTGCTGCATAATCAAACAAATTCGAGCAAATTGTTCCATGAATCAGGATTATCAATACTGAGTATTGCTCCAGATGTTGGCACAAGTTGAAATCTAAGCTCTACAGTTCTGATTTGGCAGTTAAGTGACATTTAATGAAGGTATTTTATTATATGAAATTACTAGTTCATTTTGAGTAATTTACTAAATTTCTGTGTGCGTCAAACATCTGCTGAGATTTGTCGTCATCCTGCCATTTTCTTTTCCTAGTAGTTACTGGATGAAAATGATCATGGGTAAATTTGTCCCATACTAAATGCAGGAAAGGACTTCATTCAGTTAACTATCAAATAGTAGGAGTATTTCTTGAACTGTTTCTTGTTGGCATCTTAAAACTTTGTCTGGATCCTGTTCTTGCATCATTGAAATGTCTTTAGTTTCACCACCTTCAAGTTGTCATTCTTCCTGTGCAGTAACTTAATTACTGTAATCTTTTTCTTTGGAGAGATGGTTCTCATTTTTAACCTGAAAAATGGTTTTCAATCATGGAGCCTGAGAACATTAAACCTACGGAGTTCAGATTCATCTAAGATTATGCCTCCAAAATTTCCGGTATTTTATTGGCTTCTTCCTCCAGAAAGCTTCCATGACACCAAGTTTTCATTAAGTGTCATGCCTGTATGCTCCTGTCACATCATGGACTGCTCCCATGAAAGCATTCATCACATGGTGTTGCAGTCTATTGGTTGGTCTCTGTCCTAATCTATAAGTTTTATGAGAGAAGGAACCATCTTTGTTTTGTATTCGTAGTGCTCAGGGACTCAAAAGTAGTATTTTAATCAGTTAATAAAGAATGCTTTATATCACTTCCATTCAATAAAGACAGACATTCATAGATCTAAGTAAATTCTTTGAACTTCTACGTGTTGTGATTACTTTGCAGTGTATTCTTCCAAACATACTTGTTTCTCACTATATTTCTGAATACTTTTCCTTCCAAATATGTAATTTGCCTAATAAAATATTTTAGAGTAGACTTAATTCTAGTCTCACAAAAATTGGGGTGAAGAATATCTGAGACATGAGTCAGAGTGTTGTTATGGATTGAGTGAGGGAAAACTCAAAGACCAGAGGTCTGACAAGGTATGTTCATAGAAACTCAATAAATATATGTTCATGACTGTATTTGTGTCACATGATCTCATCAGTTCCCCACTGTAATACCTTTAATGCTTCTCCCTGTCTTCAATATGAAGGTAGAACTCCAAAAATAATTATAAGGTTCTCCATGGTCAATGTCATTTTATGCTTTTGGTCTCTGAATTTCCATATCTTATGTGATCTCATTTGGAATTATTCATGGACTATCCTGATTGTTTTCATCAGCGGTTACCTCTCTTATGCATGTGGCCTGTCTCCTTAACTAGATTATATGGTCCTTAAGAGAAAGTATTTTTGTCTTTTTCATATATTTCATTGTATCTTCAAAAATATGCCTTGTAAGTGTTAATTATTGATTGAATTGTGCATGGCACAGTGTATTTCCAACAAATTAAAATGTAATAGTAAAAGTCAGGAAGATTTACTTCTCTGTGTGAACATAGAATGATACAATTAATACCTGAGTATAAAACTTAACTTCTCCAAGTAGTTCTGGCCAGAATTTTACTCTCTGTTCTCTGGGCCCTTGGATGTGTGATTTTTTAACAGCATAGTCTCATGCTTGCTTGTTTATGCATTGCTCTGCGACTAATATTCAACTGTTTCAGGTGTGCGTGGTTCTCTCTTCAACTGGTGGAGTAGAGAGGGGAAGCAAGAAAGGATGTTTTGGAAAGAATGCTAACTGACAGGAGACTCAAATTTAATTCCTAACCTTGTACAAACTGCTGATTTTGGTGGTCTTTATGATGCCTGTCCATGCTCCCTCATATCCCTACTGTTCTGCTTGTTAGGGAAAGGAGAGCCACCTAAAGCTGCTTCAGTCTGTAACCCCTGGGATGACTGGGAGGCATTTATTGCTGAAGCATGAGAAGGCTTGGGGGAGATGCCTTATGTAGAAATAAATGTTGTTAACTATAAGACCGTAGATAAGTTACTGACCGTATCTGTGCATCAATTTCCTGATCAGTAAATTTTGTCTAATTTGGGTTAGATGGTCTCCAGCATCCTCTCTGATGCTCACATCCCTATGTTTCAAGACTCACAAGACACAAGAAAAGTGCTTGGAAAGCATGGATGTTGTTTAAAAATTATAGGTCACATGCTGTACTCTTTTTGCTACTGTCTTTCCTTTGTAAACTCTCCATGCATTTTCCTTTGTAAACTCCCCTGCATTCGTGCCTAGAGTTAAACCTTCATTCAGTCTGTGGAAATGCAAGCAAAAGGTCACTCATCTATGCGGTAGATTCTAGTGTGGATTCTAGTCCCCATGAAAAATAAAGTGTTGGTAAAGTCAGTATATATTACTGTAAATTGGGTCAGACATCCCTGGTAGCACTCAAGAAGGTTAGGTTGTACACTGATATTGTATTAAGTAACATTGACTCAGTTGGTGAGAAAGTTTTCAAGTTTCTTATATTCTTTCAATATACTGCAAGGCCATAGAGCCCACTCGTGTGTGCAGGCTGAGAACTAACCCTATCTGTATCTGAAAAGTGAGAGATCTCTTAACCCTGATCTCCTAAGATAACTGGTTCATGCGTCTGTGTTCTATGTGACCTACAAAAAAGGAGCACAGAAAATTCAAACTCTTATCTTATTACTGAGCCTTCGTACCTTTCTTATGGTTCTTGGACCTTGTCTTGCACTCTTGTTATTTGGGAACTCTCTTTAATGAGTTTTATACTACTTTCAAAAAGGTATTTTTCTGTATATATGCTACTATACCTACTATAGTCCCTTAAACCTGGTAGATGCTTAATAAACATTTTCTGGAGGGAATTTCATTGCTCTTCATTTTGATAATCCAGAAAAGAAGAGATAACTCAATTTTCAAAGAGCCTCCAATTCCAGACATGGGGTTCGGTGCTGTGGGGTATGTGTAGGAGCCAATGCTCCTCCGTTAAGGAAACTAAGTTCAACAGAGCTGTCACTGGGTTTCTACATCATCTCTCTTTACTTTTATTCCACTTTTTAAAGTGATTCATTTTGTGAAGCTATATATAGAAATGAATATAAAATTTATGAAGTTTAAACTTCAAAACTCATATCAACATCACACTAATGTCATTGTAGTAATAATTAATAATTGTTTCCTGAAAATTTTGTATTTTCTAAGTTACTTTGAAAGATTTTAAGAATTCAGTGTATTTTTTGTATAATAATATAAAGATTTAAGTATATTAGAGATTTAACAACTATGTGGAAAATAGCTATTAAATACTTCAGAGGGCAAGCGATTTAACTTTAAAAATTTAGCATTATTAGATTAAAGGTTTAGTTGCCCTGTTTTTAGTATACATTCTTTTCATTTCTGTCATCACATTTTCTTGTCATTCTGTTCTCTGATTTCTGTTATCCTTTATAAGTAGGAATGATTAATATATTTGTGTGCACTGTATTAAAGTCAATTACTTTCCTTTAAAAAGCAGCAGTACTTTGTTACATTATCACTTAAAATGAAGGTAGCTACAGATTAGACTCTTTACTTTTAAAATGTGATTGCATGTTCAGGTGTTTCTCCTTCTTTGCCATAAGTATACTTTTGTTCAAAATATATTACATTGTTTTTCTTTTCTTATGTGAAAATGAAGGCATGATTTTGTGCAAACTAGCTATGCTTATTCAAGAACAAGTATAGGTTATAGCTTCTTGCATTGTGAAGACTTGTGTCACTGGCTCATCTTATATGACAGTAATTCAGTTATGACCTTTTTATACCCATTTTAAAAATAAATACAAACAAGTTTTAGCAAGCTTAATGCTGGGGAAAAAGAAAATCTTCTTCAAAATAACCTAAATTCAACCCAAACATAAGTATGTCTTTTCCTATGGTATTTCTTTTCTGCTGCATCTTGCCTTTATAAAAATGTAATTTGAAAATAAGCATGTTACGGTTTTCTGTATTGAAAGCACTACAATAATTACATACTGCTTTTTATTTTCTTCTAATATTAATAATTCCAAATGAAAAATTTTATGGAGATGTTTTTAATGTTTATAGCAGTTTATTTATTTATGACAAATGTTGATTTTCTTTATTATAAAGCCACAATAGTTATCAAAACGATTAATTGTAGACCTATGTCAATATAATGACAATATTTGTAACAAATATGTAATTAGACATATGCTATGGACATCCCTCTAGGAGGATTTGAATTTCAAATAGAGGGCTTTAATCATGTCCCTTCCTCTTTGCGTGTTGGTATTTTCTAGGTGACGATGAAGGAGTCCAGGAGACAGCAGAGTCAGATGGGGACACACAGTCAGAGAAACCGGGGCAACCTGGAGTTGAGATAGACGACTGGGATGGACCAGGTAGGACAAAAAATTTAAAATTCAACCATCTGTTGCTACTATGAGGAATTCACTTTTTTTTTCTTAAATTTTAATTAAATTATAAAACTCTTACACTCTCACTTTTGATTTAAAAAAAATATTTGTGTGTATGTTGGTTACATGGAAGGCTGAATAAATATCATTATTTAAAGAGGATTTTTATCTTTGATAAATAAACTATAAAAACCAAAGTGTTATCACTGCTTGAAGTTTTTCATCTTTGTTTTCTTTCATACTCATGTAGGAATTTAGTTAATTCTACTTGTTTTTTCTTTGAACAGAGATCTTTGTGCTGTATCCACATTCAAATTGGGCATACTTTTAAAGCTTCAAACAAGTAACAATACTCCAAAGAAATACTTTTAGTATAGTCATGTTGTAAGTCATAGATTGAATCCCAGTATGTGTTTAGAAGTTTAGAAAACATTAACAGATGCCCCACTTTGATTCAAGGTTTTGGTAATATTTTTATTTTTATGAATGAAAATTAAATTTGATTTTAAAGTTCATTGATATTTAATCATTTCAAGAAAAGCAAAAACTGTTAAAATACTCCAAAACACCAACACAGTTTTATATAAATATGTACAGTTCGTAAGAACTCTGTGGCTAAAAACCTTTATATTTGGTGCCAACTAATTTACAATTGATGGTATATTTATAAATGGAGAATGTTATGTCATAGGGCTTAAGGATATAAGCGAGTTTTGAAATAATTTTAGCCATGATTTCCAAAGCAGTAACATTTTTCATTAAGAAAGATCCCTATATTTCAATCACATTTTCACCCTTGCATGACTTTGCAAATTGCTCTCTGCTGTGCGTGAAGAAGAGAGGAACTCCAGTGGTAATTTTCTGAAACCAGCAGCTGGAAAATATAACGCAAACAAAAATGAAGATACAGTATATCTGATTATTATGATGTCATTTCTAATGTTATTCATGATACACACAGATGTTTGTATTCTGTATACTATAGCATAATGTTACACAAGATTTTGGATCAAAACATATTATAATTAAAGTACCATAATACCACATTTTAAGAGTTTGAAAGAAAATGTGGACATCTGGCATTTTCACCTTATTGCATAATGTTTCTGTCTTAATGAAGGGAAGAATTCTCTTGATTAAAAAAATAAGAAAAAAAACTTTGGAAAATTTTATTTTTTCTTGGGGATTACATTTAACTTAAAAAAGGTGGGTGAACTTTATGTTGTATGGTTCTTTATTCATAGAATTAAGTACGTATAGGCCGTTTAGAAGAGTTTTTACATTTAAATTAGATTAGATGGCCTTTTGATATGCCTGCCTGCAAGGGGTACATTCTGGATTCTCTCAAAGGGGCAAACTTGGAGGCGGCTGGTTTTCCTCTTTGCTCAAACCTGGGACCCACAGTGCTCCCAGCCACTTGTGAGTAAGTAAGCAAATTCAGGGGGTGGTGAATTACTAAACACATACTGCATACCCAGTGCTTCCTCTTTCAGGAAGCTTTTCCAGAAATAAAGTTATGTGTTAGCTAAAAGAGATCGAGAGGGGGGCGGGGAACAAGGATAAAGCATGATGCTGTCCATTCAGGATAAGATTTTTTCACTTTTGAGTTAAATTTACTTAACATATCTGATTTAATAAACATTTTATTTAGTTGATATCAGTGAAAACGTATATACTCTTTCTGTGGCACATATGAATGTATAAAAACTTTAAAGGAAAAAATGTATGCCTATAAGCAGGTATGCCTGGAGGAAATTCATCCTTTGTATATTGTAAATCGATAACACATTTTTTCCCTACAGGTGTTTTGCAAAATAAAGGAGGATTTATTATTTTGACATCCCCTGATAAATGAAGTTGATTCATAACAAAAGATTACCTGTTGGATATTTATCTTTTAAAGTAGAATATTCATTGCTTTCCTTCAATCAGGAGAAAATATACAGGATGTTTTTGGACTTTTGCTATTGCATGAATAGTGATTTACATCAATATTTTTACCCAATTTTTTGTTATTCAAAAAAGTATTGGTATTTTACAACTGTATTAAGAAGAGGAAATTTCCCAGGTTTTAGTGACAGTTTCCAAACATCTTAGAAAATGAACTCTGGATTCTAAAGTTTTAGGTTCGAATTCTGGATTTGCTGCTTACTTGCTGGATGAATTTTTGCAAGTTGCTTAATCTCTCTGTGCTGTTATTCTCATTTGTAAAATGTGGAAAGTGATATTAACGCCTCTTAGGGCTTTTGTGAGAATTAAATCAAATCTTGAACATAAAATGCTAATGACCATTATTATGGCTTTGAAATTGTTGCGACTTGAAGCAGAACCTTTAAAAATTCTTTTCTGCATTTTTTAAAGCACAGTAGTACATCTGATACAACAAGGGTAAACTTTTATAATACCAAGCATCTAGTTTTGAATTTAGCCACAAATTATTGGTTAAGACATGAGGCAATGAGCCAGGTGTGATTTCAAGGTCTCCTAACTTTAAGGTCCTCCCACCCAGTCCTGATAGTCACCCTAAGATAGAGAGTTGTCTCTAAAAATAGAACAGAATCAAAGGACAAGGAAATTCTCTAAAGAATTTGAGGCATAGAGCTAACATCATTTAAGATAGATCAGGATTTATCTTATTTTTAAAGTTTGATTGGAGACGACTCCACAAATTTTCTTGATAGCTCAGTTCGATAATGAATCAACTCCTCTGTGAAGTGTTCTATTTTTATCAAATGCAGATTCCCCAGAGCATTTTTTTTCCCTTATTTGTTATACATTTAAAAGTCACATTTAATCATTGCTTGTACCTTTGTTAACTCTTATGATTAGGTGGAACCTAAACAATCTTTAGGAAAATTGTCTTACATTTGTAAACATTTCTAATGATGAAATTCTTTAATGTTTAGATATTTGTGACTCTTATTTGAATAATCTCCAATTTCTTATGAGTCTTTCACCATTTGAGTGGAGTGCTAGACTCACAGTAAGCTAGTAAAGTTCAGGCCAATGTAAAAGTCATTACCTCGTTATTTCAGTATTTCGCATATCTATTTTCAAGTTTGATTCTTCTTTCTTGCTCTTAAGAAAATTACCTTGACATTACTTTGCTTGGAATCTAATTCATATGATACTTGTTATCCACTGTTCTTCCTTTTCCTCTGTATTTGCCTATACCTCACTTATATCATTTCTGTCTTCTTTTTAAGTAAATGCTTTTTCTTTTATCACCCTCCAGTAATTCAGTTTGCCAATATTCTCATACATTTAACTATTTAAGAGATAGTCATTGTACACTAATAACTGTGAAAAGTGCTAGGGAGAAGTCCAAAGATGTAGTACAATGCTGGCCACAGTCTCTCTTTTTTTATTGAAGTATAGTTGATTTACAATGTTGTGTTAATTTCTGCTGTGCAGCAAAGTGATTCTATTACCTATACCTATCTATCTATATATATATATACACACACACACACATTCTTTTTTCATATTCTTGTCCATTCTGATTTATCACAGGATATTGAATATAGCTCCATGTGCTATACAGTAGGACCTTGTTGTTTAACCATTCAATATATAATAGTTTACATCTGCTAACTGCAACCTCCCATTTCATCCCTTTCCCACCCCACCTCCCCCTTGGCAACCATAAGTCTGTTCTTTATGTCTGTGAGTCTGTTTCTGTTTTGTAGATAAGTTCATTTGTGTCATATTTTACATTCCACATATAAGTGATATCATATGGTATCTGTCTTTCTCTTTCTGACTTACTTCACTTAGTATGATAATCTCCAGTTCCATCCATGTTGCTGCAAATGGCATTTTTTCGTTCTTTTTGGGGGCTGAGTAGTATTCCATTGTGTATATGTACCACATCTTCTTTATCCATTCATCTGTTGATGGACATTTAGGTTGTTTCCATGTCTTGGCTATTATAAATAGTGCTGCTGTGAACATAGGGTATCTTTTTGAATTATAGTTTTGTCCAGGAGTGGGATTGCCAGATCATTTGGCAACTCTATTTTTAGTTTTTTGTGGAAACTCCATACTGTTTTCCACAGTGGCTGCAACAACTTACATTCCCACCAACAGTGTAGGAGGGTTCTCTTTTCTACACACCCTCTCCAGCATTTGTTATTTGTAGACATTTTAATGGTGGCCAATCTGACTGGTGTCCACATTGTCTCTTCTTGATACCATTTCTCTCCTTTAACCTTTAATTATTCATGTAGTGTAGTTAGGTAGGATGCAATAATTAAACATGTCAACCTAGAAAGTAGAGAATGGTCTATACTACAGAAGAAAATGCACAAATTTTAGAGCCATGCTGACACTTATGGCCTTGTGGCCTTGGGCATATTAAACAGCCAGGACCTCAGTTTCCTTATCTTCAAAATGGGAAGAATAATAAGTACTTTGAAACATGGTTATGAGGATGAAACTTGAAAGAGATGATATATATGATACCTAGCACAGAGCTTGGGCGAGTGTGGGATTTGCTAGATGTTAATGGCCTCCCTTTACCCTAGGACCTCTCACATTGGCCAACAATTGGAATGTGTCCTTATTTTGAAAACAGTGCTTACATCTCTGTCTCCCTCCTTTGAGAAAATCTTTAGAACCTCAATTCATGGCCAAATTCTGGAGTGCTGACTTGTGTATTTATTTAGAAGGAGACTTAGGGAAGAGGAGAATACTGTTAAGTCATTATAAATTCATCATCCACCACTACGAAATGAGTACCTTAAAAGTCACATCTTACAAACTTCAACTCTAGGAATGCCAACTCTCTGGCTTATGTTATTAAAAACATGTTACTTCTTTTTGCATATGGGAATAATGAATAATTTGTTTTCCCTGGTCTAATATTGAATGAATCTAGCAACAGGCTTATAGCAGCTATAATTGACATTTCTAGGAGCTCTACTAAAGAACATATCATGTTACTCAAATTGTGCAGATAAGTATATATAGCCCCCAATAATGTGTATTAACACAAATATACACAGATATAAAATTTTGAGCAAGCAGTCGTTTAGATTCTTTGACATGAACTTTTCCAGATAATCATGTACTTTTATTTAAATAGATTTTGGTATTTATATGTAAAGCATTTGGGCCATTTCAGTAAAAATGAAGTAGAAAATCAGACCTTGTATCGATGATTTGAGGAATTAATAGAATAAAATTAGGAATAATTTTTGTGTTATACATTATGGAACAGCACACCTTCCTCCTAGGTTGATAAATGGAAATCTGATTTACCATCAGAGGTAAATTATTTTGAGGTAATGGGTAGAGAACACCAAAAATACTTCTGTTTATATATTGGCCCTGCCACTTATCAATTGTGTGACTTTGGGTAAGTTACTAACTCTCCAAGGGCTCAGTTTCCTTATTTATAAAATGGGACTAATTATAATAACTACCTCATTAATGAGATTTTTTTATGTAAAACATGGAGATCAAAACTTCATAAGTGCTCAATAAATGGCTCTTAATATTACTTTTAGTATCATTTTGGCAATTGTGCCTTAGAAGCCATTATAATGCCTTACAGATGATAAGCCCACATTTGTATAGTGAATCAACTTTGCAAAATGATTTCGCTATGTAGAAATCATCACAGGGCTACATTAACTATGTTCTATTCAACTGGATTTAAAACGTAATTCAGTAAAAGAAATTTTAATGTAAATAAATTTTCAAGAATAAATGTCTAGCCTAAAATCAGATGTGTGTACTTGTTGCATCTGGACTAAAAATGTTTCAAGAAATCTATAAAGAAGTCACCTCATTCAGGTGCTGTTCAGCGTTGTGGATCCACGCAGATGATCAGGCTAGTTCTGCTCTGTGCCTGAAATTAAACTGAGAAGATGGGGCGTGTCTTATATAAAGTGGAATGGCAGCTGGGAGACCACTGTGAGAGAGAAGCACACACTAATGATACAGGGTTTTTTTCCCTTTACTAGTCCAAAGAAGGGCTTGGAGATTACAGTTCTGATTTCGTTTCCTTTTTGACTGGAAAATGTGGTAGATATAAGATCTGGGAAATGCCATTTGAAGTAAATTAACAGAAACCTATGAAACATAGTTAACCATAGATATAGTCTGACAGTAAGAAGAATATTGTGAGAAGCAGAGGAAATCGTAGAATGACTGTGTATTACTCTGACAGTGAATTGGTATTATCTCTGCTATCAGATAATGCAGTTATCATTAATTTTCACATTTGCATTTCAATCTTTGGAAGGAAATGACTCTTGCCGGATGAAGATAAGAGCTCTGTACCACTATAATGAACCATCATTTTATCCCAACGCTTTGTGTCCATATGAAAATGAGGCGGGGAGGAGAGAGAGAGAGAGAGAGAGAGAGTGTGTGTGTGTGTGTGTGTGTGTGTGTATGTGGGGGGGGTTCAGAAAAACATTATAACAAAGTGTCAAAAATTGCTACAGACTTTTGAGCCCCTTCTGAAACAAGAGGGGGTCAAAATAAATCCTCTGTACTGTAGTTAAGTGGATATCGGATTAAAAGATGAAAGCCTTACTCTTTGTAGAACAGGATGCCACATAAACACAGTAAAAAAAAGTTCTCTTTATCTTATTCCTTTATTCCAGTTTCCACTCTGATATAGAATTAAGGCACACATAAACCTAACCCAAAAAAAGAGGTAGGTTGAAGGGAAAGGACTTACGATTATTATTTGGAAAGAGATGTCTTTGAGTTATAAAGAACTGCCTAAGATATACAAATTTATTATTATTATTATTTCTTCAGTTGTACAAGAATGGGAATTAAGGATATTTAGATAATGGCTTGTTTTAGAACTTGCAAATACCTAATTTGTTTGCACAAGTTTAATTGAGAAATTCAAGTTAAAGGATAATGAATTGAGATTAATTTTTTTTTTTTTTTGGACCTTGCTTTGCAGTGACCTTTTCCTCAAACAGATTGCTGGAAAATAAAATACAATGTCAAGTTTTATAAATACATCATGATCCCAGAAAAATATATGACAGCACATACTTTCCTATCCCACACCCTGCTCCCATGGCAAAATTCATTAATTAACCTTTTACAGTAAAAGCTCCCTTAATTAAACTAAAATTTGCACCCTTTCTCTGAAACTTACTGATTGAGGCTGTTATGGGTTAAGTAGGGTCCCCTCACAACTCATATGCTGAAGTCTTAAATTTCAGTACCTCAGAATGTGATGTTATTTGGCAATAGGGTCATTGCAGATGTAACTAGTTAAGACGAGGTCATACTCATTAGGGTGGGCCCTTCATCCAACATGACTGGTACCCTCATAAGAAGGGGACATTTGGAGACAGACCACATACATAAGGAGAACATACTGTGAAGATGAAGGAAGAGATTGAGATGATGCTCCTAGAAGTCAAGGAAGGCCAAAGATTACTGGGAAACCACCGGAAGCTAGGTAAGAGGTATGGAACAGATTATCTCAGAAATCCTTCCCTTGAATCCTTCTGATTCCCAGAAGGAATCAATCCTGCTGGACCTGATCTTGGTCTTGTAGACTCCAGAATTGTGAGACAATACATTTCTGTTATTTAAGCCACCCAGTTTATGGTACTTTGGTACAGCAGTCCTAGAAAATCAATACAGAGACCAGGAGCTAGAAAGGAATCATGTGGACAGTCCCTTATATGCTTGCCAACTATATATCTTACTGTAATTTTTAGTTGATTTTAAATATTGTCTAAACGACTCAAATATATTTGCAAAAAAAATACATTGTTTCTAGGGCAACAATATCGAGACCTTCAAAAGAGTGGATAAAGAGCAACTAAAAACTGTAGGTATGGACAAAATAACTGCAACAAATCAGGGAGAAAATCATAAACATATTGAAAGAATCTGCCCTTAGATGGCTTTGCAAGTACTTTTACATCCTCACTCTAATGAAACAAACTAGAAATTGTAGATGAAGCATTTGAATGTTGTTTATGAAACTGGAGGACCAACAGTGGGCTCATAGGCCAATAAAAGGTCTAGGCCCTACATCAAATGTTTAATTATTAAATGTGCTTTTGTATATTGTAAGTTAAAATATAATGCTTCTATTATTATTTTAAAACTCATTCCATGGTTTGGCTATTTTGATTAAACTGCTCACCCCACTTTTGTCCAATAATAGGGCTTTACTGTGCTCTTTCCTCCTGAGCCATAATTCAGCTTAGAATTCTTCTCAACAGGACACTTCAGGAAGACACTTGTCAGTAGGATATAAGAAAAACCTTTGTTATCCCCTTTGTAACCTATTTTATTAAAAAGTATGCATTAGATTTTTATTTTGGTGCAAGAATTTTTGGCATTCATTGTTTTCCTTGACTCAGCATTGTACCTGGAAAAGATACCTAAATATATGACTGAACTGAGATGTTGAAAGAAAGAAAACCTAAACCATGTAATTATTTGCTTCTCTTGTCTGGTTCAGAAAGGGACTTAATGGGGATCAGAAAGATAAGTCAAGACCAACACAATGACATACACTAGAAGTAGAAGTAGTTTAAAACTATGGAAAATAAAAGCAGGTACATAGAGACATGTACACTTGCTATTAATGGGCCGCAAATTTGGAACTAGATTACTAGATTATTTAAAGGGTAATATTGATTGGGTACACAAGATAAAATACATTTCTTGTAAGTTGGTAGTTGAATCTAGATCCTTGAAGAAATTCAGATTCAATACTGTAGGCAACAGTACTATATATACATTGCTGGGTGCTTTCTGTTGCATCATATCAGTAAGCACATACAAGGTGGCTGCCTCACTTGTGATTTTACAAAGTATCAGGCGGTTCAGGTGTTTTCACTTGATCCATCCATTATAAAGTTTCCCATCAACTTTTCACCCAATGGTTATTGCCAGGATCCATTACATCATTAGGGCTTGCAAAATGGTGACTTTTGCATTTTATCATTCCTTCTGTATTATTAACTGATATTATTATCTTCTGAAAATCTTTCCCTCCTCTACTATTTAGTTACCCCTGAATACTGTTCATAAAGGAAAAGGTGGACACATGCTTGATTTTTTTCTCATTACATACCAATTTTCAGTATAGGAAAGAATAGAAAGAGTGGTATAAGGCTGGTAAAATAAGCTGGTAAATACTGTCATTGCATTTAAATTCAAGATCTGTGTGAAGACATGTTATGCATATAAGCCACATACTCAGAATTGCATTAAAAATAAACTACTCTGACTACAATATGAAGAATGGGTAGAAGAAGGACAATAGAAATACAGTAGTAGTCTTATCAAGAGATGAAAGAGAGTTATAGAAAGCACCAGATATTTTTGAGGGTGTCATTGTGTGTGGCTTGTTCAACTTATTTTGTTGCCATTCACGGAGGTAAGGAGAACTGAAGGAAAGACATGTTTTGGGAGAAAGATGAATTGGATTTTTAGTATGTTGTTTCCAATTTTTGTGAGACATCCAAGTGGATCTGTTGAGTAGAACATTGGTAATATAGGCTGGGAGTTTGGAGAAAAGCCTAGTATAGAGATGTAAATTGGAGAGTCATCAATGTATACATGGCAATGGAATTCATGGGAGTAGATGGGAATATATATATATATATATATATGCATATGAGGTCTTGGACATGAAGCTTGAAGAACTCCTATCTCTAGCAGAAGGATAGAAGAAGAAGTGTCAAGAGCGTCTGATAAGGAGGGAACAGCCAAAATAGGGAGAACCAGGGGAATGTAATAGTTTTAAGGAGGAAAGAGTCATGCTTGGGTTAAATGCTGCTGAGAGGTCAAGACCGAGATTTAAAGACTTTCCTTGAATTCAGTGCCATGTGGATATTAGTGATTTTAACTGGAACTATTTCAGTGGAGCTCTTGTAGCAGAGCTGCCAGACTGTGGTAGGTTGAGGTGGGAGCGAAAGACAAGCAAATTGAGTCAGCTATTGGAAACAACTCTTCTTGAGTGTTCTTGGTAAATAAATATAAACATACCTGGGTTTCTGTGAAACTGTTTATTGATAAAATTGTTCATTACCATTTTATTTCTACCTCAGAATCTTTCAAACTTTAGGGTTATGTTTCCAAAGAAATTTATGTCTCATATTAAGCCATTCTGAATCTGCTACCCATTAACTTTTATAAATTATTTCAGAGTTATTTTGGTTTCCTGTCCCTACCATATTTTCAAGCTTTACATAATACATTTTGCTCATTTCTTTTAAATTTTATTGTTTCAACTTTTATCTCCCAGTAACTAGTTTACCAAATAGTTTGTGTGTGGATTTTTTTTTGAGTTTTATTACCTTTAATGTAATTGAAATCTAAATTTAATAATATATTACATAAAAATTTACTATAAATTTGTTGTGGGTTAGAGGTATGTTTTCCCTTCTTTCTGTATTCAAACTGATAGCAGCTCTTATGGTGTTATTGTTATTTCTGTTGTTGTTTTAACCTCAGGAGTACACTTAGACCTTGGGGATTGTTATATCTTTGTCTTCATAATAAATTCCTACACTGTTTCTGAGATTGATACTTGGAGCAAGCAACTTATTCACTCATAAATATAATTTGCATATCCTTGCCAGATCTTGTACTTCTTCCCCTGCACCTTTGCAGACCCACATTGAATTAATTAATTTAATTAGGTCAAACACTTATTGAATAAGTGTTAAGAATAACCATGTGCCAGACTCCAAGGATAAAACGATGACTTTGGACTCATACTACCTTCAAAAAGCTCGTAGTACAAAGAAGACAGACAAATGATGAGATAATTAAAATACACTGCTATGGATTCTGTTGCAGAGGCATGTACAGTGTGCAGTGGTAGCAAAGGGGGAGGAAGGTCATCCACTGCAAAGTGGGAGGGGTGGTGGGAAAATGGCTGAGGGATCAGCTTGCACAGAGGGAGAAGGGAAGGGTGTTGAGGCTGCTGGTGGTGAGACATAATGCTGATGAGATAACACAAGCAATAATAATCTCTTCAGTGATCCCAAGGACAGAGTGATAAATACACACTGGACGCACTAAATTGTTAATGATACATAGGAAATGTTTAGTTTTTTGCAAAATATAATTTTGCAAAATTATATATATTATATATTAAGTGTAGTAAATCTGCTGCCATTTTGCCTCTACAGAAGCTTTCACTTTCCTGTTAAACCTGCCCTACTGTGCCACTGTTACCTAGAAGGCACTATCCTTCTGTCACTCTTGGGCCTGAGGAATGGAGAGGTTTTCTGAAAGATAATGGAAACTAAAGTACCCATGCTGAAGATTAGTTACATCTATAAACTGTTAAAAACAACAAATAAAGAGTTTGGTAAAAGGTCAGCTAAGAAACAATAAAGAAACCTAATTGTAATTTTAGCCATTTCCTGGAAATTGAAAAGCAAAGCAGGGTATCTAGTGGCGTAACTGGTCTTGCCTGGTGTTTGGAAGTGGGGCTAGCTCTTGGAGGTTCTTGGAGAGCTTGGTGGGGAATAAGAAAGGAAGGCTCAAGGGGGAAAGTAGGAGCTTCTTGCTAACAGCAGAGTTCTACTTGGCAGAATTCCTGTGGGCCATATTTTAAGTGTCCTTAAAAGAAAATTGCAAAGTGCTGCGTGTTTTCAAAAAAAAATTTATTGAATACATTGTCATATATAGGAAAGTAATGAAAATAACATATTTGATGTTAAACATAAGTTTATATTTGGATAAATACACAGAGAATCACATATCTTATTTTGAGTTTTCATGGCAGAATCTCTTGATACTAACAAGAAGTATAACATTCTTTTTAAGTGACACCCTGAATAAAAGCAGTCACAAGCCTTCCCAACTGAATGGAATTTTAACAAGTTCTTTGGGTTTTTTCCTGTTAATTTTTTCATATGAATTAAACAAGGTTATTTCATTTTTGAGCATTGTATTAACAATGTAAAATAAAATGAAAAGAATAAATACATGAGTACATTCTAATAAGGATGGAAACATGGCATTTTTTTTACAGAATTAAGTAAGCTATATGCCAGACAAAGAATATAAAATGACTGAGTGAGATTGACAGCACTTATTTTAGTGTGTATTTTAAGTAAACAATGCATTATTTAAGTTTATGGTATTTAAAATTATATTTTCTATATAAAAGCAATGCGAGCTCACCAAAAGAAAAACGAGTGGAAGACACTTTCTGCCATCAGTGTTTATTTCAGTTCCCTCTACCCATTTTTCTTTAAATTAGATGCTTTCCAAGAAAATTACTATCTTCCTCAGTAATTTTCATTACTCTGAAAATTGAATAAAAGGGGGACATTTGCTATATAAATAATAATTATCATAATATGATTAATGCAATAGTTATTAAATAGTCTGATAAATTATATAACATCTTAAAATATTATGCCTGCAATTTCTAATACTATAGCTGGAAATAATGACTTGTGAAAAGTGTTTTATTGTAAAAGAAGTCATTTGAGTAGCCTTTCTTAATTATGCAAATATAAGAGCCAGGATTTTTCAAACTGGATTTGGGAGCCTTTTGTCTCTTTGGGTTGAATACTACCTGTCTTGGAGATCTCACAGCTTTGAGAGAGGGAAGGAAGATGGAGGACTGATTTGCACGTGCAGCCTGTGGGGCTTTCTGTGTGGCAGTCAAGCGAACTCCACCACTTCCACCCCAAACTGTGGTTTATATTAGTCTGCTCAGGCTGCTGTAACAGAATAACAGAATACCACAGACTCAGTGGCTTAAACAACAGAAATTTGTTTTCTCATAATTCTGGAGACTCGAAGCCCAAGGTCAAGGTGCCCACAGGGCTGGTTTCTGGTGAGACCTCTCTTCCTGGCTTGTACGTGGCCACCTCCCCGCTGTGTCTAGACATGGTTTTTTCTCTGTTATGTGCACACTCCTGATGTCTCTTCTATTCTTATATGGACACCAATCCTATTGGATTAGGGCTTTACCCCTATGTCCTCATTTAACCTTAATTACTTCCGTAAAGGTCCTGTCTCCAAATACAGTGGCATTGGGAGTTAGGGCTTCAACCTATAAATCTTGGAAGAGACACAATTCAGGTTGTCAATGACAGGTTTGATTGGGGTGGCCTTAACCAGAATCTGCTGGCAGGGAAAGGACATCTTGGAAAATAGAAGATTTGTGGAGGGCAAAGCCAGGACTCAACAGTAGGGCTTTAGGTTTTAAGAGAGAGGGCTATTTTTCCCTACCCTTTGTTCCTAAATCTGGAACTCCTTGTGAGGCCAGCTAACATGGCCTCGGGTCCTGCTTTGGGGAAGTATGGCTGGTCTGAGATGTGATGTGAATTAAGTGAACCGAACCCTAAAGACTAAGGGGGAACACCATGACAGATTGTATAAGACCTGAGCCCACTGGGGTGTTTCCTTAGCAAAGAAGGGGAATCCACCATCCTGTGTGGGATCTGTGCTTAATAGTGACACCAAGGAATAGAGAGCAAAGCAGGGGCTTCAGTGGCCTAGGTGATTTCTTGGAGTTTGGAAGTATGGCTGGCTCTTGAGGAGTTCTTGGAAACTTTGGAAGGAATGAAGTAAAAAGATCTCAAGAGGGAGAGGCTTAACTTCTTGTTAATAGAAATTTTACCCCAAGCTGAAGAATGAGGACATATAAGTCATGGGAGAACATAAAGGAAGCCCAGAGAAAGAGGCACCTGTCTCTCCTCTGGGAGACCATTTAAGACCTCTTTACTTTGTAAGCATGGAAGTATTTAGCAGATGGAAGGAGAGAAGAGAGGAAAGACATTCCAACACTCCAGGCAGAGGGAATATAACACACCTGCATTAATAGAGATGGAGAATTGTGGTTAGGAGTGAGATAGGGACTCACATTAGACAGCTAGGCAATAGCCTGTTGCACGAGTTCGGGTCAGAAGGCAATAGAGATTTGGGTAATAGAAGTTGCCAGCATCATTAATAAATACCGGTGTTCAAAATGGGTTTAAAGTGGTAAAGGAAGAAGGAGGGTTTTTCTCCCACTCCTAGAGTCCAAGCACAGGAAAGCAGTGACCTGGAAGTGGCACTAGGGATCAGGCCAGAAACAGCTTGGCTCCAGAGTCTCTGCTCTGAACCATTGACACACACACACACACACACACACACAGAGACACACACACAGACACACACACACACACACACACACATTTTTTCTGAGCAATGTCAAAGCTAGAGTTTTCTTATGAACCTTTATCCTTATTCTGGAAGAAGAACACCCTTTATTAATTGTGAAAAAAATATTTTAACTCTTTTAAGTTATTAAATTTAATGATTATCTTTACATTTTATATTAAATTTGAAAATAAATATGAGATTTTAAGAAGCACTGACCATATAGAAGGCACCTTTTCTCCACAGTTTTGACATATCGATATGTATTATGGGAAAAATTATTTGATTTTTAAGAATAAGTAGATACTTTTGAAAAGCCCAAATTATTTATTCATTAAAAATCATAATTACAATTATGTGGCAAAATTAATTTTCTATAAAATAGGTTTTTCTGTCTGGAATATGGACGTGAATTATTTTACAAACTCATATAACTTAAGGCTAACATTTCATGCCAATAACTCATGATTAGTATATAGTAGAATAATTTAGCACATTTTAAAATTAAAGAAGAGGTTGTTAGTTAACCCAGCTTTCTGGATTTTACTCATTTTTTTTTTAACTTTTAAAGGTAAACATAATAAAATAAAAAAATAGTTATCAGATATTTTAATAAAGTAAAATGAAAATGACATTATATGTAACTGTTAGAGAAATGCAGGAAATATTTCAATCATTATTTAAAAGTACATGAGATTAATAATACTTCTGATTCCCTTTGGGCCTTATTAAATATTATTTAATCTGTATAATTCAAGACATTTTATCCATTAGGCTCAGTCATTTTCAGAAATCCTAAAACATACAAGTAAAAGTACTGATAAAGGGAAAAATCAGTAACTCAGATAACCTAAAGCATTTATTTTTCAGAGTGTTATTCTCTTGAAATGATCAAAAGAATTCTGAAACCATTCAGAATTAATGTTGAGGACCTAAAACTCTGTTCTGGGCAACATTTTCCTCTCCCGTGAACTTCTTAACTTTTCTCTTTCCAGTCACATCGCTAGTACCTAATATTTACGGAGAGTTTACTATGTGCTAATCACTGCTACAGGCATGGGGACTATAAGAGCAGACAAATTCTCATTGTTTTCTCTCAAAACGGCTCTAGGAATATTGTCTCCCTCTTGACCAGTGAGGAAACTGAGACGCAGAACATTAAGGAACTTGCCTATGATCACAAAGCAAATAATCATGGAATTGAAATGAAACAGCTTGACCCCAGAGACTGTGCTCATCACCACTACATTTTCTCTGTTTTCCATACAATGAGCCCTTCTTGATTATGGCACCTGTTATTTGTGATCATATGTTGACACCCTGTCACCTAACTGGCATTCTTTTTTCCTTCCCTAAAATACAAGCAAGGAAACTATGTTTTATTGTTCATTAAAGCCTTTTATTAAGTTTAATTTTTCCTTTGATAAAATTTTTGTGAAGTCTAAGGCTTCCTTTCTAGTGCACAACTTTTTGGTTACTGTGTTTAATTTATCACTTACTTGGCTTCGCCCTGGAGAACAACATAACCCTAAGAGCTACCATTCATTGAGCATCGTGGCTCCAAGTCACTGGGTCTTATTTTACAGTGGAGGAAATTAAGGCTTAAAAGTTTAAATTTGAGGCATACCTCGGAAATATTGTGGGTTCTGTTCCAGACCTCCTCAGTGAAGGAAATATCACAAGAAAGCAAGTCACACAAATTTTTGGTTTCCCAGTGCACTGAAAAGTTATGTTTACACTATACTGTGGTCTATTAAGTATGCAATAGCATTGCGTCTAAAAAACAATGTATATACTCTAATTAAAAAATACTTTATTGCTAAAAAATGCGAGCCATCATCTGAGCCTTCAGAGTCATAGTAACGTCGAAGATCACTGGTCACAGATGACCATAACAAATATAATAATAATGAAAAGGTTTGAAATATTGCAAGAATTACCAAAATGTGACACAGAGACCCGAAGTGAGCAAAGGCTGTTGGGAAAATGGTGCTGATCGACTTGCTACACACAGGGGTCATCACAAACCTTAAATTTGTAAAAAACGCAGTATCTGCAAAGCACAAGAAGGCAAAGTGCAGTAAAACGAGGTGTGTCTCTAATAGAGCTGAGAAGTGACCCAGCCAGGATTCCCATTGAGAGTGGTGATCAATAATGCCGGCAACACACCTCTGGAGGACATTTTCTTTTTCTAGGCACTACATGAAATGATGTTGTTGGTTACTTCTGTTAATTCTCACAACAATTCGACAGGTGATCCCTATTTCATAAGTGAAGATGTTAAGTCTTAGAGAAGTTAGGTAGTTTACCTAGTCCCACGTTGCAAATAGGGGACGGGTAGCTTACCTAGTCTCAGTGTGATGGTAAGGTCAAGCTTGTAGGGGTAGTGAAGTAATGGAAGATACAATCTGAGATGAAAATCGCTTTCAAATTCTGCTCCTCCACTTAACAGCTCAGTAAATTCGGACAAATTACGTCATCTTTCTGCCTGTCAACTTTCTCATCTGTAAAATGGGAGTACTGTATACAGCCAGCCCTCATTATCTTCAGGTTCCAGATCACTGAATTCAACCAACCATGGATGGAAAATACTCAGAAAAAAGTTCCAGAAAGTTCCAAGAAGCAGAACTTGAATTTGCCATGCCGGCAACTATTTACATAGAATTTTCATTACATTTACAACTATTTACATAACATTTACATTGTATTCGGTATTATAAGTAATCTAGAGATGATTTAAAGTATATGGGAGGATGTGTGTAGCTTACATGCAAATACTACACCATTTTATATAAGGGACTTGAGCCTCCAAAGATTTTGCTATTCATGGTGGGAGGTCCTAGAGCCAATCCCCTGTGGATACTGAAGGATGACTATACCTGCTTCATAGGATTTTATGAGCATTACATTAGTGAAGTGCTGAGAAGAGTGTCTGGCCCAGAGTAAGTACTGTATAAATGATGTAAGCATGACGTCATCCTCATCATCACCTTCATCATCCTCATCATCCTTATTTTATAGTCAGGGTTTTTTTTTTCCTCTCTTAAATCTTGCCTCAACCTTATTTCTTCTACTCCATTAGATTTCTTTAGCTTTTGCATGGCCAGAGAAGTAGCAAGTCCCTTTGTGTCTGTTTTGTTCAGAAAACAAGGGTGTTTTATAGGATTCAACATCCTTGATTAGAATAAAACTTTCAGTTGAGTATGAAGTGTTAGAGTATTTTAGGATTTAAAAAAAAATAATTTGGGCATTTGTTTCTTATGCTCAGTCTCATTCCACAAAGGATTTGGGGTGACTTATGAAAAACATGAAATATAAAATGATAGTATAAATTATTAAAGTAGATGAGAGAAAACATAGACAGGAAAATAATAGAAGCAAGGATAATATAATTACATGGCTAGCTAAAGCATGGAGTCCAAGATAGTTGCTCAAAAGCCCCACTTCTCTCCTGGGCTCTTTCCTCTGTACTCTTCCTTTTGGTTTTCTGAGGGCCTTAGAGTGCCTTCCTATTTCCTTTCCTTTTCCCCTTTTCTTCTTGGGACTTACATTCGCACACTTTCTCAGACAAACTTACTGAATTGTTCTCATGAGACCTCTATTCTCTATTGGTTACCTCTCTTTCAATTTTCCCCAGAACTGCTCAGTTCACTTTCTGAAGAAGAAATAGAAAAGGGCAGAATGTTACCAAATCCTTCCTCCTGTGTTTTCAAATAACCACAACATTAGCAACTTTTCATTGTGTATGCTTTTACAAAAATTTCTTTTTAGAAAATCAAATATATGCTTCTCATTATTTTAATAAAAACTCCACTGAGTAAATGAATTACATTAGGATTGGAAAAAATAAAGTTTGCAGTGAATGGTGGATGACACTGGTATTCAATAAGGAGCTCTTGAAAACAGACCAAATGCTTAAGATGTTTTTGCAGTTTTCAATTTGTAAGAAAATGATTTCATTAGAGGGGAAGAGAGAGAGAGAAAAAGCCATCAGTGGGGATGTTGGAGAATGCAGGCTCCTGATGAGACCAGCAGAGAAGACAAACTAAGTATACAGATGCAGATTAGGCCTCAGAACATGAGGACATAAAAGGGATTTAATGGTGGGGTGGGTTATAGAAATCCATGTAACAATGTTAAATAATTATAGTTCCAGCTGAGATCAAAGTGGTGCTGATTGAACACCCTCAAGCTGTTAACACGAAGTGTCTTGAAGGGAAAAAAAACCCTGCCTCAGAGATTGGTCAGACTGGGCAAACAATGTCTGTGATCTATAGAAGTTCCAACTCTATTGAAAGCACCAGTTGTGGGAGAGGAAAAATGGAGGCAGCCTGTGAGGGAATTTCTTCCTTTGGAGCTCAGTGTTAAAACTGACTTTTACAGCTCTTTGTAATTGGGTTGATATTGCTCAAAAAATATGAGCAATATCTCCAGCTTTCTTTTGGAGGCTGGAGAAAAGACTGTCATATTACAGATGTCAATTCTATAATTGACTTACCATTCTTGAGTCTTCTCTTCGAGGAAAATGTCACTTTGGCTACATATACCAGAGTGATATTGACTGTAGGTAAGGTTACCTGAAAAAAGAGTCTTTGTAGAAGACACATTTAACTGCAGAAGGAGCAAAAATATGTTGACTATCACAGGGAAACAAATGAGACTACATTCATTTGTGGATTTGTTTGATTTTGTAATGTCCCCAAGACATTATAAAGTGTAGAATTATGAAACAATTGAAATTAGTTATAAAATGAGACAGCCAATTAAAGTAACCCTAATCACAAGTGTTTTGGACTAATTTAATGTAGAACTATATCTATATCTAATCTATTTATCTATATGATAAAGGAAAGAGAGAAGCATAGTTTTTATACCTTATAGATGCATCTTTATTTACTTTTTAAAAAATGAAATTGTTTATTATTTTTAAGTAACTAAAAAAGCAAAGCCAGCAAGTATTAAAACTAGATTTACAGAAATTGTACTTCCATATTTTATATTCTTCTTTAACATATATGGTTGACTTACATAGTTGAACTACATAGTTGACATAAAGAGTTGAATTATGTAGTTGAAAAGCCAACTATTTGCAAATGCTTTTTATGGCACTCTGGATATTGTGGCTGGAATTTCACTTGGGGTGGATTAAAACAGACATTTCAGTAAGGCACATGGCATTTCTAATACAATGACAGTTTTAAGATTTAGGATGTTTGGAACTGAGCTAGCTACCTCATTTAAAATTTTGAAAACCTTTATGTTAGGAGATGAAATAATGATCAAAATATTTGATAATAAGTATTTATGCATCAGTTAACAAGTTGGTAATCACTTCTTGAGGGAAAATTGGTTTTGGATAGACAAAATTTGAATTTTCTTAGTAGAATAATTTAATAAAATTTTTCCTAAGTCAAGTACCTTTGCCTGAACATTTGGGTAAGGATATTTTAAGAATGAAGACTTTCTGCTGTATGTCTCCTTCTACTGTAGGAAATAACCAATATTAAAGATAATGCCTCATTAAATCTGTGTGATAAATGGTCTAACTTTATGGCTTTTCTTAGGTAGAGGCTTTATGACATTACATTTAATTTTTAATATTTTAATATGAATGCATTTTCCTTGCCAAACTAATTTCTATTTTTATAGGGGTACAGATGTGTTCGCTGTAACATCTTTTCTCATCTGTGGAAAATATCATTTCTCCTTTGTAAAATATTATTTTAAAATCATATTCATGTGGTATTGGAGAAGATGATAAGAAATTATAGGATTAAACTCTTAATGAGTATATATTGAATATCCTCAAAACAGTTTAAAACAATAATAAAAATATAAATTAAGACAATTTCTACAAGCTACAGCTAATTATTAGTCAATTTTATGGTTTCCTACACGTTTTTATGTTTAGGATGTCAGTAATGTTCTAAAGTTAGTCTTATATATGTAACAACTGAACAGTTTGGTTATTTTATTTTCATTTCTTTTCATTGTGCCTTTCCATTTACATGGACACAAGCACTTTTTTTTTCATTATTATTTCCATAGTTTCTTCTATAGCACAGAGGGTTTATAAAGTACAGAAGGGGTTCATTAAATGCTCAAGTTACCCATAGTGAAATGTTGTTACTTCAGACTGTAACTTTAATTTTTTTGTTTGCTTAAAGTAGTAATTTTACCCCAAATATAGTTACATACTTGAGTAAATGCCAAATGAAATAATTTTTAAAAATTGCCTTGTTTTGAGGAACTTTTCTTTTTGGTCTAAGAGTACAGGAGACCACATGGTTATTGATGAGTTCAGCATCAAACAAAAATTTTGAAATTATAGTAGGATGGAAAAAGAAAAGCCTAGTATTTTTATTCATACAAAACTGGGTTTAAGTCCTGGCTCAATGTTTGATTATTTATTAGTTTAATGACCTCGGAAATTTTGCCTACTAGCTCTGAATTTTAGTTTCTTCATGGAAATGATGCCTGCCTCATACATGTGCTGTGAGAATAAACCAAGATCAAGTGAAACTGTATTTCATCCCAGCCAGGCTGCAGGTATGGGTAGATGGAGGACTGTCCTGGGAACTGTCCAACACCCCTTATGATGATACACAGATGATAGAGTTTGGGTGGTAAACTCTGACTTTGGGCCCGGCAACTTCTTCTTTTTTTTTTTTTTTTTTTAGAATTCTGCTACCATTTACTTTTATTTATTTATTTAATTATTTATGGCTGTGCTGGGTCTTCGTTTCTGTGCGAGGGCTTTCTCTAGTTGCGGCAAGCGGGGGCCACTCTTCATCGCGGTGCGCGGGCCTCTCACTATCGCGGCCTCTCTTGTTGCGGGGCACAGGCTCCAGACGCGCAGGCTCAGTAATTGTGGCTCACGGGCCTAGTTGCTCAGCGGCATGTGGGATCTTCCCAGACCAGGGCTCGAACCCGCGTCCCCTGCATCAGCAGGCAGATTCTCAACCACTGCGCCACCAGGGAAGCCGCAACTTCTAAATATATTTCTCATCTCTAATACGAGTCTTTTTACCAAAGTGAAAGGATCTTGGAAAGAGAGTGATTTTTGCTGTTACTTTATATCTCTGATCCTCAGTTTTCCCACAAGCAAATGGGGGTAATAATAACTGCTGCTTAAAGTGTGTCTTAAATAAAAGGACACACAATTTACACATGCCTGGCACTCAGAAGTACTCAGTTATTGACAGTTGTTGTTTCTATTGTTATCTCAGTCAAAGACTACTGGTAGTAACTGGCTTTTTAAAAATGTTAAGCCCAGTGGGTTTGTAAATATTTATTGAATTTCTATATCTAATGGGAATTCTGCTGAGCTGTGAGAATGGATGTGGTCAACAAGAGAGAAACAATTGCTGGCCTCATGGAGCTTGCACTGTACTATGAACTTTGTTTAAAATCCTTTTAATCAACACTAAATTATCAAAACATTTTTCAAACAGTGTTTATTTTAGTGGTGATAAAAGTAAGACACCTAGTCTTTGAAAAAGTATATGGTTTCATGGAAGGAAAGAAATCATTTGGCAAACATCTTCTCAACCTCACTGGTTTAAATTTTCTCACCTTATTACTACCCTCAATGTCTTCTTAAAGGAGAATCTCTCATTTCCTCATCACCACTTCTGTCACCACCATCACTCAGATCCCTTATCTCACTGCTCTTGTCTTCTTGGGCTCTCTTATCTTCCCTCACTGATCCCTCTAGACCCCAACTTTATCTTTTTTTGTTCAACAAACCATACTTCCCCAATGTCTAGGCCTCCTAGTTACACCACTCTTTACCATTCAGCCAGACACTTTTTCTCCATTGTCACTTGCTGATCTCACGTTTCCCTTAGGACTCTTGCCAGCGTTACTCACCATTCGCCTGCCATTGTCTAACGTTTCTTCTAGAGCACCTCCATTAGCCCTGGCTATTTCATTATATGTCACCATAATGAAGTATATGATACTTCACCATATACTTCACCTCCTTTAATGCCACAGTTACCTCTGCCTGAAGGATCATGTCTTCCATCACCTGTGTCAACCCTCATATACAAGCACACTTTATTTTTCTCTGTTGCCCAGAATTGTTGCCACACACTCAGAAATTCCCTTCTCTGTTTATAATCATCTATGCAATTTCTGGCAACCTCATTGTGGAGCCTGCATAGTTCCTTCATTTCCAATATTACTCAGTCTCAACCCCGTAATCTGCCTTTTCATCATTATAGTTATTAGCATCTTAAATGGCTTGACCCCTGTGATTCTGGCTTATCATTGCTTCACTACGAGGGTGGAGAATAGGCATTCATGCTACTTATATCATCAGGGGAAAAAAAAACAGCTTAGGTGTATTAAGTGAGCATTTATTGTATATGAGACGCTGTGCCAGACACTTAATAACCAACATCTCAGACAATCCTCTCAACATCTAAGGACCTAAGAAAATTGTATAACTTTATTAGCATTATTGCAAATTTAAGTTATTACTGGTTATTGTATTTATTTCCAGAAAACCTTGTATGTAAACCCCCGTGATAGTTGTTCTAAAACTCTTCAGTCTTAGAACCATTCATCCTCTTTCCCCTCTACTTTCCTCTTAACTACTTTGCTGAATACAGAGTAGTAATTTTTTATGCGAGGAATTCCTTCTTAAAGACCTTTCAAAATTCAAAACTCTCACTTGTTCCATGGCAGGGAAAAGTGATGTGGGAGGAAGCTTCCTCTGAGCACAGAAATCTAGAAATTGTAGCTTAGAGGTACTACATCCACTTTGATCAGGGAGCCGTGTCACCACATATTTTTTTCTATTATCTTTGCCCAGTTATATAATAAGTTTTGCCAACTTCAAGGTCAATCTGCTTTAATGCTGCTTTTAATTTTCTCAGTGTGATCTCTCATATTTCAGAGTGCGCACTTTTAAATTAATTGCTGCTTGTGATTAAAAGAAAATGACCTCACTATTATGTGAGGATTTCCTGTAATGAACTTCTTTTCTTGTTTCACATCTCCTTACCCTTTCTTATGCTTCCCCTTTCTATCTCTCAATTCCCTGCTCCTTTTTTTTTTTTAATCACCAATTATCCCATTTTCCTTTGGTCTTCAATTTCTACCTAGTTTGTTTCTTTTCTACCTGCCGTATCTCCCCAACTCATATATTCATTCATGGGTGCATGCAGTCAACAAATATTTCTTGAGCACATAGAGTGTGGAGGGTTCTGAAGTCAGACTACCTGACTTCAGATATTGGCTTTTTCACATCCATGCTCTGAGAACTTGAGCAAATCCCTTAATCCATGCCTCAGTTTCTTCATCTGTAAAACAGGAATAATGTCAGTTGTATCGATGATAAATAAGAGCAGCTAAATTTTGTTTTGAACTTGCTACATTCCAGTTGTAAACACTTTACCTATATTAACTTATTTAGACTCATAAAGCATGGTGGGGTAGATCCTGTTAATCCCATATTTTATCTATGGGTTTATATATCTTCATAATTTGCTCAATGTCACAAAGCCATCTAGCTCATCTGAGGATTAAATGAATTCATTCATATAAAGTGCTTAGCAAAGTGCCAGGTACAGAATAAATGCTCAAAGACATTTAACTATTATAATTATGATTTTCATTATAAATATTTCCATTACTACCAAGGAAGTGCTTAATTAATATTAGCTCTTGTTATTATAATGATGAGTAAGGCACCGCGCTAGGTGCCCTGAGTATAAAAGATACGTCAAATATAATGGCTATCCTCAAGAAGCTTGCAATATATCAAAGAACTTTAAAAGTTTTTATTTTCTCTTTTTCTCAATTTCCTTTTTTTCCCCCCTTCTCTGCTGCCTCCCGCTCCTCCTCTTCCTTCTATTTCTTTCTTCTCTGAGAGAAGTGGAATAGCACAGGACCTAAGAACACAGACTCGGGAGCTAGGTAGACTACCTACTTCACATCTTGACTTCTGCTCTTCTAGCTGGGTGACTTTTGACAAGTGAATTCACTTTTCTTTGCCTCAGTATCTTTTTCAGTAGAATGGACCAAAAATATGTCTACCTCTTAGGGTTATTGAGAGTATTAAGTGACTTGTATAATACATGTAAAGCACAGAGAATAGTACCAAGGTGTGTGGTAAACAAACTAGAAGTGGAAGCTAGTTTTCCACTATTTTTACTTATTTAACTGTAAAGTTTTAAATATATACTTTGATTACTATGAATTAATTATATTGATTGTGTTCCCTGTTCTTAAATTTAATACATTGCATGTTTAGTATTTTACATTGTTTCTTTTTTTTAAAATGCTAAAGTAAAATTATTTTAAATTCCCTTATTATTATTAATATTTCCTCTAAAATAATGGCTCACATTAAAAAAATGTTTATTACTTCTGCTCTATGAGATGTGGCTTTTGTTTGTTTGGTCACATTTTTCTACACCTAAACTCTTTCTCCCAGATTTTTTTTTTCTTTCTCGTTAGAAACAGTTTCTGATCATCCCTTGAACTTTTCTAGATCAGTCAGTTTCATCCTGCTTGTGATTTTCTCCAATGGGTTAAGCACATTCTCTTGTTTACTGGGTTCCATCTCTGAAAATATTTTCGTTGGCAAACTGAATATGCTCAATACCAGCTTAAGACAGAATTGGGAAGAGTGATGATTTTGTGTGTACATGATTTGTATACATTTATTGAGTGCTTACTAGGCCTGGGACCACAAAGAAGAGCAAGATAAGCCATTTTTAGCATAAGTTGCTCACTGTCTGGATGGAAGAGAAGCAGAAACATATCTTATTTGGATGTATGTTTGGCACTATTTCAGGAGTGTAATCAAAATCCCAAGGGAGCACCGAGAAGAAGTTAATCTGTCTCTTCCAGTCTAAAGTGGTATCACGTTTGGGCAGAATCTTTTTGGACAAGGAGGGGCTGGCTTACTCAGTTAATGGGTTGTCAAGTCTGAGTGTCAGAACGTGGGTTGTGGCTGGCTAAGCTCTCATATGTTTCTCCCAAAGAATCAGGATGAGGGTGAGGGATAGGGGCAGGACTGTATGCAGAGCCCTTTCCAATATTCCCAAATAGAAACTTGCTTATGGAGGCCTCTTTTTAAGTTCTGCACTACCAGCTGTTCTCCATTTCTTGCTTGGGATTTCAGTTTTCTGACAAGAGCAGAAGCTCTGCTTAATTATAGCTCTGTCAGAATGATTACTAAATTCTAATGCACCTGCATAGTCTCTTTATCATAAAAAATAATTTAGATTAAGCTGCCAGGATTTGACCTTCTCATGGAATCATTTGGATTATTACTGAAGATGCCAATTTTCTAGGCCAGTATTTCACAAAATGTGGTCAGTGGACTACTTGAGCACCACCACAGATACACCGAATCATAAAATCCATAAATTTTTTATGCACAATGATCTTTGAGAGCCTGTATAGGCACCTGCAGAATAAATTGGAAGCCAATGAGCTTTAACGGCCTTTCATTTACTTTGGTAAAATGTATGAGAAAAAAGTGATCTTAGTTCCCCAATATGCCTTCAGAGAATCAGTCCAATATTTATTATAGAGTTTTAAACATAAGCAGATATATATAATCTTTCAATATTTGCTTGGCACTAACAAGTTAAAACACGAAAGCTACTAGGTAATCTGAAGTCACTAAATTATAAATTCATTGCTTCGTCCAAGTAAATATCCCTGATACTTTACTTAGTAAACATTTTATTTTCAACCAACATCACAGAATGCATGTCATTGAATCATTAATAATTAGAGTTAATGCAACTTAATCTCTATAACTGGAGAACAACTTAAATATGAAAAAACCCTGACATCTGACTTCTAAACACTTCTTGTATTTTGTATTTCACAGTCCTTTGATTTCACTCACCTGGAATATGCCTTTCCTCTCCTACCCTAAATTGACCCATCTTGCAAGATCTAACTCAGGGTCTTCTATGATCTTTCACTCTCCTGGGGGGCCCCTGTGGCAACAGTAGTTCATACAATTTATTTAGTAATGCATCAAACACCATTTTGTGGAGTTTTATCTCTTATTCTTGCAAAATGATGTTTAACTCTTGTTTTGAACATTTTACCTGTTTCTGTCTTATCTCCCTAACTAGCTGACTACCTCTTTATATCCCCAGTAGAACCCAGCACAGTGTCTCAAACACAGTAGAGTCTCAGTAAATAGTGATTTGAGATATATCAATTTTAGGGGGTTAAGGAGGAAAGAAAAGAATCAACTATGCCACAGTTTGAACACAGCTAATGACAAGGCTAAAGTCCACTTAGGAATGCTATTGTAACAATTTTTTATATCTAGGTGGAAGGCCTATAGGGTAACAGAATTAAAAGAATACATTTCTCCCTCACATCTAAAGCCTTCAGAAATATAAGCCCTCAAACTTAGAAAAATTACTTTGTATTAATACATTTATTATCTATGAATACATATGCAAATGTGTTGGTATATGACAGATATAGATATAGATGTGTTTATAGATACACACACGTACACATGTGCACACATACACATGTGCAAGCAAAAACACTAGCTTTTAATATTAAGGAGAGAATCTAATCGACTTTATTCCTTGGTTTTGCAGCTTAGATTGGAAAAGTTCCAAAGCACTTACGGGGCTCTGCTGCCTTAAACAGGCTACCCGGCCATATGGCAGTTTTACTGTGGCGGTTTAGTTATAATCGATTTATATTAGATTATGATGATATACTCGGTAGTCCATTAACAACGTGACTAAGCTGGGTTCTTGACTACTGGATATGTTCCTGTATAAAATTTAAGATTTTTGTTTCTAATTTTCAGTTTCAGCCTTTGTTTCTGTCTCTCTTTGATTCTTTGTTTTTTTGTGTCTAAAATCCATCTGCCACGGGAAAATGTTGTACAGCAGACATACATCCTGAGTTACTTTGCTTTAAGTTGACACAAAGTTATGATGTTGACAGTCTTCATTTTCAGTCAGGCACTGAGCAACAACTAATCAATTACTCATGTTGAAAATGGTGAGGAAGAATGTAAATCCACTGTGAACTAAGTAACTTAATATCAACCACCACTAAAAAACAGTATCGACATTTTAAACTGAGATGCTAATGGGAAACAAGATTAGAAGATTTGTGACTTTCCTCCTTTTATTCAGTTTTCCCTTTCTTTTTGCATCTCTTCATAATGTCATTGATAGGTTAAAAAAAAAAAAGACCAAGAATCAACCAGCAGAAACCTCATAACCTCTTAAATATTAAAAAGTAACTAGTAAGAATTCTATGGAAAATTTACATGATTTATCTTCTTATAATCTAATTTTTAGTAAATCATTAACTATTATCTATTAGTTAATATGCAATTACATAAATAATGTGCAAACCTAATAGGTGAATATTTAAAATCAAGGCAATTAAAACTTATGATTAGTTGAGTTAAAGATGATCATGTGGGGGAGTGTGGCTTTAAAAACATTCATCCTAGATGAATACCTCTTTTCTCAATTCAAGCAAAACAGCTTTTAGCTTTTTTCTTTTCTTTCTTTCTTTTTCTTTCTTTCTTTCTTTCTTTCTTTCTTTCTTTCTTTCTTTCTTTCTTTCTTTCTTTCTTTCTTTTTTTCCTTCCTTCCTTCCTTCTTTCTTTCTCTCTCTCTCCCTCCCTCCCTCTCTCCCTCTTTCTTTCTCTTTCTTTCCTTTCTTTCTTTCTGTCTCTCTCTCTTTCTTTCTCCCTCCCTCTTTCGTTCTTTCCTCTCTCTTTCTTTCCTCGCTCCCTCTTTCTTTCTTTCTCTTTCTTTTCTTTTCCTTTCCTTCCCTTCCCTTCCCTCCCCTCCCCTTCCCTTCCCTTCCCTTTTCTTTTCTTTTCTTTCTTTTCTCTCTTTCCACAGCTTCCCAGGCCTATTGCCCTCAGGGTAAACCCACTCTTGAGCTTGTGAGGCTTCTCAGAAACACTTCATTCCATGATTCAGTAGTCTGTACCAATTCAGTCAAAATAAAAGAAAGTCCATATAAGCAAATAAAATGTGGATTTAATACAAAGTTCCTGATTTACTGAAAAACATTGGCTAAAAGTACTTCATTTCTTTTACTGCTGCAATAAAGTGATTTTACAGTTAGTAACATATAACTTCCAGGAGTGACAAATTTGGTACTTAAAAAATATTTAGGTTAAAAAAAACCCTGTCACTTCTACTAAGTCATTTTTAGAGCGTGATCATTTTAATTCTTCCCTCTCTCTAATTTTATAACCAGGAGGCAACCTTTCCGAGGAAAATCCCTAACCTCTTGTAAAGAACCTTTCTGCTTCTTATTGTTATGATTCTCAACCAATGATTAGTGAAGTTAGAATTGACCTGGAAATTAAACACTTGGGGTGCTTTTGCTTGGTGCTCTGTGCACATAATAAAGAAACACCATCACTTTTAAAGAGCTTGAAGGTAAAAATTTAACATAAACCTTTGATTGTTAGTAGAGATCAAGTATTTGAACTGCTTAGTGCTTGTGATTTGCTGAGAAAATATTAAGTGCCAGTCACAATGCTATAGCCAAGGGAAGTTTGCAAGTGCCAAAAGATTTAAGCTGAGGAAGAAACTGGCCTGAATTTAAGATGATTTTGGAGATATATAGTTAAAAATTTCAATGTGAATCTGAGAAACATTTTTCACATTATATCTGTAAGTCATTAGTGAATAGTTTTCCACACAAATAAGTAGTGAAACAAAATTCTTCAGCAACTGTTAACTTTAACAGCAGAATTTTTTTTTTTTTTACCAATTTTGCTTATTGATTTAGAGAAATGTCTGTTACCTTGCATATTTCAATTTCCATATTTAATTTTGGAATTCATTTTAAAAATCAGGAGTTTCCAACCTGAGCCTTGAATGGACAAATTAAGGAAGTGGTGCTCACTATATTCTCACTTGAATTGTTTCCAATACAAAAACTGTTGTCATCCTTGTCTTTATTCTTTTGTTTACAACTTGGCTTTTTCTCTGGCTGCTTTCAATATTTTCTCTTTATCACTGATTTTGAACAATTAGGGTATGATGTGCCTTGTAGTTTTCTTCATGTTTCTTGAGGTTTCTTTTTTTTTTTTTTTTGGTAATGACAACTTTTTTGAGATATAATTCACGTGTAATAAAAATTCCCCTTTTTAAAACTGACATATAGTTGATTTACAATGTTGTGTTAGTTTCAGGTGTACAGCACAAGTGATTCAGATATATATATTCTTTTTCAGATTATTTTTCCTTACAGGTTATTACAAAATATTGAGTAGAGTTCCCTGTGCTTTACAGTAGGTTCTTGTTGGTTATCTATTTTATATGTAATAGTGTGTATATGTTAATCCCAAACTCCAAATTTATCCCTCCATTGAACTTTGTGTTCTATGAATTTACAGTTTCAATCAAATTTGAAAAAAAAAAAAAAAAGTGGTGCTGAAAATGAGGTATGCATTATAAATCTGTTTATAAAACAGGTAGCCAGACCTATAGAGTCAGAATTTCATAAAATAGCTTTGAGGATTTTGGTGTTTTTTGAAACCTCTTTACAAGATTTTGATGTGTGCCTAAGAGTCAGAAGCATTTGTCAAATATTTATTCTGGATAATGCCATGTGGACTATTTGCAGGACAAATGTGACTTGCTCCTAAAATGGTTCTCCTCAGAGCCATTTGATTTCCTCCCCGTCACTCTCCCATACTCCTCTAGAGGATGCCCTCTCTGATAGCACTTACCGTACTTTGTTCTTTAAGTTAGTGTTTTGGGCCATTTTCTCCCTTCCCCTAACTGACTGGAGACTCTGTGGGATGGGACCCTTGTCTGCCTTCCTTCCCATATTATCACTAGTGATTAGGGTAAGGTTTGGCCCATAATAGGCAATTGACCAATATTTATTGAATCAATGCAGAACTTAACTTTTTGTTTTTATGAATTAAAAATTTGCAGCAACATGGATGGACCTAGAGACTGTCATACTGAGTGAAGTAAGACAGAGAAAGACAAATATCATATGATATTGCTTATATGTGGAATCTAAAAAAAATGGTACAAATGAACTTATTTACAAAACAGAAATAGAATCCCAGATGTAGAAAACAAACTTATGGTTAACAAGTAGGAAAAGGGGGAGGGATAAATTGGGAGATTGGGATTGACGTATACACACTACTATATATAAAAAACTAATAAGAACATGCTGTATAGCACAGGGAACTCTACTCAATACTCTGTAATGACTTATATGGAAAAAAAAATCTAAAAGGATGGATATATGTGTACTTATAGCTGATTCACTTTGCTGTACACCTGAAACTAACACAACATTGTAAATCAACTGTACTCCAATAAAAATTAATTTTAAAAATATGCCTTTTAAAATGAGCATGCTCAAACAGGGATTTGGATGAAGAGTCGGGGCGGGGGGGTGAGGGTGGAGGCAGGGAGACTTTGGGAGTTTAGGGAGACCGTCATTACTAACACTACAGCTTTCAAGTGTGAGCTTCCCTCCCAGCACCAGGCATTTTTGCATTCAGTCCTGAAATATTCCAGAAGTCAGTTAAAAACCAAACACTGTGCAAATATGTGCAAAATTTCCATGTGGTTTTTATTTATTCTTACAGCTCTGCAGCTATATTTTTACTCTACATGGAAAAATCAAAAAATTTTATTTGTAATAAAAACATAATTCAGTGGCAGTGATAAAAATGTTCTTTGACACGGTACATGTTCAGCTGGTAGTGGATTTTTGGTATATTTTTCAAGAATTTGCGGAACTGGTTAACCTGCATTTAATCGTGAAACAAAGTGAAGTAATTCGATCAGCTGATTTCTTTCTCATAACCATCCTATGGGCAGAGAATCAAAGAATTGCAATTCACCATACAATTACCAAATTAAATAGTATCGTGTGAGTGGGAGAAGTAAAATTCTTTTAAAGAAGAATACCCAAGGATTTTCTGAAACTTTCTCCTATGACATGGCTATTAGTGATGATCTTGAAAATCATAGCATAGCAATGCTTATGTGTTTATATTAGGTAATGGCTCCCCCCTTCTACCAAAGTGGAAACTTAGGTCCAAATAATTTACGTGCCTTTCTCAAGGTTATATAACTAGTTACTGGAAGATCTGGGCTAGAAATTGGGTCTCTAACTTACTGTAAAGTCTTTCCATTACACCACTACTCTTCAAGTTTTTCTGCGTCTAGACCATACAGGAATAGGGGTTATATTCATCACTTCTTTCCTTAATGCGCAGTGCACTTACCTCAATGATAAGAATTGTTTAATTTTGGCTCCAGAGGAAATGAATTCTTTCAAGAATTAGAACATGGAACTCTGATCCAAATTTGCAAAGCAACAATGAGTCATTTGACATAACTCTAATACATAATGTCCTAATTAGACATCTTCCATTTAAATGCTGTTGAACATGGGAATTGAAGTTAGCACACCTCAGTTCAAGTGTCAGCACTCAGCTTCTCTACTGCCTAGCAGTGTGGTGTTGAATAAGTGCTTTCGCTTCTCTGGTATAATGTTTCCTCATTTATAACATCAAATATCTGTTAAAACTGATGTGAAGATTGAATGATAATTTATGCCGAACTACCTATGTAAATTGTACTGTAAAAATACTATGCAGATGTTTTCAAAATGTGAGTTTCTACCTATCCAGATTAATTTATAAGAATGGAATGTGTCAAGAGAACCTACTGTCCTATACTCTGCCCATGACCTGATCACACTCTACCCATGCCTATAGATGCCAGAGCCAGGATAGCTAAAAAATCCACCTCTAATGATCCTGATTCCTAATGGGAATTACCTGGGTAAGTTGGGAATGGGATTTTGTCACTCCTCTTGTAGTTGGATGCTTCTTGATGAAACAGACAATTTATGCTTTCATAAGATTGGAGATAAATAAAGAATCTTAGAATTGGATGACACCTAAGAGATACTGATAACTAGATGCCCAAGCCTCATCCCTGTGGATATTGGGTCTTCTATGATGTAGAAGGGGGCCTGGGAATCTATATTTTTAATAATCGCCTCCTCCCTATATTGGCTCAGGTGATTCTGCTGACCACCTGCTTGTGTGTGAGAGGCACTACCTAAAAAGACATGGCCTTCTTCAAATTCCCGATCAGGTTGTTTAATTTTCCTCCTCTTCCCTTTGACTGAGGTTTTCCTGAAACCCAACTAGAGTTCATCCTCAGTTTTGATGCCTAAAACATTTTACTGAGAATAAAAAAGGACCCAAAGATAATGTATGCATCCTTTTTCTCTTTTTTGGTTGATCTTCATAATCCTGCAATATATATTTTAGAAAACTGTGGAAATCTTTTTGACAGAAAGTATAACTTTCCCATTTTAGTGTTGTTCTCAGAGACCATAAAATTTTGTATCATGTTCTTTGCTGACATGAAAATAATGGCGAGGTTTCTTATTTTATTTCTTACTCTAGGGCTAATTTAACATTGACTCAATTTTAAGATACTCGGATTGAAGATAAAATTCAAATTGATATGTGGAAGCTAGTGTCATTGTGAGAAAACAGACAAAAAACATAGACAAGTGTTTCATTTTGTATTATTTACTTTTTACTGTCTTTTAAAACTGGGGAAAATAGGTATTTATATTTTTTAAAAGTTGTTGTATTAATTTTTCCCAATAGGTCTTGGTTTTTTTGAGACTATAAAATCCTTGAAAGCAGGTATGTTTTAAAAAATGTAGATGTTACTCCATCTGGATTCCCAATTCTGTGCCTTATACATAGAAGGCCAAAAATAGCCAAAAATGTGTTCTTTCTTCTAAACTGCTTAAATAATGTGGTGATGCCTGTAATTGGCAAAATGCCTGTACAGCAGCACCTAGATTAATGGTGACTGAGTAACTGTGATAAGATGTGTGTAACCAGGGGCCGAGGATCTTGGGATTCTGCCTACCACACAGACCAAACTCTAGATGGACACATGGAGCTTGGAAGCTGCCGCACAAACCCAAGCAGCAGGGATGGTCCACTTACATCACCTAATAGGGCAGAGGCTAGTAGGATCCAGGGTAAGACAGAGGGCCAGAGTGGGACATTGGAGCAAAGCTGGAAGCTATTTCAATGTTCTTGTGTCCCATCGGCTATTAGTTTGGGAGCCCTGAGCCCATGGTCCTCACTTGCACAAAGGAAAGCAGGGTTCTGGAGTGAGCCATGCTCTCCTGATTAAAGCAAAAACAGACACTCCAAGATTGTCCAACACATATGTCTAGAGAGAGAAAAGTGATAATAGCTTAATTCAAAAATAAATATATAAAAGAATTCAAGACGTGGTATAAAATAATGGTCAAAATATATATAATTTTTTAAAATTTATTTTATTGAAATACAGTTGATTTACAATGTTGTGTTAATTTCTGCTGTACAGCAAAGTGAATCAGTTATATATATGGGTGTGTGTGTATATATATGTAACTGAATCAGTTATATATATGTGTGTGTGTCTGTATATATATATATACACACACATACTTTTTCATATACTTTTCCATTATGGTTTATCACAGGATATTGAATATTGTTCCCTGTGCTATGCAGTAGGACCTTGTTGTTTATCCATTCTTTTTTTTAATTTTTATTTTATATTGGAATACAGTTGATTTACAATGTTGTGTTAGTTTCAGGTGTACAGCAAAGTGATTCAGTTATACGTATACATGTACCTATTATTTTTCAAATTCTTTCTCATTAAAAAAATGATACAAATTTATTTATTTACAAAACAGAAACAGACTCACAGACTTAGAAAACAAACTTATGGTTACTAAAGGGGAAAGGTGGGGAGGAGGCATAAATGGGGAGTTGGGATTGACATATACACACTACTATATTGAATATATTGTAGATAACCAACAAGGACTTACTGTATAGCACAGGGAACTCTGCTCAATATTCTGTAACAACCTAAATGGGAAAATATATATAATTTTAATGGAAAAAAATGTAGATGTTATTCCCTCTGGAATCCCAATTCTGTGCCTTGTACATAGAAAGTAATGGCCAAAAATGTGTTCTCTCTTCTAAACCATTTAAATAATGTGGTAATGTCTATAATTTGTTTTAAGATAAATGCAACCTAGTTCAGGCCTGTGGCACCAGTGAAATAGTTACTGCTAACATCCTTGAAGCACCGTGATTTAGAATCAGTCATTATAAGCAAAGAGGAAATTGTTGGAAGAACTTGTTGCATTTCTCTTTTTGTAGTTCATTGGTTCCATTGTTAAAAGAATGTTTCACACTTCCGGAAATAAAAGCCTTTAGAAACTTATTTGTCTGAGAGAATCTACAACATTGCCTTTCTATAACCTGAAGATATGTAGCGAAACATGTTTACAAAAATCATGACTGCATGCTTGGTGGGATCTTTTGGAATGATAGCTAGTACGTTGTCAGTCCTGTACATTTTTCTGTGTATCAGATATTGTGATTATTTAATTCTCATTGTGTTTCAAAGCTTCTTTTATTACATCACATAAGTCAAGGTACTGCCATGTTGGTGAGTTGCTTGAACTCTCCATTGAGCATCAAATAGTGGGTAGGTCAGCACACGCTGCAAGCTCAGTTACTACCGTGTAATCTTTTGAGAGTGGATGATTATGGCAGTACATTGTTTTCTTGTCGGTGGCTTTTCTCCTAGGTAGCAGCTCATAGCTTCATTTGACTAAGGTAAAATTTAAATTCTGTTTCATGGTTTGCAGGGGAGCAAGGTGCAACCGTATATCTTGCGCCTAGCTCCCTGAACTGCATGTGTTTGAAAGAAAAGAGCAATATTTACCCAGGGAGCATTGATACCTTACCTAATTTGCCACTTCTTTCTTCCTTTCAGCATCGTTTCATCTTCCTATGCCTACATTTATGCATGTATCTTCCACTTACACGGCAGTTATACTACGCAACTCGGTACCTACTAATATAACCCTATCTAAACAATCTCAGGTCTTGCACCAAGATCACTGTAGATTACAGATCATGTGTTACCAGCGAGAAAGTAAGTTATGTACGATACAATTTCTATTCTTGTTTTTTATTTGAACTCAATATCAACTAGACTTTATTTTCCTCTTCAATCAAGCATTTATTGAGCTCCTACAATGGAATCTAATAGATTGGAATGTAAAGTTAATGCAAAAAAAAAGTTATACTCTCCAAAGTTGAAAAGATTGCTTTGCGGGGCGAAGAAATAGTTTCATATGTAATGACTGCAGGCAATACGTGCTCTCTGAATTAATAGAGGATGACACTATGGGATTACTTTCCCAAAAATACAGTTCAGAAAATAAGTGGAAGCAAAGTCAGAGTAAGAGAGGTTTGGTATGGGCTGGGAGAATGTGTTACATCACATTTTTAGTGTAAGAATAGTTTTAAACACTTGGGCTATACCTCTTCCTTTAATTTTCATTGTTTGTTTTACCAATATATTAGTCTACTCAGTCTGCCATAACAAAATATCATAGACTGGGTGGCTTAAACAACAGAAATTTATTTTCTTGCCATTCTGCAAGCTGGAAATCTGAGATCGAGTGCCAGCATGGTCAGGTTCTGATGAGGACTCTCCTGTCATACAGACGGCCACCTTCTCCTTGTGTGCGTACAAGGCCTTTTCTCAGTGTGAGTGGAGAGAGAGGGAGCTCTGGTGTCTCAGCCTGTTCTTATAAGGACACATCTTACTGGGTCAGAGCCCAACCCTTATGACCTCATTTAATCTTAATGGCTTCCATAAAGGCACTGTATCCAAATACTGTCACATTTGGAGTTAAGACTTAAACATATGAATTTTGGAAAGACACTGTTCAGTCCGTAGCAACCAGTAATGAATCTGCTGAGAGAATGGCATCCACATAATAAGAATGTGTCTTAAGTAGGTAAGTAGGCAATCTAGCTGATGCTCAGATAAGAACCACATAGCAGGCCCTCTACTGGGCTCAAATCTATTTAGGGTAGAGTAGAGCATCAATTTTGAGTGCAGTTACAAAAGCGTAAACTACCTTCAGTGTAAAACAGTATCAACAGCAACAATTTATTAGTACAAATGATGGGGGAAAAATCCCAATTTGGATCTGGCATCAGGGTTAATATTCTGTGGTTGAGTGGATGAGCAGTCAGTATTACATATATGCTCTGAAATAATCTGTCCTCTCTGAGTAGGTGCAGGTTCTGTTAGATCAAGCATTTTAGTTTGGTTGTTTGGATTCTCTTATGTTTTTTCTGCTTGATTTCCCAGTTATGGCAAGAAATATATTTGCACTTCCCGTGAAGTTGACATGGACTTGTCAACTTTTGTAATTCACTAACTTTTTGCTTTGTGTGTTTTGAGGCTGTGCTATTAAGTGCATACAAGTCAATTTTTATTTCTTCATGAAGTATTACTTCAATAATTATTTTATTACTCTCTTTATCCTTAATAATGACTTTTTGCCATAACTCTATTTACTGTGCATTTTTCTGTGATGAGTATCTTTCTCTATTCCTTTACTTGTTTTTAAAATAGACTTTATTTTTTAGAGCAGTTTTCGGTTCACAGCAAAATTGAGCAGAAAGTACAATGATTTCTCGTAGACCCTCTACCTCCACATATGCACAGCCTCTCCCGTTATCAGCATCCCCCACTAGAGTGGTACGTTTGTTATAATTCTTGAACATTCATTGACAAATCATTATCCCCCAGAATTCATAGTTTACATTAGGTTTACACTTGGTGTACCTTTTATGAGTTTGGACAATTTTATAATGGCATACATTCCCCATTATAGCATCATACAAAGTAGTTTCATTGTCCTAAAAATCCTCTGTGCTCTGTCTATTCATTCATCCCTCCCTACTAACTCCTGGTAACCACTGATCTTTTTACTGTCTCCATAGTTTTGCCTTTTATAGAATACTATACAGTTGGAATCATACAGTAGTCTCTTCAGACTGACTGCTTTCACTTAGTAATATGCATTTACATTTCCTCCAAGTCTTTCTTTTCTTGGCTTGATCGTGCATTTCTTTTTAGTTCTGAATAATATCCCATTCTCTAGATGTATCAGTATTGATTTATCCATTCACATACTGAGGAACAGCTTGGTTGCTGTCAGGTTTTGACAATTATAAATAAAGTTGCTATACACATCCACTATAGATTGAATGTTTGTGTCCTCCAAAATTCATTGTTTGAAATGGTAACCCCCAAGTTCATGGTATTAGGAGGTGGGGCCTTTGAGACATGGTTAGGTCCTGAAGACAGAGCTTTCATGGTTGGGATTCATACCACTATAAAAGAGACCCCAGAGAGCTGGCTCGCTCCTTCTGCCATGTGTGGTTACAATGAGAAGATGCTATCAATGAGGAAGTGGGCCCTCACCAGACACCAAATCTGCTAGCGCCTTGATCTTGGACTTCCTATCTTCCATATCTGTGAAAAATAAATGTTTGTTGTTTATGAGCCACCCAGGCTATGGTATTTTTGTTATAGCAGCTCAGACAGACTAAGATAACATTCGTGTACAGATTTTTGTGTGGACATAAATATTCACCTCCTTTGTGAATACCAAGGAGTGTGATTGCTCTCCAGTGGGAAGAATATGTTTAGTTTTACAAGAAACTGCCAAAATGTCTTCCAAAGTGACTGTACCATTTACGTTCCCACTAGCAATGAGAGTTCCTAACTCTCCATATTTTTGCCAACAACTGGTGTTGTTAGTGTTCTAGATTTTGTCCATTCTACTGGGTATGTAGTGGCATCTCATTATTTTAATTTGCACTTGCCTGATGGCGTAGGATGTGGAGCATCTTTTCATGTGCTTATTTCACATCTGTATATCTTCTTTGTTGAAGTATCTTTTAAGGTCTTTGGACTGTTTTTTTGATCAGGTGGTTTCTTTTCTTGTTGAATTTGAAGAGCTTCTATATTTTGGATTACAGTTCTTCATCAGTTATATCTTTTGCAAATATTTTCTCCCAGCCTGTGGCTTGTGTTTTCATTCCTTTGACATTATATTTTGCAGAGCAGACATTTTAAATTTTAATTATTCCTTTACCTTTAATTTTTTTAATTTTAGGTGTGCCTCCTCAGTGTACTATATAGGCAGATTTTTTAAAAATTTAAACTCAGATTCTTTGTCCATTAACTGGATATTTCTTCTGTTTGCGCTCATTGTGATTATGGATCTACTTCTATTTATTTCTACCATACAATTTTGTATATTATAAATTCTTTCATTCTTTTTTACCCTCTTTTTACAAACATTTTTTGTCAACTTTTAAAAAATTTCTCTTTTTTCTTTACTAACTTGGAAGATATCTTTTTATTTCTATTTTTTAGTGGTTTCCTTTACATGTTTATCTTGATACTTCAACAACAGCAAAGTCTATCATTAAACAACATCTATATTCTTCTGACAAACAATGCTAAGACTTTAGAATAATTTAATCCCCAGGACATTTTCTTGTTTTACATGATCTTGTTTTCTAGTATTTTAGAAATTTACTGTTATTGTGTTATACATGAAATATTTATATAGATGTACTCTGCTTATTTACCTGGGCTCTTTGTTCCTATTGCTTTTTGCATTTCACTCTTTTAATTTCTTATTCCTGAAAAAAATTAGTATTTCCCTCTGTAATGTTCTCCAAGCAGTGAACCCTCAGACCCTTCAAGCCTAGAAAAATCTTTATTTGGGCTTTACTACTGAATAATAAATGAGCTATATTTAAGTTTATGTTGACAGTTAATTTCTCACAAAATTTAAAGAGATTATTCCATTGTTTTCTGGCTTCTTTTCTTGCTATTGGAAAGATTAATTGTCATATTAATTGTCATTCCTTTGTAGGTCATCTGTCTTTTCTTTTTGGTTACTTTTAATAAATCTTTTTTTGACTTTGAGGTTCTGTAGTAGTTTCACATGATCTGCCTAGGCGTGGCTTTATTTTTTTCTTATATGATATGTGTTTTCCAAATATGAATCATTTCATTTACCAATTCCAGAAAAAATGTTAGCCATTATGTCTTCAAATATTTATTTTCCTCTAGTCTCACTATTCTCTTTTCCTGGAACTTGCTAGATATGAACTATTAATTCTGCCCTTTTTATATTTTAATACAGAGGTTAAATTTTCCCCTGAGGATTTTTTTTAATTTAAATGTATTCATGTCTAGAAATTAAATTTTTCTTCAAGTCTGACTGTTGTTTTAATAGTGATTTATTTTAATGGTATGGAGTTTTTTATTACTCCTTTTACATCATTGATTATTTTAAATATACTTTTTTTGCATCTGTCTACTAGTTTCTAATCAGTTTCCTCAAGTGTAAAAGGAGATAGTTGTACCTACTCATTGAGTTACTATGGGCATTAAATGAATGAATTCATGAAATGTCCTTAGAACAGTGCCTGGCACATAGTAATTCCTCAGTAAATATTGACTATTATTATTATCATCATCACCAGAAGTTGCTGGGGGCCCAATCTTGTTTTATTATTGGTCTGATGAACCTATGTCTTTATCTGTATATTTTCTAATTTTGGATTTTGGTGTTATTTTAAAGGGACTTCATCTGTGCAAATCCTGGGTGTTTTGGGAACACATCTTTCTAGAACAGTTTTTATATTTGCTTCTGTCAGCTGCCTAAGGGATATTACCAGCTTGGGCTATTTTTGGTCCCAATTTTCAGAGGTTGGCTTTTCAGAATAAACATAGTATAAATTCTAGCCCTAAACCCTGATGAAGGCATACTGATAGACCAATGCTGATACACCCTCAGAAATATATGTATTTTTACCACCTAAAGCCCAGGTAAAGACAAACAAGTTTTCCTAGTAACTTAATACGTTGGTAAGTTTAGGTCTTAGAGGTACCTGGCTTCAGGAAATGGGCTTAGTTAATTGTTAATCACATGTGGCCACAGATGCCCAGGGTGACAGAATGTAGAGCCCAGGAGCCTGCCTACAGGCAGCAGTGACTTCAGTCCAGAGGTGACTGGTTTTTATTTGTTTGTTTTGTTTTTTGAGACTGAGAGTAAAAAAAGTCAGATGTGCATTTTAACAAAGTTCCCATTATAGCCACCTTGTGATGGAGTGTAGGCCTGAACAATATGTTAGGAGACTAAAGCAATAATCCTGGCAAAAAATGATGAGATCTTGAAACAAAGCAGGGGGAACAGAGATTGAGGAGACAGGAGAACACCTAGCGGCTTTAAAGAAGGAAGCCTCAGGACTCTGTTAAAGATTTTGAGAGCAACGGGAATAGAGAAGAATATTGACAACTGTACCCCAATAAAAATTTTAAAAAAGATAAAAAAGAATATTGAGTAAGAAAGTGTGGACTATCAAAAGGGAAAGAACAGTGTAGCACTTATATTTAAGGAAGGATCAGGCTAAGAGGGTCCAGCCAAAGAAACTGAGAAGGAACTGTCAGAAAGACAGGAGGAAAACGACGAGAGGGAGTGATTTCAGCTTATTTCATAAAAATTTAAGGCATTACTGGTACATTATGACTTATGCTTACCATCTATTTGACTAAATGTGGCCTGATTTAGATACTGGAGTAAATTCAGTAACACAGAGATACGTCACCTGAGCTTTGGATGATTCACATGGAAAGCAGGCCAGGAATGAGAAAATGGAGGCATCTTTTAAAAAGCTTTTCAGAAATGGATCTTTCTGATTGTCATTTTTTTTTCTCTGCCTGACTCATAATCCTACTTTCAGCATTGAGAAGGCGATAATCTCCAAGTCACTTGAACTGTATGGAACGGGCTGTACTGCTCAGTAAGCACCTTACCGATGTCTAGTCCTAATACTTCAGTGTTGCTCCTTGAGATAGGATGCAGGACTTCTCTGAATATATGTATTTTAAATGTCTGATCTTTGAAGTTAACTTGTAAAGTGTTCTTAAAAGAAGTTGCCTTGTTTGTATGGGGCATGTGTATGCGTGTTTTAATTAATCTGGTTTAACAAAAGAGTCTATACTTTTTTTTTTCTTCCAGAACTTAAGAGAGTTAAATGTCTTTGCTCTTGGAAAACTTCCTGATACCTGTTCTTGATAGCTCTCCTTCTAAGACATTTGGTTGTATTTTGAGAAGTAGAGGAATGTCTTGATCTGTTCGAGCCACTATAACAAAATACCACAGACCGGATGGCTTATAAACAATAGAATTTATTGCTCACAGTTGTGGAGGCTGGAAATCCGAGATCCGGGTGCCAGCATGGTCCTCCGGGTGAGGGCCTTCTTCATGATTGCAGACTTCTTGTATCCTCACCAGGGAGCTCTGTGGGACCTCTTTTATAAATGCACTAATCCCATTCATGAGGGCTTTACCCTCATGACATAATCACCTCCTAAAGGCCCAATACCACCACTTTTGGGGGTTAGGATGTCAACATATGAATTTTTGGGAAACATGAACAGTCAGACCGGAGCAAGGGAGGAATGTTAGTTGTTTTTAAACTCAAGTCAGGATCCTTTGCTAGCAACTCCAAACGGCACAGGAAAAAAACATTATTGAAATGTACATCCTGTGAAGAATAATTTTTTGAACTGAATCTAGTGGCTGCTAGTAATGTAGAAAAATTTCAGATTCAAGGATACTGACACATAGAAACAAAGTTCACAAGGGACTGATGTGTACAACAAGGTGCCAGTTCATTTATTTTCAAAGTCTGTCAGATGGACCAGAGATTCATGTTAGAGTTTCTATCATATTTTTTCTCTGCAAGCAAGCTGTATGGGAAGCCAGAGTATCAGAAGGATGCATGGCAAGGTTGTGATCAAACTTAGGGGTCTAGTTACATAACGCTAATATTTAATTTTATTACCTTTTGAAAGTCTGCATTGTCTATCTTCATAATTAAGATATAAGTGCCTGTCTGATGAAGTATTCGTGATGGTTTGTCAGGTACCTCTCCTCTTGTTTTCTTGTGTTTCCATAGATGATTAACTCACTTTCTAAGTGGATTATTTTTTATTTGTATGCAACATATTATATTGTACATTTGATTTTTTTACACATTGTCTTTATTGTTAGAATGCCAGCTCCATGGTTCTCTAGAAGAGGATCAGAAAATGTTTTCTGTGTGGAGCTAAATAGTAAATATAAACTCTGCCGTTGTTGTGCAAGAGCAGCCATAGACCATTGGTAAATGAATGGGTATGACTGTATCCCATAAAACTTTATTACAAAAGTAGATAGGGGCTGGATTTTACCCATCCCTGCTCTAGAAGAGTGTCTGGCACATAGTAGGAATTTTTTAAAAATCACAGTGTCTGGAATAAATGGAATTAATCAAGATACTGTTAGCATTATCATCACCATCATCATCATCGACTGTATTTGTCCAGGTATTATTTAGTATCTAGCACTGTGCTAAGTGATCCATGTGCACTTTCTCATTTAATTTATTACATCAGTCCTATAAAGCCTGTCAGCTGTGGCTGCAAGTAAACAAGATCCCCAAATAACACTGGCCCCTATAAGGGTATTCTTCTTAATGTATATGGAGTTTAGTGTAAGCAATCTATGATTTGTTGACAGCTCTAGAATTATAAGGCATTCAGATTCATTCTATTTTGTTGTTCTGCCATCTTCAACCATACATTTCCACCTCAAGGGCCACAATGGCTGCTCACACCCTGCCATCACATCTGATTCCAGCCATCAAAGGAAGAAAGAATGAAGTATAGTTCTCCCTCTCTCCTTATAGAGACCTCCTGAAATTGCACATCTGCATCATCTTATTTGCTAGAACCTACCTCACATGGCCACATTTACCTGCAGAAGAGGTTGGATAATGTCGCATTTATTTTAGGCAACCATGCACCTTATTTAAAATCAAAAATACTAATATTAGGAAGATGGGCAGGGGCAAATAATGGGAGTTAATGAATAGTTTCTGCCATAGTTGAAACATCATTATTTCCATTTTTCTGGAAGGGAAACACAGGCTTAGAGAGGTTAAGTAGCTTGCCCTAGGTAAAAAATTAGAAAAGCACAGGTTGTGTGTAAACAAACCAGGTCTCTGGAAAGTTTTAGAGCCTTCCTGTGTTCGAAGCCATTTTCTCTCTTAAGGGAAACTTGACCTTTTCTGGTCCATTATGAGTTGTTATTTTAAACTTTATTCTCCATTGGAAACTTCATTTCCTTCCTTTTCAAGTAAGTATTTTAATATCAGTCTAGTGTTACCTTAACTGCCTGTAATATTGCATATGTTATCTAAATTGAAACATTTAGTTTTGATGTAATTTACCCACTGAAGTATATAGTACGATGGTAAATTTCTAAAGGGCATTGTAAAGAAGGCCACAGTGGATAGGACAATGGTACCCAGATCATGATTGAGGTGCCTTGGGGCCAGGGTTAAAACTGTCACAACACGGTCATATTTGTAGTAAATCACCTTGCCAAAAATTCTGTGATGAATATTCTCTATTTAGAAGATGATATAACTATATGATTAATTATAAGAAAATTTTATATTTCAAGAATTGTCTCCTTATGCTTACCTAAAATCATCAGAAATTCAAATTGCTCTATCAGTTTCTTAAATTTATGTTCTCAGCATAAACCAAGCATCTGAAGATTTTTACAAAGGAAACTAACAACCAGTTATCTCATCTGGTTTTTGTGTAGCTCTTAAAAGTAGAATATTAAAAGAAATGACCTTCTAGTGAGTTCAAAAGTTTACTACATTTCTTTTTTTTTCAGTTTGGATTCATTTATACTTTTACTGAAATGATGTTATCATTTATATACAAATTTCTGGCAAAGCTTACCACTTTATTATTAAAAATGCTCTGTGGAGTTATTTCTACATAAACAGCAATAGAGAACCACTAAAAATCTGTAGTCCAGAATAATGATCTTTTTTTCTTTGTTGGGGTAGCAGTCAGATTGCAGCTGTAGTTGCCTGAAACTTCAAAGATGTAACCATGCTTACATACATTTTGCACATATATGTATGTACTTGGTTATCAGATGCAATTTAAACAGGTGATATTGAGCTAATTCTGAAAATAGAATCCAATTTTTGTTATAGCATTTCATTTTAATATTTCTAAAATAAGGAATTTGAAGGCAGACGTGCTTTCTTAACTATGTTTAAATCCTAAGGATTGAGTACAGAGCCTGACCCACAGACATGTATTCATAAAATAGTAAACGAGTAAATGAAATACAAAAGAAAATTTCCTATCTAGTGTAAGATGATATATACAAAATACTTACATTTCTTATGATTACTTACTAAAAACACTTCTTAATATATAACTGATTAAAAATTAGGATTTAAAAACAATTTTTTACCTTTATCCAAAATCTTAATATTGAAATAAAATGAGATATTTGAAAGGTCATTTGTTTATATCAAATATGTATAAATCCTAAGATGACTATTCTTGGATAATGTGCAAATGTCTTGTGTTTTCAGAAATTTTTTTTATTCTTCTGTCATCAGCCAGACTTACACTCTTTTACATTTGACTGGTATGTAGATTTAATTGGAGTTGCCTGCATTTTGAAATTCCAAGGACCATTTTCACCAAAGAAGTGTTTCATTCTGATTAAGCTGCACTGTATTTTATTCTTGCTCAAGGAGTATCCTGCCCTCAGTCCTGTTTCCTTTCACCTCTTGGTCAAAGAACTACATCATTTCACAGTGAGACGAGTACATTAAAAAGCATCATAATAATAGTAATAACAACAATAATAATAATAATAAATGTTAATCAAAAAACTGCATGTGTCTTTCTGATTGTGCCAGTGTTGTGGTATTCAATTATGCAATTTTCATTGGCATATTAATCATCTTTTCAACAAACAAGCCGGCGTTAATTAAAGCAAACCATGGATAAAGACATGTTGCCGGATCATCATTCCGTTTATCACAGTGCACAGGCTGCCCGTTAAGTAAATTCCGGACTGTGAGATGAATTTCAATGTTGGCTTCATCTTTTTTTGTTGTTGTTGGAGTTTGAATACTACTCATCTAACAATAATAACAACAAACTTCAGACTTCACAAGAGGAAGATGAATTTGTTAGTAATTAATGACGAAGAAAGAAAGATAGAATAGCTGTATGCTTCATATGTGGAATTAGGCTATTTACAACCAAATGACTTTTGAAGATTTTCCATTTTTTCCCTTAACTCTAGGTACCAGAAGGACAGGGTTGAATAGAGAATTTGCTTCCTTCTGTCTACCTTGCAAAAAATATTGTTTGGTAGAATGAGTTAGTAGTTATAGTTTATTTGCCAAAACCAGTGTTTTTCTAAAGAGAATATATAGTGATGGTAATATTTAAACGTGTTGAACTTAAATCTTTGAATTTAATTAAAATAAAATATTTGTTGGAAATGCAACAAAAACGATCACACTTCTGTATTTCAAGCTCAGTTGCAGTGTCCTTCAGCTCTTGTTATTTCAGATTCCTTCTGAATCGTCATTTATAAGTAATTATTGTAGCTCCAGTCTTTCAAAACCTACATATACCAACAATATTCATTATGGAAGGGATAAATCAATTTAACAAATTGTGTTGAAACAAAGAAAACCAAATATACTTGCTATTTTACTGTATACTTGTAAGCTCCACATTAGACAATAATTATAATTCATCTTAAAACACTAGGCTCCACAAATACATCCATTGTTTGTGCTTTTTAAAAATATAAACTTTCCACATACTAATTAGCTGTATGTCAGTTACATATGTTTAATTGACATATGTGTAAAAACCTTAAAGATTTTGATACTTTGTACTGAAACCCCACTACAGGTAATTGCTGCCAGAATCCCAGATTGTCTCTAGTACTTCAAAAAATAGTATTGATCTTTCTAAAATATGTGAAACTGGAAAAATATTATTTTATATAAAGTAGTGTTTGTGTTCACATTTATTTCACTTTTTAATGAAGAATAATAATATATATTTATTTTTGGAAAAGTTATGCGTGAGAGAAAATGGCCAACAAAGTATCTGTATAGTATAACAAAGGTAGGAAATACTTCACTACCATCAGAGTAAAGAAATATTGTGAGATTTTTATTTTTTGCTTATAGCTCTGTTCAGCTCAAGGCAGTAGTTGTATTTTTTTAAATAGAATCCTGGAGTAGTAAATATAATAGTACACATAAAATTCTTAGCATACGATAAACTCTCATTTAGCAATGCTTATTAGCAATGATTAGAATCAGTTGGGAAGCTGCTGTTCTGAAATTAATGTAAATAGATATAATGAAAATTTTTATAGATTTTATAATTTTCAAATGCAACCGATATTTATGACACTTCAAAGTAAAATATAATATACAAATATATAGTAATTAATGGCCTACATTTGCAATAGTTGGGGATGCCCAGGGGATTGGCTTCCTAATATTAGATAGTATTTTTTTTGTGTGTTTTTTAGCTGACTCAGTTTTCTTAGACTCTGAGTTAACTTGAGACCTCAATCATTTACCTCTTGTGGAAGCAGCATTTATAAAGAAGTTATATGGTAGGACTTAAATGTGTTTAAATATACCTTGTCTTGGAAATGCTATAAGTCTAATTATTTTCTCTTAATGACTTTCATTGCAAATTAAAAGTTTGTTCTTACAGAATATAGGTTGATCCTAAGGTTACTAGTTAGTAGTTTGGCCTCATACGAAGCTCTGAGCTTCTCATTTATCGGCACTCCAGCGTTTAACTTAGCAGATACTTTGTATACAAAGAAAACTCTGCATGTTTCTTGGAGGTACTGACCTGTGCTAGAAATTCTGGTGTTAGGATATAGAAAGGATCAGACTCTTTTTGGAAAACAAATGCTTATAAGTGACAATTATTTCTAGATTAAGCCCTGGAAAAAAGATGATGAAGTCCCCATTCTTACACAGTTTATACCTTGAGATTCGGACAGTCTTCTTACCTCATACCACACAACATGCACTGCGAGTGATAAGAGAAGTACATCTTTTGCTATACTCGTGACATCACCTGATGATGTCGTGCCAGGGTTGTGACAGACATTTACAGACTGTAGACTGCACTTATCAGACTCTCCCATCTTGGCCTCATTTCCACTTGGCAGCTTTAGCCTCTTTGGCCCCAAAGTGATATGCCAAACCATCACCGTTTACTGCAAGCCCTTAACAATATTATCTTCAATAGATTGATCTATCAATAGAGAGACAAGCAGTTAATCTGTCCTCTTATTTATAGCTTATGTTGCCGCTAACTGCAGTCCTTTGTCTCTCTTTCCTTTACAGCAAACCTTCTAGAAATTATGTCCCTGTATTTTCTCTGATTTACCCCCATGCTACAGTACCAAACCTCTCAATTTTCTGCATTATCTTGCCTGCTCGATCCATGGGCCACTTATTCCTTAACTTATCTGACCTCCTATATAACCATATCTCTTGTGCAACTATCTGCATATTGTTCTAGTTGCCCTCTTTTCCATCCACTTGAGACCTCCTTAACGTTGGTGTTCCCTAAGATTTTCTCAGCTTTGACTTCTACTCACCCTACATGCTTTCTGTGATCTCATCCATATCTAGGGCATAAGTAGGGCAGTCACTTCCAAATCTGTAGCTTTAACATGGATCCCACTTCTAAGCTGCTGCCAAAAAAGTAACCATCAGTCACCTCAAACTCAACATATCTAAGACTGAATTTTGCAACTTTCCTTCCAAGTCAGCTACTCCTTTTGCATTATACTTTTCAGTGAAAACCACCACCATCTGTCCATTCCCAAAGCCAAAAAACCACAGTGCCATCCTTGAATGACATCTTGACTCTATCTCTGTCCCCAGTGCTTTTGCCTTCATAAGGGCCATTATCATCAATCCTTTTGAATCTATCACATAGGACTTTGCCATTTTCCTTACTTCCAGGCCTTTCCATATGCCCTCTACTTAGAATGTCCTCTCTCTCCTTCTGTACCTTTGGCCTTTCACGTTGCCTCTTGAACAAGATATCTAGGTCACCGGTTTTCAGAGTGTGGTCTCTGGACCAACAGCAACGGCATTACCTGGGAACTTGTTAGAAGTACCAATTTTCAAGGCCTGCCCAAGAACTACTGAATCAAAACTCTGAGCATAGAACCAAACAATCTATGGTTTAACAAGCCCTCCAGGGATATCTCATGCATGCCAAAATCTGAGGACCATTGGCCTAGGCCAGGAGTTGGTAGAGATTTTCTGTCCAAATTAGTTTGGTAAATGTTTTAGGCTTTGAGGACCAAGAGGAAAAATGAAGAATATTATGTGAGTACTTAAAAGCTAAAAAAAGTCAACAAAATTTTTATTGGCAAAATTTTGAATTTATTTATAGACACAGAAATTTGAATTTCTTATGATATTCATATATCATGAAATGTTATTCTTATATTTTTTAACCATTTAAAAATGTAAAAACCATTCTTAGCTCATGACTGTACAAAAATGATTGATGGGTCAGATTAGGCCCATGGGCTGTGGTTTGCCAAATCCTGACCTGCCCTCACCCATCACTAGTTCCCACTACTCTTGGATTTATCATAGCCTTGAACATCTTGTTTACTTTTTAGTCATCTGTCTGTGTACCCCTCTCCTTCACTACATCTTCATCTCCTTGTGGGCAGTAATTACACCTCATTAATTTGTATACTGTCAGCAGGAAGTATTGTACCTGGCTCAGTAGTCGCTTGTTCAGTGGATAAAGGAAAAAACAAACATATTAGAAAGCAGAGGATACCGTTTTTTCATGGATCTTCCACCACTTTATTTGATATGCTTCCTAATTTTTAAATATATTCTAATGTTACCGTCTTATATAACCATATTAGGATTATCAAAAGCAAGGAATTAACACTGATGCAGTGCTATTAAATAAACTACAGGCTTTATTAAGAGTTCATAGATTTTTTTTAAACCACTTATACCCTTTTTCTGTTCCAAGGTCTGCTCCACAATTCCACATGGCATTTAGATTTCATAGCTCCTTACTCCAATCTGTGCCAGTTCCTCATCTTTCTTTGTTTTTCATGACACTTTCGAAGAGTAATGCTTAGTTATCTTGTAGAATGTCTCTAAATTTGGGTTTGTCTAATATTTTCTCATGATTAGATAGAGATGCATTTTTGGCAAGCATCTCAGAAAAATGATGGTGTGCCTTTCTCCATGCATCATGTCAGGCAACTCACACTGTTGATACGTCTTATTACTGGTGATGTTGAACTTGATCTCTTGACTCCGGTGATATCTGTTGGCTGAGCACTATATTAGAAGATCCCACTTCACTTGAAATGCTTCTTAAAGCATTTTAATTCCAAACTTAATCTTGAGTAACATAATGTATGATAAAGTATGATGTCAACAGTTAGCAAAGGGATTTTTTGGATAAAAATAAAATAATTAAACAAGAGGCTAAATAAAAATTTGGTGTCATCGAGCTATTGTTTCAGACACGTGGTGCTGAAAAAAATTGAAATGTTCTGCCAATATTATCAAGGCATAGCAAGTTTAAGTTGGACTGGCTTCCTTTCCATACTGTGTTCACACTGAAAAAAAATAAACATGTACCAAACATTAATCTTTTTACTTCAGAATTACACAACACTTTGTATTTCTTTTAGGTAGCTTGAGGGAAGGAAGGAAGAAAGATTATAAAAGCAGAAGCTTAGGAGTAGATAGGGCAGTCATGAAGAAGAGTTTTGCTGGAGTGGAGCCATGGCTAGGAAATTGAGTGCAAATTCTGAGTCCCTGTTTCACCACTGTACATTAGAATATTGAAAGAACAACAAAAAGTTTCAATTTGAAGGTAAATTATGTAAATAAAAGAATAATTTTAAATGTTCTTTTTCTACCTACATATTTAAGCATAATATGTATACAGTCTCTACCTTAAGACTGGTCTGTGATAATGAAGTTGTTTATATATAAAGAGAGTTTTTGTGGAAATTTCACTTGATTCTCTTTTTATTACTTTCCTCATCAGACGTGTTTATTGACCACCTACTATGTGGCCAGTGTGGTGCCAGGCACTCCGTTTTCCTCTAAGAAAAGCAGAAAAGATTTTCTGGAGAAGAATTGGGAACATCTTATGCCCCAATACACTTTGTACAATTTCCAATTTAGCCATTTAATATTTGGTAAATATATTTACATAGCTGCCGCTCCTCTACTTCGAACTTGAAGTTCCTGTCTTTTCATTTTGATGTACCAAGCATCTGCTCCTAGCACCAGTCAACCAATAGGAAGAGGAGGAAGAGTTAGCAGAAGGGAGATGTGGAGGGAAGAGTATATACAAAGGTATGATACTAAGAGAAAGAAGGGTACTTTTGAAAGCCTCTAAGCAGTTCAGTCCTGTTGGATCGGGAGGGCTGGCAGTGCAGCTGGAAAGCTCAGATGGACAGGGGAATTAATATGTGCCTTGCATGCTATGCAAACAGATTTAGACTTGACCTGCAAGTGATGGAAGCCATTGAGGCCAGTCCAGTATTATCTAATGAACTCATAGGGAGGATAGCAGAATTATGATAAGAGCACAACTCAATTTCTGGATCCTTGCAGGCATTGGGCCATGCAGTCAGTAATAAGATTGGAAGTGTGGAATAGAGAGTGTAGGAAAAGAGATTCTTCTCTATTTCTGAGCTCATAGCAAATTCCAGGAAAATGTTTAAATCGGCATAGTTTGCTTTGGCATGTCTGTCTCCTCTTCTGCCCTTCCCACCTCTCCCTGTAGGTGTTCTCTACTTGTATTCCTTCTTTTTTTCCTGCCCCCAAGGCCTGGCCGCTACACAATTTCCTTCCTACCACAATTCAGAGAATGTGACTTCAGCATAAGGGATCTCTGCTGGATACTAGGAAGAAAAAATGGGAAAGGTGGGGATGACTGGGAGTCATACTCCAAGACTTTATTTACTTTTATAAAGAGGATGCTTGTAAACCAAAGTGAACCCATAATTGGTGGAATTTTAGGCACTGATTGTCATAAATTGGAGTAGAATATATCTGAAAGCTGAAGGGGGGATTCTAAGGGTTTATTGGAAGGCTAGCAGATTCCAAGTTCAGATTCTATAGCCGTCCTTGCTTTTCACACTTCTTTCTTCTTTCTCTTTTTCATATCCCACATATTCTAAATGCCTAAACTTTATTCTGTAATACTTCTTTTGAACCCCTCCCACCCTGTGTCAGTTGTCATATTTCTAGCCAAAATTAATTGGTTCATAAGGGTTCCAGGAGTTCTGCAAATAGCAATTGAAAGAGCAAAAAGAGCTTTTAGTTGGGTGGGCATGGAGGGAAGTTTGCGGTAGGGGGTGATTAGAAATGTAGGGTTGCAATTACAAGAGTAAAGTGAAGCCTTCTTAGAGTGATCATGAGGCAATTGCTACATGGAAATGTTATAAGTTGGGTAAAAAAAATATAATTATGTGCAATTCCAAGGCACCAATAATCTTGGATACATTTTGTTTTGTATTTTGGTGAAACTGGTATTCTTTCCATTATTGCAGAGAAGAATAAATTTAGTGATTTGTCTAAGACTCTTCAATTCCAAACTTTAATTTTCATAAACTGTTTTCTGTACATTATTGGTGAAATATTCAAAAACTTTTATTATACTGTGAGTTTATGATTGTGATAACCTAATGATTTCTCCCTTATATCACCCTTTATGAACTAGGTTGCGTATTATTTAGCCTGCAAAATAGTATGCTAAATATCTTCATGAGAAGAATATGTCTTTAGAAATTATTGATAGAATAGTTTTTTTAAACATAAGATAAGGAAATATCCTGCTCAAATTTGAGAATAAACACAGATTGGTTGAATGTCAGTATAAACCAAACACTTAAGGAGTATTTCTAAATAAAGTGAGTGCATGACATTTTTATATTTACAACTAAATGAGGTGTCATTTCTGGCCTGAATCCATATCGTATGTATTTTATAATTTTTTTCCAAGAACAATAACATTTCTGATGGGTGAAGCATTTTGACAGCTATTGAAATTGAACAACTATACTGAATTTTCCCTGGATATAATAAAAAGAAAGAGACAGAAGTTTAGGTTTTAGGAAGTGATAATACATGGTTTATTAGCTAACTTATATTTAGTTTTATAGTATTGGAGAAAATTTTATAATCACAAAAACATTCTGTCTAACCATAAATCTATGGGTTTTTAAAAAAATAATTTGTCTTACAAAATTCCATTGAAGTGTTTGCATAAATAAAAGAATATTTCCTGAGTGTGCTTCAGTTAAAATATGCATTAGAATTCTAATTTAGAGAATTCTGATACAAACAAAAGCTAAGATAAGTGTAGAGGTAGGTAGTACTTTTTTAAAACTATGAAGGCTGCTGAAATTGAAATAAATAAAAATTAAAAATTTAATCAAAATTTGTTAAGCATCTGTTTACTTCTAGAATGGTTGTTCCCCAAAAAAAAAAATTTATAGAAATTTAAGAGAAAGTGATTCACTGATACAGATGATCAAGTCTGGACTTGTAAGGACAATTGTCACTGTAACACTTTTGACTTGTAGTGTCCAGCCCTTAGAATTTTCTTATTTCCTTCCAGAGTTGTTCTGGTAAGGGCAATTATTTGGTTGTGGAGTTCAAACAATATGAATTTACTTATCACCAAGCATTGATAATTGAGCTGTAAATTTTCAGCAATAAGATGGTTTATATACGCTTTGTTTAAAAAAAACTTTTATTAAATAAGTATATAATCTAAATAGTGGTCTTTGTAAAAAGTGGGTAAAAAGATACACAATGTGGAGGCAAGAGTTAAAGAAATCAAATCACTTAGCACACTATTATACTTAAAAATTGATTCATATAACTAAATATTAGTAATCATATACATACATTCATCTTGAGTCCATCTTTCCTATGTCCTTGAAATATGTAGAGACTAGTTGTATACATTTCCGTGGGTTCTGCTTACTTCCTGAGACTTTTTAGATGTTGTGAGATGCAGCTTCACAATTTTTTTGCTATGAAAAATTTTTGATTGCTTTAACCCTTCTAACTGATCTTGTTTTAAATGTAATGTATTTCCTACAGTCTAATCTTTTATTTTACTGATTACAAACTACTGTTTTACTTAGTGAGAATGAACAAGATGTACTCTGCATCTAATTTTATATAGACTGACACTAATCTGAATTTTGTCACCAATTCTATTGACTTTCAGTGTTTCCCTTTTAGGAAAGAACGATCATATAGCTATTTTTATATTTGCTATTTCTTAACTTTAATTCTAGCCACCATCTTCTTTTTTGTGTAATAACTTTATTAGCAATGCATATTTTAATTGACTTCTCTTCAGTTTATAATTTTGCATTTTATCAGCATAAACTAATTATAAAAGACCTTTGTCCTATATCCTTTTGACATTTTCACACATGTTAAATAGGTAAAATTAAGAGCACAATGTTTTTATCCAAAAGAAGCATATATATTTCTGTTACTTTTTAAATTTATGCCATTATGCATCAAAGTTTATTATGTATAAAGTAAATATACATTTTTACTTATATTAAGAATGGAAAAGATGGCATAAAATAAACACTTAGATACAAATAGATATAGACTGTAAAACTACATGCAAATTAAATGTTCAACTTTAAAGTAAGATAGCTTCCCAAAAGATAGTAAATGATATATCAGGGAAGAGAGAATGATGATTTAGAAAATCTTTTTTAACAACAAGCTTTCTTTAGGTAGTACTTGCATTACTCAAGAAAGGTTCAATTTATAATATTATAGAGTTAATTATACCCATTTTGGAAGCATAGGACTAGATTAGAGAAGAATATAAATTTTAAATAAATAGACACAATCAAAATGTAAGAATAGAAGGTATATATGCTAAAGATATTGAAGGCTTGAAACTGAAACATTACTAATGAATATGTGGGAGAACATAAAACGTGCAGGAAAAAGTAGTGACCATCCTTAAAAAAGAAAAGGAGAAAAAAAAAAATGATCCTGGTAATTATAGACCAGTCAGCTTAACTTTGATACCAAGGCAGATACTAGAGCAAATCATCAAGCAATCAATTTACAATCATCTAGAAGAGCAAAAGTTAGTGGGTAGCAACCAACACGGTTTTGTGAAGAGCAAATTGTGCCAGGCCAATTTAATTTCCTTCTATGACAGAGTGACAGGCCATGTAGATAAGGGCAAAGTAATAGATGTAATCTATCCGGACTTCAGTAACGCTTTTGATTCCTCTCCACATGACATTCTCATCAACAAGCGAGGAAGATACGGTCTAGACCATACTTTGGTTAGTTGAGTACACAGTTGTCTGTGGATTCATACTCCGTGGTTGATAATCAGTCATCATCCATAGGGGCCTATAGATTGGCATACAAGCAGGTTGGTATCATTTATAAGACCAGTTATGTTTCCTTTGATGAAGATGAAATTAGACTGGCATAGAGGCACATTAAGCCAAATCTCTTTTATAATAAAAAGAGAGCCCAACGTTATCAGCATCTTGTATCTCATGGGCACATCTAAAAGGTGATAGTCCAGGGAATGAATAACATACAAATAAAGCTATCAGTTTTACTAATTATTTCAATCATAACTACTGGTCCAAGGTGTGTGAGTGGTGGTGTCAGATAACTTTTGGTATTCTGATGGGCTCCCTGAGAATAAATTATCTTCTTAAACTCAATAGAAACCATACTCAAAGGAAGCAACTAGAAGAGAGTAGAGGAGGGCTTTTATATTAAGCAGGAAGGAATGTTGATATTAAAATGACCCAGAAATAGCTGAATGGAGCACCTTTATCATGACCTAGATCATAGATTTGAGAACATTTAGCTTACAGATCGTATGATGGTGAGCAGTACAAAAATTGTTAATAACTTTGTAGATAAGAAAAAAATTTCTAAACAATTTTGATATTTTGTGAAAATAGTCTATGGAAAAAAACAAGATAAAGGTCATGGGAATGAAACAGATAAAAGATAGGAAAAAAGACTGGCTCTTCACACTGGGAACTGGTTCCAAAATATCAGTGAGCCATACTTAGATAACTGTGACCAGGGTCATGTGATAATATTCTTAATGAATTAACAGGAGAGTGCCATGAAAACTAAACATTCTCAAATTTATTTGTAGAGCAGAAATAATAAAAATTAATGTTTATTAGCACACAATTCCACTGAATAGTGACAAGCACTCTTTAAGGAAGGTATTATTTATCTGCGTTTTATAGTGCCTCATTTAAAGCTATTCGAGTAGAAGAGGTATGTAGTAGAGGAGGGAAACATGTTCTTATTAGAACCTCCATTGATGATGACCTAGAAAACAATGGCTTTTAAGTGATTCAGTGGTTAACCTAACTCCTTGGTTCACAGCAGATGGATTTTGAAGCTTAGCAGTTACTGCAGTCTCTGTTGGGTATTCATCCTGTTTTGTGGCACCATTTGGACCCTGTGATTTTATGAATAACATTCCCCTGCAGATAGTTGATTAGAGCTGCCGTTATTTTAAAAAACGTTCGTATTCTGTGGATTCTCAAGAAATAACCAGCAGGGCTTTCTTAGAGATAACTCCCCTAGGATTAAATCCAAGGGAGTGGTTCTTAAACATTTTTCTTCCACAACTCCCTGAGAGTTCCTGCCAAGAGCACTGCCCATTTCATCCCTCTTAATTGCATACAGGAAGACAGAAGAGGATATTATCATCTCGTCTTTATTTAGTCTAGGGGAACACAAGATTGCTCAGTGAATATGGTTGACGGAGAGTTGATAAGCAGTAGCGAGAGCAGAGGAGAAATGGAAGACGTTCAGAGACAGACAGATACTGCCATCACTGTTAACAAGCGTGACAAACTTTAGCTCCATTTCCCTCACGTAATTTGCAATTTCCTAGTGATGTGTAGAAAAATTACGTTTCCTAAATTTAAGAAACTCTTCAAAGAGAAATCACAGAAGTGATGGCATCGGAACTTCAAGAGCCTTCTTAAATCGGATATGATTAACCAAAGCAGGGCCAGAGTGCTTTTTAGTTTGACTTTTATGATATGTTTTCAGTTCCTGGCCTAAGTCAAAACACCGTTAAGTTAAGCAGATGTTGAAATAACATGTAGAAATAGGGATGTTGTGACAATGCAAAGTTAGTGATGGCTTTAGGATCATGGATTTAGCACATGAACTGGTATATGGCAACCTTGTTCTAACACCATCTTATAATGATTTCTAGCTAGGAATAGATCTTTCTAGTCCTTACTTTCACACACCTTATTGAATTCTTACCTTTATTATATTTACTTGGGTTCCTAAGGAAGGGAAAAATTTAAAAAGAACAAATATATAGTATCTAATTATATTTCTCATAAATTATTATCAGAATACTAGTGTTTTCTTATGAGGAATTAATTTTAAAAGTTTCCAAAAGGAAAAAAAAAGTATCTATAATAATAAATTATTACCAATGGTGGCTTTAAAACAAACATTGTTGACTATATGTAAAAATGTCAGTCTCATTTGTACGTATGAAGTAATACTAGACAGGCAGACACAGCGTGGGCCTGGAATCACACAGACCTTGAGGGTGTGGCTCCAGATTCTTGACCATTATCTGAGGTTTCTGAGCCTTAGGTTTTTGAGCTGCAAAATAAAAGCAATTGTATTTACTCTGTAAAGTTGACTGCAGTGAGAATTAAAAGATGTAATATATTTAAGAAGAAACAAACCTCTCATTCAGTGCACACCCAGTAGGTCCTCTGTAACTGGTAACTACTACCACTACTACTACTCATAGCAGCACTTTGTTAGTATGAAAAAATATCAACAACAGAATGTTTAAGAACGGTAACTTTCAGTCAGATTGATTTGGGTCTGGTGAAACACACAGACAGCTCATAGAAACTGGAATGTATGGCCATTTAATTTATTTCTACATTCATTCACCATATAGATATAAACTCAAAATCATGTTTGTTTTAGAAGATCTTTAACTTATGGAGGAAAATAGCCCCAAACAACAAATGCATATTAAATGATGTCCAAACATACTTTTCTAATAACATTCCAGTGAAGTCAGTAAGATCAAAATATATTTGGCTTTTGCTGTTTCTTGAATTAATCAAATGCTACCGTGTTTCACTAAAAACCCTATAATTACGAAAGATTCCAGTGTGTGTTACACCTCAAACCTTCTTACTCCTTCTTTCAGAAAACTGGTAGAGCTGAACTAATGATTAATCAGTGGTAATCAATGACATATATATATGACATATATATATATATATATATATATATATATATATATATATAGGCAACTTATATACAAAAGGCAATACAATGTGATACCATAAATCTATTTTATGTCCATTGTATAAGGAAATTTTAAAGTTTCAAATTCCAATAATAGTAAAATATGACATAAAATATATGAAGAATATTTTGGCCTGTGTTTGACAGAAATATTTTACCGAGGAAGAACGTATTTTAACTCTTTCTTTAACTGTATGATATTTTTTAAAGCATGAATAAATCTGTTTCCAAATCACACACAGTGAAGAAGCAAAAAAAAAGTGCCTTCCCCAAAGTCAAGTGTAAAGAAGCACTGTAAATATCGTGAATAAATGTCACCTCCTCACAGTACTAATAAATGGGGAAATAAAGCATGTCTCTTATCTTTTTTGGCATAATTTAAGATAGTTTATTATTTTGGAGCAGCAAGCAGAGCACTTGTTAGATATCATCATTTGGTCACAGATTTGTAAATATATCAATTCTGTGCCGAGAGAAGGATTATCCTCAACCTACTCCACTGAAAATAATTACAGACATATTCATAAGTGTTTTGAACATGCAACTTCCATCACGTTTTCACCTATATTCACATAGACACACAGAGCTTATTATTAGGATTTATTTCCCAAGTATTTTATAACATTTGATTCTAAATTTTCTCCCTGATGAGGTAGAAACTTCTAATTCAGATTTCTAAGAAAAATTAAATGTAATATTAAAAAAGAAAACTGCTTTATATTTGAAACATTTTCCTTTCCAGCTCCTGAACCTCTCTCAAAGATTTCTTGCCTTGGGACTATTTTGTTCTGTTGTCTGGAACTTTGAGAAATATCATTAAATAAAATTGCATACATTATATTTTTTTACTTATCAGAGACATCATCAGTAAAAGGTTCATTGAATTATTTTTACATAAATATTTCAACATAGATAGTAAAGAAAATATAAAACCACATAAATCAGTATGGTTGAAGCAGATTCCTTTAAGAGGTATATTAATAAGAGACAATTTTGGAAAAGTTGAGAGATGAGAGCAGAGGGAATCCATGTATGTCAGACCAAGGCCAAGTTTAAAATTCATTCAAACAAATATTTTATTATTAGTAGTATTAATAAGATGATTTTCTAGATGTGACAGGGTGAGAGAGTGTCATGGACATATATACACTACCAAATGTAAAATAGATAGCTAGTGGGAAGCAGCCGCATAGCACAGGGAGATCAGCTCGGTGCTTTGTGACCACCTAGAGGGGTGGGATAGGGAGGGTGGGAGGGAGGGAGATGCAAGAGGGAAGAGATATGGGAACATATGTATATGTATAACTGATTCACTTTGTTATAAAGCAGAAACTGACACACCATTGTAAAGCAATTATACTCCAATAATGATCTTTAAAAAAAAAAAAAAAAAAAAGATGATTTTCTACTTTTTAACCTAAGAGCTCCTGAATAGAGTTACCTAAGAGAAAATCATAATCTACCTGAATTAACATTTACCACATATTCACATTTTAAAATATATCTTGTGTCTCTGGAATGCTCCAGTCCACACAAATCATTGACTACAAGTGATCCCAGACTGGGGGTGAATACCTGTCTATCATCAAACCACCTGAGAACTGCCTCTTGAGTCCTTGGATCCAAAGATGAGGTAATGAGTTCGGCAGTATCACATATTGAGGAGGAATATGGGGATTGGTTACAAGTTCAGACTTTGCATCTAACCAACCCAGTGATTTTGGGCAAGTCATTTAATCCAGTTGAACCTCAATTTATTCATCATAATTTTATGGTAATATTGCCTATCTCAAAGTGGTACATGTGAAGTTCAAATATGAAAAGTGACAGCACGATGTAAACTGTGAAGTGCAATAAAATGTTATGTACCATTCGGCACAATAAAATAGCTTCTACTGGAGTAGAGAGTAAAATACGTCATGGCCTAAAACAACTGTACTCCGTTTCATTCTCAGTTGGTTTGACCACAGAGCACTGAGATGGTCCGGCCAACAACATGAACGTCTTATTTGGTTCCAGGTTCAATCCGTTGACTTCTGATTAAGAGGAGAAAAGAGTAACCCTGCCCACCCCCTCCCATCACCACCACTCTGTCTCATCATAAAACTGAATTAGAATGTATTCTTGAGAGTAATTAAAACTGATGAGTAGGTTGGGTTGATTGCAGTCTCTTTGTGGTGGTGGAAAATTAAGGATTTCCTTAGATTGAAACAAGGTATAAATAAAATTTATTGGAGAAGAAAAAGTTCTTTGTCAAGGAAGGAAAGAGGGGGGAGTTTCCAGGCTGCTCAGAGTGCCAAGGAACGAAAAGGTCTTCAACTGAGAAGCTGTAGAATTCCAGATGCTTCCAAGAAAGTCTTACACCACTTCATGTTATAGTTTAACCATTAATCGCATAGCATTTTGAGGGAGCCTCCAGTTTCTCTAGGAGAATACTTCACTGTTTACAGCAGCGACATCACATCTGATAACACGAGAGGTCCTTTTGGCAGCTGCTAGAGCACCAGTCCAACCAGTAATGCACAGTTTCCTGGCCGCGTCACTGATTCCTGTTGGAAACTTATCAGCTTCTGTCTCTAGCAGCAGAATCCTGACTGATAAGAGAAGAGGCTCATCTGCTGGTAGTCGACGCCCACCCCCCCTCAGTTTATCAGCTCCGGACCAGTTCATAAATCAGTCTGTGGGAGTTGTTTTTTTTTTTTGGGGGGGGGGGGTTGGTTTTATCAAAATGTATTTCTCTCATTGTAACAGTTAATACTTTAATAAGAGAACTTACCCAGGGACATTAGGAAGTTAGTTAGAGACATTTTGCAGGCGCCTCCTCCCTTGTCAGTGACAAGGTAAGGTAATCCTATACACAGGCTGCTATTGTGAGCTGAGAAACTGGCCTCCTTCGCTGCCAGAGACCAGATGCACCTCTCTCTATCCTAATCTGTAAACGACTTAAAGGAGCCTTATCTCGGGGCTCTTCGGCTTCATTTCATGCTTGATTTACTTTAATTTGTCTGATAGGGCACAAGGATTTGGAGACAGCCCATCTTTCTGCAGAAAACGTTCAGATTTTTTTTTTCCCTGGCATTGTTGTGTTAGGGTTTGGGATTTTTTTTTTTTTTTTTGAAAAAATTTTTTTAAATGTGGAAGAAATCTTGCTCCAGTGCAGCAAGCTGCTTGAGTGTGTTTAGATTTAAGCTACCCCAGCAGAAAAGAGTTTGTGAAGTGGTGTGATTGTGTGATGGGCCCCATTTACATTGAAATCACATTATGCGATATATCAGGATTCCTGAAGGGAGCGGTGCAGTAGAGCGCTGGGCCCACAAGATACTTTGAAAGGCCTATATATAGCTGCAACAATTGATAGGAGATTTTACAGGAGACTTTATAAATATGTAAATAGGCATTATCTGATTGGGTTCTGTGGCTACACATCTGTACCTCAAAGGAAGCAGAGCTGTGAGAACTACCAGGAAAACAGTAGTTTGCATTCTAAGTGAGTCTGAGAAATAGAAATGTTTCCCGGGTTGACAGCAGGTCAAGGTGCAGGCATTTTGCATACCTTGGAGGGGAAGCTTCTGTGCCAAGGAAGGGATCCCTTCCTTCTCCCAGAAAGGGAGACTCTCCACTCCCAGAGTTTGCATTTGTTTTAAAACTGCTCAGATCGGTAGCTGTTGACCTTTCACCCTTCTTGTTCTTTCTTTAAATTGTTCATGCGATATGGTGCCAGGGGGAATCGCTCTTACGTTTTTTGCATTTTAAAAAATGTACTTGCAGTGACCCAAGGGAAAGAAAATAAAGTCTTTGGTACATTGATCCCTTGATTAGTTATTTCCTAAATGAAAATGGAAATACTATTAAAGCAGTAATAATGTTCCATCTTAATAGTTGAGGAGTCAATAAATGGCTCCCATGTGCTTCGTTAAGGATCTTAATGAAGCCATTTTTGATGGCTGAACTTTACATTATCCTTTTTGTCTGTTCTTTTCTCTCTTTTTATTTTTTTTTAAATTAGGAGTCATTTAAGGCAGGGAAGTTGTAGGTATGAAACATTTTCTTTATATTGAGATAGTTGCCACTGCTATAATAAAATGAATGGTAATTTGAGGGGGTTAAATTCTTATGCAGAAGATAAAGTGCAAGGATTACTTTTCATGTAGTACATATTTAAAATAAAGTAGGCATGTTTGATCAGTAACATATTCATACAGTTAGCAGATATGTTCCCTGGCCAGTCTATGTTTTTTTATTCTGTGGTCATTCAGACACGGGATATATATATATATATATATATATTAGAGTGATCTGAAATGCCTCCATCTAGTCCCAGAGCAATAATTGAGATTAACCAGTACTAGTTCAACTTCTACAGCTTTTCCCACCATTTGATACTGAGCTGTTGTTACCCTTTATGCAATCTTATGCCTCTTTTTCCTTTGCCACAGAAGAAGCTATGATTTCAGCCTTCTGTGTCTAAATAAGTGGCCTCGGAGACTTTTGAAGAGCTAAGTCACCTCACCCCCCTATGTGGGGTGTAAGTATAAAATGACTTTCATCAATTTACTTTCAAAAATCCAATAAAAACAAAAACAGCTTTATTGTTGGGGAACGCTCCTTGCAGACAAGTTAGTTGGGCTATTTGGGCACACCCAGCAAGGGGCTGTGTGTCTTTTTTTAGCTTCCAAGTTATCACTTCATTTTTGAATCTTATCTTGTAGATGATTCTCTATAATGAAATGATGGCGAATACTCTTCAGTCAGGAAATAAAGTAATTGATTATGGTTAAAAATATACAAAAGGTATGTTCTCTCTCTGCTTCTGATCTGCCCCCATCCCCAATTCTCAGCAAAGGCCTCTAGGTGCCATGACATGATTCAGGTATTTAGAATTTCTTTCTGACATTTTTGTGGAGAGGTTGCAGAACAATTCTGAGGAGAATGTATTGGCTTATTCAAGTCAGCAATAGTCTAAAGCACCCCTTCCCGGGGCAGTATAATAATCAGGTTTCTAGTTAGGAAGAACGGAATTGCAGACTCAGGCACTGGAGTGAGGGTGCGGAAGGGCTGGATTGACCCTCTGATGCCTCAACAATGTCTAACCCTTTATACTCCACAAGCGGGTCTCCAAAGATGGAAGACTTATAAGGTCTCAAAATATGTCCACTGCCTAAAAAATTTCACCCTTATCTTAGGAATTTGTGTACTGGCTTCAGAGTGCTTAGGTGTCTGTGGTAAGCCTCACTGGTAGTTGCCTGGTGTTTGAGACAGAGCTGCAGGGAGTGCAGAACTCCTTTTTGCAAGCCTGCATGTAGCACTCAGGAATGCTCAGTCAGTCCCTGGACCAACCACTGAAGCTGAATCTGCTCCCAGAGCAAGAGTGGTCTTCAGAACTGGTGGGTCATGGCCAGATCGGCCTGGTGGGGGAGCATCTATTGTTGATGTTCTCCGCCTGTCCATTGACAGCCCCTCACCGTTCAGCAGCTTCTGCTTTCACTAGCTCCTCACTCTGCCAGATGCTGAGCTTCCCATCTTTTGTTCACTTTCTCGTTTACAAACAAATTTTCTCCCAAGAAAGATTCTGATAAACCTGTCCACACTGAGAGGTAAATAAATGATGAAGTATAAGTTACTATCTCTTTCAGGCCCATTTGTATTATAGCAGGTATCAAGAAGAAATGCCAGATATATATATATATATATATATATATATATATATATATATATATATATATATATATATATATGTTTCTATGGTAGAGACATGGGCAAGTATTTCTCAGTTCTCTATCTAGAAGGTGATTGCCAGAGCCAACCCAATTTATGGTGGTGATTGTCATGAGCTTCTGTTTTATTTTGACTCTAGGGAATGCTGTTTATGTTCAGTGGACACAGTAGTATTCCATTTAGATGCCTTCTGAACTATTCACTCTGTTGATCTGATACCAACTTTTTTGGAATTTTAGTGGGTGAATTATTTTGGGGGTAAGAGTTTAGTACTGAAAGGTCCAATAATCCAATGTAAACTAGTAATTTCTTTAGAGGAAAAAGCCTTTCTTTTAAGGTCACAAAATTTTACCTGAACCATTAGCTACAGCTGTTACCTACTCTTCATTATAGAAATCACTTGAACTGTGCAGATCAAATCAGTAATCCAGAGCCAGCAAGCCAATTGTATTGGCACACAAGAGTGAACTTTGTGCACAAAAAGCCATAAATATTATATTCTTGAAATGACCTTAAGATATTGAGAGTTCTATATTAGCCTAAATTCTTGGGCTGTTTTGGAAAATAATAGCATGTACATATCTTACATGTGAAGAGCATGGGTGTTGAAATCAGATGGTCATGGGTTCAAATTTCAGCTTTGACCCTTGTACCCTGGTTGACCTTCAGTCTCATTTCCTCTTCTACAAAATGGGGATAATACTAAGTACTTGACAGATTGTTAGGATTGAATGCAGTATTGTTTTGTAAAACACTAAGTACTATGTTTGACACATGGAAAACATTCTATGAATAGTGGGTATAGTTGTAATGATGAAAAAAATCAGGTTTTGTATTTTATATCACTGGTTGTTTATTTCCACATAAAATCAATAGTCAATCATGTATTATAAGTTTCTCCTTTACTCTGGCTTTTAAGTGCTTTTTGATAAATTAAAACTTCAAAAGTTTTATTTATGTAAAGGGTGGGTGTGTTTTAAAAAGAATTGTAGAAAGAAAAATACACCTTTAAAATTTTGAATGATTTAATATGCCTGATTAGCTTTATAAATGTCAGAGAAGTATATTGTTTGGTTTTCTGTAAATTAATTGGTCAAATAACCATATCTTTGATGTAAGGCGGTAGAGCCAAAAGAGAATTTATTTTTTCTAAGATGGCAGTAGGTTGCTCTTACCATAAGAATTTTAGTAGGGAAGGCAGTATTGTGAGATTTTTATATCAGCCTACATATCGTATGCCAAAAGTACATATATATGTGTGTGTGTGTGCATGTTATAATATTTTTCTTTTTTGTACTTTTAAAATATAGAAATAGCTTCAGTTTCCCTCGTTAAATCATGGCTTTGTGAATCTCTCTGAGGATACTATTATCCTAATTGAAAGTCTGCTTTCCCGATGAGAGAGTTTCAGCAAGCTCGTTAGCTTTTGTGCTTTCTGTTGTGAAATGGAGAAACTAACATGCAAAATAGCTGGTAAATAAGAAAGAGGCACTACTGGTAATAGACAGAAGCAGGTGAGTCAGATTGGTAAATTACATTTTTCTTCAGATTGGACATAATTTTCTATCCTAGATATTTGTCAAAGCCCTTTATGAATTCCAGCTTCTGTCTTTTCTTATATTTATGGTTTCACTAAAATCCTCAGGTAGCGAAATACCTGCACTCATGAATCATTTGCAGATAATAGTGGTTCAGACACTCTCTGTCCAAATTGATAATGGGTATCTGATCCAAAGCAATGCCTATTTTTTTAAGGTCTATATAAGGAGTTCATGGGGGAAAAAAATCCCTTTTCCTCTGATCTCATGTTCATTATCACATCCAATAGTTAGTATCCTAGATGTAGAAATGAAGAATAAGGCAAACTAGAGAGCTGCTCTATTGTTTGAGTCTCCAAATTACTCTATAAAAAGCACATCTATTCCAGACAGAATCCCTGTACACTTTGTGCTATTAGCACTCTTACAAAAATGGAGGTTATATTTACCTTTCTCCTTCATGTCTGCATCCTTCCTCAAGTATTTGAATCATTATTTATGAAACTGTATTTTTAAAGTTATAAAAGATTTTCACTTATTAAAGATTTCATATGTGCTTTACAAAAGACATTGAATTTGTTTGTAATATTTAGTATATTTTTAAAAGAGCTAATATAGTCCATTTTATTAAGGTCGAGATTGACTTATTTGAACTGTTTTCTAAGAGTAGAATAGATAATTCCTTTCAGAGAGTAATGATGCTTTAATCACTAGCTCTCAACGTATGGTGTGCATGAGTGACCGTGGGAAATAGTGAAAAATGTAGATTCCTTGATTATACCCATAAAGACTTGCAATGAATTGGTCTAGAGTGGAGATTTCAAAGAGATAGATAGATAGACAGACAGACAGGCAGATAGATGAAAGCCAGATAGTTGTGATGCAGATAGCGCTTAGATAAACATTGAGCTCTTAGAGACACCATTGACTTTCTGACAGAGATTGTACGCTGATGAATTACAGTTTCCGATTTACATATGTAGCCAACATGTATCTGGCATCACTAAGCAGATGCCTAGAGTGTACTGTGACTGTGAACAACATACATTCCTCACAATCTCCAGTCTCTTGTTCAGCTCTCCTGGTCGTTGTGGGAAGTCTCACTGTGAACACTGCATCTCATTTCCTTGCCACACACATGTTGTTCCCTGTGCCTAAAGTACACTCTTCTGTTCCCCCTTTTCTGAGCCTCACCTCAACTATTGCCTCCCCAGGCAAGTTCTCCTGACCTCCCTAAGGGTCTCCATCTTTAGAGTTCTCATCCTACCATGTGCTCTTCTTTCCAGCACTTGTCACAGTTGCAATTCATGTGTGATGTTTGATTATTGCTTGTCTTTCTCAGTAGACTCAAAGCTTAGTATGACACGGACTAGGACTTACTTCTTGTTTGTTGGTTTCTGGTTGTATCCCCAGAGCTTAATACAGGGCCTGCACATAGTAGGCTCTTAGTCAATATTGATAGGAATAAATACATTAAAGGAACCCTTCATCTCACCCTCTGTTAAAGATACCTAAGTTTATTAAAGTTATGTATTATGTGAATGGTTGTTTGAAGGACCAGGGGTAACATTAGCATCTTTAGTAACTCAGGAAACTTGAGAGCCCCAGAAGGTAAGTGCTGAGATAGGAGAGAATGTGCACTAAACAATATCTCTATTTAAAACTGTTGAACTGTTAATGCCAAATATACTTAACTATTGATTACTTTTATTTTTATTTTTATTTACTTTTTAAATTTTATTTACTTATTTATTTGGCTGCGTTGGGTCTTCGTTGCTGCACGCGGGCTTTCTCTAGTTGCCACGAGCGGGGGATACTCTTTGTTGCGGTGCGCGGGCTTCTCATTGCGGTAGCTTCTCTTGTTGCGGAGCACGGGCTCTAGGCATGCGGGCTTCAGCAGTTGTGGCACATGGGCTCAGTAGTTGTGGCTCACGGGCTCTAGAGCGCAGGCTCAGTAGTTGTGGTGCACGGGCTTAGTTGCCCCGCGGCATGTGGGATCTTCCCGGACCAGGGCTGGAACCCGTGTCCCCTGCATTGGCAGGCAGATTCTTAACCACTGAGCCACCAGGGAAGCCCCTTGATTACTTTTAAATAGGAAGGTATATTGTTAAGGTAAAAAGTTTTGATATACATTCAGTTTTTTTCTCATGTAAATCTTGATTGTGGTATTAGAAATGCTTAACTCTGATAGCACTGTCCATCTTCTCTACAGGAGGCTTTGATAGGTGTAAAGATGAGAATCAAACATTGTGTACTATGCGTCAGGCACTGTGTTTATACTTTGCATGTAATTTTCCACTTGATCTTCACAACTATCCTGTGAGTAGCAAGGAGTAAGATCAAAAGCCCCAGGGAACAACCGTTGACTCAAAATCATATCTAATTTTTTAAGCTAATTTTTTGTTTTGTTTTGTTTTAGATTCCTACACTAAAATCCTCAGCCCCTCTTTTATTCTTATATTATTTAGAAAATGTTTGTAAATAAATGCTGGAGAGGGTGTGGAGAAAAGGGAACTCTCTTGCACTGTTGGTGGGAATGTAAATTGATACAACCACTATGGAGAACAGTATGGAGGTTCCTTAAAAAACTAAAAATAGAACTACCATACGACCCAGCAATCCCACTGCTGGGCATATACCCTGAGAAAACCATAATTCAAAAAGAGACATGTACCAAAATGTTCATTGCAGCTCTATTTACAATAGCCAGGACATGGAAGCAACCTAAGTGTCCATCAACAGATGAATGGATAAAGAAGATGTGGCACATATATACAATGGAATATTACTCGGCCATAAAAAGAAACGAAATTGAGTTATTTGTAGTGAGGTGGATGGACCTAGAGTCTATCATACAGAGTGAAGTAAGTCAGAAAGAGAAAAACAAATACCATAGCTAACACATATATATGGAATCTTAAAAAAAAAAAGAAAAAAGGTTCTGATGACGCAGACGTAGAGAATGGACTTAAGGACACAGGGAGGGGGAAGGGTAAGCTGGGATGAAGTGAGAGAGTGGCATAGACATATATACACTACCAAATGTAAAATAGACAGCTAGTGGGAAGCAGCTTCATAGCACAGGGAGATCAGCTCGGTGCTTTGTGTCCACCTAGAGGGGTGGGATAGGGAGGGTGGGAGGGAGACGCAAGAGGGAGGGATATGGGGACATATGTTTACATATAGCTGATTCACCTTGTTATACAGTAGAAACTAACACTACATTGTAAAGCAATTATACTCCAATAAAGATGTTAAACAATATTTGTAACAAATAACAAAGTCTTATGAATAATTAGAGAAAGGACCAGTTTACATAACTGAAAATGCCAAGGATCATGATGCCTTTAGGGTGCAGCCTCTGGTTCTTTGCTAATCTCCTGGCTCTGCCCTATTTAGGGTTTCAGCTGCATTCTTAGGTTAGTTTCCCTCGTGGTAGCAAAAATGTCTTTACACACACACTCCACAGCCCAGAGCTAAGGAGCTTTTATGTCTAGGCATTTTTTACAAAAGACTTGGCATTGATTTTGATCACTTTGGCTTGAATTGCATGTCAACTTCTTGAGCCAATCAAGAAGCATTATGGAGGAGAGAAGGAATAGTCTTAGTCATGTCCCATGTGGTACCCCTCCTGAGAAAGGAGGGAATCAGTTTTTCTTAAACCACATAGGAATTATAGGAAGAGAGGGGAGGAATGGATTCTGGGAGGGCAACCCATGTATTAGCTTTTCTCCTCTTAAAAAGTGCTTAATTAGTGGGAATGTAAGCAAGAGTGTAGGATAAATATGTTTGGAGACAATTGATATTTGAAAATGATGCTCTTATCTGGATATACTTTTAGACAGCCCTAAACAATGAGAGTTTTAAAAAAACTGTGTTTTTAATCTTTGAGAAGATTGGTCTGTTATTAGTTGAGATTGAGCAGCATTTAAGGAAAACACCTATCTCAGCTCAGGCTGTCCTTAAGGTGGCCGTGTATTTGAATATTTATAATGATAAAACAAATATTTTATAGCACATGGAATAGTGCTATTTGACTAATTGTTTCTCTTTTCTCTCCTTTGACAATAATGTTTGCTACCCTGTATGTCTAATGCAGTTCTTATAGAATTGATAGTTATAATAGTAAACATTTATAGAAAGCTATGTGTCCAGCATTGTTCCAGAGTATTATCTGTAATCGTCACCACATTCCAGCGAAATAGGCACAACTACCCCCAATTTCCAGGCAAAGAAACTGAGGTCCCACAGTTAGTAATGGTAATGTAGGGCTGCACACACACACACCTTCTGCTCTAGAGCTCTTGCCCTAACCACTGCTTTGTTCTCCATCCAGAATGATGCAAAAAAAGATCTTCAACTCATTGCTTGCATAATGTTCAGTTATTTGTTGACTTTTGTTCCTTTTGATTTTTAAAGTGTCCATCAACAGATGACTGGATAGAGAAGATGTTGTGTGTATAAATACACATATACAGGATAGAATATCACTCAGCTATAAAAAAAAGAGCACAATCTTATCATTTGCAACAACATGGCTGAACCTGGAGGGCATTAAGCTTAGTGAAATACGTCAGACAGAGAAAGACAAATACTATGTTTTCACTTATATGTGGAATCTAAAATACAAAGCAAGTAAACAAATATAACAAAACGGAAACAGATTCACAGATAGAACAAACTAGTGTTGCCAGAAGGAGGAGTGGTGGGTGGATGGCAAAATAGGTGAAAGGGCTTAAGAGGTACAAACTACCAGTTATAAAATAAATAAGTCACAGAGATGTAATGTACAGCACAGGGAATATAGTCAATAATATTACAATAACTTGGTATGGTGCATAATCTATAAAAACTTTGAATCACTACTGTTGTGTACCTGAAACTAATATACTGTCGTAAGTCAACTATACTTCAATAAAATTAAAAATAAAATTAAATAAATAAAACAAGTTTTGTAGGGCCACTCACTACGCTTCAGTAATTTACTTGAGAACAAAGAATATGGAATAGAATCACATCATGTATTTAAGCATGTTTTGATATTTGCACTAAATCTTAGTAAGGTTTAACTAGATCACCACTGTCAAAGATAATAATTGTTGAGTCTTAAGTAACAAAATGTTTTGGTTGAGACCATTAGTTTCAGTGAATGAATTCTTTGGCAAGAGGGGTCCTGACTCATTTGTGTTAAATATAGTCAACATGCACTTTGTTACTATGAAAAGTAATTCTCCTTGACAACTTGATGATATAAAAAAAACCAATCATTCTTTATAACCTTGATAATTGTTTGTCCCTCTTTTAGAATTAGCCAATATTTACTCTATTACCATAACACAGATACTAACAAAATAATTGATGAAATATTTTTCCCTGAAAATTTTGGGAACAAGTTGATTTTATCTCAGTTAATTCAGTGAAAGGCACTCTGAATATTGATAACACCTTTGTCATCTCATAGACACCTCTTTTGTAACTATCCAAGAATTTGGAAAAATAAATGCCATCTTTGAAGAGGGGCAGACCACAATTGTAACTGATATATTTATCTATTTGTCACCCTTTCCATCTGTGTTTACAAACCATGCCTACACACCTGTGAATCATCAGCATGTTCGTACAGGAGCCTCTGCTGCGGTTTCCTTGCGCTTACTGGATCTATTAACATAGATACAATTATACTTCATCTTTTTAGCTCAGATGGATAGCAACTCCCCTTTCATGGTAGAATTTATTTATTTAAATTAAAGTTTAATTTCACTTGTAGATTTGATAAAACGTTTGCTCTCTGTTGATTTAGTCTTCTCAAATGTCCAAACATTTTTATAGTTTTACACGTCTCTCATGCATGAAAAATTGAGAATGTGTGTGTTGATTTGCTGGAAATGAGTCATGCACTGAAATCATGCAGATTCCTTTGTGTTGTTACAACCACATAAGTGCAATAAGCAGAGAAGGAAAATAGGCGGAGTTGGCCTGAAAGGAGGTGTTTTCAGTGGTAACAAGTTCTTTTAAATGTAATTGTTATGAAGGAAAAGCCTAGTTGAACACTGCGCACATTTAAAAAATATGTGCTAAGCTAGTAAGACGATGTAGTATTCCTTAAACCACTTTTGATTTCTACATTTTGGAACATGGGCAATGCTGGGATTTTTGAGATTGAAATAGAGCACACTTTTAAAGGAAGTTATAAATTACTTTGTGATATACCTGATGACAATTATGCAGACGTGAGGAAATATAGTGAAAGGACAGCAAAGTGTTTGGATATTTGTTGGTTAAGGGCAACTTTGCTTTAGGATTTGGGGACAAGAATAATAAATATAGTTAATATTTATTAAGTGCTTACTGTGTACCACACGCCATTCTACAATGCAAATATAAATAAATTATTTAATCTTCTCAACAACTTCATGGGGTAAGTATGATTATCATCTCCATCTTATAGATGAAGAAATTGGGGCCCAACAAGGTTCAGTACCCTGTCCAATGTTGCATAGCTAATAAATAGCTAATCTGAGATTCAAATCCATTTCCAGGACCCATGTACTTAAGATATTATGCTATGATGTATAATTGGTGTGATGAGTACAAAAAGTATGTATGCATGGATTTTGTCACATTTTTGTTGTGAGAAGTAAAGTAATGTATATAAAATACTTTACAATACCTGGAAAATAAAGGAGAAGGTGAGCAAATCTTAGAGCATCCCTCCCTCCTCCTAAAGATTCTTCTTTTGTTAAAATTTTTATTGGAGTATAGTTGCTTTACAATGTTGTGTTAGTTTCTACTGTACAGCAAAGTGAGTCAGCTATACGTATACATATATCCCCTCTTTTTTGGATTTCCTTCCCATTTAGGTCACCACAGTGCATTGAGTAGAGTCCCCTGTGCTCTACAGTAGGTTCTCATTAGTTATCTATTTTATACATAGTAGTGTATATTTGTCAATCCCAATCTCCTAGTTCATCCCACTCCCCCTTCCCCCCTTGGTGTCCATACGTTTGTTCTCTACGTCTGTGTCTCTATTTCTGCTTTGTAAATAAGATCATCTATACCAATTTTTACAGATTCAACATATATGCATTAGTACATGATATTTGTTTTTCTCTTTCTGACTTACTTCACTCTGTATGACAGTCTCTAGGTCCTCCCACGTCTCTGCAAATGACCCAATTTCGTTCCTTTTTATGGCTGAGTAATATTCCGTTGTATATATGTACCACATCTTCTTTATGCATTCCTCTGTTGATGTACATTTAGGTTGTTTCCATGTCCTGGCTATTGTAAATAGTGCTTCAATGAAAATTGGGGTGCATGTGTCTTTTTGAATTACGGTTTTCTCTGGGTATATGTCCAGTAGTGGGATTGCTGGGTCACATGATAGTTCTATTTTTAGATTTTTAAGGAACCTCCATAGTGTTCTCCATAGTGGCTGCATCAATTTACATTCCCATCAACAGTGCACGAGGGTTCCCTTTTCTCCACACCTTCTTCAGCATTTATTGTTTGTAGATTTTGTGATGATGGCCATTCTGACCTGTGTGAGATATCTCATTGTAGTTTTGATTTGCATTTCTCTAATAATTAGTGATGTTGAGCATTTTTTCCTGTGTTCGTTGACCACCTGTCTGTCTTCTTTGGAGAAATGTCTATTTAGGTCTTCCGCCCGTCTTTTGATTGGGTTGTTATACGATGGAGCAAAGGCAGCCTCTTCATTCAGTGGTGCTGGGAAAACTGGACAGCTACATATAAAAGAATGAAATTAGAACACTCCCTAACACCATACACAAAAATAAACTCAAAATGGATTAAACACCTAAATGTAAGACCAGACACTATAAAACACTTAGAGGAAAACATAGGAAGAACACTCTTTGACATAAATCACAGCAAGATCGTTTTTGACCCACCTCCTAGAGTAATGAGAATAAAAACAAAAATAAACAAATGGGACCTAATTGAACTTACAAGCTTTTGCACAGCAAAGGAAACCATAATAAACAAGACGAAAAGACAACCCTCAGAATTGGAGAAAATATTTGCAAATGAAGCAACTGACAAAGGATTAATCTCCAAAATATACAGACAGCTCATGCATCTCAATATCACAAAAAACAAACAACTCAATCCAAAAATGGGCAGAAGACCAAAGATTCTTAACGAGTTTAAGGTACTTTTGAATCGACACTCTTCTATACTTGTTTGCCTCCAGTCTGAGTTCATAACACAGACTGGAGATAACATGGTTAGTAAATTAGGGAATGCATTGGCATTATGGACCTATTTTTGAGTTATAAAGAAACTGGATTTGGAACTCACATAGGTAGTAAAAGAACAAGTTTTCTCACACACAACACAGGGACATGTGATGACACGGTTTGAGCTCATTGATTTGGTTTCTTATTGATGATCTTAAATGTGTTGACCTTACTATTGATGGCCTAGATTTTGGTTTCCTTGTATGTGTTCTTCAGGATTTGCTCAGGAATGTTTAGATGTGATTTTGTGTATTTTGATTAACCTGTTATGTTGCAATAACTATTAGATATGTATAGCTATAAAATACCTTTGTTACTGGAATTCCTGCAGAAAAAATAACTGTGCTGGCCCAAAATTTTCTAGTTTCTAACTCTCCTTTTCAATTAAAACAATTTAAAAACAATGAATTTATTTAAAAAATTATAACATGAATTCTTTGATAAGCTTTGTTCTTAGGAACACCAATAACCTGTTAATGAAGAAGAGAGTATTCCAAAGGGAAATAAAATAAAGAAAATAACTATTAAATTTATGAAAAAGGATCAAAAATATAAATCCATTTAAGTGTAAATTCATACAGATTTACAGGACATAGTTTAAGACAAACACTTCAAAACAAAATAAAGGCCAATTCCTTTTTTAATAGCAAGATACAAGTAAGAAAGGTAGCAAAATGTGTCTAAACAGAGACGGCATTTAAACTGATATGATAATGCAATGTATAAAGGGATCACAAGACAAATGTATATATGTATAAGTGAATCATTTTGCTGCGGTAGAAATTAACACAACTTGTAAATCAACTATAATTCAATAAAATAAATTGTAAAAAAGGGATCACAAGAGCATTTAGTATCATAATTGGGTATCAGCTTCTCCAGTACTATGCACATGCTTAATCACACAGGTCAATTACATATTAATATCAATAGGCTATGAAGGCACAGCATCGAAAAATAGAACAGAATCAGCTTTTTGTTTTAGAATACAATGATAAGCTTTGTAACATTATTTAAGAGAAAAATATGTAACTTAATTCAACCTAATTAAGTTATACATTGTGGAGATACACACACACACACACACACACACACACACACACACACAAGTATATGTGTATTTATGTGACATAGTCCCTTTCCTCTAGCAGCATTAATATAGTTAGGAAGATAGAGACATGCATAGTAGCAGATGGTTTATTGAGATAAACATTGTCATAGAGAAACAAAATGTTCCAGTGATGTACTGGGAGTGGACAGAGATTATTTATGGGTGGGAAGGATATGGGAAAGCTATTTTGGAATAGGTGGTTTTTGAGGTGGACTTTCAAGTAAGGGTAATTGATAAGGAGATACTTCATTATATGCAGAGAGTGCCTAAGTTTAGATAACAACTTGAGAAAAGATTTATGGACAATTTCAGATGGCAGGAAATATAAGGGGGTGACTGGAGCCGTAAAGCAGTGAGATAAGTTGGTAATGGAGATACGCAAAGTATTGCTGAAGACTTTAAGTGCCAACTTGACTAGTTAGGGAAATTATGTGTGAAAATGATCATGAACAATTTACAATGTATAAAAAATGTGATGTTGCTAACAGGATCAGGATTCAAGATGGTAGACTGAGATATATGTGCCCACAACCCCTTCCGTCTCAAATCCCATAAGATGTCGGAAGGAGATATACACACACATACACAGTGGTCTGGAAAACAGGAAAGAGGGTCATCAGTAAACCCAGGAACTGTGAGAAATTTCTAGAAAACAGAAATTGCATACAACCGGACTTAATCAAAAAAACAAAAAACAAAAAATACAGCTCCAGGTACTTTCAAGAAAAAACTACTGTGAATAATGAGAACATTTCAGTGAAACTCCCAGCTCAGAGGAATACATTCAAGGGGGATGGGAGGGTAATGAGCCAATCACACAGTATGTAATTAGTGACTTTAAGAAATTATATAGATATTACACAAACTGCATTTAAGTCATTGAATTGATAGAAAATTGTAGAATACAATATGGAAATTAAAAATATGTCAGGATTACCATTGTAAGAAGCGTAATAAGATGTGTAACTTTCAAATAACTAAAGGAAGAGCTTGCCCTCTATGGATGTAAAAACCTATTATGTAAGTGTAATAATTAGATCACTATGTTATATGATATTAGTGTAAGAAAAGACAAATGAAAGAGTAGTGCAGAATCTGTCCAGGAATCGAGTCACACACACATACGTATTTTTTTTTAAATAGATACCATTTATTAAGAACAACTCTTGCTTCATATACATGATCTCATTTAATCTTTAGAACAACCTTCAAAGGGAGGAATTATTGTCTCCATTTTACAAATGAGGATATTGAGGCTCAATTCAGGAATTAACTTGTCAGAGTTTCAGTAGGACTGCGATAAATGCATATGAAAACAATGAACCAGAATGAGCTATTTGATAAGTGTTTGATCAATTGGCTTGCCATTTGGAAATAAATAAAATAATATGATATCTCAAATTGTTAACAGTATTGGCCTCTGATGAGATAATTGGAGTAAGGAAAGCTCAAAAAAAACTTCTACTTTTCAAAAATAGATTTTTTGGATGATTTTTATAAAACCATATTCAGGTATTACTTATATAAAATTTTAAAAGGAAAAATAAGGCACAATGTTTGAGTGAGCAACATCTTTAAACTCATCTCTCATAACCAAACTAAAGTTTGCTGTTTCCTACTAGGAGCAGAATACAGCCTTGAAAATCAGAATAAAAATATTGTGCTTTATAAATCAGCAGGGTTCAAGTCTGTATAGTCTTATGTTGAGAAATGGTATTGAAAATATATTTATTTAATATATGTAGAGTTCAAATATTGTTATTTCAATTTGAAATTATAATTTTCATCTTCTCTACTTGGCTATGAAAATTTAGAATTTAAAAGTTTTCCCATAAATACTTAACTCGATCCCACTGCAAAGCATGTTCTTCTAATCCTTAAATTACATCGCTCCTCTGTGTAGCTCAGTGGCTGTCATACATTAGGTAAATATTATGAGTAGAAATATAGTATAATGGTCCGAGAGAATTAAATACTAGGTCTAACTCTTCACTTTAGCCGTTGCTTTGACTTTGAGCAAACTAACCTCAGTTTTTTCTTCTGTAAAATGGGGATAAAATTATCTATCTCATAGGATTGTTTTTTGAAATGATGAAATGAAAGTACTCAGTGCCAGTACTTTGCACATACTAAATATTCAACAAATGTTAGGTACTATTCCTGGAAAAGGATTATCCAGTAAATTTTTCAAACCTGGACAAGGAAGTTTATGAGTCTTCTATGTCCAAATTGTATAAGACCTTACATTTACACCAATCTCCCAGAGAACATGAGCTTGATATTACTTCACCTCTATTGGAAGATATTAAAAGGTAGATCCAGTGTACAAAATGACAAGCTGTTTCCAATCCACTTGATTGTGCTTCACGTTGTCCTAGTATTCTGTAGCTACACTGCTTGTCCCAATCTTGGGTCTCATCACCTTTCCTAGGATTGACAGCATGCAGTGACCTACCCAGGAATGGTGCTAAGGTTATGCCTTTTTAGACATCAAGAAGTGGCATCCAGAGCTTTGAGGTAAATCCTCTGAAAGAGCAATTTCTTCTCTGCTCTGTTGCCTCAGACAATGACTACACCTCCTTACCAACGGCTGCTGGTGATGGCTGCTACTATGCTAGTAAAATTCTCTGCAGATACTGACCTGAGAGGAGCTGTGACACTAAAATAACAGGAGTTTAGTTGATTTATTATATAGAGGAGATAATCAATCAATTGACTCTTTGACTCATTAGCAGATTATTTTTGTGTGAAAGTTGTATTGTGTCCCATCTGGACATCAACTCAGGGTAATGGTGTTTAAGCCCTTTATGGTCAAAAGCAACCCGGAGAATATAGCAGCAGGCCAGTGCAGTGAAAATGCATGCACCATGTGTAGCAGTCCGTGTTCTAGACCTGACTACTTCAAATTGTTCCCTGAGTAAGCCTCTTTACTTTTTTCATGACTTCAATATATTTATTTTATTTTTTGCCATTTATTGCTTTTTTAGTGTGGTAAAACATAACAGAATCTACTATTTTAACCATTTTTAAGTGTACAGTTCAGTGGCATCAAGTACATTCACACTGTTGTGCAAACATCACCACCATCCATCTCCAGAACTTTTTCAACTTCCCAAACTGAAACTGTACCCATCAAACAAAAACCCTCCATTCCTCCCTCCCACCAGCTCCTGGCAACCACCATTCTGCTTTCTGTCTCTACACAACTTGACTACTTTAGGTTCACCATATAAGTGGAATCATACAATATTTGTCCTTTTGTGTCTGGCTTATTTCACTTAAAATAATGTCTTCAGGTTTCATCCATGTTGTAGCATGTGTCAGAATTTCCTTCGTTTTCAAGGCTGAATAATATTCCATTGTATGTATGTAACACATTTTGCTTATTCATTCATCCATTGATGGCCACTTGAGTTGCTTTCACCTTTTCGCTGTTGTGAATAATGCTATGAACATCGGATTCGCAAATATCTGTTTGAGTCCCTGCTTTCAGTTCTTTTAGGTACATACCCAGTCATGGGATTGCTGGGTCATATGGTAATTCTATGTTTAATTTTTTGTGGAATTGCCATACTGTTTTCCACAGAGGCTGCACCATTTTACATTGCTTCAATTTAAATCTGTATCTATGTAGAGTACCTGTGTCAGATTAAAAATGATGTAGAATTACTCCTAACCTCTAAACACTTATATGTTAAGTATTAACTCTATTGAGATCCCAAATGTACAGGAAAGTGTTTATACTGTATAATTGAGGGGTATTGGGGAGGTGTAATTATGTAAATGCTGGAAAGTATACTAAAATGGATTAGATGCTGAATAAAATGTAACCTTTTCTTGATAGATTAAGGCCAACATAATATTACATATTTATGACCTTAAATCTCTAAGAGAAGAAGGATTTTGATTCTCAGTGGTACCCCCAGTGCCCAAAGTTATTGCTCAAAAACATTTGCAGAGTGAGTGAACAAAGAAAAGGTGTCTCAACTATACTTAACACTTCGACCTATTTTGCCTTATCTAATTTGTCATGGCTTTGGCAATCGTAGAAACATTCTTGGGGGTCTCTGTCTCTGTCTCTGTCTGTCTTTCTCTCTCTCACACACACGCACACATTGACTTTTAAATGTTAGCATTGAGCAACATTCAGACCAATAATTTGAGCAAGGTACCCTTTCTGTACTCAGTGGGTAAAGTCAGAAAAAGAGTTTGTAAAGCCTTTGGTGCAGAACAGGATTTTCTCTCCACATCAGTTTTAGATGATATCTGTGATCAAAGAGACATATGCTGTTCGTATGCTTCCTCTGTACTTCAGAACTGGCTGTGACCTGGAGGGTGTACGAGTGCCCTTGTGTGGTTGCCTAGAAACTTTGGCTGCACAAGTGTCAACTTTCTTTCATGGCTCTAAGGGAGAAGGAGCCTCGCAGAGAGCTCTAGACTTTGTAGAGAGGGAAAAAAAGGTCCTTGTGTGTTTTAAAACAAGTGTCTCACCAGGAGATAATGGTTGAGCTGTGGGTTATAAATGATGCATTTTGTTCTTTTCGTCTTGCTGATGGCACAAGGGAAAAAAAAAGTTCATCTCTCGCTTATCAAAATACTGTGACATTTCTTCTTCCACAGGAAAATTTTCAATCACAACCTTCTGCAGCAACCGACACCAAATTTAACAATTGTAAAACTCTGCAGTGTCTCACTAAAACCTGTGTTTGACCTCTATTCTTTTATGTACCTCACACAAAATAAAACACACACACAGATCCTACTAAAATTTGCTATAATTTCCTACTTCATTTCTTTAGGAGCACATTTGCTACTGAGGATGCAAGTAGTCTTTGTTTGGTTCTTGTTCCAAATTTTTAATATTTTGTGTTGCCCTCAGCACAGTTACCTCTAAACTATCAGTTTTATTAGATCTGTCAGCTTTGAAGAAGACAAGCTTCACAAAATTTCCTTGAAAATGAATGTATTTTTGAAAGATATTTAGAAATATGTTAAAGATGAAAGGACCTTTCTGTGCCAGTCGCCTCATGAGTATGTCATGAATATTAATTTTTAATTAAAATCCTATGTCCATTTAGGTTTAGTTATTTGTCAGGAGAGGTTTCTGCTTTCCAAGCTGCATGTTCCATGAGTGGTGAATTGGTCAATATAAGATCAATAGGAATGATGATTGTGTAACCCAGTTTTCAAATACAGAGTGCTAGGTGGTTGGGAGGTATGATTCTCACGTCCTTACTGAGATTAAATTGATTTTGTAATTTTTACAAAAATAAGCATAGCATATAGAATTTAATATCCCTGAGCTACAACAGATCTGTTATAGGAAATATATGCCCCAGTTATCTAAAGGACAAACTGATACAGTGCAGTGCCCAGACAAAGGGCTTTTCAGAAAGCTAACAGTTGTGTGAGCCTACAGCCGCAGTAGTTGACTTATAGATAAAATAACACCTAAAGTAATCAAGGCCTAAAGTTTGAATGGTTGTCCATTTACAAATTTTAATATGTGGATGTATTTTTATCAGCCTGGTTGGCCTGATAAGTGCTCAATAAATGTGAAATGAATGATCCCCACAGAGGTGTAAAGTGTATCCATGTTGTAGGTGAACTCTATTTTTTACAGTTATCAAATATTTCCTGATAAATTAATTCATTATATTTTTACAGAAAATTGAGATGATAGTGCTGTTTTTTCAACTTCAGACTTTCTTACAACAGTTAACTGAACTGACATTTTGCCTTGTTATAGGGATAAATTCTTCCCCTTTCTCTTGAAAGCCTTCTCACCCATGTCCTGATGTCCTTTGCTCTTCAAAACATTCAGAATTAATATATGTACTTAATCCATTAAGAACCTTATAGCTAATGCTAACGAATCTTGATGCATGTATTAAAACCTTAAAACCCAAGAAAAAATAAGGACATAAAATAAACGTTTGGATTCATTCACACTGCTACATGTTATTTTCTACTATGAAGGAAGTACAGGAAAAATGTTATACACCGCTAAATGTTCAAATCTGATGTGAATAGAAGACACCAACTGTAGAGTGTAGTTGGTTTTCATATGTTTTTTTTAAAAAAGATTCCCCTCCCGCCCCACTACTAAATCTAGGAACTACCTGGCTAGCCTCTTTTTATTTTCACATTTTTTGCTTAAATTAAGGTTTTAATATTGATTCTTTTTAAAAACACTGAGAATAGTAATCAACAGTGAGATACATTAAAATGGAGAAAATCAGTACCAAAGAAATGGTGAGTTTGGTAAAACACCCAATTTGCTTACGGAAAATGAAATCTGTGTTTAGGGGTTTCAAATAAAAATAGGAACAAAGTAATGCATACATCTTACTTCCATAAAATCATGATTAAGACCAAATTATCTAGTTTATATTTAGTCTGAGTTGGGATGCAGAGAGAGAAAATGTTTGTAACTTCACAGGTAAGCATCCGATTTCTCTCCCTCTTTCTCTCTCCTTGTAACATGGAGCCCTTCATGTCCTCTACATGGTAAGTTGCCTCCACTTACCAGCTGTGGGACCATACTTGAGTTAGATCTCTCTATGCCGTTCATCATCTTCAAAATAGTGATGGCAGTATGTATTTCATAGAGTTGTTATGGGGATTGAATGACTATAAATTTCATAAAATGGTGGGATGAGTATTTCTTAAATACAAATAGCATTCCTCTATCTGGGCATACTTCAGACTTCAGAAAGCTCACGAAGAGTGTTTCCAGAGTCAAGGAGTGATTCCGCTTTTGCAGTCACTTGGTATTTTTGAAAGTGTATTTTCCTTGTTCATTCTGTGAACTATCAAGGGTTTTACTTAAAACTTCAAAAAAGCCTCCAGTTTCACGAAGACTACCTGGCAGCTGGTTGGGGGTGAGGGGGTGCCGCCCTTTAGTCTAGGACAGAAGTATACATTTCAAATTATACATGAGGAGCAAAAGGGCGAAGTTCTCTTGCTTTTGCCCTCAAAGAGCGGGTACCAAAAGGGTCTGCCTGAAAGTAGAAAAATGGGCATACTAGAATGGGGTAGAGTTTTTTTTTTTTAAGTTGTACAGTGGAACATATAAATCAGCGCTGAACCAGTGATTGAGTCTTATTAAAGGGGGCCGACCTAGGGTTTGTTAATGCCCTCTATTACTTTTAAAGTGTTATAGGCTTGTACGAGTGGGATTGTAGAGATCAAGAGGTGGTTCTTAGACTTATGTTGAACTTTAAGACCTTATTATTCAAAGTGTTCCAGCATCAGTATCACCTAGGAGCTTGTGTCAGAAATACAGTCTTAGGACCCCTGTGCTGACTGAAGGAGAATCTGCATTTTAAAAAGATACAGCCTGAGTTCAACCGTGAACAATGTGTGGCACCTCAAACCAGAATTAGAATTACGTCTTTATTTTAGAGCTTTGAAGGATCTTAAAAATCAGCTAATCCAACTCCTTTATTTTCTAGTTTCATGGCTTTAGGAGATGGTTGTTCGGTACTTACTTTATGTCAGGTTTTTAAACTCCGTGTTGTGTTTAAGAGGGTAGATAGGACGTGGTTCTTGCTCTGGAGGTCTCTTCAGAGGGGAGATGGAATGTAAACTAGTAGCTGGAACACAGTGTGTGCACTGCTCTTCTACAATAAATGCAGAGAGCCCCGGAGGAAGGCTCTGAGCCCGGACGGGAGAATCAAGGAGGCCTTCCCAGGGACAGTTACTTTGAGTTTGGGTTTTGAAGGATGATTGAGTTTTCCAGTAGCTCTGGGGTGGCCCCAGAAATTCTGCATTTCTAACAGACTGATAGGGCTATGAAGGAAACTCACAGCTACAGCTTTGCATAACAAGTGCCACAGACTGGATGGCTTAAACAGATGTTTATTTTCTCAAAATTCTGGATGCTAGAAGTCTGGGATCACAGTGTCAGCAGGCTTGATCTTTTTTGAGGCTTCTCTCCTTGGCTTATAGATATCCATCTTCTTCCGGTGTCTTTACATGGCCTTTCCTCTGGGTGTGTCTTTATCCTAAACTCCTCTTCTTATAAGGACACCAGTCATATTGGATTAGGGTCCACTCACATGACCTCATTTTATCTTAATTAGCTTAAAGGCCCTATCTCTAAATACAGTCACATTCTGAGGTAATGTGGGTTAGGATTTCAGTATCTGAATTTCAACATTTTGAACATTGAATTTGAACAACTCAGACCATAGCACCAGGGAAATTTTGAGCATAAGTTTGCCATCAAATATTTCTATAAATTTATTTACATGATTATTGTAATTACTATATATTCCCAAGCTGAAATCAAATTACTGAGTTTCAAAGTTAATTACCAGTATACCAAGTAACACTGCATACTTTGCTTCTTAGTGAATGCAACCCAGGCATCCTAATTCACCGTCAGCTGCTGTGTGCACTTTTAACAAGAGAACACCAGCAATTTTTTCTTTTGGGGTTCCTTGAACTCACCACTCAGTCAGGGCTAAGTGAGCACATCCACTCAGGAAGAACCAGTTCATCAAATAAAATGAAAATAGAGCAAGAAGATCAGCTCAGTTTATGGAGAAAACCTGCCACCTTGATTTTAGCTCATACACTTATGAACGTATTTGGATAAAAATTTTGAAAAGATGAAATTCATGACCATATGGTGCCTATCCAAATTCTTAAATATTATTAAAAGTCAGGCTGTCATGTTAATGAATATATTTTAATTCACAAGATAATTGCAGTCTTTGGCACTTGCTATAAAGGAGGCATGCCAGTAATTGTTTGCCCGCAGTGGAAAACTCTCTATAACTTTCTCAAAGCTATTATTATCTTAGGGGACCAGCAATACCATATTTTCCCAATCCTTACCAAATCTCATAATCCTTGGTGGATTAACCTTATGACAATCTGATGTTCTGTCACATAGTTTTGTTTTGTATCTTTTGCCGCAAGTTGTGGTTAGTTCATCAGTTAGCGTAGGCTGCCATAGCAAAATACCATAGACTAGGTGGCTTAAACAGCAGAAATTTATGTTCTCGCAGTTCTGGAGGCTGGAATTCTGAGATCAGGGCGCCAGCATTGTGGGGTTCTTTTGAAAACCGTCTTCCTGGCTTGTAGATAGCCTCTTCAGTGCATGTGTGCAGAGAGAGGGAGAGGGAGAGTTGAGAGAGAGCTAGTGAGCTGTGGTTTTTCTTCCTCCTCTTGTAAGGACACCAATCCTATTTGATTAGGGCCCTACCCTTATGACCTCATTTAACTTTAATTATCTCTGAAAGACTCTATCCCCAGGTACAGTCGCAATGGGGGTAGGGCTTAAACATATGAATTTTAGGGGGACAGAGGTCAGTCCATAGCAACCAGTAACCATTTATTGAGACACTAGTAAATGTGAGATGCTGTACTAGGCCCTGAGCTCTACAGTATGGAAGATACAAATCCAGGCAGTAAGCAAGCCTGACATGTTGGACTAATATTCAAATATGATAGTTATATGAAATTTTATATAAAGTTTATATATGAAATTTCATACGTTGTATGAAATTTTATTTAAATTCACTATGATTGTTGTTCAGTATAGTTAATGATTTTTGTTTTATATTTGGCTCAAACTCCTTTAAAAAATAACCATTTTGAAGAAATTCAGCTCTTACAATAGTAAAGATCTGAATTAGGAAGAAGATGACTACAAAAGCTACTTCTGTGTTCCGGTGATATGAGTTACTGAGATAACAGCAAGAAGGTTGGTAAGTAGTAATGCTTGAGCTGACTCACACTTTATGTCGTTTATTTCCCTCTTGTATTAATTTCATAGGGGAGCTGTAACAAAGTACCACAAATTGGGTAACTTAAAACAACAGAAATTTACTTCCTCACGGTACTGATGGCCAGTTGTCTGAAATCAAGGTGTTTGGGGTCATGCTTCCTCTGAAATCTGTAAGAGAATCCTTCCTTGCCTTTTCCCAGCTTCTGGTGCCTTGCTAGAAATCTTTGGGTTTCCTAGGCTTGTAGATACATTAGTCCAATCTTTGCCTTTATCTTCACATGGCATTCTTCTTGTGTGTCTCTTCCCATCTTCTTATAAGAATACCAGTCATATTGGATGAGGGGTACACCATATTCCAGCATTAGCATTTCAGCATATCTTTTTTTTTGGAGGGGCGAGTTCAACCTATAGCACCTCTGAAAGTGAAAATACTTTGAGAATCAATTTTGAAAGTGGGAAAATCTTTTGTTTTACAAAAATATGCAGAATATAATAACTACCCAATTTCCAAACTCTTGCTAAAGATGCCTAGGTAAAAATTGTCAAAATATTGACAGTTTAAATAAAAATAAAATTCCAAATAACTTTTCTGCTGCTATGGTGGGTCACAAAAATATCCAAGTAAATTACTATTTCTGTTGTTAATCTCTAAATAACATTTGTATTCTATACAATGTAATTGTGAAGAAAAAGTTGTCTACAGAAAGAATGCCTGGTTTTATATATTCCATAAGTTAATTCCATAAGTTATATGAATTTTTAAAAGCCAAACTTACAAATATCTCTAGATATTCTTGTCACAAATTCAGGATTGAATCACTTTTATAAAACACCTGTTTCCACCATAAGGTTGTAATATAGGTCAGATGTGAACCTGACAAATTCGAGTGTTATTGATTTTTGAATTTTACTGCCCTAGAGTCACAAGACATGATTATTTTTATTGCAGTAATGTTGGTTTATAACCTTATGTTAATTTCATGTGTACATAATTATAATTTGACTTCTGTATACACTACAGCACCATGCTCATCACCGAAAGTCTAGCGTCTGTCTGTCACCACACAAATGACCCTTTTAACCCATTTCACCCTCCTCCTGCCCCCCTTCTCCTCTGGTAACCACCGATCTGTTCTTGCTACCTGTGTATTTGTTTTTGTTTTGTTTGTTCATTTACTTTGTTTATTTTATCTTCCACATGAGTGAAATCATACGGTATTTGTGCTTCTCCACCTGACTTATTTCACTTAGCATAACGCCTTCAAGTTCCATCCCTATTGTTGAAAATGGCAAGATTTCATTTTCTATGGCTGAGTAGTATTCCATTGTGTGTGTGTGTGTGTGTATATGTGTGTGTGTACATATATATGTACACATATATATATATATATATATCACATCTTTATCCATTCATTTGTTGATGGGCACTTAGGTTTTTTTCCATATCTTAGCTATTGTAAATAGTGTGCAATGAACATAGAGGTGCATATATCTCTTTGAATTAGTGTTTTCGTGTTCTTCACATAAATACCCAGAAGTGGTATAGCTGGATCATATGGTAGTTCTATTCTTAATTTTTTGCAGAATCTCCATACTGTTTTCCATATGGTGATTCCCACCAAAAGAGTATGAGGGCTCCCTTTTTTTCACATTTTCACAACACCTGCTATTTCTTGTCTTTTTGATAATATCTCATTGTAGTTTTGATTTGTATTTCTCTTATAATTAGTGATGTTGAACATCTTTTCATGTGCCTGTTGGCAATTTGTATGTCTTCTTTGGAAAAATGTCCAGTCAGATCCTCTGCCCATTTTTTAATTAGGTAGTTTGTTTTTTGTTGTTGTTGAGTTGATGAGTTCTTTATATATTTTGGATATTAACCCTTCATTGGATATATGATTTGCAAATATCTTCTCCCATTTGCTAGGTTGTCTTTTTTGTTTTGTTGATGGTTTCCTTTGCTCTGCAGAAGCTTTTCAGTTTAATGTAGTCCCATTTGTTTATTTTTCCTTTTGTTTCTCTTTCCTGAGGAGACAGATCTAAAAAGCTATTGCTAAGATCAATGTCAAATAGCTTACTGCTTTCTTCTAGAAGTTTTATGGTTTCAGGACAGGACATGATTCTTAATTCTTCTAAAGGAAATTACTGTTTAAAAAGCTAATGGAAATATTAAAAATTTTCTTTCGATGTGGTAATATTTTCCCTGATGTTATTGCCAAGAATGCTTACTTGCATACATAATTCTTTTGCTCAACTTTCTTGTGAAATAAAAAGGATACAATAACATTGACAAGTTCTTGTTGACAAACTGTAGTGATTGGGCATTTTATATTTCAGTTACATAACTGTGCTTGTGGAATGATGTAATTTGGGGGCTTGTATTGCTTACTCTGCTGGGTATAATTCTTACTCATTATGGCAGGTTTATGGGAGCTATGGAAGAAACTAGAAAATAAGAGTGATCACCAGTGGCATTAAGTATCTGTGACAGAAAGAGACATAGGATGGAGCTAAAATCCCAATATTGGAAGATTGGTTTGTGAACTGAGAGGGGAGGAATGTCTGTAATACTGCATCAGTATTCAGAATCATAACTTTTTTATCATAAATTCTTGTAAGTCTCCAGAAAATTGAAGAATGTTTAGAATTAACAAATTTGATTCATGTGTAGGAGGACTAAGTGAGCTCTGAATATATTTGAGCTATATATATATTTGAATAATATGAGCTTTGTGTCATATCTATATGACACAAACAAAACCATTTAAAAAATCCTCGTATGAAATATAGGTAACCTGACACTACTTTTCTTAAGTACCACTGAAGTAAAGAAGACTGTAAAAATAGTATTTGTATTGCCTGTTTTATAACTCTCATAAACATAGTTTAATCAGACTGGCCCAAAATGGGCAATTTTAAAAGAGAAGATGTTTATAGGTTTTGGTGAAAGCTGTGACAGTGTAGACAGGCATCCCTCCAGGTGGTCAAGATGTACTTCAAAGTTCATAAGGGCTAACCAAAGAGATAAAATACAAACTTTCTTTTCCAGCTGCTGATTGATAAGGAATGTGACTTCTTAGGCAATCTTCAGAAAAAAATTAAAAGACTTCTTGTGTATTTAGAAGAAATCTATATAAAGAAAACATATAACATATTCCTAGAGAATTTGGAAGCTGTATTATACCAGTTACCATCATAATTTGTCATAAGATCAGCAGAACAGAGAAACTAATATATTAGTCTTTTAGACAACTCTTAAGTGTTACTCCCTAAACTCCCTAAGCCCATATTTGTTTCCCCTTTTCCCTCTCTTCTCTCTCCCTCCTCTTTTTCCTCTCTCTTTTACTTCCTTCCTCTTTCTTTCTTCCTTCCTTCCTCCCTCCCTCCCTCCCTCTCTCTCTCTTTCTCTTTCTTTCTTTCTTTTTCTTTCTTTCTTTCTTTCTTTCTTTCTTTCTTTCTTTCTTTCTTTCTTTCTTTCTTTCTTTCTTTCTTTCTTTCTTTCTTTCTTTCTTTCTTTCTTTCTTTCTTTCTTTCTTTCTTTCTTTCTCTCTCTCTTCCTCCCTTCCTTCCTTTCTTCCCTTTCTTTCCTTCCTCCCTTCCCAACAAGAAGGTAAGTGCTATAAGAGGAGGAAAGTTTTCTCTGAGGGAATGACTTGAGGATGAATAGGAGTTAATTTGTCAAAGAGAGAGAGAAGAATATTCAGGCAAAAGTGACAAGCCTATGTATGCATTGTCCCTAGTACATACAAGCGGCTCAGTGTGAAGAAGTGTGGCTGAAACACAGAGAACAAGAGAACAGGGGAATGGCCAAGCCATTTAAGAGATGTTAAACATTTTGCCTTTGTCTTTTTTTTTTTTTAACATTTTTATTGGAGTATAATTGCTTTACAATGGTGTGTTAGTTTCTGCTTTATAACAAAGTGAATCTGTTATACATATACATATATCCCCATATCTCTTCCCTCTTGCATCTCCCTCCCTCCCACCGTCCCTATCCCACCCTTCTAGCTGGTCACAAAGCACCGAGCTGATCTCCCTGTGCTATGCAACTGCTTCCCACTAGCTATCTATTTTACATCTGGTAGTGTATATACGTCCATGCCACTCTCTCACTTTGTCCCAGGTTACCCTTCCCCCTCCCCGTGTCCTCAAGTCCATTCTCTAGTAGGTCTGCATCTTTTTTCCCGTCTTGCCCCTAGGTTCTTCATGACCATTTTTTTTTTTTAGATTCCATATATATGTGTTAGCATACAGTATTTGTTTTTCTCTTTCTGACTTCACTCTGTATGATAGACTTTAGGTCCATCCACCTCACTACAAATAACTCAATTTCATTTCTTTTTATGGCTGAGTAATATTCCATTGTATCTATGTGCCACATCTTCTTTATCCATTCATCTGTCGATGGACACTTAGGTTGCTTCCATGTCCTGGCTATTGTAAATAGAGCTGCAATGAACATTGTGGTACATGACTCTTTTTGAATTATGGTTTTCTCAGGGTATATGCCCAGCAGTGGGACTGCTGGGTCGTATGGTAGTTCTATTTTTAGTTTTTTAAGGAACCTCTATGCTTTTGTCTTAAGAGCAGCGGGAAGACATTAATTTTTTTGAGCAAGAGGCACTGGAGGGAAAGATAATGTTTACAGTTTGAAAGTGATTGCTTTGGCCATAGTATGGGGCACAGGGTAAAGGGAGTCAGGAGTATGCCTTCTTCCAAATGACCAAAGGAAGATGGGTCTATAGTAACAGCAAGTTTTCAGAGATTAGTAACATTGAGATCATAAGATGGCATTCTCCTAATACATGGCGTATGTCCTACGACACGGCATTTGGCGCTTAAAATTTTCCCCACAATGTTCAAATAAGGTCTTGAATCAAACATGAAGGCGTATCATTGGGGAATAAATAGACTGGAAATTCCAAGTGGCTTTGCCATTGGCCTCCTTCCCATTAAATAAATAACTACTTTACATTATGATCCAGATGTCCATAGAAGCTTCATAATTCTTAAAGACAGTCTGTTTCCCAAGTAACTTTTGTGTTTCTATGTAGAAACCACAGTTGTGGGTTGTTTTTTTTTAAATTAGTGTATGCTACTTGAGGTAGTCCTATTTCTTGCACATCTTTTATGAGCCAGTGATTCAAAAATTAGTCTTAATCTTGAATGAGTAGAGTGGCAACCACAATTAAACTGATATGATTGCATATCAGCAGAGAAGACTGTTAAGGAAATGTTTCAAAAACTTACTCCTATATTGCATGTAATAAACAGGATTTCAACATGTACTCCATCACACAAATGGAGTATTTTGTTTGCTTTGGAAACAAACTGACCTTTGTATTACAGTCTACAGTTTGGATTCTCTGGAAAGTAATCCTTTGCTTTGATTTTTCTGGGCTTCTTTTCAGCATTTCAAAGAAATTGTAAAGTCAATCTCAGGCCTAGAAGGACTTAGGTTTTCTGGAAATTACAGTGTCTATATTCACCTGATTATTTTAGCCTCTCAGCTCACTTCAGACGTTCAGCCCTGGAGGGAGAGTTTAGCTCTGTCTGCTTTCTGATTAGAGTCATTTATAAGCATGTTACATGGGATACTGGAGATTTATGGTCATGGACTTCAGGTTTCACAAATGACCACACTGTGACATTATTTTTAACCCTTTATGACTGTTTTCAAAATTTGGAATTTGATTTTACTTTTCATCTATTCATTATTTTTATTCAACGTGGCTTTGCACAGTTTTCTGAAAATTCTAATTAGAGATGAGAACTTGTCTGCTCAGACAATAGGTCTTGACAGAAACCTCTGAATTCTAGAGAGTTATGGAATATTCAAAGTTTTAATGAGCTATAGATTTGGCTAAAACAAAGATGCAGTTTGAAATTGTATGAGGTTTAAAAAAAATTCTACATAGTAATAGACCTTGAATAAATTATGTATTAGTTAGCCCTGAGTTCTAAAAGAATAAAATGTAACTCGACTTCTAAAGACACCAGGTCATATTGGGAATATTGCCATTTTAATTTTACTGTTTAATAATGAATGTGGTCTGCTTTAATATTTGTTAACTTTCTCCATACCACCAGTTTCTTTAGTCTCGGGGTATTATTACTGGTAGTCTATGTCTGATTATCTTAAAAGGAGAGAAGAGTTGTTTATAAGTCTTGATGTGCTTTGCCAAGTTTCTTTTCTCCCTCCTGTCTCCTTTCTATTTTTCATGGTTTACTGTGGAATCTTATCTGGTTTTTTGTTTTTTTTTTTTAATGCTATACTCCTCAAGTTGAAGGTCAGGGGGCCTTTCATAATGTTCAGTAAAGAAAACAGATTTCTGTTAAGAACTACTTTTATTTGCACCAAGATAATGGGGGCTTTGTCCATGTTACAAACAATGAAAATTCCTCGAGATGATTTGAAAGACATATTTATGAATACAGGACACATTGTTGGCTTCTAGTGCTGTTTTCAGTTTTGAACGCTGAATAAGATAGGCAGAGGATCACATACCTTTAGCATGATTAGTGCTAGGGAGACTCATATTAAAACATGGGGGCAGTCAGGGAAGAATGGGTGTCAGAAAAGAAGAATGATAGGACCAAGGCTCCCTTTTGGAAGCTGTGGGAGAGCTTTGGAATGCATCCAATCAAATGGGCATTTCAAAGCCGTCAAATCAAAAGTCTGCTCCAGTTAAAGCATCTTCCCTTGAGCTATAATGTATCATTTGTGGATATTTCTCTTACTACCTTGTGATTATTGTATTCCATAGATTCAGATATTGGGTTACTGCTATATTTTCCTTTTTTTTTAACATCTTTTTTGGAGTATAATTGCTTTACAATGGTGTGTTAGTTTCTGCTTTATAACAAAGTGAATCAGCTATATATATACATATATCCCCATATCTCCTCCCTCTTGCGTCTCCCTCCCACCCTCCCTATCCCACCCCTCTAGGTGGTATCATAAGGGTAGTAGTGATTTTCAAAGCTTCTTTAGTTGCTAGTCCTTTTGCTAAATTGGATCCTCATAATCATGGCCCAATACTTGTTCTATTATAGTCATAAAAATTTTAAGTTGAAAATCTACCACAGTCTCATTTCTTAAGATGGTAAAATATTGTAGTTAAATTCTTATTATGGATGATCCAATGATGCCAGAGGTAATTCAGATTTTTTTTTTTAACTTCTCTCAAAATACTTGTTACCAATTCTTCCTTTGTTTAGGTGCAGACTACTAAACCAGACTACTGAAGTGTGTAATCTTTGTTAGTAACTTCAACTCTCAAATGAAGAATGAATTGTTAATCTCCCTGGTAGAAAGTTAAAGTCAAGATAGCTTCATTGAAATCTTATATCTGGTATAGGCTCTATGTTGACAACAAATATTTGCAAATGAACAAGGCATCCCTTGCTAATTTAAAAACCAGACATATGATATATTCTTAATGATTTTGAGAATGATATTGAATACACATCCCTTAATGAGGAAGGGAGTGGTGTGGTATAATCTGCAGGCATTCATTCGAAGTCCAGACAATGCCCAGGACAAGTTCTCTTTCAGCCTTTGCTTCTCCATTTGTAAAATGGGTATGATAATACTCACCTTATAAGATTATTTTGAGGATGAAAGGAACTATATCCCTAAGATACCTAAAAAACCCTTGATAAATGGTAGCCTGGCTTCATCTCTTCCTGACTCCTTTACTTCAATGAAAGGAAAAATATTCTTATTCCAAAATGATAGATTTTATTTACTCTGGATGGAAGATGTTATATTTGGGACACTGTTGACATGCTATTATCATATCTTTGGAAGAATCTCATAGACCTTTTCACTTTTCAGCAGTTTAAAATTATATTTCAATTGATAAATGTTGTCTATCTCAGAGAGGCCAGGAGATACTGGAGGCTGTCACTAACAAAAAGTTCAAAACTTCATCTGTGACTCTATTCAATATTTTTACAAGTATTTTTAGAATTCCAAGGTCATTGCTCTTTTTTGATCTGTTTAAAAATATAGCTTCATTCTGAATTAAAGCAATGAGACGGTTTGTATTTTCTTCTGCCGCTTGCACCTTTTGTTTATAAGTCCATTCCAGGAATATTTTCCTATCCCAAAGGGATAGTTTGGGATGCCTGAATAGCTCAGTAAAATTATGAGCTCACTGTCAAATATTTATTACTCACAAAATGTTTGTATTCTGTTCAGTAGTGACAGCTAAATTATATTTCGTTGAGGCACCATAAATGGTTTCACATTATGGTTTACATACTTCGGTTGATTTTATGAAAAGCCTTAATTTGATCCTAAAAGAGGGATGGCGACACATGAAATTGCTGAACGCAGACACATTGGAGAATTATCAGTGGCAGAGACTCCCTGTTCTTCCATGTAAACACCAGGACCACCCACATATGGAAATTTGTTCAGAGTAAACCGAGGAGTGACTTTCTAAACGTTTTCTGCTCTAGACATTTTAATACACTGCATATTTGGAACCACAGGTTCGTCGCAGTGACTACACATTGAGGAAGAGAGTGAGGCCTCGCCTGAGAAGTATTTATTGTCTACAGGACAATTTTTATGTGTAGTCATGACTATGATAGATAGTAAACGAACCCGTAAAACTGACCTTCAACAATTTACATGCACCTTTGTGAGCTAAAGAGCCTTGGATTTATTATATACCTCTTTTATTGCAAAACTGTAATTGTATTGGTGTAGGGGAGAGTCACAAGACCTTAACCCAAAGTTGTCCAGCATCAGCCAGGCAGACCATGGGATATTTGTATCATTTCACAAATGTTAAATCCCTGAAGTGTACCTGGAAGAATATTTAGATCTTCACCCTTTCTTGGTTATCCAATTATTTTTTTCTTTTAATTTTTTTTTTTTTAACTTTGGGTTTATTTATTTATTTATGTTTATGGCTGTGTTGGGTCTTCCTTTCTGTGCAAGGGCTTTCTCCAGTTGCGGCAAGCGGGGGCCATTCTTCATCGCGGTGCGCGGGCCTCTCACTATCGCGGCCTCTCTTGTTGCGGAGCACAGGCTCCAGACGCGCAGGCACAGTAATTGTGGCTCACGGGCCCAGTTGCTCCGAGGCATGTGGGATCCTCCCAGACCAGGGCTCGAACCCCTGTCCCCTGCATTGGCAGGCAGATTCTCAACCACTGCGCCACCAGGGAAGCCCGGTTATCCAATTATTTATTTTATTATTCATTCATGTTTTCCCTGCCTGCCCAAAGAACTTGGACTTTATTCAACTTTAAAAAGCAGATTATTTGCATAGCTTATTATTTTAATATTCTCAGAAATATTATTTATCAAATCTAGTTTTCCTCAATATTGTTTTTTAAATTTCACTTTTGATCGTTGTATCCAGATTATTTGCTCCTTTTTCACTCTCACTTTCTCAGTTTCTCTTTCTCCGTCTCTCCCTCTGTCTCTGTCTTTTTCTTTGTTTCTCTTTATCTCAATTTCTCTCCATCTGTCTGTCTCTATGCTTCCCTATTTTATTTCAAGATGAGAGACTATTTTACATGGTATAATTTTTTATATAAAAATAATTTAGTAATCAGTTTTAACCAGAGATTTGAGGAGGACTCAAATATATTCAGAGGAATTTTTTTGGAAGATATTTAGCATGCAGAGTTCATTTTTACAGGTACCTCAATGCAGGCTCTGCTACTTGAGCAAGGTTTTGTGAACATGGTCAAATTACTTAATCTCACAGCCTCAGCCTGTTCATCTGCCAGATGGAAGCAATATGCTTCATATAGTTTTTATAACAGTTAAATGAGATAATTCAAGAAAGGCAGGTAGCTTAGTACATGGCACATAGTAGGCACTACAAGGTGTTAGTTACGATATATGATAAATTTGTAATAGTAATAACATTTGTTTTATAGTCAATACACTATGTGAAAGTTACTAAAAGCTAGTTAAATGAAGCTTTTTAAATGTAAGTTAATAGATTTAATCCTCCCCTAAAAATTTAGTTGAGAGACCTTGCTTTAAAATACTTCTTCCATTTAAAAGAAGCTATGTAGCATACATTTTAATGTTTAAGTGAAAAAAGCAGTCACCACACGTCAAAGAATTATTTTCAACAGACCGCATTCTCATCCCTTTTGTAGATCTTTTATATGAAATTTCCTAACACCACAAAGAAGAAATATGAACATATGGTTGAAAGTAAGAAATCAGCAACAAGGTCCCACATTTAGAAAATTACAGCTGGAAGCTTTTTTCCCTTTGCTTATATTTTGTCAAGATATTTAACTGGAAAATATGTTTTTGAACGTGGAATTTGTTTTTTACACTATGCATTATTTTCATCTCAATGCCACTACATGACTTTGAAATAGGTTTCTGTGGCTGCCAGTTTTGGTAGTTTTACTATTGCATACTGACCTGTAAGTTCAAACTTCTCCAAAGTTAAAACATGAACCCATGTGTCAAAATTAGGCATCTGGTGCTTATTTGTGAAGCAGTGGAGTGGGGGAAATCTCCTGTATTAATTCTACTCTGAGGAACCCATACAACATTTTAATATTATTCCTGATATAATATTCTTTTTGAAGTACATGCTTTATGTTAGGCCTTGTCATTGCATATTATACTATTTAATTATTACAAGGATCTCATATGATAGGTATTATTTCCCTCATTTTTATAAATAAGGGCTCTGGATTTCAGTTTAACTATTCTATCACACTGTTGTTAAGTAGCAAGGCTGGAATTCAAACGTATGTCCATCTGACTTCAAAACATATTTTCTTTCAACTCCACCATGCTGTGCCTGTACTTTTAAGTGAAATATCATGAATATCCTGGATCAAAGAAGAATCTTTATATTGCAAGAAACACTTGACTTATTGAACGAGTTTCAGATGAACATACCCATTTAAATGCATTTACATCTTGCTTAAAGGCAGTACTTTCCAAGGAAACTGAAAATAAGCAATTAGATTTAATTCACTTGTAGGTGTACACCTAAGGCCATACCTACACCAGCCAAATAAATGGAGATTTTAGTATCTTTCACCAGGGAGCAGTAATATCTGTGTCGCCATTTTAGAAAATGTATAACCTTACAATATATTTCCATTTAAAACAGTGTAGCAGATTAAATCCATTTTGGCAGTGTATTTCTCATTTTTCACTATTTTACTGCAGTATCGTAATGACTTTATCTGACTCAGTATAGCATCTGAATCCCACAAAAAGGAACAGATGAGAAAATGGCCATCAAATGCCATTTAAATTACGTGCATTTTGAAGAAATTGCTAATGTTTTATAAATTTGTAAAACTATTTTTCCAAAAACAAACCAATATTTGAAGATTAATAATGAGTATTATTGATAAGTCTTTCTGTATGTTGGGAAATTAATAATGTGTTAGTATTTCAAAATTAGTATTTTGAAAAAAATCAAAAATTACTTTTTCCAGACTCAGCAGGAGTAAAACCAGATTCAAAAAAAGGGAATATTGGGGTGGGATAGGGAGGGTGGGAGGGAGGGAGATGCAAGAGGGAAGAGATATGGAGACATATGTATATGTATAACTGATTCACTTTGTTATAAAGCAGAAACTGACACACCATTGTAAAGCAAAATTATACTCTAATAAAGATGTTAAAAAATAAAAAAAATTTTAAAAATTAAAAAAAACAAAAAAAGGAATACTTTGTTATTTATACAATGAAAAATTCTTATATGACAAATAATTATTTTCTGACAGCTGTTGTAACCAATTTTTATTTATTGATAGTGAGTTACAAATATTATAGTTAAAGTTCTACAAATCAGCAATAAATATTAAAAAGAGAAATGTCATATTGTTCATTTTCAGTTCTTCAGTTATCAATTAAATATGTGAATATTCAGATGATTTCTCTCCTTACAATTGTATAAATCCTAGGTAGATAGCTTTTATATTTGCTTCAGTTGCAGATTATTTTTTTCTATAATGAGATGGGTTAAATCTATTTGGTTGACTTTGTTTTCAATAATTAGTATTTTAAAAGCTTTCAAGGTCATAAATCCATATTTTAGCTGAAATTTTTATTGAGATAATTATAGATTCACATGTAGTTGTAAGAAAGAATTCAGAGATATCTCTTGTACACTTTTCCCAGTTTTCTCCAGTGGTAATGATTTACAAAACTTTAGTATATCATCACCAGCAGGATGTTGACATTGACAACCCACCTACCTTATTCTGATTTCTTCAGTTTTACTTGTACTTGTCTGTGAGTATGTGTGTTGAATCTACACATATATTTTTTAGAACTAGAAGTGTTCTCAGAAAGTCAGATAGTTCATTAGGCTGTTTCTACTGTCCAAAAAAATGTTTACTGGCTAGTGATCTACTGAAATCCATAATTAAAGCCAATAAAAGATCTTGGCGATGTTAGTAGACTATTTGTTTAGTTTGATTTGCATTTCCATGATTAGAAGTTAAATAAGAACCTCCTGCATTAAAACCCTCTGAAGAATTTACCTCCATTTTCTTTGAAGGGAGGGGAAACACAGTTCCCCCAGTGTGCCTCCCCCATGGATTAAAAGAGTGCATTGTTACACAATAAATTCAGCAGCCAAGGGGAACTTTATTGTATGACTCTCCCTGACTCGTCAGATTATATATTCATCAATCTCTCTCTTTTTTAAATCATTTTTGTATGTATATATCTGGAAGAAATTAAACCTATTAATGGAGTATAAAAGAAGGAATCTTTGTTTTCTAATCTTTAAGGGATGCATCCTTTCCTTCATTTATACTTTCATGTTCATCTTATCCTGTATAATTGAAATGACTCTATATACTTTTGCAAATAGTCTCTTCATAATCTCTCTTCCATCCCTCTCTCCATTCCTTCCTTCCTTCTTCTGTGTATTCAAATAATATTTATGAAATCCTTACATCCTCACATTAGTCAGACATACACATGCACATGCTACACTATGGTAGGTACTCTGATGGATTTGGTGCAAAGGAAGAAAGGACAGTGTGAATAATTCTAACTGGGGGTGGCTGGTTATCAAAAGGCGTTCTGGAGGACTGCCTCTACGTGTGCATTTTGGTACTCTACACAATATTTCCATGAGTCACAAAACCAGGGACCTTTAGGTTTCTCAAATAGTAAAATTCTGAAATAAAATAGCATGTTCCAAAATACATTTCTTGATTATAGAAGTAGAGAAATCTGAAGAGTCTGAACTATTAAGGAGGCTAGTCAGTCCTAACATGCATATTAGAATATTTATAAAAGAAATGAAGTTCTGTCATTTTCCTTACATACATAGAATGTATTTATGACTAACAATATTCTAAGTGAGGTCAAGTAGGGATCACCATGATTTGTAATTGGAGTCTTCTTTCACCCTGCCCTAATGATGCTGGCCCCTTCTTTTCTTGTAATTGCATTGTTTGTATGTAAATTAATTTCTCTTAAGTGCTTTAGAATTTATTCTATTAAGTAGTCTCATTTCAAATCTTGTTTATATTATTCTTTTGCTTCTAGCTCCTGTTTCAAATTTTAGGTCTGGTCCTGCCAGCTTGATTATAATTCCATATAATGAAGCTGAAACTAAAAACGTTCTGCTCTAATTTCATGTTCTGGAAAAAAGGAGGTATAATGACTCATATGGTCATGATTAAATATAAAGGTAGAAGTGTTTGCTTTATTTTAGACACAAGTTGGGTTTGAAGTATTGATTTAACGATCTTCAGTTGAGCAAAGTTATTTAAGGAAAGTGATACCCAAAATGCACGATAATTATAGGGCCATACACAAAAGTGATGCTCATTGCATGTTTGTTCAGCAAATGAATCAAAAAATGAATTGGTTAGGACTAAATACTACGTGCTCGTCCCATGGCTTGCTTACGGAACCATGATCTTTCCTGGCCTATGTGGGTTAGTAATAAGTAACGGTTAAGTACAGTCATTGTGTAGTAACCTTGATTTTTTCATACTTTGTTGGCTTTGAAAATTCAAAAGAATAAATTAATAATGTATTTAAAAATGCTGTTTTTTCTTGGAAATATGCTTTACTTAGGTTTAATATCCTTGGTTTAGAAGCTCAAATTGTTGATCAGAATGGCCAAGAACAATGATGATAGTAGTAATAATAATAAATCTGCATTTTCACGAGATTCTGGCAGAGGAAAAATTTTTGATGTTGATAAAGAGAGATATGTAAGTGTGAGGGATTATAGTAATGTAATATTTTTGAAGGACTTTTGGAGGGAGTATCCGTTTATATTTGGAATACTGACATTTTTCAGGATTGCTCTGACTTTCATATAATTGTCCATTATACATGTAATCACTGTTATTCAATATAGCAGTGTGTGTTAGGGACTTCTCTTTCTTCCCAGTAGCCATCTCTCATGTAGTGGATGATCATAGCTATTCTTTAATCTTGATCAACTTCTCTCCCCACCTGCTGTGACTCATTTAATTGCAACAATTTGAGTAAAAATGTTCTATTAAGTTAAAAAGAAAAAGAAGGTAATATGTATATCTACCCTAAATAATTAGAAAAAATAAAGACCAATATTCTCAAAAAAAAGATAATGATAACTAATAAAAATGCTTTTACTCTCATTTTTAAGTGGTTTACCATGGGCATCAATTTATTTCTCAGTTGCTCCTCTTAAGTTTGTTTTGATAGTGAGACCATTAGGTAAAGGACTCAATATAAACACTCAATAAATATTACAAATGTATCCTGATAATTTTATAATTGAGAACATTTGAGGAGGGAAATGAAAAATCTAATGATGGACAGACAGTAAGGTAGGGTAAATATTTTCCATTGTTTTAAATATGTTTGTTCAATTTTTTTCATGAAGATATAAGCATATTCCTTATTTTCTCCTGTCTGGAATTCTATATTGTCAGGATAATATCAGTGGAGCAGTTAATCCTGGTTATCTAGAAATGGAATGGGTGCCTCACCTTTGATGTTAAACTTCACAGCTACATACCTCAGCCTGGCTTAGCTACGAAATAAAAAAGAATACCAGTGTGGGGTTACTGTGGACTGAAGCTCTCCATTACCTCCAGGGGCTGCTCCTGTCATCTTTTAGATCTTTTATGCCTCCCACTTTTCTTCATCTGGAATGAAAGTGGTTCTGGGTGGAAGTAATTATGATTATCAAGCAAGTCTGCATATTGAATGCCAGTAGTTTTTATCCATATACCTCATTTTCCTTCTCAATTTAAAAATACTAAGGTAAAATTTATAACATTTATTGAACACTTTCTGTGTACCAGACATGGTATTGAGTCTCACCTTTTTGTTCTCATGTTCACAACAAACTTACGAGGAGCAATTAGGAAATTAAATTGATACCCATGGGAAATAACAGCAAGTCAGTGGGTACACCAAGAATATAAGCTGGTGCTCAAAATAATCAATAAATTTTTTTCTCATATTATCTGAATTATTGAATCCCAAGAGTGTATATAATCTCTATTCTCTAATGATTTATGAAGTTATTTCAAGAATTTGTCAAATCTAATTTAATAATGTCCCATTGGCCATCTCCTTATTGTCTATATATGCAATTATTTCCCAATATGCTCATAAAAGTGTCATGGTTTCCTGTTTTTGGTCAGATTCATCATATAAGAAAAATCAAAATTGTGGTACACTCATGCGTTCAGTGGAGGAGAAAATATTATGGATTATTATTACAAATTGAAAGTAAAGTGCTTAAGCCTATGCTCTTAGCAATGGAAAATCATTACTTTGACTCTAGTTAACACGTGTGCTTAATTATTTCCATAGTTCAATATCTATTATATTTTAACTCTATTCCAGATAACTAATATTTAAGATGAATAATATAAAGAAACCAGAATGGATCTACAGAATACCATTTATTATCTATGGTTTTAATTAAGTTAGAAAAGCTAGAGAGAAAATCAGACATAACATGTATTTGATAGCTTAGTGCAAATTATCTTTACATTTATATCCATCTTTTTTTTAAAAAAAGCCTTTTTGAATATGTCACCAATGTTTTATACATATTTGACGGATATACATTATCCCAAACACAATTTCTAGCTTCTAATATTTATTTACAAAAGCTCTTGGTATTTATAGACAACATCTATTCATTTGCGTGATAGAGTTTTACAAATATCCTTTAAATTTAATACATTTTTGACTATGTGAGTATTCTGGTATGTAGTCATCACATAATAATAATGATGTAAAATCTAGAATTTTTTAAAAAAGAAAAGCAGTTGACTTCTTGCATCAAATATATAGTTTAGATAATTGTGGTTACTTCCGGGTGCCTGATTCTGGTATCAAGAAGCACACCGTTAGTTCTGGATATGCTCATCTGTTAGAGAATACAGATCTTCCTTTACTTACGTACAATGGGGTTACATCCCCGTAAACCCATCAAAAGCTGAAAATTTGTAAGTCAAAGATGCATTTAATACACAATGCCATAGCTTAACCCTGCCTACCTTAAATGTGGTCTGAACACTTACATTAGCCTACAGTTGGACAAAATCATCTTTCCCAAAACTATTTTATAATGAAGTGCTGAATATCGCATGTAATTTATTGAATACAGTACTAAAGTGAAATTGTCGTATGGGTACAGAATGGTTGCTTACCTTCAAGATCGTGTGGCTGACTGGGACCTATAGCTCGCTGCCCAGCATCATGAGAGAGAGTATGATTATCGGACCGCACATAGCTAGCCTGGGAAAAGATCAAAATTCAAAGTATGATTTCTACTGAGTGCATTTTGCTTTCGCATCATCGTAAAGTGAAAAATCCTAAATTGATCCATTGTAAATTGGTGACCATCTGTAGATTACTTCACCTGGTCTATCAGGTGACCTGTCAAGGAACAAGTGATGAAAAGGGTCCCTTCTACCTTTAGTCACTACAAACTGTGGTAGATACATACATTTACAGAGAAGATACACTTATAGATGAGCTCACATCTCTGATCTTTAGTGCTTGAAGTGATAGCTTCTAGTATTGTTATCTCAATTTCAGGAGTTTATGTGAAATTATCAAAAAAGAGTGAAGTAAAATTTTCTAATATTGAAAATATTTTATAAGAAAAGGCATTGTTTAAGATGAAGGCACATTACAATATCTATTCCAACAATTTTAAGAAATGTCATTTTGTCTAAAATTAACCCATTTGCAGTATTGAACAGCAGAAACTTTTACCATCAGTTACGATTTCTATGGTCTTCAAACTGTTTTTTACAACAAATTCCAGTCATTTGTTTCTTCCGATTTGGCAGTAATTTTAACTCAAGGCAACACTTTCTAGTTCATTAAACCTCTGCCTTGCAAGCAGTTTTATTTGTAACATAACAAATGTGTTTAAATGCTCATGTTAGTGTTGTATCGTGTTCATTTTTGAAATAAATTATTTCTGATCTATTAAAATAAAAAGATGGTTTATACTGTCTTTTGCCAGCTTTCACTCCTCTGAGATGTCATTCCTGATCTGAGTTGACTTCGGAGACTTTTCTTCTTGCTGGTCAAATTTTATCTCTTTCCTTTATCAAAAACTTCATATGTTGGGTGATAATTACCTCATGATCATCAGAATAAGTCACATAAGGAAAGGATCTACATAAGATTCATGTTTATATCTCAAGTAACCAGCATTGCGCCTAACATTATGTGTTCAACAAATAATTTTGAATGAGTAAATACTTGTTTAAATAAAGTTTAGTTTAGTGTGGTTTTATGAATAAAAATAGTCCTGGATTTGAATAATTGCAGAAGTTTAATACTTGGTGAGCTCTTGGGCCATGCTCCAAATGAGCATATGTAAAACTTCCTATCAGACGTCACACCACAGAAATGATGTTTTCAGAGGCAGTTGCTTCTATGTGAAGAAAAGGATCAAACCTTAGCTCTGCACAGCAATCTCTGAGTTTATGGAAACTACACTCATGAGTAATAATATCAGCCAGCCAGCCTGCTTTCTTTCCTTCCTCTCTCCCTTGCTTCCTTTCTTCCTTCTTCCAGATCTGGCATTTCTATATCCCACATTCATGTTGGAAAGGGAAAGATCCAGGGAAAGGAGAGAGGAATTGAAGAGAAGAAGAAGAATGTATACATGTATATATAACATATGCCTACTTAACCCACTGAGTTTGTTAAATGTGTGACATAGGAATATTTTACAAGTTAGGCACTGTGAAAGCACCAGATTTTCTAGTTTGCAATCACTGTGTACAATTTCACATGAGAAAGTTCTCTTTGGAGAAAATGCTATCAACCAAATAAAAAGGTGGGAAATTGTTTGGAATGTTCAAAATGCCTTTTATACTTTGTATATTTAGAAAAGTTTATATTATTTCTTTTGCTAGTAATGACATGATATATTTAATCAGACTTTCAATTTTTAAATTTTAGTTTATTTAGTAACTGAACACTTTCTCTGAAGAATGATCATCAGGGGTTGTCATGAATGGGGGAGGGGTGGGAGGCATTCCACTGTTTTAAAACCATGTATCTTTGATTTCTTCTCTCTGAAATTTTTGGGACAGAAATGTAAAATTTTATTGTGAACTCTGATAATCAAACAATAATTTTGCCACTCTTCCCCCTGTAACACTTTCCCAGTGTCTTGTTTGTTTAATCTTTTCTACCACCTTGCCTCTTTCAAAACTCGCCCTGTGGCCCCATCCTTCAGGCACTCACATTCTGCTTTCCAAATTGACTGGCAGCTAATCTTACAAATGAATCCACTCTAATGGCTGCTGATATGATACTGGGGCTTGAGGTCAATCCTTCCACATAGTTAACTTGTTAAAATTTTTTAAAAGGGGCAGTCTGATAAAGTGAAATGAACACAAGAGGGTCAGAAAACTGGGTTTGGAGTCCTAGTCTCACTACTAATTTTGTAACTTAAATAGTTATTGATACTTCAGCTTTTAGTTCCAGCCCAATGAATAGGATGATAAATGGTAAAATAATAATAATAATGCCTACACTGTCTGAGAACTTCTTATTAAAGTGTGTGTTATAAAGTGAAAATGTATCATGAATATACAAAAGTGATCGTTTCTTTGAAACAATAGTTTATCCCAAAACAGTGAACACACACACACACACATGTTTATATTTTCTGCAACACTACCAGGTAAAAGCATTGTGGGGTAATCTAGAAAGTTCCATGTACAGAGATAATAAATACATACAAATCACTATTATAAGGAAGAAAATGGTTTAAAAAAAAAGTATTAGCGCTAAAATCAAATACTCTAGGAGTTCAAAGGGAGAGATCACCTCTGAATTTCTGGCAAGGAGAGGCTACATGAATCAAGGAAATGTTCCTTAGGAGATGACAGACAGACTTCAAAAGATGGTAGGGTTTAAACATAACACTAATGATGAGTATTTCAAGTAATATACCAGAGAGGTAAGGCCTTCACAACACAGAAAGATCAACTATATACAGCTCCCCAAAAGCCAGAGTGTCAAGGAGGCTGCTTTTGGCAAGATTACTCTGGTCAGTTATGTGTAACTTAATAATATATACAACTGTGAAGATATACAAGCATTAATAAAAGACTCTAGAATTACGAATAAATGACTGCAGCTTGCTTGATCTTTAGGAATTACATTTTTGGAAGTATTTTCTGAAACTAAAAATATCTTCAGCAATGAGTTCAAACTTTAGAAATAAAAACTGTGTGCCAGTATTATAGCCTACATATTAAATCTTTCTGTAGACTAAAGACATTTTCAAAATAGATAAATATATACATATGTTGTATTTATTGAAGAATCTATACAATTAGAAAATTAAGTGGCTGATATAGTTGATGCTTTAATGTTTAGTGTGCAGGACTTATTCTCGCCAATTTGGGGACCCATGTCAAGGTTTCATAAAACACTTCAATATTATATGTGATGCACTGACAATAGTGTTAAGTGTGAACTCAATATCCTAGGATCTGTATTCATTAGTAACATATTAAATTTTTCGTCTCTTTATCATTCTGTTTTCCACTTATTTTTAAAAACTCTTTTAAAAAATGATACTTGTTCTTTGGATAAAATTTTTAAAATCTGTAATGGAATATCACTTTTAGACCAGTCTTCTGCAGTCTTCTTCTATCTTTGACTGAGAGTACTCTACAGTGCACTGTTACTTCCCTGGATTAGATGAAAGGGTTTCAAAGTAATGCTGTAGTTGTCCCCATGTTATTTGTCAAGTCATTCTGCCATCCTTTGGTTCTCTGATATCACGACCTAAAAAGTGAACTCCCCACTCCCACATGGAGCTTCACATAGATCTTCCTTCCAGGCAAAACTCATCCTAATCACAACTGATGCTTAAGAATGTTTACCTGTTAAAGCTTGTCAGCACATTTTCTTTCATCTCCATCTATACCATCTCACAATGTTAAAAGCATGACTATATCTGGGTTAATAGGTGTCAAGCTGAAAAAAAACCTCATAAGGCAGTTAGTGGTCTTTAAATATCAGCAGTGGCTTGTGAAAAGTTCCATTGTGTGCCAAATATAATATCTTCTTCTAAATTAATAAATGTGGACTTCCCTTGTGGCACAGTGGTTAAGAATCTGCCTGCCAGTGCAGGGGACACGGGTTCGAGCCCTGAGCCGGGGAGATCCCACATGTTGCGGAGCAGCTAAGCCCACGAGCCACAACTACTGAGCCTGGGTGCCTAGAGCCCGTGCTCTGCAACAAGAGAAGCCACCGCAATGAGAAGCCTGCGCACCGCAATGAAGAGTATCCCCCGCTCGCCGCAACTAGAGAAGGCCCGTGCGCAGCAACGAAGACCCAACATAGCCAATAAATAAATAAATAAATAGATAAATGTAACTATGAGAAAGCATGCAATTTTAACATACAAAAGTAAATGTTGCCTAAAATTTTGAACCTTAAATATCAGCGAGGTCTATTGATGTTCTGTATTAAATGTTCTTTAAAAGCCATTCCTTGCTTCTTTTTCATCAAACAGGAGCTTATGGTTGATTTTTACCCAAAGTTTCTCCTTTAGAGTTTGTCCTCCTGGAGAAAACAAGCCTTCTCTGACCAGGGCTCTGCAGGCCCTGACCCTTCGATGGACCTCCTGCCGACAGAGACTTTTGGCTGTTGCTCCCCCGCTGCTGTTTCCTGTGTCTGCTTACCCAGACCTCTCACGTCCATGGTATTCCTCCCTACCTGTACCTCCCAAAGCATGTCCTCCCTCCATGTCTCAAGATTTGAATCAGGAAGTGCTGTTGGGTCAGCCTGTGACAAGGAGTGGTGTCTGGAAGGTCAGGGAGGGTTTCTGGCAGCAAAGAAGTATACTGTCCAAGTTTCTTGAGCAAAGTACTGCTGGCTCCCCTCCTCCTTCCAGCAGCTGAAAAGTGTCCAGAAACTACAGCTCCTCCTTCCAGCGACTTTTCCAAACATTTGCAAGAGCTAGTCACACTCCAGGTGAATAGTTTCCGACACCTGGGATGAGCTGAGTTTTTGTTCGTATAAATAGACATAGAACAAAGGGCAAAATATGGCAGTTTCTTTCTCCCAATCTCGAACATGGTCTCTGTATGTAAAACTTATTTTGTATGTGAATATGCAGGTAGAGGTTTTTTATTTATTTCAGGTCATAGTTTTGTTTTTAAAAACATCTTGAATTTTCTACTTCATTACCAATAATACTACTACCTGAAACAACATTTTCTCTCTCTATTTAAAGATGGTAATTTGTAGGTTTCAATGGGTCTTAGGATAGAAAGAATATTTAGACATATAATAGCCTCAGAATTAACCCTTAAGGTCAGCCAGAATAATAAAAGTTTCCTGAGTTTGTAATACCTGCCAATATTTGGTAGCGTATGCATGTCAATTTGCTTCTTAATGCTGTACACATTGATTTCTATGACTTTTTAGAAACTATAGCCAAAGGGTGTGTTTTGTATTCTTAAGAAATGCAGTGAATTAACTTTGCTAGGTTTTAGACAATTCCAGTGTCTTGTTTTAGTTTTTAGGTACTGAATGCATTGCATGAAAAGGGAATGTTTCTATTTTGCCACCACCATTATGTTATCTTTTCCAGTGCAATTACAAGCTAATTCAGCGCTCTTTGTGTTACACTAATAGCTTCTGATTCGCTGCTGTTACCCAGTACCTCTTCATGCACTTTCAATACCATCTGCAGTGCCCCCAGCACTTACCTTAGGTGAGCATTTTTCTCTAAGTAGAGACTCATCTTTGGCAAATCATTAATGGAACATCAAAAAGATCCCATCTGTTAGAGTTACATATGGCTAAGATCAGAATTATCAAATATCTCATTTTTTTCTTTATTCTTTTTTTTTTCTTTCTTTCCTTTCTTATCCACACAATAAATGTAGTTGTCAGCAGGATAAGTTCATGCGCCGGATAAGGTCACAGTTTCATTTAGTGACAACTTCCAACAGTAAGAACTTACAAGGTTCGATTTATTAAAAAGTCAGAAGGGATAAGATCACTGCATGGCCAGCCTGATTTATCAGGGTTTGACTGGAGTACTTGAATAGGGAATGTCATATTTCAAGTTTATGTTCAAAACTGTAGTTTAGTGTGTGTGATGACTGTATGACTCAAAAATTGAGAAGGAAAATTAGAAAAGGTATCCCTATAAGGCGATTTGTAGCTACTAACCAAGAACTATCATTTCCTGTGCCAAACCATGCTTTGAGATGGGTCAACAGAGTGTAATATAAATGGCACTATTTGTCTTAGAATGCAGATGCAACATGCTGTTATTAATGCCTGAGGAAACACACATAGTGGCAAGACTGCAGTTTGGCTGTAAAGATAATCAGCAGTAAAATGATCATCTAACCCTCTTATGTATCTGGCAGGCAGCTGTCAAATGGTTAAACCATAAAATAGCAAGAGCTCTGCCATACTTCAGCCACCTTGGCTGACTTTGAAAATGTTTTGAGATTTTTAGAATCTTTGAGTGCTTTTTGAACTCAGCATGACTTCGGGGCTGTCCATGTTTGATACCATGATGTATAATGTTTTCCAACCATGAAGAAAATATAAATATGGGTTCTGACGCTATAGCCTTCTGCTGTAGTAAGACCTGATAAACATTATGAGCTAATTCATGTGGTCTGCTTTAAAATTTGGTTATATATTTAAAACCACGTTCAAACCAATCCGAAGTTTATTTTCAGCAAATGAAATAGGATCTTCTGTCATCTCATTTACTTGCAACCATGTCCTTCTATGAAATCTGAGCCTGGAGTTAAGGGATGTTCTGTAAATACCATATACATTTATGCCATCAACTTAATGCTGAATTCAGTTGAAGCATGATTGCTGATAATTATGCTAAAAGGCCCACATCTTGTCTGTTCCCCTTTGGTATGCTACAGTTTTCATATACTTTGCTCTCTAATGAGGCATCAAAAGGACTCTATTAAAAAGAAACAAAACAATGACTTGATAGCACCTTCAATAAAAAAAGATTTGAGGGTATCTCCCTTGATTTTAAGTATTTGTTTCCACCAGTAAATTTCTTTTATTTGGACAAAAAAAGTGGGTTGATATCTTAAAAGCTGCAGTATGTTTGGTAGTGATTTCTTACTCAGGGCTTTTTTTTTAAGTGAAGCTATCATAAGTCTTTGAGTAATCACAGACTTTTAAAAGTATACATTATCAAGAAGATAAGAGAAACAGCCCTCAGCACTAACAATATTATCTTTTACCAAAATTGATTAGTCCATCCAATGTGTCTCAAATATTTTGTGTGAACTTACCCAGCATGTTAAAAATATGAATTGGGCAGAAAAGAAAAATTTTTCATCCTGCTCCATGTTTCACAGATGAGGTAATGTAGTTAATGCAATAAAATGTTGAACAAATGAAATGTATGATTGTTGTAATACAAAGAGAAGACACGTATTAAGACAACTTTTTTTTGTCTTTAAAATCAACTTTAACTGTGCTACAGTTAAGTCTGTGAACTTACGAAAATCCTTATCCAATCAACGATGTTCAACTTGTATTTTGCAATTACCACATATCACAAACTATATTAATTACCATAGAATAAACACAAATAAAAAATGCACCTGTAGTTCAAGATGTTGAGGTGAAAGAAGTTATCAAGGAGAAACCACTAGGGAAAAATTAAATGCAAAACTGCATGGACTATAAATGTTATGGGAGAATTAGGGAAGGAGAACTCAGTTTGTTCTGGAGTTCAGAGTTGTTTGGTGAAAGAGAATACCTTTGAGTTTGATCTTGCAACATTAATAGGGTTTATCAGGGCAGCCGGGAGGATGGTGTGTCTGCCAGGTAGCAGCAACAATTCTCAGAAGGGTGCAGGAGTTAAATTGGAGATGAGGAGGAAGGTTCCATAAGGAAGAGCTTCTTGACTGGAAAGAAGAAGAATAAATTCTGGAGAGCAGAACAGGCAGTCAAGCACATGCTGTGGAGCAACTCTGCGGTGGTATTAGGATTCAGGCATAGATGTTCAAGTTGGGACTGTCAAAAGGAAGCTAGTGAAGGGACTTGCACAATTGAATGACAAGATGAAAGTGGAGTTTTAATACGTTTATCCTGGCAGGAATTTGGAGCCCAAATCAGAGCTGTAGAGTGAGTTGAGGCTGATTGGTCCTCTACATCTGAGTTGATAAAAGCTGGGAAATGCTGATAAGAAAGGTGAATCCAGGAGATATTTAAAAGGACATTAAAAGTCAAGGTATGGAGAGTATTTTGGATAGAGGTGTTAAAGAAGGAATGTGAACACAGACACTGAATAGTTAGATGTGATGATGGAAGTATGTGGACATGCTCTTAGAATGCTTCAGTTTCTTTGTGGTGAAATAGTAAATGTTTATTAGGTACTTTGCTTATGTTATCTGAGTGAATCCTCACAGCAGCCATATGAGGAAGATATTGTAATTCTTATTTGGTTTGAAGAAACTGAAATTGAGAGGGTTAAGGGACTGGCTCAGGATCACATGACTTGTCCCACTTACTTTTCTCCAATTCGATTTTGAATCTGTGTGCTGGCCTCCCATTCTAAAACATTCCATTCACTGCAGACACCCATGGTCTCCATCTCATCAAAAGGAATTTTCCCAGTCCTTTTCTTACTTTTGTAAATGTTCAGGTTACTTAATTGATTCCCTCCTCCTTTAAATTCCTGATCAATCCATCGGATGCTGTGGTACCATGTCCAGTTTATTCTCTATTTTCTCACACTTCTCTTAAATATTCTGTGCCTGTTCCTCCATCCCTCTGCTTTTTGAAGATCCTTGGAACTCTATCCTAGATCTTTTTATTTTATCATGTTATACTCTCTCCTAGTTCAAAAATTCTATGACTTTTACCATGTACAAGCTGGTTTTAATTAATAAATAAATGCCAACATTTATCACTCTAGCTAAGACCTCGCTTCTGAGTCACAGGCTTGTACCTCTCCACCCCAAATCACCTCCTGCCTTGCTTACCAAGCCACTTTGACCTCAATATTTCCAAGCTATAACTCCTTATCCTTAAATCTTCTTTTTTCTGTGTACCCTATCTCAATAGGTACATGACCATTGGCCCATTTGTCCAAGCCAGATATGAGAAGATCATTGCTGGATTTTTCCTTCCCTAATACCTAAAATCTAAATAATCACTAAGTTCTATGACTTCTACTTACCAAGCCTTATGGATTACATTTCCTCAGATTTATCCAGAACCCAAGCTTGTTTTGTTGGTTGCTTTATGCCTGGGTGTAACCCACTATCTGGTATTTAGTAGTTACCCAATAGATATTAGTAGAATAAATGAATGAATAAACTAATGAATGGATGTAGGAAAGAATGAGTAAACAAATCAAATGAGAATGGAACTTTGCTTTCTGATTTTGAAGTCTCTGATCTTTTCCAGTCAAACATTCTTTCTATGATAAGCTAGTTCTAGGACCTGGGTCTTTGATCCAACATCTCAGTGTTCTTTCTACCTCTCGTAATATATCTCATCTGGGGAAAGAAAATCATGGTGTCATGGACACCTTATCAAGTAGCAAGAGAGTGCAAACCCCTCTTTAACAATGACAAACCAAAGACTTAGAAAAGACATAACCTACTCCTGGCCATTCAGCTGACTATTTGATAGAGGGACTAAAATTTAATCTTAATTTAGTGCAATAATGTTTCCTCTATTCCATGACACTTATTAATCTTTGAAAAAATTTAAAAATATTATACTCTTAAGCAACATGTATGTTAAATGAAATATAATTTCTGTTTATACAATATCTTATTTCTCTTGCTATCAGTAAACTATGTAGTCTTGGTAGTGTATAAATGCTATTTGCAATGTGCTTATAGTTTTCTATAAAGCTGCTCTGAATAAATGAATATTTTAATTTAATTGTTTCAGCAACAGAAGGGATTTCCCCAAACCTCAAAATAACATCTGACATCTTGATAAGCAAGAAAGGAGACTGAAATTTGCCTGTTTGTCTAATAAAGTTGAAAAGATTGACTTGAGAGCTTGAACAGTTACTGGACTTTCTGTTATGGCCATCTTTAAGAGCTCATAAAACTATTTTTGGCCTGCTTAAAATTTTAATGCATAGTCAAAGACACCTCAAAAACTTTGGAGATATTTGGGTATCACTTCATGATCTGCCCTAAGTTTGTAGTTCTTAATCCATTAAAAGACAGACCTGCTTGTAAATCCACAGGTATAGATAAGAAGTCACTGTTTGACTGAGTCTGAACCCTTTTCAAATGAAAAATGTCAGTGGCAGAAAGAGAGGATTAATTACATTTTTAAAGGGTTTTCAAAGATTTTCATGATTCCTCTGGTATCACTTGAAATGTGACATAACTAGGTTCCTTTTTTTTTTTTTAGTGTGTAAAACAAGCAAATTATTTGGGCATCATTTTTATGTAGAAAAGAACATTTTAAACTAGTGTTTAGCTGAAGGATTGAAATGTATTTTATCTTTAGAGGGTAAATTGTAGAGAAATTGTTTAAAATGTAAGCATGAATGAAAAATAAGAACCATCGGATAGAAATTAAACAGTCTCTTTTCAAATAGAAAAATTATCCCAAATTTTTAAATAACTGCATTATCAATATGAAAATGCATACATACGTTAAGGGATATTTCCCACTGAGTCCTATTTGACATCATAACAGGTTGTTGGCTATGCTCTATCTTTGAGGATTTTCTATACAAGTCTCTGATTCTAATGCGTTAATCAAAAAGATTGTATGAGGATGAAAAACATTTTCAAGGGAAAATCTCAGAAATGGGTTTGTTATTCTGCATGCAGAAAACAAGTTATTATTGTTCCATATTCCCTGGATTCTGGGTAAGCGTCAGGGTTTGATATTTAAGCATTAATATGTAATTTTAAATGTTTTTTATTTATAAAACTATGTTTCAGAAACTCAGACTTATTGAATTTTTTTGGGTCCATTTGCCTCGTTACTGATCATCTTTAGCTACTGACGCATAAGAACGAAAAAAAAAGTGAGAAGTGTGTGTCTGTCTTAATTTAATAAGACAGACACACACTGTTCATTTTTAGTGTATTTGACAAGCAGAAGAGGAAGGAAGCGTGAGAAGATGGATAAATGGTGGTGTAGTCCTTGAATTTAAATTTTTCCTGTGAACATGGAATTATTTCCATTACATCTTCACTGTTCAGAGACAGATAAATTTATATTTCATAATGGGCACAATGTAACCATTACACAGTATTTTAACTAATTTTTGTTTATTTACTTTGATTTTTGTTTTTGGGTCGAGCATGAAAAGGGATGTCTGGTATTGTAACTATTAAAAAGAGGTGACACAAAAATAGAGAAATAATAGATATAATTTAACTCAGGTTGATGGTGTTGCTTTTATGTTTTAAAAAATTTTATTGAAATATAGTTGATTTACAGTGTTTTCTCAGTGTCAGGTGTACAGCAAAGTGATTGTCATATATATATATATATATATATATATATATATATATATATATATATATATATATTCTTTTTTAGATTCTTTTCCATTATAGGTTACTACAAGATATTGAGTATAGTTCCCTGTGTTATACAGTAGATCCTTGTTGGTTATCTGTTTTATATATAGTAGTGTGTATATTTTAATCCCAAACTCCTCTAATTTATCCCTCCCCCTCCTTTCCCATTTGGTAACCATAAGTTTGTTTTCTATATGTCTATAAATCTATTTCTGTTTTGTAAATAAGTTCATTTGTATCATTTTTTTAGATTCCACATATAAGCAATATCATATGATATTTGTCTGTTTCTGTCTGACTTACTTCACTTACTGTGATAATCTCTAGGTCCATCCATGTTGCTGCAAATGGCATTATTTCATTCTTTTTTATGGCTGAGTAATATTCCATTCTGTATATGTACCACAGCTTCTTTATCCATTCATCTGTTGATGGACCCTTAGGTTGTTTCCATGTCTTGGCTGTTGTAAACAGTGCTGCTATAAACATTGAGGTACATGTATCTTTTTGTATTATAGTTTGTGGGAAAAAAATAAGAACCCTCCTGTACTGCTGATGGGAATGTAAATTGGTGCAGCCACTATGGAGAGCAGTAGTCCCTTAAAAAACTAAAAATAGAGTTACCATATGATGTAGTGATCCCACTCCTGAGCATGTATCTGGAAAAACTATAATTTGAAAACTGTAATTCGATGGTGTTCCTTTTAAAAGCCTCAAGATTAAATCTATATATTTAAATTTAGTTATTGACTTGAAAAGAAACTAAGGCCATATTAAGGCAAATATTTCATAATATATTACCTACCATGGTTTATATATCATTTGCAAAGTGTAATTACTGAACATATTTTGTTTTATTTAGAACTTTCCTCAGCTGTCTATTCTATATTGGTTTCCATTCATACTTCTTCCTATTCCATTCCTTCCATTTTCATGTCTGCTCTTGAGCAGACTGAGAGGAAATTCCATTAAAAAGAAACAATAAATTATATTATTAAGATTAATATTTTGAAATATAAAAAATTGTGTGATAATATGGTAATGTATATGATAGTATGGTAATACTCTCAGGCATAACTGTCATAGATTTAATTACTTAAAGAGAAGGTCTCCAATTCCTGATCGAGATTTTTTTCCATTTATTCCAAACAATGTTTAGGCTTAATGACCAATTTTTAAATTTTTGAAGGCTTCATTTATTTCTTTTTTTATTAATCTACTCATTTATTTCTTGAGTGAGCATTTGATGAATTCCTACTTTATGCAAGTGCGTATACTGTCTTTACTTCCTGTTTCTCTTTAATTATCCCAAAGTAATAATTAGGAGGAAATAAAAGGAAGAAGACCATCCTAAACTGGCTGTTTCTTAAGGGTTTTTGTCCAAACCCTTTTGGTAACATAGCATCTTACCTAAAGTAACAAATATAAAAAAGTAATGACTTTGATTAAACATTTTTTTAATTTGCAAAAACATAAATGTCCATTTTTTGCACATATAGTTGTTCTATCCACTGAAACGTAGTAAATTCAGGAAATTGCCAAGTGCTTTCAAAAACTCTCCATGTTGTTCACCAAGAGTCTTGAATCATTGTAATACAGTTATTGCCTAAGTTATATATCTTTAATTGTAATTTTTTAGTTACTTTGGTGATCAAATATAGGAATTTTAACGCTTCTGGTCTATCTGTTTTGGCATTGGATCAATGCTTTCTGAGGACGTGTTATCATTTCTGCTTCTTAAGAATTTACTAAATAGAGTGGACTTCAGTAGGTAATAAGTGTGCAAAGCTCAAGAAAGAAATTGGACTAAATGTGAATATAATTATAAGGACAAGTTTTATTATCCTCTCAGGATACCAAGATCAGTTGTTTTTCAGATGAACATAATTAATTCTCTTTATATGAATCCTGAGAATATTGTTCGTGTAAAGCAAGCACACAAAGAGACGGCTGTTGGTAAAGCACAAGTGAAAGTACTTTAAACGCCTCTTGTGTTCATTGTCTGCAGGAGAGCTGGAGGTGTTTCAGAAAGATGGAGAACGAAAAATTCAGAGTCGGCAGCAACTTCCAGTGGGAACCACCTGGGGGCCGTTCGCTGGGAAGATGGACCTGAATAATAATTCCTTGGTATGTGGATGTTCTGAGATGGTTGACTCTTAATACTTTGTCATAGCACAGAAATTATCTCTGCTTGCTTCCCAGTGAAATCACTAAAAATAACTGTTTTTTCTTTTTCATGGACCACAAAACTGGGATGTCTTCCAAGTGGTCTGTCTCTGACAGTATTATACGTAGAATTTAGAAGGAAACAGGTTAATCATACTAAATGGTTATCTAGTAAGGTAATTTATAAGGTTGTGGCTTTATCTGCTTAGCCAGACTAATATTGTCCACATTTAATAATATATACAAATGCTTTTATTTTTTAGATGACACTAATTAATTGTCATACATTACATGTTTACATGATGAACAAGGAATAAACAACCTTGATATTGCTTGGTAATACTATTTGTACCTTTAAGAGTGAGAATGAGTAATCAGCATTATAATTTTTCTTGTTAACTTTTTTGTAAAAATTCTGAGATCAGAAAGTCTACCTCTAGGAAAGACTGTATGGACAATTGATTGATTAGATGTTTTAAAAAGTTATGGAAAGATGGAATATTTGGTTACATTTAAACTTTATTTCTTAATTGAATGTTAGCTTCCTATTGCAGCTGTAGCAAATTACCACAAACTGTGGCTTAAAACAACCCAAATTCATCATCTTGTAGTCTGAAAGGAATCTCTCTGGGCTAAAATCAAAGTGTCTGCAGGGCTGAGTTTTTTCCTGGAGCTTCTAGGAGGGAATCTGTTTTCTTTGCTTTTCTATCTTCTAAAGGTTGTCCACAACCTTTGGCTTCCAACCCCCTTCCATCTTCAAAACCAGCAATGGCTGATAGAGTCTCATATCTTTATTCTGACTCTTGTGTCTCCCCCTTCCACATTCAAGAACGCTTGTGATTACATTGGGCCCATCTGGGTAATCTAGGGTACTCTTGCAACTTTAATTCCACCTGCTTTCTTAATTCTCTTTTGCCTTGTAACATTCACAAATTCCAGGGATCAGGACATTAGGACTTCTCCTATTATAAGTAACAATACAAGTGATAAAACTTGGGGATAAAAACGTTTTATATTCTTTAGGATATCCAGAAATTATTTATATGGATGGAAGTCCTTCTCTCTAAATGCCATTTTCGTAGGAAGAGTTTCATGCCTGCTAAATATCTCCATCTACACTGGGGGTCGGGGGGAGACATAAAAACTCCCAGGGGGATTTTGACAAGTGTGCTCAACTCAGCAACATCGCTTTCCTTTTTCAACTGATTACATGAAAGAAATTTCTTCTTCAAGCTATTACATGAAAGAAACTGGTACGTGTGGATTTTTGCTTATTTAGTGTCATGTGGATGAGACAGATGTCATTGATTTAAGTAAAAGTAATGATTGGAATAAATAAGAAACATTTGTGTCATCAAACTTTCAAACAACATAAGAGGTTCTAGGGGTGTGCTGTTTACTTCCTAAATCCATGTGTTTAATCCATAAAAGGATGAAGCAGGAGACTGTACATGTGTTTAAGAACCAAACAAGTTGATAGACCGGGCTAAATATTTAATAATCTGGGCAGTTTAATTTGTGGTGGTCCAGTGCACCTACTTCAGAAAGGGTTTGAGAAGTGGCTTCACAAACATTGCAGACCTTAGTTGGTTGAGTTGTATTAGTGGACTGTTCTACTGATTCCTTTGATAGAGTAATATTAGCTATTATACTGCTTTATCAAGCAAAGGCAAGAGGAAGATTGTGTCAACATCAAAGGTTGAATTAAATGCTATTCAAAACCCATTTTATCTGGGGGTTTCTATTGGTTCTCTAGCATTGCTTTAAAAATGTTTTAGGCAATAAGATATTTATCTTATTTGTCACTGTATATCAGACACCAACATAAACTTTAGTCATTTCTCTGATATTTCTTCAAGAGTGTACTGCCATTGAAGTGGCAGCTATTGTTGATATAAGAAATGCATGTTTTCCCCTTTATTATATCAACATAATATCTCTATGAAAATGCAACTTTTGATTAATCTTTGTATCATTATATATATGTAGACTGGTGCTTTTTACACATTTTTAACGTATGCTAAATTGTGATGTGTGGAAAGTAAACCTATTTGTGGAACTTTAATTTTTCAGTGAAATATTTTTAGACAGATGATATCATTTGGTTCTTTTTTCGTGCTTCTATACCACTCTAAAGCTATCTTGTGCCATACATAATATCTTTTAAAGGATTCAATTTATAGATACGAAGTTTTGGGTGTTTTTGATACTATTTGAAGTGAATGAGTGCTCTTTAGGGTATCAAAAACCAATCGTGGGGAATAGCTTTTAATAGAAAATAATCTTAATACCCTAGTTTTCTCCTTTTTTCTTAGGATTTAAATATTCATGTTAATTCCCTAAACTATAGCATTTTCCCCATTTTAAAATGTAGTTGCTTTGCTAAAATATACTTAAAAAATTTTTTTTGACAATAACATTCTTTTCCAGAATTTACTTTTGATTCTATATCATTAAATACTACTAATACTAATATTGACACTACTGTTACTTCTGTAGAACAATTGTCTAAGTTATACTTCGTACTTATTCTTTTCTAGACACTATATGGAGAATTGGAAATGGATTAGCTCCTTTACTCCTCAGAACAAACCTGTGAATTTGGTTCTATTTTTATTTATTTATTTATTTATTATTGAAGTATAGTTGATTTACAATGTTGTGTTAGCTTCAGGTATACAGCAAAGTGATTCAGTTATGCATATTTATATCTATTCTTTTTAAGATTCTTTTCCCTTATAGGTTATTATAAAATATTAAATATAGTTTCCTGTGCTATACAGTAGATCCTTGCTGGTTATCTATTTTATACATAGCAGTGTGTATATGTTAATCCCAACTTCCCAGTTTGTCCCTCCCCCTCTTACCCCATTGGTAATCACAAGTTTGTTTTCTATGTCTGTGGGTCTATTTCTGTTTTGTATATAAGTTCATTTATATCATTCATTTTTTTTAAAATTCCATATGTAAGCAATATCATGTGATATTTGTCTTTCTCTTTCTGACCACTTCACTTAGTGTGGTAATCTCTAGGTCCATCCATGTTGCTGCAAATGGCATTTTTCGTTCTTTTTTATTGCTGAGTAATATTCCACATCTTCTTTATTCATTCATCTGTCAATGGACATTTAGGTTGTTTCCAAGTCTTGGCTATTGTAAATAGTGCTGCTCTGAACATTGGGGTGTATGTATCTCTTTGAATTATGGCTTTGTCTGGACATATGCCCAGGAGTGGGATTGCAGGATCATACATTAGCTCTATTTTTAGTTTTTAAGGAATCTCCATACTGTTCTCTATAGTGGATGTATCAATTTACATTCCCACCAAAGTGTAGGAGGGTTCCTTTTTCTCTACACCTTCTCCAGCATTTATTTTTTGTACTTTTTGATGATGGCCATTCTGACCAGTGTGAGTTGATACCGCATTGTAGTTTTGATTTGCATTTCTCTGATAATTGGTGATGTTGAGCATCTTTTCTTTTTTTCTTTAAACTTTTTATTTTATATTGGAGTATAGCCGATTAACAGTGTTGTGATAGTTTCAGGTGCACAGCAAAGGGACTCATCCATACATACACATGTATCTGTTCTCCCCCATACTTCTCTCCCATCCAGGCTGCCACATAACATTGAGCAGAGGTCCCTGTGCTATACACTAGGTCCTTGTTGGTTATCCATTTTAAATACAGCAGTGTGTACATGACAATCCCAAACTCCCTAACTATCCCTTCCCCCCATCCTTCCCCCTTGAATTTGGATCTATTTAAAATTATATTTATAGATAAGAAAATAAAGGCTCAGGCCTTTTGATTCCAGAATCTGTGTTTTTAAAGACCAGGCCACACTCCTCCTCAATAGTATCTATAACATGATTTGAGTATGATAAAATTGTTAGGGATTTCTTTACATGAATTCTAAGTTTATAAAAATCTCTGGGAGAAAATATGCAGTGATTAGAGGTAGACTCTTTTTTTTCTTACTTTGGGCAAAATATTAGTTATTATACTTCATAACTATCATGACTGAGGAGTTATGAGTTAATTCAAAAACTACCACAATTTTATTACCTCTTTATAATTTGGACAGTACTTTAATATGTGTTTTATATCATGAAGATAAATTTTCTTTATCATAAAATATATAGCCTACTAAACCTTCCTTACCCAACCTGGAATCAAGTTTGGAATTAGCACATTCTTTTAAATTAGCACACCCTTTTAAATTGCTTATTCGCCAACCGATGTAATGTTACTCTGTTCAGACTCATGGTGTTGTCTCAAGAGATCCAGCACACTAATTAATCCAACACAGTAATTAATTGAGTCACCATGCCAGATGTCAAATCCTTTTTATATCTTTCAAGTTCCCATCTTGAAGTGCATTAGCAATATGCTACCTTCTGCAGGAAGCCTTTGCAGACCAGGCATTTGGATGTATATAGAACATTTCCAGAAATATAGGCTATATAGAAACACCAAATGAATTGATTTGACAAAAAGTTTTCCTTGGAATCATGTAACACACTGAACACAGAAATAAATAATCTTTTGCTCACACCTCATTATCTTGTTAGATATTTCATGCTTAATAGCAACATATAGTTAATATTTTCATTGGGCCAGATAGGGGTCAAAGTGCTTTATAAGTTTTATATCTCATTTAGTTCTTACATAAGCATATGAGAAGATAATATCCGTTTTTTCCTCCATTGTTATGGAGGAGGAAACTGCTACTGTGAGAAGTTGAATGACTAGCCCAAGGTCACCTCAATCTGACTTGAGAACCCATGTTGCAATCAAATACTGTCTGAGAAATTTTATCTGTAATATAGGGATAATAATGCTACCTAGCTTATCAGAATTTTGTAAAGACTAAATGAGGTAGCATACATGAGTTATCCAGAAATACTGACTACTGTTACTGCTCAGTCACCTGTAAAAATGGGTGCATTAAAATCTGTCAAGTTTAAAACTGAAAAGACACTCCAAATTAAATAAGTAAAACTATAGACTTTTGGCATTTGGGGATTTTACATGCCTAAATTTGACTATTTTCCAAGGACACTGTATTAGTCTGGGTTCTCCAGAAAAACAGAATAGGGTGTGGTGTGTGTGTGTGTGTGTGTGTGTGTGTGTGTTGTGTGTGTGTCTAGAGAGAGAGAGAGAGAGAGTGAGGGGGAGAGAGAGAGAGAGAGATTTATTATAAGGAATTGGCTCACATGATCATGGAGACCGGCTAGGTGAAAATCTGCAGTTTAGGTCAGCAGGCTGGAGAGTCAGTGGTGTAGATGAAGTTTGTTACTTGGGGAGGCCAGTCTTTTTGTCCTAGTCAGGCTTTCAACTGATTGGATGAGGCCCACCCACATTACAGAGGGCAGTCTGTTTTACCCAAAGTTCTCTGATTCAATTGTCAATCTCAACCAAAACTCCTTCCAAGTTAATACACAAAATTAACCATCACAGATTCCAAAGGTCTATGGTATATTGTAAGTTTCAGTTTTTTCAGGCAGTCTTACACCCCTGAATGAATTGTTAGCCAGCAAGTGAGCCTAGCTTTTTTTCCCAACATCGTACCTCTGTGCCAAGGAATAACTTAACGTGCTATCGTGGTGACACAAATTTCATGTTTTGGAAAGTCTTGTAATTTTATTCATTGAAAATATCAAAGGACTATTGACAAGGAAGGAATTTTTTAAATCACTTTAAATTGTGATCAATATCTGTTTTGGAGGTGTTTTAGACTTTCTATATTTATATGTTGTGCCTTTGATGTTTTCCCATTTTCTCCTGAGGACAAAGATCTTTGTAATATGCTAAATCTCTGCTATGCTAGCCCAGGTAAGTGCTTAATAATGATCAAACAACCTTTATATAGAAGGTTAGGTGTCTCTAATATTAGTGACATTTGCCCTCTCTCTTGAATATATCAGCTGTCAGTAGCTAACGAGTCTTATTCAGCGAACTGCATGCTGGAATCATGCAACATGCATACTTAATTAAACAGAACATAAATAGAAAGTCCCAGGTTTCTTAATACATAATAGTAAATTTATCACAATCTGTTTAATTCAACAAATGAAATTTGACATAGAAATTTCATTTTATTGTTGCCATTCAATCAGAATAGAGCCTTGTTTTATTTTCCCGTGGGGTTGTGACATTGAATTCTACAAATAGGAAATACACATATAAAGGATACTACAGGCAAAATTTTATTGACTTAATAATGACATAATGCACACATTAAATTCCACCTTACATTTTTTAAGATAGTTATTAACATAGAAATGCGGTTGAGGAAAGAATTAGAGATTCCTGATCACATCACAGGGAAATATTAGAATTGTTAGATATCTCCATTGCTCCCCTTCCAGTTCTAACTCTTCCAGCACCCGTCTCTGAGCCCATTCATTGCCATGGTCTTCAAGCTTCGTGTTGTACAGACTCTAGAACAACTATATCCCTATCCATGTGTCTCCAGCATTCACCTGTATTGCCAAAGGCTGCTTAGTGGAATCATCTCTGACTTTCTATTTGAGAACGTTTCTTCCAGCCTCAGGAGCAAACCTAACTGCAAGCCCGGCAAGCTGGAAGTGCTGGAGAATTAACACTTCCAAAAGTAATCCTCAACCAATTATGGGCAGAAGTAGGTGGATAAATACCCCTGCTTCCTCCCCTCTCCATTAGGATGTGAGAAGTGTTCTACACAGTCTCTTGGAATTTGCCAGTGAAATTGAAGTCCAGCTGGCTTTATAACACAGCGTTAATGGGTTTTCTTTTCCTTCCTCCTCCACGCCTCTGCTGAATTTTTCTGAGATCACCTCTCCAATAAACTACTGACACTTGAATCAGTCTCAGGGTAACCTTCTGGGGAAGCCATCCCAACACAGCTCCTAGGATACAATAATGAAGTGAATTGGAAAGTTATATCCAAATTATTGTTGAGATTCTAGACGACATAGATTTTTTTAAATTGTTAGTATTCAATTCTAGATCACTGCCTCTGGCAAATAATAGATACTCAGTAGATTCTCTTTAAAATAAAAATCTGATCTAATTGAATTTCCTTACCAGGAGCAGTCTGACTGACTCTACCCATACCCTCCCATCTCCACCCTCTGAATGATATAATTTATAATGCTGCTGAGGCATGACGTTTTGTGGGGTCTTATATTTCTTATCATTGATGTTGACATTGTGAACAATATCCTCCTTTTAATATTCATTCTAATCTGGGCTCAGGACTACCATACTTTCCTACTTCTTATGTCTCTCTGGGTCTTGGCTCTTTTGAATTTAACTGTGAGTGTTTCCCAAAACACTCTGGCCTTTCTTCTCTTCTTCCTCTGTTCCCAGTGCCTCAGGGAGCTTATCCACTTGCAAAGCTTCAGCTACTAATTTACAAATGACATTTAAATTAAAAAATCTCTAACCTTGGCTTTTTACCCTTTCTCTAATAGCACATTTCAACTGTTTTACAAGCCTTTCCCACTGACTTCCTCCAACAAAACAGTCACGAGGCAAGTTTATTACTGTTTCCACACACTGTGTCTCTGTTCTTCTCCCTGACTTCCAAATTTTAGTCACCTTTAATCCGAAGTCTCTCCCTCTCCTTTCCTGCCTCTGCAGGAAGTTCTTTCTATGAGTTATTCCATGTTTCCCTCCCATTTCTACCTCTCCTTCTCTCACATCTCAAATGCCTATTTACATATATAGTCATACACACACACACACACGCACCCCTCTCCTTTATTGGTTATAACTAACACCCTTGTTTTTGTCATCCACTCAGAGCCAAACATCTTCCAAGACTCTCCTTTTCATGTCCAGAAACCAAGTACCGTAATTCCTGCTTTCTTTATTTCTGTTCCCTTCTTTCTGTTCCTGCCACCACTGCTGTAGGCGAAACCTCCATCATTTCTTCCTTGATTATCACAATATTCTTCTTTCTTTCTGCCTTCCTTCTTGTCTCCTTTTTCTTTACCCAAATCACAGTGTGTCCTAAAAGCAAAACTAATCACTTGTGTGCTTAAGACATCCTAAAGGGCACAAGAGAACCCAAACTTTTGGTGAAAGGGCCTTCATGATATCAGCTTCTCGGCTCTTATCCCTTTTCCACTCTCAGTGTAAGTTTCAGTCTGCCTCACCTACCTGCAGTGCTCTGAATACACTCTTTTCTTACATCTCTATGCATTTGGCCGTGCTGTTTTATCATCCTAGAAAGCCCTATGACCTACCCCTCGGCCCCTCTTCATCACATTAACTCCAATTGTTACTTCAAGACTCAGCCCAAGGTTACCCCAAAGTGGACATTCCCTAAAGCCTCCAGTCTGGAATAGATATCCACTCCTCAAGTATTTCCATGATCTTTAGGTTTACTAGGATAAGAACATTTATAGCATAATTCCAAATGTCTATTTACTTGTCTGTCTCCCCTGCAGACTGTATGCTCCTTATTTATCTTCTATATTTGTATCCTTTTTACCTAGAACAATGTCTGGTTCAAAGCAAGTCCTCAATCAATAACCTTTAGAGAATGAGTCAATTAATCCTTTCCTTTAACTTTTCTCCAGTAACAGTGAATGATGCACATCTTTCTTTATTCATCTTTCTTTATTTATTCTTGTATTCTCCCTGAGTCTTTTACCCATTTTTCCTGCCTCCTCTGAGATCTTACTTCATATGCCCAAGTTAGCAATACAATACTACAGTTAATGCCATCTTGTGCCTGTTTTGTTTATATTTTTTCTTAATCTCATTTGAGGGGAATATATAATAGGGGAGGACAATGATATCTATTTCTTCAGTTTTTACCCAATAAAAAGATATGCCCATGATGGCTTCTTGGTAAATATTGAGTAATTTCAGTGTAAGATTTGCGCCCCTTTGAAGCGGTTAAAGAGGACGAAGTGGTGAGCCCATTGAGGCAATTATGATTTGTTTATAACGGAATCCGTTTTAGATCCCTCAGTATGACATGGGTGAAGGCCAAGAAGGTATTCTGCTCTACCATGCTTTCTGTGAAGTCTCATCCAGCATCGCACTTTCCAGTGACAAACCATCTGGGAAATTCCATCTGTCTCTGCTTGGAAACTGAGGTGGCAGTCGCCCACTGTGAGCAATTTTCTATTAACTTCTTGGATAAGATCAGTCAGATTTATACTGAATTGATGGGAACCGTAAGAGCAGGGTTGTTCCAAGAGAAGACAAATGTACAGATTCCTCTAATTGGACTTAAGCCAGTTTCATTCACGGATGCCCTTAGGTTCTAGTAGTGCAAGGACTTATAACCTTTTTAATTGTACCCTGTTCCTCTTGGGAAATGTTGGTGAAACTCATTATTGATGGAGACTGTAGATTTGTCCCTTAGGGAGGCCGAGATCCTGGCTTCTCTTATACTCTATCTGCCATGTGGAGAATTAATGGAAACTGAGTGGGCAGGGAAGCTGCTCCAAGAAGACATGAGGCAAGACATTTAGTGCAGCAGAGCCTTGGAAAATGGTGTGTTGGTCTGGTTTCTAGAATTAGAGGACAATTTTGTTGTTGTTTTGTTTGTTTGTTTGTAGAAGAGGGGAGAGCTCAGGGAGAGGAGAGATTGGTATGGAGTCCCAAGTTAGTAAAAGCATCCTGTAGAATTTGAGTCAGAAAGAAAGAAACCAAACCCCAAATAATTACTCCACAATTCAAATCTCTAGAAGCAAACCAGCAAGGTCAATTACATATGGATCCGAATGGACTTATTGTATTATAATGTAGGCATAGTGAGGTTGGCAGTGGATGGAATTATATTGTAATGTGGGAAAATAACCGTTGAAATGAAAACATAAAGTTTGCATTTCCTGATAATTTGCTGGCTCCAAAAAATACACCTTTTATATGTAGCTAGTCTGTCTGCTAATCTCAATCTCCCTTTAATTTGCTTTTTCTTCTGATGGTGAAGTCTTTCTAGATACGTTATGTTTGGACTTGGATTTGAAAGGTAGGGACACAAAGACACAATTCCTTGCCGTATATAGACAGTTTTATTTATGGGTCTAACTTACTGGCCTGTGCCTGAAATTTAAACACATTTTTGCCTTTGGGTTACGATACATGGCTAAACCTCTTTACTTATACTTAGGCCAAGTTTTAATAAACGAAAAGCATCTTTTTTGTTTAAGATTACTCCTTGTTCCCTTTTTCTAGAATTCCAAGGAGAATTTTATTGAAAGTGATTTTCTCATGGAGTTATCAAAATGACTCTGTGATACGCTATTAATTTAATCAATGTCTGGAAGGAGTAGTTGTTCATATCATTATTAAATATGATTAAAGTTGCTCTACTAAGAAGGGTATGTGTGTAAAGTTGAAGAGACTAATGAGACACTCTACCTTTTCCACAGAGTATAGGTATGAAAGATGAAGTCTGGCTATTGGTTTATACATCCAGCTACTCTTTATGGAGTAGTTCCTGTTTGTAGATCTTTTTTCACACTTCAGGGTCCCTTAGGGGAGAGAATCTCTTTTCCCTCAGGGGAGTCTATCAGATTCTTGGGTGGTGAGCAAGTATTTTGCAAAATATAAGTCTGTTGTTTTCATAACACAAATTATAGAAAAATACTTTTGGCTGGAGGAGAAGGTAAAATGAGAAAGCATGTGAGGAGCAGTTGTTTACAAAGTTGACCCAAAGTTTCATCGATTATTTTATGATATATCTGGCATGCCTTTCAAAGTCTTTCTCCTTGACTTTTTTGGAGACTTGCTGTTCCACAACTCTTTTTAGAACAATTGGTTTGGCATGTGCACTTACCTGTTATTTGTGTGGTTATAATAAATGTTGTTCCAATGTTACGAGAATTTAGCAGTGATGTCAGCTAGGCATAATAATTAATTCATTCAGTAACTTGGAGATGATAGCTGTGAAAGAATGGACATAAGTGCTATTTTGTATTCCTTCTGTTTGATCTTAAAAATCAATATTACTTAGGCATAACCGTTTAAATATAAAATATTAGACTCATAAAATATCAGACTCTGTTTTTTAACTATCAACAGGTATTCCCAGGACACCACTAATCAAACATCATAACTTAACATTAGCTCTCAGTTAGCATTGTCAATCTTTAGTCTCATAAGAGGTTTTCCTGGTGTAGGCAGGTTTGTGAGTCTGATCCTGTCCAAACCACTCCTACAACGTGATGTTGTATGACGTCCAGAGGCAATAATTCTTACATACATTTATAAAAGAAAAATAAAGTAGTATTTCTAAAATGTTTTTGTAAACTTGAGAAATTATTTGAGAAACTCTTTTTTGGAGATGAACATCTCTTTTCCTTGTTAATTTAAGTATTGAATTTAAAGTCATTCTTTATTATTCATTTACTTTTATATCACTTTTTAAATAAAATCCTTTGCCCTAGTTCAACAAAACTGTGCTTCTTGATTCTAGTAATGTGTATGTCATTTGTGCTATTCTATATGTTTTATGTCTCTTTCTATTTTAAAGGTCAGGAGCTCAGAGTCAGGCGTAGGGTTACGTGTGTTAGTCTTGTGGTTTTCTCATACTCTTTATTTTCTCAGGGTCAGAAATATGAGCACAGCTTGTCTATGCGTCTTTGGTACAGTGTCTCATACAAGGCTGGATTCAGAAAGTGACAGCCAGAGCTGTGGTGTCATCTGAAGGCTCAACTAGGAGAAGTTCTGCTTGAAAGGTCACTACATGGCTGTTGACTCAGTTCCTTGCCCTCCTGGACTTCTCCATAGCGTAGCTCACGGCATGGCAGCTGGCATCTCTCTGAGCAAGCAAATGAGAGAGCAAGACAAGGAGCCCAGGACTGAAATCAGTCTTTTTGTTACCTAGTCTTGGAAGTGGGTATCCCATCACTTTTGCTGAATTCTAGTCATTGGAATTGAGTCACTAGGTCTAGCCCACCCTGATGGGAAGGAAATTGCACATAGGCTTGAAACCAAAGGCTGTGATCACTGGGGCCTCTCACAGGCTGTTTACCACTAAAAGTAATTTGCATAAATAGTTACCTGGCCTCTGAATAAGGAAGGACTTTCAAATAATAGTAGCAATGGGAGAAATCACAAAAGAAAATCCAGTTAATTTGAATAGAAAAGACTAAATCATATATTATAAAACATCATAACCAAAATCAAAGTTTAACTGGTAAGTAAAAAGACATTTGTGAAAATGAGATACATTTTATTCTCGTTTTTGAAGGTCAATAAGGTCTTCCACATAGAAGGTCATGAATAAATTCTTGATTAATTTGTTTAGAAATTGTGAAGACAGAGAAAGATGAATTAAAATATATGAAACATAAGTTATATAAAATCTGATGGGAAATAAGAACCAGAGGCAGATTGTTTGCTGACTATTTCTTCTCCTTCAGCAGTTTTGAGAAACGTACACTAACATATTGTAAAGATCAGAAATGGGGAGAAAGCATGGGAAAGAGCCCATGATGTGGTCGATGTAGCCTGACGCTAGTCCCAACTGTTATTACCCAAAGTGGATGTGCTATCTTGGGTAATCACACCTGCTCTCAGTTTCCTCATTTATAAAATGGGGGTTATTATACCAGCCCTATATCTTAGAGTTGTTGTAAAATTATATAAAATTATATGCATTTAGTCACTTTGAAAAATATACAGATTATTATACATACCTAGATTACTTTTTATTATGCCTGTGAATAGAAAGTAGATTACTCGTTCCTTTAATTCACCAAGCAGTGCTTCAAGCCTTTTCTCTTCAGTCCCCTCTCTGAACATATTTAAAAAGCATTTTTGGTTGTTATTGTACATATGCATCTTCATACACATGTGCACACATGTATTTATATACACACAAACACACACACACACTCATTGATTAGCTAACATCAGTATTCTGAGAACTCATAGCCTAGAGGAGTACAAGGTATGAACTTAGAGCATTTATCATCTAAGGAGACAATCACCACAGAAGCAGAGGAAAAAACATGTATTTTTAGAAAGAGAAAGAAAGGTTAAGTGGTCATACTGATTTTTGAATTATGCTGGCTTCTTTGTGTTTTCTTTTTGTAGGGAGTTATTCTTCAGAAAGCATTTCTCAGGTGGGTGATTGGGGATTTCAGACAATTGAAAAAGTAATTTACCCTGATTCACTTTCGAGTTACGTTTGTATTTTAAAATGTTAACTCAGTTCTTTCATTACTTATGGCATTTTAGAGCTCAGTACAGAATGGCGTGAATAAGGCAGTCATAATGCAGACAGCGATGCACCATAAAATAAGAAGAAATGGGGACAGAGTTCGGAAGAGCAAAGACAGTTCACGTGCCTTAAGTTTTAGCTTTTATTAAGAAGTCAAGCAAATACCGTGTGTTTCTCATCACCCTGTGTGTGAGCATTATCCCGTGGGCAGTAGCAGCACCAGTCCCTTGGGTTCTAATATTAATCTCAGGTGTGGCATCATTACCATCTTGCATCTTAAAGTCACTGCTACTCAGGCCCGTGTAGAATATCAGTCGGTGGAAGGTGCCCAGTGACGTCCTCATGTGCATCTGAGATAAGCATCAGGGTCCAAGTACATGTCAAATAAAATATCTACAGGAAAAAATAAGATAACATTTGCCTTCACTGAAGTAGTTCAGAGGTGGTGAAAAGAGTTTATCCTTTGTCTGAATATTGTCAGCAGGGAACATAGGCAGTTTTATAATTGTTGCATTCCTTCAAAACTTTGTGACAATGACAACTCTTCAGAGAAAGTTGGACATTGGCAGAAGCGTTCCTCATCTTTGCTGATACTCCAGAAGGAGACGGTTGAGGGAAGAAGAGTGCGTGACAAAAGTCAACCCGTGGTCCGCTCTATTACTTCATTAATCAAGTGGAGGCATTCTGAAAAATGTTTCTCTTTGGTTGCAGCCATCTATTTTTTGGTGTTAATCGGCGCCCTGTGGCAGGGTTTTGTGAAAGGAAACAATGAACAGTTGTAGCATTCCCCCCTACCCGCAACTGCTGTCGCCCCTGTCAGAAGGCTCCAAGGATGATGCAGGCCTGTATCATCCTGATAAGGAAAAGAGGATTCAGAATGGCTTTGGACAGAATTTGTGGGAGTAGAGTGTGCCGTTTTGGACTAGACGAGCTATGGAATACAGCAGAGGCCCTTAATGGGATCCTAAGGGTTCAGTGCCAGACCTTCTGTTGCTTCTTGAAGATTTTCTAATGAAATATCTTGATGGTGAAATTCTGAGACTGTCAGAGGGGCTGAGGTTCAAGATGCTGTTTTAAGTTGTTTGTTCCATAATCTGTGATTAGTCAATCCAGGTCAAAAAATAACAAGAAAAGAAAAGAAAAAAACAAAACAAAAAAACTCAAGAAACCTCCCAGAATATGTATGGAGGTCACTTTTACTCTGCTGACAATGCATTTCCATGCCATTGTCATCATGAGCTCTGTGCAAGTGACCGATGCATTTTATATACTGTCGGTTCCTATTTTATGGCTAGATGAAATATGAAACTATCTTTTATAATGCTGATTCCATTTTGGCAGGCCTTTGGATCCACATATGGTTCAGTTAAGCTGTTTTGGAGCCTAATGTACCTTTGTTATTTATTGGGATTTTTGAAAGGGGATAAATGTTCTATTTTCACTCTGGATTAAAAAAAACACATTAAATGTTTCCTAAAAATTCATATAGCTGAGAGAACTCTAGTGAGCTTTAGAAACTGATCTGCTATTCTCAGCTAAAATAAAGTCATTCTTACCCATGAAGGAAAAAAAAAAGGCAACTGAAGTTCTAGCAAAATAGAAGTAGTATTGTATAGAACAACACAATAAAATGAAAACAGAGAGCAGTTAGTAAATGGGGGCCAGGAAAGTTGTCATCCTGTAACCAGTTGTAATCTTTAAGTATCTTTAGGCTTACAGATGCTGCTAGGATTTTCTTTCATTCATTCCACTGTTATTCTGGCACGTTATAAATAAACATACAGGCATAAAGAGTAGAAAACAAAGTGGTTGTCAGAAGGATGAATGGTAGGCAGTGACCTCACATACCATGGATAGTACGATGCTCAGTTAGGCAGCCTTAGTTGCCTAGAGGTGAAGTGTATTCCCTCTACTGAGGCCTGGCTGATAGACAGAGACTCCCTCTTCAACTTTAATCTCTTTGTTTTGTTGAGTTTAACTCAGGCTCTTAACTTCTGTTTAAAAGAATGTCTGTATGTAAATATGAGGAAAGATAAACTAGAAGGAAAGTGACATATTTACCAATGTCATTTCAAAGCACAACTTTTTCTTCCTTAAAAAACTCTGGAAGGAGAGGTATATTTGGATAATAATAGTCATACTTTGCATTTGTGAAGCACCTTCAGATTTTTCTTATATGGTCATCTATTTTTTTTCTTAATTTAAATTTATTTATTTATGTATTTATTTATTTATTTTTGGCTGCGTTGGGTCTTCATTGCTGTGTGCGGGCTTTCTCTAGTTGCGGCGAGCGGGGGCTACTGTTCGTTGCGGGGCACGGGCTTCTCATTGCAGTGGCTTCTCTTGTTGTGGAGCATGGGCTCTAGGGCACGCGGGCTTCAGTAGTTGTGGCTCGCGGGTTCTAGAGTGCAGGCTCAGTAGTTGTGGCGCACGGGCTTAGTTGCTCCTCAGCATGTGGGATCTTCCCGGACCAGGGCTCGAACCCATGTCCCATGCATTGCGAGGTGGATTCTCAACCACTGCACCACCAGGGAAGCCCCCTGGTCATCTATTTTTATTTGAAGTTAATCACTAAATAAACTTGCTAGAATGGGCACAATCTAAACTTTTGGCCATTGGTTACCTAAGGGGCTGGATAAAAGAGTGGAGATAGACCCATTTTAACTTATCACCCTAATCCCCCACCAAATTGTATGCCTTCCAAGTGGTATGTTATTTTTATCTTTTGTACAGTTATTTTATCCTTTTTACATGACAGGGTAGTGGAATAATTATTTTTATTATTTTGTAACTAATTTAACAGTCTTCCCCTGCTGTTAACTACCAGCAATTGAATGACTAAAATCTCTTTCTTTCTCTAATGTTAGATGTATTGTGCTAAACATCTTGAGGAAAATGTGACTCAATATTTATTAAGTGTGTGCTGTAAGTGAGGAACTCTGCTAAGAAGTGAGGGTACAAAAATCTGAATTCTCATCAAGCAGAATTACTTCTTGTATAAGTATTTAAATATAACTGAATTCTATCCATAGCCTTTATATATTACTTTAAGCAAACCTAACACACAAAAAACCACATTCACACATACTCAGCCATGCACACACATAAGTCTACACACACACACACACACACACACACTCTCTCTCTCTCTAAATGGTTGATTGTTAAGCCAATAAATAAGATTAATATTTTCATTTTATTTTGTTTAACTCAACTTTCCTAAATAAAACAATCTCATGAAATAAAGCACACCTCTATTGTTGAACAAGTTACATAAACTTAATACTTTTCCTGTCATTAGACAACATTATAAATGTTGATAATGTTTCCCATTTTTTCCTCATAATTTTATTATTTTATCTCATGGCAAAACACAAAATTTCAAATTATCATAGAGATATTTTAAGTACTCCAGTAGGTAACTTAGAATAAATATAGAGCATTTTAGGTGAATAAATTTGGAGGATGAAAAAGATGTTTTAATTCTTGATCACCTGGAGAGTTATGGAAAGTCCCAGTTTCGTTGATGGCAAATATAGTAAGAAAAGAAAAAGAAAATGTGAGAAATGAAAAAATATGCAAACATAAAACACAAAGTGCTCTCTCATATTATTTGATATCCTGTGAGTTTCCATTTCTCCTTACTCTGTATTCGCTATGTGTTTGAATTATTGAGAACTGTTCGTAACCTTCGTTGAGATGATATTATAAGTATTTTGTGATTATTCAGGATTCAAACAATTTAATTGAATTAGGGATACTGAATTCTATGTTCAGTTCTCAGTATTTATCTTTAAAATTAAGAAATAGAGTGGTTTGGTAACATTATTTTTGTGAATTACTGCTAATATTTGCTGCAAGTTTTATATGCCACTCACACTGTAGGAACAAAAGAATACTCAATCTTTTGTTGTTTTTATACCTCCTTAGCCACTGAAGGCATTGAAAAGAGAAGCAGGTCATCTCCTTTCAGCTTGTTTGACAGCATCCAGAGGAACATGGAGCCTACTATTTGAGTTGCATCTTCTCAATAGTTCTCCAACTATCTTTCACTAGTTCACATGCAGTTATCTTAAAGTTGAAAGGAAGGGAAATCAGTAGAAACAAAAAGTACAGTCCATTTTAGCATATCAGTTCCTACAATCAAGCTTTCACTTACCTCATTTTACTGTTTTGTTTTACCGTAGTTTCTCCTGAAAGGCATTGTAGTGTGAGCTGAATTTTTTTTAACATCAAATAATACAGAGTATTCATAACGTTTCTGGAGCTTAAGAATTTCTCAGTAATTTGCTTCTATTTTGCAGATGTGACTCATCTCAGTTCTACATAATCCATGTTGACTAATTGTGAAATAATAGAATTAAAAAAATTTTTTAACTAGTGAACCTAACATGGTAAAAGTGTTGGATTCCATCAGCGTTTCACCTGGGCATTAATATTAATACTCTGTTGGTAACAGGGAAGTTCTTTCATCATTGGGGTATGTGGGAATAAATCAGATTCCCCAGCAAAGTGACTGAATGTTCACTAGAGTTGCTTAAGTTGGCACTTGAGTTTCCTTATTATGCTTTAAGAAGAATGCTGCATATTGAATACAATTGAATATACTAGAAAACTGATAAAAGAGAGGTAACTTCATAATTCCACAGGCATTAATTACATTTTTATAGTTTCCATTGATATTATAATGCTCTTTATGCCGATAAAAATCTGATCCTAAATCAGGATGAACTTTATTATTATTCTATGTGCTCTTATTTATGAGATGGTAGGTAAGTCTTTAAAATATTTCCATTAACCTTACATTTAATGAAATATGATGACTTCTGAAATAGCTAAAGGAAAGAAGTTTCTTTTAATGACAGTGTAATTAAAGGTGCTACGGATTTTTTAAAAATATGTTTCAGCATCTGTATTTCTGTCAAATTCTTGGAATAAACCGCACTGCATTTGTGATACAGCAAAATTTCTGGATCAGATTCTATCCACTCTTCTGCAAAAGGATCATCTTGGTTTTAAGCATTTAGTATCCAGTATGGCTGTTCTTAATTTGTCATTGAGATTAGAATGTGGATATTTGGGTTAGAAAGTAAAAACTAGCCTTAAGCTTTTAAAAAAGAATTTATTTAACTGAGTCAGTCCAGGTCTCCAGATTTCTCCCTCTAATTCTATGCTCCCTCTTTAAAGACAGTAGCACTGATTTGTAAGGATTATTGTCTTTGGTTCCTGTGTCAGAGAGTTAAGAGGTGAGAGCAATGGGATTGCATTTTCAGGATGCCACATGTGCACTCTTTGATCTGAGGTACAGTGTGCCCCAGGGAATAAGTTCAATCTTGATTTCGTTAGTCAGTCATCCACTATCAGGTACCACTGCCCTGATTAGCAGGCTGAAGAAAAAGAACATATCGTGGGAGCGTGTCACAAAGATGAAAAATAGTGATGACTCTGTTGGCGAGAGTCAGCCCCTAGTTTCACTATGTGACATTTGCTTTCTCTTTGCATAAAGCCCCTTAGTGTGTGAAGGAACAAAAATCAGTATTTCCATATATCTTTCCACAAACTAATGATTTTTTTTCAGGTAGTAATTTCCTTTCTTTGTTTAAATTCATTATTGCAAAATGGAAACTGGAAGGACAATTAGCAGGGTGCATTGTGGTGGTTGCTAAGAGAAACTCAAATATAGCTGCCTAACATTCCTGCCATTCTGTGAACCAAGCCAATGGCTAACTCTTGTGAAATGTTTGGAGTCTGGAAAACTAGCATCATACCTCTGCTGTTGCTACCCCTTCATCTGCTACATAGATGTAAAATAGTTCTCTGGACCCAGAGAGCATCAGTATCCATCCATTGATCAGTGATGTCTCTGCCAAAACATTAGAGTCCAAAGATTTTCTGAATCGCTTGTCATGTGTCCTTTTCTCTTTGATCAAAGTAAAAGAGAGAATATCTCCAAACATGTGAGGGTATATGCTGACAACAACTGCTGCTCTTGGTCTCTTTAGATACATATTTGGGATCTGCCCATGTGTATTGTATATTGTGGTGTTGAGATAGAAATGGAGGTTCTGAAAAGAAGACTAAACAGTGGATAAAGTTTTATCTTAAGTCTTTGCCAAATCTCACTATTCTATTTCAAAATTAAAATCATTTACTGAAAAAATATTTTTATTTGTGAGTCCTTTTTATAAAAAAATACAAGGTATATATATAGTTGTATCATAAATACTTATGGTATGCTCATGTCCCACTGAAGTTATTTACTATTGTATTTGACCTTGTTGATGGGACCAGTTTGATAAGGTTAAGGTCAATGACTGCATTATTTTTAGACAAGATACAAAATGTAGAATGTTCTGTTTTGCTTTACCATGTTAACAACTAGTAGCATTTAGAGTGCTCTATGTACTGCTGATTTCAGCCATGCATTCGTCGTCAATGATTATCCAAAATATTTCAGCACCTGTAATTAATCACACATTTGAGAAAAGAAAAACAAACTAAGATATAGTTCGGCTTTTTCTCCCTCCCAGAAAAGTCTGGACAGAGTGCTAATAAGAATAATAACAGTGCTTGTAATAATCATAATCGTGCTTTCAATATATATGAAAAAAATCACTGAGAGAAAAATCCTTTTGATAACATTTACTAATTTAATCCCCTTATATCATTTGCTTAACTTTATGTGTTACATCATAGTGGTAAGAAAAGGACTGTCTATCTCTATTTTATAAAAGAAGAGGGAATAGTGACCTATTCAGTAGTAAGTTTCTAGCAAAAACATTTGTGTTCTATTAATTATTTAGACTAATGATCACTAGCATCTTTTCTCATGCAAATATTTGTTTAGCTCAATGTAACAAGCATAACAATTTCGGTAAGCAGCAAGGGATTTATATAATAGACCTCCCAAAAGATAAAATTTTCTAGATGCCATTATGGCTATTAAATTGTCATTAATGAGTTTAAAAAGTCATCCTGACTTTTTTGTAGATTTCATGCACTTCCCTGCTTCAATGAAAAGTTAAATAATGAAGTGATAATCGTGAGCTTTTCTGTACTAGGGCATAGGAGCCGAAGAATGAATGAATCAGTGTAGTACAAGAATCTTAAATTTAAGAGTTGAAGAAGCTTCTTTTGAACTATTTTTGTATTAAGGTGCCTTACATAGTATCGTAAGAGTATACTAGAGCTGGACCAAAGACTTAAGGAATATAAACAAACCTTTTCAATTTCTTGTGATGGAGATTAATTTATCAGGTTGATGTCTGGTAGACTGCAAATAGCTAATGCATTTAACCTCATTCAGTAGCTAGAACTAACCTGTTTATAAATACTCTAATTAGATCAAAGCATAGAAATAACCAGAATGGATGTAATGGGCAAAAAGACAAATGAATGCACCTGTATCAATAATAAAGGGGCATTTTTCCCCTTACATGTTCATTTTACTAAACTCATTCTACACTTCCCTGTTCACTTAAAATCTAGTTATTCTAAACTTTGAAAAATGACTTCAAGAACACCCAGTGCCTTAAACTATGATTCTCAGCAACCTTGGTTTATCTCACTCCAATTTGTTTAGGCCCCAGTCAGGCCTGCTCGTTCCTGTGCCAGGATCTATTAATGATAATTACTTAGAATACTATCCCCATTCTGTGATACCATCACATCATTGTGAGGAAGATTGCGATCTTATCGCAGCCTATTCTGTTTAACTCTGACACTCCTTCCATTATACTGGGGCCCTGATAAGATCATGCCTGTTAGGATCAGACATTAGTTGGAATCAATATTTGAAAATGTGCCTGTTTTTGCTTAATAGTAAAGTTAGTGTGAGTGTTGAAGTGAGATCATTTGTTGGATGAAATTGTACAACTTTATCTTGTCAAAGGTTCTTTCTAGGACTTTATGCTCAAAAGCACAGAACGAGGCCTTGGGGAAACCGTAATTTTACTGACCAACCCACCTGGATATCCTACCTTGATGAGAATATATGATAATTTTAAACTGATTTAGGTCAGAAAAATGAGTTGGAAAGAATGAAAGACTACCTTCATAACTCTTCATTAATGAAACCCAGTTAATTCACTTGTTCTTAACAAGTGACAGTTTGGCCCCCAAGGAACATTTGACAATGCCTGGAAACTTTTTTGGTTGCCGAATCCTCGGGGCGGGGAGTGGGGGGGGGCGGGCGGCGGGGAAGGGAGGGAGGAGAAGAAGAGCAGTACTACTGCCCTCTAGTGGGTGGAGGCCAGAGTCGTTGCTAAATTCCCACAATGAAGAATAAGCTGACCCAAGGGGTCGACAGTGCCAAGGTTGAGAAAACGTGATGTAAGGTATACCATGAATATTCCAAAAAGAAGTGTTTGGCAGCAATGGATTTCAGTTTTTAAGGTGGTTATCCATGTGCCTGGGAGGAACGAATGCTGCAGCTGTCCGTTTTCCTCCTTTTTCTGGTTAGGAACAACATCTGATAGATTTGTAATTAAGGCATTCTTTTAGGCATACACATCTAGAAATCTGTGTGGTTTCCTTCAAATTTGTGCTGAATGGAACTTCAGGTAGAAAAGGTAAAGTGAGAAATCAGCCATGTAACGTCTTTGGTCTTAATAAAGCCAAGCTCTTGAATCCTTATTGGATACTACACTCCACGTTTGGAACTTATTCATATTTTTTTTTAATTAATGAAATATGGAATGGAATATCCATATTTATCACTTCCCCAAACTCCTCCAACTTCATGAGATTTGCTTATTATCTGGTTATATATTTTGTTATATATACAATTTGGTTATTTATTTAGTATATATTATTTGGTTACATACTCATGTATGAAAAACAATATTGAGTATTATATTTTTCATAGTATTTGGGAGATTGTTTTGCACAATAAATGTTGGAAAATTTAGATAATAAGGTTGTTTCAAAATTTTTTTTAGCCTTTGAATGCTTACAGGAAAAAAATAGGCAACACATTTACAGTGCATTTTTAAAAAAATATTAGAGGATGTCTTTCTTGGGTTCACGCATTTTATGATTACTAAAGTCTATGCAACTGAGTTTGAGATGAAGGTTTTTCATCTGCCAGGACAGTAGAGAGAATTTTTTCCTTTTTGTATTGTTGAGAATCCTGAAAGCTTTTTTTCCTGACTACTCAGATGGGAGCAGCAGAAAGGGGGCTAGAAGTGCCAATGGCAGTGAAACTGTGGAAGATTAGCACACTTCTTTTGATGAAAGGTGACTTCCCAGAGGGCTGGAGAATAAACATGTGGGCGGAAGTGCTAGTTTGGAGAAAAGGCACTGAAGTAAATGAGAGGAGTTTTCCACTTAAGTCGAGTTCAGGGCTCAGAACTCTGAACCTGCACAGCCTGTCCAATTCATTGCTCATTCTCCATCTATTTCAGTAAAAGCATCATGGAATAGCCCTCTTGCCAACTACTGTATTCATAAAACCTTGTAAGAAAAGTTTATTTGCAATACCTAAAATGTTTATTAGAAGCTGGCAGGTTAAACAAACATTTTTCTGTTTTATTTCTAAAATTCCTCATGAAGTAAAATATTTTCATCATACCCCTCCCTTTTTTGCTGTTTAGTGTTACAATTTTTTGAAAAGGGCTGAATTATATTTTAACCTTTTTGGCAGCTGAAAAAAATGACTTTACAAATGAAAAATTATTATTTTTAAATATTGAGAAATTCTAAATTATAATACTGTTTAGGAGTGTACTCTGAACTAATTATAGAGATTACTCTAAATGTTTTTAAGGTTAGTTTTGGAACTACAGAGTTATTAATTCTCTTTAAAATTTTTTCACTTTATTTTTTTCTAAATTTTCTAAAAATTATTCCTGTATATCCTCAACAGAGTATGTTTTATCACATATATTCTAACAACCAAAAAAAATATTTTAGAGAAAGTAAGTTACTTCCTTCTAAATTCTGGCTCTGAATACACCAAGAAAAAGGCAAGCAGGGAATTTAGTGTTATATGTAGATTCCTTTTTCCTCCTCTGGTGTTAAAAGCACCAAGTAGCCTGGTTTTGATAGAGTTAAGTAAACTAAAGACAACCCCCCTGCCCCCAACCCTCTATCTCCTAGTACTTTTCAGTCCAACAATCATTTCTTCTCATAGAGTAAGATAAGTTTTCATGTGTTTGTGTTTGATGGATTAACAACAGAAAATTAAGGAATTTTACAAAAATTCCAACTTGGCAAATAGTAGCAACTCTTATCATGCAGAGGCCTGATAAAACCCTCCGATAAAGCCGGGGAGACTAGTCTGGACAATGTCCTGAAAAGTACTAGGTATCTGACAGTGGCCTGTATCTCACCACTTGAGTTGGGATGATCAGTTAAATGCAAACACCACATTGGATAACAGAGCTGTTATTCGAGACTCTATGTTCCTGTCTTTAAAGGTGGGACATTGGTTACGATAAGGGGCAAGCATATGGCTGTAAAAACTGTTATTGGGACTGTGCTCTTTCCCCTTACTAATTTTGACTTAAAGCAAATGACCCTTTTGGGGAAGGGGAAGTATGATGGAATAAATAATACCACTCGTAACTTGGGACAGGGAAGCATTGGGACCTAATCTAGGCAAGACAATGCTTCACACTGTAATCCTTACAAATTATCAGCTATTTAATAGTTGTTACCATGTTATCTGACCTATATAGAAAAAATTTTAAATATCTTAATGTTCCTTTTTTGGGAGCTGGGGGATTTCCATACTAGGCATACGATGAGAATAAGGTGTTTCTTAAAGAAGGAAGCGCAAAACAGCTATATGAATAGTAGTACATATACCTTTACAGTCTCTGGTTTAGGGTTTTTTTTTCCTTCCATTGATATCAGCACCCAGGGCTGTCTAGTTTCCTCTCTAAAGATCTAGATCTCCAAATCACTTTAACCTTGAATTATTATCTGTTTTAAATACATAACTGTCTGGTCTGAGTTAAATCATATATGTGCTCTGAGTAGGAGCAGTTGCATACAAAGTAACTATTTATATATTTTATTTCATTCATCTATTCATTAATTTAACACTTATTATTAAAGAGATGTCAGTTGTGGTTGTAGACACTGAAGATATTTCAATGTACTTGAAATAGACACTGATCTTGTTATCCCAGAGATTATATTCTAGTGGGAATTACAAACAAATAAATGGGCAACTACTGTACAGTAGGTAATTAGCAATAATATTATGAGTGATAAAGGAGGAAATAGAGTATACTAGAAGAATACCTAATGTATATTTAGGGATAAAAAATAGAAATGATATCTAAGGGGGGAGGCCTGTAGAATGAATAGGAACAAATTAGATTAAGAGTATTTGTGAGTTGGGAGAGGTTCTGGGGTGTGTGTGTGTGTGTGTGTGTGTGTGTGTGTGTGTGTATCTGTGTGTGTGTTGGGGGTGGCAGAAGATTTAGAACATAATTAATGTGCAAAGGCCTAGAGGCAGAAAAGAACGTGGTAAACTTCAAGAACCGTTGGGTTGTTCAATAGGATTAAATGACTTTTAGGTCAGTTTAAAAATATTTCAGTGAGATACTAAATCATCAGCCCAGTTGACTTCAAAATATACTACAGATTATTTCCGTGTGATTTTTAATTTTGTTTTGATTAACCCATGGTACTTCTTCTAAATGTTGTCAAAAGAGATTAGAACTAGAAATAATTCTCCCCCAACTTCTTTTTTCTGCCATTTCCCATTTTTTAGAGAAATTTATGCAACTGAGTTGTTGTTTAAAATCATTAGAGGCCTCTCTGGAAGTTGCTGGATCTCTTTATTGTGATTGATCCAGGATCAAAGCATATTTGAAATTTTCTGGCCTTATTAAATCATGTGTTTGGCTTTCAGGACATAATTTTTTTTTTCCACTTGAGCAGACATAGAAAATAAGAAAAATATCCCTGCCCTCAGGGAGTTTACAATCTAATTAAAGGCTTAAGCAGAACAGATAAAATTATTTTGAGGATTGTGTACAGAGGTGAAAGCTGTAGTCTTAACACTATTAGAGATGAATGGCACATATGTGGAATAAAAGTGAGGATGACACCTCACAGCATTAAAATAAAGGAGTGCTTTCGCTATAAGCAAAGAACTACCCTTTATTTTAAACTTAGAGCTGTGGACCTTTAACTGTGTTAAATTTGACATAAGAATAGTCAAAATGCCTTCTACTTGAGAATGCATGCCCAAAACTTTTTTTCTATGATAAAACCAAGGAAAAAATGACGTACAGTTACTGTGTTGACTGCCCCTTACCTTGTAAAAGTACTACAGGTACAGCATCATCCAAAAAGAAATTGATGACCAGTCTCTTTTCAGGTTTCCATATGGAGCATTTCTATAAAGCACAAATAATAATGGAACTATTCCACAGTGCTAAAATTATAAACCAGGAAGTGTAGAGTAGTAATACGGATTTAAAAAGGAATCCTTTCCTTTCCATAAAGAGGGAGTATTCTTGGGAAATCATGGATTTTGCCATACCAGAAACTGAGTTTCCAACCTTGACACTACTGACATTTTGGACCAGATGATCTTTGGTATGGGGGCTGTCGTGTGCATTGTACGATGTGGAGCAGCACCCTGGCCTCTATCTACTAGATACCAGTAGCATGCCCCCAGTTGTGACAATCAGAAATGTCCCTAGACATTGCCAAGTGTCCCCGGGGCGGGGGGGGAGGCAAAATTGCCTCCAATTGAGAACCACTGGAATAGAATATTTTAAGAGATTAGTAGTGTGGTTTACAAAAACCTAAGACCACCACAGAAAACATTAAGGAAAATCTACACATTTTTTTTAGCTCTTATTGTTGATCTTTTTTGCTTGTTTGTTTTACTAGCTATTAAACTCTTATGTTTGGTGATAATATATGCATTTGGAGGAAATTGAAATATTGGTTGAATTTGAAAAATACACTTACGTTCTTACCTATATAAGCAAGAAAATAATTGAAATAAAAATGCATTAGGTAATATTTGAGCTAAGGATTAATCTTACATGCATCGGGCAGAGACATGAATTCTCTTAAGATATCCAACTCAGTTTCTGGTGTGGCAAAATCCATGATCACCCAAGAATACTCCCTTTGTATGGAAAGGAAAGGATTCCTACGGTAAATGTAAGGGGCATAGAGTGATTGGCAGATAAATGATTTTTCTTCTTTCAATAATCTTTTCCAAAATAATTTTGAAAGCACATTTTATAGGAAAAATTCATGTTGAAAGAAAAGAGAGTGCTTTGATTTCCCTTCTGCCTTCCTCCAGACAGAAAGCAAGCAGGTCATTACACAAGACTCTTCAGGTTGACCCTTTGGTGCCTGGGGTAACTTCAGTTTAGGGCTCCTGGAGGAGCTCTGGATGTTGGGTCAGACTTCAATCTCAGTGCAAGTGATGATGCTGGAATCAAACTTTCAATCTTTTCTAAATTTCTTTTTTATTGGCAACTTGAATGGCCTACTTTATTCTTTTGCAGTAGGGTCTTCCATTGGCATTTGTTTTGTTGACATGTGAATGCTCTTTTGTCAAAGATTAACCACACTGCCTCCACACAGGCAGGATGCCATTTAAGATAGTTCTTTACTAAATTCTTCAAGTAAGGATGTATGTCAGGCAAGTCAGGGGGCAAGTTAAGGTGACAGCTGCTGATAGGTAGGCTTGGGGGCTCCCTCCTTGTTGACCTGTTGAGAACATGGTCACAGACTGAAGTCGGGAAAAATGCCTGATCCATAGTGCACACAGCTGTATGAGATTTAAGGATGCCTAATCCCATTACGTTTTAAAACCTTTAGTAGCTCAAAATGTGTTATACAAAGCAGTTAGTCTGGAGAGTCACCTGAAAGGTGAAAGCTCAGTGAAAGGGGAACAGCAACCCTCATAGGTCTTAGAATCCAAACTCCATGGACTGCCCTCTACCTCTGTTATGCAGTCCTACTTGACAATTTACCATCAGTATTTATGTAAGGATTTTTGGTGCCATTAAGTTACAACAGACTGTCATTTGATCATGGTTTGAATGACTGTCAGAAACAGTCCATTAAAAATGACAGTCCCAAATTTTGCCATATCATTCAGACTTAAAAATGCATATAGCAATAATTTTCTTAAGCCTCAACAAAGAGACAATCTTGGCAATAGCTACCAGCCATATGGCAGTATTTTATATATAATCAGAAAAAGTAACTTTCGCATACAATTTCATCTCCTTTGCCAACAAAGCTCACAAAACCTAAAGTTAAGGAAAGCTAAGGATTTGTTTAATATAGAAATTTGAATTTAGAACAAGCAGACTGTTGGAGATGTTTGTGATATATTTAGGTTAATGTACATAGTACTTTTGTCTAAATCACCTATATTTGACCTTGTCATCTCTACTACTAGCTTAGTTTTGTGTTTTTCCTTCACAATCATATTATTTACTTTATTCTTTCTTTTCTTACTTTTTCCACTCTGCCATTCATATTCTTCCCATTCTTGGCACTTTCTCTTTACCTCAACTTCTGATTCATTTTGTTTACAACTATGTTATCTGTCCCCTTCTTTTTCTAATTAGCTTCTAAGTGGCTGTCTTCTACCCACTTTTATTATTTTCCCTTGGTTTTCCTTGAACTAGCCTGATGCTCCAACATGTACTTTTGTTGTATGCTCCATTCCTAGCTCTGTTAGTGAGGGGTTATTTTTTGTCTCTGATGAGCTACATTTTAATTCAGCTTCCTATGATGTCATCGTGATGTGTCGAGTCTAAGAAACCCCCTCCAGTGTGTTCCAGCTATATCAAGTTAGTGTCCTTCTTCTGTTGCAGATAGGAGACCCGTGCAGGATATTAATCACAATATTCACAGCTGAGATGCATAGGTGTCATAGAGCAGACAACCTGTTCGTAATACACTTTTATCACTTATTTTTCAATGCCTCTGTTTTGAGTCACACATATACAAAAAATGCTTTGTGTATTCCATTCTTAGGGTGCTGTATCAGTTTACTTCAAGTCCTGAGAAATGGTTTTGGGGGCCATAGATAAGACCAAAGGTGTTTTTGAGTTAGAGATTTAATTTGAAGTAGAGAGATGTGTGTATCCAAAACTTTAAGAGTCCTCTGTAATGGACAGCTTTTACGATAGGTTGGAACAGTACCTTGAAGAAATTCATGTAACAATATAAGAAAAAAACATGTATATACATATACACACACATGCACACACAGAAAAAGTCAATGGAAACGTAGCTAACATTTACCAACACCCACTCAATCACTTTACACAGACGTGAGGTGCACTTTAGAAATAAGCATATCAGTCTTGAAAGACTATAGTTCTGCCATAGTAGTAGTAGCTTGGGACCTATCCAGGAAAATAAAAATAGGAGGGATTAGAGGGATAATGCAAGGTTATTATAAGTATTTATCAGTTGTGGGTAGATAAGTTAGTGGGGTAACAATCACCCCTGTTCTCTTAAAATAGCCTCCGTTTTCAGACTTAACTCCCCACTAAAGCTCAGAGCCTTAGCTGAATGTTCTCAGATAAAGAAAAAAGTAAATATAGGTTATGAATCAGTGGGCTGGTTCTGACGTTCTTCTTCTCTTTGGTGGCCGCAAACTGGGTTGTAAACAATAAACTTTATATATTCATGAGATTAAATTTTGGAGACGTCTTAGAACCGTGTAACATTCTCCTTGAATTAATTATTTGGGAAAAAGAAAAAAAAAGCAACAACAACAAAAACCAAGTGACACCTAATGTTAAAAGATTTTGCTTTATAAGTTGGATTACTTAAGCATTTTTATTCATGATAGCTTTTTTAAGTCACAAAATGTGTTTGTTAAACATAGGGTTTAATATAGTTCTTTAAAGATATAACACTTTTTCATTCTTACAACTGTGGTGCTCATAAAGATAGTTCTGTAAATATAGCTTTTAATTAACACATTGAAAATGTTAATGTTGAGTCTTTAATATAATTTTAAATTTGTATGCAAGAAAAATCAAATAAATCAAATAAATGCTAAATTTTCACATTATAAAAATTGTACTTAAAGGCATTTTATATTTATATTATTTGATAAAGCTCAGAAATTGGATTATCTTAATGAATCTGAAAGTATGCAGGAAAAATAGTCATATTCCTGTTGCTGAGTAGAAATGCAATTTATGAAGTTGTACAAAAAAATAACCCAGGAATATTATCATTTATTAGGTTTCCATAGTAAGAATGTAAGTAATATTTTTAAAGTCCTCCAACACCTGTTATCAGCATGACATCAACATTCTCCCAGTTTACAAAAATTAATAACAAGGAAATGGTGAATTTGGTATCCTGAGTCCCCAGAAGTATAACACCATGTCAGCCATTAAAAGGTGAAAATAGAACAGAAAAATAAACCCCAGATAAAGCAGAATTGTTTTGTTAACTGTGTAAAAGAAAAAATTGATAAACATTTTTATTCTGTTCTCAAAACACAAGCAGCTTAGCTTTAAAATTTCATCAGATCGCTGTTAGGCTTACAAGGCATTACAAAAACCCTCTGAAAAATAGAGTTAAATTCCATTTCAAAGCGCTGTCGTGAGCACAGGAAACCTGCAACAAGCCGTTAGTATCATTTGGATAAGAAATAAGGGAGACTCAAAGCAAAAATATCAAAAGGTCAAGAGGATTCTTTATTCTCAGTAATTGCCTTGGAGGCTTTTTTTCTTCTCCTTTTTTTCCTCCTGTTACATTGTTTTTAAAGGATTGTCTGAGATGTGAAAATATAAAAATGCAATCATAATACGAATTCAAAAATCATCTGGGAAAGTGAAAGGATTCTCCTATTTCTCATTTGGCTATTGAAGAGTGGCCAAATCGGCAGGCCATTCTTGAATCCCCAAAGTCTTTCACATTTTGGTACAATTTTATTTGATTTAAAATACATTTTCCCAGTTTAAAAATGTTAACTATCTCGTAGTGCAATTGAAACTTGCCTTGTGTCAAAAACAGGAAATTCTAAGGAGAAATAGACTGTGGATATATGTCAGATGTTTCTCTTCTTTTTTTTTCCCCCCCCTCACTTCCTTTTTTAGACACACAAAACCCATATGCAGACACATATATTAATATATATAATATATGCAGATATTGATGGAATTCTGTGAGTTGAAAGAGGAGGAAGATGTCTTGAAGGATCCCTATCTCTCCCAGCAGATTTGTGCTATTATCACTGAAATGTGGCCTTCAGTCTTGAAACAGTTAAAAGAGTTCTACGGCCACAAAAGAAGAGATGTCTTCAGAATTATCTCCTGCCTCACATTTGCTCTTAGGCAAGCAGTTTAAAAAAGCCCAGTGATTGAGCCAGTGATCCAATTTGAAATGCAGAAATGATTAGAGCTGCTTGCCTCATTTCATATCGAAATTCTCTGATTTATGACAGGGCTGCAGCCAAGATCTATCTCCAAAGGGAATTAGTGTGCAAGTTTGCATATTTTTGTTATTTAGGTTTCTGATAGCAGCTGCTAGCTAGAAATACTGAGCTGGGAGGTGGTGGGGCAAGGATTTTCAGCCACTGGAGCAAATGAAAGATAAGAGCCTTCTGTTTAGGACATCGAGACCCCTTGACCAGCGTATATCTGTGTTACATATGCTTCTTATATGTGTGTACATTTAAGAACTTGCTAATAGTGTAGATGTGAGAGTATATGTATACATAAATTATGAGGTTCAGGGAGCCCAAGAATGTATTGGAATGGTTAATTCTAGTAATGTAGAAAAGAATTACCAAAATTCTGTCTCCATGTTTTAACTAGTGGAATTTTAATGAGGCATAATACTTCAATCATGCGACTGACCTGTGGGGCAGAGTATAGAACATATAATGAAACAGAAATAGAATTCTGAAAAAAAAATTATTACCTTATCTGGAATTTACATGAAGTGTTAACAGGAAATTATGCAGCAGTTATAAATGAAAAATATGGGATTTAATGTACTTATTAATAAAGATTTGTTACATACATGATACCAGTGTCCCAAATCTGCTGTCCGCAGCCGTCCCCAATTTCTAATGTTTCTGTCCTCAGATGCCTCATTTACAGTCATCTTTATTACCATGAAGCTAATGCCAGTTTCTCTTCAGTGAGTATTCCATTCCAAGAAAAAGAAAAGGGAAATATCTTTGTGCGCAAGTCGAGGGGTGCAGACTTTCTATCAGTTACGTTAAAAGATTAAACAGGCACACACAATACATATTTGCAGACAACTTTGTTAGGTTGGGCTAGTGCTTTCCTTGAATTTGTAGATCGTAATCATTGCTGGCAAAAAATTGTGGTTCTTCAAGTAAAAAATTCCCTGGAAAGAAAGATGTGCAACTGTCAGTCTACGTTAGGCGCTGCACGGAGCAAAGAAATCATTGTGGGAAAGTTTATTACCTTCGCTTCTCTCAGGCTCCATATGGAGTCATCGTGGCCTCGAGTCTCAGCACTGCTCCTCGGCTGACCTTACTATAACACAGCTGGGATTCTAGGTATTAAAACCGCTCTCATATTTCACTGAGTATTCTCCAGGGGACCCAGGGTTATTGTAGTAAAAACTTTAAATTTTGATTATCTTGTTTGTTGACAAAGAATGCAGTGAGGTCTTTAAAGACATCTTTAAACTACAATGTCTGAGTTATTCCTTTTAAATCAGCCCATCTCTTCTGTTATGGGGCTCTTTGACTTCCACTTATCTTGCCTAATTTCAGGACAGTAACCCTTCATTCGGTCGATGCCTTTTGCCTTTAGGAAAGAAATTGTACTGGTAGCTCAAAAAATTAATTTCTAGAAGATTCTTCACTCCAGAAGTGTCTGGCAATAAATTTTAACTTGATCATCCCCTTTAAAACAAAAAATGAAGTTTTCTTTAGTATTGTAGCATTTTTTTATGACTTAAAAAAATTTTAAGACTATATTGAGGATTTATTATTATAAATCACTTCGTTCTGAATTGCAAAAGCTCACAGTTCTAACTTACAGTAAGTCATTTTATTCACAACCTAAATATTAATAATAGATATTTTTAGTGCCAAGGACTGAGCTAAGTGTCTTGTTGTTTTATACATTCATAACTCTCTGACGCTGATCTAGTTCATCCATTTTACAGATGAAACTGAGGTTTCAGTTACTCCTCCAAAAGCACTCAGTTAATAAGTGCGAATCCTGTATTTGAACTCTGGTCTGACTTAAAAGTTCTTAACTACTTTAATTATTGTACTGCCTCCCTACGGTTCCATTCTAATAATGGCCCTCTTCAACACTCAACGTTAATCATGATTCACTCATGAAGTCTTACCTATATTCAACAAACACTTTTTGAATCTGCATCACGGGTCAGGCACTGTACAAGGGACTAAGGAGAGACAAATGATTTAGATTTAGTCTCTCCCCTCAAGAAGCTCAGTCTGATGAAAGCAATAGATGTGTAAACATATAACTGCAGTATAGTGAAATGATTTCTGATGGAAGCACATACAAGAAATTATTTCTTTAAAAAAAAAAACAATAAGCAACAGAAACAGCCTCTGGCTAACTGAGGCAGAAACAGAATTTATGGAGAAGATATGGGGGAGTTCACAGACATAGAACAAGGTCAAAGAACCAGGTTAAGAAAGAGACAAGAATCAAGGCTACTTGAGGCTGGGAGGTGTCTAATAGTGGGGGCCATTGTACAGTCTTATCAAGGCACTTCTGTAGGCAAGAATGAGCTCCAACAAGTTTTGGCCTTTTTCTTTCTTTGTTCAGGATTTAGGTTTAGGAAGGGAGTGCCCTATCAGTCTAGCCTGGGTTACATCTCTGCCACTTGGCTAGGTAGGGAATGGCCCCTAGATTAATACTCCAGTGTGTGTGTCCAGTGGAGGAATCACCCCAAAAGACACAGGAAGGTATTATCAAAAGGAACTGGACCAGATGCTGGCCAGCCATAAAATAGAAATTATCCCCTAAGGGTAAGTCTGAAGATGAAACATTTAACTGTCTCAAGTGCCCAAGGAAAGCTTCTAGAGGGCAATTTGCAGAAAACTTTTGAAGGATGAATTTACTCAGCAAATAAATTAGGAATGTAAATTCCAGGGAAAAGCAAAAGCATATACAAGGGCATGAAGGCATGAAGCAAACAAGTGTTTCGGGGGAAATGTAAGCAATTTGGGATGAAGTAAGGCTAATAATGAGGGTAAAAAGAAAGACTATATCCAGGTAATACGAAACTTGCCACGCCAGCCCCAAAAATCTGGATGTTATTTTCTATTCAGTGGGCTAGAGAATATTAAATATGGTGAACTTTTTTGCCAACTTTAAAAAAATCAACTTCATGGCTAAGACCATCTCTTTTATTGGCTTTAGCCACTGGGTGGGCACATAATTTTTTCTTACACCTTTTTAATCTATGTATTCTTCATGCTTAAATCCCAAGGGAGAACTGTATAATACTACTATCCCATAATTTGTTTCCAAAATTATCCAGAATCTATGTGTATTTTTAAAGAAGCTGAACTGAAAGGGAAGCAAAGCAAGCAAAATTAGCTGATATCTTACCTTTGTCTGAAAGAAAAACAAAAAAATGGCGAGTTGTGTGATAAAATTGACCAAAAGGAGTGAAGCATTTCGGTATTTAGTGGACGCTAATTCTGTGTATCCTTTAAACACTTATGGCAAATAGTGGTATCGATGTCAGAACAGAAGAGCAGGTTGTGAATTGTATGAGTGAAAACATGTTTGGATTACTGTTGGTTACATGCCTACTCTAGTTAGAGTAAAAGGAATAAGAATAAATGAAGAGAAATCATCAAGAGAGAAAACAAAACAGATGATATAAATCAGAGAAAGAGCAAAGGAGTTTTCTTCCATTCTCCTTTTCTTTCAGTCTCTGCATTTTTCTTAAAAAAAGAGAGAAAGAGAAAGAGAAAGAAAAGAAGCCCATTTATAATAAAGGTTACATCTTCCTTATTAGCACTATCCCCACTGCAGAGAGATTTGCATGCTCCCTAACCATTCTGGTATGCCATATGTAGGGAAAGAAGGTATTCTACTTTTCCTCTGAAAACCTTTTCAAGTTTAGCATCAATCCTTAAGCTTCTAGAAGTTGGTTAATTTGGGATCCAAAGCTTCTCTTGCATAGCAAGGGTGAGAAAAGAGCTTGGGATAGTTAAATTATTTCTTTCCTAAAAGAGTTTTCTTCATCATTATATACAGTAACTTAGGACAGAGGAGATCTCTGTGTATTAGACCTTGATCTGCTTTTTTTGTGCGTGTGATTATGAGATTCCCAAGTAGATAAAGGATCTCTGTACCTCTCTCCCCAGTTGCTTTATCTCTTAAACCTCAATTAAGCAAGGTAGCATCTATGGTGATTTTCAGCATACAGCACCAGGAAAGGAGCAGACATACTCCCTGCCTTGCTTCTTGTTTCTTATTTTAGAAATGTAGTTAATGATATTGTTCTTTAAAAAGTAGAACTCAGGGACTTCCCTGGTGGTCCAGTGGTCAAGACTTTGCCTTCCAATGTAGTGGGTGTGGGTTCAATCCCTGGTAAGGGAGCTAAGATCCCACATGCCTCGCAGCCAAAAAACCAAAACATAAAACAGAAGCAATATTGTCACAAATTCAATAAAGACTTAAAAAAATAAAATAAAAACTAGAATTCAAATTGTACATTGAAATATTTCTATTTTTCAGGCTTATATATTTACGCTTCCGTTTCCCAAGATTTCTCTTTGGTATAATGGCTGCATCCTTAGCATTACCCAGTATATATGAAAGCTGCATCCTGGTATCTGTGATAAAAGGGACGTTATTAATAGATGCTGAATTTTTGGTTTAAGTTGAATGTTAGGGCCCTGTTATGCCTAGGCTCTGTTTAGCATCTCTGAAAATCAGGAAGAAACCTTTGGATTGGCAGAAATTGACACGTAAGTTTTAAAAACCTTATTTTGTTTTCTGTGTATATTTCTAATCATCTTGAAAATTCATATAATTTGGATAAAAGTAGTGTCAGATGCTGAAACATTTCTACTTATTAAAAACTGGACATGAGATGATATGTTTTAAATATGTGCCATTTAGAAGGTTTTGTGTGTGTGTGTGTGAATGAGAGAAAGATAACAGACTTAAACTTCTCACCTGTGTGATTTTCTCATACACATACTAGGTTTATCCTCATTAACACTAGATGAAAGCACAGCCGTGTATGAAGTAATAACTGTGATAGAAGAGTAAAGAGAAAAATTGTGGGGTTTTCTTATGTTTAAGCCATTTCCAACTTTTCTTGTTTTTCTTTCCATTCAATACAGATAAATATTCTAATAATAATGATACAGGTATCAACCTATCTTAATTTAATAATAAAAAGATAGCATAGTAATATATTTGAGTTATCCTTATCCTAAGTTAGTAAGAAAATCTCTATGTACTACAGCATCTTTTAAATGGTCTCCTGTTTAATTTTTCCTGTGAATAGTGTCTTTCATTTGGGAATGGTAGTGAATCAAATTCCTCCTAGCACTGTTGCACTATCACTACATTATATAAGACTATTAATGAGGATAAATATTAAATTTGAATAGATATTGCCGGTGTGAGACATCAGATAACTCCAAAGGATTAAATTCTACAGAGGATCATTATTTAAGTTCTTTCCAGCCCTGTTGTTCTGCTGTATAAAACTTACTTTAGTACCTCTCTGGACTCTTATAACATCTGTTGTTCTTGGGAAAAAGGTTTTTGTTGTTGTTGTTGTTTTGGTTTTGCTTCTTTTTGGTCAGAAATGGCTGTGTTATTCTGCAGTGTTGGCCCAGAATGCCTTGCAGGGAGTAAGCTGTGTTCTTCTCGTGTTCTGACTAATTAATTCCCATGAGATCTGCTTCTTACAGCCAGACTCGCTCATTCCCAGTCCAGCAGTGGGAAGGACCGCCTTTGGGAAGGTCACTTGAGAAAGCTGTACTACACATACATGAGCATCATGTAAATAAAAAAGAAGGTGAATGACAAGATAGTTAACATCCAGGGAAGTTTTATAAGAGAGAGAAATGATTGGAATGATTGCTGTTATTTCTATAAAGGGCTTTTTAGAATATGCACTTGCCAAGTTATAATCGTAATCTTTGAGCTTTGCTCCATCAGGTTGCTTAAGTGTGATTAAATTTTACTGACCGGGTAGAAGATTTTTTTTAAATTAACTTTTGGGAAAATTATCAATTCTTCCCTTCATCTCCCTTCAAAAATAAAATAATTCCATCTATGTCCACAAAAGTATCTTACCTCACCTTCCAGCTTCTCATATTAAATAAACTCTAGTTTTATTTCCAGAAAGCCGATTTTCTACCTCTTCCTCCTTTTTCCTACATCTACCTTATAAAAGAATTGGTTTTAATTTCTTGGGACTGACCAAGAAAGATAATGAAGTCCTTTCAGAAACTCTTTATGTGTGAAACCCTGGAGAAAAACCCTAGAGCCTTCTTACTTCTAGCAACCAATTACTATATACAAAAAACTTTCCCCAATTATGAAGTCCACTAATGCATCCAGCACAGACTCAATTTCACAAACTCTGCTGCAGAAGCAGCGTTCACATAATTAACAGGAAGACACTGCATGTGGCCAGACCTTCTGCTAATTGATTAAATGAGTCTATTCCTAAATCAGATTCTAATCACACCAGCAGAGTGCTATGGAGCGTCGCATTTCTAACAGAATTTGCAGAAATCCAAAATGTGCACCTACGAACATATCCAGAATACGCCACGGAGAGCTGCTTCAAAATTGAACCAAAGACACAGTAAAAAATAAAAAAAGGCCACATTGCTCTCTTGAAATGCCACTCTCCCCCGTGGGCTTTCTTTAGTATTCCCACTTCTATTTGATCCTTGTCCTTCTGTGATTCATTTCCAAACCTAAATGATACAAAACATGCCATACTTTGGTTCTGGCTTCATGATTATTTTAGTTAGCAAGTGCTGGAAAGTTTGCCTGCCATTTTCCTAGTAAAACACAAGACCTCCTGCTTGTCAGTTTTTCTTTTCTTTTCTTTTTTTTCATTTTTTTTTTTTTTTTTTTTAAAGACGGCTGTGGTGTTCCCTAAGGGTTGTGAGAGAAGTTCATCCCATTGAACTGGTCAGCAAGATATCATTAGCTCGTTGTGTACATGAAATCCAGGGGTTAGAGCACCAAGCGTCACAAGCCAGTTTCTTTACCTCCTTGAGCTGATCAGAGGATCAGAGTATCAAGGAAGGATTAGCACTGACTTGGGATTTGTGTGATTGGTTAATTTATTGCGGCAATGGCAGGCCTTTCATCTATGGCAACATTTAATCAGCACAGCCATGGAGGCTATTACCGGTTCGCTCCTTTCTCAAGTCAGCCAGGGCTGCACCATCAGCCCTATCACAACTCCCCTGAAATTTCCAAATTATCTGGAACAGGCTTTAGCCTCACAGTAATAAAAATTAGAAGAGATTCCTGATAGTACTGGTGGAAAAGGCTTTCACTTGCACAGGGCAAATTATAAATAGTATGAACGTGCACTTTAAAAAAAAAAATTCTCCACCTCTTAAGAGAGGTGCAGGACTTATCACCCCTGCTCTGATCCAAATCCTCATGGTTGAAAATTTATATTAGATTTTATCAGAGAGGCCTAAGTCTAGAAAAATCAATGAAGGTTATCTTTTATGTTGCAGGAACTTGTGGAAATATTGATTTTCATTTTATAGTGAATTTGGAGCATGAGTTGGTAATCACTGCTGAGCCGACCACAATGTTTGCCTACTGTATCTTTTACTGAGTTTTGCTCAAGTATTTAAGATAGTATATTCCTGGTGATTTTAGTCTACAGTGTGAAGACAGATGTTCCTAAAACACAAAGTTGTACTTGATAATAAAAAATACACGCAGAAGCTTTCTATTTACAATGATGAGTTCAGTGTTTTGAGACTACAGTCTGTCTGTTAGTGGTGAATTTCAGAATTAAAATACTCTGAAATTTTTGTAAGAGGATTTCCTTTGTGTTTCCTTCAAGTTTATCAACCAGGAGAGAGATTTTTATGAAGTAAAGAAAAACTGCACATGTACCAAAAGAAATGATTTGAGACATTGAGGTTCTACTGAATAAAGGGGGGGATTTCATTTTTTTCAACTTATTAGTATGTCTTGGTAAATGACAAATATTAGTCAAAATGTCCCCCCCATAGTATTTTTCGAAGTTTTTATTCTCTTGAATTCACTCATTTATTTTTATTTCATTCTTCCTTCTTTTGTTTAACTTAAAATGTTTTATAGTTGATATAAGCTAAACAGCTTTAGGGGATGATTGCTCATTTTCCTTTTTTTTTTTTTTGAAATGTTGAAACCATATTTATACCTCATTTGTTAACTATTTTTGTAGAACTGGAGTATGTTATGTTGTGTTATTGCAGTTTATTTATAACGTGTATCTGAGGTTTTATAGCAATAGTCTTAATAAGTTGAGAAACTTGTTTATAAGTAATAACTCTAGTATAGGCTCAGGAATCCTTTTCAGTGGCTAAATCTTTCAGACTTTAGCATGATTGTTGCAGTATTTTGTCAGATTTTCAGAGAAAATAATGCCCTTTAACATTCACTATGGATATTTTAAAATGAGAGTAAATTTAGATATATTCTTGCATTTTGTTTTGTGCTAAGTACCAGATCATCATTTGGTATTCAGCTTTACTCTTCTCCTCTCAGCCCAGCAGAGTTCAGTGACAAGCTCTCCTGGGTTCCACGGGTGAGCCGTCTTCCCTGTCTCACTCGCAGTTGTTTTCCTGAACTTACCCTTGGCAGCCAGCAAAGTATCATTTCTCTCAATCACCACCTAAAGCCATGCTCCATACTGAAAGGCTCCAGGGAATAGCCAGCAGTCTTGTTATTCCTCTGAACATACCCCAAAGATGTCGAAGCCAAGCAATTAATAAGATAGCATATGAAAACACTGAGCCCAGTAGCTGGCGCGTGGTAGGGCCCTCAGATGGCAGCTAGTAGTTCCATGATTGCTTGGGAAAGTCTGTAAGGGCACTCCAGAGATTTCATCACCTGTTCCCTGGGCTTGTTACCTAATTAACTGGATTTGGACATGTCTATTCATGGCCAACCTTAGGTATAATGATGACAAAATTGTTACTTTTTTAACTCCCTGTGCCTCTTTATCCTTCTTTCCCAATGTCTTATGCCCTCACCCTTCCTTACTCTTCAATTCTAAATTACAGCAAATGCATCTGAAAGTAAACGTAATGGCATAACTCATGTTTGGATGTAGCTGTATCCCCATTCCTGTATTTTGTCCCTGCCTATGCTTCTATATAGGAAATAAAATGTTGGGACTAATAGGTCCTGAAAGGCACAGAGAACTTGTAGAAAGTCACACTGTTGATGACGGTACCTGGAGTTTAGACCTGGGCTGCTCTATTTCACATGTGCATTAACTGAAGTAAATAAGAATGTATCAAGGACCCTTGGGTGCAAGCAATGGAAATGCTATTGAATCAGCTTAAAGAAAAGGGGAAAATTTTTATCAGAACTGAGAGATGTCTTCTGGAAACCTAGGGGAGGGATTCACAGGGCCTCAAGATATAAATATTAGTAACAAAGATTCACTACCCATTAAGACACCTTCAACATTTGTTATGGCTTCTGGTTTCTCCTGGTCAGCCCCATTCTCCTTCCTCTCCCTTCCAGCTGCTCCTTCAATGGGGAGAAGCCTCTGATCTTTACAGCTCATAGTTGCACCCACCGGTGATATCTGTCCTGGACTCTTTGGGTTTATCATCAAAAACCCTACAGAGAGCCTTATTGTCCTAGCATAAGTGACCATCTCTGGACCAGGGCCAGAAGGTAGAAGAGAAGTAGTTTTCAAAAAAGTAGAGATTCTGGGCAATTTCATAAGGGTCCATTACAATTGGAGACAACATAGACTGCCTTCAGAAGGCCTCTCATGCAGAAAAATTATTGATTTTATTCTGTGAATGCAAACTATAAGAAGGTAGATTTTGGTCAATATAAGTGGGAGATGTGCTGCCTTTTAAATAGTGAGTTTGTCCCTTTGTCTTATTACTAGAAATATTCAATTTTGGGTAAACAATGCCTAACACAATTCACTGCTACTGCTTATATTTCCTACCTGACATACTCTAAAGAGAAGCTTGTGCTAACTTGAACCTGGTCCAGATGAATTTCAAGATTCCAAAATTAAGTTTTATCTAGTCTACATTCTGATAATGGTTTTATAACAATTGTGTATTATTAATAATGAATTGGTACATTAAATGGCTCATGTGTATGATATATATGTGTGCATTTGAACATACATATGTGTGTATATATTATGTATTTGTTTGCCTGTGACAGATTTTACTTTCTTCTGTTAATTTTGACCACAGACTTGCCACTTGTGTGCCATTCGTATGAATATTTGATGTAGCATACCTTAGGCTAAATTTTGATAAAGAAAATTATTTGACAGGTAGGTGACACATTGGAACCACGCAAGTATAGAGACGTCCACAGCTTTCTCATTACCATTGTTGTTGTTTGCCTGAAGCTCACAGTCTAGAAACTTTTAAAATGAAGTCACATTTTATATTATATCCTCCCCAGGTGAGGAATTTATTCTGAGAAGTTTACTGGGAAATTATTTTCAGTACACTTTATTTTAGTCTAAGCAACAAACTAAACTTTGTTTGGTAGACTTATAAATGGCCTGGGATGCACAGAGAATCACTGTGATTCATTTCATGATTCTTGCGTTATAGCGTAGTATGCATCCTCTCTCCAAATAGCAGCTCTTTGCTGCCAGAAATTTTATGGTGTTAGGCAATAGCAAAGGGATTTCATACCAAAAGGTGCTTCAGCTTTGGTTACATCACATAAAATAAAAGACTTGGCACAGAGCAGTTTACAGTCATGTCATACAAATCTGGAATTACACAGGTTCTTGCTTACAGCATACAGGATGCTCAAATGTTTTGTCACTGAGTTATTAAGAGTGTACATCTTTATAACCTAACAATTGATTTAGTCTGAGGACAAAATAAAATGTATATCAAGGTTATTAATGTACAGTGGCAAGTGGTTCTGCAAAATTAACAATACAGGGAAATTGTGGTAAGGACAAGCATCTTTGGGAATTAATATGTTTCTCCCCACAGCACATGACTCTTAATTGTTGGTTGTTTTCTTTCTCTAATAGATGAATATGATTAGTCTTACCCAAATTTTCACTCACTGTGATTCCGTAATAGCTCTCATCTCTGTATTTAAATATCCATACACTCTGAAAATGTGGAAATTATGATTTTTTCAAATCAGAACACGCTGGTATGAGTCCTAACTAACACTCATTAGTACTGTGGTATTTGTAAAGTTAATTGACCTCTCTTAACTTCATTTTCCTCATCTGTTTGAAAAAATAAAAGTGGGTACCAGTCCAATTCATATCTGCTTGATTGAGAGGCTTAAGTGAGCCTCATTTACTTAGTCCATCACTCCCTCCTACCTGAAACACTTCTGTCACTTGGTTTCCATGACAGGATGCTCTATTCTTTTCCCCCACCTTACTGGAAACACTTTCTCAGTTTCCTTGGCTGAGAATTCAACTTCTAAATGTTGGTAAATACCAGGACTCAATCTTGGTGTTCTACTCTTTTCTTTAGATGACTTTATACCCCATGGTTTTAACTGCTGTCAATGAACTGATTGGCAAATTGCCAAATTTAAATCTCAACCCCAATCTCTCCTCTGAGTTCCAAACTCATATTTTTAATTGCCTACTTGACATCTCTACTTGACAATAAAGGTATAGAGATCAGAACTCCAAACTCTTCTCTGAGTCTTCCGTGTCTTGATAAATGTCACCACTATTCACTCAGTTGTTCAGACCCCAAACCTTGGAGTTGTCCTTGATTCTTCTATGTCTTTACTGACTTTCCAAATTCACCCATGAAATCTGATCACTTCTCACCACCTCCACAGTTATCATCCTGGTTCAGGCCACCATCACCTCTCACCAGATGTCATCAACAGCCTCCTAACGCATTTCCTTCTATTCATTCATGTCCCCTAGAGACTGTTCTTCACATGGTAGCCAGAATGGTATTTTAACATGTAAATCACAGTATGGTTTTCCCCAAACCATCCACCTTGGAGGAAAATCTGAACCTTTTACCATTGTCTGCAAATCCCTCACACGATCTGGCCTTTTCTTAGCCCTTGTCCTTCCACTCTCTGCCTTGGTGACTTCACTGCTACCACATTGGTCTCCTTGCTGTTATAGAATATACCAGATTCCCACCTTGATGCGTCTGCAGTTGCTCTTCCCTCTGCCTGGAACATTCCACCTCCAGATCTTCACACGACTCACTCCTTGATTTCATTCAGGGACGTGCTCAGACACCCTCTCTGAGACAGGGCCTTTCTAGACTAACTACTTAAAAAACAAAACAGAACAAAGCAAACAAAGTTTTATCATTGTCTCTGTATCTTTGCTATACCTAAAATTACACTTATTTACCCTTGATGCGTTTATTCTTTTTTGTCCCTAACAAGATCATGAGTTCCATGAAAACAGATTATCTTTGGTATTTCACCAGGACCTAGAACATACCCAATAAATATTTGTTGAATGTATGAATGAATGAAATAACATTTTTAAAGGATGTTAGCATAGTGCTTGGAGAATAAAATAAATATTCATATTCATTCCCTTTCGCATTCTCGTATAAATTACTTTGAAATAACTCCTGGGTAAAGATGTAGTTTGCATAGTCATTTGGCTTAAAACATTAACAATAGTCACAGTCTCTGTTTGGCTTTTTAAGATATTAATGCCACCACAAAGCAGCTAAGATAGTGAAAAAGTTGGACCCAGGTTCAAATCCTGATTGACCACTCTTTCAGTTGTTAACCATAGATGAGTCAATACATTTCTGAACTCAGTTTCATTACCAAAGAAATGTAGTTAATAATTACCTCAAGGTATTTTCCATAAAGAGAAAATGATACACTTGTTTACCTTATGTGATATTTGAAATAGAGTAGGTACTTAGTAAATATGACTTGGATCTGAAGACAGTAATTCCTTCCAAGTTAATGCTCCCAGCAAACTAAATTAGCAAGTGATCTATGGTTTCATCGTGTCATTAATATAATTGATAAATAACCCCAGACAGAGGACTGACAGTTGTGTATTCCTAAATGCTGCCATTGTGCCATAAGCAACTATTCTTTGAAAATCCTTTGTAATTAATTTCTGTGTTGATTTGGAGAAGGTATAATTTTAGTAGCTTTTAAGGCTTCTTGAGTATTTCATGTGAAATAATTTTTTCATCTGATGAGAGTAAAGATTTGTCATATCAGCCTGAATGGTTTCTCACTCTTATATGAGAAAATGGGTTAAGAAAATTATATTGATTTGTTGAGACTTGTCCAGTGCCACACTACATTTATCTTTGTCTAATGCCCTCTATCTTCAAAAATATATAAATGAAATTGGTATAACTCAAGTGTTTTTCAGGCATATTTCTTGGCTGCCTAGAACAGTTTTCAATTCGTGGTTTTATTTTGCATATGAGCACTTTCTTGGTCCTCTTGCGGCTCGTGTTGCTCTGAATCATGATTCTTAGAGTCTGCAACAAAGCATGACATTTTCTCAAATTACCTTGTGTGTTAGGTGACTTGGCCCTTTAGTTTTAAACGCTAACCATTTTTCTAAGTACAATTTCATTTTCTCTTTCTCCCATTAAGCTTCTTTTTTTAAAATTTTTAATAAATTTATTTATTTTTATTTATTTTTGGCTGCATTGGGTCTTCATTGCTGCACGCAGGCTTTCTCTAGTTGTGGCGAGCAGGGGCTACTCTTTGTTGCAGTGCGTGGGTTTCTTGTTGCAGTGCCTTCTCTTGTTGTGGAGCCTGGGCTGTAGGCACATGGAATTCAGTAGTTGTGGCTCATGGGCTGTAGAGTGCAGGCTCAGTAGTTGTGGCGCATGGGCTTAGTTGCTCCGCAGCATGTGGGATCTTCCCGGACTAGGGCTCGAACCCGTGTCCCCTGCATTGGCAGGTGGATTCTTAATCACTGTGCCACCAGGGAAGTCCCTTTCTCCCATTAAGCTTCTTGGTTTTCCTCTTACATATTTGTTATTTATATCTAGATAAGTAAACCAAAGACAACAAAAAATATAGTTGGTTGACATGTGTGTGGGTGCATGTGAAGACAGAGATGAAACATATTTGTCTTTGTTTTTTGTGTCTGCTTTTAAATATTATATCTCTGTATCCCAAAAGAGGGCATATTTTATTACATTAATTTCCATGAAACATTTTCTCTAGTCTTGGTCATGTGTTTTATTCATTATTCTTTATATATATATATATATATATATATATATATGTTTTGATTTTTCAGATCTTATTTTAATTTGGTTGGTATAGTATGGTGATGGAGAGCTCAGCACTGGAGTCAAAATGTCTGGTCATAAATCTGGACTCTATCACTGTTGAGCTTGTGGCTCTGGGCCAATTACTTTACCTTTGTCTGTGCCCCGTTTGACTGATCTTGTGACTGGAGCTATTAATATGACATACGTACATATTTTGTGAATTATTGTGTGAAGTACAAAGCATGAAGGCTGGCATAGAGTAAGCACTCAGTAAACACTAATTATTACTGTCATTATGTTAATAATAAACTATAACAGGCTGTATTCTCTCTCCTTTTGGAAAATTACATGTCATCTTTTGGTAGTATTCCCATTTGGGCTTAATATTACCAAATCACAGAATAAGATAGGACAGCTTGAAGAAACCTAGACCAACCCTTATTTTCTAAATAAGGAAATTGAAACTTTGAGAAACAACTTAGCTGATCACACACCCAGTTAGAGAAAGCACTGTTTCTGATACCCTGCTTACAGTTCTTTCCACCTTTTGTTTGCTGGTTGGTTTGCGGTGAAGAGGAGAAAATAAGTCTTGTCTTTGACGTTTACCCCCTCCAAATTATCCTCAGCTATACTCTCCCTGGATTGAGTAAAGCACTCTTTTCATAAAACTATGCTAACTTTCTAATAAATCTAACAAAATTTTCCCCTCTTTAAGATTTCTGCATAGGTCCCTCAGATCTCCTCACGCCATTTGGCCCTCTCTCCTCCTCAACCATCCCTTAGAATTTTTTCTATAGATTTATAGGATTGGCTTGCAAGTGTGATTTTAGAGGGAAAGTGGCCATCTCCCTTTCTTCCTTACAATTCTCCCTTCCTCCAATTGGTTGAGACCTGAAATTTCATGATGAAAATCTTACCCTTTAAACTGAAGACTTGATTGATTGATGAAATGCAAATGCACCTCTGGGTGAGAAAGTGCTTTAAAATGTAATAAATTCTGTCTCATATGAATGAAGGATCTGAGAAAATAGGAAGGGAACAGAGAAGGACCCTGATATCTCAGAAGAGCAACTCCTTTCGCTTTCACTCTCAGACATTAATATCTCGCATCCCCCAGTTAATTAGTTGTTTAGATCCATAAAATGCTACAAGAGGGAGTGATCTTTGAGAACTGTTAGTTCATTTTTTTTCACAGATTCAGGAGGTATAACTCCAAAGAGTTAAATGCATTTGTACAAAGTCACCTATTTGTGGTACTAGATGGCCTATCTTACCATCTCACTAAGCTGAGCAGTTTCCACCAGGTAATTGGTACTGCAAGTCCACTCTGCTGGTCAAAACCTTTCCTAATTTAAGCAAGCCTCCACATTCACTCTCCCTTGTATACCTGAATTGATAGCCAGCTCTAGTGCTTTTGATCCTAACCTCTAAATGAGTTTCTTAACATCTTTTTAGGTATGTGTAGTTAATATCTATTAAATATGTAGTTAAATATTCTTAAAATCTCTTTTTATCAGTTATTGTTGCATGTTACGTGTTCTTTTACACTTCTGATCGTGTTGACTTCAGTTATTATTTCCCAAGAGGAAGATGTACTGCATACTCTGTGTGAATACCCAACCAAAAAGTGTAATTTATTAATGAATCATTTTTTGAGTTCTTCCTATACGATATCATATGCAAAAGTTAAACATATTTAGAGGTTAGAAATGCTAGATAAATAGAAAAGTTTTTTTTTAATTGGTAACTGTAATAGAAATATGTAAATGTAACAGAAAGTTGGGTTTTTATAGATGTTGTATCTCATTTTAGACATGTTGAATTTGACATAATAGTAAGAAAGAAGAAATATGAATATATAGTATCTAGGAAGAAATATGCTTAAAGGAAGATGGGGGATATGGCTATGAGCTGAAGATTTGAGATTTGAAAGCCATTCGATGGAGGTGTTGTTACTTTACAGAATTCAGTGTGAAGAACTAAAACTAAAAAGAGCTGAAGTGATTTATGAACATTATCTATTTTAATTAGTTGTAAAGTATTGATGAACTCTCCAGTGTGCAGGACATTGATACTGAGGTTGAAATGCCAAAAATCATAAGACTAGTTGAAGAGAGCAAGCAGAGGCGCATGGAAAAATATGTAGACAAATGAGATCGAAGCAAATGCAATGACAGGGACACAGTGGGAAAAAAAGGCAATTACAAGCAATGTATCAACAAGTACAAAATGGCACAAAGCAGTTATATGCCAAGGGGACATAGAAGGGTGAACTGAGGGAGGGAGGGAGGTTAGCTGGGAAATGCTTCCTCAGGGCAGTGACAGCTGAGCAAGGTCTGAAGGAAGCGATGGGTATGAATGGGTCGAGAGGAGCAGGCAGGGAATTCAGGATGGAGCGAATGGCTTAGCCAGAAGACAAAGGGAGAAATCAAGCCATGTGCAGGGAATAACAAATGGGCCATTTGGCCTCCAGTCAAAAGACTAGGTGAAAACTAGCAAGACATCCTTCTAGAAAGGTTTGGAGGGGGAGTGGTGTGGAGGCAGTGGGAAGTGGGAGTTTATAAAGGACCTTGGCTGCTAATCATGAACTTTGAAAGGTCCAGACATTTTAATGTAATTTCGTTACAGGACTTAGTTTTCTAAATCTAACTATTAATGAATTTCTAGTGCACAGCCTCCCATTGTCAAAATTACCTGGAAATATGTGTTCTTACCCCCCTCTCCCTCGCTGTTGAACTCCCTTTTTGTCTCACTGTACAAGGAGAATAGAGAGTGCCTGATGGATATTTGTTCTTGGCTAAAATTCTGCATAATGCTTTGAAATATTATTCTTCCTAGCAAATGTTAACAGTTGCTAATGTCACTCAAAAATAGTTGAGGAAAATATGTTTGTGAAACATACAGCTTTTACTGTCAAATTATTTCCTGAGTGAAAGGAAAATACAGTAGTACTTTGCTGTTTACTGAATGGGAATCCTTTAATGTTGTCAAGGATTTCATCAAACTGATGCCTTAAGTAAGCAGAAAATCATGTGCCCTCTGTTTTACTGTCTGTTTCCTGGTGGTGAGGCGGCCACCCCCCTCAGCGGTCCAGATGGGATTACCACCCATCACAGTACTCCCAGATAGGACAACCAGAGCATAACTACTCTGGAGCAATGCAATTATGAATTTCTTGAGGGGGAAAAAGGAGAGATAAGTGCAGGGAAGTCAGCTAACGTGGTACATGGGTAGTTCCAGGCAGCAAAAGGGTTAATCAGATTTTCATTTTAGATAGTCGCCTTAGTAACAATCAGGGAGCCCAGGCTGTATCTTTTCCATTTGTAGGGAATGTTTAGATTTACAGAGTAGCTTAGCTTATTATATACCTGCCTTGATTGCTGGATAAGGCGTGTGATTAAAAACAGAATAAGATTCATTTTTATAATATTGTAAAGTAGAGCAAAACATGAAAAATGATGTCACTGGTGGTCTAGGATTCTGGGAAATTACTGATCTTGGAACTCTAGTGGAGACAGGGCTCCTTGAAAAGTTAAAAATAATGAAGGTCAGTATATTTTGCTTAAACGTTTAGTGAAAATGAGTCTCTATTTCCCACTTTTAAGAGAGAATCTGAATCCAGCAAATAACAACCAGCTAACAACACGATGAGAAATTGGACATCAGCCTCATTTTTATGCCAAATTGCATTAAGGTCTCAGAGATGCATTTGTTTATATCGTGGATTAAGTGCTATGTGGCCCTTAAATCGGGAATTGAAAAAAAAAATCTTGCTTGAAAAGTGCTTATTTTCAGAATATCTGAAAGAGTGGACTAGTGACACTAAAATGTTGAGGTCCTTCCATCGGCCGAATAGTAGGAAAACAAACTTGACATTGGGCTTTGCACATGGCCTCAAACCTCACCTGGAGACACACATTTCCTAAGGGCACAGAAAAGCATTCAGTCTGTTTCCCAAGACCAGGTCTGCCTGGAGCAGCTCTGCCAATTAGTGACAAGCGCTATGTAGTGAGGCCGTGATACAAAGAGCTACCAGAGTTCGACGGTTTCAGAAATTACTCTCTGAAACAAGAACACAGTTCTTAGGAGCACAGTTCATTCCCGGGCCGTGGTAGTAACTTGGGAACCACTGAGCCTACTCAAAGCATCTCAAAAGTCAGTATGTCAGGCTTCGGTGGCCACCGAAGTTATACATTATTTACAGACAGCTTCTGACTTACTTTTGCTGATTATATTGACTTAAAAACCCCCAAGTTCCACCTTTGCCATTCTGCAAGTATCAAATATTTAGCCAAGAGAGCCACGGGAGAGATTTTAAAACAAAATGAACGAACAGACCCAAACTTGGACCGTACCTACTCAGATTGGAAAAAAGGGGGAAAAAAGTCTTGAAAAACAGAAATAGCTTGATAATTATATCAGTAGCGTAGCAATCATTCATACCTTAATGTCAGTTAATTCAGTCAGACTGCTTTCCTTCTGAGAGCGACTCCACAGAATTAGTGGAAATGTTTGTTTCATGGTGAAAGAGAAGAATGGCCATTTTGGTGCATGGGGCAATTTGTGAGATAGGACATCTGTACCTCAAGTGAAGACCTGTTCTAGGGGAGTTGATGCAGCTCAAAAAACTCCAAGGATTAGGGGAGAATGATTTCAGAATCTGGGAGACAGGAACGTAGAAGAGAGAAGGCAGAAGACAAATCCTATTAAAATTTTTCCTGTCGCCAGAGAAAGATAAGGAATATCGTCCCTCCCTTTCTGTCCTTCCTCTAACAAATGACCCTTATTCCTGGACACAGGAATTTATACCTAATATATAGCTAGATTAAGAGCTAAATAACTTTCTTGTAATCTAACCTTGAAACTTTACCATTTGCAGTATTGGGTCTATGCCAGTTCTTTGCTCAGTTTGAGTAAGATACAGATTCTTTTTGAAGAAAAAAACAATTCAATGGGTTCAAGGTTTTCCAGGGATTTACAGACTGCTATTTGAAAAACACCAAGTGAAATAAATTAAAATATTCTATTTACTGTATTTCGAATGTATTTTTTACTACAAAGACATGGTTTGCCATTATGTAAGATAAAAGTGTATTTGTTGTCATGTTTGTTGTGTTAGGATCAAAATGCAAACATCAAGTTGGAAAAAAAAATGCCCATAAATAGTGAGACCCCAAAGGGACTGCAGCCTCTGGTTTGAGAAACACCGGTGAAGGTGAAAAATGTATTTTGAGTTCCCAATGGTGAATTTTCTAATGAACTGTTATAGCCCATTTATAACGTGGACTCCCTGTGTTTAATCATTTCACACTAATTGTTTTCCCGGTTTGATTAAGGAATGTCTTTAGCACAGTCATCTAACATTTCCAACATAGTAATGTCATTCCAACCAATACTGAAAAATAAAGTAAGATTGTTGAGAGAAAACAAACTATAAATATTTTGTTGGAGTATGGAAGAATTTTTCAAATGTCTAATAATATATTTAGACTTGGCTTTTTATTAGAAAGTCTGTGAACTTTCCTGTCTCCTATGTGTGCGCTCTCTCTCTCTCTCTCTCTCTCTCTCTCTCTCTCCAGGATCACTACATATTTAAATTGTTTGTGTGTCTGTAATAATTTAGCATGTGAACCCGGACATAGGCAAAAAGACAGATGTTCCAATAAGCTGAAAAAAAATAAGATAATGTTCATTTTTCCGGGGTAAATAGTGGAAAATTCCAACAGGATCATTTTCCTAGCATTCTTCCAAATTCATGGGTGAAGCTTGGATTATAACCCACTTATTGGACAGAATTGTCTTCCATCTCCATCTCAAAACTCCTTCCTCAGTATCTAAGTCACTTTTTCAGTTATTTGTCTTCTCCTAATTCTCCAGCCAAGTCCCTCATTGCCTTGGGAAGGTTTTTTCCCGCCTACCCCACTTGATTCTTGATCCTTTTTCTCTCCACAATTCAAAATTTAACACTTTGCAGACATTTTCAAAATAATGGCTCCTTTGTCATCTTCACTGCACACAGGATTGCCATCCATTGTAGGTCATCAGTACGTATCTGCTGGTTTAACTGAAGTAGAATTAAGTTGATTTCAGCAGTCAAAACTATATATGTACTAAAAATTAATGTACAGACCAAATAGCAGATTATATGATTTAAGTTGAGATTTTCAACTGATTGTTCAGTTGTCAACACAGGCAAATGATGACTGAGGTGAGTAATGATGTTACCATGCTACAAAATTTTCTATTTGGACAAAGTAAGCCCTAGTGGAAGGGGAGAGAGAGATGGGGGGAAGGTGGTTAGGGAAGGAGTGGAAAGTGAAGGGGAAAGATGGGGGAGGAGTGGGGAAACAAAAGAACACTGGAGAAGATGGTTATAAACAATATGAATAATTATTATTGGAGTAAATGTCAAAACAGTTTGGGTCAAAAGCTGATGGATTTAAGGATACAAAAATTTTAGGTGAAGAAAATAATAAACATGATACTCAGAAAAATCAATGAAAAGACAACTTTGATAAAGAATATTGAATAATTTCTCTGAATTTTGGTGGGAAGGAAGGGCAAGAAGAAAGTAAAAGGTGAGAGGAGGTCCAGATAGCTTTTGACATCATTTTTTGATCTCTTTGAAGAAGAATAAACACTCTCCAAAGCATCCTTAGCCTCTAACCCCATGCATGGACTAGGTCCTCGTAGGACCCATTAACTTCCAGGTTTATCGACACCCTTGTTAAGATAGGAGTATTCAGTTTGAGGCTCTCTTAAGAGGAATGAGGAGACCTTGGCCAAGTTCCAGAGAAAAGCAGTAAAAATAGTACCGTGAGAAAAAGATTAGGGTTCCAGAATATCAAATAATTCCTTCTGAAAAATAGGAGACTAATACATGCCATAACTGCCTTTCAAAGCTGAAGGAATATTACCCTAAAAGTGGAGTTCCATCTTCCTTTTTGGAAGCTGAAAGGAAATGATTTTACATCAAAACTGGACACACTCAGGTTAGACCTTCTTGTGGTTAGATTTTGGGAATCTAACAATTAAAAAAAAAATTCCCCACTTGTGGTTAATTCTCTCCACTGCATCTTTCAGTTCTTTTACCTGTTTTATATTAGCCAATCACAGTTCATTATATTTTCCAAACAATTCCAGGGACACATGTTATTTTATAAGACAATATCAGAAGTCCAAGATATTACCTTATTATTATTTGTCTCTAAGCCTTGGTATGTTAAATATGAGCATTCCTGAGTGTTTGCTTCATGTGTTTGAAATACTGTATTGCATTTCTTTGACTAAACTTGTTCATGTGGAACTTCCTAAAAGGGACTTTTGAAGAAATACTGGTTCATCAGTAACTTCCCCAAGTTTGCAAATTTCATCCTACTAAGTTCCAATAAGAGTCACCCCTCTTTAAAATCTGAGTCATATTTTGTCTTCTGTAACGGTATACCTAAAATAACTGAGGAATTCTGATGCCTTTTCTTTGTTTACCGATTTTAAGATCATTATGCATACTGAAATGCATAATTATAATTATGCATTCATGATGTTGCTTGTGCTGGCTTAACTCAGAAATAGTGTGAAGCAGCTAATCTCGAAGCTACAGGCTGTTTCCCATCACTTAGATTCTGATCAGAGCTGTTTGTTGAGTCTTATTGGAACGCGGAGTCTATATGCACCACTCCCACTGGACCCTTCGTTTTTATCACTAGTTTCACTCTCTGCCCTTTCTCCTTCCCACCCCGCCCCCAAATCTTTGCTTTTAAGATGGGAAAACTACAAGATAATTTGGTTTGGTTTTGTATGTTTAGTCTATTCACAGTAATTAAATGGGAAGGATTTTTTAAAGTCTCCAGTTTATTTATAATCCACATTTAGTATTATATGTAATAAGTAAAGACATAATATCATTTCTGGTGCTTGAGATTTTACCATCCACTGACCTTATCATTGAGTTTACTTTAGTGTAGCTTAAACTGGTCTAGTGCAAAACTACCAAACTTTCTTCTGTCTGTGGTGGAATAGTATGATTTTAGCCAAAAGGAAGCTGGTCTGTGTATCTTACATTGTAAAGTATTCATTGAGTGGCTATGGTAGCAGGATGCTTTTTACAACACTGTGAAGGATAGTAACAAATGTTATTTGGTAAAAACTCTTTTGCCTTGGTCTTCAGAAACTAGAACTTGGTTTAGTCAGTAATAGCGCACCATGGAAATATATACTCAAGCTATTGTGCTATCTAGGAGTATAGTCTCAAAAGACAGGGAAGACAGAGAAGTAAATTAAGGCATTTTTGCTCTGCATGAGTCAAGGGGCAGAGCAAACTCCATTTGAGTTTCTAGTTTAGCTTTTTCCTTCTGCAGAGTTGAATTAGGGAAAATCTACTTCAGTGTGAATTAGTGACATTGTTTTTTGATTCTCAAAGTAATGGGAAAGGAACTTCATCAAGAGTACACATGAAAGTATATGTTTTCGTTGAAGGGATTATATCTTTGTTCCTAGAGGATGGGGCACCAGTGTGTCATTTCTTTGACATATTATAGTCCCCATGCTTGTTTAAATGTCTAAATATTAAAGGAGACCATAAATGTGTTTTCAACATCAAGAAAGGGGAGCATAGATTTTAAGAGGCTGACAAGTCTAGACAAGACTAGACAAGTCTGTTTCATGAGTTTCTTCTATTTAGAGTACATGAAATTCTAGAGCCAGAGGTCCCCTACGAGTTCGGGAGACCTGGTCTTTCCCTTCACAAATGAAGAAAGGGGCTCATGAAAGTGATGTACTTTGACTAAGGTAATCCAACCACTTAGTTACAGACTTTGAACCAAACTTACATTTGGTGAATTCTCAGGTCATTTTTTAAAAAATATATACAACTAGCATGAAATAGGAACTACTAAGGAAAAGGTCATGGTCTTTGTAATCATGCGGGATTTTGCTTTGCGTTCAGTTGGTTTGGTTGTAAAAGACAAATGAGACAACATATTAAAAAATCAAATGAGTACTTCAGATTATGGTATTTAAATTTAAGGCTTTGTTCCAGCATATGGACTAACTCAGGATTCCCAGTTTAGAGCCCAAGGCAGAGGAATGGCATAATTAGGAACTCAATTTCCAGAACTTTTTCAAACCATTTCCCAAATGCCCTATAAGCAAAGTTTTAGATCTCGTGGGTACTAATAAAAGCTATAGGTAGGAAATTTAGAATAATTTAAACAGAATAAATTATTTTATTTACTTATTTTAACCAATAAGTAGAGCTTTTCATCATGTGAGGCAAGATTTTATTCCACTAATATTGAGTTGCCATTAAAATCTTTTCATTGTGCTAGAAGTAGTGAAGTTATCTACCCACTAGCCAATCTATTAAGTGGATAAAAAGTAAAATGATTCATCAAAGTAGTAAAATCTCTTACACATTTATATCTGTGTTACAGTGATCATTCTGTTGATGTCTGGATAGCATAAATTAAATAGGCACAGATATTTATTTCTTAAATTTTCCCCATTTTCTCGAATCCATGTTCATAATAATTATAAATGAACACCATTAGTATTTGTCAAGTCTCAGTCTAAGTGATTTATAAGTGTTAATTTATTTCATCTTCACAACAGCCCCATGAGGTATTATTATTCCCATTTCACAGATAAGGAAACTGATGCACAGAGAAGTGGAGCTACTTGATCAAGATCACACCATAGATGAGTAGCAAAGGTTGGATTTAAATTTAAGCAATCCGACTCTAGAGTCCATGCTTTTAGACACTGCGTTAACTTTCCTCTCTGTTAAATTCATAAGTATACAAACTGAAGTTTCTGCTTCTTTTCCTCATCGTTCTCATCACATTGTGGAAGAACGTTGTCGTGAGTATGCCATAAATCATATTTGAATTACAACTGAACTCTTTGGTTTCAGACCCACTGGGTCAAAAGAACTACCCCTTTTTCCACCTCTACAATATTTCCACCCAGTGCTTTTCACTGAGGCTTCTTTTTGACTTCCCAGTTTGACCTTGAACTTTTCCTGGCCGATAAAACTGCTCTGTGTTTTGATCCCTTTTACCTGTGAACAATACCAATTTAAGCTGAGGAATGTGCTAACTGAACCCAGACTGAGCTATTTCTTTAAGTGGAGAATCCTTCCTCAGTGAGCCAAGACCTCACAAGGCAGTTTAGATTCCTTCAGTCGCTGCATCCAGAGGTTCTAAAGAGTGGAATTGACCTACCAGGCATGAAGGACAGCTGTACTACCTTGCAGCCCAGATTGCATGCAGATGCCTCACCATAAAGTACTGTGATGAGGCCCTACTATGTCTCTTGACCAGTTGAACACCAAGAGCATCTGTTCTTCATGTGCTCTTGCCCAATCAGTGCTGAATTGAGTGAATTTTAGCCTAATGACCTCTTGGATCTCATCATGAATTCTGCTTATGATTGGAAACTTTTATAGAGGCTAATTTTTATCCATTCTAAGCTGTAACCATTTCTACAGGTATAAAAATATCTGCAGTCACAAAATTAAGAATATTGAAAAGTATTACCTGCTTTTCACTATTTTTTATATCCTAACTAGACTATGTTAAATTCTATTCCCCTTATACCTACTCGATGCCCGATATTGGTATTTAGTATCTCAACTAGACTTTCAAGACCCCAAACTGGGCAAATGTGAGAAATAATTCACTACAAAGCTATAAATTTCACAGCTCAAAAAACTCTGAAGATTATTAATGAGGCACCGTGCAATTAGTTTATACAAAGTGCAGCTAGGAATCATGCATAATGTAAAACAGAAACTGCTAACCGCTGACTCATGGAAGATCATTTAAACTAGCTTTCATGGATACGAAGAATTGATATTTAACACAATTCCTAAGAAGATTCTTATTGCTTTAACACCATAGAAAGAATTTAGTTTCTTATAGATTTGCTAAGAGGAAAATAGAAGGCAGTTTATGATTAAGGCAGTTTTGAGCCATGTGAATTTGAAAAAGTTGTTTAACATTTTAGAGTCTCAGTTTGCTTATACAAAATGGTCATAATGATATCTTTCTCATAAAATTGTTGTGAAAAATTAATTTATAAATTACTGTTAACACCTAGAATTTTAGCACATAGTTAATGCCTAACAAAATGTTACAAATCATACATTAGGGCAATGTGTCACTTTTCCACCCGGCCAAAATTCTTGTTTTACTGGGAATTCTGCATTTCTATGGAAACATATTTCTTTAGCAGTATTAGAAACATTAGCCAAACAGTTGCACAGAATAACATACCAGTACTTCCTTAAGCCCGTTACATACATTAACTCATTTCATCCTCAAAATAATCTATAACATAAATACTTTTATTATACTTATTTTAGAGATGAAGAAGCTGAGACACAGGAGTTAAGTAATTTGCCCAAGGTCGTACAGCTACTAGGTGTTGGAGATGCAATTTGAACTCAGTCAGCTGGCACCAAAATACACGTTTTTAAACCATCAAGAGATGGTTTACTTAATACTCATCGAGCATATTAAGCAAGATAAGGAGTAAAACCTTAAAATAGTATATAGATAATTTATCTTGGCTACCTTCCCCCAAATATTTCAAATTTTGAAATATTTTTCAATATATCTTTTCAGTATATATGTATGATATACTTAAGCAGTAATAATAATTAAATGTTTGTATAGTAAACTGATGTTTGATAGAAATGGAAGTGCATGGCTTAATCCTAAATATGTATATAAAAGACTTTATGATTAGGTTTTAGATGTAATTTTCAAAAACATATGCCATATTTGATACACTTTCCATCCATATTGGAGAAAGCTTTAGTGTTTTTAAACTTTAAAATTAAGGTATAATCCTAAATTCTCATGAAGATCCCTTAATATGTGTCTATTAACCACTTCTCATCTATTGCTATGCTTTTGTTTGGTCATGGACCATCAAATATGCATTGCAATTTCCAAATGTATGAGGCATATACTTAAAATATAATGAGCTTGATTATTAATATTGATTTAAATAACCTGTATGTATATCATTTAGATATTTTTAATATTGAGGCATTGTGAGCATCTAGAGGAAATGAAACTCATCTTTTTATCTCTTTATTCTTAGAGTTTTCTATATAAATAATAGATATTTATTAACTGTTTATTTTTATAATAATAATAATAATAATAATAATAAAGGTTATTATTTATAAGGGTCAGAGAGGTTTATTAGCCCATGGCAAGATACAAAATGATTAATGATAACAACCATATTCTACCAGCCAAGTGTCACTTGGCACTATGATAACATCCTATAGGACATCCCTGGTTTCACATTTCCTAATGGGCTACCTGAAGAAATGACCCCTCAAATCAAGACCCAAACACAAAGGGATTCCAGGGGCCACCGGGGAGGAGAATGCCTGAGAAAGCCCTGAGAATGCCTGAGAATGCCTGAGAAAATGAATAATGAATATACTTAATTTCTAATAAAGTATAAAGTGATTATTTTAAAAGCAGAATAACCTAAGTAAGTCTCTCAAAATAGAAATGGTACAGAGAGAGATTTTATTAATGCTGATCAGTTATTAATAATTGGAATAAGTTTATACATAACATTATATCAGTTATGTGGCAAAAAACATATCTGAACAATGTAAGCCAACTTGCTGCAAGCTTTAATATCATTCACACACAACTAAATGCAGAATTTATCCTGGTGTTTGTTCTCAAAACATGCACATTTATGCTTTTATTCACATTTCTACTCCTTTTATAAAGAGCATGGTTTGAGAAATGTGTCCAGGGGCAGTCTTAATGAAGGTTTATCTCATTTGGTTCTGACTTCATCGCGTGCTCCTTTAGTTGCCCCATACTGACTTCATACTGAATAAGGGTCCCCTGGATTGGGAGCATATAGAGCTGAATCTGTTTCATTGGTTGGAGTTCTCTTCTCATTGTTTGTCCCCCATGGAAAGCAAGGCAGCTGATTCCAGAATGGAGGGCCAACCCCTAGTGGTGAGCACTTGACTTTTATTCTCTGAAAGAGGGGAAGTAGTACAGTCCTTCTGCATCTGTTGATTTGTTAAAAAAAAAATATTGAAATCCACTCTCATGGTCAGAGTCTTACTTTAGATACTTAAGTGTTTGTAATATTTGTGTTATTAAAGAGTCTCACAGATTAGATAAGCTTTGTTCGATTTGACTCAGTAGCACCTTCACACTTCTGCCAACTAGTTTGCCAAGCTTTTAATTTTTTGCACCCAACTTTCAATAACTTGTCTCATAAAAATCTGCCTTCCCAAAGGGTACTATATTTATCACAGCGCTTAGTGTATAGTTCAACAATTTCATCTTTTTTTTTTCCTCTTTGGAGGGGGAAATGTTCCTCGTTCTTATTCTCCCAGTCTTACCATAGACCCTTTCCATCACTTTCAAATCTCAGAATATCAGGTATAATGTTAAGTTAAAAACATAGGTGAGTTCTTAATAGTTTATGGTCCTAGAGGGAAATAAGGGTGCATATCATGAAAGCAACATGTAATTAAAAGAGAAAGAAACCTTTATATATATATTTTAAATTTTACTATATTCTTAATATAAGGAATGCCTTTTTTTGTTTTTTTGCCTTAAGACTGGCTGAAACAATAATAATGAGACAGTCTAAAAGGTGGCTGGAAGATTGCTGTGGATTAAAGCGTGAGGAACACACATATCTCAGTATCTGAGGATGGCTTTGTGCAGGATAGAGCTTTCTCTCTCTTCCACAGAATGCCTTTGGGTAATTCTCAAAAAGAGACTACTGAATAGAATTTACCACCTTTTAATGTAAATAGACCATTGATAGTTGAATGTGTCTATATATCTATTGCATACTCTCTAGATTCTTTATACAAACATTTTTATTTTGACCACACCGCTTTCTCTGTCCACACCATTTTCTTTGGTATTAAAATACCCAAATAAAATAAATTAGAATGGCTTCATTTACTGCCTCCCCAATAAAAATAGTAGCATTTTCTGAAGTTAAGTATAAACCCAGTGTGTTGAATTTTCATATTTATTGTCTCCTCCACACTTGAGATTTGAGTTTAGACTTGACAGAAATTCTGTAGTAGGAAGGCTTATAATGATATTATTGTCAAGCTGTAAGGACATATGAGATCATCTTACAGAAGAGGAAGATGAGACCTGGAGAGGTTAAATGATTGGCCCCAGGTCACCCAGCTGGGACCACGGCTTTCCAGATCCCTGAACCCTGCCCAGGTTTCTGTGACAGCCTCATGTGAGGAGGGCTACTCTAGAGCAATTTACTTTTCCCTTCCCAAGGTTTCAGCGCTGACACTCTTCTGCACATTGCACTAAGTGCAAGCCCAGAAATTCTGCCAGGAGCAAAACAACACTCCTTAAACACTCTGTGACTTTCAGAGCCGTATAAAATAAAAGGTTGAAGTTAATGGCTGCCAGCTTGGAGGGAGTAGTTCCTCTTTGGAGCCAAATGTATGTGGAGAACAGATGAGACTGTGGGAGTGAAGTTGGCAAAAGGGAAAGAGAAATGAGTCTATTCTTTTTTTGAAAATGAAAGTATAATAAATATCTGGATAACTGAGATGTTTATTACTCATTTAAAGATTTTTCCCATTTGAAAAATGAACTATCTATATCTTTAGTATGAGTACTCTTAAATAATGATTTTATATTTTGTTCTAAATATCATGAAATGAATTTTTTATTTGGAAGTTAAGAGATTGTTTTAATGACCTGTATATGTGGAACTATTTGTGTTCCCTTTCCTAAAAGATCATTATTTCTTATACTAAGATTTCTACATTTAAGCAGTGACTCATGTTAAGATAATGTGTTTCAACCATTTTGAGAACTAAAAGCAAATATACCTCAGAGATAATGATTATTTAAATTTTTGGTTCATAGAGATAAAACTGTCTTTGACATAAGGAGTATGGATATAGTAGCCAAGAATTCTATCATTTTATTTCACACTCATTTTGTTTTTGAAAAGTCTCTTATCGTGTTTGAGATCCCACATACCACAGTGAACTTGAAGACATTTGTTAGCTGAAGTTCTCTGGAATTTCACTCTTGTGCTGTCCTCAAATGATATTTTGTAGAACTGTGCTCAAGAAAAACACAATTCTAATGAAACCTTCCTGGGATTTCCATTCATAAATCTGTTCTGTGCCTAATGGTATAGTGTAGTGGTTCTTATGATAGCACGGTACTGATGTCCTTCCCATTTAGACTTTTCATATATTTTCTAATTGAAGGTATTCTTAATTTCTTTGAGCTTGAGTTTGAAAATTGTGTGTAGCATTTTTTTCAAGCAATGCAAGTTAGATAATCTTTTACTAAGTTGTTTTGTTGTTTCTTAAACAGTAACTGTAGATAAGATACTTGGTATGAGTTTGGAAATTCTTAAAGTTACTTGTTTAAATCTGTTTCTACAACACACACACACACACACACACACACACACACACACACACTCCTTGTTTTCAGACAAAGAAATAAAAAAGGAAGACTGCATTTCTCACTCAAGGGACATCCCAATGTAGCTCAGTGGCCATTTTATTCTATTTTAAATGGAAGCATATGATTTTAATGGAAGCCCATGACATACTTAGTCATATTGACTGATGTCTGGCATTAATTAGTCATGAAGAATATTCAGGTGTTATAGCTGAGAAGCTTGTTCTATATCACCACACAAGTAACTTGAACCCTTTGGTACTACATGGAGTACAGCGATTCTGTTTGTGTAGTTTAAAATGATACTCTTATTTTCTGAAAGAAAAAAAATTCTTTACCTTGGTAGCATCAAGCTCAAACATTCATGCGGTGTCCTGAATAACTTTTTAAAGGATATTTAGTAAAAAGCACAGTTTTATTAGGTGGAAATCATCATACTAAAAGTTTTATAGCTCTAGTCAAATCAGTAATGTTGAGGCTATATACCATGCCCAGAATTACTGAAAATACAATTGTGGAGGGCCTTAAATTATCACTTGACATTTCTCCCCGCTCCAGGTAGTCCAAAATATTAAATTCGTATGCCTCCATAGAACAGGCTGTTGGTGAAAGGAATTTTTAAATTCAAGCTCACTGCCACTAGAGCCTTCACACAGTTAAAAGGACAGGGATACAATGTTTTCACGATTGTCAGATTGAATTTGAATTTAATTCCAGTGTGGAGAACTGCTTGGATACATTAACTGAAACTTTTACTCTGTAAAATTTTCCCTGTGGTAATACAAGGTCAAATCACATACAGTAGCATTTTTTTTTTCCATTTAGATGTAGAGAATAATTCAGCTGGGAGAGATTGGCAGTGGTGGTGGCATCTCATTGCTAAGGGCCAGGAATATATATATGTGTTTTTCTGGTACTAATTATATTAATCTAATGTCTACAGTAATTTGGAAATTCTTCAATGCCTAATATCAAATATGTTTTTATAGCTGAGAGAATAGAAACAGCTATGAATTGTTAAAACAGCTATGAATTTTGTCAAACAGGCCCAACTCGTTTTTCCTATTACCAAGTTATGGAAGCAACACACCAGGAGAATTTTCAGCAGTGTCAAAGTACGTCTCATGGCACTGGCTTGAGATTCTCTCATGAAATTTTGTTATGTTTCCAAACTAAAGTCAGTGGAGGCGAATGTTTCCATCAAATGCCACTTCTGGGTGTTTTGGGGTTTTTTTTTAAAGACTGTAATGTCAGGCTCTTTTCATAGGTCAGATTTTCCTAAGACTTCTAGCTCTTTGTAAGTAAGCCTCAGTTTGGAAATGTTCAACAAATATTTCCAGCAAGAATTGGAATCCCTAAGACAGCATTATGTCACCAGCCCCTTGGGTTGGAACTACCCTCTATTCTTTGCCTTTGGGCTGCCTGCTTTTAGCCCCAGCAACCTTTTGGCTTGAGTGTAAACATTTACTGAAGGCTCCCTCCTTTGTCGCTTCAGTAACTCCAGAGGTTAGTGAGAAGTGGATGCTAGTTTGACCTCTTTTATCCACATTAGATGATTCTAATTATTCCTAAGAAATGACACTTTTGACCCATTTTGTCCTTGTCAAGTTTGTCTAGTTGTAGACTGTCTAAGCGTGAAACTCTGGGTTCAAACAGTGTCCAGGAGTGCAGATTTTTTAAAACTTACAATAGGGAGCCTCAAAAGTGCACACTATTTCTTTTTAAAACATTCCAGCTTAACTGAAATTCAGGCTCCTGTTATATACCTTGAATTGATTTATGACTGAACGAGACTGCCTAGATATAAAGTACAAACGTTAACCTGTAAAAACCCATGGGTTATTTCAATACAGAAAAACAGACAAACAAACCAACGAAAATGAAGAAAACCTTTGTATAAGTGAGGATGAGCTAGGTTTTGCTGAGGTTGTAAGCAACCCTAATATTGTAACAGTTTTTTACATTAAAACAGTCTCTTTCTTTCTCATGCTACATGGCCACTGTAGTTAGGAGGTCTTCCTCCTTTCCATGCTTGACGGTCAATTCAGCAAACACAAGGAAAGATGGTGAGTCCATTGGTCTTACAGCTTCTGTGTAAAAGTGACGTGAGTTACTTCTCATTCAATTTCATCGGTGAAGTGATGTCATATTCCCATACCTAACTTTGAAAGAGACCTGGAAAGTGGAGAGTTGGAAATAATTGGTCAATAGCATTAATGACTACCACCATCTTTAAACTGGATCATAATGAGTTTTTGTCTTGACTTCTGTCCTAATCCCTACAAACATTACCAGTGCCTGAGAAATAGGGATTCCAGAAACGCTCTTTGCACATTTTTAATTCATTTATTCATGTAGGTATTCAGCAAAAGTTTGAAGTGCATCTGTGGTGTACGAAACACTGTGCTGGTTGCTTCATAAGACAACCTTGAGGTAGAAATTATTATCCCCATTTTACAGATGTGTATCCTGAAGTTCAGAATGCTCAAGTTTAAGTGATTTTCCAGTCTCAGAGCCTGCCAGTAGCACATATCAGGATTCCAGCCTAGATCATCTGACTCCAAGGAGTCAGTAATGTCCTTTCTGCCACACTTCAACTGTAAGGTTAATAGTGAATCATAAAATGTTTTAAATACCCAGTTATAGAGGGAGGAATTGTTAGTCACCACTGTGTATTTTCTCATACTTTAAGGCAAGAACATTAAATATATCTGATGATTGTGGAATAACAATGTATATTTGGTATTATTCCAATAAGGGAAAGTTGTTTCACTTCTGAGCACATTTGATAAGGAAATTAAGTCATTTTTTAAACTATGAGTGAGTAAATCTGAATGTTTTTTGTGTTAGTTTTCTATTGCCACCAAAACAAATGGCCAAAAACTTGGTGGCTTAAAACAACACAAATGTGTTATATTAAAGCTCTGTACATCAGAAGTCTAGTATGGGTATCACCAGACTAAAATCAATTTGTCAGCAGGATGCATTCCTTTCTAGAGGATGTAGGGGAGAATCTATTTCCTGCTTATTCAAGTTATTGGCAGAATTTAGTTCCTTGAGGTTGCAGAACTGAAATCCCTGTTTTCCTCACTTCCTGTAACTGAGGCCCGTTCCCAGTTTCTAGACCCCAGCACACTCACTTCATGGCTGCAGTGTGCCATCTCCAAAGGCAGCAAAGGCAGGTGGAATCCATTTCATGTCAAATTTCTTTGCCCTACTGTTTTGCCTTTCCCTTCTACTTTTAGAAACTCGTGCTTAGATTGGGCCTATGTGGATAATCTAGGCTCCTCTCAGCACGTCGTAGCCCTAAACCTTAAGCATGTTCTTAAAATCCCTTTTACCAAGTAAAATAACATATTCACAGATTCCAAGGGGTTACGGTGTGGATATTTTGGGGGGACAATTTTTCTGCCTACCATACCTTTTACAACCATTCTCTTTTCCCAACATGTTGTACCAACTGTATGCTACCTCTGTAGGATGCTAGATAAATATTTTGGCCTTTCTTCATTTGTCAAATTAGTGAATTAAACTCACTGAACTTTAAAGTTGCTTCTGGCTCTTAACATTCTAGACTTGTATGAATCCTTATGATAGAGAGAGACATGGGAAAGTAAACCTAATGATCAATGTGGACATTATTGTTATTTTCTATTAATGGATTTTGCTGGAGTGTAGATTTCATATAATCCTGGCTAACTCCTTCCTTCTCACACTTGGTAATCTTCTTTGAAGGCAGTCAATCTCTACAAAAGTTGACTTCTTCAGAAAGAAATTGACTTACCTCCTCAAAACTGTAATAACTGGCCCCTTGAGATTTTTTTTAATCTACTTATTCTTTACAGCTTGGGTATAGCTTTCACCAAGTCTTTGCTACATTTTTGCTTTTGCCTTATTGATTTGGAGTCAAAGAAGTTGTTTTCCTTTCAATTCAGTTTCTTGAAAAGTCAGATTCTACCTGGGCCCAGGCATAATAAACTTTTGCCAAAGTTTTAAAAGGTATAATGCCTGACTTACCATTAAGGAAAGATATTAAATAACTATTTTTATTCATGCCACAAAGTCAAATCCTCTAAATCCTAATTTGCTTATGGAGAAAATGTTAATACCTAACTCCTGGAGTTGTAAAAATCAAAAAAGATAATTGAGGGGAAGTACTTAACACCCAACGTTTTGCAAGTATTCAATAGATGTAAACCACTAATACTGTTTTATAGTAGGAGGTGCAGGGGTGGACAAGTCATCTGAGTTTGCCCAAGACTTTCCAGTTTTAGCACGGAAATCCAGCATCCTGGGAAGCCCTTCAGTCTCAGGAAAACGCAGACGGTTGGTCACCCTAGGAGCAGTAGTGTTTGGAAACAGAGCTAAATGTAAATATGGGCTCTGTCTTCTGCCAGCTATTTGACCTGAAAGAAACTATTTAATCTTTGAGTTGCAATATCTTTGTCTGAAAATACATATGAGGACTAAATAAGTAAGGGATTTTGCACAAGTAGCAGCAATAGTAGCAACCGTATTCTTCCTGATTAAAAAAATCTTTACTGTCTTCCTTCTGCTTAGAGGTTTAAGCACAAAAAGATTTTGCTTGATATGAAAAGGTCCTTCAAGATCTGATTCTAACCTGCTTTTCTAGACACATACGCTGTTATGGCCCTTCCACTTATAGGTAGTGATAATAATAGTATAAATGATGATTGCAGTGATGACAGGTAACTGTTATCTTGTGCTTTCTGTCTATGAAGAACAGCTCTAAAGACTTTGTATAAGAACTGAAGCCAAAGAATCCCAGAACTAGTCACTATTTCCTGTACATACCACTCTTATACACTGCTCAGACTTTGCCCAGGCCATTCATTACTAGCGATTGCAAATGCTTCCTGTCTCTCCTTCAAGATCCTGCCTGAAGGTCACTTCCTGCATGATACCGTCCCAGAAGCCACGGGACAGGAGTTTCTCTCTTGCCCTTCATTGACCCCAAAACAATTTACACATGACTTTGCACTCCCTACCTGCTACTCTTTGCCTTATAGTAAACTTTTTTTTTTAATGTATCTGTATCCTTCACCGAAAAAGACCTCCTCCTATTCCTAGCACCAAGCACAAGACTGGATCAGTAGGTTGCTTTGTAAAATTAATGGAAGATTGTGGTACTGGCAAACCAACTGACTGACTTTACAATAAAGATTCCCTAAAGAATTTGTGATCAATGTTTATTTTTCATATTATCTATGGAAAATTGTAAAAGCTGCTTTACTGTGTGGAAATCCATGTGGCTTTAAGAACTTTGGGTATAAAGACTAAATAATTTAAGATGCATATCTTTCTCATGAAATAAGAGAATACAGTAGAAATGAGCCAGATGCCTGTTGTTGAAGTCTGTTATTTAAGATCAGAAGAGAGCAGATGTTACAAATAACACCACTAAATCCCCCATGCACAGGTTTATTGAACTGGTGGAGTCTCTCCCATGACTAGTTCTGCTTACTGCTTGGAGACCTGCTGACCCTGATCTATGGACTTACCTGCTTCTCTAGTAGTAAAAGGAGCTGAAATATGCATAATTAAGACCTATGATTTAATTGGATATGGGCCACTATCATTTCAGATTGAAGAAGCTTACTTGTTCTCAAATTCTATTTTGAAAATAGAAAAACAAAATCGTCACTTAGCCCAGCGGTCCCCAGCCTTTCTGGCACCAAGGACCAGTTTCGTGGAAGACAATTTTTCCCCGGGGTGGCAGGGAGGGAATGGTTCAGACAGGAATGCGAGCAATGGGGGGAGATGGGAATGGTTCAGGCGGTAATGCGAGTGATGGGGAGTGGCAGATGAAGCTTCGCTCCTAGCCCACCACTCACCTCCCGCTGCGCGACCCGGTTCCTAACAGGCAGCAGACAGTACCTATCTGCAGCCCGGGGATTGGGGACCCCTGATTTAGACTAATAATCAGAGGGATAACTTGATAACACTTTGTCTAGATTGTTTTAAAGAATTATAATATAAAATTACTTTCTTCCCCCAGGGCTTTCAGATAACTGTTTTTCATGGTTTTACTTTCCAAATATTAAGACACATAGTTGAAAAATTAAAGACTTTTAAAATGAAATAAAGTATGAATATGAAAAATCAGTATGCTAGTATTTCTTATGGTTGATCTGGCTTACCGCCTCCTCTGTTTTAATATTTGAAGTATTTTTTTAGACTTATTTTTAATTTGTCCGTCATGGTTGATTTTTTCCATTAAGTAGTAAATTTTATGGTAGTTTTACCTCTTACAATATAATTGATACATCAAAAATGGGTTAGCATTGATTTTATGCGTAGCTTTTAATATGGCTTTTCAGTATCAATAGATCTGTGTCTCATGCACTATCAGTGTTGTCATTTGGCCAGTGAAACGAGGTTTCCGGATTCCTGAGAGATTTGAAATGGCCAGAGTACATAGAACTCCTCAAGTGGATACTTGCTAATGCCAATTTGGGAAATTTGTGATAGCACATAACATGTGGGAAAGTCCCAGAATGGGCTGAGATCTCTTCGACAGGATCATATCTAGGTGAAAATTCAGTTCAGAAATTACCTTGAGACCCTTGTATTGTACTCTGTGTTGTGGTTTCACGATAGTTGATATACAGAACGTGGGCTGGTGCATGATAAACATCTGAATGCCAATTCACTCTGACTCATCGGGAAACACCAGTCTTGCTAAGGCTTACTTATTTCCTCCCTGGTTTATTTCCTGCCATGTTTAACATAGTTAAAGACAAATAATTTGGGTGCCAAACGGCCTAAAATGATGACCCTTTTGAGCCTTATATTTAAAATGTACACTGAAAATATTTTGTTAGAACTAGAGCACTTGTCTCCCTGCTTCTATGCTTTTCAGAGCAAGGAATGTCATGCTTTAGTTGCTCTGCATCTGAATTTATTCCCAATTCCTCTTTTATAGTCTTTTTGGAGACAGTGTATGGTGAGTCATTAGCATTAATATTATTTCAGTTTCAGTGGGACTACATATCCATACTTAGAAAAGGGTGTTGGTGGATTTCATTATTCATTCAGAATAAATTCCTACTCTAACATAAATGTTGCTCAGGATAGAGCTTTGAAATGGATCCTGATTCTTTAAATTCTTTCCTGTCTGTTTCAGGAAATAGTGAGATCCTGTTGATAGTAAAGTACAATGTGTCTAAAGTTCACTTCTAAACAGGCTGGTCTTTGCAATGAAAGTCATCTGCATTCTCTTTATAATTCAGAGCTGCAAGAGATCTGTCTAATCTTGGAGATCTGATCCAGTATCATTTAGAAAAAAAATATTCTAGATAATAATTCTACCATTCAGATTAGTGAAAGCAGTAAAGCTTTACAGCTTCTGTCGTCTTAAAAAGATATCATGAGACAGGGGAATAAGGACTTGGATTATGGTTTAGGAGATTTAGTTATTTGGAAAAATAAAATGATTAGTACAGTTATTATTCAACTTTTTAATCAACGAAAGCAAATGGCATCCGTTTGTTATCATTCTTTCCACAGAAGACAAAGGCTCAGGTGCCGATGGTGCTGACTGCTGGTCCCAAGTGGCTACTGGATGTGACTTGGCAAGGAGTGGAAGACAACAAAAACAACTGCATTGTGTACAGCAAAGGTAAGTGCAAGATCATTTCCCTCTCGCTTTGGATGTATTGAAACCTGAGTGTTGCAAAATAGAACCAAATGAGCTGAAATGGGAGTACAAAGTAAAATGGGCTCCTCTCTCTTCCTTTTTCCCTTATGAATCTCCCTAACCTGTAATTTCAGCAAGGCTACTGGGTTTTTTGTTGTTGTTGTTGTTCTTTTCCTGTACAGCATAAAACAAAACGTGTTAGACCATTAATTACTTAGCGCCATTCACATTCACCTAACCGTGGATTGGAGTGCCTTGACTAGTACCTTCCTCGCTGTTACTTTTATTCAGAGGGGGTTTGATGAAATCTCGGATTCCTCTCTTAGGCATCATCCATCAAAAAGTAAATTCCTTTTGAAATTTGGCAGTCCGTGTCAGGGTGTCAAGGTGCGAGTTCTAGAAGGCACTGCATTCCAGCCAGTTTCCTGAAATCACACACGATGAGGGGCTAGCTGAAAAGGAAGCCGTTGCAAAGACTGAGAATTCCTCCCCATGGTGATTTCTGAAGGGCAGGAGGCAAATGCTAGAGAGGAAGCGATGGCTTGCAGAGCATTGCCTTTGATTTGCTCAGTGTGGCATCAGCCTAGACTGCGTCAAACAGCTACACCCTGGCTGCAAAGGAACCGCTGCTCCGGGACACACAACATGGGACCGACTCCCCCAAACTCAGGCCCCTCCACGTGTGTGGTGGGATTTACCACACTTTTCTCCATATTCAAGTTCTGGGCCCAAGCTCTGTACTTTTACAGTGAAATCCCTAATCTCACTCCTTCGTAAATATTGCAAAACTTTGTGCTTCTCATGTTTAATTTCTTTTCGCTTTCTTTTTTAACCAAATAGACCTACTGAGATCAAAGATGTATTTGCACATTGAACCTAGAAACCATAAAAGCATACAAGGGAACAAGCAAATAAGCACCCCTATCAATATATTAACATATAAAACACTAATCATAACATCAAAGACTCTTAAAAACTTGCTAGAAACAATTACAACTTGTTCCTATAATCATTACAATTTGTACACTTATAAGAGGATTGCCTTTAAACTACCATAAGCCTTTGAAAGTTGAAACACCAGAAAGAGGGAATTTGCAAGCTAAAAAAGACAATCTGCACACCAGGATCTGATTATATTCCTTTTCCTTCTGTAATTGCTGGTCTCATACCCACTTATTTTCAAACACCAAATACCTGTAGTATGCTAGTGGGAGCTTTTAACTAGAAGGGAAGTTAAGATTTTCCCAGGATATGTCACTATGTTCTATCAAAATGGGAAGCGATATTATAGTGAACCAGCTTACCAGTGTCCACATTCAGAATGCAAACACTACAAGAGATGGCTTGGAGTGTAGGATCAATGACTGGCGCTAAATTTTTGTTGTGCAATATCTTATCTCTATGATGGCAATATAATATGGAGGAACCAAGAGGACAGCTATTCTATCATAATCCAAATCCATTACATGTTTCAATCGGGCATTGTTTTAGAAGAGATGATTATTATATTGTTACATAAGGAAAAACACTATAACAAAATTGTAATTCTATGTTCAATGGAGTACCTTAGTTTGAACATGTTTACGTGTTTGCGTTATGGTTAGATATACCTTAAGCCTCTTGGCAGTAAACATTTTGGAGTAATTTGTAGAAGCTTATTAATTAACTCATAAAGCATGGATTGAGCCCAACTGTGTGCTAGCTTTGTACGTGGATAATAACAGCCACCCTTTATTAAGCACCCCTGAATCCTCTCCTTGGTACTCCCATACCAAATTCTATGCACTTCTCTCATTGCTCTTTTAACCTCGTTTTATGATCATCATTTTATGTTTCAAAAAAAGAGTAGTAAAAAGTTAGGTATTATTGCCTGCCTTTCCAATCTACTCTATATTTACTGAGGGCAAGGATTATGTCTCAGTCATCTTTTTATCCTTGGTCTGGCATGCTGCCTGTACAAAAAGAGCACAGAGTAAATAATGATTGGTTGACCAGATAAACAAATGATGAATGGTTGCTAGAAACTATAATAGACACATCACATACTGTGATGATGAACAATATGAATTCCTAATATTCAGTAGTTTTTAACCTATAAAAGGTAACTCGATATTGTTCAACTTACAAGAACAGATGGCATTGCAATTCAAATAACAAGGACTGCAGTAACTACTGTATATGCATAATTTCATTTAATCATCATTTAATACCTCCTAGTAGGTAATTAACATCCTACCCAATTTTACAAAAAATGAAATTGAGACATAGCTAGATTAAGTAATTTGTCATGGTCACATAGCTACTAAGTGTTTTTTTTTTTTTTAATTGAGGTATAGTTGATTTACAATGTTGTGTTAATTTCTGCTGTACAGCAAAGTGTTTCAACTACTAAGTGTTTAAAGTGGGATGCAAACACACATCTGTCTAATCGAGGGCCTGAGTTGTACATATTAGAATACGTTCTCCCTGCATTAAGCTTTCAAGCAGCTAGATGAGATAAGTAGTGTGTTTCTCATTTTACACAACCTACATTGTGTGTGACTTAGAGCAGTAGTATGGTTGTCCCTGGTCCAGGAGAGCTAACAGAGAAGCCAAATTTAAATTCAGATTTTGATAATTCCAAATCCTATACTCTCTGTACTGTGTGACTCTACCTTTCCCCTTGACGCTATTACATGATGAATAAATTCTCTTAAACTACGCAAGCATTTCTGTGCAGAAATCACAGAGTATTATTATAATATGGCACTTACCAAAGTACACTTCACATAACCCTAAGATTAAAGGAAAAGTCCCAGGACCAAATATTGCCTATCTTGGCCCCTCTTGAAAACTCACAAGGCCTTCTGGTATGAATGCTCTGAGAAGTCCTGTAGTAAAACAAACCAGAATAAAAACCTGTGTAACTCGTTTGACTATATGATATACATATTTTTTTTTCTCCAACCAGTGGACATCCACTGGAACATTGGAATTAGTTCTCTGGTTAACACACTTGGGAAAACTCTGCTGTAGACTCTACTCTGATCTCCTAGATGGGCTTCAGAGGCCTGATGCTAATTCCTAGAATTCAGCTTGCCTTTGGAGGAAGGGAATAGTTCACTCAAAGTTCTGTGAATACCTCGATATTCTAGGATTATACTAGGGATTGTTCTCATCATGGAAAATAGGACCCCAGGAATCACTCCTACCGGGACCACATGAGCTCTGAAGCCTTCTGTCTTCACAGGCTATGGGTATGATAAGCCTTCTCAAAGCAAAAGAGTTTTGTAGTTGGAAGGGTTTGGTGATTTAGATTTAATAGGTACATATTGACTTGAACATCTGTAATGTGTGAGACATTTTCATAATGTATATGTTATTTATCAGTTGGGGCTGTTTTGTTTTCAAATGAAATGAAATTGGCTTATACAAAAAATAATCAAAGTGTAAGTGTGTGTGTGTGTGTGTGTGTGTGTGTGTGTGAGTGTGCGTGCATGCGTGAGTGTATTGGGGGTAGGGGAGTTCATCTGCTCATATAACTGAGAATCCAGGGATCTTCTGAACTTCAGGATCAGTTTAATTCAGTTGTTCACACTTTGTCCCCAGACTGTCTCTATCTTCTGCCTCTTCTTTCTTTGTGAGTTTCATCCTCAGAAATGTTCCTGTCGAGTGGTGAGAAACTCCAAACTTATTCTATAAGCACAGCAATCCCAGTGAAAAGAGAGCTTTTCTGGGTTTTATTTGGGGTACATCACATACCAATCCTTGTACCAATGAATCACTATGACTCTTCCTTACAAACTACAATCATCTGTAGACCTAACCCCACGTAAACCACTGAGACAAAGGAGAAGTAGTTCCCCAAGTGAAATCAAAGTGCTACTTCCAGACAGAAAAGAATGGTTGCTTGATGGGCTAACATCCTTGTACCCAGATGCAACACATTACTCCTAATGTCTAAAAAGCTCTCCCTGAGATGAAAAGTAAATTCCAGATGCCAAAATTGCATTGCCTTATTTTGTTTTCTAGCTAAGAACCTAAACTACTTATGAATTCTATGCCAAAATCACCTTTTTGGGGCCTGCCTATCTGAAAGTATATTAGTACCTATTTACAAAAGAATGTAAAATGCGTATATGTAGCATTTTAAAATGCCTTAACTGTGAAATTGTTTATAATATTTTCTTATGGCATGTAACTATTACCATTTCAGAGACATGCTTACTTTTTGAAGTGTTTTTAAATGTGGGCTAGTAGTAAAATTAAATATAATTATAAAATTTTCATTTCCAGGGTGTCCATCAAATAATGATTATCAAATTACATCACTTAGTGCTATCTGACAGGCTGCCATCATCCTGTTTTATCAAAGTAAAAAAAAAGTATAGTATTTAGCATTAATATTATAATCTGATGCACTTTTTTTTTCCTGCCTCAACTACCCCCTGTCATTCCAGAAAGTAATTAGCTCATCCAGACACTGATGGACCAGACTTGTCGGGTTGTCTGGTTTCTGCCATTATTCTCAGCAGACTCCAGATAATTCTAATTGACTTATGTCCAATGGAAAAATACTAAAAAGCACCATGCTGAAGTTAAAGGGAGGCTGCTGGAGAGGAGTGTGAGCAGAGGTCTGCCCACTTACTCCTAAAATCCATGAATGCCTGTCGAACATTGGAAATTAACTTCTTCTCTTTCCTATACACCTCTGTGTTTTTTATAGCATTTGCACAGTATGGTGCCCTTTCTCATTTGTGAAAAGTAAATAAGTTACTTCGAGTTTCACGTTGTTGAACATTCGAAATTAAACCTTTAGCATCTTGCACGTGAGTTTGCTCATTCAGTTCACTTCAAATGAGGAAAAATTAAATTATTTGGGTTTTCGTGGAGTGTTATTTCAGAGCAGCCACATTCTCTAGGGAGCTGGATGAAGAGAATAAACATTGTCAATCAAAGGAGTGAAAAAGTATCAGCTAACCCTCAATCTCACCTTAACCATGGAAGATTTCTTTTTATATAAAAGCACAATCTCATTGTAAAAAACTGTTGCTTAGATGGAACCTTGGGCAAACCACTTTTCCTCTTTAAATCCTGAATTTTTTCAGCTGTAACAATGAAATAGCAGTGGCCATCTCACAGGATTTTTGTGAAGATGCACCCGTATGCATAACTGCATATGTTATTATAAATATTATATTGCTGATGATCTTATACTCAGTCCAGTTTGCCCTTTTGGTTATATGTCAGAACAAATTTAGAGGAAATGAACCCAGGCCTCCATGTTGGTATCAAGCAAGTGTGTGAGAAAACCTGGTCACCAGATACCAGATTTATAGCCAAGAATTCCATAAATCCCATTTGGTCCCTGTGAACCCACAGTATCTGCAGAGAACTGCATTATAGAATCAGAGGCCAGAAGCGTTTGCCTAAAGATATTTTTTCCCTTGGGCACATGATATTTTTAAGAAAGTCATATGTAAAATGCTAGTATAAAGATAATAATGATGATAATATTAAAACTAGCAATGGCAGTTACCATTTATTAAGCACGTATTCTATGCCAGGCATGGTTTTAAACACTTTACATACGTTTTCTGGTTTACCGCTACAAGAAAATTATGATGTAAGCAGAATTATTCCCACTTTACAGATGAGTAAACTCAGGTTTAGGTAAGTAAATAGTTCAAGGATATATAGCTCATATGTGATGAATTGATATTCAATCTTAAGCGTGTTGACCTTGATTCCCAATTATACAATTTAGCAGAGTTTTGATGATACCATTTCCTAGGCCTAGATTGTAGGTTATTGGTCTTCTTCACAAATTTACGTACATATTTATCAATGAAACTGTTTTTTCCTCGCTCTGTGGTTTGGTTTTTAAGAAAAAGTTTTCCAGAACTAAAACGGCAGTGACAGCAGTACCTTATGCTAATTTCTCTGTTGCTTCGAAGGCCACAGCAATTTAAAGTCACGTAGAAAACTAATCTCCAAATCATTCTATGACCATCTTCAAAGTTCTGATTTTGCTTGTTTGGACAAATGTAATCATGCAATTAATTCAGTTAAGCCCTGACTGATTGTGTACTACGTTCAAGGTCCTATACCAGGTACTGTTGAAATAATGACAGTAATTCTAATATAACCTAACTTGGATGAGCAACTTTCTGCACACTGACTAAATTGATCAACTGTTTAAAACAAAGATCTTTCATTAGAAGGACGCTTGCAAAAGTCTGGACTATTTTCCACCTTAAAATAGAGGATCTGTTGCATGTTCCTAGAATTTTGAAACAGCCTTGTCTAACATGGCAGTCAATTTTCCCAACTAGCCTACAAGTTCATGGTTAACTTTACTTAAAGGACCTAATGCTATATAAATAAGAAAGTAATTTAAAAAGAAAAACTTGTGCTCATATTTAAGTGTTTATTTAACCATTCTGTAGTTCACAGAAAATGTATAACTGTTGTCTAGTTTTACAGTATTCTTAAAAGAGGGTGGGTGCCTGTACCAAATATTTAGCAGCAGGAATTATAAAATCATAAGGCGATTAAGTTAGCTAGCCGCAGAATTCCAATATTGCTTTTTAAATGACTTCAGGATATAGGAGGTACTAAGGTTATTATCTGTTATCAGGAATACAGTGGAATTGTACAACTGGATAATAACGAAACAAACTGACACAATGTAAAATTACATTATCAGTGTGTTAAAACAAAATTGCGCCCTAAAGGAGTCCACATGCCAGCTCAGAGCCGCAGTGTAATTATGCTTAACTCTGATAATTAAGATACAGCGGAGATCAACAGAATCATTTTCATTAAGAAAATTATTAATGATGGTGGTATAACAGTAATTGATTGCAGAGCACCACAGGATAACGTGATGCCGAAAACCCAATATGTTTCACGAACATCTGAGGTTTTTTCTGGTTATGTTCTCTAAGAATGAGAGATGTTTGGGGGGTGAGCAATTTATTATGCCTGTTCTAGGAATCAGTGATTGCTTTAAATGGCTGCTTTAGAAAACCATCGTTTTGATTCAAATTGTCATTTCTGAGGGGTTCTTAAGGTCGAGACAAGTGACCCCACCAGTGAATGTGTTATTTACAGTGGAGCTGTCTGTTGCAAATTGCAGAATGACAGCAACTTCAGCAAATATAGGGCCTTCTGCCATTTCCATTTTTTACTATGCATTTACTGTTTTTACAATTATGTTAGCGATTTACTGATGTTATTTCAGTCTGGGTCTGGCCATACTGAATAGTTTATGTCCTGAGTTATTCTTAACGTATGCTATTTGATGTGGAAAAAATACATTTGTTTTCGTATCAACATCACTGTGAGTTTCCTTAATGAAATGTTGGTAAATAATCCTGCACGATAATACTATTAATTACTTCAGTGGATTAGATGCGCTCTCATATGTTGGAGAAAAATATCCTAAACCATCCTGGATCCAGGCATGAATGAAGCTTCTGTCTCTTAGGGGTTAAAAACCCAGGTAGGATGTTGGCAAATGATAAGAACTAAGAATATATCAGTTTCATAAGTATAAAAATGAAAAATGAAGAGTGGGGTCTTCTGAGAGGTGACTCACTATCATTCAGGGATGTTAGCTTGTCATTCAAAGTGATGCTAATCTTGAAAGCTACCCTCAAAAGGATCTTTGTCAGCTAAAATGAGGAACAACTCTTTAGGGTCAATGTTTTCAGAGTAAGATGTTGTGAATACTTCTTTAAAACAGTGTATTACATAGAAAAAAAAATATATTATATTATAATTCCAACTGAAAAAGTAGAATATGAGGTTCTGTGCCTAGTATGATTATAATTGTATTTTAAAAGTATATGTACAGCAAAACACCTGGGGAAGAAATAGCAATACACTGAAACTATGAAAGTATTTCTGTAAAGGTGGTAAGGTTTGGGAAAATCCGTATTCCTCTTTTATAGTTTTCTTCACTTTGATTATTGTCGTTATATAATTTAAGAAAAATATTTGCAAACGAAAATCACTCTTTGTCTTAACTACACTCCTGCTCTTCTTTTTTTTTTTTTTAATTAATTAATTTATTTATTTACTTTTGGCTGTGTTGGGTCTTCGTTTCTGAGCGAGGGCTTTCTCCAGTTGTGGCAAGCGGGAGCCACTCTTCATCGCGGTGCGCAGGCCTCTCACTATCGCGGCCTCTCTTGTTGTGGAGCACAGGCTCCAGACGCCCAGGCTCAGTAGTTGTGGCTCACAGGCCTAGTTGCTCCGCGGCATGTGGGATCTTCCCGGACCAGGGCTCGAACCCGTGTCCCCTGCATTGGCAGGCAGATTCTCAACCACTGCGCCACCAGGGAAGCCCCCTGCTCTTCTTTTTATACAACCCAAACTAACAGAACAAAAATCTTTGCCTTACCCATGAAGTCCCTCATCCATGGAATTTAAATTATATTCGAGTGATATACATTTTTCTTTAGTATCTCTGTAAATGTCCTGACACTTTGTATTTCATAAGATAATTTTCCAAATAAAATAAAAGTAACTGAGAACAGGCTCTGCACATGATATGGCCCAGGTGTCATGAGGGATACAGAGGAATATGAAACACACCCGTGACTTAAGGAGTTTGTTGAAAGAGCTTAATTGATGAAGGTTGCATAATGCGGAGTTCTGTCTTACATGGTCAAGGCAAAGTTGACAGAAGATGTGGAATTTTGGTTGGATATTGAAAGTTGAATATAAATTTGAGAAACGGGGGAAGGCATCTGAGGAGGTTGAAATGTGTGCCTAAAAGTTTACAGGCTGCGATACATACCGTGTTTTCATGAGAGTGTCAGGGCACACTTTAGAACAGAGAATTTACAAATAAGACTAGTGAGGGGCAAGCCTGCAAACGTTTCTGAGGGCCGTGTTGTGGGTTCGGCTGAGTGCTCAGTCTAAAGACCTCATCAAGGGGGTGATGGAGAGCTACTGAAAGTTCTGAGGCACACATATTCACAGTGGGATTTTACTAAGATTATTGTGTCAAAGGCGAAGCTCAGGTCCATCCACTAATAAAAACAAGACTTTATCTGTCAAGAAATAATGTTGGTACCTACATCTCTCTAGAATATAATATAAATCTTCTGCTTTTCTCCCCTCATTACCTGACTCCAACAATTTTTTCAACACCAAATGTACCTCCAATGCCCTTATGTCTTCACCATCATTGCCCTGCCCACCAACCTCCCATCCTTACTTTCAGAGGACCTGACTTGGATTCCATGGGTCCATCATTTTAATTACTCTCTTGCACCCTCTCACTTTTCTCTCCTTCTCTGGCCTTTAGTGGCCTGAATACCCTCATGTTAATCAATCCAACTTTCCACCTTCCCCTGGCTTTATCCAAGCAGCAGAAGCTAGGGGAAGTAATATTTGTAAAGTGCTTAGAATAGCACCTGATCCACAGTGAGTGCTATATAAATGTGTGGTCAAAATACAACAATGGAACCATCACCACCACTCACAACAACAAAAATACAACAGAAGCTAATGCTGACCAGTTTATATTACATTTGACTGCGAGGTGAATGTGATCCCTCAGTGTAAGTAGCCTGGCAATACAGATCTTTTTTCTGAATCCATCTTCAAAGTGACTATGTCAGACTTCTGTCTCCCTAAATATATACCATCCCCTGTTAGATACTGACCTTGCTTCTTGTTTTCCAGAGAAAATGGAAAACTAGAAGCACATATAACCCTCCAACAAGTGGCTTCCTTTTGCAATTAGCCTGATTACAAGGATCAGTATGGCCCGTGAGACCAAATCTGACCCACCACCTGTTTTTGTAAATAAAGTTTTATTGGAATATAGCTACCATGATTTGTTTGTATATTTTGTTTGTGGCTGCTTTCACACCGCAACATCAGAGTTGAGTAGTTGTGGCAGAGACCCTCTAGCCTGCAAAGCCTGAAGTGTTTACTATTTGACTGTTTACAGAAAAAGCTTGGCAACGCCCGAACTAAGCCTACAAGGTTATTACCTTGGCCTAAAATGCCCTACATGATCTGCCCCTGGATACCTCTGTGGGTTATTTACTATGACTCTCCAACTATTCTTTTCCAGTGTCACAAGCCCTTGCTTTTGTTTGAAAATACAAAGAATGCCTCTGCCTCAAGGCCTTTGCACTGTGCCCTGCTCTGCCCCCACATGGGCCCCTCTCTTGCTTCATTCAAAACTCTCTCCAAATGTTGCCTTCCCAGAGGGTCTGCCTAACTACTCTGTCTCTGTTTCTCTCTTTGTTCTCCTCAGTATTAGTCAATTCAGGCTGCTATAACAAAACACCATAGGCTGGTAGCTTAACACCAGACTTCTTTCTCACAGTTCTGGAAGGCGGAAAGTTCAAGCTCAAGGTGCAGGCAGATTTGGTATCTAGTGAGGACCCATCTTCCTGGTTTACAGATGGCCACCTTCTTGCTGTATCTTCATATGGTGGGGTGTGTGTGTGTGTGTGTGTGTGTGAGAGAGAGAGAGAGAGAGAGAGAGAGAGAGCGCTCCCTCCCTCATGTCTCTTATAAGGGCATTAATCCCATCATGAGGTCTCCACCCTTATGACCTAATTACCTCCCAAAGGCTTCACCTCTTATACCATCACATTGGTTGTTAGGGCTTCTACATATAAATTTAGAGTTGGGGACACAAGCATTCAGTCTATAACAGCTCTCTCATTTATCTTCATATCTGGCATTTTAGCATTTATTTTAAAAATTTAGTGTGATCCTCCCACCTCTAGAATGAGCGTTCTTTAAGGACAGGAATTCTGTCTGTTTTTTGAAGCCATCTATGACACATAGTAGGTGCTCATTAAATATTTATGGAAGAATTAATCGATAAGTGAATGGATTACAGCTTTTTCTTTACTGTGAAAAGCAATATAAAGTATGGATTTAATAATGTTCCCATGATTAGATAATCTGACTTGGTTGAACTCTCTGAGATGTCCTCAAACTTTATACCTTACCTTCACTATTGAATTTTAACTCTCATGTTTATAATTTACAAGGGGTCTTTCTTGTTCCCTGACTGTTCCTTTTTTTCAACATCTTGCTCTTTTTAATATCGATATTTTTCCTTTATCCCTGAAGTAGGACGTGGAGAATGATTAGGAAGTTGTGTGTCCCATGCATTGTTTCTTACTTTCTCCTGCCTGTTTTTGTCCCTGTATTTAGTGTTGAAGCTTTCCTCAAGTGGCTAGAGATCCATGAATACCTACTTCATCGCTTAAGAGTGGGGCACTAAGTGGTGAATGCAAGAGCAGCCTGAGAAGGCAGAGCTTGTCAACTGGTAGCTTTTGTGTGGGGTCATAGGATGACAACCCAGCCATGGTAATGAGGTCTCCAAATGACAGTGTATGTAATTTTTTGTCTTAGCATGGTTAACTTCTCCAGAGAACGCCAGTCTCATTTCTGAGATGGATGAGCCTATAACCAGCAATCTGAGGACTTTGTGGGCAAACTGGACCAGGTGGTACATTGGGAAAGTCCTATCTCATTGCTGAGAATGTAGATGTTCCTTTAGTCTTCTAATGCAGGTGAAACTTTAGTATTACCCTTGGCTGAGCCTGTGTCTCTGGATCTAAAGCCTCTATTCCATTTCTTCAAAGACTAAGCCTCCAGAGTGGGAAAGGAATGTCACTTAGCTCTGCGGGGAATAGCTGAGCAGGTATAGCTAACAGCTTCTTACTTAGAAGGCCAGTCCTGCAAGTTTTAGCTCCACTGCTTACCCTGCCTTTCAAGGTGCCAGGTGCCTTTACTTTCTGATCTTTTCCAGGATTCTGCAGAATAAATCTGCTTGCTACTTGTTGGTCAGCTCCTCTTCAAGTACTTGGATTTCAGCTTTCTGTGCTCTGCTGTGTCATCTATCACTCCGTCAGTTTTCTAGCTTCCAAGATGTTGTTGACTTCTATTGCCTACTCTGCCCCATCTCTTTGCCCTTATCATTGTTTTTTTCTTCTCTACCATCATGTTACTGAAAGGGAGTAGAAATAAATGCATGAAATCAATTCATCATACTCAACAGGAAGCCCTCTCTGCTTCTTTTCTTAGGTAAGCTTCTGCAAAGTTTTTTGCATGCATTCCTTTCACTTCCTGAATTCCAGCATCTTCTCTTTTGCTGTTTCTGCCTTCATGATTCCATTGAAGTGACTCTGTCACAGGTCTCCTTGTTGACAGCTTTTTATTCCACGAGGCTTGATCTGATTCATCCCTTTCCACACCCAGTGCCAGATTTCTCCATCACTGTCCAGCCACTAAACATCATTCTCTAGTCTTCTTTCTTCTCATTTCTATGTTTCCCATAGCTTATCTCATCTGGATTTTTGTTTTAATTATCCTACTCCTTATAGTTTCATTTCTCACTCATCCTCCACAGCTACCCTGTACTCAAACTATACTCAGTTATTTAAAATTCCTCAGCTATTCTTTACTTGCTCATATCTGTCTTTATACATCATGTTTCTTTTGCTGAATAACCTTCTAGACATCTTTATCTTGGCAACAGGTATCATTCAAGACTTAGCATGTGTAAGTGGCTCTGAAAAGCCTTCTGTGCCCCATCCCAGGGAGGGAGCTCCACCCCAGCCTGTGCATTGTCCCAAGCTGGACGTGAACACCTCAAATGCAATGACACCATTTCTCACTTCTCCTCCGCACACAATACATAGAATATACTCACTGAATTTTGAATTATTTTTAATGGGTATTAGGATGCATCAGTCAACATAGTAAACTCTAGTGGGACTTGCTTTAGTTTCAAAAATCACTAGTATGAAAATCATTTGAAAATCCAGTACTCAAAATGCTCTTCTCTCCATATCTAGAAAAGTATTCCATGTCTTAGCAAGATTACTTTAATGCTAGGGAATCTAATACAAGAGGATTTCTTTGGAATATCCTATGTAAACACAGCATACATTGTGCTACATCAGTTAGCATGAAGGTGTATAAAAGAATTTAGAAAAATTAGAATCTATATACATGCCAAAGATGCTGTCAAACCTTAGGGTTTTATTTGACATCTTTTTACAGCAGCCATGCCGAGACATTGGCTCACCATTACTACGCAATTCTTTGTGGATCCACTTGACTTTCTCCCATCAAGCAGTGACTGTGTCTGTTGTTCTTTTTTTAATAGAAATTTTGATCAAGATATACTTAATTTTTTTTTTAAATTTTATTTATTTTTTTTTAATTTATGGCTGTGTTGGGTCTTCGTTTCTGAGTGAGGGCTTTCTCTCCAGTTGCGGCAAGCGGGGGCCACTCTTCATCGGATGCGCGGGCCTCTCACTATCGCAGCCTCTCTTGTTGCGGAGCACAGGCTCCAGACGCGCAGGCTCAGTAGGTGTGGCTCACGGGCCTAGTTGCTCCGTGGCATGTGGGATCTTCCCAGACCAGGGCTCGAACCCGTGTCCCCTGCATTGGCAGGCGGATTCTCAACCACTGCGCCACCAGGGAAGCTCCGTGTCTGTTGTTCTTTTTTTTTATTCTTTTTTTTTTTTTTTTCACACACACACACTGTATTCTATTTTTACAAGAGATAAATAGACTGACACCAAGCATTGTACATGGATGACCACAACAAAAACAACAATGATTGCAATTACCAAACATGAAACACACTCATACTATGTCATAATATTGACATTCAGTCCAGTAATCCTCCACTGTAACAGCTCCTTTACTTTGCAGTGAAAATTGATTTGTATATTCTTTGCCTCTGAGTCCTTGTGGGATTTTTTTTTTTTTTTTTTAATTCAGACAGAAAGTCACAAAAATTATACTCATCCTCATCAGTTCACTCAGTCCCATGTAATTAATTGTTTTTTTCCATCTTGATCTTTTGTTAGCACTTTTATGAGTTCATCAGTTTTTCATCAGAGTTCTGAAAATGCTTATTCATTCAGTTCAGCAGTACAGTCAGTTACCAGAAACCTGTACTTGTCAGAGTCTTTTCCATGAATTTCTTGAAGATGAAACCCTTTTATAGGAACATATTTGCAAAATCATCAGAGTACACCCAGAACTGTCTGTAAATGACAAAAGACTTAAAAATGACCACAGTAAAAGATTTGATGAAAGTTCATAATAATGCAGTTGACAAGAAAATTAGTTATTTCTGAGATATACATTTTAAAGTAATAACTAGGATTATTACTTATAACATTATACCAGAACATATAAGATTTTTAGAAATTTCATGTAATGTCTGAAACATTTATATTAACATATTTCCATACATATTTCCATACAAATACAAATATAAGATTTTTAGAAATTTCATGTAATGTCTGAAACATTTATATTAACATATTTCCATACAAATAACCCAATGAAAGTTTAGTATTAGTTGTTTTGTTTGTTTTTTTATACTGCAGGTTCTTATTAGGCATCAATTTTATACATATCAGTGTATACATGTCAATCCCAATCGCCCAATTCAGCACACCACCATCCCCACCTCACCGCAGTTTTCCCCCCTTGGTGTCCATATGTCCATTCTCTACATCTGTGTCTCAACTTCTGCCCTGCAAACTGGCTCATCTGTACCATTTTTCTAGGTTCCACATACATGCATTAATATATGATATTTGTTTTTCTCTTTCTGACTTACTTCACTCTGTATGACAGTCTCTAGATCCATCCACGTCTCAACAACTGACTCAATTTTCGTTCCTTTTTATGGCTGAGTAATATTCCATTGTATATATGTACCACAACTTCTTTATCCATTCGTCTGTTGATGGGCATTTAGGTTGCTTCCATGACCTGGCTATTGTAAATAGTGCTGCAATGAACATTCGGGTGCATGTGTCTTTTTGAATTACGGTTTTCTCTGGGTATATGCCCAGTAGTGGGATTGCTGGGTCATATGGTAATTCTATTTTTAGTTTTTTAAGGAACCTCCATATTGTTCTCCAGAGTGGCTGTATCAATTTACATTCCCACCAACAGTGCAAGAGGGTTCCCTTTTCTCCACACCCTCTCCAGCATTTGTTGTTTGTAGATTTTCTGATGATCCTCATTCTAACAGGAGTGAGGTGATACCTCATTGTAGTTTTGATTTGCATTTCTCTAATAATTAGTGATGTTGAGCAGCTTTTCATGTGCTTCGTGGCTGTCTGTATGTCTTCTTTGGAGAAATGTCTATTTAGGTCTTCTGCCCATTTTTGGATTGGGGTGTTTGTTTCTTTGATATTGAGCTGAATGAGCTGTTTATATATTTTGGAGATTAATCCTTTGTCCGTTGATTCATTTGCAAATATTTTCTCCCATTCTGAGGGTTGTCTTTTCGTCTTGTTTATGGTTTCCTTTGCTGTGCAAAAGCTTTGAAGTTTCATTAGGTCCCACTTGTTTATTTTTGTTTTTATTTCCATTACTCTAGGAGGTGGATCAAAAAAGATCTTGCTGTGATTTATGTCAAAGAGTGTTCTTCCTATGTTTTCCTCTAAGAGTTTTATAGTGTCCAGTCTTATATTTAGGTCTCTAATCCATTTTGAGTTTATTTTTGTGTATGGTGTTAGGGAGTATTCTAATTTCATTCTTTTACATGTAGCTGTCCAGTTTTCCCAGCACCACTTATTGAAGAGACTGTCTTTTCTCCATTGTATATCTTTGCCTCCTTTGTCATAGATTAGTTGACCATAGGTGCGTGGGTTAATCTCTGGGCTTTCTATCTTGTTCCATTGATCTATGTTTCTGTTTTTGTGCCAGTACCATATTGTCTTGATTACTGTAGCTTTGTAGTATAGTCTGAAGTCAGGGAGTCTGATTCCTCCAGCTCCATTTTTTTGCCTCAAGACTGCTTTGGCTATTCGGGGTCTTTTGTGTCTCCATACAAATTTTAAGATGATTTGTTCTAGCTCCGTAAAAAATGCCATTGGTAATTTGATAGGGATTGCATTGAATCTGTAGATTGCTTTGGGTAGTATACTCATTTTCACAATGTTGATTCTTCCAATCCAAGAACATGGTATATCTCTCCATCTGTTGGTATCATCTTTAATTTCTTTCATCAGTGTCTTATAGTTTTCTGCATACAGGTCTTTTGTCTCCCTAGGTAGGTTTATTCCTAGGTATTTTATTCTTTTTGTTGCAATGGTAAATGGGAGTGTTTCCATAATTTCTCTTTCAGATTTGTCATCATTAGTGTATAGGAATGCAAGAGATTTCTGTGCATTAATTTTGTATCCTGCAACTTTACCATATTCATTAATTAGCTCTAGCAGTTTTCTGGTGGCAGTTTTAGGATTCTCTATGTATAGTATCATGTCATCCGCAAACAGTGACAGTTTTACTTCCTCTTTTCCAATTTGTATTCCTTTTATTTCTTTTTCTTCTCTGATTGCCGTGGCTAGGACTTCCAGAACTATGTTGAATAATAGTGGTGAGAGTGGACATCCTTGTCTTGTTCCTGATCTTAGAGGAAATGCTTTTAGTTTTTCACCATTGAGAATGATGTTTGCTGTGGGTTTGTCATATATGGCCTTTATTATGTTGAGGTAGGTTCCCTCTATGCCCACTTTCTGGAGAGTTTTTATCATAAATGGGTGTTGAATTTTGTTGAAAGCTTTTTCTGCATCTATTGAGATGATCATATGGTTTTTATTCTTCAGTTTGTTAATATGGTGTATCACATTGATTGATTTGCGTATATTGAAGAATCCTTGCATCCCTGGGATAAATCCCACTTGATCGTGGTGTATGATCCTTTTAATGTGTTGTTGGATTCTGTTTGCTAGTATTTTGTTGAGGATTTTTGCATCTATATTCATCAGTGATATTGGTCTGTAATTTTCTTTTTTTGTAGTGTCTTTGTCTGGTTTTGGTATCAGGGTGATGGTGGCCTCATAGAATGAGTTTGGGAGTGTTCCTTCCTCTGCAATTTTTTGGAAGAGTTTGAGAAGGATGGGTGTTAGCTCTTCTCTAAATGTTTGATAGAATTCACCTGTGAGGCCATCTGGTCCTGGACTTTTGTTTGTTGGAAGATTTTTAATCACAGTTTCAATTTCATTACTTGTGATTGGTCTGTTCATATTTTCTGTTTCTTCCTGATTCAGTCTTGGAAGGTTATACCTTTCTAAGAATTTGTCCATTTCTTCCAGGTTGTCCATTTTATTGGCATAAAGTTGCTTATAGTAGTCTCTTAGGATGTTTTGTATTTCTGCAGTGTCTGTTGTAACTTCTCCTTTTTCATTTCTGATTTTATTGATTTGAGTCCTCTCCCTCTTTTTCTTGATGAGTCTGGCTAATGGCTTATCAATTTTGTTTATCTTCTCAAAGAACCAACTTTTAGTTTTATTGATCTTTGCTATTGTTTTCTTTGTTTCTATCTCATTTATTTCTGCTCTGATCTTTATGATTTCTTTCCTTCTGCTAACTTTGGGTTTTGTTTGTTCTTCTTTCTCTAGTTTCTTTAGGTGTAAGGTTAGATTGTTTACTTGAGATTTTTCTTGTTTCTTTAGGTAGGCTTGTATAGCTATAAACTTCCCTCTTAGAACTGCTTTTGCTGCATCCCATAGGTTTTGGGTCGTCGTGTTTTCATTGTCATTTGTCTCTAGGTATTTTTTTATTTCCTCTTTGATTTCTTCAGTGATCTTTTGGTTATTTAGTAACGTATTGTTTAGCCTCCATGTGTTTGTCTTTTTTACGTTTTTTTCCCTATAATTCATTTCTAATCTCATAGCGTTGTGGTCAGAAAAGATGCTTGGTATGATTTCAATTTTCTTAAATTTACTGAGGCTTGATTTGTGACCCAAGATGTGATCTATCCTGGAGAATGTTCCGTGCGCACTTGAGAAGAATGTGTAATCTGCTGTTTTTGGATGGAATGTCCTATATATATCAATTAAATCTATCTGGTCTATTGTGTCATTTAAAGCTTCTGTTTCCTTATTTATTTTCATTTTGGATGATCTGTCCATTGGTGTAAGTGAAGTGTTAAAGTCCCCCACTATTATTGTGTTACTGTCGATTTCCTCTTTTATAGCTGTTAGCAGTTGCCTTATGTATTGAGGTGCTCCTATGTTGGGTGCATATATATTTATAATTGTTATATCTTCTTCTTGGATTGATCCCTGGATCATTATGTAGTGTCCTTCCTTGTCTCTTGTAACATTCTTTATTTTAAAGTCTATTTTATCTGATATGAGTATAGCTACTCCAGCTTTCTTTTGATTTCCATTTGCATGGAATATCTTTTTCCATCCCCTAACTTTCAGTCTGTATGTGTCCCTAGGTCTAAAGTGGGTCTCTTGTAGACAGCATATATATGGGTCCTGTTTTTGTATCCATTCACCCAGTCTATGTCTTTTGGTTGGGGCGTTTAATCCATTCACGTTTAAGGTAATTATCGATATGTATGTTCCTATGACCATTTTCTTAATTGTTTTGGGTTTGTTTTTGTAGGTCCTTTCCTTCTCTTGTGTTTCCCACTTAGAGAAGTTCCTTTAGCATTTGTTGTAGAGCTGGTTTGGTGGTGCTGAATTCTCTTAGCTTTTGCTTGTCTGTAAAGCTTTTGATTTCTCCATCAAATCTAAATGAGATCCTTGCCGGGTAGAGTAATCTTGGTTGTAGGTTCTTCCCTTTCATCACTTTAAGTATATCATGCCACTCCCTTCTGGCTTGCAGAGTTTCTGCTGAGAAATCAGCTGTTAACCTTATGGGAGTTCCCTTGTATGTTATTTGTCGTTTTTCCCTTGCTGCTTTCAATAATTTTTCTTTGTCTTTAATTTTTGCCACTTTGATTACTATGTGTCTCGGCGTGTTTCTCCTTGGGTTTATTCTGTATGGGACTCTCTGCGCTTCCTGGACTTGGGTGGCTATCTCCTTTCCCATGTTAGGGAAGTTTTCGACTATAATCTCTTCAAATATTTTCTCTGGTCCTTTCTCTCTCTCTTCTCCTTCTGGGACCCCTATAATGCGAATGTTGTTGCGTTTAATGTTGTCCCAGAGGTCTCTTAGGCTGTCTTCATTTCTTTTCATTCTTTTTTCTTTAGTCTGTTCCGCAGCAGTGAATTCCACCATTCTGTCTTCCAGGTCACTTATCCGTTCTTCTGCCTCAGTTATTCTGCTATTGATTCCTTCTAGTGTAGTTTTCATTTCAGTTATTGTATTGGTCATCTCTGTTTGTTTGTTCTTTAATTCTTCTAGGTCTTTGTTAATCATTTCTTGCATCTTCTCAATCTTTGCCTCCATTCTTATTCCGAGGTCCTGGATCATCTTCACTATCATTATTCTGAATTCTTTCTCTGGAAGGTTGCCTATCTCCACTTCATTTAGTTGTTTTTCTGGTGTTTTTTCTTGTTCCTTCATCTGGTATATAGCCCTCTGCCTTTTCATCTTCTCTATCTTTCTGTAACTGTGGTTTTTGGTCCACAGGCTGCAGGATTGTAGTTTTTCTTGCTTCTGTTGTCTGCCCTCTGGTGGTTGAGGCTATCTAAGAGGCTTGATGGGAGGCTCTGGTGGTGGGTAGAGCTGACTGTTGCTGTGGCGGTCAGAGCTCAGTAAAACCTTAATCCACTTGACTGTTGATGGGTGGGGCTGGGTTCCCTCCCTGTTGCTGTGGCAGTCAGAGCTCAGTAAAACCTTAATCCACTTGATTGTTGATGGGTGGGGCTGGGTTCCCTCCCTGTTGGTTGTTTTGCCTGAGGCAACCCAACACTGGAGTCTACCCGTGCTCTTTGGTGGGGTTAATGGCAGACTCTGGGAGGGCTCACAGCAAGGAGAACTTCCCAGAACCTCGGCTGCCAGTGTCCTTATCCCCCCGGTGAAACAGAGCCACCACTCGCCTCTGCAGGAGACCCCCCAACACCAGCAGGTAGGTCTGGTTCAGTCTCCCCCAGGGTCACTGCTCCTTCCCCTGGGTCCCGATGCACACATTACTTTGTGTGTGCCCTCCAAGAGTGGGGTCTCTGTTTCCCCCAGTCCTGTCAAAGTCCTGCAATCAATTCCCACTAGGCTTCAAAGTCTGATTCTCTAGGAATTCCTTCTCCCGTAGCCGGACCCCCAGGTTGGGAAGCCTGACGTGGGGCTCAGAACCTTCACTCCAGTGGGTGGACTTCTGTGGTATAAATGTTCGCCAGTCTGTGAGTCACCCACCCAGCAGTTATGGGATTTGATTTTACTCTGATTGCGCCCCTCCTACCGTCTCACTGTGGCTTCTCCTCTGTCCTTGGATGTGGGGTATCCTCCTTGGTGAAGTCCAGGTTCTTCCTGTCAATGATTGTCCAGCAGCCAGTTTTGATTCTGGTGCTCTCGCAAGAGGGAGTGAGAGCACGTCCTTCTACTCCGCCATCTTGGTTAATCTCCCCGTGTCTGTTGTTCTTGCTCTTCACTGGGGGGAAGTCAGCCAGACCTCAAGTCTGCTCTGAGACGTGAAATTGGAGGCTTTTCATTTTCCCTTGGTGTTTAAGTCAACCCCATTTCTGAAGGCTATTTTTAAACTAAAAGGTCACCTTATATGCCATGACATACAGTAGTACTTCAGAGAAGTTATATTCTCATTAGTCTTTCTTAAGTATGTGAAGACTGTCAGACAACAGTGGGGTCAACCAAGACAGTATATCGTGGTGTTTCAAGCAAGAATATCCCAGCCGAAAGAATGGATCCGAAATACACACATTTAAGTATGAACAGTAAAGCTTTTTCTATCTATCTAGTTATGTAGTTCTATCTACCGCCCATTGAAATTCAATACGAATCAATTACTTTAAGCCAGTTTTTCCTTCAGAAATCTCGTATTTATCATCACTGTCTGGTCTCTCTTGTCAGTAAAGATTTTCAAGAATGACGGCTCTCCAGGTCAGTACCCTTTACTTTGCGCATTCTTTCAAGAAATGTTAAGTCTCAGAGGCTTATTATGAAAACTTAACATTTTCAGAATACTTATCAAATACTTCTACGAAGGAATTTAAGTTTTCATAGTTAACTTGATATGATACGTAACGTACGATAGTCCTGCTCTCCTGCCCCCCAAAAGATACAAAATTTATCAATTAACTAGTAAATAATAATTTGGAATCTCTCAATATCAGAACTAGTTTGGTAATATAAAATCTTAAATATCTTAAGTATCATCTCTGCTGTCTTTCTGTGCTTTGAGAGTAGGTTTCTAGATTAGAGTGAGTGTAGGAAGCCAAAAAATAAAATAACATAAAGAGGCCTATGTAGGACATTTAAGCCAAACAATAGTTTAGTTTAGAAGTCTCACTTCATAGTTTTGCATTTTGACTAGAGATACAGATAAGAAAGATAGCTTTCTATCAGTGAAATGAAGTGAGGAGAAAATGTATATAAGAAAATGGGCATGTTACTTTTCATCTTATCCCTGGCTTTACATACACCATTGTAGTTAACTATCTCAAAGGAAATTAAGATAATCATCTTTACACACATGTAAAAATGAAGGGAGATTATAAAAAGCAGGCCATTGCATGAAATTTGGGAGTTCTTCAGTTCATTGAAATATTAGTCAAGTACCCACTATATGCCAGATAGGGAATCTGTTAACTTTTTGCTATATATTCAAGTTATGTTTTACATTGGTATGACACTGGGGTATCATTTGTCCATATCTGAGTTTGCCCTTTGTTCAAAGCTTGGCTAATGTCGTGCTCCTTAAAAGTGGTCTGCCAACCAGCAGTACTGCATGGGCTTGTTAGAAACGCTAAAGCTCAGGCCCCATTCAGACCTACCGAATCCAAATCTGCATTTTAACTAGATCCAGGTGATCTGTGTGCACGCTCAAGTTTCGGAAGCCAAGGTCTAGTGACTACTGATGTGTCTTTAACTGAAGAGTACCAGGAGGGATGGAAACAGTTAACCTTGCAATATACTAGTGTAATAACTCTCAGAGACTTGTGAATTCATTTGCAAATAAACACCATTGTAGAGCATGAGAATATCATAAAGGGAAAATAAGAACATTGAAAAGTTCTTCCTGTTTTGTCTTTAAATATACAACAGCTTGAGTGCTATCTTTTTTGGCACTCCCCCTCATTCCCACAAATGGGATTATAGAAAAGAAAAGAAAATGCTGCTGTACTCTGTTTAATGGGAACATTTATTGCTGTTTTTCCTTTTCTCTCCAACACCTCTTAATTTATATTAGGCATTAAATTGTAATGTTGTTTCTTTTCATGGTGAAATTGTCCCCGCGCATATGCCTTTAAATCAATTCATTGTTATTTTGCAAAACAAAATGCGAAATAAGTACTTAGGGGAAACACAGGCCCCCCTGACCCCTGGAACTCTCTGGAGGCTCGCCTCTGTCATCCTTCCTGCACAGCAAAAGGGAAAAAAAAAAAGAGAAGGAAAAAAACAAATTTGCTGAGCCACACATTTCAAGTTGTCGACAACCCCATCCGCGAGAAAACAGAAGAAAATATATATGCTCTCTGTCCTGTCAAAAGCCTTTTGCCTTATCTTGAGAGACTGTCAGGGCAGGAACATCAGTGAATGGACAGGAGTCTATTAAATTAATAAGCTGCTGGATGGTGTCTGGAGAGTTATGATGCTCATAAATCCAGTTTGATCATGGGGGACAAGGTTTACATCTGCAGACTTCTAATACACATCCAGTTCTTGGATTGGATTTGAAGTTTTGTGCCAGAGACACAGAGATAGTCCTGCAGCATGTGAATTAAGTTTTATCTTTTTTTTTTTCTATCCTTCCATTTTTTTTTTTTTTTTTTTTTTCTTATACTACTTACAAAAATGAAAGCACCTTAGGGATCCTAGCAAATGTTACGGCTGGAAATGAAAGAACTGTTGTCAAGGTGAAACCGTGACCTAGAAGCCTAAAATCAAACCTTGGTCATTCTATTCAAGAAGCCCCATCAGAACGGAGTGTGAAAGGTCTGTGTGGAAGGAAAGATGCCTGAACTTATCTATCACCTATTTTAGAGTGATGCCTGTCAAATTCTACTCGTCTGTATTTATGACGGAAAGAAAACTAATGGTGTCAGATCTGCCCTATAGTAATAAAAAAAATCAGGAAGTATTTTCTTCGCCCCATTAAATAAAGCCCTCTGATATAGCCTTTACTGTGATATAGGTTTATTTGAGTTTTCGGCTTCCAACCATTTTAAGCCAAAGAACTGTGTTTTAGTATTCAAATAATTTCCCAAATAAACTATTAACTTTAGGTCAAAAACAACTTATTTACATGGTACTGATAAATAAAATCCCTGGAATAAAAAATGGAATTTGTTCAAAATCATAAAATTCTCCCTGTTGAGTAGGTGTATTATGCTGTTTGTAATATTCGAACCGCTAGTAAATTGTTAATTACATGTTTATTTCATCAACTTACAGTTATTGTATAAATTTAGATTTTTTTTCATACCTTGGAACAGATTTATGTTAGAAAAATCTAGAATGATGGACAATGCTTTGTTATAACCAGTGCAACATGCCCATTTCAACATATTTAAGTCACCGTTAGAATACTTTCTCATAGAATCATCCAATTAACACAACTCTCTACTATAACAACATGTTAAATCATTACAGGGTCAGGGAGTGTCTGCAAGAGAAGGGAGTCCACCTCCACTCAGCATTCTCTGCATACAAAGCCCTGTCCTGAATATTGAATCATTAAACACTGACAAATAAACAACGAAAGTAACAGGGTTATCGTCCGTTTTTTAATGGTTCCCAGAGATTAAATAACTTGCCCAAGTCACAGAGCAAACAAATGAACACAGCTCAAGTTGAACGTATCTCTGCTTTTCATTCATTCATTCATTTGGCAACTTTTTATTGAGGGCCTACTATGTGCCAGGCAATTTTCTAGGCACTGGAGTAAAGAAAACACATAATATTCCTTGCACTGGTGAGCTGACATTTTTGTTTAGGGGGCCAAAAGTCACCGCTTAACTGATTCAGAGGTCTAGGTTGTTCACATACACACACACACACACACACACACACACACACACACACACACACACACACACACACACACACACACACACACACACACACACACCCCTCCTCCATTACATAGTACCAACCAGGAGGAGAGACACAAGAGTGCATGGATGAACCCCTCTTGGTTCCTGAAAGTATTTGCTCTGGGGTTTCTTTATTGACTTCTGAAAATTACTGACTTTTTCCATGAAAAAATTGTGGAATTTTTTTTTCCCATAACTTACTAGTACACTTCTGAGCATTAATGTCCTGTCCTGTCCTGTAATACCAATATACTGCCCGTTAATAGTCAGAGATTAAATAGATGCTTTGCTAATTACCTCATCCAGTTCAGTTGTAAATAAATCTCTGTGTCACTCTTTCCTCCTACCACCACAGTATTATGTCCCTAGCCAGGAAATGCTGAAAAGAACAGATGAGTCCCACACTGTGCCCTGCAGGTCAGAAAATTCTGGCTTGTGGGACAGATAGGAGGGGTAAGTCTGCAAGGCCACGACTCTTAATGGGAACTCCCTGCTTCTGGTTTTTCAAGTTCAATCCTAGAAACTGTGTCAATAGAAGAATCTCAGCTGCTCTCAAAAGCAGTAAGGAGACCATTATGATGTTTGCTTCCATTGAGACGCTAGCAGGACTTGAGAAAAGAATATTGAAAAGTTTTTGAAGTTTTTTTTTTATCTAGTTAACAGTCCATAAATCACATCTCCCTTAAAACTTACTTGTGTTTTGATTCCAGCTCTAAGTCCTAGGAACAGAGAGTTTGGGATCAATACCTGACTCATAGGAAGCACTCAAGAAAATATTTGTTGAATAAATAAGTGAATATTTGGATTCTCTTTTCTCCCTTCCTTTTTGCCCTGGTTTCTTATGTCTAAAGTAGAAAAAAATAGGTTGGGTTGGGAAGCAATAAAATAGATAACAATTTATATTTAAAGGGTGAGATTAGCTGATACCTTTCTTCCTGTTAATGATTTTCTATCCTTATGAGATTTTGCATTATATAGTAACGTCTTTGTTTTGCATCCTACCAAGGTGTTAGTCATGTCAAACACACAACTATATGGGAAGCACACCTGGTTCCACATCTAGCCTTATGTACAGAGATAAAACATTTGAAGTTAAGAGGCAAAAAAGAGAAACTAAAATTTGTTGAACACTTACTTTATAACAGACCTTATATACATTGTGCACTACTCCGCAAGGGTTGCTATAATTATTACAGATGAAGAAACTGAGGCTATATTTTGGTCAAGGTTATATTGCTATTGGACAGATAGAGTCAGAATTTGGACCTTAGGTTTGTCCACAGAACAATATTGCCTGCAAATAAAACGGTGTTCATTCCTATCCATTCATTTATTTTTAAGTCATGTTAAAAGGTGACATACCTACCAAATTAATGAAATGATTCAGCCCACACTGGCTTGAATCTAAACAAAAAAGAATTTATTTTGAGAAACACTGAAAGATAGGAGATAAATTACTGTATAAATACAAATATAAATAAAGCATTTTCAGAAGAAAAATCTAGTTTCCTTAATCTGTTTTTTAAGTCATTTTTGGCTTACAATGAAATGTACAAATATTAAGTGTACAATCAAGATATAGAATATATCCATCACCCCAGAAGATCTCCCATGTTACAAAAGACAACCACTGTTGATTTCTGTTAGCAGAGTAGTTTTCTTTATTTTTAAATTTCATATGAATGGAGTTATCAAATGAATGGAGTCATACACTTTATGACTTCTGTGCTCAGCATAATGTTTTAGAGACTCATTCATGTCATTTGGGGTATCAGTAGTTTGTTCTTTTTATTACTGACTATTCCATTGCATAATAGCTATTAGAGGTTTTCAGACTCTCTTAATAAAAAATGTTTTCCTCCTTTGAGGATCCGTTGCTGCAGAGGTGAAAAGAATAACCCAAATATCCATCAGTAGGAAAATAGTTGAACAAATGATGGTAATGGAATCATACACATCTGCAGCAATGGATTCCTTAAAAGAGGGACACAATTTTTATTGAGAGAGTCTGGAAACCTCTAGTGGTGATGGCCTCAAATCAGGGGACATTTAAGCTAAAAGAGGTCTATCAGAAAAAGAATGACATGGGTCAGAATCCTTTGTTTTTGTATTTCAGTGACCTTAAAGTTTTATTGACCCCAGTCAGTCTTTAGGAATCAAAACAAATGACATCACTAGATCTTCCTATACTTCCAATTGTATCAGTCATCTTCTTAACCGCCTAACCAGAGTAATTCAAAGAAGAATGAAATTTAAAGATTTTCCAGTGGTCTTGGTGTGTGAATATACATGGGCTTCTTCACTTTTCAGGTCTTTATTTCTCTTTGTCTTATTAACTGCCTTTCACAAAGCAACCAAGCTATCTTAAAAGCACTTTGAAATCCCTGGATGAAAACAGCCAAAGCCATAGAAAATATCAGCATTATTATATCAGTTAATAGGCAATTGAAACTATGGAAGGAATAACCAGAAACACAAATGAATGGCCAAGTGGTAAAACAATTCCTTAAAGGAAAAATAATGGGTAATAGTAACCATGGTTCTGAGAACAGGAATAAAACGCGTATCAGGAGGAGATGGATCTTAAAGGAAGGAGGCACACTTCGACTTAGAGGACTGTGAAAATGGACACTACCAGACAATATCAGACAGCTTTGGTGCTCTTTATGTGAATTAGCCAAAGCATTACGAATAATCATAGAAACGCCTTGATCTGTGTTTTTTTGACGAATATGCACCATTGCTTGAGAAATACGTTTTTGAGAAACTTCTCAGAACATAAACTGCTCAGATGTTTTTAAAAAAAGAGCAAATAAAAAATAAAATCCTGAGAAACAAGAAATCATACAGTTAACAGCAATTGGCCGCTGTGCCCTAACCTTCAACTCTGAAAGTATGATGAACTAATGTGGTTGATCTGTTAGTTGAAACAAATGTTCAAAAATGTTGGAACGGAAGCGTATGAGACATGAGGGAGTGAATTGGTTCTCTGGCCAGCCAAAAAGTCCACTGATATTAGAGGATGGGCAATTCATTTAAAAATACAAGAATAAATAAATGGTTTTACTATAAAAGTGAAAGAGATGGCATAAGACAAACATAATCACTACTAGCTATTTATAACAAAGTTTCTTTTTCTTCCCTTAGAAAGGGCTATATAGATGTATATGGAAATAAATCACAAAACATCTTTAAAACTCTAATTAAAGAATAAAATAACTTAGATACAAAATTTGGATTCCAACCTTTGCAGAAATACATTCCTATAGAATTATATTTTTCATTCAGATAAACTATTTAAATATTCTGAGGATAAGGATGGTAAGTTCTTCAATCGTTTACATGAGTTTAAAATTAAAGTAGAATATAGGAATTGACCAAACTTCTAGGTTCTTTTAAAAAAAAAAAAAAGATTAAGGATAGATAAAAGCTTTTTACACATTAAGGTTTTTTTCTTAAAGTTCTTCATGATAAGAGTTAAATAACTGCTAGCATATATTCGGAAACATAACTGCCTTGGAATGGAAAAAATGTCTTTTGTTTTATCCTGATACTAACAAAGAGTTTGTTAAAGAGTTTGGAAAAGAAAGATAAACTCTTTCCTGAACTCTTTAGGTTGCTTTTCATATTAACTTATCTTACGAATAATCAGCTAATCTTTGAAAACTTCCTTGAACAAAAAAGCCCTGGAAACTCTTAATCAAGTATCTTTGCTAATTAAACTTAGAAGTCATCTTGGGATTAGAGAGCTGAGGCTCTACTCTTTCGGGTATGTCTTTTACTTGTTTCTCATTTGTTGGATCCCTAGTAACATCTAGCTTTGCCTCTAGTATGTCCACAGGGAAAACCTTTCTGGAACCCCAGCCAAAATCCACTTCAGCTGCATTTCCATTTTAAGTACTGGAGCTTACAGCCTTGTAATGAACGTCCAGAATAGGCAACACTTCCTCTTTCTGTACTAAAAAAAACCTGCAGACAATAGTTTATAATAGTGATGGAGAAGAATGAACCCCCGCTCCCACCAATGAATTACAACAAGATGCTAAGAGCAAAATTAAGTATTGCACGTGTTAGACAATGACTCTTAACAAGAAAGAAAGTATGTCTAAGCTTACATATACATACACTTATACGTATACGAACGTGAATATATACATATGTGCAGACAAACATGCCCTTCTTTAATAACCACAGCTAAATTTGTTAATTGTGAAAATGGAACTTCTGGTATCACCATGCCCCCTAGCTCCCCGTTACAGTACTGTTTTAGTTTTGAATAATCGGATGGTTATTGTGTGTCTTCTTAAAGCTTTTAGGATCTCTTAATAAACTCTTAATAACACTATATAGCATTTCAGATCAAACATAGGATCATAGAATGCATCATACTGTGGACATAAAATAAATCATTATTAACACAGAAGGTAAAACAGTGCCTTAAAGCAGCCATTCCATCTTCCTCTTTGGCTACACCAGCAAATGGGCTGGGTACTGTAAACAAAAGATTGGGAGGGAAGAGGGCATTATGCTTTGAATTGCCAAAATTGGAAAGCAGAGAAATGCCTCAAATATCAAAAACCGTGAAGCTGGCAATATAGTAATACCCATAATTCTGATGAAAAATGTTTTGGTCTAAATTTTGTAAACCTGTGGGAGTTGTGTAATAAACAAGCTTTGAAAACCCAATTAGGTGAACAAATTAAGAGGAGGATTGCCTCTTGGTAACCCAGATTAGAAATAAAAATTGTGGAAGAGGACAAGAAACAGAAATAGAAGGGCATAGTTTATAGTTAATAACAGTTTTGAGGTTCACAGGGGTGTGGAATCATTTTTTTAGTTTTGTTCTATGAAGAGACAAATTCTGAAGAGACTAACATATTCATTGGGCTTTTAAAATTTCTGTGAATATATGTCCGCATAAAATTCCTTGCCCTAGGGACTCATGTCTTTCTCATATGTATTCAGGGGAACATAACGTTCTTGGTAGAGGAAGAAATCTGTAAAATTCACCTGCCCAAAATAAGGGAATTATATTTTCAATTGTTAGACCGCAGACCTCTGGAAGACTTTTCAGCTTCGAGTGGTCTTTTGGCAGCACAGTTTCAATAGAGGCTCCAGGGAAGTGCCAAGGCCAGCTTCACTTTTCCCCCCTTTTCTCTTTTAATCCCTGTGGGGCTCTGTGAATTTTTTTTCATAGCTGGACTAAAGTTGTGCCAACGGGAGACTTGCACCATAAAGACTGAACTGTTAAAGAAAGCTACAAGGAACAGCTTTGAGGCAAGGTTTCAGGCTCTGTCATCACGCTCGAAGAATTTTCTGTTTAATGTACTGTAATGCAGTATTCAATAGGGACACGTTTAATTGAGTTTTACACAACCCAGTTGGGAGTAGAGCTGCAAGGTAGGTGATGTCTAGGTTTTTAATCTTTCACTCCGGAGAGGCTTGTTGACGGAGAGGTTCTTTCTCTTTGCAAGAAAAAAAAAGGAAGCATGAGAAATGATACATCCGTGGATAAAACCAATTGGCAACCCCCAAAGGAATGAGGGCGATAAGGCGAATCCAGCACTTGTAAGAAATAAAAGAATCCAACTGTTCATTTAAATGAGAAACAACACCCGCATGGAGAAGGAGGCAGGGAGGCTGGGGGCAGGCGTGGGGAGGAACCCAGGCTGACAAATAGAAGCAGTGATGCAGGAGGAAGGAATTCTAGCAAACAAACAGCAGCTTGTTAGGGGGATTACCAGGGAGATACTTGCTGGTGTGTATTTTTAAGGAAAATAAGAGGGAGAAGGGGGCATTTTTACGTTGGGAACAATGAATAACTGGCAGAAATGAGTGCAGAGGGAGCCGCTATTACACAAACAGCACTTAAAATAAATCATCATTTCTTCCTAAAGTCCTAACCTAACCCCTGCATCAACCTGGGTAAAAATAGCACCAGACCCTGTCAAAAAGACAAAATAATACCTTATACATCAGCTTCAAGGTATTAAACTTTCTTAGCTCAGACAGCCCCTTTTCCTCATGCTTTAGCAGCTAAGCAGGCAAAAAAAGCACGAAGCAGCTGCAGCATTCACAGATCGCATTTCTATTTTGTCTCCATGACACTAGGCCTAATACGTAGCTCCATAGTTGGCCTGGACAGAACCTTTCAAAAAAATTGCTTTAAATATTTATTACCAATTTTCTGGTCCCCCACAGAGGGGGAGAACTAGATAAAGGATTATCTGCTAATATAATGAAAGCATCCACTTAAAAAGGAATGTTAGTACTCTACCACTTATTTTTTTTGCTGAATCTTTTTGGGCAGTCCATTTTGATGCTGTCCCTAACAGTGATGGCTGGTTTCTAATGTGACTGCGAGCCCATCCCAGTAGAAAACAGCGTGCATGATGACACAGATTCCTATGAATTCCTGCACTCCACCTGCAATGAGAGACAGCACTTTAAGAATGTTCTGCTAGCTTTCATCAGTGTTTGTGGCATGCAGATAGCTAATGCATTGTTGCCTGTCAAGATCCTTGCTAATTTAGGGCTGCTGACATGGTGCCTGGTAGTCTACTCTTTGGTATATTATTTCCATGAGAAGCCCTGCGTTTTCATCTTTCAAAATTAATTTGCTCTATTCAACACATATCTCTAGTACTAGGCACTGGGAATAATGTGGAGAACCATTTCAACACTGTCCTGGTCCTCATGGAGTTTACAGTCTAGTGGGGGAAAATATAACAACCAGGCCAATAAATAGAACGTTTTAAAATGATCGTTATTGGGATGTTGCTAGTAAAAATATGAAAATAAGTTTTGTTTCATTCATAGATTTGATCTAAGTGACCACTTGGGTCATCCTAGATGGATCACTTTCCTTGTTACACAAATTCATGCAACAGATATTTGTTATGCACCTACTATGTGTCAGGCATCGTTCTAGGTGCTAGATATAGAACAGTGACCAAACCATGACAATTTCTGTTCTCATAGGGCTTAAAGTCCAGCATATTCTCATTTAATTGTTTTTTGCAACATTATAAAATGACCATTATTATGATGATTTCACCTAACATTGGTAAAGCATCCTGAACTTCACAGAGCACTTTTGCTTTCATTATCTAATCCAATGTGGGCATCAATCATGTGAGGTACATACTAGTTTATTTTACACAAGAGAAATCTGAGGCGCAGAAGGGTAAAGTAATTTTGCCAAGTTTCACAAAGAATTAAAATTGAATGTGTGGCTATAATATAAGCCGCCTAATTTTTTTTCCTTTTTTTTTCTTGTTTCTATTGAGGTATAGTTGATGTACAGTATTATGTAAGTTTCAGGTGTACAACATAATGATTCACAGTTTTCAAATATTACATTCCGTTTATAGTTACTATACAATATTGACTCTATTCCCTGTGCTGCACTATATATCCTTGTAGCTTATTTATTTTATACATAGTAGTTTGTACCTCTTAGTCCCCTACCCCTATTTTGCCCCTCCCCACTTCCCTCTTCCCACTGGCAACCACTGGTTTGTTCTCTATATAAGCCTCCTAATTTAATCCAATATAATTTTTACTTTACTATGTACTTTGTTACTGTGATTTTGTTTTTCATTTTTTCAAAAGGCTAGAACAGTGTTTTGATTTTTTGGAAAGTGAATGTAATCATCAGAATTCGGAGCTCAGTTTGTCAAAATAAATTCACTCACTTGAAATGACTGATACAGTTCCACTTGGGAGGGGATTCTCATTGAAAATCAGCTCAGGAGCTAGTGCCGCTAATAGGAAGGAGCCTTGGCAGCCACATGCTTTATTTAGGACAGCACAAGGCTGAGGACCGTGGTTCTAGAAACTACATGATCCTAATCTAATGCCAGTTCTCAGTGACTTGAGTCTGCAGAGTACAGAGCAAAGTACTAGAAATGATTAGGCTAATATATGGTAAAAATCTACTTAATGAAAAGAATTTTTTAGATAAACTTGGTTATTACATTGATACAAACAATGATAATGGTTGTAGTTGTGTTTCCTTTAAGACACCACCGTCATACTTTTATTATTTGTCACCTCTCGCTGAGATAGGCCCTAGTTTCGATGAATTCATAATTTCTGATGTGAAGCAACAACACGATTGCAGCCTCTGTCCAGGGATCATTTAGAGTCATCTATTTTTGAGAAGAATCGAGAGCAACCCGTAAATGAGACAGCTCACTAAAAGAAAGGTCTGCAGAACACTCATTTTTGGGTTTGCTTTGCTTCTAGCGTAGTGTTTAAGTACACGGACTGCCTGAAATCTAAAGAGCCTAGGGTCAAACCCTGACTCTGCTACCTATTCGCTTGTGAAGACCAAGGCAAGTTACATCAATCCTCTGACTTCATCTTCTCAATACAAAATAGTGGGGGGACCTTACCTTACGAGGTAGTTTTGAGGGTTAAATGACTAAATATATGTAAAAGAAGGACTCATAACCATGCTGGGCACAGGATACATGCTACATTATGATGAACAAATACTATCTTGAATAAGTTTCTGCATTTATATGACAGTGTAGTAGGAGTCTAAGTCATAGATAAGGAGTCAATAATTCAAAGTTAAGGAAATTTTGAAGTGAATTATATTGATAATTATAAGGATTTGGAGTTGGTATTATTTGAGTCATCGATATTTTCATCAATAGGCAATATTTAGGCTCAACAACCAATCTCTGGAACACATTTGAGTTTGGGGGCTGCGGTAGGTGACTGAGACAAGCCCAGACTGGGAACATTGTCATTCCACAAAACTGCCCATTTGCTCTGTTGTTTGCTATTCTTTGTTTAGAAAGAGAAGTTAATGAAGCACTTAATTTCCTGATATAATATGTAATCTGAAAGTACTTGGAGAGCTAAACAGCAATTCAGTGCCTGGATTAAAGGAAGGATAGCTGAGATTCTTGATGGTTTTGTCCTATCCTAACACACCCCCTCCAAAGAATAGTTTCCTGTCACAGTGAGTTTGTGTGAGCTTGTCCCCAAAAGCACCACCTGCAAGATTCTGATATATGTTCAACTCTTCCCCCCTTTCTTTCCCTGTGCCCCATACTTGCAAGCTTATGTTTTGAAAATCACTTTGTAGACTGTGTATACTGATGTAGCCAGCTGGCTCCATCTGTGGGTCATCAAATAGACTGGCAGTTCTGAAAGTGTGGCCCACCAACCACTGGTCCCAAGACACTTTCCAGAAGACCATGGGGTCAAAACTACTTCCAAAATATTACTGAGATGTTATTTGACTTTTCCACGGTGTTGACATTTGCATTAACAGTGCAGAAGCAATGGTGGAACTTCTATGAATTGAGGGAGGCATTGGAACCAAACTGTACTAGAAGTCATTGTATTTTGCCAAAGTTGAAACAAGCAAAGACAGTGCTACTTAAGAATGTTCTTGATGAAGCAGTAGAGTTTAATTCTTTTATTAAATCTAAACCCTTGAGCACATGCCTTTTTAATATTCTGTGTGACAAAATGGGAAATACACATAAAGCACTTGTGTTTCATACTGAAGTACCATAGTTGTCTCTGGAAAAAGCACTTGTATGATTTCTTGAATGAAAAGTGGAATTAGCCACCTTTTTCCTAGAATGTGTTTTTGCTTGAAGAATGCCTGACCAACTATGTTATTTAAATTTGAGAATTTGGCAGATATTTTCTCAGAAATAAATATTGCTTCAAAGAAAATAACTGACAGTATTTATTGCCAATGATAAATATCAAGCTTTCAAGCAAAAATTAGAATTTTGGAAATTTACAGTGCCTGCCGTTTTGAACTTGACAGCTTTCCAAAACTTAAAAACTTACCTGATGAGATTCCTTGTCATAGCCATGAATGTGATTTTTTTGATGTTACACAATGAAATGTGCCAACATTTGGAAGATCTGTGTAACTCAGTAGACCAATAACTCCAAAATAATAGATGCATGACACTAATAAATTATATATTGGTAAAAGATTCAAAGTGCAACATACATAAATGGATCTAAAGCAACAGAGTATGAAAAGCTAATTGATGTGGTGTCAGATTCCACGCTGCAACTCACCTTTAAGAAGATAACACTTGTTGAATTTTGATGCAGTATCAAAAAACATTCCCGAATTACCTGAAAAGGCTACTGAAATACCCCTCTCTTTTCCAACTACGTATCTACGTAAGGCTAGATTTTCTTCATATATTTAAATCAGAACAACATAAGACAGCAGACTGAATGCAAAAGCAGTTATGAGAATCCAGCTGTCTTCTCTTAAAGCCTGACATTGAGAGACTTGCAAAAATGTAATACAGTGCCACTTCTCACTATTTTTTTTATTTTGAAAAATATAGTTATTTGTTACTAAAAAGATTTATTTTGCATTAAAATGGCACATTTATTATTTGCTATTTTTAAAAGGATAAATAAATATTTTACAAATTTTTTAGCTTTATTTTTATTGTGATACATATCAATAGATAAAACCCACATAAACCAAGATCTTTGGTCCTCAATTTTTATGAGTGTAAGGGGTTCCTCAGACCAAAAAGTTTGAGAACCACTGAGACAGCTCATATCAGGTGGACCCAAAGAGGGTTAATTCACAGGCTGCTCAGTTCAGTCTTCAGGGCCCAGACAGATAGGCCACTGGCTTCTCTCACAGATACACACACACCTTCCATAGCTGTTGCCAAATTGGAAAAATGCTCAGCCCAGATTGTCCCTCACTACCCCTTCTGATCTTTCAAGCCTTTGCAAGCTGTTCTCTAATTCATTCAAAATAAAAGGGATTTTTAAACATGTGCTGGCCTAATTTTAGATGAAAGTGAAATGTCAATTAAGAAGTCTAATTTAGCTCTAGCCACTAAATTAGCTTTTTCTACCTTGAAAAGCAGCAGACAGTGTGAGGCAGACATGGAAAAAGATGACTGAGCTGACATTTCAGTATGCCAGTATTGCTGACCTGCATTTTCTTACAACAGGGAAAAGTACTTCAAGCAGTAGAATTATCCTTTCTTTAAGAAAAAAAGTGGGGTACCTTCTTTGTCCACATATTCTATTTCTACTGTTCCTTTTTTTTTTCAGAATTATAAGAATTGCTCATGATGGAAGCCATAATTATAAAAGTAACTGAATTTGGACCTTACTAGGTTTTGAAAAGTACAGATGAAGTCTTATGGGCATTTCATCAAACCTAGTATATCATATATAATTATATATACTTAATCCTCAGCAAGAGTGGGTCATTTCCTCTTCTCTTATCCCCAAATATTGTACTACTATGACATTATGACTGCAGCATTACTCATGACATTGAGATGAGATTAGCTTCTTGACTAAACTTGGCTCTAAAAGGATAAAAATCATATTTAAATTTTTTTTGGATTCAAATACCTAGCAGAGTTTAGATTTTGAATGAATGAGTAAATTGGTCAGTCAATAGAAAACATAATTGATTGCCTGTCAGTGTGAAAGACCAAGTTATTTAAATATTTCACTTTTTATACCCATTTTTCTAAAAACTTGAGGGCCATATGTGGAATGTTTTGGTACTATATTGATAGAGGGGAAAAAAGTAATAAGCTAGTTATATAAATACATACTCTTTCCTACTGTGCTGCAAGCAAATGTTATATCCAATTTCTATGAAATCTTTAGAGAGCGTTAGTGAAAATAGACCCGTGAAAACACAACTGGGCTCTCTATGGATATAGACAATCTCCAGTAAATATATACATAACATATTATAATTTACTCTAGTTCTGTTCCTTCTAAAATTCTCATTACTTTAATTCTCATTACTGAATACTCAAGACATTTGGATTTTGCCTTATGTCCTGGGCTCACCTACTTTTGGATTTATTTTTTAAATAATGTAGTTTAATGCCTAGGTTGGGGAAAATGCCAAATAAAATATAGGACATCATTAAGTGTTGTTTTCCTTTGTTTTGTCTATTTTAAAGGAAGTGTGCGTGTATGTGTGTGTTTGAATAAATAAGGATTACTTTATAAAATTCTGGTTGAATCCATCATTGTATTTGTATTTAGATCCATCAGCTTACTATCTAGTTTTTGATAAATGTGACGGAGTCAGTAACCATAATCCTCTTACGAGCCTTCAGAGAATATTTACAAATATGATTCTCCTCTCTTTTGAAGGGTGTGGGACTGGAGTTCTAGAAGCAAAGGTCTAGCAAGCATAGCCCAACCAGGGCTATGACATCTAGGATATCTTTATCAACATCATCCTCTTGCCACTCCCATCCAACTAGCCAGACAGTTCTTAAATTACTGGGAAGAAATGGTGGGAAGCAACTTTGCATGAATTCACTTTCCAATTGTCTGAGCTCTTTTCACCAAGAATTTTGAGAATGTTCAAGCCTATTTGACAGATAAATAGTAAAGTGCATAGAAGTCGGGGCGACATTAGCTAGAAATGACAGTACATTTCTAACAAAGGCAAGAGCCAAAAGCTGAATTTTGTTCTTTTTATATCCCAGTGAGAGATATTATTTCTCCTGTTCCTTTTTATAAATATGATTTTATATGTGGTATAAGCACAAGAATACCCACAACACACAGGTAAACTATGAAGCAAAACAACAAAGAACAACCATGAACGATGCAATGTGTACTATACATTACTCTCCATTGTTAGGGGAGGGAGTACTCTCCCTCCCCTAACAATAAACCTCCATCCTGATTTTTTATACATTATCCCCTTCCCTTGCCTTTTAAAAATAGCTTTGTCACATATGTATTTATTCCTAACATTTATGTTGGTTGGTTTTACTAAAGGTTTACTTCTTGGTAATTCAGTATCTTACTATTAGAAATATGAAAAAATAGACCCATGGAGGCTACCTTTAAAATTCTTTGTATGATAGATTTTGAAAACATACCAGCTTGAGATTGCATTTAGTTTTTCAGTTGGTAAATTATTATTTCAGTTATTACAGTATATTAAAAAATTATTTCAGTTGATATTGGTATTGGTCATAGATTGATAACAACAGCTATCTTTGTGAAACACCTTTTTAACATCTGATTACTATACTAATGTATGGATAGGCCAAAATTTCCTTAGCTATAACCTTAATATTGAATATACTATCTATTTTCCATTACTCTAATATAAATAGTAATAAGCTGAACATGTTTGTGTAAATTTTTATTTCTTGTGGTTATTCATTTTCTTAAAATAGGAAACTAGGAATGGAAATAGTGGCTCAAGGATGAGTATTTTTAAAGGTCATGATACATATATTTTACCATACTGTATTTGGGATATCATGACATGTTTCATTACCATTACATTCTCTATCCCTTGAGAGATTTAACTATTATGAATTCTTTTGAATCTTTGATATTTAAGTAGATTAAAATGATGAGCTCTTCTAATTTTCTTCTATTTTTTGTCTAAATGAAATATTTCTTTTTACATCTTTATTGGAGTATAATTGCTTTACAATGTTGTGTCAGTTTCTGCTGTACAACAAAGTGAACCAGCTGTATGTATACATATATCCCCATATCCCCTCCCTCTTGAGCCTCCTACCCACCCTCCGTATCCCATCTCTCTAGGTCGTCACAAAACATTGGGCTGATCTCCCTGTGCTATGCAGCAGCTTCCCACTAGCTATCTATTTTACGTTTGGTAGTGTGTATATGTCCATGCCACTCTCTCACTTCATCCCAGCTTCCCCTTCCCCCCTGTGTCCTCATGTCCATTCTCTATGTCTGCATCTTATTCCTGCCCTGTCACTAGGTTCATCACTACCATTTTTTTAGATTCCATGTATATGCATTAGCATACGGTATTTATTTTTCTCTTTCTGACTTACTTCACTCAGTATGACAGACTCTATTATTTTCATTTTGTATTTCTTTTTTGTATATAATCTATTAGCAATGAATATATTGTTTTATTCTATAATTCTCATTTGTTATTTTAATTTTGTTAAAATTTTTTTATTTTCTCTATTGAAATTTTATTTTTGATTATTAAAGTTTTTCCTTTTGTGGGATGTCAAATTTATAGTTTATTCCATTTGCAGTTTATGTGCTTCCTGTGAATCTTGCAAAGACCATTCACATTTGGAGATGAAAGAAATAGTTCAACTTTTTCTTTCTACTTTTGATGTTTTTATTTTAAATCACCATATCCTTTAATATGCAACAGTATATGTAATGCATTTACCAGCATTGTTAGGGTTCTTACCGTGTGTCAGACAATTTTCTCAGCACTTTACATATTTACCTGTTTAATCCTCTCAAAGACCCGATAGCAATGGGCACTATCATTATCTCTATTTTATAGTTGGGAAAACTAAAGCCCAGAGAGACTAAGTAACTTGCACAGAGAGAATTTACAGTTGGGAGCAAAGCAGTCATCTCTTAATTCCTATGTTATAAGTCCCCTCTAACTGATTCTGAATTTTATTCTACCTTACATTTATGCCAGTAAATGGTTTAAAGTAGATATCTAAATAAGTATTATTTTTCAGAAGAATGAGGTGTTCCCCAAACTGATTTGTTGCTTCAATCAAATAAATTCTTATGCATTCTAGATTCCTTTTAGAATAGTTGATTCTATCTATACCTTTGTCTTTCCTTATGCCTATATCACATTGATTTGATTTTGTACCATAATAGTGTGTTTTAACATACTACCTTGTATTATTCTTTTTCAAAATGATTTTGGATATTTTTATCTGTTTATTCTACCAGATGAAAGAAGTAATTTTCTTTATTTCCAAAAAAATACTGTTGAGATTTTAACATTACACTACATTTATAAATCAATTTGAAAGTAAATTGTCATTTAAATATTTTCTCCTTTTTAACTCTTTCTTCACATTAGTAAATTCTGATTTCTATCACTACATTTCTTCATACTGGTCAGATATATATATATATATATATATACACACACACACACATACATATATATGTTTGTATATATATATATACATTTATATACCTTGTTAAAACATTCCCATGTATTCAGCAGTTTTTTTGTAATTCTGAATGAAACTTTGTAGCAATTGTATTTTTCTCTATTAATAATACATGACTGGTATTGACATTTAAAGTAATTTTTGTCTGATATTAATAATTCTCTAATTATTTCTAATCTGTAAATAATGACTTTTTTGTCACCTTTCTCGTGGTTTTACAATTAGTATTGTTTCCTGCCTTATTACATTGGCTACAATTTCTAGAAAATTTCAAATAATATTTCAGATTTCCAAGCATTTAAAAAATATTTTAAATGAAAATATAAAATTAGGGGCATGGACTGTGAAATAACTTTTACATATTTGTCCAGCCTAAGCCCTGTCTTTCAAGGGGAAATAGATTAGCACAGCAAGGCATGGACATTGGCCTTCCTGTTACCAAACTGGTCTGGCCAAGATACATTTTTCAGGAAAAATTGCCACCCAATTCATCTGCTCCACTGCAGCAAACAGAGTTATTTTTAAACTCTGATTGCCAACAGCCAGATAATAGAAATAACAAAGGGGAAATTGTTGACACTCCCTCTGGAATGAAACCCTAATTCCTAGATTTATCTCATTCTAGCTACTATTTCACTGTACAACTATAGGAATAGTAAAAGAAGGGTTGGGAAGAGGGAAAATGTGGCCAGGGATGAACTCAAATATAGATTTCCATATTTCTATTTCTATTTTTTCAAATAGCATGCAATTTTGTCTTTTTTTTTTTCTTTAACTAAGAATGCTTAATTATATGCCTTGTCTAAAATTCATTAACAATCAAGTCTCTTATTTTTTGTTTAAAAAAAACATTTTATAACATTCTCAACAAAGATTAATTTCTTAATAAACAAATAATTAAATTGAAAATGAAATCTACACAAAGATATTCTCTTCAAAGTCATAGTCAACAGCCCCTCGCTATAATACATTTTAGATTATTCATGTTGGCATGGCTATCACATAAAATTCTGAAATGTTCAAATAATCTAATATAAATGTCTATGAGGACTCTGAGAGTGACTGTTTCTGTGACAACACTTTTGATGCCTCTGTTACTGCTTCCTAAGCCACAAGAAGAAAATACAGTTAAATTCAGGGTTATTTCTTTGTTAAAATAATTGTAAGATAGCCTTCACAAGATACACTGTTGGAAAGCTAGTACATGAAGAACTGAAACAATATTAATGGGACAGACTTATATTTTATACATATCATTGTTCAGAGCCTTGGTCCACCACTAGCTAGCTATGTGACATTGAGCAAGTTATTTCATTTCTCCCTAAACTTTGCTTTATTCATATGTCACATTATTATGAGATAATATTATTTTCTGGTTCCATAAATGTCTGTTTCCATAATGATGATGATGATGTTCATTTGAAAGTCCTCTTAAATCTGACTCATCTTAGAGAGTTTATGAGTTATGTTTCATAATCTTTATATTTTTTTGTAAATATTATACAGATCTCTTCTGTGAGACTTAACATCAATGCAACAATCACCTAATTCAAATCAAACAAATCACTAAAGGGAGTGATATTATAGCAAAAGTACAGAATTGTAGATCTGTAGATAAAAGCGTTAGATGTGAATTTGCCACATCCCAGATGTTCAAACCTCAGTTTCTTCATTTGTCTTCCCTGCCTTACATGATTTGTTAAGATCAACTGAAATAATGCATGAAACATATTATAAGTCTGTGAAATATGATTTGAATATGTTTTTCAAATAGTGCATGGGTATTGAAATCTATTTCATGATATTGTGCAAGCAACTACACACTTTAAGGCCTGATTCTCATATGTTAATATAGCTGAAACCAAGTGTAAATTTTATATATTATATATTGCTATTTTTCTTAAATTTTGCAAAGCTAACTAACTTTAAACAAAATTGGTTTTATAACTTTATCATTCAGTATTCTGATAAAATTGGATATCAGAAAAAAAATTATTGCTAGGTGTTAATCCCTTTGTTAAGTACAAATCATTGCATGAGTTGGCAAGTCCTGCTGAAATGAAATAATTCAGTATATACATTGTTATGTTTACTTTTCTACCAAAGTTTATTATTCACTTCTTAGTATAAGACATTTTCCAATTTATTATATAATTGAATCAAGCTTTCATCACTAATCGTAGAGAATGGTGAACACTCTTACCTAGGTTCATAAAGATCTTTGTGCTCCTAAAAAGCTCCTCCATTAATATTTTTAAAAAGTAATTTTCTAACTTTCTGTTAAAGAAAAATACACAGATTTTGTAAGTACATTTATACTACACTCTACATTATCCTCAAAGAGAGGGTTTATTTAGGGTGAGAGATAGCATTCCCTTAACTGAAAGCCACTTCTTTCTCAGGTTTATTCCATTCCTGTTAATGAAATGTGTGATGACTCTTGTGTCAGGGAATTAATGATACTCAATAAGTAAAGAATGGGAAACCTGGGTAGATGAATTATGCTTGTTCTTCAGTTCTTTTCAAAGAGGAAAATTGAAAAAATCCATGGCATCACACTTATTATGATATTAAAACTATGGGAATTTCATCAGATAAAAGAAATGTTAAATGAAATCCTCTCTGTAAACACTCATGTCAAGAAAGGCAATTTTAGCTATGCAGTGGTGTAGCATTTTGTTTTTTCTGCCATAAAACCATCAGATCAATAAAAAATTATGTAGCAGATTATTATTACACTGTGCTCACCATAGCTCTAATCGTAAATAATACAGCAGTTATCCTGGTTATATTAATTATAATTAGAATGCAGATAATGTAGACGGTCTTTTATTACTAGAGCCAAATCAATTTTCCAGTGTTATTCAATGCAAGGTCACACAAAGTTGTGGGAGCTTTTAGACTTCTTACGAAATGGCCTGCCTGCCTGTGTGAGAGAGGGTTTGGCTCAGCTGTGTAAGACACATTGACTGGGAAGATCATTGAAATAATTACAGCCATGAACCCTTGCCTATGATGGCAGAATTTCATTTTATAAAGTAAGCATAGCCATAACCCAACCTCCTTTATGGTAGGAAGCCTCATAAATCTTTCAGAGGAGACCAAGTCTTCTGTTTAGTGGTAAAGAGGAAATCAAAATGGATTTGTTTGCATTGTTCATTTCTCCTCATTGCCTTTATGTTCCATACTTTGGCATTCATATTTTTTAAAGGCATTCCATATGTAATCATCTTGTAATGATACAGGGAAACCACAGAACAACAAACTAACAGAAAAACATTAGGTGTTCAGTGTAGGTAGATGGTGTATAGGCTGATTTTGCATACTGTCATATGAGGATTTTTTATGAAACTGGAGTTTGGTTGCTCAAGAAAACATGAAATGGGAAGAATGCAAGAGAATGAGACAGAGGTTAAGTTCAGAAGAAATTATTTTACAGATGTCTTCATCATGGTTAAGGGGAAATAAGAGATTTAGGACCCAAAGTCTATGGAACCAGAAACTGTGGTTCAGAATTAACCCACTATCAAGACACCAGAAAGGGGTGGCATGGTAATTCTGGAATCTCTGGTTGAGCAAATCTAATGGTGCTGGATTAGAAGCTTGTGTGTTACTGAGATTTCCCACTTGACAAACTCCCTCAGATGGTGGAGCCAAGGTGTGACCAGGTCACAAACTCAAATGAGAGCAGGTGAGTAAAACATAGAGTGTACTGGACTGGGAGTAAAGTAATATAACTGGTAGGGGATGTGTCAAAACGTTGGAAAATTCATGACTGGCATAAAGACATTGATGTTCACAAAATGTTTCATCAGTGCTTTAATATATCTTTGGGAAGAGGGTGGCCCACAGACCATCATTGTTTGACCTCTGGCTACAAAGCCATGTTTGTTTTCTTGGTAGTTAGGAAATTTATGCATTCAGGTCACTAGTCAAATTTCTTCTGAGATTTGACAAAGTCACTAGTATTAACAGAAGTGATATTTGCAAAGGTAGGAAATGGGGAAGGTATTTCAAAGAGCAGAGTCAAGAAGCTATAACCAAAAAGGGAGCCAGGGGGTTTCCCTGGTGGCGCAGTGGTTGAGAATCTGCCTGCTAATGCAGGGGACACGGGTTCGAGCCCTGGTCTGGGAAGATCCCACATGCCGCGGAGCAACTAGGCCCGTGAGCCACAACTACTGAGCCTGCACGTCTGGAGCCTGTGCTCCGCAACAAGAGAGGCCGCGATAGTGAGAGGCCCGCGCACCGCGATGAAGAGTGGCCCCCCACTTGCCACAACTAGAGAAAGCCCTCGCACAGAAAGGAAGACCCAACACAGCCAAAAATAAATAATAAATAAATAATAAATAAATTAAAAAAAAAAAAAAAAAAAGGGAGCCAGGCTGAGAACCAGAACTCCACTGGTGAGCAAAGAAAAGTAGGCATTGTGGATAAAGATCCAACTTCAGTTCTCCAGGGGGCCCATTTGAAGTCCTGGACTAAAGCTCCAACTTCAGTGAACTGGTTCCTTAAAGGCTGGAGTGTCAGGTTGACCAATGATCTCTGTCTGCAAGGAAGGAAGGGCAGCTTCAGTCCTTAGGGTCTCAATACCTGTGGATAGAGGTGAGGTATAAGTAAATAAATAGCCATGTTTCAGAGGTAGAGGTTGGCCAAAGGAGGAAGCTCTAAATGTCAGGTCTTTAGAAATCACAGCACTCAAAATAAATCGTAATAAAAAACCCTTGGCTACTATTTATTAAGCTTATGAACTGCACACTCTCTCAGGCACTTTACATGTGCTTTTTTTTCTTTTTTTATTCATCACAGTCTTCGAAGAACTAGGTACTATTACTACTTGGATTTTATAGATGTGAAAACTGGGGCTTTCTGAAGTCATATAGCAAAAGGTGAGCCAGAATTCAGACATACGTTTTTCTGTGGCTTGAGATCCCAGCTCTTCACTATTAAACACTACTGCTTCCAGGCTAACAAAATTTATAGAGATCTAAATTACAGGGCAAAAGCAATTGCGTCTTTTAAGATCTCTCACCTAGGTACCATGTTTTCTCAGAATCTGAGACCAGGTAAAGAGAAGGTCTCTGTTGCTTTTAAATGAGCAGCAGCCATATATGGTCTTCTGATTGAACAAGCATCCTAACCATTTTAACCATAGTTCTACTCAGTAATACATTACATATTTAAAGCCACCAATCCTTAAGTAATGCTTTTAAACCACTTAGATACTTGGGCAAATTGGTTTTTAAAATGGAAATTAACACCAGTCTTTCTCAAACTCTTCCAAAACTTTGAAGAGAAGCGAACACTCCTAAACTCATCTTATGAGCCCAGCATTATCCTAATACCAAAACCCAAAAAAAGACACAACTAGAAGAGAAAACTACAGGCCAATATCTCTGATGAATATAGATGCAAAAATTCTTAATAAAATACTAGCAAACAATTCAGCAGCTCATTAAAAGAATTATTCACCATGATCAAGTGGTATTTATTCTTGAGATGCAGCGATGGCTGAACATAGGCAAATCAGTCAATGTGATGATACATCACATTAATAGAATGAAAGAAAAGAATCATGTGCTATCTCAATAATTGCAAAACAATCATTTGAAAGAATTCAAATTCCATTTATGATAAAAAACTCTTAATAAATTAGATGTAGAAGGAACATATCTCAACATAGTAAAGGTCATATATGACAAGCCCACGGCTAACATCACAAGGGTGAAAGGTTGAAGGCTTTTCCTCTAAGATCAGGAACAAGACAAAGGTGCCCACTCTCACCACTCCCATTCAACATAGTACTAGAAGTCCTAGTTAGAGCAATTAGGCAAGAGAAAGAAAAGGTATCAGAATTGGAAAGGAAGGAGTATAATTGTCTGTATTTGCAGATGGCATGATTTTCTATATAGAAAAGCTTAAAGACTCAGCCAAAAAAACTGTTAGAGCTAATCAATTCAGTAAAGTTGCAGGATACAAAATTAACATGCAAAAATCAATAGCATTTCTATACACTAACAACCAATTTTCTGAAAAAGGAATAAAGAAATCGATCCCATTTACAATAGCATCAAAACAATGATATACTTTGGCATCAATTTAAGTAGGTGAAAGATCTCTACTCTGAAAATTACAAGATGTTGATGAAAGAAATTGAAGAAGACATAAATAAATGGAAAAGTATCCCATGTTCATTGACTGGAATAATTAATATTGTTTGTTAAAATGTCAATACTACCAAAAGCCATCTACAGATTCAATGCAATCCCTATAAAGAATCCAATGGCAATTTTTACAGAAGTAGAAAAAACACTTTGAAAATTATATGGAAGCACAGAAGAGCCTAAGGAGACAAAGAAATCCTGAGAAAGAAGAACAAAGCAGGAGGTAATATACTTCCTGATCTCAAGCTATATAATAAAGCTTATAGTCATTAAAACAGTATGGTACTGGCGTAAAAACAGAGCAATGGAAAAGAATCAAGAGCCCAAAAGTAAACTCAAGCATATACGGTCAACTAATATTTGACAGGGGAGCCAAGCATACTCAATGGAGAAAAGACAGTCTTTTCAATAAACCATCCTGGGATAATTGGATATTCACATGGAAAAGACTGACAATGGACCCATAGCTTACACTACTCATAAATATTAACTCAAAATGAATTGAAGACTTACCTGAAACCATAAAACTCCTATAAGAAAACATAGGACTAAAGCTTCTTGACATGGGACTTGGTAGTAATTTTTGGATATGACATCTAAAGCACAAGCAACAAAATCAAATATAAGCAAGTAGGACTACATCAAACTAAAAAACTTCTGCACAGTAAAAGAAACCATCAAAAAAGTAAAAAGAAAACCAACAGAAAGGGAAAAATTATTTATAAACCGTATATCTGATAAGGGGTTGATATCCAAAATATATAAAGAACTCATACAACTGAATAGCAAAATAATATATAACCCAATTAAAAAAGGGTAAAGGACCTGAATAGACATTTCTCCAAAGAAGATATGCAAAAGACAAATAGGTACATGAAGAGATGCTCAACATCACTAGTTATTAGGGAAATGCAAATTAAAACCACAATGAGATATCACCTCATGCCTGTTAAAATGACAATCATCAAAAAAAACAAGAGATAACAAATGCTGGTGTGGATGTGGAGAAAAGGGAACCCCTGTGCACTGTTGATAAGATTGTAAATTGGTACAGCCACCATGGAAAACAGTATGGAGGATCCTCAAAAAATTAAAAATAGAACTACCATATGATCTAGCAATTTCACAGGAAGTAAAAACACTAATTTGAAAAGATATCTGCACCCACATGTTAATAACAATTTTATTTGCAACAGTCAAGACGTGGAAACAACCTAAGTGTCCATCAATGTATTAATGGGTAAAGAAGTTGTGGTGTATATATATATATTTTTCAGCCATAAGAAATGAGGAAGTCCTACCATATGTGACAACATGGATGGACCTTGACGGCATTATGCTAAGTAAAACATATGTGGAATATTAAAAATAAAAACAGAAACAAACTCATAGAAAAAGAGATCAGACTTCTGGCTACCAGAGGTGGAGGGTGGTGGGAGAGGGAATTGGAGGAAGGTGAACAAAAGGTACAAATATAAGATATGTAAGTACTAGGGATGTAATGTACAACATGATGACTATAGCTAGCACTGCTGTATGATACATAGCAAAGCTGTTAAGAGAGTAAATTGTAAGAGTTCTTATCATAAGGAAATTTCCCTTTTTTCCTTTCTCTTCTTTTTATTGTATCTATGTTAGAAGATGGACATTTGCTGAACCTATTGTGGTAATCATTTCATAGTATACGTAAATCAAACCATCGTGCTGTACACCTTAAACTTATACAGTGATGCATGTCGGTGATTTCTCAATAATATTGGAAAAAATGTAAGTTGTAACATATTTGCCAAAGTACAAAAATTAATATTTTCAGTACATTTCTACTTATGTCAACATATCCTGTTTCCCTCTTTCTTTTATGTAAGTTGATGTATAATTTATATGCAACAAAGTATATCAATCTCAAATGTTAAAAAAAAGTGAGGGAAGGAGGTACCTGTATCATAGTTACAAATGAATTAAGTGCCAGAGTTTTTGTCTTCTAGAAAATCATTGTGTCTGGTTGATGAGAAAAAATATATACACAGACAACATACTTTTGAAATATGAAATACACATGAAGCAATTAAATACAGTTGTAAAAATATATTGCTATAAATAAATGATGCCGCATTAACACTAAAAAAAGAAAACTGAATTGTGGGGATAAAAATCCACATGCAAAGGAAAGCTCTGTGCTTAGTTATAAACAACCTCATTTGCAGTATTAAAATTTGTATCGTTTTCAAAAATGTCCGTAAAATTTTTCTTTCTTCTCCTAACACTTCAGTTTTATTCAATTACATGGGAAAGAAATTTGAGTTCTTAACGTTTCTGACCTAAAGCACACAATACCTAGTGTTGGACTGTTTTGACATAGCATTTCTTTCATCTGTTTTGTTAAAGAAACAAATAAATTGGAAAAGTAGACTTTTGAGTATGTTTTGATATTTAAGAAGAAATACATTTAAATATATAAGAGCAATATTTGAAAATACAAAAATGGCTAAATGGACAAAGACCAATGAAAGGTGGAATCAAGAAAACAAATTTCACAAATTAAAAATAAAGGAAAATTTGATGTTTCATTATCAAGAAATAAATGTTTTAGTTCTTGACTACTTTCTGAAAAATTTTTAGGAGTTAAAACAAAGACTGCCTGAGGCTGATTGACTTTTGTGAATACAATTTGAAACTCGTGAAAGTGTCTAAAAGATACACAAAAATGTTAACAAATTTGAGTATGATTACTATAGATTTATTTCTAAAATCTGAAAACTTTTTAAAGAGGTATAAAAGAAACCATAAAGTATTATACTTTAATGCAGGAAATATATTAAGTCAAGGTATTTTAGATATTTCACATTGAATCTCTATCATTTTTCTTCTCCCTACCAAAAGTAAAACACAGCTTAAATCAGATATGCTCCCATAAGACTTGAAGTGCAATTCTTTTCTGATGCAATATATTTAAAATTTTTTGTTTCAAAATATATTTTCTCTGCTACTATGAAAATACGTCTTTCTTTAAGATGAAAGCTAATTCTTACGTAATACTTACTATAGACTAGTTGCTGTGCTGTAAGTGCCTTACAAATGTTAATTTATTTAATCCTCACAACAACTGCAACAACTACATATGTGATAGATACCATTATCTATAGATGAGGAAATAAGGATACAGAGGTTATATAAATTGCCCAAGGTCACACAGCAAGTAACTGGCAGAATGAGGCTTTGAACCCAGAGTTTGCTCTTAAATCCACGGCTATTCTACTGAATCTTCACAATAAGATATTACTAAAATCAAACAATTCTGCCCAACAAATAAGCGTCTCTGGTTTGTTTCCCTTTCTCAAAACACTATGCATTCCATGATCTGTATCTTAGAAGTTTATTTTTTTTAAGTAGCTCTCTATCTCAGAGGTACCTTGAGTATGAGCAGACGCATGAATTGCTATGGTAACTTCAGTGCTTTGAATAATAGGATCTGGGAATTATTTTGAGTGCAAAACATAAGGGGAAAAAATAAAGTCTAAATGTGACCTTGTCAACTGAATTAACTTCTAGGAGATTCCACTTTAAAATGATACGTCTAGCATTATCATTTTACTGCTAAAAACTGGGAAGCTTTCCAAATGTTAACTTACAAAGTTATTGTACTTCCAAATGAGAAATATGTCTTCTGAGGTGTTTTCTTTTTCTTGAATACTGTAATAGATGGTTCTGTAAAATCCTATGCAAATAGCCAGTGTTGTAACTTGGAGCTACCATAAGAAGTTATTATAAACTGGGCATTTTAGAGGACTTTTGTTTAATTATTTACTGTGTAATTGGTGTGTTCCATACTGTGCACAGACTACTACCATTGGCTTTTTTTTTTTCAGCTAAGTTCTATACACCTTTTTTCTCATTAGTGCGTAGGAGATACTTAAGTTAGGCACAGAATTAATTCTGCATTGAAAGGAAAAAGCAGTATTTCTCAGTAGAACATTAGGCTTCTCTCTTGTTCATTTTGTTATCCTGCCTTTTGCTTTCCCATGTTTTACTGCAGAGCCTGCATGACATTGGGATCTATCTCATCAGCTCTAGTCACTTGTAATAGCATCTCTAGCAAAACCACTAAAAAATAGTACCCTTTTTTTTCTCCCTCATCAGTTGCCTATGTCAGTAATAGGGAATTAGCTTTAAAAATATAATCTGATTGAGTACATTATGTTGACCAGCCTTGTGCATTTACACCCTGCACTTACTTCATTGTCTCTGTTTTAGAAATGGCCTTTATGCCTCCTGGTCTCAACAGAGAGCAAAAAAGACCATCTGGACACCACATATGAGGAAATCAGACATCTCTAGGTTAAATCATGCCCATTAGGACAATTTCTTGTCAGATAAGCTTCTGTGTACTCAGTCTGATAACTAACAAAATTACAATATGGTAATTTTAACTGGAAATTGTCCATTTTTAATCCTCAGGTTTTCTCTTTTATCCTCATTGGTAACCACCCTGTGAGTTCTCCTCCAAAGCCCTGGTGCTCAAAGCAACCCCAGCTGTGACAGTCAAGCTGTGGCAGCTGCGAAGTGTCTGGACAGCAGAGTGTTGTGCCATTGACTCAAGCATTATAATACACTGGGGTGGAAGCACATAACTGTGTAATGGAATAATTTGATTTCTCTCTGATTTCTAGACACATCACAAAATAAGTCATGGCAGTGAAATGACGTGTAGAGTAATTGGTGAGTTTTGAGCCACATAGTTGCCACGTGCTAGCCTATGTGACCTTAAGCAAATCACAAACTCTTTTTTTTTTTTTTACTTCTAGTGTTCTTATCTGTAAAATGGGATGTCTTTTCTCATTTGATTATCAAATAGGAACAGGCACACCAGAGAAGGCTGGTTAATAGTCTATTCTCAATGTGATGGCTGCAAATGCCTTATGTTTTACTCACAGTGAATTTTAATTATATCCATCAATTAAAAATCAGAAGATGTTACATTTGAACATCAATATTCTAAATTTTCTCTAGAAACATGATAATTTAACAACACCGGTCCCCTATTCCCACATGGCAACAAAAGCCTGTGAAGTAGCCCCTTCCCCTTTAGATAAAGGTCTTCACTTTAGTCCCCATCTGGCCTGCTTTGCACATTTCTGTCTCCTGCCTAGCCCCTGGAAACATTTGAGTTTGTTACCTGTGTTATTTATAAAAGCACATTTAGATTTAGATGCAATGTTCTTCACAAACACACTCAATGTAGAACCTGAAGACTAGCTTCCAAATACTGGTTCTTAAACTTGGGTGAATCATGGAAATTTACTGGGTGAAAGTGATTTCTCTATGCATTAAAATGTGCACAATAATAGCTATGTAATGGAATTGTAAGAATTTTTAATTTTTTTTTAATTTTTCTTTTTTTTTAACTGGAGTATAGTTGCTTCACAATGTTGTGTTAGTTTCTGCTGTACAGCAAAGGGAATCAGCCACACGTATGGACACCAAGGGAGGAGCAGGGGGTGGGATGGTTTGGGAGATTGGGATTGACATATACGTACTACTATGTATATAATAGATAACTAAGGAATTATAAGAATTTAATGAAACAATATGTATAAAAATATTTTGCAACAACCAAACACTAAAGGTATACTTGGTACTTTGCACATTTCTTTTTAAAGAAAAGTAAATTGGCTCTTGCTTCAAGAAATGTTACTCATTAGACCTTAGGCTGACCAGCATCTCAATCTGATGATCTTATAAGGTAAATTACATTTGTTTTATTCCCCAAATTTTGTTATGGGGAATTCTATTAAACTGCATTTTTCCTCAGTTATTTGAGTCAAGGAATGATGATAATGATTCACAAGAATATTATAAAATGAAATTTATTTCCCAAAGCTATTTGTGTTAGCTTGAAAAAGAATTAAGCATCAGCCATTGGAGGCTCCAACACTACATTGTTTATGGTTGACCTTTCTTCAAGTCTTCCATTTTCTTTTCCGGGATATCTGGGTTACAAATGAATTTTAAATGAGGTAACCATGTTGTAATGGATTGAAAATGCCTACCATAGGGCTTTGCTCATTTTAGGAGTTCAAAGAATGTTAAAACTCAATGAAACAGGACAAGAGCAGAAACAGAAATCAGAAAATCCTGTCTTGCTATTTGAATTGAGTTGCCCTCCTGTTCCCTTGCTTTAAGCAAACAGGAATAAATTGTGATTTACGGTGATGCCTTGAAATTAATAACATTCTCCTCCAAAGAGCAGGGAATATATTATACCTCTTCCTAATTATGGATGTCATTATCTACTTTCTAATTCATTTGCTTAATATCCTCCATGAGGCAGGCAGGATTGGGTATATAGTATTACCTTATTTTATATGTGATGAAAGGAAAACAGAGAGAGATTAAGTGCCTTTTCCAGGTCAGTCAGTGATATAGTGGGAGAACTAAGGCTACCAGTGAGATTGCCTGGATCTTCAATCCTGTTGACAAGAAAAAAAAAAAAAAACCTCCAAAGTCCTTGATACAGTTTCAGCATTTAGAATATGTTTATGACTTTTGAATCTATAAAATCCTTCATGAAACCAAATAGTGACTATAATTTTACAAAACAAAAGCAAAATTATACATTTATTTATTCAACAAAAATTTATTGAATACATCAAAAAATATTGAGGCCAACAACAAACTATAAAATATCTACCACAAATGTAACAAAGCACTGAGGTCCATATTTATTTTTTATTAAGAGAACTTACATGAATGGATAAGAAAACCACCAAAACTTGAAAACTGTGTAAGAGATATGAAAGTATAATTTACACACACACAAAATTCAAATGACTAGTGGAGTATAGCCAGCACATTCTTTATAGTAACCAAAACTCATGAGTGTTCAGTGGTTCCTCATTGTTTTAAAAATAGGGTCAAATATCTTGGCGTGCCATGTGAATTCCTTTAATTATGACCCCTGTGTAGCTCTCTAGCCATGCCTTTCACTACCCCATCTCCCCACAGCTCTACCCTATCCTCCTGCTTCTTAGTTCTCAGAATCCATTGTGCTGTGCTGTCTCTTACCTTCCTACAATCCGACTCCCCTGTACCTCTTTCTCTTCCAGAATACACAGAATGTAAATCAGTTACAAAACATGCTGTTTAGTTCAGATGACATTTTTCTTTTTTTGTAGCAAGAGTTTCTGGAGAAAAGAAGCAGTTCATTGATTTATATTCTGCCACAACCTCCCTATTTCATTGGAAAACAATAACAGTTTGTCCATAGGTTACACCATGAGTAGCACTGTGATAAAGTGTTCAACTTTATGTGTATGTGTTAAGGAGAGTTCTGTCCCACAATTTACTCAGGCTTACAATGGGAATAACAATGCCCACCTGAGTGTTGAATTTCCCATATCTGAAAATGGGAAGAGTAATAACTACTTTGTGGTGTTTAGCAAGAATCTTTCAGTAGGTGTTCAGTGGTATACCAGGCATTGGATAACTATTAGATACTTCACTGGGCCTGGGCCCTTCCTCCCCCCGTTAAATGACTAGTGTCAGAAATAAACTTATAATTATAGATCTGACTGCCAGAAGGAACTTAGAGGAGATCACAGTCTCTTAGTTTACACTGTGATCTCTCTGCTCTGAGCTTCATGTCTTCTTGTTCAACATTCACCATGTTTGTAATAGCGGTCTGATGTCTGTCTTCCCCAGTTGAGCTCCATGAGGGCTGCCTTCCCAGTCACTCGTCCATCCCCACTGCTTGATACAGTGCCTGACACAAAGTAGCCTCTCAATAAATAAATAGCTAAATGATTAAATAAATGACTACATGAATGAGTAAGTCACCCATGAGAAAACCAAGGACAAGAAAATAACACAGATGACATAAAAGAACGACTAAAATTAGGAGGGAGACAATGAAACCTACATATTCTCCTTTTAAGTCATTTATAAGCAATGTGGTTAATATCAACATCATATTGTCATTTCATAATAATAACCATGGAGAAATGCAAAGCCAGGAAGAGAACCGGTGAGTGGAAGCCACAAGTAACTAGCTGTTGAGGTGTCAGTTTGCTCTTTGAGAAAGGTGTTCAGGACTGATCTCATCATTGAGGTGTCATTGGAACGGAAATCGGAAAACAGGAAGGAGGTGACCCATGATGGACATCTGGAGAAGCTGTTCTAGGCAGAGGGGAAAAAATGTACTTGATAGAGCAAAGCAGTCAGTATTGCTAGAGTGAACTATGGTAGTTAAGAGAATACTGACAGTAAGGTCACAGAGATTAGCACTGTGGTGGAGGAGATCATCTAGGTCCTTGTAGGCAGTTATAAACATGGAAAATTATCGGAGAGTTTGGAACAAGGTCTGACATAATCAGATTTCTACATTTTCATAGGATTGTTCTGCCTGCTATGTAGAGAATAGAAGGGACTGGGCAGAAGAGGGGAAATCACTTAGAAAACTACTGCAGCAATCCAGGGGAGAAATGACAAGCACTTAATCACATGCTACACCTCCCTGCAAGGGAAGCTGAGAAATGTAATCTAGCTGTATGCTCAGGGGATAGAAGAAGCTGGATTGGAGAGCACCTAACCAGTCTCTGTCATGGGATTCATTAAATCCCACTCCAGATAAGTAGTTTATTGGTCGAGTGTCCTCATGTGTGTGACTTAAGAGTACGTTCAATTCAATCTGAGTACCTGTGTTGTAATGGAACCATGAAAACTCTCTCCCCCAACCCCCTTTTGCATGCGACTGTATATAGAGGAGCAGTGGTTCTCTGATGCACATGCAAACTGCAGATCAGATCTCAAATGGGAATTTGGTTTGCACTTCTAAAGTGATCACTATTGTTCCAACAGCCTTGTGGAATCAAGAAAAAATTTTCATTAAGGACAAGGAGAGGACAAAGTAGAGAATCTACAGGATGGATGACCACAAGGCTCTTGCTTTGGCCTTACCTATCCACAGTGCACATTCTGGTGTGTGTGTGTGTGTGTGTGTGTGTGTGTGTGTGTGTGTGTGTGCATGCGCACACACACATGTACACAGTCAGCCATTCACTAGCCACACACATACACACACCCTGACAATCTTCCTTCCTTTTTCACAGAAAACGCTCTATTTCTGGCGTCCTTGGCATGTCCTCATGACATCGTGTCTAACCAGAATCACCCAGTCTACCTCTTTTCTTTTCACTGGTTTCTTCTTCATTTATTAAGAATCAACACTGCAATAATCTTCTCCAAGAAGCCTACCCTGTCTTTACCAAGCTGAACTAGGAGTCCTTTCTCTTACCTAAAATAATTTGCATATATCTCTGTTAATACACTGATCAAATTCTAGCCAATTAATGCAGTTAACACTAGACTCTTAGATCTTTGTAATCAAGAACTGCGTGTTCATCAGTGTATCCCCAGTATTTAAGTGTCCAGTACGTAGCAGGTGCCCGTGGATTGTGTTGAATGAAATGAGTGAATGAATGAATCAATGGATTATTCTGAGTTGATTAGGATAAAGAACAGCAAACACACTGAAGACGTCATGACAGAGCAGAGGAATGTTCACAGTACATCATGTAAACAGAACAGGTAGAGAAATCATTATGAGCTCATTCCTTTTCTTTACAAGTTCCCTGGATAACGATGTGTCAGGCCACATTTATTGATCAGATTTCAGAACAGCTAAATGATACTGAATATAGAAATCACTTTAGTTAGTTAATACTTAGTTGATTACATATACCCCTACCTTGTTACACAAAGGTCTTGAGATAGTGATGTGGAATGTATGCTTCAAAGATTTAGCTTTGCTGTAAAAGGTTAGCCAAGTTAAGTTTTTAAAAAGTAGAATGAGACCTGAGGTGGTATAAAACATTAAATTTTATCTTGAGAGATCGGCTTTTATCGGGTGGGATATTTTTGCAGATATCAGCACAAACACTCTTGCAAAGTCAAGACATTGGGGATGGGGAGAAGGTGGCAGGGAGCCAAAAGAAAGCGCTGCAATTTGGTTGAAATTAATAGGCAGCTGTTAGGTCATCTCTAAGCTAGCACTTCATTATGCTGAAAATTCAGGATGGGTTGAAACCAGAGCTAATTCCAAATAAAATGTGGTTAGCTGAATTGTCAATATGGTTAAAATAATATACTAAATAGCTAAATCCGGAGTATGATTTTTACAGTTGCAGGAATGCGGAAGGTTACTATGGTGGGTACTAACTCTTCTCAACTAACAGTTTTCTCGTCTGCAAGTCAGGTTAATAGAGTTTTCTTGCTAGGAGAGTATAAAAAGTCTGGCACTTAGCAAGTCCAAACACACCACAGCAAAACCTTTATGTTCTATCTGATGCTCTCCAACTCTCCCAAAACAAGACTTTACCTGCTGAGGTCAGCAAACAAGTTTGTGGTTCTTTATTGCTGAAGTTACTCAGGAATTCTTTATTTACTAGTAACTTTATTATTTTCACTGTTGATTATGAAGTATATGTAAACATGCATTAGATGTGAAAAATAAACTACCATTTGAACCTCTTTCATGAATAGTTTATATTCTATGTTTTTTAAAAAATAAAAGTAATATGAATTTGAGTAAAAAGTATTATTAACTAAAAGCACTGTTCAATAGAGCTTTATGCAACAATGGAAATGTTCTATTCTGTACTGTCCAATATGGTAGCCACTAACCCCATGTGGCAGTTGATCACTTGACATGTAGCTAATGAGATTAAGGAACTGAATTTTTAATTTTAATTAATTTAAATTGAATTAGCCATATGTGATTAGTGGCTACCATATTAGCACAAACTTCTATCAAGTTAGTTTATTAAACAAATAAGTAAAACAGAAAACATTTCAGATGATAATAAGTACCATGTAGAAAAATAAAGCCAGGAAGGAGACCACACTGTCCTCATGAACTTATTTAATCTTTTAATGTCCTGATTTATTGAGCATCTGTAGGTTCTTACCTATTGTCCATTTTCAATCATAAAATATTTTCTACTCAAAAAGTAATTTCCTTTTTTTGTCACAAGTGATTTTTTTATGACAAACTTATGAAGAACAAATGGTATTTTTTTCCAACAATGCCTTGGTATCTATGTTTATTTTAGTCAGTCTTGTGGCAACTTTTCTATCATGTCTTGAAACCTAGAGGAAGGCAGATTGAAAAATTTGCATTCCAGTTTTGGAAAGTTGGTTTATACAGTCTGACTCAAGTAAGATACATTTTTTTAAAAAATACCTTTATTGTCACAAGATTGCAAACAGTCATATATATCTGGAACTGCATCTATTAAAAAAGTAAAGAAATGTTTAATTGGGGGACTTTAAGATTCAATATTGCATCAAAACAAACCAAAGCAAATTCAGACTCAGTGAACTTATCGTACTTGAAATAATACAGAATAATTCTAATATTTTCAAGGAAGTATACTCTCTAGGCAGCTTCATGTGACTATGTATTTTTTCAAGTATTAATGTCAAAAAAAAAAAAAAACAGTTTTGATTGGGAGCTACACTGAAACTTAGACTGGGCAAACTGGGAAACTGGACTATCATAGTGACGGTAATATTATTATGTGCCCTAAACTTTACTGGGTTTCTGTAGTTCTGTACAAAGGCCCTCAAAGCACTTCACGTGTTTTATATCATTTGTCCTCGCAGGATTCCTGTAGTGTAGGAAGGGGGCAACTGTAATTAAAGATTAGATGTGTCAGTTTTCCATTGTTGTGGAAACGCATTAAACTGGAACCTATTCAGCCTGCCAACCAAGATAATTAAGCAGTCATTTCACTTATCAATGTACCAATTACTTGATTTTTCTGTAACTTCCTCTCCATTTTCTCTCAGACAACAACTGCTTCTTCCATAATTTTAATGTTCAACTCTAGTGATAATACTTCTTGGGAACAGTGTTTTGGGACACTTCCTTTTGTGAAATTTCCTTAATGACTCTTCTGTAGCCACCAGATCAAGTTCATGTGCAGGGCCTTAGGGTGTGAAAAAATAGGTCCTCCTTTATTCCAAGTCAACAACATAGGTTTGAGGCATGTTAGGTAATGTAACTAATTCCGAACATTTCTTGGTTTATACCATTTTTTCTTTTTTTAGGCTTAGGTCTTACTATACCCAACCATACTGTATATATAGTACAACCACTCTTCAGACAAGTAACTACTCCCTCCCTATTGTTTTATAACATTTTAACATTCATATTTAGCATATAATGCTGATGTGAAAAAATTTTTTAAATCATATAGGTAGTGACTATAAAAAGATTTAGCTTTTAAATTTTTTCTACAAAAAATTCATCACACCCTTTTTTCATTTTCACTACTTCATTTCATATCAATAATTCATAATCAATAGCAGTAACTAGGAAAAAATACTTCCTTCAACTGTGTGACAGAAACTGCTGTTTCCTGAAACTGAGGATCCCCTCTTCTTCCTATGCACACAGCTGGACGAAATTTCCCAGTCTCCCTCTTAAATGCAGCCAAGTGACTGTTTTTACCGATGGAATGTACATGCAGGCAGTGAGTACTAACTCCAGGCTACATGCTCCTTCATGTTATTTTTTCTCTGACTGGCTAAAATGGAGATCAGCTCAAGATGTCTTTGGAAGCCACGTGATGAAGACGTCAGTTTCCATCAGCCGAGGTCCTTGAATGGCTTTATGGAGGAAGGTCATACTGGCAGCTATTCCCCTCCCCAGTGCAGTACAGTGAACAAGAAGTCTATTGTGTTTGAGCCATTATACATTTGGGGGTCTATTTGTTACAGCAGTTAGCCTGTGATAAATATTACATCACTTGTTTTACTACAAAAATATAAATATGCAGGAGGAGCTTGACAAGTATGGTAAATATAAAACTACTTCAAATATTTACTGAAATAAATCCCATTGGCCACAAACTACCAGAAGAGAATAAAAAAGCTAAGAAGTCAATTGATTACTTATTGGGTTGAAATCGCCTCAAAACTTGTGGGCAAGATGTAAATTTTATAAATAAGACACAGAACTATATATATAGATATATATCCCTAGCTCTAGTTTTTCCACAGTTTGTGTCCAGTTGATATCAAACCTTACCCAAATATCTTAGTTAACATTTAGATTTTTGTAGACCCCTATTTGGACCACGTAAATGAAAATGAAAGGTGAAATATGAAAAATGGATATTAAAATCTGAAGCAGTGAAATGAGAGCATCAGAATAAAATTGGACCCTGAACTGGAGTTCCTGAACAGGAAGGAAATTAGAACATGCTTATAAGTGCCATGTTGAAGTAGAAATATGTAGAAATTTTAGCTGCATAAAGGATGTGACATGTGAGGATCAATCAAGAATTAGAAACATAAGAAGGACACATTATGGAAATGAAGAAGAGAAAGAAATAAAAGAAGAATACATAGTATATTGAATATAAATTTTTAAGCTGTAAAGGCTAAGAGGGCAAAAAAGAAAATAAAGCTGAGTGAATTAATGTTGGCTAAAAGGAGTAAGTGAAATCAAAAGGGGCTCTAACAGTTATATCAGGTGAAAAAGAAACATTAGAAAGAAAGTGGGTCTATAAATAACCTGAAAAGTGGATGAAATCCACTTAAATAATGTTTAAATGGTTGAACTACTCAACTTTAAAATGTTTTAACTAAAACAATGAAAGTTATAGAAAATTATTAAGTTATGAAGAGCCTATAAATATGGCTAACAATAAAATTCAACAAAAGAATATTGAAATGACTAAGTAGAGGTTGATCAGGAGTTCTGATGATATGTATCTTGAGGGTCAAAGAGATTTTACTAATGAATTTACCAGCCCCATATGACTTGTTTTTTTTTTTAAATCATAGATTATGAAGGAACTAGCAAAAAGTAAAAGGTGAAAATAAACACTGTGCAATCTTAAAAATGTAGAGTAGTTATATCAATCAGGAAAATTATGACAGCTGGTTTTAATCAAGTGAAAAATAATATAAATTAAGTAAATTGTTTTGGAAGAGATGAAATATTTAATGAGAAAACAATATAAAATTTGAGCATGACATTTACATTTTCTATAACTGTTTATTTGAGCTCTCTGCAATTCACAGTTTCTTTTGTTAAAAGTAAATTTAGGTAGTATAGAAAATCATTTGGAGTTCATCAGAACAAAGATGTTAGGTATTCTCTTAAATATATATATATTTTTCAAGATATTTTTTGAATTGACATTATTTTCTAAGTTCAGGCAATAAACCTAAATCTTCATGAATATATGACACTATTCCAATTGTCTATCATGTACATAGCAAATATAAATTACTCATAAGAAGTATTTTATTAAGCTAAAAACCTTAAAGTGGGAAGATTATAAAAAGCATATGCATAACCAGTTATTGATCAGTGTTGAAATGGGTTGCCTACATGGTGTCTCTGCCCTAACTTCTGTACCCACCCCACACTGACGTTTATCCAGTCTTTGTAAGGGTCGGGCTTTGTTCTGCCCAGGTGCACATGCTGTTCACCCCTATGTACTTCTATCCCTCTCACCATCCACCTTCACTCTTTCCTTGACCTAAGCATTTCCTGCTCTTCTGCACATCTCAGGCAAAGCATACCTCGCTCGTGAAAGCCCTCCTGATGACTTCAACCAGATAAATCCACTCTGTACCTCCTAGCATGTATTATAGCCAAACACACATCATACATTTTTTTTTAAGTAAGACATTGATGTCGATATCATTGTTGCAGTTGAAAGGGACCTGAAATTTTAATACATTTTTATCTCAAATGTTAGAATAGTTTTCTGTCTTTCAAGATTTCTTTATAGACATTTTTACAGTACGCTTACCAGTTAAAAGGGCTTCATCAGTTATAATAAACACTAAATTCACATCAGCATTGTGGCTGATGCCCAGGCAAACTATATACAATTCAGTTTTTTCTTCATTGATGGAAATAACTGGGTTATTCAGATTTAGTTATTAAGATTTTCTTGTAACAGAGCAGTTCTTTGGCAAACAGTTAATCACAGCTCTGTTATTATTGCTGGCTAACCAAGTTGAAAGCTATTGAATCAGAGGCATGATTAAGTTGGTACTGGTGGTGGTGGTAATGATGATGAAGAGCAAAGATGTTGATCGTGATGAATACTCTCACGGATTCCTCAGCAGAGCATTTTTTAAAATAGTGACTAGATGAAAACTGAATACACTGTTCTGGTTGGTTTTTTTTTTTAAATTTCAACATTTTGAGACATTCGTGTAGCACTTACAACACTGAGAGACATATTTTCATCTTTAACCTGGAAACCTGCATGCAGAGTGAGATGGAACAGCAGGCTGCCAATGATCTAGATGATGCAGGTAGACAGGAAGAAAAAGTGAAACAGATGATTCATCCCATCAGCTTCTTGATCTTCCTTAGATTTACCCTCCCCATGCCAGCCATCTTTAGGTCACCTTGAGATTAGCAGGCAAGAGCACTTCTAAGCTTTTAGCCATCTTCATATCCTGCACACCACAGAATATCCAAAGGAACTTGGATGGCCTTAAACTATCCAAGAATAGCAAAGAATAGCACATGACATAGACTTCAACTAGGAGAGTAGAGGGAGGTGCTGGTCTTCACTTTGACATTGCCCAGCTAGGTCATCCTGAGTAAGATAGTTCTCTCTCTAGGTTTAAGCTTCTTCATCTATAAAACATAATAAGGGTAATAATACAAATAACTCACAGTTTGCAATTATATGATTGATTCTGTGCTGCCCTAGAGCACTATGCCAAATTGATATACCTTATTTAATCCTCAAAATAAGCCAATGCTATCATTATCCCACTGAACAGTTAAGGAAACAGAGGTTAAGCATGGTCACCGGGGTCCAAACCTTCAGATTCTGAAAGCTACACTAGGCCATACTTGGTACCAGTCTACTGAGAAAGATACAGGACAAGATCCGTGAGTTTCAGTGCTAGAGGTTCCTGCTCAGTGGGAGTCCTTGCGGGAGTCCAAACCACAGTTCAGTCACCAGTCCCATCTGCCCACCCAGGAGATGTCATCTCCCCATGTGGCAGCTCAGGTGCAAGGAGATGAGACTCACCTTGGTCACGTGTGGGAATAGCCTTGAATCCAAAGCCTCATGACCTACAGAAACCAGTATCTCTTGTGTAATAATTCATACACAGAGCTTCCTGGGACATGTCAGTTAACAAGAGCCCCCAAACTCTGGGAAGCTCTGGGCCTTGGGAATTCATTATTTATAGTCCTTCCAGCTCAGTTGCAGTTTACCAATCAGGAGTCATTTTTACAATAAGCAGTATGAACTAGTAACATAGTTAACATTTCAGCTTTGATCAATTTACCAGGGAACATATCTAGAAAGTTAAACTCAAGTCAATTTCGCTTGCAAAAAGGACGAGTTTTAATAATCCTTTGCCTGCAAGTCACTCTTCCAAAGAAACAGAGCTGATAGCAGAGGTGCTGGTGCTTGACCCCAGTGTGACTCTAGTCTCACCTTGCTCACCACCCAACAGTTACACTAGCCTTCCTTTTGTTCCTCAAACATTTGAAGCTGATTCCTACTTCCTTAGTTTCTTTGTACTCTCCTATGAATGCTCTTTCTCCTGCTGTTCTCCTGCTTCCATCCCTTCATTCCGGGTTGGCTCAAATGCCCCCTCCCCTTTGAACACTCACTTTTTTCTGGACCATCCTTTCCTTCCCCACTATTACCTTATAATTTTCTGTTGTATCACAGTGTTTTGTTTCCTTTCTAACACTTCACTCTCTGAAAATATCATGTTTATTTTCTACTTGTTTACTGTCTGCTTCTCCTCACAAAAATGTAAACCCATGAGGCTAGTCATTTGAGTTACTTGTTCACTGTTGTTCCTCTAGTACCTAGAAGACTAGTTCCTGGCACATGATGGACATAGAGTGATTGATTGAAAAACAATGCTCTCCTACCCAGTTTATCACATACAACTCTTATGAAATTCAGAGAGGCAATCCAAACATGTTGTTTATTTGCAAAAACTATAAAAATACAAATTGTAATTCTGCCCAAGAAACTAAACTGCTTTTAGGCAAAACATCTAGGCAAATCTTAACCTTCATTCATTTAAAAATATTTTTATTACACATTGGTTATGTACAAGTCATTCTGTTTTAGGGTCTATAGTGGATTCCAAAGAAATAAAATCATGAATCTATTATACACTTATCAAATTGCATTTCATTTAATTTTTCACAGTTTCTCTGCACCTGGCTTATAAACAGTTTAATTAATTTTTATATTGCTAGTGTGGTCTCAAAAATCAGATTCATGTATCTCAGTGAAAAGAAATTATTACAACTTCTATTTCTATTTATTTTTATCTCTATATTTTAAAAATATTTCTATATTTGTTTTATAGTATAATGACTATAATGTTCATGTCATAGAATATGCATATAATTATAAATAAGTACATGTTGAGGTGCATGCTCAAAATTTTACTTATGAGCTAATGCAATTGCAATAAAAAAAAAGTTTAAAGACCATTGGAATGGAAGATTCAGACACATAACAGGCCCTCAATTTTTTTATTATTATTTTACAAGTGAATTATATGGCCAGATTCCTGCAGATGGGATGTGCACAAGTATGTAATTCAGTTCATTATATGTTAAATGCTTTATGAAGGAAGAAGAACATTTTCCATTGAAATATGGAGAAAGAAAAGATAACTTCTGCCTGTAGAAAGCCAAAGCGTTAGAATTGGCATTTGCCTTTGAAATATGGGTATGATTCACTAAAGTCCAGATAGAGACGATGCTCATTCTGGGATCTGTTGGAAGCAAGCACAGAAAAACAGGACCAAGCTTCCTGTGTTCAAGAAATGATACATTGTCCAGTATAGAGGAGGGAGTTTATGAATAAGGAGAGTAAGGAAGAGCAATAAGAAGAGTTCTAGGAAGAATGTGATAGGCTTTGAATACAAGGCTAAAGGTTTTTTTAGTTTAATAACAATAAAGAGTACCAAAGCTAGAGACGCTTTGCACAGAGTAATGATATTTTCAAAATGAGGTTTGAGAAAAAAAGTGTTAGCAGTGTACAGGACTGGCTGAAAAACAGAAAGACTAGAGACAGAGATGCCAGTTAGGCAACTACTGCAGATGGCCCCAGCACGACATGAGAAGGACCTGAGCTATGGAGGATGTGGTGCCCTTCTCTTGTGTTAGAATAAAAACACGAAAGTGGGGATATTAGAGAGAGAAGATTTATTTTAGCGGTTCTATTTTTCCATCATAAAAGTGTTATATAAACATCCAGTTTGGAGCAGAAGAAATGGGTAGTGGAAAGAATACTGATCTCGCTCTCCACTGAGAGAACCAGCGCTTCTTGGATGAGCAATTAAGTCAATGGAGAAACAGCAAAGCCCCGTGGATAATGGCTTTGTTCTCACACAAAATGACCTTGTGTATAAGGTCAAACATTACGAGCATTGGGTCAGGTTATTGGCCAGCTCTTGGCAACTTTGTATGCTCAGTGTGTACTAAAGGGTATTTATGACTAAATGCTTGTAATAAGATGCATTTTTCTGCAAGTGATACTGTAGAGTTTTTATTTTTTTATGCCCCCATTCAAGAGTATTAGGACCTCTGGCAAATGGCTCCTTTCTAAATTATATTTAAGAGAGGACAGAGGAAGAGGAATTTGTTAATGACACTCTTGGTCTGAGGGCTCAACCATTTTTTTATCTCTCTGCTCCACTAGACCACATGTCCAACATTTAGTAAAGTATACTTAAGAAAGTATAACCCAAAACACTGAGGCCCAGAAGTAACCCATATACATATAACAAAAATTGTAAAAATCAAGAATAAACTATATATGATAGTCATAATCTAATTTTGTTTTCTACTTTTATTTTTATCTGAATTCAAATTGTTGGCATTATGTTCTCTAAATAGATATCTATAGCATTTACATGTTGCCACTAAATCTAACCACAATTTATTTTTTAAATATCTATAGGTTAATTATTCACATTTTTGAAAGTCTCAGTATTCTCTTTTAGTGAATCAGAGTCTTCTGTTTCCTTGAGGTTTAAGAAACACATGAGGAAGAGAATAACAAGCATGATACTTTTGTCTCCACTTAGGAAATGTGGCTAAATGTTCTTGAATCATTCCACCGTTAAAAATATTGGACAACTTATTTTACTTCCTAGAGACTCACATCTCCCATCTGTAATGTGAAAATTATAATAGTAACTCTTTTCTAAGTGTTGTGTGAAAATTAAATGAACTATTTCGTGTGAAGTTCTTATCACAGTGCTTGATAGTTGATGAGTATTCAGTCCGTGTTGAGTATTACCCATAATATTTCTGAGCATATGATTAAAATTACTCAGTGCCTTTAGGTCTCCCTTTCATTATAGTTAAATGAATTAAATAAATTAATTTTACTAAGTGATATGATTTAATTTCCATTGCAGAAGTTGGACTTAACTCCAATAGATTAATACAAAATTATAATTTTATAAAATCACATTTTAAAAAAATATTTCCCTATTTCCTTAAGTTAAGAACAAATTCCGAAGATCTATATTTAGCAGTGGTACTCTGTCATATTAATAATAATGACAAACTAACTTGTACTTAAGATTGACTGTGAATCAGGGGAGCCTAAATGGATCATTTGTATTATATCTCATTTAGTTCCTAAGATAACCCTCCAAAGTAAATATTGTTTTTATCCCTATTTAACCCATGAGGAACTACCCTGGGTGGAATCAGAATTTGAATCCAGATCTACCTGTATTCACAGGATCAGCACTGAATCATTAGCTATATTGCCATATTTTGTAAATTTAATGTGACCAGGTCATTAAAACAGATGATAAGATAATGTTTTTAAGAAATGAAGATTCCTATTATTCCTTCTACATTCTATTTCCCTTTAATGTATTAGATCGCATTAGTATTTCTTCTAAGAAAATATGTAATTGTGGGTTCTGATCTGGAGAAAAAGGAGAGTGTATTTCAAGAGTCTCTCCACAGATAAGGCTCAGTCTCTATTACACCAAAGTATTTGAATCAGGCAAGAATGGCTCATATTTTGTTTTGCTGTCCCTAGAATTGTTTTTTAAACTTAACTCACCCTTCTTTTTGTTTGACTGATGGAAATCAGCTAATTAAATAGTAAGCATCAGGAAAGCAATAATAGCCTAGTTCTGACGTTGATGTTTAGATTTGGGTTACATCTGGATGATTATGGGAGTTGGATTTCCGCTTCTCACATTTCAGTGTCTTTTAAGCTCAGATACCAACCACACTTGATGAAATCTGAGTGACTCATGTATGATGAGAATGGCCCATCAATCAAAGCCAAAGAATAGAAAGGTCCTTAAGACATTATTTCTGTTGGCTTGATTTTAGAGAGCTCAAATGTGATGAGTAGAAAATAGGTTTTTGTACTAGAAATATATACCATGCACTTATAACTTTAGGGCATCTCTGCACTGAAGTTAGGTAATTTCCCATTTTTGTTCTCTTTTCCAAGTATAAATGATTCCACTTTGGAAATGAGCAAAAGAAATCCTTGTATAAAATAGATAGGAATTAAAATGAAGAAATAACCTAAAAAATGTGATTTTCTTTCTCTCTGGAGAATCCTTGGTTTATTTTTCATCTTTAATTCAGAGGCCTAGATTATATTTTCTCCACTTTATTTCTGCTACTATATAACTCTTGTTAGATCAATTAGGTTTCATCTTTCCTGGTTCAATGCTAATATACCATCCTAGCTGTGAACATATCAATAGCCAAACATGGATCTACCCTTCTTTGTAAGAACCTGTGCTGAACACAATGAGTAGATTAGGATCTACTAGGTCTTTCCCCTTTAGTCTTTGCCATGTACCATTTCGTTGTCCTCAGTGGGGACACAGGAGGTATGGAGCTCTCTTAGGTCATGCCTTGGGCAGCGAGGAGGAGAAATTGCCTGTCTAATCCAGTAAATCTTTAAGAATGCTTATGTTATCTTTACATGAACATGGACAACCTTCTTCCTTAATTCTCTACCTCTGATCCCTCCATAATAAGCTGCAACTCTCACCCAACATGGATATTCAGCAGAAAATTTAAGCATTTCCATTTTCTATTACTTTGAAAATGAAAATCCTGACCAGGAGACAACTTTGTTTCTGAGCAGTCAGCTATAGACTCACTTCCTTTCATTTCATTTGCCACTAAAGTTATTAAAAATTAGAGAGCCAGTTATGTACAAGGCGCGTTCTTTCGTCAAACATATGCATTAAAAAACCAGTAGCATTCACTTAGCTGCCTCCTTTTTTTGGAGTCCTCCTTTATTATCTGAAAATATAAATATGATATATTTGTATTCTACTCTAACTTGATTACATTTCTTGGAAAGACTATTTAACAGTATATTCTTTTAAACTTCATTATGTTGTATTGATAAGCAATAAAGAACAACATCATTTCAAGCAATTTCTCCATGTAGTTTTGAACCAGCCTTAGTTTGAAACATGATAAAATCAACCAGACCAATATGTGCTTTGTGAATACTAATTAAACTCTGATACTTTTCATTTCTAGTCAAGCTTCCAACGTGATTCAGGTTTTACATATCAGCAAGGCCTTCTTCAGAGTTTAGCTGCATGAGAGATCTACTTGAATTTGTATGGTTGGTTTATAGGAATTCACCTTTGTGAATTCACACATATTGTAAATTTTTTACGGGTTAATTGTTCTAGTTAATGATCTAGTTCACCTGAATCTGTTTGGAGAGTGATAGTCTACAAAAACAGATAAATACATTGGGACATAGATGACCTCTGATGACCTGACAGTTATTTGGCTACCGAAAGTCTGATGATTCAAAATTAGAATAAAGAAATTAAACCAAATATATATCCAGATTTTCTTGTTAGCAAACAAGTTTTGGATCTGAAATTCTCTGCTTCCTTTTTCAGTGAACACATGGTTATCTGCTAATCTGACAAATGTAGTGGATAATCTGAGTCTGTTAAGATAGAACCTACTTCATATAATTTAAAAGATGCAATCTTACAATGATACTTTATAGTCCCACTTATGTCTCACCTACCTCCCAAATTTGAAATACACAGACCATAATAAAGATTAGAGTGAGCCCTTAATCTTAATTATGCATTTTGCAGTATTATAAATGCTGAAAGATTACTTCCAATGTTTGGTATAATCTTACAGGGTGCAGATGTGGTTCCCTTTGGTACATGCCATCTTTACTGAACTAACAATTTCCATAATGCTGTCACATTCTGCATGGGAAGCAGATTTACAGATAGGTAATCCATGTAAGGTATTTTAAAGACAGCTTATTAAAGGATTGAGGCCTGCTGTTAAATTACATATGCTTTCAATTGCTATGAGGAGCAAACAGCATCAAGAAATGTAGTAATTTAGCTAGGCCAGAGAAAGACCTATTTAAAGTTTGATGATATATCCTTTAAACTTTTACTTCAAGCTCTTTTCAGGTTTTTATTTACTCCATTATAACTTTTATTTCATGCTATATAATGTAATTTTTCTAGTAACCCTAGAGTTTATATATTAAGAATTAGCTATATTTTTCTTAACATTTATATCCTGACTTCATGATTTTAAAAATTGTCTTTTTCCTCGATAGTGGCATGGATTACTTCAAAGTAGTGGCCCAGACTTTGTATTTTTTAACATTGCTAAATGTGAATGGCTAAAGTAATTTCAGACTACATAATTGCATCTACTGTGGTTCTTCTGCTGTGTCCCTCATATGCTGAGAAACCAGATGTAAGGACTGGCTTGAAGAATGTCTTATCTTAGTCTCTGATAGTTCTGAGTTTGTGTTTTATCTTCAGACAAGAGGGAGAAGGTTAAGCTAGTCCTTAAATTTATTTTCAAATCTCTAAGTCATATACTTTGCTGTACCATGATATGTTCTGAAAACATGGATTTCCTCCTGCATTTCCTTAGTGTCTTTCACAACACCTAACTTAGCTGTGTGCACATGGCAGGTACTCAGTCTAAGTTATTAACCTGGCTTGAATTGAAACCAGTTCTAATTACCTTTGAGTACGAGTTCTACCTTTCCCTTGATCATGAGCCAGGGTATCCTTGCTAAGTTTTCATTCAGTAATCTGTTCTTGATTCCTGCATTTCTTGTATTCTAGGCCAGTGGCTCTCAAAGTAAGAGAGACATTAGGGACGGTGACAAGGGAGGAAGTGGAAGGGGTACTGACCATAAATACATTTGAGGGATGCCATTTGGGATTTCAAAATTTATATCAACACCTTTAAAGCTCCATGATACTTTATATCAAAGAAATCTCCTTTCAGTTTCTTAAAGTCATTGGTCATTTGTTACGAGAAATAATATTAGAAATTTTATTGTTATATCCTAGAAAAGCCAGTGCTTTGATCAATATAAAATGGAATAATCCCAAATTGGAAAAACTTGGTTTAGTGTTTGATAGCTTTTAGATATATTATGGATGAAGCTCATAGACTATACAAAAACTAAAACAAGAAGATGTTTGAGAAGAATTGCGTTATAAAAGTAAAAATTAGATAGTTCCCTGACCATCCACACTATATAGTAAAAAGAATAAAAATCATATGACTCTGTTGTTGCCACTAGGTTATAAAGCTTCAATTTCAATTTTGTTTAGATTACATGCATATTGATATTTTTATTTAAAATATCTTTTCCATCAAGAGTATTTTTACTTTATTTCCCATGCAATCAAAATTGGTTCCATTTTCTTCTCTCCTTGTTAGATTCTTTTGAGGACCTGGAGGAGGTGGGCAAGATGGTATATTAATACATTAATCTATTTTTTTTAACATCCTTACTGGAGTATAATTGCTTGACAATGGTGTGTTAGTTTCTGCTGTATCACAGAGTGAATCAGCTATACATATACGTACATCCCCATATCTCCTCCCTCTTGTGTCTCCCTCCCACCCTCCCTATCCCATCCCTCTAGGTGGACACAAAGCACCGAGCTGATCTCCCTGTGCTATGCGGCTGCTTCCCACTAGCTATCTATTTTACATCTGGTAGTGTATATATGTCCATGCCACTCTCTCACTTCATCCCAGCTTACCCTTACCCTTCCCCGTATCCTCAAGTCCATTCTCTACGTCTGCATCTTTATTCCTGTCCTGCCCCTAGGTTCTTCAGAACCATTGTTTGTTTGTTGTTGTTTTTTTAGATTCCATATATATGTGTTAGCATACAGTATTTGTTTTTCTCTTTCTGACTTACTTCACTCTGTATGACAGACTCTAGGTCCATCCACCTCACTACAAATAACTCAATTTCGTTTCTTTTTAGTCTAAGCCAGTGGATTTTAGGTCTATGCAAGTAAAAATGAACACATAAGTTATTTAAAAGAGAAGTGCAGTTTAATTTACCTAATGTCAAACATAAGCAATATTAAATCTATCTGGACTTAATTGCAAATTTCAGTCTTTCTATAAGATGTAATTATCTGAACATCTTGCCATTAAAATTAAGTGTGAGTGAATTTTGACATATTCACTTTCCTTTGTAATAAATGAAAGGTAATATTTTTATTTTGAAATATTTATAGTGTAAATTACCAAAATGTTATTTCTCTCCTATTCTAATAAATCTGTTTTTACATAAGTGCTAGAGGTTAATGTCTAGATTTTAAATTGCTTTCCACTTTGATAATAAGTGGATTTCTAAGAGGGATGATTTTATTAAAGAGATTTTAATCACTCTGATTCCCTCTTTGTAAGAATAGTTCATATTTGCACAAACTCAAATGTAAAATATGAAGTTTAATCAATATTTCTTCTAAATATATAGTTATGAATATTATTTTGAAAGGACTTTCTTAATAATGCAGTTCTTTTGTTAAACCTCTATTTTTAAATATATCTTTTTTTCCTCTCTCCAAATTTTGGATGTTTTTCCTCATAATCATGTAACACCTCTCAAAAGTGAATAATGGCAGTGATTCCACTGAAAATTAACTTTGAATTAATTCACTGTAACTGTGATCAAATATTGATCAGTTCTCTTTATTTTGTGCATGGTTGCAAAGTGAGAAATATAATGCAAACCCTCAAATAATTAACTCCATTACATTGAAAAAAATTAAACCAGTTACACAAAGGCATAAAATAAAAACACCTAACCACCTGATATTCTGTAAGTGTTATTATTGTCCTATATTAATTTTATTATTGTTTATGATGAGTATTTTTAAATAACAATAACTTTAGGTGTTTTTGAAGGGTCTACTAAATTCAGAATTATTATTGAAAAATGAAATGTAAATACCTAGATCTTCGATAACAAAGTAATTAAAATGTATGGTTTTGCCTGCTGCGTATAATAAGGGCTTATATTTGATCAACCATAAAAGTTATTTAATCATTTTAACCTTGGAATACTACTCCACAAAACACTACTTAATGGAAGTTAGCTGAGATGCATTAGAGTATCAAAACATCAGGTCTGAAAAGCATGAGGGCCGGGAAAATTCAAGCCCAGCTTATTCTGACATAATACTATAGCAGGTTGCATGGCAACCAGTGGCTGTGGATTTTGAAGTTACTTTATCCGCATTCAGTGAGGAAAGACTTAGCCTGAATTGATTTTAGTAATTTTCAGAATTAATCAGGTATTCAAGAATTATCTTAACAGACATTTTCTACGTTTCTACAATTTGGAAATACATGTGTACATGTCTGGTTCACAAAATAGCACTGGTTACTTGTTTCCTAGCTATTTGATAAATGATACATATTAGATACCTGCTGATAGATTTGTTACATCCTATAACTTGCATTAAAGCTGGTATTGTCCAAAATTTCAATGCAGCTGACTTTTAAGTGATTTCCTATTGACCTCATCACAGTCAGTTCTGGCAATACTTTCTACGTTTTCTTCTTTATATTTTATTTTTGCTGTAGCCTGCCATTACCTTGCATGATCCAGTTTTATGGCAAATCATGATTTTCTTTTGTTGTTGTTTTTGTTAAGAATGGTTAAATTAGAATGAAGTTTATTAAATCAACCACATTTTTAAAACTTTTTCTTGAAATATAGTTGATTCACAATGCCGTGCCAGCTTCAGGTGTACAGCAAAGTGACTCAGCCATACACACACGTATATATAATATATATATTCTTTCTTTATATTCTCCTCCATCATAGGTCACCACCTATGACACTGAGCACAGTTCCCCGCACCACACAGCAGGTCCCCGTTGGCCATGCACTGCAAACATAGCAGTGTGCATACCCCTATCCCAAACTCCCAATCCAGGACTTCCCTGGTGGTCCAGTGGTTAAGACTCTGTGCTTCCAAGGCAGGGGGCAGGGGTCTGATCCCTGATCGGGGAACCAAGATCCCACATGCTGCGTGAAAAAAAATCCCAAGCCATCCCTTCCCTCCCCCTCCCACGCCCTAGCAACCTCAAGTTTGCTTTCTGTGTCTGTGAGTCTGTTTCTGTTTTGTAAATAAGTTCATTTGTATCCTTTTTTTTAGATGCCATATATAAGCGATATCATATGATATTCGTCTTTCTCTGTCTGGCTTACAACCACATTTTATTTTGAATAGGGAAATAGAAAGTATTTCTCATTTCCACATTTTGTTTTCCCTAGTTTTAGCCTAGAATGAAAGAAGAGAAACAACAGAAGAGTTGGCTATAACTAATGCTTGAAGTACATTTTTAGACATTTGACAAGCAAAAGTCACAACGTTAGGATTTTCTATTCGGCAAAAGACAGAAATTTCTGAAATGCTATTAAGAAGTCAGTTCTGTTGACATTTCTTTGACTTAGTGGAGCCTCACCAAACATTTGATCTTATTATGTGAAATTTCTTAGTAGTTTCACTAAAAGTAAACTTAACTACTTTGTGTAAAGTAATCCTGTATAATCAAGCTAAAATTAAAAAAAAAAGAAAAAAGTACTTGAATCACAGTGACCAAAACAGTCTCAAATAAATCTGCTGAACGAAAGGTGGTATGTACCATGCCAACATCAAATATATCATCAATGTCACATGTAAACAGCAGTGAAATGGTGGTTAAAATATGCATCAATTAATGGTACAAAATATATGTCTGCAAGTTCGTTCCTCAGGGATATGTGAATAGTGTCTGAAAATATAGTCTTCATGGTGGTGATTGTAGAGTTATTACTATGAAGAACTGTGTCAGCCAGAAACTACAGTCATTTTTTAAAATGAAGTATATTTTTTGAGCCAGAGGTATTTTCATTAAAGGATAAACAGAAATCACCAGTCAGACATTCAGGTTTGAATTACTTGCACTATAGCAGTCTCTCTACATCTTTTCTAGACTTCACTTTTAATTCTGTATCACTCATTTTATAATTAGCAGTCTCGGATAAAATGTAACATAATTAAAACATCTTGGATTGTGTGACATTTCACAAATAAATTCCACACAGAACTGGTTATCAAATCACAGCTGTAGTATGAATAAATCAGTCCTACAGTGTTGTTCATTATTTGACAGGAAGTGTCTGCTCAGCTTCTTAAAGAGCTGCTTCTATTTGTTTGTTTTGTGTTTGCTTTTTTGTTTTGTTTTGAAGAACAAGCAAGTTTCCATCTATCTGCGTTTTCTATGCATTAATTTTAAGAGATGGATTTCAACAAATAATAGCTAAGACATTAGCCACAATACATAACTGCAGCACGTGTTAAATCCTCCCACAAGAAGAGTTATCACCTGTATTATAGAGAGGGTTACCTTGGGCATCAAAAGTAAGTGAAACGTATTTCGAAAATCGCAAATTGTTATGCTGCAGTATGAATTGGGGTGGTACTAACAGTGTAGTGTTAGTAGTAGTGATTTTGGGTAGATTTTCCACTTCTATCTTTTCCAAGGCATGTTTCAGTGCAATTTTTTTGTTTGCAGCTTTTTCCTCTCAGATGTTAAGATCAGAGCTTTTCTCAGGAGGATGTCTTTAAAGGGAAATAAGGTACCTTAGTGCCAATATTATCTCCTTGTCTTGCACTAGAAGAAGTCAGGTGTTTCAGTGTGGTACATGAAGGAGTTGAGTTCCCGCCCCTTGACCCCAGAAGGGTACACATATGTACAGGGCAGCTGGGAATCCACATCAGGTCTCCCACCTATTTATCGTGATGCTGGAAGAATTCGGGTCATGGATTTGACAACAGCCGTGTATTTTGGCCTTGTGCCTTGCTCTCACTTCTGACAACCAGGTCAGCAGTGGGAGAACAGAAAGTGAAGGCAGCTCCCTTGCTTTTTGTTTCTCTTTGACATTGTTGAGCCAAAAGGCACAAATGTTAGAACAGAAGGTTAGGACAAGCAGAACTCATGGGAAACTTAGTCTAGTGTTATCTAAAATAATTATTTCAGCTCTGTAACATTTCTCCAAAGGGAAAACAAGCAAACAGCAACCTAATGAATACTGAAAGAATGGGTGATACTTGGATGTCTTTTTTTTCCCCCAAATAGCTCATATTCTGTTGAGATGGTAGTAGAACCAAATATTAGCATAACGCTAAGAACTAATGAGAATGCCACACATATAGGGAAAAGCTGTCCATTTCAGGTCAGAAAAAACAGTGTTATTAATAAATACTAGGGCATGGATTTCTCGTGTTTCCCAGGTTTTTCGATAGGCACTAGAAGATGAGCCACGGTGCTTTGTGACCACCTAGAGGGGTGGGATAGGGAGGGTGGGAGGGAGGGAGACACAAGAGGGAAGAGATATGGGAACGTATGTGTATGTATAACTGATTCACTTTGTTATAAAGCAGAAAATAACACACCATTGTAAAGCAATTATACTTCAATAAAGATGTTAAAAAAATTTTTAAAAAAAAGAAGATGAGCCAGTGATTCTGAGGGCAAAACATATAAAGTTCGATTAGTGGGCAAACAGTATACAAAAGAATGAGTAAATGTGAAGAGTCATATTTAAATTTTATTGATGATTTTTTAATGTATAGAAGGGAGTAAAAGTGAAATTAAGATTGGGCAGATAAATATGAAAATACAAATTACAGTGGAATATGTTGGGGAGAAAAATCAGTAGTATGGAAACAAAGGGGAGAGGGGAAGTAACTGCTTTGAAGGATTTGGTGGTGATTAAATAAAGAGCATTTACTAGATGGAGATGGAAGGGAAGGACATTCCAGGTACAAAGACACAAAGTTTTATATGATCCTAGCTTGTCCAGGAAATGGGCAGAGGCTCAACATAGTGTGTGGCATAGGAAGAGGTGGTGTGATATGGATTAACATGTTGGAGAAATACACTATACACAGATGAAGATGGGCTTTCATTAAAAATCCTGAAAATCTGGACATTTTCCTCCACAGTCCTAACCTAGTTTACTTTAAAACACAGGTCAATAAAACCTTACAATTTAAGCATTTCATTATAAAAATTATTTCTTTGCACAGGAACACAGTCATAATTGTTCAAGGCAAGGCAATATGGTTGAAGTCATAAGAGTCCGGTTTTTTAAAAGCATATATTTAATTAGACAGCCCAGTTCTAAACCTAATGAAGATCCTAACATTGTTTGTTACATTGGTTTTACATAGATTCTATACCACTACAAAATTGGCAGAAATAAAACGGAACATATTTACTCTTCCTTTATACATATATTTGGATTACATTAAATCTGCAAAAATCATAAGAACTATCTTTTCTAAATTCTGAATATGTCAGGAAATTGGATGCACCTTAAAGGACTTGAAGGATATGTGAAATGTCATGCCCTCCAGAGTTCTAGCCTGATCGATTTGATATCTTACATTTGAAATCTGTGGTTCCATCCATGCTCTAAGGATGCAGAATTAATTAAGTTATATCATGTTACTTAGGTAACTGCCTTCTCCCCTCATACTTCCACCCCTGCCAAGGTGAACAGATCCCAGTTTCCTTAGGAAAGAACATTATCAGAATATGTTGGCAGTTCAAGCTAGCCAAGTTTAGCTTGCTAGAAAGAAAATAGGTAGCTGGTGTGTTGCATTTAATTACGGAAGGCTGCAAGATTCCAATGACATATTTACCTCATTTACCTAGATGATATTCTAATATTTATTAGGTCATTTGAGAAACCTCTGCAATACTTAGATAAGATGTGCTGTCTCATCAGGGAAAGTGGACTACAGTTCAACTCCACGAGGCACTGTACTCCTTGTATGATTCCTAGTTGGTTTTCTGATGAGGTCTCCCTCCTGACCATTTAGCCCAATGGTTAGCACATAAAACCCAGGGAGGCTCAAGTTGTAAGTTGGATTCTCCTAGGAGCCAGTGGTTTCAGCACAGCGACGTGTGGCTGCAGCCCTTTACCTCAGGCAACCTGGTCAAATGGAGGACAAGTGACAGGATCAAATGATCATGGATGAGAACGTGTTTCTAAACTCTAAGCCAGTTTATAATTAAGGGATTAAGTTTTAATCACAATATTAATATTGGAAAGCTAGTCAAAGCATGTTGCCATATTCAATCAGTACAACTACTGGTTTATGTGTTTTGCAAATTGATACATTCTGAATCTAAAATTAATAACTTATATGAAGATATTTAATTCAGTGTAGTATATATTTGGAGACATCATAAACTTTTAATAGAAAATTGAATGAAAGCATTATGTTTGCTCAACATACAAATAAGATTAAGTTTAGGATTATTTTACGTGTATGAAATAAATTAGTAACTATAATAATTTACAAGGAGTTTGGAGTTGGAGTTTACAAGGACAAATAAATAGTATCTCTTTTCCCTTTCCTTTTGAGAGGTAGATATGGCCTATGACAGATGAAAATCAGAAGAGCAGCTTTAATGGACTAAAGTGATTGAAGATCATGGTGTAGGTGTGTTAGCTAACTACACTGCCTCAGAATGCCTCCAAGACTTAGGTAGACTTACCCCCAGAACCACAGGTAGCGCTGAACAGCTGCTGGTCATCCTGGGCATAAAGCGGACCCTGAGGTCTGCTCTCTGAGGGCCAGCTGACTCCCAAGAAAAGGAAGAATGGGAGGGGCAGAACCCAGGTTCTTGTCTAAAATTCACCAACCAGAGAAATCACTTTTATTCCCCTGGGGAGAAACAAGGGATAGGGCAGAGAGATAGCAGGACTGTTTTACTGGTAGATAACACTTCCATTAGAAATGTGGAAATGTGGAATAAAGGACCTCAAATCTAGTAATGAATTATTTTACATGTAACTTCAACTTTGTATGCAACATTCAGTTCACATATTACCTTAACACGTACTACTTCATTTAATCCTCAGAAATCTCGTGTGTGTGTAGTTATCCCCATTTTATTCATGGGGGAGCTGAATCTTAAATTAAATAATTTAATTAAATATTTAATACGTTGTGCATTGCCGCCCAGATAAGAGAAAGAGCCAAAACCAAGACACTGAAGTCCGGTGATCAACTGTTATACTGCCCTTAAAAATTCTAAAATGATTCAAATCTAAACAAATATAGGATTTGTGAAAAGTTTAAGTCCATGAACAAGGTGAATTTGGCAGCTGCAAAATTATTAATAGTGCCTAAAACACAAAAATTAGAATCAATGCACAAAAATATATGACAATACACAAAAATGAAGACTATTGTGTAATATCACATTGGAAATGAAATTCATTTTAGTCAACTTGATTAAAATGCCCAAAGGATTACTCTAAAACAATGTAAATATTTCTCACTTTATTTTTTCTGTGGACCTGTGATGTATCCGTTCCAAAGGTTCTTTTTTCATTTTTTATGCTCTTGGTACTAAGTGTAGCAGAAATAAATTACTGATTCCCCTTGGTTTTAATCACCCATTTAATAAGTGTTTCCTATAAAAGATACTAGCTAGTAGTGTATACAAAAATTATTTATCATTTTTTCTTACCTAGAGTTCTTATTCTGCATAGCAAAGAAGTTCTCTTAGGTAAAGGTGGCCAAATAATGTAACATATAAAATGGGACAGTTTGAGAGTGAAAGGGAGTTTAAGTTAGTCTGCAACAACAAGCATAAACTGGCATATGCTAAGAAAAACACCGAATTATAAAGAAGCAATTTGATGTACCTCATTTAGCATGATATTTGTCTAGGGAACATATAACCTGTACTTACATGCTCCATCTCTACTTGTGGGATCTTTGTCTGTTGGTCAAGGTTGGTTACATCAGTGCTATTCAATGTATGGCCTTGGACTCTAGCCAGTTGGTGAACTGTTTGTTTCTCATCTATAACAAGTTAAGGAACTTGTGTCAAAATGTAAATGTACTATGCCACTAACCACACAATGCAGTCAAGTGACATTGTTTTATAGGAAGACTCTCACAAAGGAAACAATGAGTTAAGTTATATTATGATTAATACTCTGGCATTAACTTCTTTTTTTTTAAACTTGTTCAAATAAGACTTTTTTTTAATTGAAGTATAGTTGATTTACAATGTTGTGTTAATTACTGCTATAGCAAAGTGATTCAGTTATACATATATATACACATTCTTTTTTTTTTATATTCTTTTCCATTATGGTTTATCATAGGATATTGAATATAGTTCTCTGTGCTATACAGTAGGACGTTGTTGTTTATTCATTCTGTATATAAAAGCTTACATCTGCTAACCCTAACCTCCCACTCCATCCCTCCCCCAACCCACTCCCCCTTGGCAACCACCAATCTGTTCTCTATGTCCATAGCACTAACTTCTTATCCCCTGCAAACTATCACTTTGCCATCATAATCAAATGTATTACATCAGAAGTGGGGAGAGACAGAGGCACTTTACCTCACAGACATTCAGGGAATAAGTCTCTTTCTGTCTTGGAATGATGCTTTACTCAGAGAATAAGCTCTTGTATAATGTTTTAGGAGCTAGCCTGGAGAAGATAATAGTCAACTCTTCAGCTCACAGCTCATTGGCCAGAACTAGTCATATGGCTCCAATCTAACTGTAAGAGAGTCTGGGAAATGTAGTCTTCAAGTGAGTCAGTCAGTTTAAACATGAGGAGAAATCTGACAATCCTGACCATACATTATTAACCACATTTACAATCCACTAGAAGTAAAAATCGGACTAACTGCGCTTATTTGGGTTTTTAAGAGTAAAAGCTGTGCTCTCCAACTTCACATACCCATAATAATTGAAGAATTGTTGTAGAGTGTCATATTTATTGTGAAAATAGCAAAAATTATATGATAGTTCTGGCCTAGTCATTTTAGGATTTTGTGTGATAAAGATATCTAATTGTGTACATTATTTTACCACTTAAAAACAGCTTCCTAGCTCTTGTTCTTTATTTCCTTTAAGGTCATAATAATTCTGTGAGATGTGCTTTTATGTCCATTTTGCGTATATTGAAACTGTGGAACGAGAAAATCAAAAGACTTTGCTGAAGGTCTTCTTTTGGCAAACAATAATTAATACCTGCCATGTTCCAAGCATATGCCATGGGTTGAATCAAAGATGAAAATCGTAAAATCTAGGTTTACCTACTTCCATTTTAGTACCGTTGTCATAAAGAACAACTTCTACATGATAGTAGGGATATATTTTAACTGGAATTGTTCTTTACTACAAAATTTAGGGCTCAGAGTATGGGTGTTATGGCTGATCAAATAGCTACTCTATTTTTGGTGATAAAGGGAAGAACATGAGCAAAGGTGGCCTCTCTGACGTGCCTTTTGATGCTACATATTATAAAAGTTAAGAGACAGACATGTTATTCCTGAGGAAACATGACTCGGGATTTTTTGCCCTTGATTTAAAGTAAATCATTGAATGCAGCATTTTCACTCATCAAATACAACGTCATGAAACTTTAGAAAATTAGTGAATTTTTGCCCATTTTAATGATGTTCTATATTACATGCCCTTATATATAGTTTAATGGAGTTGGTCAAAGGATTATACTGGTGTTCTCTATTTTCTTTTTTCTTCTAAAAGTCACCTTATTAGTTAAGAGCATGGAGCTAATGGAGCTGTAATCAAGAGATTCATACACTGGAGATATCTTAGTTTCATGATTCCCAAGAAGCTCAACCCAACCATGTTTTTCAAAAATGTATGCAATTACTTACACAATACTTAAAATTTGGGGGAAAATAAAGTACCAACCAGAAATAAAAATAAAGGCCCAATCAGGAATAAAAATCAATTGAGAGTGCATACTTAACTAAGAGTAGGCCAGGTGATAGTATCTCCGTACACAAAGAATAGCAGAGTATACTGAATTTAATAGATGGAACTATAGTCATTATTTATTTAAGGGAGATTTTTAGGAACTTTTTGTAGTATGATACCTGAAAAAGATACGAAACTTTAAGCTATATGAAACTTTCAGGGTGAAATATGAAACTCTCTTCTAAGGTTTTGGATTTCGTTATGAAACTCAAAACTCAGCCCCATTTTGGAGGAGTTGGCTGCATCCAAGCACTTCACAGACTTTCAATCTATACTAACTTTTTATCTATTATAGGAACTTGGAACCTTATTTTTTAAGTCTGCCTACTTCTTGGTAGGTCACATAGTTTTTTGAGTCAACATCAACAGAATTACATGTTGTTACTATAAGACTCCAAAAGTTCTTTAGACATTATTCAGCGTGAGCCATTTTTCTCATGAAGAAGCATTCCTAAACCTAACTAAGATAGAAAACAATTCTTTACACTTGTGTAGTAATTGGCAAAGGCTAACTTACGTTGTAGTTACAAACAACTCCAAATCTCAGTGGTCTGAAAAACCAAATTTTGATTTTTGTTTATACAACGTGTCACATGTGGTCATCGGGACGGTTCTGTCCTCTGTGTTCACTCAAGAATCCTGGATGGTTGGTCTCAACACGGGCTTCTTTGATCACTGTTGCAGGAGGAAAGGGATACGGTGAATTACCTGTTGGTAATGAGCGCTTACTGAGCGCATCACTTCTGTCATATTCCATTGGCCAAAGCAAGTCACACCTAGTTTGAAAGTGCATGAGGAAGGGCAGTCATCTCATATGAAGGCCATCCTTTCACATGCATGGAAGGACGGGAGAACTGTACTAATTGTGAGCATCCCTATATTCTATCTTCAAATCGAGAGACATACAGAAAGAAATTATCTTAGTAATCAATTTTACTGTTTCGAAACTTCTTAGAAAATATATTTTATTTTAAATATTGGAATCTCAGACTCAACATGTCTAAACATACACAGCAATCTGTGTGTGTGTGTGTGTGAAGTGGTTACTAGAGCACACTCCCAAGCCAAAGCCTTGGCCTTTCACGAACTAGATGGGTGACCTTGGGCATTTTGCTTAACATCTCTGTGCCTCAGTTTCCTCATCTCTAAAATGGTTCTAATAATAGTAACTAGTTTATAAGGCCATTGTGAGAATTCATGGAAAAAACACATACAAGGGGCTGAGCCAGATCCTGGTACAGAGTGAGCAGTCAGTACATGTTAATTGTTATCGTGGCATTGTTTTTATGTCCTACTTTTGCATCCTCTCAATCAGTCTACTTAAAATCTTGATCTCCCTTTTGTCTCTTAGAATCTTGTCCTTCTCCCCCTGTACCTATGTGGTCATCAGTGCCTTTAAGTTATTCCTTTAAGGTAGGCATCAGCAAACTATGGTCCTATGAGCTAAGAATAGTTTCTGTATTTTTAGAGGGTCGTAAAAAACAACAAGAAGCATAATTGTAACATGAAACCCAAAATATTCACTATACGTACCTGTACAACCAACCCCTAGTTTGCCAACCCCTACTCTAAAGAATCTCTTGTAGCTGTCGCCTCTTTTCATGACTAACAACTACATTTGTTCCATTGCTGTCTTACCCCTCATCTAGTTTTCTGGTCCCTGTTCACTTCCCAGTAAATACTTAACCCAACTACTACACCTCAGCTTTCTGCCTGGAGGACAAGTGGCACATTTTCTACTTAAAGTTTTATTCCTGAGTTAACATAGCAATAATAAATATTTACTGAATTCTTTTCTGAGAGTCAGATTAAGTTAGTTAATAGAGAAGTCTCTTAGAGCAGAATTGTTAATTTGGGCACTACCTGAGGAGGATTTCTCTTTTAAGGTGGGAAGAAGCCCGGGGAGGAGCCAGTAGAGAGATATAAGTTGTTGTTGGAACAAAAAAATCTAAGGAAGAAGTGCTGGAGCGAGGGAGGAAAATGAGGAGCACGGTGGGCTAGGAGAGGGATTCATTCATTTGTTCTCCGCATATTTAATAGTGCCATGTTGCAAAAACATTGTTATGAGAAATGGGATGTGGCCATCCCATGGCCATCGTCAAAGACTAGGCCATCATAAAGTTTACATTCTGAAAGACAAATTGTAAACAAACAAATAATTAGAGCCTCTCTTCTAGATTGGAGGCAAACCATTATCACATTAACTTTATGAACTTAAGATTGTATTATCCCAGTATTATCTGTGGAAATCGATGCAGACATGCACTGGAATCAAATCATACTAGGTCACAAGAGCCAGTCATTAAACTGAGGGGGGCGGGGATTTTGCCAGCCAGTTTTTAAACAGCCATTATTTAAAATTAAATTATGTAAACTTATAATTAAATAATTATAGTTTTAAAAGGTAACAAATACTCCAAACGTATCATATCCTAGTTATCTTACTACTCTTTACTATTAGCTACGCTATTGAGGTTATTTATATCGATTATATCCTGATGGTGGACATGCTATAATGGCATGCAACCTGCTCAATACCATGTCACCAGCGAGAGTGGTAGAGCCAGAAGTCCAACTTACACGTCTCACTGACTCTAATCCGAGTATTCTTACACTTCTCAAATCATAGTTCTTAGACAGTCTGCATCAGATCCCCCAGCAGGGGATGAGCACTGGAGATTCTTAGACCTTGTGCCAGGGCTCCTGATTCAGAATTTCTGGAGCTGGGGCCAAAGAACCTGGAAATTTCTTATTCACTGTAGGAGATTTAAATGCAGTCTCTAAAATAAGAGAACCACTTGTTCTTCATCATAGTTTCTCTCAAACATGGAGTTATTATATTTCTAAACAATAAGATTCCACAACCTGAAGTAAATTGTCATTTTGGAGACAGTGCAGAAAGAAGAGGAACTTGAAGGAAAAGAGATTTTTTTTTCTTATTTGACTAAGTTATTATTGGAAAGAAAGTTTCGTGGACATGCTTTATACATATATATACTTAGGTATATGTGTATATGTGGATGTTGTATATACGTGGATGTATATGTATGTGTGATTCACACTGTATATGATAATCTTGGTCAAGTATACTAAAATGGCAACAATAACTTCACAGAGCCATTCTAATACTACCTTTTCCCAAACCTTGTTGAGAGATCATGTGCTCTTATTATCAACGATTTCTCTGGAGGGGCATATTCTGTAAGATCGTCCTGATTTAGTCAAATCCAGATACCAAAAGAAAAGAGCCAGCCACCTCATATGCTTTGCACCAGTCTAAAAGAATCAGAGTGATTTCCCAAGGTCTGCAACCTTATTCCTGCCTATAGTATATTAACTTCCAAAGGATTTTAAAGAATACAGCACAACAGGGTGGTCACTTAAGGCGGAAAATTCGTCTTCACCAATGCTGAGCCTCCTGTTGGAATGGATTAATCATCAAAGTCGTTTATTCTGTCAGATTCTCCAAGGGTGAAATCACACATCTCACCACTGGTGTGTGGAGCCGGCATTACCTTCATCTTACTGGCACAGATACAAACTGTGAGTAACTTCTATGCACTGCAAAGGAGGAAGTGCTGATACGTTTAAAAGGGAGCTGCTTCTCCAGCAGCACCTGCCCAGAAGTTGCTGAAAAATTATACTCCATGCCTGTCTTTCAGGATTCCCTACTGATAGGTCAGCAGTTATTACAAAACTATCCCGATAAGAATCTGCTTGGAGCTTCTGGGATCATGTTAACCAAAATGGAACCACTGAGTCAGAGAAAAGCAAAGAGATGAATCAGAATAGCAAAAATCTCTTTCTTTTTTTGCCTGTTTATATCATATCCAACCTTCAGGGGAAAATCTAATTCTTAACTCTTTGCAAGGTTTTCCTCATCACCCCGGAGTTTATTCCTTCCCTGTTCTCATCGTCTTGCTGTTCTCTGATCACTGCCACACTGTCATTGTTTCTAGTATTTACTGATATTTATCTTATGTTATTTGTATTTCCTTTATATGCATTTCTCTGATTCATTATTTAGCTCTTTTAGGGTAGAAACCATGACATAAATTTTTCTACGGCCTCTGCAGTATTGAGCACATAGTAGACATGTAATAAATTCTAGTTGGTTGACTGTTATAATAAATGGAAAGATATTGTTCTCAGGCTTTGGTAATGTATTTTTGTATTTAAAAAATAGTGTTTCACTTGAAAGTTATTGCTTCAATTATGAAGTATTTTCTTTTACCATCCTTATAATTTAGAATAGAAATAGAATTTAAATTATTAATGTTTGGGATCAGAGAGAAACAAAATACATTAATATTCACATAGTATGCTATGGTTTCCTGTTACACCTTCACATGCATTAATTATCCTTTCACATCCAGGAGGAGTATCCCCAAATTCTAGTGGAGGCAGCAGACTCAGAAATGATAAATAGCTTGTCTGTCATTACACAGTTAGGAAGTAGCTGGGCTGGGACTTGAGCCTATGACATTTAACTCCTTGTTCTATACTCTTTCCAGCACAGTACCTCCTACCTAGAAACTGAGTTCTTGTCTTTGTCAGTAAAGCACTGTATGACCTTAAGTCATGAAACCTCACTAAAAAGCTCTTAACTCAACTATAAAATAAAATAAGTAGGGCCTCAAAATTTAGTCATCAAAAATGTCGGGTCATGTTATTACGTAGTCATTGGTCACAGCCATCCTGAGCAGCTTGCTATCTGGGACGTCTAAGGCCTGGCTTCTAGAAGTAAAGGTCTCTGACTGCAGTTTGGTGCCACCTGGTGGCAATTGTTCAGTCTGGCTCAAAAATCAAATGGGGATGATTGTGGATGTGGTGGGTGCTAGAGCATCTAGAATAGGGGCAATAGTTCCAGGAATCTCTGGGTTCGTTGATACCAATTTCTTCTGCCTGGTGCAAAAAATATTAGTCCTGGAGAATAACCCTCAGGCCCCATGAGAAAATGAGAACTTTAGTGTACTTCCATTTTCAAACTGTGGCTGGATGGAGAATGGAAGTCATTCGCCAATCAGATTATATCTGAATTTACGTAATCGTCAGGCACATTATTGCAAGAGATAATTGTACTTTGCATCCTTGTGCTAAAAATCTAGTGAGATAATGTCTTTGAAAAGGGCTTTTGCAAAGTGTAAGGCACTAAAAGAACACAAGGGATTATCATAAATTGGTAATTCCTTTAGAGAAAATTGTCCAGTGTTAATTATAAATATGACAAAGTATAAATTTTTTTCATAAGTCCATACCTTCTGCTGTTCTGCTTTGTCCTTGCCCTGATTCTGTCTTCGAAAGAATTCTGAAAAACAAAGTAAACTGATCCCTAGTTCAAAAACTCTTCAATGATTCATACCTCCCAACAACCCTCATTGCTTATTATTAAAATACACTCCCAATGCCTTACTTTGCTGTTTATGTAACCCCCCGTTTTACATATATTTCCTTATTTAGCCTCCATAGCAATTCCATTTTACAAATGAGACCCAGCTGTAGAGAGATGACTTATTAAAGATCATCCATTTATTAAATGTCAAATTCGATCCTCTAACTCAAAGTCCACTAGCTCCAAATATATTACTCTTTTCTACTGCTTCTTCCTTTGTCTGGCATTCGTGGTTCTGTATGATCTTGCCCCAAACTACTTTTCCAAGTTCATTTTCAGCACCTTCTAGTTTATCCTTCTGTATAGGTACACCTTTTTCAAATTTGAAATACTCTACCAGCTGTCATCTGCAAAGCTTACATACTTACAAAAACCCAAGAGATGGTAATGTCTGAATCAGCATCACCATCATCCTAATCACCAATTAACTTGTGCTAATAGTAATTAAGGTGCCCCACACTATAAATGTACTATGTTAATTATGTGGTAGTTGGAATCACTATGTCTTTTTGCTCGTCTTGTAAATGATACAAAAAAAAAGAAAAATACACACTCATGCACACATACCACAGACACTTCGGTGCTAAATAAAACAAAAGTGTAACCATAAACAAATCAAGCTTTATTAGGGAGGCTGTATCATATAATATAATCTGAAGTCTAGATTCAGACAGGCTTGGGTTTGATTCATCTCTTGGCCATTTATTAACTTGTCACCTTGAACATATTACCTAACCTCCCTGAACCTCAGTGTTGTCTTATGTAAAATGGGGATGATTATAATTGCAGAACCTTTATCATAAAATATTGGGGAAGAGTAATTTTAGATTAATACATATAGAGTGCTTACCACAATTTCTAGTAAGAAGTAAAACTCATTGTATGTTAGTTATTATTATTGTTGTTGTTGTTATTATCTTTAGCAATGTTGTTACCATTATTAGTCTTTACTCCCTTCATTGTGCCCGATTGTCTAGGTAGGATCAAAGCCAACTGGAGTGAATAATATAATTAGTATACCGATAAGTGTCTCCATAGCAGCAGTCCTTTGTGATTAATATTTTATGATGGATTCCATTTTCAAATTAAATTTAACGGCCTTGATAGCTACGCAGAGGCCAATACTGAAATAGTGAGTTATCTCATTGGATAACTTTCTGTTAGGAATAATGGGTGTCAAGTTTAAGTGATTTTGTTTGACTTCGCAGGGAGCCACAGCCATCCTTCATATACAAAGAAAACTTTTCCCAATTTACGTGTCACATTTACGTTACGCAAAGCATACATTTATTTGAAAGATGTAATAAGGTCCTCCAGTAACCTGGCCATAGTCAGTGATTGTAAGTTGAACTAACGAGCATCTAGGGTTGAAAACAAATGGATGGAAAGTCAACTTATTAACCACATCACTCTGCCGGTGTTCTAAGGAGCTGTCCTGCATGCCTCTGGTTCTGTGTCACCCCTGCTTTATCAGTGTCCTTTTTCAAGATTCACTTTTCCATGTTTTACACATTTCACAAGACTTACCTCTCAAGTTTCCCATAAATGAATGTTGAAATATGATGAATTCCCTTGTTAATCATAAGTTTACAGAGTTTTCTTCTTCAGTCTTATTTATGATTAATTTTATCTATGATCAATTTACTATTAATTTATCACTATTAATTACTAGTAATAGCAGTGTTCAATATATTGTGCAGGTACCCCCAGTATATTTTTGTTAAAACCTTAGAGCTGCAGATCAAGCTCAGTCATTTCATGAAAAGTGTCTGCCATGTAACCTAACTGGCAAAGAACATCTCACTGCCATGCCAGTCAGCCAGATCACTCTTATTTTCTGTAAGGAGAAAGTCTGACTTTGTTTTCCAGTTCAAATAAACATGTTAATTCATGCCCCCAAAACAATCTTCTCTCTTCTGAATTCAGATCTTTAAATAGATACATAGAGAAAGCATAGAACCTTACCAAGAGTTGTGTCGCCTGGAAGGAATAAGCCACAGCCCACTTCATATTTCAGATGTGCAGTATTTCAGCCTTCCTTTAACAGAGGCTGCATCCTAGAACCTTCCCTTTGTTTTGGCACCCTGGGGGTTTTAACACCTTGCTGTGAAGCACTGTAAAAGTGTGCTGTGCGTTTCATTTGTAAAGCCAGAAAAGGACTTCTGTGAATGGAAGGTCAAAGGAGAGAAACTAGTGAAAAGTACACTGATGAGAGCCCTAGAAAGTGATTCCCTTGAACCACCCGTGCAGGCAAAATCCTGGAACATCTTCAGGTGCTTTCAGCAGTTCACATACCCCAGTTAAAAGACAACTGCCGCAAGGCACAGAGCATGATACAAACTTGACATTCAGTAAGTAGGTATGGAATGACTGGATTTTACCACGATCTATTTAGCCTTCTATATTGCATAATTCCACCCAAAAAAAGAGGTTTATTGTATTTTTCTCATAGCATTTCTCTGTAATGACTATACATTATATTTTAATATCAAAAAACTTCTTTTAAAAGTCATATATGTCTGCTGATGAACCTAGTGGCAGGGCAGGAATAACGACGCAGACATAGAGAATGGACTTGAGGACACGGGGTGTGGGGAGGGGGAAGCTGGGGTGAAGTGAGAGTAGCATCGACTTATATACACTACCAAATGTAAAGTAGACAGCTAGTGGGAACCAACAGCATAGCACAGGGAGATCAGCTCGGTGCTTTGTGACCACCTAGAGGGTTGGGATAGGGAGGGTGGGAGGGAGGCTCAAGAGGGAGGGGATATGGGGATATATGTATACATATAGCTGATTCACTTTGTTATACAGCAGAAACTAACACAGCATTGTGAAGCAATTATTCTCCAATAAAGATGTATAAAAAAAAGAAAGAAAATAGGGAAAAGTGTAAAATACTGCTTTGAATTCTCAATGCTGTCATTTATAGCTTTCTTCCATTCACCCTCTGTGTTTATTAGGCTCCGGTTGTTTTTCACTCTGTATATCCTTTTTAAAAAATAAAATGTAAAATAGGCACAATATTTTTTTTGTCCCTACCTTCCCCAGGCCTTCTATTCATGAATATTGCATTCTCAATTAGAGGGTTACTCAAATAATTTTCCCCCCCAAAAATATATCTGGAGCACAGATATAGTTAGCCTTTGTAAATCTCTTGTTGCCATCTCACATGAAATTCAGCATAGCTGGTGTGAGAATATTCTTTTTCATCAGAATCCGCTTATTTGTACCATCTAGTATGGTAGCCAACTTGCCACATGTGGGTATTGAGCAGCTGAGATGTGGCTAGTCTGAATTGAGATACGATATAAGTATAAAATACACACCAGATTTCCAAGATTTAATATGACATCCATATCTATGTATTTTTGTCTGTAGATAGATAGCTATAAATGTATTTAATATAAATTTAATAGACATATAGTATAGAATTCATGAGATTATATGTTTCATTAAATTTTGCACAATATATACATATACATTTTATACTATATAAATTGTATGAGATAATATTATGGTATCTCATTAAAATTTATATAAAATTATGTTAATCTGACAATGTTTTAGATATACTGGGTTAAATAAAATATATTATTAAAAATAATTTTACCTGTTTGTTTTTAGTATTTGAATACAGCTACTACAAAATTTAAAATTACATATAAGGCTAACAATATATTTCTATAGATGTTGCCACACTTTTGCAATACAAAGCCCTAATGTTTATCCCTGTACCTTTGAAGTTTCCCTTTTTTTTCCCTCTGCTTGCAAAAAATTTTTAATTCCTGTCTATCAAAATATTTTCTAGACTAGGTCTAGATCCCTGTTTTATTGGAACATGGTAAATTCTTTGGATCTTTATTCCTATTAACTTATTTTTAATTGTTTCATTTTCTTCCTTAGATACAACTAGATCCTTGGATATAATTTCTTTCTCTACCTTTCTAATGCATCAATCATCTAAAAATCTCTTTGCCTTGTTTTTCTAACGCAGAAATTTTTGTTTGCATTTGCATAACTAATTGAATTGCCTGCAGTGTCAACTCTATTGTCTAGCTTCCAAGAAATCTTATTTTTCTTTTATAGTTGTTTCCTTAAAATTATTCCTTTCAGTCTTATCCAGACACCTTTGCATATCAGCTGGTATTTCCTTATGGCTTTTTTTCCTCTGTCCCATATTTCCTTGTCTTCCTATCTTTTATTATTGATATAATTTATTTTCTGAAAAAAATCTGCATATTGCAAATCATTTTTAAAAGTATATGCTTCCTCTAAATCAGAAAGATGTACCCTTTCCCTACTTTTTAGTAAATTTTTCTAGGCTGTTTAAATTTACTCATTCTTGAATGAGAAGAGAGAATTAGAAATACCAGAACTGGTATTTCCCAGGAGACTAAGGCGATTGCTTTCTGTCAACTAGTAAATTTTTTAGGGAAAGGGGGTACTATTCACAATTGTATCAGTACTGCAGGCATAAATTGGGATGCATGGTCACCCTACCTTAACGTCGTTGTCATGCTCTGTCACTTAAACAATGGTCCAATATCCTTTTCAGATCTATAGCAGGAAGGTAGGAGACACAGCTCAGAAGCTCAGAACCCAGTTTTTATGATTTACCAGGGTTTTGTGTATTGTATATGCTGCGCTAAGAAGGCTTCTCCTTGTCCCACAGATGAGACCTCCCTCTCTAAGCTCTTACCTCCAAAGGATGCAGTGCCCTAAGCAAATCTCTTCTATTTATTCTTTCCATGTATCATCTCTCCAAGTAGCTCTCTTTCCAGTTTTAATTAATTTTAGGGAAAGGAGTAGTTGAGTCTATGAATAAACATATGTTCTTATGAATAGAGGTGGGAAACAGTATGCTGATCATGTCAAAAAGTGGAGACATAGTATCCCAAGATACTATGGAAGCAGATTACAGGAAAGAGAGAAGTAAAGTTACTTATTTTTTAATTATATAGATTTCTTCAATTTTCTGCTTGTCTAGCCATCAATTGCTTTGTTCAGTATGATTTCAGTGGCCTTTTAGCTGGGGAAATTCCATCAATTTCTGGCAGTCAGCTGGTTCTGGCTCTTGGATGATTCAAGGATGCTGTGATTTCTTTTTTTTCGTCTTCCAGTTCTTGCATGGGTATTTTAATAAAAATTGGAGAGGCTACAGCATGATTCCCAGTGACATTAGATTTTAATTTTTATTGTTGGCTTCTATGTAGTACTTAGCATCCTGTAACACTGAAATCTTCCCGCTTCTCCCTATCTGGAGAGGAGAAGGCTGTGGGGGGCCTGATGTTAATCGTCCAGATTTGTAGTGATAAAGAGGGAAATTAGTTTCTGTAATGTGTAAAGAAGTGATTCAGCAAAGAACAGCTAATCTCCAAAATCTTCTGGGCTACTCGGCCCTGGCAAGGAGCACTCTCTTGGTACCTTCATAGACAGGTCCCAACAGTAAGTAACCAGCAGATGCTCTGCTTGTTTGTATAAGGGTCTACTTTGTACAAGTACTGGTCAAGGTGATGAGGATCAGAAACATTAAGACGGGATTCCTAGTCATAAATGAGTTTATAGTATAGTAAGATGAACAGAATATCACATTGTAAGCATTCAATAAGTAAATGATTTAGGTGATAAGTGCAGCAAGGACCTAAGGGAAAAGGCTGTCCACTGTGGGCTACTATAAAGCATCATGATGGAAAGAATATGTGAATTAAGATCTGGCAGGACAGGAGTCCTCAGATAAGCTAGGGAAGGACATTAGAGGGGAACTATGAGTGAACACTAGGGTAGGAATGTGTGTAGGACATTCAGAGGACAGTATGCAGAAGAGTTTGGAAAGTAGATGGGGGTTATATAAAGTAATGGCGATAGACAAATTTGGTCGCATGAGTGAATGGTGATAATAAGTTGACTCAGTTTGTAGGGCCTCTAAATGCCAGACTAATGTGACGATAATAAATCTCCAGAAATGTTGAATCATCCTCAAAATGATCCTTAATTATAGCGTTTAGATTTTAAAATGTTCACTGTACAAGTTTCTTTGTTTGAGATTTTGGTTGACTTTTTGCTTCTTCTAAAAGAAGTATCAAATGAAACAATGTAATACAGGGGCTCCTAGGATGCCACTCAGTTCTTGATTTGTGACACTTCTGAACCGAAAGCTTTTTTTAAAGTTACAAATAGTTGTTTAATTTCTGTTTAAAGAATCAAATAATTTTGACCTGTTCTCTCAGCTAAAGGTTTTGAAAATTTTGTCAACTATCAATAAATCAACACCAACTATTTAATAAATGAATAAATCAATAACCATCATTACCTAGTACTTTGCTCAGGTTACAAACTAATTAGACACTTACCTCATTGCCACTGTGGCTTTTAGTTGAAAAGAGGATAGAAAGACAGAAACAAATAATCACCACTCAACAAATCAGTGCTTTAATACAAATACCTACCATGTGCCATGGAAGCACAAAGGAGGGAGTGACTGAAGTTGTCTAGAGATTTGTAGAAAAGAATCACAGAGCAATCGCTATTCCAGGATCATGAAGGACAAGTGGAAATTCAACAGCAGGCAAAAGAAGGAAGCTATACTAGATAGAAGAAATACCAAGTTAAAAAGCAAGGAATCCAGAAAGATCATGGTATGTTAAAAAAAGATCAAGCATAAACCATAATAGAAAAGAATATGAAAAAGAATGTATATATGTGTGTAACTGAATCACTTTGCTGTACAAAAGAAATGAACACAACATTGTAAATCAACTATACTTCAATAAAATTTTAAAAAATAAAATTTAAAAAAATCAAGCAGTTCTGTGTGGCTGAAATGTCAGATTCATGGGGAAATGTCATGAGAGATGAGATCAGAAAGGCAATTTGGGGGCAAACTGTGAAGAGCTCAAACCACTCCTTGAACAAGTATGTAAATAAGTTTTTACATGGTTTTCATAATAAATTACGGTAATACTCATATTAAAGAAGAGATCATAAATTTATAGAAAGTATAAGTTATAGGTTCTGGATTGGCTAAATATTTAGAGTCTTTACTGGAATTTATAGAACCTAGGGACTTTTGATTTCCAATGGTTTTAAGAGCCTAGATATTAATGTTGTATCACTCAGAATAGGCTGCATTAAGCTGCAATAACAAAGGATTCCAAAATCTCAGTGTCTTAAATAAATGATGCTACATATTCATCAAAAGTTTGCTCAAGGATTGCCCCATCATATCTTTAGTGCATGACCCCAGCTGACAGAACTGCTATCTGGAACAACGTGGCAGAGGGAAAAGAGATCATGCTCAAGCACAGGCTGCTTTTTAAAGCTTCCAACAAGAAGTGACACACATCACTTCTGCACACCTTTCACTGGCCAAATCAAGCTCCCCGGACAGCCAGTCAATGAGGCAGGGAGATCCACTGTTCTCCTAGAGAGAGTCAGGAAGTACACAAGCTACCACGTGTCCAATCTACATCACCAAACCACACCCAAAATCCATCTCAAAACTTGAATAATTCATTCATATTTTGTATTTGAATGAAATCTTCAAGGTGAGGTCCCTAATGTGTTGATTTGCTACTATTAAATAGAGGTGTATCTTTAAAATGCATTTAAAGTTGTAAAAGCAACTCCTCTTCTTCTCCCACTCTTTGTCAACGTTCATAAAACAGCTGTATGCTAGGGCGCTGTGCTAGATGTTTTCAAATGCATTGTCTCATTTAATTTGCAGAACTGGGCAGCATGTGTTAGATAAGAAGGCTCTGAAAGCTTAGGTGACTGTCTGAGAACATATCGCTAATAGGTGTATTAAGGTTGTTTTTAAGAGACCCACAGTATCATATATCTGATGTTCTCGTGGAATTGTTAAAGGGATTTGAAAGTGTTATCCTTGAAAGTGAATATTTTAAGGAATTAATTAAAACAAAATATTAATTTTAAATTATTTATTTGAAATACTTATTTGAAGTTTTGTTTCTGTAGGTAGTTGTTATGTATCTCTGAAGTTAAGTTCATTAATGTCTATCTTATAAACTAAGAAGTGCTTAAAATAGGGATGCAGTTTAACAAGTAAAATTTAATGGTGTATGATTTTCTTTGAGCCATCTATACAATGCTTTATTTCTTTCAACATAATAATAGTGTTAAATTTTAGTAAATCATCAGTTCCTTTACAATGTCCTGTTTCCCATGTATTAAAGCCATAATTATAAAGCTACTTTGATTACATTATTCTGAAACATTTAGTGGCCCCTATGTTGCCATACTGATCTACTTTAAATTCCTCATTAAGAGCTTAAATAAATGGCTTTCACCTCTTGGCCTCATATAACTTGATTCTTCTTATGTTCCCCAAACTTCTCTCCTATGACTCATTGTCATGGGAGAAGTTCTCATTATTAATGCAACCTCATTTCATCTTTACTATCTTTCCGTTGTCAAAGTACAACTTGGGGTTCTTCCAAGTGAAGCGTTTTTGCATTACACATGTTGTTATTCCTGGACATATGTATGTAGGTGTGTATATACATGTAAAGATATATACATGCATACATATACAGGTTTCCCCCACTATCGGAAAGTAGAGCGTTCCTGTGAAGCCTTTGGTAAACCGAAATGGGAATAAAGGAGCAATTACCTTAGCACACATCTTGTTAACAGATGCACAGAATAAATCGAGATAAAGCACAGATGCTCACACAGTTCAAAGCTATGGAGGCTGGATGCTGAGGTGCTGAGTCTAGTTCCCAGGGGAGGAGCTTGTCGAGGCCACTGTCCCTGCTCAGGGTGCGCACTGCCTCTATAATTTAAAGGCTCACTACAAAACGAACGCTGAACGCTATTTTCGTTTTTCACCTTTTTTCGTAAAAGCAAATATCCTCTTCAGGTTTCTTTCAGTTAGCGAAAACAAGTAGTAACGTAGATCTTTCGTAAAAGCAAAGTGGCCTCAAGCAAACTTTTGAAAAGCGAGGGATACCTGTACTGTATATACATTCATGTATATATATTTGAATGGATGTTGTCTCCCCCAAGACTTTCATTAATTAGTCTTCAGTCATTCACTTTCCTACTTACTCATTTAGTTAAAAATATTAATTTAATATCTACAATATCCCAGGTACTGTCCTAGGCTCTGATAAGACCCTGACCTTACAGAGTTTTCTATTAGTGGCAGAGTTGAGATTACTGAGTTCTTTGTACCTCTGCGCAGTGTCATTTATAGATGCTCTAGCTTAAGGGAGAATATTGATGTCTAGGGATGAAATAATATTTTTTCATGTATGCATAAAAATAGGGTCTTTTTGATGCTGAAAGACTAACCAACCGAAGGGAGTAACTCCTAGCACATACACCTCTTATTCCTGCTGCACTGTTTCATTCCATGCTACTCATAGATGGGTGCCTACTGGTATTTTCAGTTCCTTTGTGTGCCAAGTGCTATCTCTGCCCTCGGCCCAGGGATGCCGGTCACCTCCCATAGCCCTGTTTGGCCTCTCTGATAGATTTTATATGCACAAAAGCTGTTTACTCTTGAGCTCTCTGCTCCAGCAAAGGATTGCTGCTGAGAAGAAAGGTTTACCTGACCCCAGTGGTCTCTTTACATTGTTCAGAGTGGATTGCCCTGCATACCTGATGTCTTAACTGTCTTAATACCTCTTCTGAACATTATTTTAATGGACTCTTGTTAGGTTGGTACACTCTAAGGTGCACAGTATATTAAAGGCCTGAAGGGAACTGCAGAAGAAAACACTTTGTTCTGTCTAGAACTCAAAGCGACACCTAAACTTTTTTTTTTTCTTTTTTTACTGGCTACAGAATGAATGCTGCCTGAATGAGTAATGATTAGAAAGCGTTTGGAACTGTATTACCATAGGTGACAGCTCTGCGGAGATAGGCAGGTAATGTTAAGAGGCAAGGATAAGAGGCTATGACATTATGTCTGGAGGGTTAAGGACTCACAGTCAAAGCTTGAACTGCTATTACTGGATCAATACTTCTCAGTTCA